>NC_057391.1:3633216-4928775 GCF_019320065.1 Cervus canadensis | reverse complement strand
GTCCAACTCTCACATCCATACATGACCACTGGAAAAACCATAGCCTTGACCAGATGGACCTTTATTGGCAAAGTAATGTCTCTGCTTTTTAATATGCTATCTAGGTTGGTCATAACTTTCCTTCCAAGGAGTAAGCGTCTTTTAATTTCCTGACTGCAGTCACCATCTGCAGTGATTTTGGAGCCCAAAAAAATAAAATCTGACACTGTTTCCACTGTTTCCCCATCTATTTGCCATGAAGTGAAGGGACCAGATGCCATGATCTTCATTTTCTGAATGTTGAGCTTTAAGCCAACTTTGTCACTCTCCTTTTTCACTTTCATCAAGAGGCTTTTTCGTTCTTCTTCACTTTCTGCCATAAGGGTGGTGTCATCTGCATATCTGAGGTTTTTGATATTTCTCCTGGCAATCTTGATTCCAGCTTATGCTTCTTCCAGCCCAACGTTTCTCATGATGTACTCTGCACATAAGTTAAATAAACAGGGTGACAATATACAGCCTTGACGTACTCCTTTTCCTATTTGGAACCAGTCTGTTGTTCCATGCCCATTAGCTCTTGGGAAGATGTGAATACTAAAAAGTATGTGCACTGCTAAGTCGCTCCAGTCATGTCTGACTCTTTGCAACCCCATGGACTGTAGCCCACCAGGCTCTGTCCATGGGATTCTCAGGCAAGAACACTGGAGTGGGTTGCCATGCCCTCCTCCAGGGGACCTTCCTAACCCAGGGATAGAATCCACATCTCTTACATCTCCTGCATTGACAGGAAGGTTCTTTACCACTAGCGCCACCTGGGAAGCCCCAAATACTAAGATATAAAATACTAAATCATACCTATCAGATTGGCAAAAATTAGAAAGTCTGACCAGCATAACAAAGGTGGAGTAAAAACAATGAGGCTGTCAACCATAAGACTGTAAAGGCATATCTGGCCCATCGATTTATTTTGAAACGCCTCTAATCACAGGTAGTGACCAAGAAAAGCTAAATAATGAGTCTTCCTCTACTATTTCCAGGCAAAACAGAAGCAAAATCCAGAGGCGTTCTTGCTCAATAAATGGGAAGCAACAAAGGAAGGAATTTGAATCCAGAGTGAGCAATTAGCTAATGGCACCTTTATCTAAAAGCAGGAGGCGATCTTATGTTCTCAAGAGGAACTTATCTTGAGTTGTCTTAGAGCACTTTCCCCCTCATCATCTAAATTCTAGAGGCACTAGATCTGACCAACATAAGCTGTATTTGCAATTTCCCAAATGAATAACAAAGTTAGACAGGAGTCACTGTGACAGGAAAGATAACACATATTTTCAGCAGACCTACTGATAATTGCTCAATGGCTCATCCGCGTTAGACTGCAAGGTCCTTAAGAGCAGCAGTAATAATAACTAACAACTGCTCATATTGCATTTTTTAAAAAAAGTCCACCCATACAAGTGTTCAGAGATGTGAAACAACCAGAGCTCTTATACACAAGTGAGGGATAGAAATTAATACAACCATTTTGGAACAGTGTAGCATTATCTAGAAAATTTGAGCATATGTATACGGTGTGAACCAACAATTTTGCTCTTAAGTATATATCCCAGAAAATCTTGGGCACCTACATACCAGGAAAAATGTGCATAAATTGTGATAACCCTAAACTGGAAAACAACTGTGCAACTGTAGAAGGGAGGGGTTAGCAAGCTTTTTTTCTTTTTTTCTCTTTTTTTTTTGGCAAAAGGCTATATAGTAAATATTTAGGCTTTGTGGGCCATATACGGGCTTCCCAGGTGGCACTACTGGTAGAGAACCTGCCGGCCAATGTAGGAGACTTAAGAGAAGTGGGTTCAATTCCTTGGTTGGGAAGATCCCCTGGAAGAGGGTATTGCAACCCACTCCAGTATTCTTGCCTGGAGAATCCCCACAGATAGAGGAACCAGAGGGCTACAATCCATAGGATCACAAAGAGTCAGACCCGACTGAAGCAACCCAGCATGCAAGCACGCAGCACGGGCCATATACTCTCTGCTACAACTAATCAATTCTCCTTAGGAGAGTGAACGCAGCCATAGACAATGTGTAAATGAATGGGCTGGGCTGTGTTCTAATAAAACTTTATCTATAAACCACTTGCCTTCAGTTGGATTTGGATCCATGGGCTATAGTTTGCAGACCCCAGGTAGAATGATTATATAAATCATGGCATATTCATTCAGCTCAATAATATTTTCCAACAAAAAATGTTCCAGAACAACATGGATTAATCTTAAAAGAGTATTTTTGAGCTAAAGAAGTCAGACTTAAGAGGAAACATAATTTGCATGCTATTTATAGAAAACTCCAAAGCAGGCAAAATTAAACTGAAGTGTTTAGGAATGCATAGCTAGATAGTAGAAGTATGAAGAATGTTAATGTACTGATTATCATAAAAGTTAGGATGAGGGTTACCTTGGCAGGATGGAGAGGGGTGTCACTGAGAGGGGTAGTCTTCTGCGGCACTGACCAATTTTTATTTCTCAGCAGGGATGTTCAGTTTAGAACAATCCATTACACTGTACACTTTTATTGCATATACCTTTATAAACATGCATTATTTTCACCATTTCAAAAAGTTTTTTTAAAATATGAGAACTTCTAATAGCTATTCTCACACCCAATGTATTTTCCTGCACCCTGAGAGGGATGTTTCCGGGGCAAATCTCCCTGGTGAGGGTAGCTGCCTAGGCCCAGCAGAGGGTTTCCCAGACAAGAGGGCACAGGAGGATAGTGGTCACTTGAGCCCTAAGGAATCTACCCTGGAGAGGGAAAAGAAGGTTTTGGCCTTGGCAGCCACATAGCATTTTAGGGGGAAGCCCCAGAGTTGGAGCTGAAATCTAGTGTCTGAACCAGAATTGGAGAGAGAAATGCCCTGCCCATCAGATCCTATGTCAGCTTCTTTGGCTTCTTTTAACACTGAGCTGGGGGTGGCAGAGGTTTGAAGGGTTGTTTCCCAGTTGCATAGACCCATTGATCCTAGTCTACAGGGTCACTCATGACAAATGCTAAACATGTGTGCACATGTATGTTTTTGCATGTGCTCACATTTGTGAACAAGTCAAACATTTAAAACAGATAGCTACAAGATAAAAGATAGCTACAAGATAGTTACAGTGATGAAATTATCTTGAAAAACACATTGGCTACTAAGAACTGAAAACATGTCCCAACTTTCCCCCCAATATTTCTACATCCAAGATTGTTTCCTTATGATATTATCAGAAATACGAAATAAGTTTCTGCAGAAAATTTTTCATCCCTATGTTATTAACACCAGTGAAAACTCAGAAACTACTCAGCGTTCAAAAATAGAAATGATTAAGTCAACCAATTCCAGACACATGATGAAAAATATTACGGTCATTAAAATTCTATTTAGGGAGAGTTGGTAATAACCAAGAGGGGAATAGGATACAAAATTGAAATTACAGGATGATTATGATTTCAACAACAACAAAACCTTATACACAGAAAAGTACCATAGAAGGAAATACAATAAAACAGTGAAGAGTCATCTCCAAGGGGCAGGAGTGAAACTGGATGATTTTTTCTTTGTGATTTTCTAGAAGAAATTTTCCTAAATTATCAAAACAACTTGATTATTTTTTGAAAATTATAGAAGAGTAAGTAAACACAGCTACGTGTAAGGAAGATAAAAAATCATGTGTCATGGGACAGAGAGTGAAAAGGGAAACTGAGGCACCGAGTGGGCAAGGAGAAGAAGTTACCACTTGTTGAGTCCTTGTTGATGGTTTATATATCTCAACACAAGCTGGGAGAAATATCAATAACCTCAGGTATGCAGATGACACCACCCTTATGGCAGAAAGTGAAGAACTAAAGAGCCTCTTGATGAAAGTGAAAGAGGAGAGTGAAAAAGTTGGCTTAAAGCTCAACATTCAGAAAACTAAGATCATGGCATCCAGTCCCATCACTTCATGGCAAATAGATGGGGGAACAGTGGAAACAGTGGCTGACTCTATTTTTCTGGGCTCCAAAATCACTGCAGATGGTGACTGCAGCCAGGAAATTAAAAAACACTTACTCCTTGGAAGGAAAGTTATGACCAACCTAGATAGCATATTAAAAAGCAGAGACATTACTTTGCCAATAAAGGTCCATCTGGTCAAGGCTATGATTTTCCCAGTGTTCATGTATGGACATGAGAGTTGGACTATAAAGAAAGCTGAGCACCGAAGAATTGATGCTTTTGGACTGTGGTGTTGGAGAAGACTCTTGAGAGTCCCTTGGACTGCAGGGAGATCCAACCAGTCCCTCCTAAAGGAGATCAGTCCTGGGTATTCATTGGAAGGACTGATGTTGAAGCTGAAACTCCAATACTTTGGCCACCTGATGTGAAGAGCTGACTCATTTGAAAAGACCCTGATGCTGGGAAAGATTGAGGGCAGGAGGAGAAAGGGACGACAGAGGGTGAGATGGTTGGATGGCATCACCGACACAATGGACATGGGTTTGGGTGGATTCCGGGAGTTGGTGATGGACAAGGAGGCCTGGCGTGCTGCGCTTCATGGGGTCGCAAAGAGTTGGACACGACTGAGTGACTGAACTGAACTGATATCTCAACAGCAGGTGACGAGTCAGTGTCCAAATCAGGGTTTGTGTGATCCAAATCTGTTCTCTTAGCCTTGATCACCTACCCCCAGTCATCATCACCGCCATCACCATCTCCACCATCATCATCGCTGTCCATTTCCTCAGTTCAAAGACATTTTTTTTTCAAATTTAACATTTCTGAAATTTCATGCCATTGATATGGCAGTTTTTTCCTCCCCCAAAAGCTATTAAATCAATGATTCATCTATTTTTTCTCTCTCCAAAAGCCTATTAAATCAATGATTCATCTATAATCACTGCTTTCATAGAGCCAAGGAAATATTGTAATTGCTGATTGTTATCGAGTAGTTACTTTGTGTCAGGGACTCTACATAAATTCGTCAGCTCTCTACAGCAGCTCTCTAAAGAAAACATTTCATGTACCACTTGAGTGATGAAGAATGAGGTTCAGAGAAATGAATAACATTCCCACAGCCCCTCACAAAGTAAATGGCTGAGCCAGGACTTGACCCACTAAACATTATGCACTCAAGTTTCTCTCTCCAAAACTTTCGTCCTCTGCTACTCCGCCTTCTCCACCTTACACCCTCCTAGTCCCTGGTCCTGGTTCCCTGGGCCACAGAGGGGCTTCTACCTCACCCAACACCAACACACAGCTGAAGTGTAGAGGAGTTCTCTGCAGACATTGAATAAATCATTCTAAACTGACTCATCAGATCTCCTTCTGGGGGACCACCCATCCTCCATAGGCAATCCCTGTGTTTCCAGTAGAGTTGACCCTATCCCTTCCATGGACATGTGACTTGAGCCTGGCCAATCACAATGTTATATTTGCTTTATCTGATGATTGGGTTAGAGATGGGCACCTGATCCGCTTAGAGCCCGTGAAATGCCCTTAGTCCATTTCTGTGAATTGAAAAAACATGCTGTGCCTCCTCCTGCCTAGAGAAGGATTAGAGAGAAGGTGGAAGGGCTGGAACTGCTATAACCATCTTGTGACAAGAGGTCTGATAATAAAGCATAACCAAGAGAAGGGGAGAGAAAGAAACTGAATACTAGATTGAGCCATGCCAAATAACAATCATATCCCACCAGCCCTGGTTTAGGTAAGATGTTCTCTGATAAAAACTCTTCAACAGGTCCCCAGTGTCTGATACTAATGCCCAAACTCCACCATTTTGGCATTCAAGGCCTTCCTGACCTGGCTTCAATCTGCAATTTTAGCTTTCAGGCTTTGCACATCTCCCTGTCATCCAGTGCTCCATCTACTTTATACCACCCTTTAGCAACTTTCCTTCTTCTTAAAAGCTTTTGTGTATGCTGTACCTTCTGCTTCACATGGCATGAAATAAAACTTCCTTACAGTCTCAGATGTCCAAAGACAGTGAGCTTTCATCCAGGGTATCACAGGTAGAAAGAAGGGCATCCAAAGGGGATGCTACAGAGAGATTTCAAGACATCAAATAGGGTTAGGTTCAGCTCAGGGTTTCTCTGGCCTGGGGGTTGATGACTTACTATGTAAAAATCACCAGAGGGTGAATGCCAAAATACAGACTTATAGACTGAAGCTTTAGCCAGATCTACAGAACAAGAATCTCTGGGTATGGGCCCCAGGAATCTTACCCTTTTGCAAAATCTCCATTCTATGATAAAGAAGATATAACATATGTATCTATATGTGAATATATATATATACATATTTATATATATGGTTGAGTAATACTCCACTCTATGTATATATATATATACAACCATGTTGCTGCAAATGGCATTATATTATATGATATCAATCACTTGTGGAATCTAAAAAAATGATACAAATGAACTTATTTTAAAAACAGAAATAGACTTACAGACACAGAAAACAAACATGCTTCCCAAAGAGGTGTGTGTGTGTGTGGGTTGCGTTGCTCAGTCATGTCTGACCCTGTGACTCCCTGGACTATAGCCCACCAGGCTCCTCTGTCCATGGGGATTCTCCAGGCAAGAACACTGGAGTGGATTTCCATGCCCTCCTCCAGGGGATCTTCCCAACCCAGGGATCGAACCCACGTCTTTTACATCTCCTGCCTTTGTAGGGGGGTTCTTTACCAAAGTGGGGGAAGGATAAACTAGGAGTTTGGGATTAACAGGTACATACCACTATACATAAAATAGATAAGTAACAGGGACCCACTGTATAGCACAGGGAACTATATTCAATATCCTGTAGTAACCTATAATGGAAAAGAATCTAACATATATATATATATATGTGTGTGTGTGTGTGTGTGTGTGTGTATAACCAAAGCACTTTGCTGTATACTTCAAATGAACACAACATTGTAAATCAACTATGCTTCAATGAAAGAAAGAAAGAGAGGGAAATTTAGTTATTACCAAAAAAAACAAGATCCCTGTTCTAATGTATGCTAACATTTGAGAACTTCTGGCCTAGGTGAACATCAAGTGCCTTTTAACCCATGATCATACAAAGTCTGGATGTTTATCAAAATTTCAACATCCCCTCCTACCACTTTTTTCCCATTTTTTTTTCCCCTGTGAACTCTGATCCTTGGAAATAATTTCCATCGCATTGCTTTAGATGGGAAGGGAGAGTTCATTGTAAAGATTTTATCAGACGAAACTCCATTCCTCACTACTCCCTGAAAGACTGCATGTGTGTGCGTGCACACATTCCTGCACCATAAATAGCTGTGCTGACTGCTTTTCCAAGAAGAGAGCATGTAAATCTTCTTACCATAAACTAAATAAGCCTCCACATTTTCCCCTCTCTTGTTCCCTCTGCTACAAATGCCATTTGCTTCTGCATCCTTTGAACACACATTGATTGAATACCTACTGTGTGCCAGCTATCTTTGGGGTGCTGGGGATACTGAGAGTCAAAACAGACCCAGTCCTTGTCCTCAAGGACGAGCAGGAGAGACAGCGAGTGTGAAGAGAGCACTGAGGCATGGGATGGCACATATCCATTCTTTGGTTCACTCACTCGCTCCTGTGTTTGCATGGCGCAAATATTTAAGTGCGCGCTATGTGCAGAGTTACAATGAGGCAGAAGTGGCCAAATAGTCAAGAGATTGCTCTGCGGGGGTCCCCCTTCCAGTGGGGAAGACGGATACCACACAAGTGAACAAAGGAACCAGAAAATATCTGACAGCAGAAAGTGCGGTATGAAAAACAAAACTGCATAGATCTGCTTGGAGTCGTCGGTGGGGGGGCGGGGGGCGGGCGATGCCTGGTGTGACCAGCGTGGACTTCACTAAGGAGAGGACCTTTGAGTGGAGACCCTGACCCCGAGAGATGAGATGCTGCCACCAGCTAAAAATGAGGGGTAAACACACCCAGACAGAGAGACCCACCAGCACAAAGCCCCAGAGGGGCTCTGTGGGTACCAGGAACAGGAAGACCAGTCAGCTGCAGGCTGGATATGAGGCAGGAGGAGTAGGAGGTGAGGACAGGGATGCAGGAAGGGGCTTAACTGGAGCAGGATGTGCCAAAAGACCACAGTGGGAGATGTGACTTGTATCTCAACCGCAGTAAGATGCCGTGGAAGGCAGTTAAGCAGAAGGGCGTATAGGACTGAGGAATCTAAGACTGAATTTAAGAAGCTATTATAGGATCCAGGAGAGAGAATGTCTTGATATCGAAAGGAATCAATATAGAAAGAAAAGGATGGGTTCAAACAGAACTTGTGAGGGAAGGAGTGTAGATCCAAGACGACTGGCAGGTGGATGGGGCTGGGCAGGTAGAGAGGGAACCGAGGAGACAGATGACAACTGGCTGACCTCAGAGGTGGATGTGGTGTTGTTTTCTTAGACGGGGAGGAAGTGGTTGTTTAGGGGCAGGGCAGTGGAGAGGGAGGGATTGGTGCTTTGCGTATTAGGTATCCGAGTGGCCGTGTTAGTGGAGCAGTTGGATATTCAAGTTCCCAGCTCAGTGGACAACTCAGAGGGGGAGACAAAAATATGTCGTGGGCACATGGCCCTGACGAGAGGCATGGCTATGGGCTCATGGTCTTGCCAGAAAGGAAGGAGAACTTCTTCCCCAGAGTGAGTGGAGGCAAGGGCCCTTGAGGCCGAGTTTGTCACTTAGGGCCTTTTTATTATAGACTGCAGAAGCCAAGCCTGGCTATTGAGCAGCAGAGACTGAGCTTTGAGAAAGAGACAATGCAGGTAGGGCTGGATCTCAGGAGCAGAAATTCAAGGGCCATCGTGGCATGACTTGGCTCCAGCTGCCGTCTGTTCTTGGAAGATACTTTGGGAAATGGAGTTCCAGGAGGACGGTCTGAAGGACCCACATCTTGGCTGTGGGCTGGGGGTGGGCCGTACACCTGGTTCCTCTAGGACCTCACGGGAGGTGGCAGGCAGGAGGTGAGTTCTCAAAGAACACCTGGATGCTGTGATCAAAGAAGGCAGGAGGGACGCTGGGCAGGCAAGAGCAGCAGACATCTATTCCACCTGGTGTGTCGGCAAACTCCTGCACGATTTTTAAGAGACAGCTCAAAGATCAAATTCTCTCTGAAGTTGCCCTTGACCTTCACAAGTGAATGTCCTTGCCCCTCCTCTGTGCTCCCACTCTCTAAATTGTAAGCACCCAAAGGCCCATCAGCCTATCCCCTCAACCCCACCCCATAGATCATAGGCACACCAAGATCAGAAACGCATTCCTATTCACCAGTGAGACCCCAGCAGCTCACACAGGGCCTGGCATACAATCAGAACTCAGTCTTAAAAATTGCTGCCCTGAATGTGTTGCCATCCGCTGAAGATAATTGGGATCACAACCCTGGGATTTCTTTTAATGTATCATTCTGTACTCATTTTAAAGTCCAGGGCATGTGGAGTGACAAATTGCAGAGATCTCTCCCAAATGCCTTTCAAGTCACACAGCCAAATCAGTTCAGCAAATTATGTGTAATCAACGAGGAAATCAATAAGCACTGCAAGTGCATTAAGGAGTTTAGCAGATTCATTATGCATTTAGCACATCCAGTTTAATTTGCAGGAAGTTCGGAGAAAAACAGCCTCTAGCACGTAAACAGTGACTCTGACGGAGTCTTTGGAGAGTCCTAGCTGCACAGCCTTCGGAGGCGAGGACAGAGGCTTCCCACGCGAGCCCTGGCCAGCCCAGGCCAATCCCATGAGTCAGGAGTTTCTCCTCCCAAAGTGACGACAGTGATCTCACACGTCCTTTCTTCTTGGAAATTCTCAGGGAGATTCTAAAGGAAAATTCTAAAAACGGGAGGAGAGAGTGGGAGAAAAATTATAGAAAGTATGTGATTCCTGGGGATTCTTGCCTTTCCCTTAATCCCACAGCACCTTCATGCCTCTGAAAAGACGTCATTTGCTACTTCATTCAACAAACCTTGTCTGAACATTAGCTCTGTGCCAGGTCACAGGCCACGCTCTAGAGCACAAGCTGAAACAGACCCGGACCTGCCTTCAGACTACCCACAGCACAGCAAGCTGAGAAGAGACTCCAAGCCACTCTATCCGAGGACAACGAGGAGGAGGAAGGGACATTTGAGCAGGGTGCTGAGGAATGGTGAGGAGTGAGTCAGGGCAGAATTTCACAGAGGGACAGATGTCCTCAAAGGGACAGAGGCCTGTGTTTGGAGAACAACATATAGGTCAATGTCACCAGAACATTAAGACCGGAGGCAAGATAGCACCAGCAATGCCTCTCGCCCACAAGTCATGAGACATCTCCAGTCCTCCTGGTTCAAATCCCTCTCACTGCAGGTTCGGTCACTGGTGCTGGGGGAGGGAGTGATGGCCCAGAATCACCCAGCAAGTGGCAGACACTGAATGTGACTTCTGGCCATCTGCCCAGGTCCTTTGCAAGTTCCCTCGGTCACCTCTGGCCATAAATCTTCCAGTTTCTGAACTGGGCTGAGAAGTGGCCCCAACTTGAGAAATCACGGGGCACAGAACCACTAAAATGCCCTTTTATTGATTTGGAACACCAAATCAAAAAGGACCAATTCACACCAAAAAAAGGTACAATTCACACATGGTGAGAACGTAGCATGCACACCCACGGCAGAGTGCCGCCTCCGTGGCAGACATCGCTAATCAATCCCTGCACTGTTTCCCACTGATTTCCTAACCCCGCACTCTAGGCAGCTGGTTAGGAAAGCGTTGTCACTTACATGAACGCTTTCTCCTGCATACGCACTTAACTCTGCCAGCTGTTACCATCAGTTGAGCAGTAAGGAGTGAAATAATAAAGAGGAAAAGAGCTAATATCTAGCACAAATTATAAAAAGCCAACGAAGATCCAGAGCAGGGCCCAAGCCCTGATTGTATGGCAGCCGTGCCGCTCTTAGCAGCAAACGCAGGTTTCAGATTTGGCAGCTGCTGATTGTATGGGGCCTTCTATCACTCCCTCCACAATAGGAAATCAGCTCAGGTTAACTTTAGCAGGACACAGGAATCCGTTGGCACACTCACACAGGAGTGGGCCTGGCTTTGAGGCGGGGGCTTGCAGGATGTCATCTGACACTTCCCCAGCCTCTTTTCTCTCAGTCCTGCTTTCCCTCACGCTGGCTCCCTTCCCAGGCAGAGCTGCCCTTTGAAGGGACAAGTTGGCCCAGGCGACATCCCCACAGCTCCCAGCCAGGGAGAAGAATGTTCCTTTTCCCCCATGGTTTCCAATCAAGTCCTCAATTAAGGCTCTCATTGGGCCACCCTGGAGCACCGCGCCTGTGGAGAGCACGCCCAGCAAAGGGAAGTGATGAGGGCAGAAGCAGGAGGGATAGATACCATGAAAACCGATAGCATTTAGACAGCGTGAAACAGGGATCACCCATTACCATAATAACTGCCCACATAAAGGGGAGGAAGCAGCCTCAGAGAGTGAGCTCGGCCCGGGTGGAAGGGAGGAGGGGAAGCTGGCATGACCACTCTTCTCCAGGCACGCTGTCTGTGCCTCACCTTCCCCGCCGCTAAATGGAATAGCCAGTTAGGGGAGGACCCCTCCTCACAGCCCAGGGTTAACCCTGCAGCGGGAGATGCCCGGAGGCCTCAAACTGCCTTTGATAGAGAGCCCTGCAGGGGCCAGCACCTCCTGATAAAAGAGCTTCTGCTCACTCCCTGCCTCCCCTGGACAGCCCAGGGGAGCAGACAGGCCCCCACTCCTAACTGCGGGGCTCGTGTGATGTCCTCACTCCCAAACTGAAGTGCTCAGAATGCACTGGAGAGACTGCTGAAACGCAGAGTCCTTGGTCCCACCAAGAGAGCTTGATGCTGCCGTTCTGGAACCCAGCCTAGGAGTGGATAGTTTAAACCTATTCCCCAGGTGTTGCTGACGCAGGAAGTCTCTGTGCCACACTTTGAGAGAAAGGCTGGTGAAATGGGATTTGGAGTGCAATAGCTGTGGCATTCAGTAGGGTAGCTGAAGGCTCTGGCAGCTTAAGGCTCTCTGCCAACACCCCCCAGGGTGCCAATGAAGATCACGCCTCACCAAACCTACTGCCCCAAACCTGGCCTGGAGAACCGCCCGACGGCCATGGCCGCCAACCCCTTCTCCCACTGGCCGGCATGGCTGGGCCAGGAGTGGATATTATTCCAGGAGATCTGGGCCCACCAACCCCTCCCTCAGAAAAGCTGGAGTTCAAAGTCACAAAGCCTGCAAGTAACCCGAAGCGGTGGAGAAAACTGGGCTTTAAAAAAAGGGGGTTGTCAGACTTTCTCAGTTTGTCTTTTTTTAAGAGAGGCCAGAAATGTCAAATCTTATAATATTTAAATATCTGCTCATGTTTTTTAAACATTCCAAATTGTCAAGAGTAGCCAAACTACTCTACAAACCACAGTGTGAGTATCTCATTTAGGTGTGGTCATTGACTCACTTCTGGCCAATTGAAGTCTTGTGTGGTCAATAGAAGTGTTATGTGGGTCTTGCTGGAAGTTTTCTTAAAAAGGAATCCTTCCCTTCCACATTCCAGATGCTTGGAATACAGAAATACTGGCTGGAGCTTCAGCAATCATATTAGACACCGAGGTGACTTTGCAGTTGGAAGTATGCAAAGGATGACAGAGCATAAAAATAGCAGTCTGAGTTTTCCATGACATTGAGAAGCTGTCATGCTAGATCTGAGCTTCTGAATTCTATAATTCTCTTATATTTCTCATGTATTTTTATCTCAGTTATATGCAGCCAAACTTAATCCCCTACCCTCGTCCTAGTTTAGATGAGTCCTGACCACTCTGCTTACCCCCAGGTTTCAAAAAAGGACCCTAGATCTTTCTAGTAAAACTCCCCTTAGTTGGACTAGTTTGGATAGGATCTTATCCCCTGGAAGCCAAACATTCTTTCTTTGCTGTCTCTCTATTCCCACCCCCATTCCTTACTTACCACTACTAGCCATTATTTTCAAATTAAACAAATGTTAAAGGATCACTTTTTAACAGGCAAAATCATGACTTTCATACAAATGCAAAATGAATTTGTGTCAAAAATATGATTTAGTTGATTAATCACAAGGGAACGAGGAAGATATCAAAACAGGTTCAAGGAGAATCCAAGGAGCAGACTTGAATTGGCAATCAGGAATGCTGCCATGAATTTGTTAGTGGATGCAAATCCGCCTTCCCTGTGACAGAAATCAATTGTGTCGCCACAGCAAAATTCTCTTGCATCAATGTGGACAAGAATCATTTGCTTTACTGTTTGTTTTCTACAGCTTACAGAGATATAAAATAACTCAGCCAAAGACCATGAAGGGCACAGACCCTACAGAATCAGAAAACCCCAAAGGGTCTCCCAGACACAGTTTCTATACCTAACAACAGTCATTTTCCAAGCATCCCTGGCTACTGAAGAATAGAGAATGCCATGTGGCTTCCCAGGGGCACCCTCCCCTAACCCCTTCATCTGTTCCCTTGACTTTCCTGCCTCAAATATGCCCGCAGAAGTTTCTCAGCTGAACTGGACTTTGAAGAAGAAGGAGGAGTTTAGCAGGCAGAGAAGGTTCTAGATTAATGGGGGTGCTCATAGAATCACCTGAGTCCAGACAACTGTGTTCAGTCATGTCCAGCTGTTTGCAACACCATGTACTGTAGCCTGCCAGGTTCCTCTGTCCGTGGAGTTCTCCAGGCAAGAATACTGGAGTGGGATGCCATTTCCTACTCTAGGGGATCTTCCTAACCCAGGGAAGGAATCTGCATTGCAGGAGGATTCTTTATCCTCTGAGCCATCACCTGAGGCTAGAAGTGGCCACGCCCAGCCTCTGCCCTAGATTTCCTGAATTTGTTGTATTTGCAGAGCTGGCCCAATATTTTTACTGGGGCTGTGCAGCGGGTATGAGGTGAGGAGACGGGGAGCTGCTGATGGAGATGTGAGAGTGAGCCTCCTCTTTCCTGCCCCGGCCACTCACACACACACCCGCCACAGTGCTTGCCTCCCCAGAGTGCCATCACCACTAACTCTGAATGTCTAGTTTGCAAACACCCACTTGGTACCTGGATCTCATGGTTTCCCTGAGAGCAGCTGGTAAAGAATTCTCCTGCAAGGCAGTAAACCCTGGTTTGCTACCTGGGTTGGGAAGATCCGCTGGAAAAAGGATAGATAGGCTCCCACTCCAGTATACTTGGGCTTTCCTGTTAACTCAGCTGGTAAAGAATCTGCCTGCAATGTGGGAGACCTGGGTTTGATCACTGGGTTGGGAAGATCCCCTGGAGAAGGGGTAGGCTACCCACTCCAGTATTCTGGCCTGGAGAACTCCATGGACTATAGAGTCCAGGGGGTTGCAAAGAGTCAGACACAACTGAGCGACGTACACTTTCACTTCTACTTTTCACCCAGATCTCACCGCCTGCACCCTGCCTCACCACCTCCAACTGCCTCTCTTGTTTCCTCTTTGCTGAGAGGGTCGTGAGGGACCGCTATGTACGTTTGTGGTTTCCAGCCTCCTCTTCACCTTAAACCCACTGTGGTCAGGCTTTTGTCCCAACCCTCTGCCAACTGTTCTGCCGCGGTCACCACCGTCCACATGGCCAGATCCACACTCCTCCTCCTCCATCTGCCCCTTGACAGATGGGCGTTGTGCACCCCCATCTCCTACGACGCTCTGCTCTCCCGGTCCCCTTACCCTGGCCTCTCCTCTCAGCCTCCTCTGCTCTCCCTTCCCTCCTTCTGAACGTCCCTGGTGCCCAGGGCTCAGCTTCTTTTCTACCAACCTTCCTTCCTGTGGGGCTATCAGCCTGAAGGCTTTAAATGTCTCGGTGTCTTTCAACTCCCAAGTTCACATCTTCCAAACACTTTGCTGAACTCTGACCTCTTTTTCTAAACTTCTGCTCAGCAGCTCCACCTGACAACCTAGTAGACAAACTCAATCTGTCTAACCGTAGCTCAGATCTTCCCTCAAAACCCCGTTCACAGCCTTCCCTGCCTCCCTTTGCACTCACCCCCATCTTCCATCAGCTCAACCATGACCTTGGAGCCATCCCTGACTTCTGACTGCTTGTCACATTCCTCGGATCCAGCTGTCAGAGAATCCTAGTGCTTTGCCCAAAATTGATCCAGGGTTCCACGGCTTCTGGCCATAGGGCCGCCGTCTTTGACTTGAATCTTTGCAGTGTCTAAGGCGCCCGCCTGCCACTGCCCTGGAACCTTCACAACACTCGTCCAACACGGTGACCATGGTGAGTCTTTTCAAACACAGGCAGGCCTCGGAGATGGCTCCAGCTGGGTTCCAGACAGCAACAAAGCAAGTATGTCAATAAAGTGACTCACATGAGCTTTTTAAAAGGTTTCCTGGTGCATATAAAAGTTATGTTTACACTATCCTGAAGTCTAAGGGGCTTCCCTGGTGGCTCAGACGGTAAAGACTCCACCTGCGATGAACATTGGGGTGCACGTGTCTCTTTCAGATCTGGTTTCCTCAGTGTGTATGCCCAGAAGTGGGATTGCTGGGTCATATGGCAGTTCTATTTCCAGTTTTTTAAGAAATCTCCACACTGTTTTCCATAGCGGCTGTACTAGTTTGCATTCCCAGCAACAGTGTAAGAGGGTTCCCAACATGTGTATTATCTATGGTGAAACAGATCACCAGCCCAGGTGGGATGCATGAGACAAGTGCTCGGGCCTGGTGCACTGGGAAGACCCAGAGGAATCGGGTGGAGAGGGAGGTGGGAGGGGGGATCGGGATGGGGAATACGTGTAAATCTATGGCTGATTCATATCAATGTATGACAAAACCCACTAAAAAAAATAAATAAGTAAATAAATAAAGGGGAAAAAAAAAAGACTCCACCTGCAAATCAGGAGACCTGGGTTCAATTCCTGGTTGGGAAGATTCCCTGGAGAGGGAAGTGGCAGCCCACTCCAGTATACTTGCCTGGAGTCTATTAAGTGTGCATATGTCTAAAAAAGCAAAGTGCTTACCTTAATGAAAAGTACCTTATTGCTAAAAAATACTAACCATCATCTGAGTCTCCAGCGAGTCCTAATCTTTCTGCAATGTGAAATTAAAGATCACAGGTCACCAGAATAAATATAATAACAATGAAAAAGTCCAAAATATTTCGAGAATTCCCAAAATGTTACACGGGGTCAGGAAGAAAGCAAACACTGTCAGAAAAAATGTTGTCAAGAGACTTGCTCACCGCAGGTTTGCCACAAACCTTCAACTTGTGAAAAACATAACATCTGGGAAGCACAAAAAAAAGCAAAGTGCGGTAAAAGGAGGTCTGCCTGTATAAGTCTGATTGATGTCATTTTTCGGCTTAAAACTGAATTCCCGAGAGCTCCCCTTGCACTCAGAGAAAACTCTTGGTTCTAATTGTAGCCCTACCAGGCCCAGGAAGGGCTTCCCAGGTGGCGCTAGTGGTAAAGAGCCCATCTGCCAGTGCAGGAGACACAAGAGAAGCGGATTCCATCCCTGGGTCGGGAAGATCCCCAGGAGCAGGCAATGGCAACCCACTCCAGTATCCGTGCCTGGAGAACCCCATGGACAGGGGAGCCCTGCGGGCTGCAGTCCATGGGGTCACTGAGTCACAAAGAGGACTGGGCATGTGAGCACGCAGGCCCATGAACTCTGGGCCTGTGCCCTTTCTGATGCCCGCTGTGCCAGGCTCCCGCTCCTCACACCCCTTGCTGCAGCAAGCCAGCTATGCCCCCTGCCCCTTCCGAGGGCCTCTGCCCTCACTCAGGGTCTGCCTCTCAGGGCCGTCCTCCCCGGATATCCACAAGCTGATGCCCTTCCTCCTTCAAGTCCCTGCTCAAGTGTCTCGTTCCCTGACCTCCCTGATTTACGGTGGATTTTTCTGCTTATGGTCTTTATTTCCCCAGGGTAGAACATGAGCTCCATGAGGGCAGGGATCTTTGCTTTGTTCATTGATTTACCCCCAGTGACTCAAGCAGCACCTGGCACAGAGCAGTCACTCAATGAATAGTGGTCACTGAATTGCTCCGTGTCAGCCCCGAGCCAGCCACATTCCACCGTGATCCCGTGTCAAGGCTAAGCACTCCTGTGAGTAATGGCAGAGGCAGAAAGGCGAGGCTCCAGGAGGCTGGAGGGACTTGCCCAAGGACACAGGGTAAATGCCAGCCCAGAAGCTGCCCCCGAGTCTGGTTGGAGTCCAGGGCAGAGACGCTGCCATGCTGCAGACAGAGCCAGTGCCAGACTGTAAGGGTCCTGGGTGCTCAGCTGATGAGGCTGGACATTGTCTAGGCCAGGGCTTCTCCCCCTTTAACAAGCATCAGAATCATCTGGGGAGGTTGATAAACAGGTTTTTGAGTACCATCCCTGAGTCTCTGAGTCAGTAGACCTGGAATGGAGTCAAGAATCTGCTTTTTGGGGACTACCCTGGGGTCCACTGTCTAAGACTCCTTACTTCCAGCGCAGGGAACCCGGGCTCGATTCCTGGTCGGGGAACTAGATCCCACATGCCGCAACCGAAGATCTCATGTCCCACAACTAAGACCCAGCGAAGCCGAAAAAAAAAAAAGAATCTACTTTTTTAACCTGTTCCTGGGTGATGCTGCAGCTGCTCCGGGGGCCTCAACTCAAGAACCGCTGGTTAGGCTATGAAAACCACAGAGGGGCTTTCATCAGGAGAGGCGAAAAGGGCCATGGGCAGGCTGGATGGGAAGGGAAGACCCCTTGCCTGGGGCAAGACCAGGCTGCAGGCAGAAGTGGAGCAGAGGGTGGCCAGGCTGAAGCCCCAAGTCCCCTTAGGCCCTCTTCTTCAGCTGACGACTATATCGCCTAGGAAGAAGAGGCAGGCCTCCTGGCTCCTCGCTCACTTGAAATTTTAATTATCTGCCAGAGCGTGATTTCCACAGCCACCCCCACTAGAGGCGGGTGTGAGACAAGCCAAATAACTCCAAAACACATGATTTCAGCAAAAAAGAATCACAGTCTCCCTGGCAGCTCCTTGGCACGGTGTGGTGGTGAATGCAGAGGCAGCGGGGGAGGCAGGCAGGGGCCGTGTGCAAGCCCAGGACTGCGCTCAGGTCAGTGACCCGCGATCGCAGGAGTGTTTGCCCCACCTGGGCCCTGGGGGCTGAGGACTTGAAATGGGCCTTCCCTGTGGGCATCAAAGGGACCAGATTTATCTGCCATTCCAGGGTGTGAAGTGAACACTGGCATCTTCACTGTAATGGTTGTGTGTCTGTCTAGTCAGCAGTGAAAAGTGTATAACTACACATTCAATCTGTGCTGCTATGGAGAACTACTTCTTACAGTGGAGCTACACAAGCTTTTTTTTTTTTTGAAGAGAATTGATCTCAAGAAAATGTTAATTAAGTCATGGGTATCCAGCAATTCTATAATGCTTACTCACTATGCATGGATGAATTCATCAAAGCTTTATAATAATCCTATAAGGAAGGTGCCATGATAATACCTATGTTACAGATGGAGAAAACAGAGCTACAGAGTGATTAGTTTGCCCAGAAGGGAGTAGAGGGGAGCTGAGATCTAGGTTCTGTGCTCCTAACAGCCTCTTGGTGACATAGGCAGGATGTGGTGCTATTCTCTGGACAAAGTTCCTCCCAACACTGATGGTTGGGAAGCACCCGGCAGTCATCCTTCCTGCCTCAGCCATTCTACGACTTCAGTTCAGTTCAGTTCAGTCGCTCAGTCGTGTCTGACTCTTTGCGACCCCATGAATCACAGCACGCCAGGCCTCCCTGTCCATCACCAACTCCCGGAGTTCACCCAAACCCATGTCCATCGAGTCAGTGATGCCATCCAACTATCTCATCCTCTGTCATCCCCTTCTCCTCCCACCTTCAATATTTCCCAGCATCAGGGTCTTTTCCAATGAGTCAACTCTTCGCATGAGATGGCCAAAGTATTGGAGTTTCAGCTTCAGCATCAGTCCTTCCAATGAACACCCAGGACTGATCTTCTTTAGGATTGACTGGTTGGATCTTCTTGCAGCCCAAGAGACTCTCAAGAGTCTTCTCCAACACCACAGTTCAAAAGCATCAATTCTTCGGTGCTCAGCTTTCTTCACAGTCCAACTCTCACATCCATACATGACTACTGGAAAAACCATAGCTTTGATTAGAAGGACCTTTGTTGGCAAAGTAATGTCTCTGCTTTTTAATATGCTGTCTAAGTTGGTCATAACTTTTCTTCCAAGGAGAAAGCGTCTTTTAATTTCCTGGCTGCAGTCACCATCTGCAGTGATTTTGGAGCCCCCCAAAATAAAGTCTCTCACTGTTTCCACTGTTTCCCCATCTGTTTGCCATGAAGTGATGGGACCGGATGCCGTGATCTTAGTTTTCTGAATGTTGAGTTTTAAACCAACTTTTTCACTCTCCTCTTTCACTTTCATCAAAAAACTCTTTAGTTCTTCTTCACTTTCTGCCATAAGGGTGGTGTCATCTGCAATATCTGAGGTTATTGATATTTCTCTCAGTAATCTTGATTCCAGCTTGTGCTTCATCCAGCCCAGCATTTCACATGATATACTCTACATATAAGTTAAATAAGCAGGGTGACAATATACAGCCTTGACGTACTCCTTTCTGGATTTGGAACCAGTCTGTTGTTCCGTGTCCAGTTCTAACTGATGCTTCCTGACCTGCATACAGATTTCTCGGGAGGCAGGTGAGGTAGTCTGGTACTCCCATCTCTTGAAGAATTTCCCACAGTTTGTTGTTATCCACACAAAGGCTTTGGCATAGCCAATAAAGCAGAAGGAAGTAGATGTTTTTCTGGAACCCTCTCGCTTTTTCAGTGATCCAGCGGATGTTGGCAATTTGATCTCTGGTTCCTCTGCCTTTTCTAAATCCAGCTTGAACATCTGGAAGTTCATGGTTCACGTACTGTTGAAGCCTGGCTGGGAGAATTTTGAGCGTTACTTGCTAGTGTGTGAGATGAGCGCAATTGTGCCATAGTTTGAGCATTCTTTGGCATTGCGTTTCTTTGGGATTGGACTTCAAAGTGTACCAAAGCAGTGATGCAGGAAGTATGATGTACAGAGCTGCCTGTAATCCTACCAAGCACTCACCAAGCCTCGTGAGAGGACAGAGACGGACTGGACCTGTTTGTCCCAAATGTGAAGGGCCCGTGGTCTGTCTCGAAAGCCCCTCCTTTCTGCGGGTGAGCAGAGAGGAGCCTGTCACTGAGGGGCGGGGTGGGCGCTGGAGTGAAGCAGGAGAGGGCAGCAGGCAGAGGCGGGAGGAGACCTGACCTGGGGAGACCTCAGGCCACGACAGGAGTCTTCAGTCCCGCAGAGATGGATGTAATTGGGAACCTTTCAGGTCCTCGGCATCCAACCCTCATACACAAGAGACTTCCGTTTTTATGATAAATACTTAAAGTGAATCAGAAATCTGTGTAACTGCCATATCCATGCTGCTATGGAGAGTTCTCTTTTAAGCTAAATTTGTTTGAGTCTTTTTAAAAAAGTGTTCCCTTTACTATCCTGAAGTTTTAGGTAGTAAAACATACCTACATACATGACTTTAATATATATGCACGTATATTTGAAAGCTCCCACCCACAGTGTAAAGGAAAATAACTCATAATACAATAGCACAGATTTCAATATGTCAGTGCTCTGGCCTAACAACATTAAATGAGGTAATGAAGGGACAGACAGTGAGACACTGGCTCCTATTTATTCATATAATGTGTTAATTTGTCTTAAAGAAGAACGAGGCATGATGCCTGATGCAAAAAGATGTAAGAAGCCCAGGAAAATGAAGAGCCAGAGGCTGAGTGGACCCTACATTAAAAATCAGCATCAGGATTAGTATGAATAGATCTACCTTATTCACAGGTGATAAGAGAAAGGGAAATAACCTGAGCTGAAGTTTGGTGACTGTGTCAAGACAAATGGAGAACAGCCTCATGGAGAAGCTGGGCCTTCTCTAGAGGAGTAGTGTCCAGATAATTCCTGTGGTGTGGCCTAAGGCAGGGCAGCCCAGAGTACCCAGAAAACACATTTCCTGCCTCGAACGTTCAGTACATCCTGAGGCACATGACCAGGCTCAAGGACCGTGTCCTTGGAGGGAAGACAGGACGTGGCGTATAGATGGAGAAAACTAATAATAACAACAACACTAGAGGCTTTAGAAAGGCTGTGTGGTCAACTGAAAACTGTATCATCATAAACATGGAAAATAATAAGCAACCCCCAAATAAATACATTTAATGTGTAACTTTCAGAACACGAATCTCTTATCATTAGGACAAAAGAAAATATTAAATTATTTTGAATAGCCAGAATTTTGAATATTTTGGACATTTTTAGTTATGAAATTTAGCAAGAGTTCTGTGTGTCACACAGCGCCACTCATTTCATATAGCTTTGTTCTAAGTCTCTGACAAGAAAGATGCGAGGAGTGATAGCTTTCACAGACTGTTGGAAGCCCTTTTCAACTAGTAAATATGGAGTTGTAAACTCGGCGGTAGAAGAGGAGTTGGATGCATATAAGAGAGAAATTGGTTATAGTCATACCACCCTGAAGGCACCTGATCTCAGAAGCTAAGCTGGAGGGGACCTGGTTAGTGCTTGAGTGGGAGAATTGGTCAATAATCTCAAGACAGAATGTTTCTTCCATGTAAGCCTCTCCCGCTGTAAAAACCCTTTTTTCCTAAATTACTGGGATTTCACGCAACATCTTGTAAAAACTTGTCCTTTAAACTACTGAGGCATTCTTGATTGCATTTGTGCTCTTTAGCCCGGGGAGATGTTTTAAAGCCTGGAGAAATGCAGACAGTTCTTCCTTGTGCCTTGCTCTGCAGGACCGCCCCACCCGGAACAGGGCTCAGGCATCCTGGCCCCCTCCCCGACACGCCAGAGGCATGCACGGTCCTTGGGACAATAAAAATAGCTGCTTTCCATTTCCAAAATGCCCTCCTAGGGGGTGTTATCAATCAGGGAAGAATCCCAGATCTATACCGCAAAGGAAAACTCCAGATCTCTGGCTTTATTAAGTCCCTACTATGTGCCTGGTTCTCAGGAACTCCTCACAGCAGACTTGGAAGACCATTTTATAATCCCCATTTTTACACATGAAGAAATGAAAGTGCAGGGGGATAAAGGGACGTGGCCAAGGCCACCCAGCTGGTGAGAACTTGGCTGTGTCACACCACTGTCCTCATTTGTCAGATGACTGGGAAGCAAGCACTCAGTAAGTATTTATGAAACGAGAGTACAAAGAACAGACTGGGAGAACTTTCTGGGAAGTTTTCTTCATTCTAGCACCCAATCCAGTATGTTTCTGGAATGCGTCAAATAAAAAATGAACTTCCCGAGTCTGATAAATCATGGAATAAGAATTCCTACTTAACGATTATAGAAACAGACCCGCATTTTGAAAGCACTTGACACATAATACTTTTGTCCCTTCCTGCCTTCTTCACTCCACTCTCACCCGTCAAGGTCAAGATAAAAATTAACCTTAAAAACAATCCTGCCCTTGACTATAGCATTTTACAGATGACGAAAGCACTTCCATATATGTAATCTCGATTGATCTTCTGATAATTCCAAGTGTTCAAAGAGTTGGTTTTGAGCCCACGCTAGATATCCAGAGACACCAGCTCAAAGAGGAAGCCAGACCCCAGTTCTTAGCCCCTCTCAGGTTCTCTCACATTTCCTCCTTCCACTCTTCAAGGATTCTGCTTGATTAGCATTACAAGCAGGTCTTTGGCTAAGCCCAGCTCTGCACGTTCTGGCCTAGGGTGAAAATTTCACTGCAACCAACTTCGCTGGAATACTTCCCTTCAAGCTTACATTGGCTCTTCAAGGAATTTTTCCTCTCCCCTCCTGAAAATACCTTGAAGACACTCTGAAAGCTCCTCTCTAGAGGGTTTTCTCAGCAGACCCCTATCCCGCCTCCTCCCCTTGGGGTGGCAGGTGGGAGGCACCTCACATCCCATTTTAAGGAGAAGTGACTGGTGAAACAGGGCAGGAGCTGGGCAGGGCAGGACCAGGGTCAAAGCTGCTCTCTCTCGTCTGGAGCTGAGATGGAGTCCACCTGCTCGCCAGATGTGACTTCCAGCATCTGAGATGGGGGAGGGATGGGAAGTTAGAAATGCTGGAAATAAGGACAAAACATGGTCTCCAGTAGCCGCTTGGCGATCCTTGAGAGAACATTTGCATGGGAGGGACGTAGGCGGACAGGAGCCAGGGACTGCCAGTCCTTCTCACAACGAACCACTGTCCCTAATCCTGCTGAATTCAGCCACATGGGGGGAGAGGGCAGGAGAGGGGACAGTGAACCGTGTCCAGACCAGCGCCTGCAGACCAGCAGGGGCGGAGGCAAGGTGTGGTTTCCGGAGTCATCGGAGGAGACATGTTTTCCTCCAGAATTCCCAGCTTGGACTCTTCCCAGTGCGTGCCCCAGCACCCCTGGCCCAGCCAAGGCTGTGCTTTTGTTGTTGTTCATGCCACAGAAAAATTCAGGGCAAGAGAAAAGACAATTTGTGACTGAGCTGCAGGGAAGGGGTGGGTCCATTCTGCAAACATGATCTCCCCAGCTCAGTCCTTCCCAAGTGCTGGATTCAAGTGCCTCAGACCAGATCCAGTACCCATAATAGCTGCTTAGAAAGTACTTCTTACAGAGGAAAGAAGGAAAAGAAAACAGAAAGACCACCTTTTTCTGTTTGGTCATCCTTTCCCATTGTGTTTGTAGCAGACTATGAAATGCGTGAATTTCAAGTATATATTCTCTTACTAGTTTGCAAAAGCCACCAGAACTGAACTTTTAACTAGAGATTTTGTGCTTTAAACGAGTTTAAAATATTTTTGCAGAGAGTGCAATGGATAAACCCTTAAGAAATGCTAAAATTTCCTGCCCTTTGAGGCGTTAACTCTTAGAAACGTTTACTTAAAAGGGAAAGAAATTCCTAATGAATTAATGGATCCAGGCCTCCCGTCAGTGTCTGCTAATTAAAAAAGAGAAGTCATCTTTCAAAAGAAAGGGAAAAGGATCAATTGTCATACTGACTCAGCCTCGACTGGATCCAGCCAGCAAGGAACAGGAAATGCAGGAGGCTGAGGACCATGTTTAACCAAGCCAGCAGGCTGCAGTCAGCAATCCGAGTGGGAGACAGGGGTGAGGGGGGGTGGGGGGCGGAGTGGGGAGATGCAACGTGACAAATGAGCATGTTTCCTCAAAAAAAAAGTTGCTTTTGAAAACAGAGAGAGAGAGAGAGATAGCAGGAAAGCCTTAGACGGGTTCCAGGATAACGCATCAGCCGATGGTTATAGTGTGATCTATGCCATACTCGGCCCCATTAGAGCATGTGCGGCTTCTGCTTCCCTGTTGCGTGTGTTTTTGCTTGTTTTGCCACACCATGTGGCTTGTGGGATCTTAGATCCCAAAGCGGGGATCAGAACCAGGTCTGCGACAGTCAAAGCCCAAGTCTTAGCTACGGAACCTCCAGGGAATTCCCATAGCATGAGTTTTTAAAGAAGGAAGAGGTAGGCAGCCACTCACAAAGAGAGCAACACTCATTTCTTTAGAGAGTGGGAAAATCTTAGCTATTACAGTGATACGTGGTCTCTAAAGGCCTGCAGTATGCAAAGAAATACACAGTTCATCTGTGGTATTAAAATTTCATGGAGCGGGATGGGAAGCGTTGTGATTGGTGAGGGGAGGTCTTAAACAAGGGGGCCATGATTTTAAAAAAAGGTTTGGAAACACTAATTGTGAAGTACACTTGTGTGAGGCCACGGGAAATAGTGACAGTGTAGTGAGCATCTGAGGAAGTATTAATTGATATTAAGTATTCAGTGATAATGGTATTGTGGCTACATTTTTAGAGTCCTTATCTTTCCGAGACAACGACTGACAGAGTGAAGGATAAAACAGGACAGACAAGGACAGAGATCAGGCACCCAGATAACCGGAAAGATCTCACTGGTGTTTCTCAGAGCAGTAGAACTTCCTTGTGGTGTTTGGGGACCTGCTAACTAGTGGGCTATGGATCAAACTCAGCCCACAGTATGTTTTATTTGACCCTCGCAGTGTTTTAAGATTATTTGAGCCAACATTTTCAAATAAGGGATTTCACTTCCCGTTTCCAGCTTCTTTTGAGGAACCAAACTCTCTGGCATTTAGACCTGAGCCCTTAAACAGAGCCTCTGTTCTTCTGGAAAAGCCAGCCCGGATCATACTGGACATACCCATGCTCACAGTCTCTTCCCTTCCCGCCCACCCTCAGTGTACGGAAATTGTATCAGGAGCAATGGCCACTGACCCCTGTTCACCAGTGGCAGGCCAGGCGGAATTTGGCCATATGGTCTCAACCAAAGCAGGAGGTAGGTGCTAGATCATCTCTATTTTACAGATGACGACAAAGGCTCAGAGAGGTTCAGCAACTCACTCAAGGACACACAGCTGTGTAAAACTGCTCCTTTGATTCCAAAGCCTGTGCTTTCATTTGTCATACCAGCTGCTGCCTCTTTCAGGTCACACAACACACCAGCTCAGTCTCCCAGACCCTTGGGCAGTCATGCTTCAAGGTGGGAAGGCGGGAGTCACTCCAGCTCCCCCAAGGACTTGACCCCAGTCTAGTTGGTTCCCTGGCAGGAGTGCACCTACCATATCTGACACCCAGAGTGGATCAGTTTTCGAATTTTTTCCCTCTCTATGAGGGAGTTATTCTATTATAATAATCTGAAATAAAGTAATATTCTAAAGTGAAATTTGAGGAGCCCTATTCTGAGGTCATAGGGCAATATTTCCAGAATCAGCCAAGCTCCATAGCATCCATGGTCATGAGCCATTTTATTTGTCATGAACCTTCCTGTCCCTAACCAGCCAGCTCCCATCCCTGTATAAGGCAAGCTGGGCACCAAGAGACCTCTGACCAATGACTTAACACCACCCTTCCCCAGAGGAATTTTCTTTGTCTCAAGACTATAAAAACTGGCCACAAGCCCATGAAGGAGGTCAGCTCTCCCTGGGCTGTCAGGAAGTTGGCCTGCTGTCTCTGCAGTGCCCCCTCACTACCTGGGCCCTTTGTTCTCAATAAATTCTTTCTCTTCTAAAATACTCTGTGTCTGGAAATTCTTTTCCAACCTGAGCTTGGACTGCCTCAACAGAATTGACATATTTCATGTACAAACTGAAATTTGCACTATCAAAAGAAAATATTACACCTCACAGTTGGTATTTCATTCCACTGTTTTAAATTTTAAACATAAATACAAGTTCTAAGTAGCCACTTGGAATGAAGGAACTGAAGAAACTCAAGTTCAGTTTCTTAGTCTTTGGGGTTACTGTGCTTTTACTTATTTCAAATCTAATGCCCAAACATGGGAATACACAGGAACATTAACCCCCCCCAAAGTGAACTTGACCAATTCCAAATCGTTATGAACTTATTTTCCAAACAAGAGCTTAAAGCTGAGCCTGAGTGTATGGGGAGTTCTCAGAATTAATTTGCATGTAGAATGATACACTTTTAAAGAATATATAATAAAAATGTGTTAATAGGAAGCTGACGTGTATTATTAAAACTCTCAACAAGGACAAAGCCAAGTACCTAGAACTTACATCAACAAATGTATTTTTAGGGAGTAATATTTTACTGCTAACATTATTTAGAATGACAGCCCTAAGGTGATAATAAGGTCATTGTCCAGTTCTCAGACAATGTTCCCCTCATCGCCTGCCTGATCATCATGTGCTCAGCCCCTCCAGGGCACGCTTTCCTGAGTCCAGGAGGGACCTGCGGGGTCTGCCCCCTGAAGTAACAGAATGGGGAAAAGCCCAAAATGTGCTGTCAAATCTGGTACCTCAAGTGAAAGTTCTTTAAACCGCGAGGCAGTGTGCAAAGCCTGTCAGTATTCTCAGCTTGTGCTTCTGAAAGGTACACGCGTTTCAGAAGATTCTGGCGTAGTTTGAAGGGGCACAGCTGCTGTTTCCTGAATCCTGGGCTCTAAACTCAGGGGACTCCCACAGCCTCCTCCTCGAGTTTAAGCATTTGTCAGAACAACTCATGAACTCATGTGCTCAGCCATGTTTGACCCTTTGCGACCCCATGCGCTATAGCCCGCCAGACTGTGTCCATGGGATTTCCCAGGCAAGAATACTGGAGTGGGTTTCCATTTCCTCCTCTGGGGAATCTTACTGGCCCAGGAATCGAACCCTCGTCTCTTGCGCCTCACACATTGGCAGGCGGGTTCTTTACCACTAGCACAAACTGGAAGGCTCATAGACTTCAGGAAACTGCTTTACTGACTAGTTCCAGTTCACTATAAAAAGATGTACCATGGGTAAAGGGCTGCAGGAGGGGCCGGGGGCTTCCAGGGTCTGTCTGGATACTCTACCCCCCAAGCTCCTCAATGTGTTCACCCACTCAGAACTCTGCTGTTGAGGGGATTTTATGGAGGTCTCATTCCATGGGCATTAAGTTATTAGCCGTTAGTAATTAACTCAGTCTTCAGTCCGTCAGCCTTCCCCAGAGGTTAAGGGAGAAGCTGAATGTTCAAACCCTCTAAATCGTGCCCTGGTCTTTTAGCAACCAGCCTCTTCTTCTTAAAGCTATTTAGGCACCCCAAGACCCCAGTCATTACACACAAAAGACAACCTTTTTAATGAAATAGAGTTGATTTATAACATTGTGTTAGTTTCAGACGTACAGTATGATGATTAGTGTTTTGCTTTTTTTCTTTTACATATTATATTCCATTACAGATTATTACAAGGTAACCTCCGGGAGTTGGTGATGGACAGGGAGGCCTGGAATGCTGCAGTCCACGGGGTCACAAAGAGTCAGACACGACTGAGCGACTGAACTGAACTGCATAGCATGGGTATAATCCCCTGTGCTATACAGTGGATCCTTGTTGCTTATCTTTTTTATGTATTGCCGAGACCAGCTCGACAAGCAGGGTTTCCAAAAGCGCAATGCTGCGAGAGAAGGAGAAACGAGACGCAAGAATTCAGAGAAAAGCGAGGATCAGGGGCCAACACCACCCCAAGATGACATGCCAAGTCTGAATCCAAGCCAGCTTTACTAGACTTTCAGCCGTGAGTGAAAGAATGTGCGGGGAGTTACACTGTAACTCATGTGGCCTTTAGGGCCAAAGAACAAAATGATCATTAACCATTGAGTAATTAGGAAACAGTGATCAAAAACAGATCAGTAACTAAGACTAATATTCTTATCTGTAGATTTTCCACCAGATACATAAAATATGTGACTCTGAGATGCCAGTTGAGAAACAGTCTGGGGTCGGTTTTCCCAGTTTTCAAGACTATGAACTGCTCCCTCTGGACTTGTCCCAAGAGTCTCATGCCTTATAGCATCCAGTTTATCAATAATCATAAATTTCTTTTGCAGCCCTTTCTGGAGTCTGCTTTTCTTTCATTCTTCCTGTCTCCTACAATGTATAGTGATTTGTGTCTGTTAATCCCATACTCCTGATTTGTCTCTCCCCCACTTCACTGTCCCCTTTGGTGACCACAAGTTCGTTTTCTCTGTCTGTGAGGCTGTTTCTGTTTTTGCATATAGATTCACTTGTATTATTAAAAACATTCTTGCCACTCCCAAATCTTCCAACTTTTAGGAGCTCTGTGGTGGGAACCAGGGACAAAGTGCAAATATACAGTTGTCACAATCGGCCACTTGGCATATACCATCCCATTTAATGTCTTCCTCATTATAATTCTGGCAGGTGGATACCGCCATCTCCATTTAAATGATTAGGAAACGGAGGCTCAGAGAGGTTGGTAAACTGGCCTAAGGCATCACAGCCAAGCCAGGATGCCAATCCAGGCCCTGGACATTTCCAAGTCTTCTGGATCCAAAGAAGGGAGGGCTTTACCCTGTTTGGTGTGTGGTGACAAGGAGACAGCTCCTGTCTGCACATTGCCCTGAAGCCAGGGACGTGGGAACCCAGTCCCACTGATGGAGTTGGGCCTGTTGACCCTCGGGGAGATGTCACCAGGACACTTGGGCAACACGGAGGGAAGAGGGGTGTGTTTGCCTGTTCTTGCTTATTTAAAGGACGTGTTGGCAGCTAAGTGAAAGAGGGATCAAAGCGACCTTGTGCTTTGGGCCAGGCAGCCAGACCGCTTCCAGACCAAGTTAGAATGTGCCCTGGGAGTCCGGCTGGCAAACTACCAGGGAGATAGACCAAGTAATCAGCCCTGGGGGAGACAGAGAGAGAGGAGGACCGACCTGCATCCCTATTTCAGGCTTTGGAAGCTAAAGTTGAGAGAAGCAAAAATGACTTGACCAAGGTCACATAGGCCCCAGTTACCTGAGTCAGGCGCCAAACCCCCGTCCACATGACCGCGTGGTCAGTGACGTGGCCATAGCCTGGGGCTGCCCCAGGAAGGACGGAAGGCTCCAGGGTCCAGATTTCTTCCTCGGAAGCCACAGACTCTTATCTCTCACAGCGAGAAGTTCCCATAGCCGTGAAGGCTCTGCAGCCGCTGCCTACGACTTTTTCTATTCTGAGTGCAGGGTACGCAATTAGCATAAATCTGAATACATCTCTCGTTTTTAACAGGAAATAGAAATACATGAGGAAAGAGATTAAAAAGCTCGTGTTAACTAGTGAAACTCTGTGTCAGCCCTCTTGAGGTTCTACCTTACTTTCTTCCTTCTGCCTGAGGAGCCCATTCTCAACGGTCACCCTGTAACAGACTCCTCTTTACCCTCAAGGCCCAGCTGAAAGGTCCCGTCTGTGGTAGAGCTTTCGTGGGGCCTCCAGGGCAGAGTTGGCTTTTCTCCTCACACCTCCCTGGACTGTGATTGCCTCCTCACACCCTATCTCCCTGTCTTCACCACCTGAGGTTGCCTCAAGTCCATATACCTCAGGGGACTGGCCTGGCGGAAAAGCTCTAGAAAGTTCTCTTAGTTCTCGCAGGTGCCTTGACGCTCTGTCTGCAATGCCCAGCTTCAAAGAGAGGGAGCCCACACCCCAAAAGCTGTCAGGCTGACTTCAGTCCTTTTGCACAACTTCCCCCTGACTTTGTGGTGTACTCTGAGAGTGTCAAGCTCAGAGCTGCTCTCTACCAAAGCGGCGAGGATGCGGTTCTGTCTCAACACCAGGCCAGCGGTTCGCTGCAAAGGGCCTGCCACAGAGTCCCGATCATCCTGAATGCCCCGAATATAACTCAGATGGCAGATCCCTGGGGATCTCTGGGCCTCTGGGGATCTGGGCTGGGCCTACTCTCAGATATTTAAATAAAAATAGCCCACACCCCGCATCTTAGACAGCTGCATTTCTCCTAGGCAGCCTTTGATCTTATCTCTGATTTCCTCTGCATTTCTCACCCTCCACACTGCCTTTGCCTCCCTGCACCACCCCACGCTGGACTCAGGCCTGATTGCTTCACTGCCCCCAAGTTACCACAAACAGAGGGTTCTGTGTGTAACAGATTTCCACTCAAAGTTTAGGAGGCGGGAAGATTGGTTATTGCACATCTCTCGGTTCAGGTCACAGCTTTACCTTGAATACCATCTTAAAACCCCACCGAGAGGAGTCTTTCACTGGCCACTTGGACCCTTTGATACTAGACGCTTGCTTCTTGATATTTTCCAGGACTTTCCCTTCCAAGGCAGCCCCTCAGCTCCCCAATTTTCCATTTTCATTCTCCCCTCAACTAGGAGACTTCCGCTTTCTGCTCCCTACACTGTTAGAGGCTTGGGGAACACTCACAGGCCATCCAAGGGCCCTCCACACCTGTGGCCATCCTTAAGCTGCATGGAGAGTCTGCAAGGCATTGATTTAACCGTTCCCCTTGCTGTGACCAAATTCCAAATAAGGGTCTCATCTAGGAACAAGGGAAATCCCAGGGCTTGTACGTTGCTGTTTTTCTTTCCGGTTCATCTCACCAGTCCCGTTTTTCCCCAGAACCAGGGATGGATGATGAAAGAGAGAAGAAATGAATGGATGGATGATGACCCAGCACACAAATCAAGAGAAGGGCAAGAGGGAGCAAGGGGACACTTTGGAGTTGGAGTTGGCTGTGAATTTACTGATAACCACACATTCCTAGAAGAGTCCAGTCCTGTGGAAAAGCACCTGTCTCTCTGGTATGGATCAGATCATCTAAAAGGTCCTTGTGGTCAACTGTATTGGCTCCTGTCCTGCCCCACATGAACAGAATATATATCCTTAATCCATGGATGTGGACTTGGACTTGGCCATGTGACTTGCTCTGGCCAATGGAGCCCGAGTGGAGTAGACAGTGTTGTCATCCTAAGCCGAGAATTTAAGATTCATTGCCTGTTAGTGTTCTTGCTCTCATGCTTTCAATGTTGGCTGTGAGAAGAAGTCTTTCCAGGAAGACCAAGAATTGGAAACACATGGAGCAGATTTGAATCCAAGCCCAGCTGAGTCACAGCTGACCCAAAGATCAGGGAGTGAAACATAACCATTTATTGATTACAAGCCACTCAGTTTGGGGGGAGGTTGCTTGTTCCCAGTACACACTAACTAACATGGACGTCTAGTTCAACCTCTGCCCCAGTGCCTAGTTCTACCAATTGGAAATCAAGCCCCAGTTTACACACCTCCAGTGATGGGGAGCTCGCTACCTTACAAGGCTACTTAAACCCATCTCTGGATAGTTAGATCTCAACCCACCTCCTCCATTTGAGGTCACCTGTTAGTCCTAGCTCCTTCTGTTCTTCCTTCCTGGCCTCACAAAGCAAGACCACCCTGGAACAGCAGAGACAGTGTGGCAGAGACTGAAGCAGTATGGTGTTGCAGCACCACCCCCTACCTCCATAGACCTCCCACTGTTCCTACACAACATGGTCCCCTGTACCTTCCCCTCTCTAGCTGCTTGCTTTGCCTATTGTCCTCCACAAATGCAGAGTCTAGAACTGACCATTGCACAGTAGCCAGTTGGCCAGGCCCTCGTTTCTATTGGTCTAGACAATATTCCTTCCTGGGACCTACCTGGTTAGAAGCAGACTCAAGCTGGACAGACCCAGGGGTAAATCCCAGACCTGCTGTGTCACCTTGAACACGCCACTTCATTCTTGGAACCTCAATTTTCTCATCTGTGAAATGAGGACAATACTTGCCTCTACCTTATAAAAGCAGTAATGTGCGCCGCACACACTCAGCGCAGCACATAGAAAGCTTTCAATCAGGTCGGTAGGTGCCCAAAGTGCTACTGCATGTCAGTGGAGAAATCACTCCAGAAAGAATGAAGAGACGGAACCAAAGCAAAAGCAACACCCAGTTGTGGATGTGACTGGTGATGGAAGTAAAGCCCGATGCTGTAAAAAGCAATATTGCATAGGAACCTGGAATGTTAGGTCCATGAATCAAGGCAATTTGGAAGTGGTCAAATGGCAAGAGTGAACATCAACATTTTAGGAAAGGAATCAGCAAACTAAAATGGACTGGAATGGGTGAATTTAACTCAGATGACCATTATATCTACTCCTGTGGGCAAGAATCCCTTAGAAGAAATGGAATAGCCATCATAGTCAACAAAAGAGTCCAAAATGCAGTACTTGGATGCAATCTCAAAAATGACAGAATGATTTCTGTTCATTTCCAAGGCAAACGATTCATTTTCACAGTAATCCAAGTCTATGCCTCGACCAGTAATGCTGAAGCTGAAGCTGAACGGTTCTATGAAGACCTACAAAACCTTCTAGAACCAACACCTGAAACAGATGTCCTTTTCATATAGGGGACTGGAATGCAAAAGTAGAAAGTCAAGAAATACCTCGAGTAACAGGCAAATTTGGCCTTGGAGTACAGAATGAAGGAGGGCAAAGGCTAATAGAATTTGTCAAGAGAATGCATTGGTCATAGCAAGCACCATCTTCCAGCAACACAAGAGAAGACTCTACACATGGACATCACCAGATGGCCAACACTGAAATCAGATTGATTATATGCTTTGCAGCCAAAGATGGAGAGACTCTATACAATCAGCAAAAACAAGACCAGGAGCTGACTGTGGCTCAGATCATGACTCCTTATTGCCAAATTCAGACTTAAATTTAAGTAACTAGGGAAAACCACTAGACCATTCAGGTATGACCTAAATCAAATCCCTTTTGATTATACAGTGGAAGTGACAAATAGATTCAAGGGATTAGATCTGATATACAGAGTGCCTGAAGAACTATGGACGGAGGTTCATGACATTGCACAGGAGGCAGTGATCAAGACCATCCCCAAGAAAAAGAAATGCAAAAAGGCAAAATGGTTGTCTGAGGAGGCTTACAAATAGCTGTGAAAAAGAAGAGAAGCAAAAAAAGCAAAGGAGAAAAGGAAAGATATTCCCATTTGAATGCAGAGTTCCAAAGAATAACAAGGAAAGATAAGAAAGCCTTCCTCAGTGATCAGTGCAAAGAAATAGAGGAAAACAATAGAACTGGAAAGACTAGAGATCTCTTCAAGAAGATTAGAGATAACAAGGGAACATTTCATGCAAAGGTGGGTTCGATAAAGGACAGAAATGGTATGGACCTAACAGAAGTATAAGATATTAAGAAGAGGTGGCAAGAATACACAGAACTAAACAAAAAAGATCTTCACAACCCAGATAACCATGATGGTGTGATCACTCACCTAGAGCTAGACATCCTGGAATGTGAAATCAAGTGAACCTTAGGAAGCATCACTATGAACAAAGCCAGTGGAGGTGATGGAATTCCAGTTGAGTTATTTCAAATCCTCAAAGATGATGCTGTGAAAGTGCTACACTCAATATGCCAGCAAATTTGGAACCTCAACAGTGGCCACAGGACTGGAAAAGGTCAGTTTTCATTCCAATCCCAAAGACAGGCAATGCCAAAGAATGCTCAAGTTACCACACAATTGCACTCATCTCACACTCTAGCAAAGCAATGCTCAAAATTCTCCAAGCCAGGCTTCAACAATATGTGAACCATGAACTTCCAGATGTTCAAGCTGGATTTAGAAAAGTCAAAGGTACCAGAGATCAAATTCCCAACATCCACTGGATCATTGAAAAAACAAGAGAGTTCCAGAAAAACATCTATTTCTGCTTTATGGACTATGCCAAAGCCTTTGACTGTGTGGATCACAACAAACTATGGAAAATTGTTCAGGAAATGGCAATACCAGACCACCTCACCTACCTCCTGAAAAATCTGTATGCAGGCCCAGAAGCAACAGTTAAAACTGGACATGGAACAACAGACTGGTTCCAAATTGGGAAAGGAGTACGTCAAGGCTGTATATTGTCACTCTGCTTATTTAACTTATATGCAGAGCACATCATGTGAAATGCCAGGCTGGATGAAGCACAAGCTGGAATCAAGATTGCCGGGACAAATATCAATAACCTCAGATAGGCAGATGACACCACCCTTATGGCAGAAAGTGAAGAAGAACTAAAGAGCCTCTTGATGAAAGTGAAAGAAGAGAGTGAAAAAGTTGGTTTAAAGCTCAACATTCAGAAAACTAAGATCATGGCATCCTGTCCCATCACTTCATGGCAAATAGACGGGGAAACAGTGAAAACAGTGATAGACTTTATTTTGGGGGGCTCCAAAATCACTGCAGATGGTGACTGCAGCCAGGAAATTAAGACTCTTGCTCCTTGGAAGAAAAGTTATGACCAACCTAGACAGCATATTAAAAAAGCAGAGACATTACTTTGCCAATAAAGGTCCATCTAGTCAACGCTATGGTGTTTCTAGTAGTCATGTATGGATGTGAGAGTTGGACTATAAAGAAAGCTGAGTGCCAAAGAATTGACGCTTATGAACTGTAATGTTGAAGAAGACTCTTGAGTGTCCCTTGGACTGCAACCAGTCCATCCTAAAGGAAATCGGTCCTGAATATTCATTGGAAGGACTGATGTTGAAGCTGAAACTCCAATACTTTGGCCACATGATGTGAAGAACTGACTCATTTGAAAAGACCCTCATGCTGGGAAAGATTGAAGGCGGGAGGAGAAGGGGACAACAGAGGATGAGATGGTTGGATGGCATCACTGACTTAATGAACATAAGTTTGCTTAAACTCTGGGAGTTGGTGATGGACAGGGAAGCCTGGAGTGCTGCAGTCCATGGGGTCACAAAGAGCCTGACACAACTGTGGGACTGAACTGAACTGAACACTCTTTTGTAGAGATGTTTAATTTTTCATGAGACAAGTGCTACCTCTCACCTTCCTCACTCCATGGTGAGGGAGGAAGCAGAGGCAAAAGAATGAAAGAGCCTTTGGGGTCATGCAAACCCGTCTTGGATCCCACCCTTGTTTCTCACTGGTGTGCGACCATGGGTCAACAAATTCACCTTCCATCTTGCATCTTTGGGACGTGAAAGGATTTTTTTAAACAACTCTATTGACATATAATTCACATACCATAGAATTTGCCCTTAAGGTATACCATTCAGTGGCTTCCAGGGTATTCACAGAGCTTCGTATCCATCACCACAATCAATTTTAGAACATCTTCATCAAAACATTACATCAAAAAGAAACCTCACCCTCCTTAGCCATCAAGACCAATCCACCTGGATCTCCTGACTGCCACTGAGCTACTTTGTGTCTCTGTAGGTTTGCTGTTCATAGAAATGAATGCTGCCTTTTACAACTGGTTCATTTCCTTATATTAATGCTTTCAGGATGCATTCCTGTCATGTGAAGAAATTTTTTTTTTTAATTATCAATCTGGACTTTTTCACATGCCACTTTCACTTCTAGAAATCAATATTAACCCAATCAGCCCCCATGGATACTAAAGGCCATTATCTTCCATCCTTTCACATTCAGTCCTCATAGCAAACCTATGACAGGGCTTGGAATATCTTTCTGATGGGAAAACAGAGGCTCCTTAAGTGAGGGTGCAAGGAATTCCTAGAAAGGATGCTCCCTGCTTGCCTACTTTGTACTACTCTGACCTCAGCAGTCAGGATCTCCAGAGTCCCCAGAAGATGCTCCAGCAGTCTCATCTACAAAACCTCCCAGGCCCCGGACTCTGGGCTCCGGACCTCTGGGTCAGGGTTCCAAACCACACTGAGACATTTTGTATGTTAATGTCTTTTATTGGGCTTTTATTGGTATTTTTAAATAGCCCAGGACTATAAAACTCTTAAAATAAAACAGGGGAAGCTTCAATGGCATTGGATTTGGAATGATTTCTTGGGCTGTGACATGAAAGGAACACACAACAAATGTAAAAATATTTCTGTTGGACTATATCAAAATTTAAAACTGCACAGAGTGAAAAGGCAACCTAATAGGAGAAAACTATTACACATCTTGTATTGGATAGGGGCTTAATATCAGAATACGTGCAGAACTAATAGAACTCCACAACAACAACAAAAAACCCAGCCCAGTTAAAAAAAAATGGGCAAAGGATTTGAACAAATATTCCTTCAAAGAAGATAATGTAGAATGAAATCTTGCCATTTGCTACAGTATGAATGTACCTTGAGAATATTGTTCTGCATGAAACAAGCCAGACAAAGACAAATATTATATTATTTCTCTAAAAAACGAAACAAACAGAAGAAAACAAAACTCATAGATACAAAAAACAGAATGATGGTTGCCGGGGGGAGGGGTGTGAAAGGTGGGGGAAATGACGAGGGTCAGTAGGTATAAACTTCCTCCTGTTATAAAATAAAAAAGTCATGGGGATGTGTTGTATTAATAAAAAAGGAAAAAAGTAGGATTCAGAGCAAATAAAATGTAAAAGAATATCTTTTTAAAAGAAGATATACAAATGGCCAGCAAGCATATGAAAAGATGCTCAACATCACTAAAATGCAAATCAAAACCACAATAACACTTCACATCCATTATGATGACTACTATCAAAAATAAACAAATAGGTATTAGCAAAGATGTGGAGAAACTGGAACGTTTGTGCACTGTTGGTAGGAATGTAAAATGGTACAATGGCTGTGGAAAACAGTGTGGGGGTGCCTTAAAGCACTAAAAATAGAATTACCATATGATCTAGCAGTTTCACTTATGAGTATATACCCACAGGAACTGAAAGCAAGATCTCAAAGAGATATTAATACAGCCAAGATCATAGCAGCAATATTGACAGTAACCAAAAGGTGGAAGAAACCCAAATGTTTATTGATGGATAGATAGACAAGCAAAATGCTGTATATACATACAACAGAATTCAAACCTTAGAAGGAAAGGAAATTCTGACACATGCTGCAACATGGATGAACCTTGAAAACATTACACTAATTGAAATAAGTCGGTGACAAAAAGACAAATACTGTATGATTCCACTTACATGAGGAAGACTGGTCAGATTCTTAAGACAGAAAATAGAATGATGGTTTCTAGGGGCTGGAGAAGGGAGAAATGGGGAGTTGTTGTTGACTGGGTACAAAGTTTGTTTTTCAAAACCCTGTGAATGTGCTTAATACTGCCAAACTGTACACTTTAAAAAGGTAAGATGTTCAATTTTATGCTATGTGTATTTTAACCACAATTAAAAGCAGAAGTACGTGAATGAATAAATGAATTAATTAAAAGAGCCCAGAGTCTTCTATATTTTCCTAAAGGCCACAGTCCCGCAAACTCCAAGAAGACGCAAATGGGTTCCCAGTGGGGGAGAAGGAGTCCCTCCCGCCCCCTGGTGGAGGAAAAATTGTTTTTAGGAAAGTTTTAGCCACATAAGTTGTTTTTTGGGGCTTCACTAGTAGTGAAGTGAAAGTCGCTCCGTCATGTCCAACTATTTGCTACCCCATGGACTGTATTCTCCAGGCCAGAATACTGGAGTGGGTAGCCTTTCCCTTCTCCAGGGGATCTTCCCAACCCAGGGATCAAATCCAGATCTCCCACATTGCAGGCAGATTCTTTACCAGCTGAGCCACAAGGGAAACCCAAGAATATTGGAGTGGGTAGCCTATACCTTTTCCAGGGATCTTCCTGACTAGGAATCAACCAACTGAGCTATCAGGGAAGCCCCCGACTGTCAGCTTGACACATGGCTAATATGCTAGATATTTTATGAAATCAGGCTTCCCTGATAGCTCAGCTGGTAAAGAATCTGCCTGCAATGCAGAATCTGCCTGCAATGCAGGAGACCCTGGTTCCATTCCTGGGTCGGGAAGTTCTCCTGGAGAAGGGAAAGGCTACCCACTCCAATATTCTTGGGCTTCCCTGGTGGCTTAGACTGTGAAGAATCCACCTGCAATGCGGGAGACCTGGGTTGGGAAGATCCCCTGGAAGAGGGCATGGCAACCCACTCCAGTATTCTTGCCTGGAGAATCCCATGGACAGAGGAGGCTGGCAGGCTACAACCCATGGGGTCGCAAAGTGTCAGACATGACTAAGCATAGCACACGTTGTTTTTAGGCAGGTACAGAGTCTGCTATACCTAACACCCTTTGGCCCAGGCCTGGGAAGGCGGCACAGGGCTAGAGAAAATAAGAGGGTCCTCACACCTCCATTAGCACACAAAGCACTCACAGTCACTCATCAGATTCATTTTGCAGAATGCTGCTTAGGTGACAATTTTATAGATAAGTAAAGAGGCTTGTTCAAGGTCACACGGCTAGAAAGCCGTAGAGTAAATCCTCAAGCCCACACACCTTTTCCAAGCCTCTGCTCTTTCCTCAACCTCTCAGCAACGTGCCCCAGAGCCTGAGTGATGCTACCAGCTCTCTCAAAAAAGTTCTCAATATAACTCCTCCTCCCAGGCCTTTACCCTCCTCTTACAGAAAATGAAAGCTCCAGGGTTAAAATGTCTATGCATGCCGCTCATTCAGCCCTTCAGCAGGCAGCGCTGACAGCATTCTGGGCTCTGGGCACTTCCCTGGCCCCGTGGATGCAGCGGGAATCAGGTGGATCAGGCCCCAGTCTTCAAGGAGCTCACGGACAATAAGCACGTAAACAAATGGGAGATCCCAGAGTACAAGCGCCCCAAAAGACAAGGCCAAGGGTATCTGGGGAAGACTGCATTTAAGGGCAGCGAGAGAAAGCAGGGCCGCTTCCCTCGTGTGTGTGTGTGTGTGTGTGTGTGTGTGTGTAGTCGTTCAGTCATGTCTGACTCTTTGCGACCCCATGGACTATAGCCTTGCCAGGCTTCTCTGTCCCTGGGATTCTCCAGGCCAGAATACTGGAGTGGGTTGCCTTTCCCTTCTCCAGGGGAGGACTTCCCTCATAGCTCTGTTGATAAAGAATCCACCCGCAATGCAGGAGATCCCAGTTCGATTCCTGGGTCTGGAAGATCTGCTGGAGAAAGGATAGACTACCCACTCCAGTATTGTGGCCTGGAGAATTCCATGGACTGTATATAGCCCAAGGGGTCGCAAAGAGGAGGACACGACTGAGCGACTTTCACTTTCACTGTCTCCAGGGGATCGTCCAGATCCAGGTATGGAACCTGGGTCTCCTGCACTGCAGGCAGATTCTTTACCATCTGAGCCACCGGGGAAGCCCCTAGTGGCTCAGGGGGAAGCCTCCACTGGCTCAGTGGTAAAAATCTGCCTGCAATGCAGGAGACCCAGGTTCCATCCCTGGGTCCGGAAGATCCCTTGGAGACAGAAATGGCTACCCACTCCAGTATCCTTGCCTGAGAATAAACAAGAACAACAGAGAAAGCAAGGCTCCTAGATAAAAGTGGCATTCCAGTTGAAAATTAGAAACTCAAAAGGAGCCAGCCACTAAAGATCAGCAGAGAACACTCCAGGCCTAAATAATGCGAAAGGCGTGGGAATAAACGTGGCTTCTCAGAAAAACAGCCAGGAAGCCAGCATGGCTAGAGGGTGGTGAGCGAGAGGCGGCCGGTGGGAGACCAGTGGGGAGGGAGGCAGGAGGCCGGTGCTGAGGCGGGAAGCCAGGGGCAGGGCTCGGAGTCGTTGCGGCCGGGAAGGAGTGTCCTGAGGCAGTGACAAGAAGGAAGACGCAGCCTGGCCCGGTGTGCGGTGTGAACTGCAGGGCGCTGAGCCCTGGTGAGCTGGGACACCCTCGCTCTGCCGGGTCCCCTTCTGTGCCGGGTGAAGGCTCCGTCTCCCAGGGGCTCGTCTCCTCCCGTCGGGTCTGCCCTGGTGCTCTGGACAAGCGGACACACCCAGGAGCTGAGCAGGCCCTGGCTCGGTCCTCTCATTTCCTTCCCTGTTTGCTTTCCCCAGCCCCGATAGGCTCTGGGCCTGGGTTCCCACCCTTCCCAGGAGCTCCGTGTCTGGGCCTCTAGCGGGCGGGCAAGGGTGACCTTCACCGCCTGAGCAGTGCAGCCGGGGCTGAGCGCTGCCGTGGACCAGCCCTGAGGCAGAAAAGGCTTAGGAGGCAGAGATCAGTAGGGAAGCTCCAGAGAAGGGGGAAATTAATGCTAAGTAGAACCTGGAGAGCGCCTGGGGCAACCTCGGCCTGGAGAGAAAAAGCAACTGAATCTCAGGTCACACCCAGTAATCTGATGGTCCTAGTGCATAGGAATAATAATAATAACAATAATGACCACAGAACAGCTGTTGATAATAATCATTAAGCTCTCACTCTGTGCCAGACACTGTCTGAAGGCATTTACATGTTTAACTTTTTTGCTTTTCATAGCAACCCTATGAGGTAGGAGCTATTAGACACCCAATTCCTAGAGGACAGAGACAAAGAGATTTAGCCACTGGATCGGGCTCAGACTCAACACCTGTTGCCTCCAGAACCCCACTCTTACTTTTCACAGAAGTATAGTTGATTTATAAAGTTCTGTTAGTTTCCAGTATACAGCAGAGTGATTCAATTATATATATATATATATATATATATATATATATATGTATATGTATAGTCTTTTTCAGATTCTTTTCCATTATAGAGTATTTTAAGATATTGAATGTTAATTCCCTGTGCTATCCAATAGGTCCTTGTTGTTTATCTATCCTATCTGTTAATCCCAAACTCCTAACATATCCCTGCCCCCTCCTTTCCCTTCGGTAACCATAGTTTGTTTTCTGTGTCTGTGAGTCTATTTCTATGTTGTATATAAATGCATTTGTATTAAAGAGTCCACATGTAATTGATGTCCTATGATAGTTGTCTTTGTCTGACTCACTTCACTCGGTTTGATCACCTCCAGCTCCGTCCACGCTGCTGCAAACAGCCAAATTTGTTCTTTCTTATGGCTAATATTCTATCATACAGTGTATATGTATGTTTGTGTGGATACCACATCTTTTTCAACCATTCATCTATTGATGATGCTTAGGTTGCTTCCGTATCTTAGCTATTGTAAATAGCACTGCTATGAACTTTGGGATGCATGTATCTTTTCAAATTAGAGTCTTCATTTTTTTCCAGAAAATTACCCAGAAGTGTGATTGCTGAAACATATGGTAGCTCTATCTTTGGTTTTTTAAGGACTCTCCACACTGATCTCCATAGTGGCTGTACCAACTCACACTCCCACCAACAAGATAGGAGCAGGGCCCCACTCTTAACAACTGCGCTACCAAAGGAAGGCTCAGAGCAGCGAAACCACTTGCCCATGGTCACTCCGGCTCACTCACACTCACGCCATAGTCTCTGCCGGCCACTGTCCTCCAAGGGGGATGTCATATGCCTTTTTATGTTGATGGCACCAAGCAGAGCACAGGGTTGGCACAGAAAACGCCAGTTGAATTGAAGCTAAATTGTGGTAACAAATTTTGCCTAATTGTTGCAGATTTATTCAGTACATACAGGGGGAAGAGAAAGAAGTTTCAGGAAGGAGGCAGATGGAACAAGCCCAACTGGTGGTCATAGTACAAAGCACATGGGCTTTCTGAGAAGTCACAGACTGCTCACCTGTGGGATCTTCAGCAAGTCGTTTAGACACTCAGCATCAGCTTCCTTATCTAGAAAAATTAGGATACAATTCACAGCCTCACACAGCATGGACTAACTCAACCGAAGGACATAGAGGAGGATGTGGCCGATTTTTTCTGCAAAGGACCAGGTAATAAATGTTCTCAGCTTTGCGGGCCATAGACTCTCTGTCACAGCTTCTTAATTGCTTTTGTAGTGCAAAAGTAGTCGTGGACAACACATACTCACAAAGACGGGCAGCAGGCTGGTTGGCCCACAGGCCATGGTTTGCTGATAGAAAGCGGCTAGCCAAGACGGGGCACACACAGACCTGGGTGTGACTTTCATGGGCCCCAGGAGCTTGTGCCTTTGTGGAACTCTTCCACCATAATAAAATTTTGTGAGGCCTGGAAATTTTCTTTTTAATGTGAAATTTTTTCCCCTTGGGACTTCAAAATAAACTCTTTTCATAGGATAGGATACCAAAATTATTGTCTGCCCTAGGCATTGTGCCTATGTGTCTAATGGGTGAGTCAGCAGTTGGCAGCCAGCAGGCACTCAGGAACTGGGACCTCCCCTCCCAGCCTCTTTTCTTTGCTGGGTGGGACTGTATCTTTGTTGTCTAGAAGTGCATAAGAAAACATCAGAGACTGGGTGGCTTAAATCACACAAATTTATTTTCTCCTGGCTCTGGAGGCTAGACATCTGAGATCAAGGAGTCAGCATGGTCAGGTGCTGGTGAGGCCTTTCTTCCTGGCTTGCAGACAGCCGCCGTCTCACTGTGTGCTCACGTGACCTCTTTTTAGTGTGAAGGAGAAGGGCTGGGGAGAGAGAGAAGAAGCTCTCTGATGTCTCTTCTTATAAGGAAACTAACTTTATCAGATCAGGGCCTCACCCTTATTACCTGGCTTAACCTTAATTACTTTCTTAGAGGCTGAATCTCCAAATACACCCACACTCTGGGTTAGAGTTTCAACATAAAAATGGGAGTGGGGACACAAATGTTTAGTCCTTAAGAGCCTGAAATCGGACAAGAAGGGACAGCTTTTATGAGCTCAGGCTTTGCAGTAAGGTCGACTGGGTGTTAGATCTTGGTAGACCCTCCCTGGTGTTTATCAGAGAAATCATTTCACTTCTTCTGCCCCCAAGTTGTTCTTCTACAAAATGGGGATAATTTCTATGTCATTGGGCTGTCAAGGGATATGTAGCAAGCATTCAACAGAGACTCACACATGGTAAGCACACGATCAACGTTAGTGATAGTGAGCCAAGTACTGACCCATTCATCAGGCACAGCCTATGGGGCCCACAGTACTTTCAGTGTCCGACGACAATAGTTTAATTTACTTTAAAATCATAACACACACCCACATACACACACGCACACACACACACATTTCATATTTAAAAAATGACATTCCTAGGGCCCACAGAATTCTACTATGCTAGAAAGTGAAATGAAAGTCACTCAGTCATGTCTGACTCTTTGTGACCCCATGGACTGTAACCCGCCAGGCTCCTCTGTCCATGGGGATTTTCCAGGTCAGAATAGTGGAGTGGCTAGCTGTTCCCTTCCCCAGGGGATCTTCCCAACCCAGGGATCGAGCTCAGGTCTCCTGCATTGCAAGACTATGCGTTACTGTCTGAGCCACCGGGAAGAGACCCATAAAGGCACATGTTCCTAGGGCCCACGAAAGTCACACGCAGTGCCGTGTGCCTCGCCCTGGCTAGGCGCTTTGTATCACAGGGCAGCAAACCATGGTCCACAGGCCAAGTCACCGTCTGCCTGTTTTAGTAAATATGTATCGTCTATGGTTACTTGTGTACTACAGAAGCCGTTGAGAAGCTGTAACACGGACTGTATGGCTCACAGAGCTGAGAAAACTCATTACCTGGCCCTTTGCAGAAAAAAATGGCCACCTCCCACTTTACATCCATCAGTTGAGTTACTACTCCATGGCCTGTGATGGTGGTAATGTTGTTGCCAGTGAAGGTGAAGGGATGCATGTGAAGATGGTGGTGATGATGTTGAAGAGGGTCATCTTATTTAAAAAAAAAAACAACAGAGTGATTGGATGGCCGCAGTGGCTGGGGATTTTCAGCTGAGCATAAATCCTTGCCATCACCAGGGCAAGGAAGACCCACCAAAAGGAGTGGATCCTAGCATCCCTGGGTGGGGGCTCAGACACACTGACTCCCTTTTTCTGGGCTCCCTGCACACAACCTTTCTGTTAAAACTCTTCATCCAGTTGAACTAATACTCGTGGCCCCATTTACACTCTGACACCAATTCTCTGAGATCAGCTGCATATCCTGGAGCTAGTGTCATGCCCACAGATCTAAGATCTCTTCTGTAAGACTGCCTCCACTTGAGACGCCAGCCACCAGTCTCAGGAGCCACCCACACTTTTCACTGGCTGACTATAAATTTCCAGGTTCCCATGGCTCCCAGAGGCTTGCTAATTCTCTAGAATGACTCACAGAATGCACTGAAAGTGCTATACTTATGATTACAGTTTTATTTTAAAGGATACAGATCAGCATCAGCCAAGTGAAGAGACACAAAGGATGAGTCTGAAGAGAAGGATTCGGGGCTTTTTCATCCTCCATGGAATATAGACACATCCCCCTCCCAGCACACCAATGTATTCACCAATCAGGAAGCTCCACCGTGCTGTGGTGTCAGAGTTTCTATTGGGGTTTCATTAGGTAGGCATGACTGAGTAAATCACTGGCCACATAATTGAACTCAGTCTTCAACCCCTCCCCTCCTTTGAAGTCAGACTGGCCCAAAGTTCCAACCCTCTAATGATAGGTTTACCATGATATTGAATGATTTGTCTTGTAAACGAACAGAGATCATTCTGCCGAAGAAGCTGAACGGTTCTATGAAGACCTACAAGACCTTTTAGAACTAACACCTGAGAAAGATGTTCTTTTCATTATAGAGGACTGGAATGCAAAAGTAGGAAGTCAAGAAGTTACCTGGAAGTTTGCCTGGAGTAACAGGCAAATTTGGCCTTGGAGTATAGAATGAAGCAGGGCAAAGGCTAATAGAGTTTTGCCAAGAGAATGCACTGGTCATAGAAAACAGCATCTTCCAACAACACAAGAGAAGACTACACATGGACATTGCCAAATGGCTAACACCAAAATCAGATATATTATTTGCAGCTAAAGATGGAGAAGCTCTAAATAGTCAGCAAAAACAAGACTTGGAGCTGACTGTGGCTCAGATCATGACTCCTTATTGCCAAATTCAGACTTAAATTGAAGTAAGTAGGGAAAACCACTAGACCATTCAAGTATGACCTAAATCAAATCCCTTATGATTTTACAGTGGAAGTGAGAAATAGATTTAAGGGACTAGATCTGATAGGCAGATACCTGATGAACTATGGACAGAGGTTCATGACATTGTACAAGAGAAAGGGAGCAAGAGCATCCCCAAGGAAAAGAAATGCAAAAAGGCAAAATGGCTGTCTGAGGAGGCCTTACAAATAGCTGTGAAAAGAACAGAAGAGAAAAACAAAGGAGAAAAGGAAAGATATACCCATTTGAATGCAGAGTTCCAAAGAATAACAAGAAGAGACAACCCTTCCTCAGTGATCATTGCAAAGAAATAGGGGAAAATAATAGAATGGGAAAAACTAGAGATCTCTTCAAGAAAACTAGAGATACCAAGGAAACATTTCTTGCAAAGATGGGTGCAAGAAAGGACAGAAATGGTAGAGACCTAACAGAAGCAGAAGATATTAAGAAGAGGTGGCAACAATACACAGAACTGTACAAAAAAGATCTTCATGACCCAGATAATCATGATGGTGTGATCACTCACCTAGAGCCAGACATCCTGGAATGTGAAGTCAAGTGGGTCTTAGGAAGCACCACTATGAACAAAGCTAGTGGAGGTGATGGAATTCCAGTTGAGCTATTTCAAATCTTCAAAGATGATGCTGTGAAAGTGCTGTACGCAATATGCCAGCAAATTTGGAAAACTCAGCAGTGGCCACAGGACTGGAAAAGGTCAGTTTTCATTCCAATCCCAAAGAAAGGCAATGCCAAAGAATGCTCAAACTACCTCACAATTGCAGTCATGTCACACGCTCAAATTTCTCCAAGCCAGACTTCAGCAATACGTGAACCGTGAACTTCCAGATGTTCAAGCTAATTTTAGAAAAGGCAGAGGAACCAGAGATCAAATTGCTAACATCTGCTGGATCATCAAAAAAGCAAGAGAGTTCCAGAAAAACATCTATTTCTGCTTTATGGACTATGCCAAAGCCTTTGACTGTGTGGATCACAATAAACTGTGTAAAATTCTTCAAGAGATGGTAATACCAGACCATCTGACCTGCTCCTTGAGAAATCTGTATGCAGGTCAGGAATCAAGAGTTAGAACTGGACATGGAACAACAGACTGGTTCTAAATTGGAAAAGGAGTACGTCAAGGCTGTATATTGTCTCCCTGCTTATTTAACTTATATGCAGAGTACATTATGGGAAATGCCGGACTGGATGAAGCATAAGCTGGAATCGAGATTGCCAGGAGAAACATCAGTAACCTCAGATATGCAGATGACACCACCTTTATAGCGGAAAGTGAAGAACTAAAGAGCCTCTTGATGAAAGTGAAAGAGGAGAGTGAAAAAGTTGGTTTAAAACTCAACATTCAGAAAACTAAGATCATGGCATCCAGTCCCATCACTTCATGGCAAATAGATGGGGAAACAGTGGAGACAGTGTCAGACTTTGTTTTTCTGGGCTCCAAAATCACTGCAGATGGTGACTGCAGTCAGGAAATTAAAAGACGCTTACTCCTTGGAAGGAAAGCTAAGACCAATCTGGACAGCATATTAAAAAGCAGAGCCATTACTTTGCCAACAAAGGTCTGTCTAGTCAAGGCTATGGTTTTTCCAGTAGTCATGTATGGATGTGAGAGTTGGACTATAAAGAAAGCTGAGCACCGAAGAATTGATGCCTTTGAACTGCGGTGTTGGAGAAGACTCTTGAGAGTCCCTTGGACCTCAAGGAGATCCAACCAGTCAATTCTAAAGGAGATCAATCCTGAGTGTTCATTGGAACGACTGATGTTGAAGCTGAAACTCCAGTACTTTGGCTACTTAATGCGAAGAGCTGACTCATTTGAAAAGAACCTGATGCTGGGAAAGATTGAGGGCAGGAAGAGAAGGGGACGACAGAGGATGAGATGGTTGGATGGCATCACAGACTCAACGGACATGAGTTTGGGTAAACACCGGGAGTTGATCATGGACGGGGAGGTCTGGCGTGCTGTGGTCCATGGGGTCGCAAAGAGTTGGACATGACTGAGCGACTGAACTGGACTGAATGATAGGTTTGGTCTTTCTGGTGACCAGTCCCCATCCTGAGGCTATCTAGGATCCCACTGTGATCTCTTCATCAGCACAACAAAGACACGAATATCATTCAGGAAATTTTAAAGGTTTTTAGAGTTCCATGGCAGGATGAAAACCAGATATATTCCTTATTATACCACGCCTCCTTGGGAAGCACCTCCTTCTCTGCCTCTCCAAAGCTTTGATTGAATTCCGAGGTTCTTCGCTTACTGTTCTCAACCGGGGAGGCATCTTGCCCCTGGAAATGACCTCTGCAGGGGCTGAGCTCATCTTTCAACCATACGTGCTCATTCTGCTCACCTCGAGGTAACCACCGGCCCTCCCTAAAACTCCTTCTGACCCAGATCCTGAGCTGCACACCTGAACCCCACTTCCTCAGCTGAGGCTGGGGTTCCTCACTTGCTTATAAACTGAATCTGCTCAGATTCCCTCTCTCACCTGACCACTGCCCAAGAGCTCTCTTGTTTAAAGCTAATTTTTATTGGTGTATAGTTGTTTTACAATGCTGTGCTAGTTTCTACTATACAGCAAAGTGAATCAGCTATACGTGTACATAGAACCCTTCTTTTTTTGGATTTTTTTTTCCCATTTAGGTCACCACAGAGCACGGAGTTGGGTCCCTGAGCTATTAATATATAGTAGGTTCTCTGGCTGTGCTTTCTTAGCTCATCCCAACTTCAGACCCTGAGATTACCTAGCTTTCAAGAGAAGCCTAGAATTCTGGCTTGAAATGAGTCCTAAAAAGACATTAAGTCCAATTGCCAATAGCACATTCCCAGTTTTTTTGTTTCTTAGTTGGATGACCTTGAGCAAGTCACTTCAAGTCCGGAAGGTTACATTTCCTTATCTGGAAAACAGAAGAATAACTCTCCATTAGTCAGGATTTGGCTAGGGTTTGCCACAATAACAAATGCTTCCTCACATAACAAAGGTGCCTTCTCACTCACAGCACAGCTGTACCATGACTTTATCATATAGAGCACATGGTCTCCAGGGCCACCAGGGCAGAGGAAGTAGAGGGGCCGGAGGAGGTACCCTGGCTGTCAGTTGTCCTGGCCCAAAGTGACCCACACCAACTTGGCTCACAAGCTACCGACCCACAGTTGCCATGCGGCTCCCACGCAGCTGCAGGGATTGCTGGAGGATGTCTATGTGCTATCTGGCAGGTGTCCACAACCTTTCCAGAAGCTCTTTGACTCAGTGGGAGGTTGGGGAAATCAAGAAAGCTCATGTATGTGAAAACTCCAGCCACAGAGCAAGTGATCGCTAATCAGTTTCCTGATTCCACAAAGGGCTCTGTTTGGCTTGGTGAACCCTTTGGTCCTGATAAGACAGGTGGGTCCTGTCTGTGCTGTTTCACTGTACAACCTCCTGGCTTACAGGCTGCCAGGATAGGACAGGTCCTAGTGATCTGGCTGCTGGGGCTATTCATTCCGGGCTGAGATAAGCCCTGCAAAGATGACCACCTTACTTCTCCCAACTCCTCACCCACACCCTCACCCTGGGATCAGAGATCCTAATTTCCTCAAATCAATGACAGAGACAGAGCTTATCTCAAATATCACTGATGTTTACCTTGGCAATCAAAGAACGAAAAAAATCTGACTTAGTGCTGTCCCTTTTTAGTTTCTGGCAAAGTTCAGTCTGTGTAGCTGTAACCAAATTGGTTAGTAGAATGGAGTGCATGACATGGAGTCAAGACAGCATTTGCAATGACAAAAAAATAGCAGCAGACATTTACTGAGCATTTATTGTATGCCAGGCTTCTGGCCGAGCGTTTTATGAGAATCATCTCACTGAACTCTCAATATCTCTGTGAGGAGGATCCTATCATCCCCATTTTATGAGTGGAAAGATGGAGGCCTGTCCCTGTGTCACAGCTGGTCTGCAGCAGTGCCAAGATCTGTCGGATTCCACAGCTTAAGAGGTAGACCACTCTGCTCCATGCCTAGGATCAAACAGGCTTTGCTGCTTACCAGTGGTAAGCACATTTACCAAATGCAAAGGGTTTCCAATGCCTGGGGTATATGAGGATTAAATTAATTCATCTTTCAGCAACTGTTTACTAAGTGCATGCCAGGTCTAAGGACCTGGCTAGGTTCTGAGGTTGAGGAGATGGGTCAGGTGTGGCATTCTTAAAGAGCTCATGGTTCAAGATATCGTTAATTCCCAAAGAGCAAGAAAGAGGCCTTGGGAGAATGAGAGGGAGGAACATGAAGGTTGGAGATAGGAAAAGAAAAGATCAAGAAGGGCTGAGCCCCGATGGATGGATAGGCATCAGGAAGCTAAGAAAGAAGGGACCTACAGCAGAAAACGGTGCGTGCAATGGCAGAGAGGCACGAAAGGACATTGTCTGGGAACTGCAAATGGGCTCTTCACTGTTGGAACATAAAATCTAGGATGGGGACCAGGAGGGGATACTGTTAGGAGATGTGACTAGAGAGGTAGCTGGAGCCACCTTCATTCGCCCATTTATTCATGCATTAAGGGCCATCCACTGAGCATCAGAGGATTCCAGGTGCTGTGAGAGACACTGGAGATCCAACAGAGACCTTACGCAGAGCTTGAAGTGTGCGGAAGGGACACGTGCAAGACACCAACACGTGGGTAAATGAGAGAGTTTCAGAGCGACGCAAGCAAGAGCAAGGGTCTTTAATGCCAGGCCAAGGGCGCCACGAAAGAGTTGCAGGCAGAGGACAAACGAGGTGAGATCTACATTTTGGAAGCTCACTGCATGCAGGAGGGGAGGCTGGTGCACCACCTGGGCAGACACCCCCAGCCCCGAGCTGGGCTCATGGTGGGTGCTCAGATAACACTAGGGATCCGGCTCTCACTGTGTTGCACTTCTGGATCTGGGGCCTATACCCCTCCCTGCCCAGCTTCTTTGTCCCCAAGGACATCTGTGAGACGCCTCTTAATCACCCCGCTGGCTCTGTGCCCAGTGAGGACTGGGCGGAAAGGCCATCTTGATAAGCATCAAAGCTCCAGCTTTGACCCCGGGAGGAGAAGACAGCCTGAGTCCCTTGTGCTCCCCTGCTAAGGATTCAGCCACCGTTCCCCAGGGCCTCATCCATCCCCTGAATGGATGGAGGACAGAGATGTGAAAGTCAAGAGCCTTGAGTGCGACCCTTGATCCCACCTCTGACTTGCTGTGTGGTCCAGGCAGATTGCTTCCCCTCTCTGTGTTTCCTTTTTAGCAAAACAGGACAGTATCCAGCTTCCCACCTCAACAGGCCTATGATGGGAACAGAAGTAACAAGCCATTTGCTCCTCAACTACGCGCTTCCTGGGGCTCTCCATGTCAGACGGGAGGGCTGGAGCAGCTTACAGAACCAGAATAATAAGTCGCTCCTACTCATTGAGTGCTGCCCATGACCCAAGTTCTGCTCTAATAATATTACATGGATTTGCTTCATTTAATTTTCATAGCAACCGCATGAGGTGGGTCCACTCTCAGCTTCATTTAACAGACTAGGAAAATAAGGTAGAAAGAAGCTGTAAAACTTCTCCAGGGACAGGTCTACAAAAAGCAGCAAACTAGGGTATGACCTGGGTCTGAGCCCAGAGCCCAGCCTCCTAGCCCCTAGCTCACACTGCCTCACTGCCCACATAGGGCTCACAGCCGAGGTGAGGTCTGAAACTACTCAGAATCAGATGGGGAGCCACACACTGGAGAGCTGTGTGGTATAAAGACAGGAGACAGAGACAGGAGCTAGCGGGAGTGAGACCCGAAGGAGGCGGGTGCCTGGAGGAGGGGTGTGAGCAGGGCAGCAAGGCAAGGCTTTTGTAGTGAGGAAGGGGGTGGGGTATGCAGAACTCAGCAGGGGCCTGCAGGCCGGAGGCCTCAAGGGGAGTTTGCGCTTTCCACCAGGAGTGAAGAGAGCTGCTAGAGAGATGTAAGCTGATTGCATTTTGAAAAGAATCCTCTGGACTTGAGGGACCGTGGGAAGACATGGGAAGGCCATTCATAGGACCCTGCAGTGACCCCAGTGAGGGAAGTTGGCCTAGACAGATGCTGGCCTTGGAGATGGGGAGAAGGCAACTTTGGGAGGGTATCAGTCAGTTAAGTCATTCAGTCTTGGACTCTTTGTGACCCCATGGACTGCAGCACTCCAGGCTTCCCTGTCCATCACCAACTCCTGGAGCTTGCTCAAACTCATGTCCATCGAGTCAGTGATGCCATCCAACCATCTCATCCTCTGTCATCCCCTTCTCCTCTCACCTTCAATCTTTTCCAGCATCAGGGTCTTTTCAAATGAGTCAGTTCTTCACATCAGGTGGCGAAAGTATTGGAGCTTCAGCTTCAGCATCAGTCCTTCCAGTGAACACTCAGGACTGATCTCCCTTAGGATGGACTGGTTGGATCTCCTTGCAGTCCAAGGGACTCTCAAGAGTCTTCTCCAATACCACAGTTCAAAAGCATCAGTTCTTCAGTGCTCAGCTTTCTTTACAGTCCAACTCTCACATCCATACATGACTACTGGAAACAGCATAGCTTTGACTAGATGGACCTTTATTGGCAAAGTAATGTCTCTGCTTTTTAATATGCTATCTAGGTTGTTCATAGTTTTTCTTCCAAGGAGCAAGCATCTTTTAATTTCCTGGCTGCAGTCACCATCTGCAGTGATTTGGGAGCCCAAAAAAGGAAATCTCTCACTGTTTCCATTCGGAGGATATAGCTAAGCTGAATTAACAGGAATGGATAGTTGACGGAGGGTGATGGTGGGAAGCGTGAATCATGAAGAAGCTTTGGGTCTCAGAGAACATCATCTCAACAGGCTGGTTCTCCAAGGAAGCAAAGGCTTTGTAAGAGTCATTATGAAACACCCAACTGGAGAAGGAAGGCTCCGATAGACTCAGCAGACAGGAAGCCCTGACTCTGCCCCCCAACTGACCATGTGACCTATGACTAATCTCTTTACCTTCCTGACCCTTAATTTCCATCTTCCAAAAGTAGAGATGTAAACACCCACCTCACAGAACTGTGGGGTTCACAAAGGTGACAGCTCCTGCCATTTGGGTTTAGAATCACTACATATCCTTAGTTACAGTTCATTGAGCATGGAGGGTGTGTCAAATTCTATGTTGCAAAATGCTATATACATGATCTCCATAATCCTCCTGTCATTCCAGTGAGGTAAGCAAAGTTATTCCCTTCATTTCTCAGTAAGGAAATGGAGGATCAGAGAGGTTAAGCGTTTGCCCAAGGTCTGCAGTGGTAAAAGAAGAGGTAGAATTTAAGTACAGAGAGATCTTGTTTCGAAGCCTGTGTGTTTCGTCATCACATGAGCTAGCATGAGTTGGGATGAGATCAGTGGCAAGTAACCAAGTGCAGACAAAGGTACTTGTGCAGAGGGAGTTTGTTACTTCCACAGATCAAGAAATCTGGTCATAAGTGATTCCAAGTTAGAGGCAGTAGCTCAATCATGTCATCAAGGACCCACATACCTCCCAGCTTCCAAATCTATCCCTACCATTCTATCACCAGGATCTTCACTCATGCTTGCTGCCACAGCTCCAAGTATCATAAATGTATCCCAAGAAAGAAGAGAGATGACATGAAGGGAGTATTCTTTCTTATCATGAAAGAAAAATATTTCCTCAGAAACTTTATTTCTCATTGGCCAGTAATAGGTCACAAACAGTCCTAAACCAATCTGTGGTAAAAGAAAGTAGAGATAACATGATGTGGTAGTTTTCAAGGGTATCTGCATATTCTTGTCACTCTTCTCATCAAGAAGTGAGGTTCCCTGGAATTTGAATCAAATTTAGGAACTTCTTGACCAATAGAACATGGCACAAATGACATCATGTGACTTCAGAGGCTAGGTCATAAAAGGAGATTCATTTTTTACTTAGTTCACTGGAGCTTATGTGCTGGAATCCTTAGCTGTTATATCAATCCTACCATGAGGCTGCCATATTGTGAAGAGGCCCAACTAGCCTTCACAGAGATTCCACAGAGAGAGGGCCTGTATGATGAGAGAGATGCCTGGCCATCCCTAAGTAGCCAATCACATGTGTGCATGCTCAATCGCTTCAGCCGTGTCCAACTCAATGTGACCCCAGGGACCGTAGCTTGCCAGGCTCCTCTGTCCATGGGATTCTCCTGGCAAGAATACTGGAGTGGGTTGCCATGCCCTCCTTCAGGGGGATCTTCCCAAACCAGGGATGAAACCCACATCTCTTAAGACTCCTTCACTGGCAGGCGGATCACTAGCACCACCTGGGAAGCCCAATCCCCAGTGTTTATCAATGTTTCTGAGAGGAGGGATTGATAGCCCAACGCTGAGAAAGCATAGTGATGCTAGGAGGTTTCTCCCTGGCCACACATAGCCTGATCCTCTGATTGCTTGAGTGGTACAAGATTCACGTGAGAGCTGGAAACATCAGTGCTTCCTGATACAGGTTCCCGCATTATTAACACTCTCTGCCCTGCTGTGACAGCTGATTCAATCACTCGATCAGTTCTGCGAACTTTCCTGTGCCGAGCAGTCCCCGGGCCCCGAGACAGAGAGATGAAAATGTAATGCTTGTTATGCCCTCTGGGAGCTCTCAGAATTGGATGAGCCCAGAAATAACTTCCAAGTCAGAAAGTCTGTGATGTATGTGAGGGAGTGCCAGCCGAATGAGTTCAGAGCCAAGCAGTCTCTTCTGAATTTGGGGAGGCAGGAGATGAGTAAGGGGGGGCTTTGCAGTGATGGCAGCCATGCAGACATGGCAACTCTCCTGCCCACCCTTCCTTCCCACTGCTTCCCTCCTGTGTAGCCTTCTTTCTGTTCCTGGAGCTCCCTAAGCTCATTCCTGCCTAGGGCCTTTGCACTTGCTGTTTATGTTTGGGAAACAGGGAAACATGAAATCCATATCTAAGGAGTATATAAACAAGGGAGAGAAGGGAGCAGGCACTTGAATTGCCCTCCCCGTGGGCAATGGGCCTCTCATCCACCCTCAAGTGCTTCAGCTTAGGTCCGTGGCCAGGGTTCCAGCACAGGTAGCAGACCTACTGTGCCCCACAACCGCCTTGTATGTGTCTGGCACTGTGCAAGGAGTTTTATAAACTTCCTCTTGCTTCACAACAATCTTGTAAGGTGGCTGTTAACATCCCATTGTACAGATGAGAAGATGGGTCCAGGGAGAGGGATGAACGGTTTGCCCACTGATGCATGGCTTCCAAGGAGAAGAGGGTCAACTCCAGGGTCCACGCTGTTCCTTCTGCAAGGCTTATGAGTCATAAGGGGGATCCTAGAACCACAGGTCCCAGAGTCACAAAGAAAGCCTCACCAAGCTTGAATATTTCAGCTTTCATATTCACAACCACAAGGAACTCAGCCCACGAACTGCCAAATTTTCAGCTGGCGGATTTGGGAAAGAGTAGATCCAGGAAGAAGATCCTAGCAATAGGCAGAAAGACCTTGGAGTGGCTCTCATAGGAGAGAGAGCAGCTTTGATTTGAGCTTTGGGAACCTCTCCAGAGACATCAGGCATCTCTGCTGGAGTGGAGTTTGAAGGGCTGGAGGGAGTGGGGAGCAGTGCAGCTACGTTGCCATCACAGACACTGGGTGTGGTATGCTGCCGGGAGGCCATGGGCCACCTGCTCAGCAAGGCCAGGACAGACAGCGACTGGATAAGGGGGCCGTCTCCTGGCTGCACCGGGCCCCAGAGGACGGCATTTTGCTTGTGTCCTAGAAGCAAAGCCACTATGTAGCTGGTGCCCTCCTGTTGCAGATAAGATCAGTGGGTGAGGTCACAGGGGGCCCATTGCCTGTCAGTCTGGGGCCCTGGCAGCCACATCAATCATTAGCTGGTAATCAGAGTCCTCCAGAAGCCGTGCCCTTCCGCAGAGCAGCCTGAGTCCAGCAGTTTCCCACAAGTGCCCAAATACCCCCTCAACCTCCCCTGCAGGAATCTTGGTTCTGCTAGGCTCCCGGCCGAGGGCCTGAATAACTTTCTCCCCACATGCACTGGAAGAGGGCAGATCATTCGAGCTCACAGTCACTGAATCAGAGAGGTTCCATTATGGCCCCTCAGGTGGCCTGATGCATCAGAAGTGTCTGGCTCTGGCCTCCCCTCGACCTGGGTTCCAATCTTGTTTTGAGTGGTTCCCTCTATCAATCAGGAAAAGCATTGCCGTGAGGGTGTTACTACAAGAGTTCAATGGACGGTCATCTTCCCGTAGCATCCTTCATTTGCCTTTTACTGTCCAAAAGAAAGGTAGTAGGTGTTTTGAAAGAGACGAAACTCCACGCTGGCTATGGTCCTTCTAATCTAAAGTTACAGAGAGAGAGGCCACAGACAGAGCGATGGTTGTGTGCACATCCATAGGACTCACGTGGGAATGGGAATTCCACCAGGCAACCGGGATTGTTCTTTTATCATTCAGCAAACCACTGCTGACTGTCCATTCTACGTTCTGAGAGCTGGGCACACAAGATCAAAACATACGGCCCCTGCCAACAGAGAGGCCTCCCTGTGAATAAACAATTCCAGTCGACCCAGTAATTGCCATCACCCACGTGTGGACCGTTTTCAGTGGCAGCCCTGGAAAAGGCGTCCTGCTTGATGCTGCCTCTGGGTGTAAGTTGAAAAACTCATGGTTCCTTTATCCCAAGAGTTGAGAATTTAGAACAGAAAGAGATTCATGGATAAAAATATCAATATAGCCAGATGATGGCATTCACAGATTCATGGGCCATTTTCAGCAGGAGCACTGGAGAAGGAGCAGCTAATTCTGCCCAGAGGAGGTAAGCCAGGCTCCCCAGAACATACAGGAACTGAAATTTGGGAGACTTTCGAACATCCACAGCCTCCCTCCTCCCCTCCCGGGGCGTCCTGCCACAGGGAACTCCTGGGGTCAGCTCCTGCCTCGCTCAGCAAGGCAGCTATGCCCACACTCGGCACCTTCCCCACTTCTGCTGCGGGGGAACCTCCAGGGCTGGGCTCTCCCACTGTTACCCAAGGTGCCCAGTGGCATGACGCTGGCCTCAGGCTTCCAGGAAGGTGTGGCTGAGTCAGCTTCTGTGCCCATGGAGGCTTTTTCTAAAAAATGTACTTTTTTGGGTTTCTCTCAGTCTGCTTCAGGAAGCTGGTAACTCATATTCTCCACCCCCTCCAGAGTTCACAAACATACCAAAAATTGACTTACCCTCCCCCTAAGAGCAAGTTCACAGCCTATGTGGTTAACTCATTGTACACCTTTTAGAGAGGAGAAAACAGAGCCTCAAAGCATTAAAAAAAAAAAAATGGCAGCGGTGGAGTGACCTCCAAGTCCAAAGCTTTGTCCAGCACCGCCCAGCCGCCATGCTTCCCACTAGAGATCAGTCTGGCACAGGTGGCCGTGAACTGGCCCGCAGTGAAAAGGATGGAAGGGTCACCATTTACTCAACAAATAGCTGTGAAGCTCCTACTATGTGCTGGGCACGATCCTACACACTGGCAATTTGTCGATGATCAAGACAGACAAACATGAATTTCAGTGAAAAAGGATAAGTAATAATTGACCATAAAAAGAGTAAATGGAACCATTTCAGAGCGTAACATATGCTATGAAGAAAAACAAAACAGTAATAGGATAGAGGGTGATGGGAGGTGGGAGGGGAGACTTATTTAGACAGAGTGGGCAGAGAAGTCCCAACTGATGGCAAGTGTCCGGTCCTATGAAGAGCTCAGGCCAGGAAAGCAGCAGGTCCAAAGGCCCTGAGGTAGAATGTGCCTAGCGCGTTCATGAAACAGCCAGTGTGGCTGGAGCAGAGTGAGGAAGAGACCGAGTGCTGAGATGAAGTCAGAGAGGGAGATGGGACCCAGTCGTATGGAGCCTTCTCACTCGGGCAAGAAGCCGGGACTGACCCCACAGAGAAAAGTCAGCTGAGCACTTGTCACAGAACTTAGGTGGACTGCCCACTTGCTGAGATACGAGAGCAGGTTGCCAAGCCTGAGGCCCCAGTCATCCCCTCAGTGGCCTAGAGTCTGCTTACCGGAGGCTGCCTGGCCTTCCGATGCATCCTTTTCTACGATCGTGCCTGGTACCTAGGGCTTCCCTGGTGGCTCAGACGGTTAAGAATCTGCCTACACGGCAGGAGATCCAGGCTCAGTCCCTGGGCTAGGGAGCTCTCCTGGAGAAGGGACTGGCTACCCACTCTGGTATTCTTGTCTGGAGAATTCCACGGACGGAGGAGCCTGGCGGGCCACCATCCACGGGGTCACAAAGAGTTGGATACAACTGAGGAACTAATGGTTTCCCTTGTGGCTCGTCTGGGGAAGAATCCGCCCGCGGTGCAGGAGACCTGGCGAGGCACTGCTGCTGAACACGGGCCTTGCACGGTCCTGTGGACACTTGTCGGCTGCAGCAGCTCATTCGGCTGCTCTGACCCTGCCTGTTGATGCCACAGATGTGCCCTCTGCTTGACACCAAATTTCAGCTCCCCTGGGGAACATCCTACACTCAGCTCTTCTTTCTAAGCACTATCCCGAGCATGATGGTTGGATCCAGAGGGGCTTTCAGCCCTGTGAACTCAGCTCTTCCCATAAACCCCGATCTCTTTTTCTTTACTGATTCTTTACTGAATTCTCTATGGGGATGACTAGCAGATTCAGGAGCAACCCAATGAACTTCCCTAATTTTAAAAATCAGAGAGCAGGGCGGGGCTTGAGGGTTTCAGTACCTTCTTTTTCCAAAAGATCCTGGTATAATTTGTTTCAGAAAAGAAATTCATGTGAGCTTATTGTTGCCAAATCTTCCCCTTTTTACTCAGCAGAAGCCAGAATTTATTTTATGTGAAACTTTCAGACCTTAAAAATACCACAAAGGCCTGTCAACTACTAAAAAAAAGGCACTGTTAATAAATCATGTATTTCATTTCTGTCATACAAACACATCATACATACATGTATATACATACATGTGTGTTATGTAACACACACACACACACACACACACACACACACATATATATATACGTGTGTATTTTTCCAAATTTAGAAATCAGATTTTTTTTCTTCTATCAATGACGAAGTGAAAAATGGCTCTGCTGTCAGCCAGACCCTGATGTTCCCATCTGAATATAAACAATACTCAGTGCTCACAGAATACAGAGTCCCAGTGATGCCAGGCTCAGCCAGGGTCACGCTGCATCTGTGTTTTGAACATGGCAGAGAAAAAGCCATTCAGAGCCACAAAAATAACTGAACACCCCCTCCTTTTATTAATGTGAATGATTCCTGCTTTTTTACTGTCTCCTAGGTAAAGCATGTTAAGGCACCCCATGAGTGAACTGCCCTTGCTCCTTGGCAATATCTAATCCAGAACCTGCTTCCTTAATCCCACCGTAGAATCATCCAAGGCCAAAGTCTCTAAGAAACCTTCTCAACCCCCACGGCCCCCCACCCTGCCTCGTGGTTCCTCTGGGCGATTCTCCCTTACCGCCGCAAGACAAACAGACCTAGCTTTTGACGGCCTTTGACAACCTACCTTTTGCCCCTGGTGGTCTTTGGATGAGGCCCTTGATAACAGCTTATCTTCAGCACCTTTCCTTATCCATCACTAGGGCTATCGACCCCTCTTTCATGGCTGCATTGGATGGCAACATATATATTACTTCGAGCTTTTTTTTCTGTTAAATTTTTTTAGCTGCACTGAGTCTTCACTCTGGCACATGGGATTCTCTAGCTGTGGTATTTTCTCTAGTGTTGGCATGCAGGCTTAGTTGCCCTGTGGCATGTGGAATTTTAGTCCCCTTGTTGAGTCACTAAGCTGTGCCTAACTCTTTGCGACCCCATGGACTGCAGCACGCGAGGAGGCTTCCCTGTCCTTCACTATCTCCTAGAGTTTGCTCAAGCTCATGTCCATTGAGTTGGTGATGCCTTCCAACCATCTCATCCTCTGTCACCCCCTTCTCTTCCTGCCCTCAATCTTTCCCAGCATCAGGGTGTTTTTCAACGTATTGGCTCTTTGCATCAGGTAACCGAAGTATCGGAGCTTCAGCATCCGTCCTTCCAATGAGTATTAGTTCCCCTACCAGGGATCAAACCCTTGTCCCCTGCTTTGAAAGGTGGATTCTTAACCACTGGACCACCAGGGAAGTCCCATTTTCATTTTTTAATACTCCCCACCACATATTTCCTGGTCATGGTATATCATCACATACTGTAACTGTTTTGCTTTATTGTATTTATTTGTATCATTTGGCCTTAAGAATCATTACTATGAACAAAGCTAGTGGAGGTGATGGTATTCCAGCTGAGCTATTTCTAATCCTAAAAGACAATGTTGTTAAAGTGCTGCATTCAATATGCCAGCAGATTTGGAAAACTCAGCAGTGGCCAAAGGACTGGAAAAGGTCAGTGTTCATTCCAATCCAAAAGGAAAGCAATGCCAAAAAATGTTCAAACTACTGCACAATTGTACTCATCTCACATGCTAGCAAGATTATGCACAAAATACTTCAAGCTAGGCTTCAGCAGTACATGAACCAAGAAATCTCAGATGTACAAACTATATTTAGAAAAGGCAGAAGAACCAGAGATCAACTTGCCAACATCTGCTGGATTGTGAAGAAGACAATGGAATTGCAAAAAAAAAAAAAAAAAATCTACTTCTGACAATGGAAAATTCTTAGAGAGATGGGAATACCAGACCACCTTACCTGTCTCCTGAGAAGCTTGTATGCAGGACAAGAAGCAATAGTTAGAATCGAACTGGAACAAAGGACTGTTTGAAAATTGGGAAAGGAACACATCAAGGCTGTATATTGTCACCCTGCTTATTTAACTTACATGCAGAGTACATCATGAAAAATGCTGGGCTGGATGAATCACAAGCTGGAATCAAGACTGCCAGGAGAAATATCAACAACCTCAGATATGCAGATGACACCACCCATATGGCAGAAAGTGAAGAGGAACTAAAGAACCTCTTGATGAAAGTGAAAAATGAGAGTGAAAAAGCTGGCTTAAAACTCAACATTCAAAAAACAAAGATCATGGCACCCAGTCCCATCACTTCATGGAAAATAGATGGGGGAAAAGTGGAAACAGTGACAGATTTCATTTTCTTGGACTCCAAAATCACTGTGGCTCCTTGGAAGGAAAGCTATGACCAAACTAGATATCGTATTAAAAAGCAGAGACATCACTTTGCTGACAAAGGTCCATCTAGTCGAAGTTATGGTTTTTCCAGTAGTCATGTATGGATGTGAGTTGGACCATAAAGAAGGCTGAGTGCTGAAGAATTGATGCTTTCAAACTGTGGTGCTGGAGAAGACTCCTGAGAGTCCCTTAGACAGCAAGGAGATCAAACCAGTCAATCCTAAAGGAAATCAACCCTGAATATTAATTGGAAGGACTGATACTGAAGCTGAAGCTTCAGTACTTTTGCCAGTTGATGCAAAGAGTTGACTCATTGGAAAATACCCTGGTGCTGGGAAAGATTGACTGCAGGAGGAGAAGATGGAGACAGAGGATGAGATGGTTGGAAGGCATCATTGACTCAATGAACACAACTTTGTGCAAACTCTGGGAGATATTGAAGGACAGAGAAGCCTGGCGTGCTTCAATCCATGGGGTCGCAAAGTCAGACGTGATTTAGTGACTGAGCAACAATTTGCTTTATGATAACTCCTCATTTTCTGTCCTTCCCACAGGACCATAAGCTCTGTGAGGGCAGAGACCCCCAACCAGCCCCCAACTAAAAGTCTGAGAAGAGCTTAGTGAAAGGCGAATAGAATCAGATGGGGCCTAGAAGAGTGTTCATCAGCAAAGGAAAGAGAGCTAGAGAAATAGTACCAGTTGCAATCTGGACCGCTGGCCTCAACAGGCAGATGCAGCCTCTGCAGGAGGGGAATTGAGCCTGGCAGGCTTTGGCTGGCTGCCTGCAAGCTGAGACCTCTCAGAGTCTATGAATAGCCATCTCACAGGGGAACTCAGCAGAGTTGGAGGTCCTGGGACTAGAATCAGTGTTCTATTAATAAGGACAGCAGTGTGGTTGGGTCGGGAATGACCTCCAGCCCTGACGCTGAGCTTTTCCTCTGTGTTGTTGTCAGCAACTCTGAGATAGATTAAGTCAGATGGCCTTCTTTTAGCTCATAGAACTGCAAAATGCCAAGTGTCCCCATCATCCTTGCTTGCCCAGCTATGTTATTAAATGTTCTAGAAATCCAGAGAGACTCCCTGAGTCTGCTACAATAGAGAACTCAAGAGGAATGTCACTAGCAGCTCTGCAGGCACTAACTCCACGTCAAGTGGAATCTGAGGGCCTCCTGAGGGAGTAGTGTCCTCTGTGCTGAGCCCGGAAGGAAAGACTCCACTCTTTGGAGCCGAGATGGGTGCAGAGTCAGACAGGGGAGCTCACACTTCTGCTGTGGGCAAGACATGAGCCAGAATTTGTTTGTAGAAAAAGAGATTGTGAGCCCTAAACTAGACCTTAGAAGACCAACTGTTGTCCTCGAGCCAGCTCCTGCTCTCCAAACACACCATTTTAGAAAACAGGAAAGTGGGAATTCGTGGTCACCAAAGAACAGGTTCTTTCTGTTCTCTTTCTGGTCTGTGTTAAGTGCTCTGGGACAAGTCACATGTCCTTTCTGATCCTCAGTTTTCCTGCCTGTAGGGAGAAAGAGAGAAAGGGAAACAGAAGGGAATAAATGCTGATTAGAGTCACGTAGACTCTGGGCCAGACATCACGCTGGGCACTGGGGAGGTGGAGATCAAAGACACTCTCTGCATGCTCGGGAAGCCCATTATCTGGAGAGGGGACAAGTAAACAGCTGATCGCAATGCTTGAGGGGCAATCAGAGGTGGGATGGAAGGAGGCTTCAGCAAGGTGTGACAGCCGAACCTCAAAGAATGAGTAGGAGTATCTCTGGGGAGAGGAGCAGGACATGTGGGGGAGGAAGTGACGGCTGGGAGGTGTCTTTTGTTTGGTGAGTACCTACAGGCAAGGACTTGTGTATGCATGCTGGGTGTTTGCAGCAAAAGTCACAGAGTCCGGGGCCTGCGGGGGCTGGGGAGATGATATACGAGTGAGGCAGGCAGATGTCTGAGACCACAGGATGTGTGGGAGCTTCTGTGGAGTAGAGAATTCATGCCCCGTGGAAAGAGGGACATTACTCAGTTCCCATCAAATGCCCCCTTGTAAGAATGAGCCTAGTTTCTTCTGAGAAGACAAAAAATCTGGATTTTTATGTGAAGTAATAATTTGTAAATATTTTCTAATTTGTAAATAGCACCTCCAATGTGCCAGACAGATGAAGCAGGTTGGACATGACTTCTTGGTTCCCCAGTTTGCAGCCTCTGGGCAAGATAGTCCCTGAAGTCCCTCCCAGCATTTCTTTTTGAAAAAAGGTCATGTAGCATAGTGATTAACAGCGTGGGCTGGGGAGCCAGTAGAGATCTCAGTTCAAATTTTGGCACTGGATCTTACCAGCTAATTCACAGAGTCCATGAATGTCACCACCTGGGGCTGTGCAGTGCACAGCGTGAGCAGCTGATAGGTTGCCTCATCTGTAACTGTAAGCAAGGGCTTCTCCTCTCCAAGTCCCATCACTTGCAAATCAGGGATGAATACGTATGAGGGTAAAATGAACTTATATGGGTATATGTGCTTAGCTCAATGTTGGGCAGACAGTAAATACTCAAAACAGGACATTTTTTTTTTTTTTTTAACCCGAGTGTCATTCTTAAGACTCCAGCTGAAAGTACGGCTCCCGGGGAAACACACTTTGTGCTGGAGAACTCTGGCTGACGGTTGGAAGGGAAGACACCTCTGGAGCTGGGCTGGAGTAGAATCAGAGAAGCTCATGCTTTTCTCAGGAAGACATGAGCCTGGATTAGAAAGTGGGGAAACAGACTGTAAAAAATCCAGGCACTAGATTCAGATTTTGAGAGAATGTTTTTCAAGAATTTATTGAGAGAATCAGTTTGGAATATGTTTGGAAGACTTACTTTTTTTTTTAAATTTCTTGTTCAATAAGGAAAAAGGAAGCCCTCCTCTGCACCCCACTCCACCCCCTCATCTCCCCCCACCCCATCAAATGCATGGCAAACGTGAAACCAGTGACTTGGACAAAAAATGCAAGTGGATTCATGGAAGGTTGGTTTACACAGGACTTAGAACAGAGCCCTGAGAACAACTAGAACGATTCTCGGCATCCCCCCACCCTGTAACTCTCTCCCTGACCACTTAGCCCTTCTATCTCTTCCCTCTTGTTAGCTGTTTATGGGTTTGCCTCCCTGGGCTATGAGCATCTTGACCTCAGGGAACCAGTCCTCGATGTCTTTGCATCTCAAAACATCCAGGGCATAGTACACATTACAGGCATGAAGGGAGCAAATGAAGGACTGAATAAATGTCTCAGCTCTTAAGATGGCTGGAGTGACAATGTTATCAGTTGAATTATGTCCCCCCAAAAGATGCTGTTAAGCTGGGAATGGGCACTTATTTGGAAATAGGATCCACACATGGTCTAGGATGACACCTAACCCAGTGTGACTGTTGTCCCTATAAAGGGGGGGAAATTGGGGGAATTCCCTGGTGGTCCAGTGGTCAGGACCTCATACTTCCACTGCAGAAGGAAGTTCAACCCCCGGTTGGGGAACTGGGATCCCACTGGCCAAGTGGTGCAGCCAAAAAAACGCAGTGTGTGGGAGGGTGACGGGGGGCGGGGAATGATATGGACACAGAGAAATCTATACGGAGGGGAGAAGACAAGGGAGAATACCATTTGTAAGCTGAGGAGCAGGACAGTGGCATGAACAGAGTCTCCTTCACAAGGCTCAGGAGGAACCAAGCCCGCTGATACACTGCGATGCCCAACTTCTGATTCCCAAACTGTGCGAAATAAATGTTTGTAATATCAGTCATCCAGTCTTTTTTTTGTTTTGTTATGGCAGCCCAGACCCAGCTAATAAGCAGTGTTGCTGGGACTCACACGGGGCATCTGGTCACCCATCTGGTCCAGAGATATATGGCAAATTCACGGCTGAGGGCTTGGGTCCAGGGTTCTCACTGGGACTGGGGAGCTGAGATGCTGACTTTAACACACACAGGACTGCAGGCCATCAGCTAATGCAGCCAACCTGATTGCTCTTTTCATCTGCTCCAGCTCCATCTCTCACCGTCGGCTCCCCGACTGAAGTTCTTGAGTATGTCTTACCTTGCTAGGGGGCCTGTCTTCCAATTAGGGTCCGGAGCGCATTTCACAGTGCAGAGCCGTGAGAAGGCAGCTCTCCTGGGGACCCTGATGTGGGAGTTGGGAGACAGCACAGAGTTGTGTCCCAGACCTCGGACTCTGGGCTGGGCTGCCTGGATCCGGTTCCAGCTCTGCCTCTTGGTAGCTGGGTGACCCTGGGAAAGGGTCTTACCTCTCTGAGCCTAGTTTCCCTGAGAAATGCTGACAATAATAGCGTCTACCTCAGAGGACCGAGTGGGGATTAAACACGTTATTACAATTGGAGCTCGCAGAGTCGGGCTCGCGGGCTGTACTGTGTGTTTGCCTTACTCGCCTGGGGACCAATGTGTGACTCTTGGCTGCGGAGGCCAATCTCACCCTGGCGATCCACCCCTCTCCAGCCCCAAGACCCACTGTTTCAAAGGGCTCCACTGCCCCCGGCTCCTCACTGTGCCCAGTCAATGGGCAGTGCTGCCAGGAGGGCAGGGAGAGTGCGCTCGGGTCTGGACCCCCTACTTTCCCACTGCAGGGCCCCGAGGGCGTGACTGCTGCCCTCTACTCAAGGCTGCAGCTCCTTCTAGGCGGTTCTCCCCGCTCCCCCCGACCCCTGCTTGTGTCCTGGCGTTGGAACCTGCCAGCTCTCTTGTCCCTTCAGCCCTAGAGAGGAAGGTGCCCAGTTGCAGCCAGTTGAGGGCGCCGCACCATCTTCTGGGGGCTTCCCTGCATCCCGTCTTCTCCTTTGTAAAAACTCCCCTTGCCTCATTCTTCAAACCACCCAATAAGAGTATACCATCTGCTTCCTGCCAGGACACTCCCTACTGCATGCGCCCTGTGGGAGCTCTGTCAGGAAACTCACTTGGGGCCCAGCGATAACAGAACACACTTATTCACACATGGTGTTGGTAAGAAATAAGCTGCGGCATCACAGGGAATTGATGCTGAATTTCAGACTGGGTGGACAGAAGGGTGGGGGCAGGGCTGCAAATTGCTGGGGCGGGGGCGGGGTGAGGGGGTCGGTAGAGTGGGGAGGGGATGATGGTGGTAGTTAAATTCTTCCACTCCTGGTAAACTCGCTGAACTGCGGAAATGGTGCCTAGCTGGCAGGAGCAGCCAGTGGGGAGGGCTCCAGGCAGGGAACCAGCCTCTGGGCTCCGTCCCCACACCCAGGCCAACAGGGCTGCAGGTCTCCCCTCCAACCCCCCCTCCCCACCCCAGGCAGGGACTCTGTGGCCAGGCCGGGCCCAGGACCAGTGAGCCCAGTCCCCACCCCCGCTGCACACAGCACCCCCACCCCCCAGCCCCCCACCCTCCCACCCCCGCCCCAGTGCCACTAGGAGTGGATGGACCTGGATGGCTTCCTGATGGGCTCAGGGCTCTGCAGGGCCACAGGGCCTGGGAGGCCTGCAAGAGACCTGCAGCCTCACGGACCTATTGTAAGCAGATGAAGCTCAGAGGTAGGTCAGTTGCTCTGTCTGGAGACAAAAGGGCCCCATGGAAAGACCCAGACAGATATGTGGGTCGGGGAGGAGGAGGCTCAAAACTTCCTTGCTTTTCCATTATGATTTATAATAAGAAATTTAAGTTTGGTCTTGGTCCGCAGTTTCTGGTACAGAGCCCTAAAATCCTTGGAATTTCCTAGGCATTAAAGGCAACCAAAGTGTCTTGCTCTTCATAACAAGCCTCTTTCAACCACACCTGAACTTATGCTAATGAGGTGACTTATGGAAAGCCCATAAGGATGGGGGCTGGTTGCCAGGGAAACCAACATGATTAAAGGTTGGAATTTCTGGTCCTGCCCACCTCCCGGAAGGGAAGACCGCTGAGAGGTTGAATCAATCGCCAAAGGCCAAGATTTAATCAATCTTGCCTATGCAATGAGGCCTTCATAAAAACCCAAAAGGACTGGATTTGTAGAGCTCCTGGGATGGCACATGCATGGCCATCTGGGGAGTGAGGCACTCCTGAGGGGCACGGAAGCGCCGCACTTTTTCCCAGTACCTTGCCCTATGCGTCGCTTCTATCTGGCTGTTCCTGAGTTACATCCTTTTCTAATTAACTGGGGATCTAGAAAGTAAAAGGTTTCTCTGAGTTCTGTGAGTCACTCTAGGAAATTCACTGAACGTAGGAGGGCGTTATCAGTGCCTCTAATCTCTACCCATTCAGCCAGAAACAGGGATGACAACTTGGACTTGTGATCAGTAGCTGAAATGGGGCAGGGGGACAGTCTCATAGGGTGGGTGTGGGATCTGATGCCACTTCCAGATAGATAGTGTCAGAATTAGTTGAATTGGTTTCAGAGAAACACTTGCTAGTGTTAGAAAAAAAAAAAAAACAACCCACTCATGGTAGCCATGAAAATGAGTAGGAGTGGAGGAGATAAGAAGATAAGAGGAGTGTGGATTTCCCTCCCAAATCCTCTTGATGTTTGATATTTCTGCTCTGCCCTTCTCTCCCTGGTCTCTCTCACTCCCCAGAATCTTTCTCCTAAACCCTCCTCATCCCTCTCAAGATTGCCTGTCCCCCAGCCTAGTCTCCATCTGGTCTCAGGCAAAGTAATTTCACCCTTACAACATCTTCACATCAGCATCATCTTTCAGAATCTGGAAAGTCATTTGACTGACTACTTGACATATGTGCTTAGTGAACTGAAAGATCTCCCAGCAACCACAGAGATGAGGTGGGGAGAGGAATTAGAAATATTTTTTTGTGTATAGTAATAGTAAAACACCCAGCATGATAGTACATTGCTTAGAGTTATAAAATATTTATGTCATTAAATTTACTAAGTAATCATAATAGCAGATATTTATTGCATATTTGCACATTACCTAGCAGCATCCTAAAAGCTTTACCTATAAGATCTTATTTAATCTTCTCATTGAGCCTGTGAAGCAGACTAGGAAACTGAGACTAAGGGTGGGAGGTGATTTCTCAAGGCCACACACTTTTTAAGTGGATTCAGACTCAGATCTCCTGAAGACCAGAGCTAGTACTCTGAACCACTGACGCCAGCAGGAAGAAATCTAACCCAAGATTCTAGGTGTTCAGTCACTATCATAGACGAGATGGCTTCAAAAGAGCAAAACAAATGGCAAAAATACCCAGGAATGAAGTTACAGGCAAGCAGGCAAGGCCAACACAGCTTAACAAAACTCAACAAAGGCAATCTGGGATAAGGGAGCACAGATCATCAAGTTTCCTAGGTTGCAAGATTGATGCTCCTCAAATTACCCCATTCACTTGGAATGCCAATAAAAATCCCATTAGTGCCTAGGAGAAGATCTTTGCAAATTAATTAAAATTAATTTGAAGACAAATATACTCAAGAGGAGCCAAGAAAATGTGCAAGAAATGAAAGGAGGGGAGCTCATACCGCTCATTCCTCTTTCCGTGGGTATCTATTGAGCACCTCTTCTACAGGCCTGAAGATAAAAAGATCATCTTTGTCCTCAAGAAGCTTACAGTCCAGTGGATACCAAAATATGCTATTGAACCAGGGGCATGTAAATGGTGCGACTATGGGGCAGAAGCGGACAGAAGTAGTGAGGGCCCAGACATAGGCTCTTGGATAGCAGGAGGTGGGGACTTGGGGAATAGCGATCCTGAAGGTGTTTATGAAGTGCTCTGAATTTGTGGCATCGCTGCACCCCCAGAAGTCCTGTGACTCAGGAATCCTGATGACCCGCACTTTACGCAGCAGGAAACATAAGCCCAGAGAAATCGACCTGCTCAAAGTCACACAAGCCAGCGAGCAGCGGCGCGGGGCCCAGAACCCACGTCTGTCCAGCTCCAAGGTCCCCGCATGGAGCTCTACAGACAGTAACATGAAGGGCATCAAGACACTGAGTCAGCCTGAAAGTGGCTGAGTCAACTGACTGCTTTGGGATAATTATTTGAGAGATGATTAATTTGATTTTAAAAACAAATTTGACAAGGAAAGACAAGGCAAAAACTATAAAAGCAATAGAGAAAATAAAGGGAAGTGGATCAGATATTTAAACGTAGGACAAAAGCCATGAAAGAAATAGAGAAGATAAAGGTGGGTGCGGCGAGAGGACGGGTTTGTAATTTTGGGTTGACTTTTAAAAGGCATTTCCCAGCACGACATGAGGGTCAGTAATGGTAAGAGAAGAGAATACAAAGGAGAGAAAGGCTGTATCACCTGAGTTGAGAAGGGGGTTTCACAGCATGACATGAAAGTCAGTAACGATAAAAGATCAGTAGGCTTATAATCACACTGTGATTTACAACTCCTTTGCAGTGCAAGGCGTGGAGACAACAACAAAATGAGAAAATATACTCACAGCACATGAGACAGACAACAGAGGCTACTCAAGGAGCTCATGGGAGCCCGAAAGGAAAAGAAAAGCACCTCATAGAAAAATGGGCAAAAGACGCCAACAGGTCACAGTGGAAGGAGAAAGAACCAGAGGGCATCAGGCAGGCTGCTTTCTGTACACACTGCCCATTCTGTACAGTGAGGTAGGATTTGTAGTTAATAAGAATGGGATTCAATCTATACACACACACAAGAAAAAATGCAGGAAATGAACTGTGATATTTTAAACTATATTTTAAAAGTTTTTTTAATTTGTAGTGTGTGTATATGTGTGTGTGTTTCAGATTCAAATTGCCTGGATTGGAATTCTGGCTCTGACATTATTAGCTGTGTGGCTTTGGGCAAATTATTTAACCTCAGTTTCCTCATCTATAAAATTGAGGAATAACTGTATTATCTTCAACTGGTTGTCTTACAAGTATTAAAACATGTGATATCTTAGAACAATGCTGTGTGTGTGAGCTAAGTTGCTCAGTCGTGTCTGACTCTTTGCCTCCCCATGGTCTATAGCCCGCCAGGCTGCTCTATCACTGGAATTTTCCTGGCAAGAAGACTGGGGTGGCTTGCCATTTCCTGCTCCGGGGTTGAGGGGGTATGGTCTTCCCAACCTGGGGATGGAACATGTGTCTCTTTTGTCTCCTACATCGGCAGACAGATTCTTTACCTTTGCGCCACCTGGAAGCCCTAGGGACATACTAAATGCTCAGTTACTGGGAGCTACCATCATCATCATCATCCACAGGACAAAAAAATCCAAAACGCTAAAAGGATACGAAAAGTCAGATTGTGAATGTCCATGCCTGTGAGAGAAGGGCTTGGGATAGTATGACACTATTACATTTAAGTATGTTTTCTTTGAAAATGAAAGCAAAGAGGGCGCTTTCTCCTCTAAGTGGAGGAGCTTCAGTAAAGAAGGAGGAGAAAGTGGAGCCAATGAGTGGAGAGAAGCTGAGACCCCTCCTGGTCCCCAGAGGGTGAGCAGTGAAGGAAGTAGCTGTTGGGAGTAGGGATGGGTGATGTTCAGCTTCCCGTAAGGCAAGACAGTGATTTGTTTATAGAATTGCTCTGTGCTCTTACAAAACAAACAACCTCTTCCTTTTCTTTTTTTCTTTTCATTTTAAACTTAAGCTAGTTCAAATAGCTTTTTGCTCCTGGTAACCAAAAATCTCTGACCAAAACAAGTAGCTGATAACATAAGAAAATACACTCAACCTCACTGAGAAACGAAGAATTGCAAACTAGAACGCTGAGATAGCCATTTCCGCCTATTGCGTCGAGAAACATTTAACAGACTGTTAAAAGCTCAGTGTGGGTGAGGGGGTTGGGAAGAGTCAACACACACTCATGTCGGCTGCTGAAAGTGTACATCTGGTCAAGCTTTGGGAGAGCACTTACACGTCAATCTATTTGCGCTTAGATTTAGAGATTCCACCTGGAAGGATTTCCCAAAGAACATCTTGGACCAGTTAAGGAAGATTCAAGTTCAAAGATGATGACATTGCTTGTATTGGTGAGAAAACTAGAAACAGCCTGGGAGAACTGCTGAGAATTCTCATCAACAGGAGAGTCATTAAACATGTGGGTCAGCATGTCAGACGGCTACAGCGCACCCTGGCTCCTGTGTTTGCACCATTATCGAGTCCCTTCCCCTCGAGTGTGGAAGGACCCCCAACAGAACACCTCAGTGTTGACTGCATGTCCCTCTGTGACGGGTTACACGAGATCCCGACTTCTGTCCTGCTGGCAGGGCCTCTGCCCCTCTGGCTCTGATGAAACGAGTCGCCATGGTGGGGAGGGCCATGTGGCAAGGAGCTGAGGATGGCTCCAGGACAACAGTCACTGAGGAACTCGGGCCGTCGATCCGAAAGGACCCAAAGCCTCTTAACAACTTTGTCAGTAAATTTAAAAACACATCCTTCCCCACTCCAGCCTTCAGAAGAGAACCCAACCCAGCTGACATCTTGGTTACAGTCTAGGAAAAGACTCTGAACAGAGGACTCGGCTAAGTTGCACCTAGACGCCTGACTCACAAAAACAGTGAGATAATAAATATGTGTTGTTTTGAGCCACTAGGTTTGCAGTCATTTTTTTTTTTTTGCATCACTAGATCACAGAAACTATGTCACTTTTCAGAAGAGTTACATTAGATATATTTGCATGAATATGGGGAAATATCCATGCTACTCTTACATTAAAAAAGTAAGTGGCAGAGTAAGATCCCATTTTTACAAATAAATGTCTAAAAACATTTGTATGAATAGATAAAAATCTAGAATGAGACATAGATCAAATTATTCGTAAGCTTATCTCTGGAGGAATAAGATTTCAGGAAACTCATTAAAGCCATATGGTTTGAATTTTTTTTTTTTACAACAAGCTTTATGCTTCCATAATAATGGAAGTATTTCCATTTAGAAGAAACAATAATACTACCTGGCTTAAAACATCAAAGAACTTTAAAAAGTATGCTTTGCTGTGTGTGGCAGATACTGCTTAGTGACCAGCCCAATACTTCCATTCCCAGTCCTCTTCTCCTTTCCCTGCATCCACACAGAGATTAGAAGGGCGACTCTGTCACTTCACAAGTCTCCCTGTAGCTAGCGATGGCCACAACCGGTCTGGGCAAAGGAGCCATACGTAGAAGTCCAAAAAGGGGGGAAATACTGCTGGCTTCCTCCCACTTCCCTTTCTGCCTGCCTCACAAAGCACGGTCTGGTGGAAAGCGGCCCCTGGAGCACCATGTGACATCTACTGTGATACTGCAGGGGCATCAGTCAGATGAAGAAGGCTTCAAGGAAGGGCATGTGATCTACCTGGGAACTTGGAGCTGAACTTTCAGAGAAAGTTAATACCTAAATGTGGCAAGGGAGCAGGTGGAGAGAGAACGGGAGAGTGCCCCAACAGAGAAAGAGTCAGTTGCCATATCCTCAAAGAGCAGCAAATTAAGGATGGGATCATATTTTCTGCACATGTGAATATTTCCTCCTTAAAGCAAGATGTGTTCAGCTATAAATTGTGAAAACCTGAACTCACGTGGTTACGTCATTTGGGTGTTTCATTTCTTCACAAGGGAAAAAGTTGGCAAGTCGGTGTTTCCAAGGTTGGTGCAGGAGCCCTACTGTCTTCGGGTTCTGAGTCCATTTCTTCACTAGTTTTTCCCTCATGGGCACAACATGGATGCCTCAGCTGCAAGATCCGAAGAAGGAAGTGTCAGAACAAGCAGGCCGGGCATCAGGAGAAGGCATGCCTTCTGTCCCTCTCTCCTGTTACAGACGGAAAATTCCCCATCCCTGCCCCAAAGACTAACCCTTTGTCCCATTAGCCAGACTGAGTCACATGATGGTCTCTATCTAAAATGGAGGCTGGCAAAGCAAGTCTCTAACTTTCCAGCCTTGACAGTGGGTAAAGCAAGGACAAAGGGTGGTGGAAATCACTATGGCAAAAAACACCTCTTGCCATTCTGCCCCTGCCTGGACCAGGGACAAGCTCCCCATGATTTCATGAGCTGGGCCCAGGCTCACCTCCGAACTCCATGCCTCCCAACACTCTGATTAATGACGCAGCCAGGCTCCCAGAGGATCAGCCCAGCATGGGTCCTGGACTAGCTTTTTCTTTATTCCAGGAGTCCCCAGTTCTGGGCTGCCTGTGTCCATCTGCTCTAAACATGCTGTCCCACCCTTGCTTTAGGACATGGCTAATAGCTCCTCTTCTGTGCATTAGTCAGGGCTCCCCAAAGAACAGAACCAATAGAATGTGGATAGAGAGAGAAAGAGAATTATTTTAAGGAACTGGCTCATGCCATTAAGGAGGCTGACAAATCCAAAATCCAGAGGGTGGGCTGGCTGGCTAGAGACCCAGGATGAATGCATCATCTACTTTGGATTCCCACGAAACAGTCTATTTTCTACTGGAGTGGGCCGGGAGAGCCAACTAGTTAAGCAGGAGCTTTGGAGGTAGTTACATGAATCCTGCAGCTAGCTGCCAGACCTTGGAGAAAACTCTGACTTTCAGAGCCTCGGTTTCCTCATCTGCAATCTGGTAGAAATAACAGCATTTACCTTACAGGGCTTTAGTAAGAATTATTTGAGTTGATGTGTTATATAAAGAACACAGCATAGATACGGAAGATGTACCTGCTCTGCAAATTGTATTCCTTCCTATCTTGTGAGTGAGAATGGGCACTTAATGCAGTCTTAAAGTCACCAGGGAAAATAGCCAAGTGCAGGCTCCTTGGAGTTGTCCAGTGGGGTGGGAACATGTTGCATCTGTCTGAGGACTCCAGCCCTGAGACCCTTCCAACACCTCTCTCCAGACCCAGAGCACATGATGGCCAGGAAATGCTGCACTTCACACACCCCAATCACAGTCTCAGGCGTCCTACCACAAACCTAGAGCTCAGGATAGAGACAAGAAATGACTGATGACAAAAACCAGTGGGGTTTCCCTGGAATTTTCCGCAGACCACTTTGATAAATGTTATCACTATGCCATTCGTCATCTTAATTGTTGCAATCTTTTTTTTTTCCAATTTTAAGCTGTCAGACTCGTCAGAGATTACTCATCCAAAGAAGGCACTTTTTTTTTTTTCTCTCTATTTTGGTCAAATAGTGGTTTGGGTTTCCTCAGAACAAGAAGGTTCTTCCGGCTTCTTTTGAAAGACAGTTCTTACATGTTCAGAGCCAGGAGGACTTTGAGGCCATCAGATCCTGAAGCCCTGTATCGAGGTGGGGAGCCTATTTGTAATAATGATGACTTCAATGATCAAAGTGCTTAGTTACCAAAGGGCGTCAGATCTTTATTACAGAACTGGAGACTTTCAGAGCTGGAAGGGGTTGCAAATGTCATCTCAATCTGTTGGGTGACCGACCATGAGTTGCCTTACTTTACAATGTGTGAAGGGTATCGGTTGTCTATGAAAATCCTCCAATGATTTCATTTCATTTAGGATGAAATCCCCATGCCTCACTATGACCTTGTACCAATACTGTCTCAAACCATGCCCCCTCTCCCTCCTACATTCAGTCATGATGAACTTTGTGTTCCTTGCTAAGTCCAAGTTTGTGCCTACCTTGCCTTTGCCCCTACTGCTCCTACATGGGACACTGTTGCCCCTTATTTTCCTATTCCTGGCTCAGCTCAAATGTCACATGCTCAGAAAAACTTTCTCAGACTGTCTTCAAGAAAGTGCCTCCCCAGTCATACTCAATTACATTACCCCACTTTGCTTTCTCATAGCAATTCTCTTTAGTTAAAATCATCTGGCTTATTCTTACTCAGTGTCTTTCGACACCTTCTAGCAAGTCAGATCTTTGTCTATCTTGTTCATTACTGTATCCCAGAGTCAACTCAGTGCCAGACATAGTAGGTCCAGTATCATGTGTTGAAAGAATGAATGCATTTAATATTCATTTCTTCCATGTAAGCCTCATCCTTTTGAGGCAGACCTTACTGCCTGTGCTTATTGAATGGTGAGTTGACATTGTTGAAATAAAGACCTCTTACACTGATATTCAAGAAAAGTATAGGTAAACCTTCAGTAAAAGGTCATAAAATTAATGTCTGTCTGTGTTTACTAAATAATGCACTTCAGTTTTGTAAATCATAAAAATTGTAATTCTCAAACCATAATGTCAGAAGAATGAGAATGTTTCTGAATGCTTGTAATCTGTATTTTGATTAAGGATCCTACAGTGGATTTTGAAAGGCTTTATTTAGATTATGTGTGAACTTAATACATGTCAATTAATAAAACAATGGTTTTTAATGTGTATTTTCTTAAAAAAAAAAAAGCTCATTTTCTAAATGGGCTTGTGCCACGCTAAGTCGCTTCAGGCGTGTCCTACTCTGTGCAACCCTATGGACTATGGCCCACCAGGCTCCTCTGTCCATGGGGTTCTCCGGGCAGGAATACTGGAGTGGGTTGCCATGCCCTCCTCCAGGGGATCTTCCCACCCAGGGATTGAACCAGCATCTCTTATGCCTCAGGTGGCAGGTGGGTTCTTTCCCACCAGTGCCAGCTGGGAAGCCCAAATGGGCTTAGAGATGGGAACTGATTCCCATGGCCCCTTATCTAGTAATTCACTGTTTTGTAACAAATCACCCCAGAGCTCACTGACTTGAACCGACAAGAATATACCATTTCTCTCAGTTCAGTGCGTGCCTGGGTGGTTCTGCTGGGCTCGCCTGCGCTTACACATGGGACAGCCGGCTCTCACCGGACCACCGGACCACCATGTGGTCCTTCAGATGTCTCCACAGCCTGGTGGCCTCAGGGATGATCCCAAGAGAGTAAAAGCTGGGGGATCAAGGCCTCTTAAGGCGTAGCCTCAGAAATGACCCGGCATCACTTCTTCTGGGTTCTGCCCATCCAAGCAAGCCATAAGACAGGCCCAGACTAGGGAAGGGACACAGACTCCACTCTCAGTGGGAGGAGCTGCCACACTGCAACGGAGCAGAGGGCCATATGGTGGCCGTCACTGAAAATCTGCCACAGATAGTAAGTGCTGGAACCAGCTCGACTGAACCTCTGACTCAGCAAGGAAAGCCAAGGACCAAGTTGTTGTCTGTGACTCCAAAAATCTAAATGGCCTAAGTCACATTTATCTCTCAATTACATTATGTGCCCACCACGTGGACCTCACTCTGGGACCCAAAGTTAGGGAGCAACCTCCCTCCATGGCATATCTCCTGAACAGTCTCATGACAGACAGAAAAGGGAAACGACAAGGACTCCCTGGGCCCAGAGCCTCTGCACAGAAGTGACACAAATCACATCCACGGTTACGTCAGTGGCCGGTCAGGTCACAGACGGTTCCTCCTCTCCTGGAAGGGACTCCGAATGTGAATGGACAATAATCTCATCCACATGGAGCTCATTTTCCTCTTTGAGTCCTTTAAAAAAAAATATCCTTCAACAGAGCCAAAATCTGTCTCATTTTAATTCTACTGTTGGTCCAAGCGCTGTTGTCTCATCTGCTTCCTCTGCCCACAGAGCCGAGAGACAAAGGTCGTCGGAACCGTCTCTTCTCTGGGAGCCAGCCAGTGTGAAAACCTGCCAAAGCCCCGCCATGGCTCACGGGATCAAGTCTAAGAGCCCACGGGCATCCTCTTAGGCGCCCCCACATTTTGACTCCTGCCGGCCTGCCAGGCTGCCCTCCCTGAAGGCCCCAGGCTGTCTGACGGCTTGTGCCGCTCACCGAGCTATCTCCCCCGCCTCTGTGGCCCTTCCGCTGTTCTCCACCTTGTGAAGTGCTGTTTTCCTTTGAAGATCTGCCTTGAAAACCATGCCTCTCTATAGACAACTTTTGTTTTTCTTTGGCAGGGTCAACCAACTTTTCCTTTTTCTAAACCTCTTCATTATAGCATCTGTTCATTCACTCATTCAACCTACACTTTTAGAGCATTTGTTACTGCTCCAGGCTCTGGGGAAACACAGGGGATTGTACAAACAAGTTTCCAGCTCCTTCACTGGTTACATTCTGGTATGCTAAAGCAGGCAATAAGCACATAAACAAATGAGTAAACAAAGTAATTTTACATAGTGATAAATGTTTTCATTACAATAAGAAAAGGGTGATAGAAAAATCTGGTAGCAAGGAAGTGACTGTTGTAAGTAGGATGATCAGGCTTTGTGGCCTCGCTGACTTTTGGGCAGCTACAAAAAGATGTAGGGGAAGCAGAGAGAACAGCCGGTTCAAATGGTCTGTGGTGTGATCCAGCTGGGCTTGCTGTGGGCACAAGGGGGAAGGCTCTGCGGCTGAGGAACATAGAGAGAGGCAGAGAATGGTGAGACACGAGCTCAGAGAGGTGGGTCATGGCCAGATCATGTGGATGGTGATAAGGAGCCTGGATTCTATTTTAACTACAACACAAAGCCCGGGAAGAGTTTTCATCAGGGAAGTAGAAAGGCATGATCTAATTTATACTTTTTTGAGATAACCTATGTTGCTCTGTGAGGCTTCCCAGGAGGCGCCAGTGGTAAAGAACCTGCCTGCCAGCGCAGGAGCCATAAGAGATCTGGTTCAACCCCTGGGCCAGGAAGATCCCCTGGAGGAGGACATGGCAACCCAATCCAGTATTCTTGCCTGGAGAATCCCATGGACAGAGGAGACTGGTGGGCTACGGTCCATAGAGTTGCAAAAGAGTCACACATGACTTAATACACACACACACACACACACACACACACACGTTACTTTGTGAATTGTTGGTGAGCAGGAGTAGAGTCTGTGAGACCAACTTGGAGGCCTTTGCTGTCATTCCAAGTTACTGGTGACTTGGATACACCATCTACAACAGCCTCCCCCAGAAGCTGTGACCTCTGAGCTCCAGGGAGCTACAACCTTAGTCTCTGCATCTCAGCACACACATAGCCCTGGGTGGGCGGGGGGGGAGGGGGTGGGCACAGTGACAGAATGACTTGGGGTGGGGTGTCAGTCATCCGCAGCACATACCTGAAACTTAGACTCAGCAGAACCAGCTCCCTTTCCCCCTGCTTTGTCTAACTTCTGCAGAAACTCCCCTCCACGTATCAGATGGGGCAGCCCATCTGACTGCCTGCCTCGCTTACTCTGGGTTTGCAACCCAGGCCTGATACAACCCTCAACATCCTGCCCACCCAGGCTCCGCTCCACCAAGGTCTTCTGGGTTAGCATAGCAGCCTTGATACCTTGATCTGAAGAGAGGCTTTCTCCCATTGAGCCTCTGTGTTTTCATCTGAAAGGCGGGTGTTATTTTCCCTACTCCAAGAGCTCTTTTTCCCAAAGACCCTCCTTCCTACCTTTTCGCTCTCTCCATTTCTCCCTTCAAATAGAACAAATCCACTCTGGGCATTTCTGAAACTCCACTGATTTTTTTTTTTTTAAATCAATAACCCCTGAACTGATTTCTCAGTGCCCTTAAGCCTCAGGCCCTCTTTGTTTCCAGTCCAGATCCCAGAATTTTCCAGACTTCTCCCTTGAAACTAGTTCTTCCTCTCTCTTCTAGCTTGATTCCAGGTGGCTGGGAGCTGGACACCCAAGGGTAGCGGGTGCCACCTGATCCCATGGGTCTAGCCCTCCCAGGGCAGGCCGTCCAGCTGTGGGCAGAAACCAGTGCTGAACCAGTCAGGAGTCCCTCTCCTCTTAGCCAGGAAGGCACAGCTGGAGTCTGGGTCCCAGGCCAGGCAGTGGGGGGAGTGGGCGGGAGGGAGGGGAAAAGCTAGGGAAAGAGGGGGGAGCGTGACCAAAGGAAAAAAGAAAGACAAAAGGGAAAGTGTGAGGCAGAGACAAGGAAAGAAGGTCCAGGAGAAAGCAAAAGACAGAGTGTGGGAGAGTGTGGGAGACGCAGGAAAGCCAAGGAGGGGAGCATGTGAGTGTGTGCGTGCGCCGTGGGGGAAAGAGGCGACAGAGAGGGAGAGAAAGAGACTTGGAGAGGGAAGGAAGGGAAGGAGCGAGCGGGAGCCAGGAGCAGCGAGCTGGGGGCGGAGACGAGGAAGTGGGTGCGAGGCGCAGGGCGCGGGCGGGCGGGGAGCGCCGCCCGCTCCATCCCTGCCCGGAGCGCAGCCGGCGCGGGCGCAGGACGGAGGCGAGCCCGAGCGGAGCCACCTCGGCGGCGGCAGCTCCAGGTAACGCGGCCGCCGTCTCCCCGCCGGGCCTGGGCGCGGGGTGGGGTCCCCGGGCAGGCGCTGGTGGAGAGGAGGGGCGCCCCTGGCGGCTGCTCCCGGTTCCCGGTCGCCGGCTTGACCCTGACCCCAGGTTCGAGCCCGGCCAGTCCGCGTGCGGGCTGTGCCTGACCTTGGACCAGTCCGTTTGCCGGCGAGACTCAGTTTCCTTTTGTGACTCGCGGGGGTGGCGCCCTGGGAACGTGGCAAGCGCGGGGTGCAGCCCCGGTCGGTCTGCGGTGGTGCTCTGGGCGCGGGATCGCGCGGAAGTCCCCGCTGCCCCCGTGGGGATGGTTTTGGAAAACCCACTTTCGCAGAAACAGCCCATGATTTGTCCCTATGTCTGGGCGCTGGCGTTTTCTCAGGGCGATGTCTGTGGGCGCAAGGCACGACTTTCTGCTTAAGGGAAGCCGGTAGAGGGCAGGGGGTGGACCGGGAGGGGGCTCCCAGCTCCTTAGGGAGCCTTCGCTCTCCTGGACTGTCACCCCGATGCCTGATGCCCGGGAGCGAGGACCGGGTACGGGGAGCTTCTGGACAGCGAGCCTCCAGGATGGAGCCGGGCAGGTGGCCTCGGCTTGGAGGCTTGGAAACGCAGTTCTGCCGCCTAATGCGTGCAGCTGACCTTGAGCATGGGAGCCTCAGCTTCACTCAAGGATAAGAAGGTGGGGCAGGCAGGTACCTGCGGGTCGTGGCATTCCCCGGTGGCAGCTGTCATGCCCTAACTCGGGTGCCCAGAGTCCTGGCGCGGGCTGCCTCCTGGAAACTCATTTGTATGTGCCAGATCGGTCCTGGTCTCCTTTGCCAGAGATGGTTAGTGGTCCAGCTGGGCATGAAGCAGTGCCCAGGGAATGAGGAGGGGGGTGTCAGGAGCCCCTCTCCCCAACCCAGATACAACATCCTGGTGGTTATTTTAGATGTGACGCCTTTGAGGTAACAGCTTACATCCAGTCAAGACTCCTGACGGAAGCTCTCTGAGCCTCAGTTTCCTTATTTGTAATAGAAAGTCATGAATTCCTCCCTGTTCAGGAGATTCCTGTTGCTGGAGGTTAGGAAAGGCAATTAGTAAATATTTATTGACACCTTGGACCCTGAGTTATGAGGAGAATTGAACAGAATGAAAAAAGAACGTTTCTTTTGCACATGCCAGGCCTGGTAACTCAGCGTGTGATGTATATGGTATTGGCTATAGTCATTGCAATAATCAGGGAATCCAGTGCCATTAAATCCCAGTTTACAGAAAACCAAGGCTCACAGGGTCTGTGATTTCCTCAGGGTCACACTGATGGGAAGTGCCTGCCCTGGGGCTGGCCCCAGTCCTGCCTGATTGCAGAGTGCTTCTCAGAGCACCAAACTGGCCCCCAAATATGGTGGTAGATGGCGTTCCTGGCACCTGGTTCATTGCTTGCTTGTTGGCTGGTTTCTTGTGAAGCATGTAATAGGAAGAGGTGCTACATAATCGCTGGAGAAAGTGAGTCTGAAGTCTGGCTGTGGTGTGTGGGGGGTCCCTTTGCCAGGTGATTTCTCCAGGAGTCTGGAAGGAAGGAAGGTCACGGCCCGACTCCACACAGGAAGCAAATACCAGGCTGCCTCACTCTGTCCCACCAACTTTTCCTTCCCCTGCCCGCTCATCCCAGTTCACCTTACCTCCATTAATCTCAACCGAGGCTGCTGCTCCAGGTCACAAGAGCAGTCTTCCTTCTGCATCCTCTCATGATGACTAATGGAGCTGACCGTCTGGGCTGAGGTGTCCGAGGGGAAAACAAATCCAGCTGTGCTCCATCTCCGCGAGGGCCCCAGAGAAGCAGAAACAGGATTGGGTCCCAGTCTCAAGGATTTAGCTCAGCTTAGGGAGAAAGTCTGTGATGACGGGAAAATGGGCATCCTGCTCTGGGAAAATGGGTGTTCCGGCAGGCTGGAGAGGTTCCTTTGCCAAAAATGTTCTAAGAGCAGAGCAGAATATCCAAACAAGATGATGGGAATATAAACCAAGGCTCAGCTGGAAAGAGATTCATCAAGAGAGAGGGCCTACATGTTCGAAAGTAGGAGATCAACTGAGGAAACTATGGAACAGTCAGGTGGCTAATAAAAATGGACAGTCCTCTTTTTAATGATAATTTTTTATGTTATCTGTATTTTACTACAATATTAAAACACTTGAAATTAAAGTATAGTCGATTTACAACATAATATTAATTTCTGCTGTTATAGCAAAGTAATTCAGTTATATGTGTGTATATATATATATATATAATATATATTTAGAGAGAGAGACATTCTTTTTTAAAATATTCTTTTCCATTATGGTTTATCATAGGCTCCTGAATATGGTTCTCTGTGCCGTGCAGTAGGACCTTGTTTATCCATTCTATATGTAACAGCTTACATCAGCTAACCCCATCCTCCCACTGCTTCCCCCCTCAGCCCCCTTCCCCTGGGCAACCACCAGTCCGTCCTCTATGAAAAATGGACGGTTCTTCATGGATGGGGGCTTGTGTATGTGTATATGTAGCATCACAAATTGGTGGCAAGTACTTAGAAAAAAGACTGGAAGGATATAAGCCAAACGGTGTTAACAGTGTTTGCCTGTGGGAGATTTATTCCCACTTTATAATTTATAGACTTTACGGATTTTAGTCAATGAACATATACTATACTAATTAGTGGACATAGAACTGTCTGATTTTTAAGGACCATATACTCCACCTGCTCCCACCTCTTCCTGGCCAGCATCCAGGACACGGCTGAAGTATGGAGGCCTGTCAGCAAGAGGGTCACCTCTGTGTTGAGGCCTGGCAGGCATCTTAGAAGGAAGAAGGAATACTAAATTTGCCTGAGTTGTTTTTCCTGTGTGCTCGTGGTATATCTGTGAGGCAGGTGCTCGCGATAGCCCCATTTCTCAGAGAAGAAGCCGAGAGTGAGACCTCTTCAGCCACTTCCCGTTGTCCCATAAGATCCAAAGCCAGGCCACCCACATTCAGAGCCTGCGCTCAGCTGGAGTCAGGAAGGGTCAACAGACTCCATCGGTTGACATTTTAGTACTTATCACAGAAACCCTGGGGGAGGCAGTGCTTCTCTGCACTTTCTGAAGAAATGGCTTGAGAAATTCCCTGGTGTTTCGGTGGTTACGATTCAGCCTCTCACTGTGGGGGCGCAGGGTCAGTCCCTGGTCGGAGAATGAAGATCCTGCAAGCTGTGGGGCATGACCCCCAAAATTAAATCAAGTTTCTGTTTAAAAGAAAAGAAACGGCTCAGCAGTGACCTCTCAAGTGCCAGGCCTTGTGCTAGGGACCCAAAGGCACATAAGGTGCCATCCCCACACAGACGTGGGGGAGAGCAGTGTGTAAACTGTCTCCGCAGGGCCTTCCTGGTGGGGGTGGGGGATTGTTTTAGGGACACTGGAGCCTCAGAGGAGGAAGAACGGAGGCTCCCTGGACAAGATGGTATCTGAAATGGTTCTGGAAGAATAAGCAAGAACCCACCAGGTGAGCAAGACAGGCTAGAACAGTGGTTCTCAACTGGGCAGTTTGGCCGCCCAGGGGCATTTATCAACATATGGAGACAGTTTTGATTATCACAGCTGGGGGTGGGGAGGTGTACTGACAGCCAGTGGGCAGAGGGCACGGATGCTGCCAAACATCCCACAAGGCCCAGGACGGTCCCCACAACAGAGAATTTACCTGTGCAAAATGTCAATGGTGCTGAGTTGAGAAACCCTGGAACAGAAGAGAAGGGCCGTCCTGAGCAGGGTTGGCCCATGCAGGGCGTCCACGGATATTCAGCAGCTGCCACCTTGGAGCCCGTGACAGCACTCCTGGCCTCCCTGCTGCCACTCTGCCCCCACCACCAGCCAGAGTGGTCTCTTTTTAAACAAAAAACATAAAAGCTTTATAGAGATATAATTCACCTGCCATAAAATTCAAATATATAAGCCAGCTGCTTTGAGTATATTTGCAGAGCTGTACAACCGTGGCTGCTCTCTGATTCCAGAACATTTTCATCATCCCAAAGAGAAACTTTCTACACATTGGCTGTGCACCCTATCCACCCCCCGACCCCCACCCCCCCACAAATCACTGATCTGCTTCCTGTCTCTGTAGATGTGCCTGTTCTGGAGATTTCGTGTCAGTGGAATCATGCAACATATGACCTTTTGTGTCTGGCTTATTGTCAGCATTGTGTCCTCAAGGGCCATCTATGTTGTAGCGTGTGTCAGTACGTCACTGCTTTTTATGGCCCAAATAATATTCCATTGCATGGATAGACCACATTTTGTTTATCCATTCATCAGTTGATGCTTGATTGGTATTTGGGTCGTATCTACCTTTTTGGCTATTATGAGTAACACTGCTCTGAACAGTTGTGTACAGGTTTTGTCAGGACATAAATTTTCATTTCTCTGAGGTATATACCTAAAAGTAGAATTATTAGGTCATATGATAACACTAGGTTTAACCCTTTGAAGAAGCACCAGAGTGTTTTCCGAAGCAGTGGCGCCATCGTACATCTCCACCAGCCCTGTCTGAGGTCTCCATCCTCCCTGACGCTCATGGTCTGACTTTTGGATCCTAGCCATGCTAGTGGGTGTGAAGTGATATCACTGTGGTTTTGATTTGCATTCCCCCGATGGCTAATGAATTTGAACACCGTTTTGGGTGCTTCTTGGCCGATTGTGTATCTTGTTTGCAGCACCGTCTTTTCAAATCAGCTTTAAAACTTGGTTGCATGCTTCCCTTACTTAGAGCGAGCCATAAACCCCGCAGAGAGGTACCAGGCCTGCCCGATGGGGCCTTGACCCCATCTCTGGGCGCATCTTCCCTCACTCTGCTATGGCCAAGCCGACCTCAGAGCAGCAAGCCCGAGTCCTTTGCAGGGAGGTTTCCCCTACCCCCAACTGCCACCCCATCCTCCTTTGCATAGCAGCTCTGGGATCAGCCTCAGAAAGAGCTTCCCTGTTCTCTTGGTCTCAAGGGCCTTCCCTGACACCCACCCACAAGCTTTTTCTATCCCCTCTCAAGGTTTCTTTTGGATATCCTTTTTAGTATCTCATAAAATCCGGAAGAACTGGCCTCCTGTGTGACCCTGGGCAAGTGGCTGCCCCTCTCTGGGTCCCGGCTGCCCCATCTGAAAACAGACACAGGTATATGAGCTGGCTGACCTCATAGGGCCTTTCTAACTCTGCCCTTCATTGATGCCAGCTTCCCTGTGGTAGCTCTGCCAGGAGGCGCCGGCCTGGCGCCATGGCAGCAAGAGAAAGGTGGCTGGAGCCAAGTTGGTCACGGATCGTAGCAGGCGGCGTGGCTGATAATCGGCAGCTCCGTGGGGACAGTCTCCAGGAGCATGTGGCAGCCAGGAACAGTAGGAAGAATTGTCAACAGCTCGCCCCAGGGCTCCACCTTGGCCACTTTCAGCTCTAGAGTCACCCACTTTCCCCAAGAGAGTAATCTAACCTCCAAACCCTCTTTGAGCATTAGAGCCATCCGGCCCCTCACTCAGTCACTTAACAAACACTTCCTGGTGGTCTGCCATGCCTAGTCCTGCGTGGTGCCCCAAAGACATAGAGACAGATAAGCGCCACACCTGCCCAGAGATCCAGGTGTCGTGGGGAAGGCAGGCTTGCAGCCAGCAGCAGGACAGCGGCAGCCCTGAAGTGGGGAGTAGCCCTCAGACTGGAATACCCACTGCCTGGCGGGGAAGCGGGAGGATTTGCAAGCTGGGTGTGAGGGTGAACGGGAGTGCCGCAGGTAGGCAGAGTGTCTGGGTATTAAAGGCATAGGAAGAGGTGTGCAGAGACACGGCTGCAAAGCCTCCAGGTGTGCTCAGGGCATTCAGGACAATTAAGTTTTGCCTGAGGCTCCGGGGTCAGTGGAAGGAGGTAACAGAGGATTCGATTTGCTGAGGTCCTGATCATGGAAAGCCTGCAGTGCCAAGCAGAAGAGTGTGGACTTAGCCCTGGAGGCTGCAGGTGCCGGGCAGAGATTGGAGGCTGCAGATAGAGGCCAGCAGGTTGCACTTTTGAAAAGTTCCCTTTCCCCAGACAGCACAGAGGCCAGGGTGCTGGGGAGAGAAGGGGAGACCAGGCACCCTGTCTGGATACCCTTGCTCTTTCCAGATGAGCAGAGATGAAGGCTGGAGCACTGCCGCTGGAGGGAAGGGGCAGAGTCTAAAGCTGTTTGGCAGACAGAAGCACCTGAAGGAGATCGGGGAGTCTAAACAATGAACGACACTGGAGATGCCAGGGCCAGCCTCCCAGGCTGCTGTGACGGGGAGGCATGGGACCTGTGGGAGCTGGCCCGTGAGGGTGGCGTTTTCCTGGTGGCTGAGGCACGACCACAGAGACAGTGGAAGAGGGTGTCCAGACCGAGGGATTGGGCTCTGCAAAGGACCAGAGCTGTGAGACTGTCGAGAGTGAAAGGAAGGGTGAAGCCTCCTGCGTGGTTGAAGTACAGGGCGTATAAGAGGGGAGGGGAAACTGAGGCTGGGGAGGGCAGAAGGGGCAGAGACTCTGGCCTCTGAAGGCCGTGGGACTCCCAGCTATGGCCCCACTGCCTGCCCCTTCCAGACACAAAGCAGTCACTACCCTGGAGAAAGCCCATTGCTAGAATCAATCACCCCCCTTCTGGACTCTGTACCACACTCCCAGGGCAGAGATGGGTAAATGTCAGACCCCCGCCCCCCCACCCCGAACACTGACTGATGGATTTGGTCTAGGGCAGAATTTGCAAAGCCGTATGAAAGGCGGGAGGGTGGTTAGAAAAGCAACCAGGTCCTGGGGGCCGACCTTGCTCTCCGAGAGCAGCAGGAATGTGCCAAGGTCATAGACACCTGCTGGTGGAGGACTTTCGCAGGAAACTATAAAATACTTTTTATTAAGCCATTATTTTAAAATGAGATTTCATTGAAAAGTTTGGGTCTTTTATTTATTTTTTCAAAGACTGTATATATATTCAGATCTTCCTTCCTTCCTTTCTTCCTTTTTAAATGTTTATTTATTTGGCTACTCCAGATCTTAGTTGCAGCACACGGGATCTTTGCTTCCAGGCCTGAGGGATCTAGTTCCCTGGCCAAGGACTGAACCCAGCCCCCCTGCATTTAGTGGTAAAGAACCCGTCTGCCAATGCAGGAGATGTAAGAGACACAGGCTCGACCCCAGGGTGGGGAAGATCCCCTGGAGGAGGGCATGGCAACCCACTCCGGTATTCTCGCCTGGAGATCCCCATGGACAGAGGAGCCTGGTGGGCTACAGTCCACAGGACTGCAAAGAGTTGGACACTGAAGCGACTTAGCATGCACACACCCTTGCCTTAGGAGCACAGAGTCTTAGCACTGGCCCACCAGGGAAGTCCCCTAGATGTTTTATTTCAAAGCCAGAAGTACTCACATCAGGGCTTCCCTGATCACTCAGTTGGTAAAGAATCCATCTGCAATGCGGGAGACCTGGGTTTGATCCCTGGGTTAGGAAGATCCCCTGGAGAAGGGAAAGGCTACCACTCCAGTATTCTGGTCTGGAGAATTCCATGGATTGTATAGTTCGTGGGGTCACAAAAGGCGGACACAACTAAGTGACTTTCACTCACTCACTTAAACATCATCTTTCCAGTTTCTCCTAAAGAATGTGGTGATCCCGTGGCACTGGGCCCATACTGACCACGGTAGCCATCCCTCTGGCCCAAGTCCCGATCCCCTCTCTGAGTCACCATGCTTGTACCCCCAGTCCCAGAGGATGTAGACTGTTCACACACAGCCTGCCTGGGTCCTAGGCCCTCAGACCGAGGAGGTCTGACCAACACCCTAGTTTTCTCTGCCCTAGTACCTTTCCCTTGCCCTGCGTTCCCTGACAGGTCCTGGGAGCATCATTGTCAGGGGAGGCTCCATGGTAAAAGTAGGGCTGGCGGAGAGAGAGTGGGTCTGGGATCTTATTTGGCTTTTTGGAAAGCCCTGCAATCGTCAGGGCCTGTCAGTCACAGCACACGCTGGTGGACTCTGTCCAGTAAGACCCCAGCTGACTTGATTCATCCCTGAATCATTCCCAGTACAGATTCCTTTGTTTAAGTAGCACCCTGCCCTCATTTGGGGAAATACCGCCTATTTCTAAAGGTTTATTAGATAGCCAGGGCTTTTTCTTCTCATTTTTTCATTAAATAAAACACTGATATGGCTCAGAAGTACAATATACAGAGGTGTGTGCGTGCTTAGTCACTCAGTCGTGTCCAACTCTGCAATGCCATGGGCTGCAGCCCGCCAGGCTCCTCTGCCTGTGGGGATTCTCCAGGGAAGAATACTGGTGTGGGTTGCCATGCTCTCCCCCAGGAGATCTTCCCAACTCAGGGATCGAACCCAGGTCTCCTGCATTGCAGGCAGATTCTTTACCAACTGAGACACCAGGGAAGCCCATACAAAGGTACATGATATAATATACAAAGGCCCTGTCTACTTTGCCCAAAAGAGGGGGTCAATTTTATTTTGTTGCAATGTATCTTTTCAGATTTTCTTCATGCAAAAACATATACACTTCATATATAAACATATGCATGTGTACTAAGTCACCTTAGTCGTGTCTGACTCTGTGACGCTATGGACTGTAGCCCACCAGGTTCCTCTGTCCATGGGATTCTCCAGGCAAGAATACTGGAGGGGCTTGTCATGCCCTCCTCCAGGGGAGATTCTTTACTGCTATCGCTACCTGGGAAGCACCACATATAAACACATGTTTACATATATATGTATGTATTCTCACCTTTGACATAAGGAGAATATATTAGACACACTTCTGCATCTTCATGCTGCTTTTTAGTCCCAGTAGGCTTCATTCTCAAGTGTAGAAGATTTTGAATAAGGAGATGTAGAAGAAAACAGTAACAAATAATTGTATCACCATCAGAAAGCCACTATTACCATCCAGCCCGTCCTTCTAGACATAAACTTTATTTGTTGTGTTTCTCTCCAGCTGGTTAACAGGGTAGGAGTTCATAGCTGCAGTCATCCTCTGTATACAATCTGAATCCTGCTGCTTTACTACTTAAATGTAAGCATTTCCCCTTATTTCATAGTTTCCAAAATGTGACAGCAGCAGCTCTAGTAATTCCATTAGGACATAATTTATGCCACTATTCTTCCAGTTTTGAACATATAAAAGTCATTTGCAGCATCACCTGTCATAAATAATACAGTTAAGCCTACAGTTTTGTGTGTATTTGGAATTGTCTTGAGTGAGCATCTTCAGAAAGCCTGCACCCGGAGTAGAAGCCAAGCAGCAGTGATTTGGTCCCCAGGGCTGGGGGCTGGAGGCTGGGGGGCTGGGAGCGTGTAGCTGAGGGAGGGGGTGTAGGGGGGCCTTGTGGGGAGAAGGGATCAGGAGGCCAGTGGGCAGCTGTAGGGAGGCGGGTTCTAGTCCCGGCCTTGTGCCGAGTGTTTGTGCGTCTGCAGAGCGCTCCCTTGCACTCAGCACTTAGTCTCTGGAGCTTCACACACATTTGCCCAACTACTCCTCACAACAGTAGGATAACGGGGAAGTTCCTGTTATTTCCATTGTGCCCGGTGAGGAATCTGAGATGGGAAGAATCCAAGCCCTTGCTCCCTATGGCTGCATAAAGAAGCAGCGGGGCCAGAACGTGGCCCAGGTCCCTGGTCCTGGAGGTGCCTTGCTCTTAACCCATCACCAGCCATTCTATACCCTTGTGTGTTTGGGACTAGTATCCCCATTTTGCAGAAAGGGAAACCGAGGCTCAAGGCAAAGCTGCCTGGCTAACAGTGCCTCCTTGGCAAGTAGCAGAGATGGGATTCGAACTCAGGGCTGAGATGGGGATCGGTGAGAGGCGGGCTGGGAGGAGAAGCCTTCTGACCCACACATGGTCCCAGCCAGCCATGGAGACTGTGCAGGGCTGCCCAGGAGCTACCTACCCCTGTGCTCAGATCTTCCAGATGAAGACATGTTTACCTGGGTGCCTTCTCTTGCAGGAGGGTGGGCGAGAAGACCAGAGAATGGCCAGGGGGCAGGGAGAGACATTTACCAAGGAACCATCACGTCTCTAGCATCCCGTTACCTTCACATTTCATCTTGCCAGCATTGCATGCTGTGGTTTTCTGCTCATTTACAGATGGGAAAACTGAGCCTCCGACAGGTTCCTGGTTCCTCTCCACTACACAGTGTTAGCTTCCTGGGTTGAGCAAAATACTCAAGTGTGGCAGGTGGCCCTGAGTGTCCTGGGGTGGACTTGGATGGCAGTTGTCTCAGATAACAACAACCATCCCATCACACGGTGAACAGATTGGCTTTTTAGTTCTCCTTCAGACTTTCTTCTTTGTGCAAGGAAAGTTATCAGTTAGGTGCTAATGTGTCTTTAACACCTTTGTAGCACAGCCTTTCTAACTAGGAGAGGGTTGGGCTGGCTTTTCAGGCAGCAGCAGCTACATGGAATTTAATAACATCAGCTCTGTTTCCACTGCCTTTGTTTTCAGGGTAGCCTATTTGAGGGAAAGTGATCCTGGTGGCTATTGTAATAATAAGACAAAATTCCTTTTGCAATTCATTCTATCACTTTAAAGAAAAATGTTAAGTACAAAATAGAACTGGTATATTTTGTGGGTTTGGCAAAATCGTGGAGTTGGTCCATGAATGCATGAGGTTTGGAAACACAGTAGGCTTCAGACAGGGTATGCTGTTGGCAATTGGAAGCCTAGAGGGCCCTTCCCTCCTCTGGCAGCTGCGTGACCTCAGCCCAGGCATTCGGCCTCTCTGAGCCGTCTTTGCAAAGTGTGGTAATAGTGACTGCCCTGGCAGCTCCGCAGGGAGCTCTCCTGGACTCACTCTGAAGTAATGGCACGTGGAGGGAGTGGAAAGTGGGGGAGGGCAGAGAGGATTACCCAAGATAACCAGTGTGTGACTGTTCCTGGCAAGCCTTCGCTGTTTGCTGTGGATATCTGTAAGGTGACCCAGTGAGCTGTAGGACTTTGGTCACACTTGTTACCTCAAGTCTGGTCATGGGCTTTGGTCAGGTTACAAAGCACCATAAACCTCAAGTTCCTCGTCTATAAAGTGGAGATAAGTAATGGTGGCCATGTAGGAAGGCTGTTGCAGAGAGATTAAATGGGATAAAGTACGTAAATATCAGTTCTTAGAACATTGCTTACACTTTCAAAGCACCCCCTAAATGTGGTATTATCCTGCAATGATGGTTGTTTTCAGTATGCATTAGTCAACCCAATAAATATGAATTGAGCCCCCATTAAGTGCCTGTCAGGGAACAAAAAATGATGCCTATATTCTATTTTGGAGAGAGAGACAGTGAACAAATCGGGGAAAAAAGAAAAAAATGTCAAAAAAATATTGGCTTTCTCTGTGAAGAGCCAGGTGGAGGGGATATGGTGAGGGTCCAGGAGCTGCTCCAAGGGTCAAGGAGGATGCCCTCCACAGAACTGATATTTGAGCCAAGATGCCAATGTCCACCCACGTCAGCAGCAGATCAAGGCAGAGGCCTGAGGAGGAGACGGTGCATGTCCAAGGCTCTGGGGCAGGGTCAGAGTGGTCGGGTACCCGGTGAGCCCTGAGGCTGAGGAAGGAGGTCAGAGAGATGGGGCACGGATCCCAGGGGCGGGATGTCTTGTGATCCAAGGAGCGTGTGTAAGGCACAGTGTGGATGAGACAGAAGCAGGAGGGCAGTGCTGGAGACCAAAGAGGGCAGCAGAGATGCCTGTGGACAGCTGTCACAGAAGCCCAGACAAGAGATGCTGCTGGCTTGGATGAGGACCAGGATGGCAGCAACCAAAGAAAGTAGCCTCATCCAAGACATATGTATTTCAGAGGGAAAATGCATCCACTTTGCTGATGGGTTGAATGTTGGGGACGAAGGAAAGACAGTGGTCCAGGATGATGCTTGAATGTGTAGCCTGAGCCCCGAGGTGATTGAAGGGAAATCAGAGGCTAGAAAAGAGACTCAGAGATCCTCCTTCCCTTTGTGTCCCCGATGTCCAGAATAGGCAAATTCTATGGAGCCCGAAAGCAAGTCAGTGGTTGCCGGGAACCGGAGACAGGAAGTGATTGCTTAACAGGTATAGGTTCCCTTCAAGATGATGACTATGTTTGAAAACCAAGTAGAGATGGAAGTTACACAACATCATGAATGGACTGAATGCCATTGAACTGTGCACTTTGATCTTATGTGCCCTTCACCTAAACTGAAAAAAAGGGGGAGAAATAGAGATGCTCCTAAACAACAGTGACCAAGGGAATTTGTTGTCACCCGATGTGGCTTCAGCTTCCCACATCAACCGTTGGCAGAGGCCAGTCAGATGATCTGGGGTCTCTCACTGAAAAGAAAACACCTCAGCAAGGACTGGTCACACAAATAGTCAGCAAATGAACTGAATTATATGCATGTCTTAGTTGGTGGCGGGGCAGGGCGGTTGGCTATGGACATTCAGAGACAGTGGAGTTAGATCTGGTTCAAAGCCCTGCCTGTCTCTTTTCCAGCTATGCACCTTTGGACAAGTGACTTAATGTCTGAACCTGAGTTTCACAATCTGTCAAATGGGACTCATAATAATCTCTGCCTCACAGAGATATTTGGGGCTTCCCAGGTGGTGCGCGGTAAAGAATCTGCCTGTCAAGGCAGGAGACTCTAGAGATGTGGGTTCACTCCCTGGGTTGGGGAGATCCCTGGGAGTAGGACATGGCAACCCACTCCAGAGTTCTTGCCTGGAGAATCCCATGGACAGAGGAGCCTGGTGGGCTACAGTCCACAGTCCAAGGGGTCGCAAAGAGTCAGACACGACTGAGTACCGAAGAGCAGCCCAGAGATACTAAGTTACCTGTGGGTGCTCAGCGGATGGAAGAGGCCAGTGTCCTGGCTTCCAGCCCCAGTCATCTTCCCTGCACTGTAATGCCCGAGTGAGGACAGTCGTCACAGGAGAAGTCCGCTTTGCTGCACCATGCCTTTCACACATGGGTGGGGCTCGTCTTTGGTTGTGCCAACAGCAGCGGTTACAGAACCTGCCCCAAATTCCAGGTGATATTTGGGTCCGTTCACCTCTCAGCCTGTGCAGAGGGGGCACTCTCCCCCATCAAGGGGGCTGCAGTGTTTGGGACAAGACGGGCTTGAGAGCAGAAGTGAAAACAATCCCAGCTTCGGATCCCTGTCAGCTCAGAGACAGGAAAGGGTGGAACCAAAAACTAAGATCACCAGGAGCCCAAGGCCTTTCTCTCTAATGAACAACCTCAGCCAGAAATTGTTTACTGCCATATGAGGCTTTTACCGAACGTCAAGCCCCCTGTGGGGAAGGAGTTAGAAATCTACAACCACGAAGATCAAAGACAGCAAAAGAGGAAGCACCTTCGGCTGCGGATGCCCGGAGAACTCACATCATCTCTTTGGAAAGCCTGAAGGGTGTAGTTTCTTTCTCTGTAGGAAAGCTGAAATAATAGCAACTGAAAACCAGGATTATGGAGTCAGACAGACGGGGATTCAAATTCTGACTTTTTGACTTAGTGATATTGAGACTTTGGGCAACCTCACTTTCCTGAACCTGGGTTTCTGCATTTTTAAAATGAGGAAAAGACCTCTTGCCACAGGATGTTGTGGTGAAGCGTGAGTGAGAGGATGTTCAGAGAGCAGATGGCCCTAAGCATGTTGTGGAGCCTATTTGACGTATGTTCACCGGTCAGAAGTGCCTCATTGATTGACGGCTGACTGGGATCAAGAGGGTGGTGTCCTGCATGCCACCAGTTCTCTAGGCAATCTCGGACCTGTTGATTGAACCTCCAGGGCTGGCCTGCTGCCCTTAGAACTAAGTGCAAACTCCTTAGCACTCCCCTCACAGCTACATTTCCACTCCCCACCCTGAGAACTGGCTGGAAAGGTTGGCAGAGGCCAGATCATGCAGGGCTAGGGCTTGGCAGGCATCATCATCTTTTTGCAAATGACAGGAGAAGTAATTGGAGGGCTGGACCTGACCAGTCCTATGCAGTGACTGCGGAAAGAGGGGTATCTGAGGGTGAGCTTGGAGCAGAGGACTTACTAGTAAGGGGCTCTTGACTGAATAGTCAGTCAGTTCAGTCACTCAGTCATGTCTGACTCTTTGCAACCCCATGGACTGCAGCATGCCAGGCCTCCCTGTCCATCACCAACTGCTAGAGCTTACTCAAAGCCCTGTCCATAGAGTCGGTGATGCCATCCAACCATCTCATCCTCTATCGTCCCCTTCTCCTCCCGCCTTCAATCTTTCCCAGCATCAGGGTCTTTTCCAATAAGTCAACCCTTCACATCAGGTGGCCAAAGTATTGGAGTTTCAGCTTCAGCATCAGTCCTTCCAATGAACACCCAGGACTGATCTCCTTTAGGATGGACTGGTTGGATCTCCTTGCAGTCCAAGGGACTCTCAAGAGTCTTCTCCAACACCACAGTTCAAAAGCATCAATTCTACTCTTGACTGGGTAGACCGAGTGCCAGCCCTGGCTTGGAGCCCCGACGCTCCAGGTCCCGCTCTTAAGCATCACCTGAGCACACGGCCGCCTTTCCTTTGCTGTTGTTCCTTCCACCTGGGTGCCTTCCCTCTGCCCTTCTCTGCTGGTCAAGCCCTGTGGCCTGGCTGTTAGTTTGGCCATAGGTGATGTCTGCCCACGGCTGTCATTGTTCAGTCATTCAGTCGTGTCCGACTTTTTGCGACCCCATGGACTGCAGCACGCCAGGCTTCCCTGTCCTTCACAATCTCCCAGAGTTTGCTCAAACTCACATCCATTGAGTCAGTGATGCCATCCAACCATCTCATCCTCTGTCGCCCCCTTCTCCTCCTGCCCTTGATCCTTCCCAGCATCAGGGTCTTTTCCAGTGAGTTGGCTCTTTGCATCAGGTGGCCAAAGTATTGGAGCTTCAGCTTCAGCATCAGTCCTTCCAATGAATATCCCAGGTTGATTTCCTTTAAGATTGACTGGTTTGATCTTCTTGCTGTCCAAGGGATTCTCAAGAATCTTCTTCAGCACCACAATTTGAAATCATCAGTTCTTCGGCGCTCAGCCTTCTTCATGGTCCAACTCTCACATCTGTACATAACTACTGGAAAAACCATGGCACTGACTATAGGTAAAAAGATTCCCAAGGTTCCAAGGGACATATGAGGAAGGAAGTTTATCCTGCACCCTCGGCTGAGCCCCCATCAACCCCTCTGGGAGCAGTCAGCCCCTTTTCACGTGTGTCCTTCCTGGACCAGTCTGCGTGTCAGTGCAAGACCACAAGAACACGCGCACGTTCCCCCTTTAGCATGTCACACTCACACATGCAGAACCATTCCACATCAGCCCCAAAGCCTTCAATAGTCCTTTCTTTAATTTTAATTTTTTTATCCAAGTACAGTTGATATATGGTATTATGTAAGTTACAGGCATACAAGATAGTGAATAACAACATTTACAATATATCCTTGTAGCTTATTTATCCATAATAGTTTGTACTTCTTAATCCACTACCTTTATATTGTCCCTCCCTCCCATCCTTCTCCCCACTAGTAACCACTAGTTTGTTCTCTGTGTCTGTGAGTCTGCTTCTTTTTTGGAAAACAAGGAAGTTTCTCAAAAAACTAAAACTAGAGCTACCATATGACCTAGCAATTTCACTCTTGGATATATCTGAAAAAAAAAAAAAAAAAAAAAACAACCCACTAATTTGAAAAGAAACACGCACTCCAATGTTCATAGCAGTGTTATTTACAGTCGCCAAGGTATGGAAGCAACCTAAGTGTCTATCAACAGATGAATGGATAAAGAGGATGTGGGACATATATACCATGGAGTAGTATCCAGCCACAGCAAAGAAGGAAATATTGCCATTGATAGCAACATGGATGAACTTGGAGGCTATTATGCCGAAGTGAAATAAGTCAGACACAGACAAACAAATACTGTATAATATCACTTATATGTGGAATCTAAAAATATGAGAAACTGGTGCACTTGTCCTTTTGACGATTGCATTGTGTGCTGCCACAGGCACTTGAACACCATTTCCAGGTCATATGATGAATTTCTCAAAGTGCAACTGCTGGGTCAGTTGTCTGTTTTTAGCATCCGTGGGGTTTTCCAGGCCCCATAAAATGTTGCCTTCTGCACACACACACTGCTGTCACCTGCCACCACCCACAGCATCACCCACAGCATCCTCCCAGTTCCCACAGCCCCCCGCTGCTCCCCACACCCCCCATGGCCCCCGCCCCCATCATTAGGCAGTGTCTGGACTGCTGGAGGCTGGACCCGCCTCACCCTATGGGTGCACCTCTGGGCCCTACCCTGCATCCCGGGCTCCCAGTGGTGGAGTCCCAGAGCCCGCCAGCCTTTCTGAAGTGGCGTGGCCCCCGCCACCTGGCCTCCAGGCACGCTGCTCAGCACCTTTGTCTGCAGCCACAGCGGAGCTTAGAAGGCCCGTCTTCCCTCCTTCAAGAATGAGAGTCACCCCGCTGACATAGCTTCCACTTCCCAGGCGCCTCTGGGACTCCCGAGCGGGCAGTGCTCCTGGGGGAGCTGACCCTGGGGCCACTCTCTGATGCCCGCAGCACCCAGTACCCAGAACATCCGAAATGACCAAGTGACGGGGCGATGTTCTGGAACATTATGGCTCGTAAAGATGAACTGCCTGCCAGGGACCCAGTGACCCCTGCATCTCATTGCCAGCAGTGATAACTGGGGGCAGCCAGCAGGGCCCAGTGAGGCTCCCTGCCACCCTGCGGCCACCCCCACCCCCTGGTGTCCCCGCAGGACTGCTGGACGTAAAGCCCCCTCTGGGCTTCCAGTCGTGCCATCCTCCACTCACCCCCCCGACCCCCAAGGGTTCCTACGGTTCTGCCGACATCCCCAACTCTCTGCCTCCCAGTGTTTGTAGCAGCTGTCCTCTGTTTGGAGCCTGCTCATCACCTGTTTTCACTGAGTGACCCTTTTCCTATCTGTTCAGATCTCAAATCACATACCCTCCAGAGCAGGATGGGTCCCTCCACCGTGTATCACTGTGGCTCCTGGGCTGAGTCAGTCGTGTCCGACTCTGCGACCCCATGGGCTGTAGCCCGCCAGGCTCCTCTGTCCATGGGATTCTCCAGGCAAGAATACAGGAGTGGGTTGCCATGCCCTCCTCCAGGGGACTTCCCAACCCAGGGATCGAACCGGGGTCTCCTGCATTGCAGGCGGATTCTTTACCTGCTGAGCTGCCAGGGAAGCCTGTGGCTCCTTACAGTCCCCCTTTATAGAACTGTCAACCTACTGCAGTTGAATCAGCAGCTCTGCTCGGAGTTACTTCATGTTTGCCCCCGCACAACCCCAACCACCACCACGCTGTCGTAGAAGTTCCAAGATTTGTCTTCCATGTTCACCGCCGTCCCCTGGCACTCAGCACAGTGTCTGCCCTGGGATCCACTCCCTACATTTATAGAGCATGTGTGAATGCAGTTTCCTGGCTATGGGGCCTTTGACAATAATAAAAGGTAACATTTTTGTTACTATGAACTATTATTCTTATACTATTATTATATTTAATGTAACCTGCCATATGCCAGGCACAGAGTGTTTTACACACCTTTGCTCTCTGCATTTTCACAACCACCAAGTGAAGAAGAACATATCATTACCCCCATTTTATAAAAGAAAGCTAAGGCTCAGAGAGGTTGCAGCCATATGCCCAGGGTCACCAAGCTCCTAAATGGCAGCACTGAGGTTGAAACCCAGATTCATCCAGTGTCAAAGTCCTTGTCTTTCAGCCCCTGGGTGTCCTTTCACTTGTAGGCATGTCAATTTTGCACAACAAGGATCACATGACCTACTCCACAGACTTGCCCACTGGCTCCCCCAGAAGCCACTGTGTGCTCCCTTAGCACACAACAGTTGCCTGGTGAATATCATTTTCTTTTCCTATTGTAAACGATTGCTTGGAGAATTGGATTCATCTTCCAGGTTGAGTGAGAAACCCAAAGGAGCTTTAACTGATTCCCCCAAATTGCCAGCTACTCCCCCAGTGGCTTTGCCTGGAGGGATAGGTACTTAAACTGCAAAGGGGGAGCTTCATTTCACTTCTTAGTGAAAACGGAAAGAAAAGTGTTGGACTCAGTTTGATAAAATTTTATGGGAGAAGACCTCAACCCCCAGACTATGGCTTGGCTCCTCTGTTGGCTAATAAAACAGACTGTCCGTGGCATCTCTCGCAGGAATCTGTGGGCGGGCAGCAGTGAGAGGGGCATTGGGCATTAGGCAGACCTGGTGGGCCTTTGGGCTATACCTCTGCTGGGGGGTGACCTTCAACACTTCAAGCCCCATTTTCTTTGCAGTCACAGGAGAGGATTGAGCAGGGTCGTGGTGTTCCACATTCCACCCACCACAGCACATTCCTAGGGAGACACACTTTGATGAGGAATCACCAAGGACCACATCCAGAGGAGAATTTTCCAAGGGCCCTGGAAACTCAGATTTCTACCCAGTGGAGAGTTAAAGAACCTCTCTCTCCTGTGCCCCCCAGAAATTGCAAGCCTCTATTAGAGGTGGGTATAAGTGGGAGGCAGACGTGAGAGGAGATGGAGCAGGTGCCTCTGGAAGACTCTGAAAGACTTCCTGGAGGAGGTGACAGAGACAGCCAGGTCTTCAGGGAAGAGTGTGAGTTCCCCAGGCCTGGAAGGGAAGAGGGGCATTCCAGGCAGTGGGAATAGCATGTACAAAGGCACAGAGTCGTAATGGGCCTAGGACTTTAAAATCAGGAGGAATTAAATGCCACCAGAGCTATTTCTACAAGTGTTGTCCAGCTAAAGGGCACCAGGCAGGCAGGAGCTAGAGCTAAGGAGAAAAGACAAAACCAGGTCACGCAGAACCTTGAAAGTCACGTCAAAGATCTGTCTGTACTTAGAGATGACCGAGGCTGGTCATCGGAGGTGATCAAAGCAGACTTCCCCGTGCAGAGCCCAGCACAGTGGGTTTAATACACATCTCTGAGCTCACTGAGTGCTTTTAACACACTCAGCTGTGGCTGCTCTTGAAGGCTAATTGGCCACCTTGGCCTCCCAGAGGTGCTTGATGTGATGAATCAGACTCTGAGCAGGGCACCACTTTTTGTTATGGCTGCATTTGCCAGGTGATGACTGTAGATGAAGATCAGAAATCTCCCCAGGGGACAGTAAGGGGCACAGCACCCCATAAGCAAATTCTTCAGAAAGTGTTTTTTTCAGAGACTCTTAAGGCGAAAACTGAGATGACATAAGAGGAAGCAGTGTGACACATACAACTGCAATATCTGTGGTCAGCCTGCAAGACTGGGACAGGAAGTGGCTGAAGCCGGTTTTAATGAAAATTCCATATCATTTTCACACACACACTCACTCTGTGTACCCTGGGCCTCTCCTTTAGACAACAAGAAATGCTGGCTGGCTGGCTGGCTGGCTGGCTGGCTGGCTGGCTGGCTGGGAGGACAGATGGATGGGTGCATGGAAGCTGGGGACAGGTGGTCTAGATCCAGGCCCTGCTTGCAGACAGACACTGAGCCATATTAACAAAGCCAGGTGCCAACAGTATGGAGTGAAAGTAGAAGTGTCAGTTGCTCAGTTGAATCCGACTCTTTGCAACCCCATGGACTATAGCCCTCCAGGCTCTGTCTGTGGAATTCTTCAGGCAAGAATCCTGGAGTGGGGTGCCATTCCCTTCTCCAAGAGATCTTCCTGACCCAGGGATCGAACTGGGTCTCCTGCATTGCAGGCAGACTCTTTACTGTCTGAGCCGCTATAACCCAGCACAGGGGAGGGTACCCCTGCCTGCAGGCTTCAGGGAGACAGAGGTACAGGGACCCCCCGCTTTTTGAAAGTTTGCTTTACCTCACTTCTCTTTCACGAAAGACCTACCTGTTTCATACCGAAAGAAATCCAAGGAGGATTTTTGCTTTTATGAAAAAACAAAAAGGTGAAAAGCAAAAATAACGTTCAGGTTTGTTTGGCGGTGAGCAATTATAGAGGCAGCCTGCATGCACAACCCCCCCCCACCCCCCACCCCCAAGCTCCTTCCCTGGGAACCACATTCGGCATCTCATCATCAAGCTGCGAAGTGTGTCTGAGCATCTGTGCTTTATCTAGATTTATTTTGTGCGTCCGTTAGCAAGATGGGTCCTAAAATAACGTCTTCTTTACTTTACACCATGTTGGCTTTCAGAAGATTTCAAAACAACACCATGCTCTCAGATGGTGGGGGAGGGTTTGGGGACCAGTGTTTGAGCTAGGCCTTGAAAGGGCGTCGTTGACTGAAGACAAGGAAGAACGGGACTTGGAGTGAAGAAGACAGCAAAGGCAGAGTCTGGAGCGAGAGACTGGGTGCATTTGGGTGAAAGTTGGGGTGCCAGAATGGCAGAGTGAGGGAGACAACAGGACTATCTGCCGAGACCCACTTAGAAGGACAAGTTGACGTGGGCCTGAAGGCAGCTGGAGGGACGTAAGCTGAGTTTGAATCCAGGCTCTCTGGACACTCACTAAGGGTGTGACACCACCGGGCCCGTCTGAGCCTCGTTCTCCTCAACTGTTAAATAGCAACAGATTCCTCTCGTGGGCAGTCATTGTGTGGCTGAGATCTTCCGCTTAATATGCATGAAATCGCCTTGCCCAGGACCCTGCTGTAGTGCAGATGCTCCATCTTGGGTTGAACCATTCCCCTGCTGATAGGCACTCAGATCATCTCTCATCAGTTGCCACTTGCAAACCTGCTGCCGCAGACCTCCTTGCTCATGGCTCTTCTTGTGATCGTGGTGGTTGTTGCCACAGTCTAGCTTCTCAATAGAATGCATTAGATCTAAGTGATCTAGAAGGGTGTCCACTATATAGTAGAGATTTTGAAAGAAATGAGGAAAGGAAGTATCAGAACAGTGTCCTACATGTGTCTGGTACAGGCAGAGCCTCAGAGAAAGAATGGATGGTCCCCATAACACCAAACGGTCAGCAAAGGTCACCTTCCCAGTGTGAGGGCTTGGGTATGCAATGATCCAAACAGTTGGCCCTTCCTGTATACCTCAGAGCCCTTGGTTTACTGCAATAAGCAATGTCATCGCTTTTAAAGTTTGAAAGGAAGGTTCAAGAAAGTGTTTTTTATGTTAGCTGTGATGGTAACAACGATGGTGATCACAAAGACAGTGATCTTGGGGTCATGACCCCAAGGGCCATCACGCTCTAGGGCCATCATTCTACCCCCAAAGCTCCACATGAAAGCTCCTGCCTTCAGGAAGGTCACTAGAAACTTCTGGGACTTAGGCTATAAAACAGAAACACAACCGAAGTGGTTGTTCTTTGAAGCTCCAGGAGCTCCATGAAGAAAGGAATCAGCGCTTTCTTTGTGGTGGTTGTGGCCATGGCCCCAGCCCCTCAAAAAACATTGGGCACGTTGTAGGTTCTGAAAGAAATATTTGCTGGAAAGAGCAGAGAGAGGGAGGTGACAGAAGGGAGGAGGGAGGGAGGGAAAGAAGAATTAATTTTTAATTATATAAGAGGCCGGTTTATGCAGATTTGAAAGTCTTCAAACGTTAACTAAAACATCAGTTCAAAATACCTAATCCTGGCTATTAAGGAAACTCAGAGGAAATTTTGATCAGAAATAGGGGTTCTCAAAAAAAAAAAAAAAAACCAAACCAAACAGTCTTGCTCCTACCCCCTCCAAAGTTAATTAAGTGTGGCAGTAACAGCCGTACTGTTTGGGCTATTTATGTAATGAAAAGATCTTCTAAAAATAATACTTAGAGGCCCAGACTACTAGGCTAGGTGGCTGAGCCAGCTGGAATGGCAGAAGGTGACCAGGAGCTGTGATCCCTGCACCGACATAGCCGTTGCGATTAAATGATGCCTCTCTTATTCAGATTGCAAAACCACTCCAGGCCAAGAGACTGAGGCTTCGTTTGTGTCAGATGGTGTTGAGCTCCTTCCTGAGAGGAGTTCCGCTCTCAGCTTGATTCTCTGCACACTCCCAGATCCCAGGAGACTGCTGCTGCTGGCCGTTCTCTGGAAAACCAGGATCCGCTTGAGAGAAAGGGCACAGGAATCAAGCAGGGCCTTAGCTTGTTTTGCATGGATCAGAATCATAGACTATCACCAATAAGAAGGAATTTAACCTGATATTTAACCGAAAGAAGCATGGCGTGCCCAGGTATTCATTCCACTGAAGTGATGTTTGATGTGGGACCAGAGGTGGAAAGGAAGGAGGAATGGAGGGAGGAAGGAAGAAACTAGAAACCACCAGAATATCTGTGATAGAGTGATCACAGACAAACCACGGCCAGCCACCCCACAGACTGTTATGCAGCCATTTGAAAGACTGAGTGAGGTCTGCACCCGCTGACCTGGAAAGTGAGCTTTAGAGAGATGTCCAGAGCACGGGTGGGGCTGCAGTTGGCAGACTGGGACGGCAGGCTAGATCTGGTCCTCTCTTTGGTTTTGTGCCTCACGTGAACTAAGAATAGCAATTTTACATTTTTTGCATTTTGCAAAAATTTTGCATTTGCAAAATTTTACATTTTGCTTTAAAGAGTTTGAGAAAAATTCAAGAGAAGAAGATTTTGCCACACATGAAAACGATGTGACATTCACATTTCAGTGTCTACAGTAACGCCCAGGATCACTCATCTGCGCATTGTCTGTGGAGGTGCCCTCACACGGAACAGTTAAGTCAGTCACGGCAGAGAGCTCGCAGGACACAAAGCAGACACAAAGCCCACTGGCTGGCCCTCTCCAGAAAAAGCTGGTTGGCTTCTTGTTCAGAGCGTGGTGATGTTTCATAAAGCAAGAGTGTAGAATGCTGCTCTCAGCACTAGGCAGAGTCAGTGTATTAACACTGGCTATTTTTTTCATTCATTTTATCATTTATCCATCTAGGCGTAATGCCTTCTGGTGGAGCCAGGCCCTGGGAACCAGCAGTGACCGAGCAGATGCAGCGCCTGTTTTCTCAGAGCGTAGAGTCTGAGTCTAGAATCTCTAATGTAAACAGTATGAACGTGAGCCTGTCCTACTGTGTACCCTGTGATGACTTGGTGGTCAGCCCCTCGCGTGCCGTGTCCCTTCCTCCTCTCACTCTGTATCCTGATTGCCCTGGTCCCTTCTAAGGAGAGATGCCGGCCTGGCCTCCGGATGTCTTGGAGTGAGGTCAAGGTCTAGAACTGTTCATTTTGAATTGGGTTATACATACTGTCGGTCTGGTTTCAACATGCTCAAAACTCCATCTTTGTGTTTCTAGCTCACACTTTCCAGGGGACCCTAGAGGGCGAAGCAGCCGTGCCGGACCCCCATCACCTGGATGGGGGCAGCCGTCTACCATGGAGAAGGCTGCAGCCATAGCTCCACATGAAACCTCCCCAATAAAACCAAAGCCACCTCCAGACTCACGCCCCAGTGCCTCAGTCTCCACGCAAAAGCTGGAGAGTGGAGATGTGTTCAGTCCTGGGAGGAAGTCGGCTCTGTCAGAGGCGATTTGAGGACTGTGGTTTGAAACAGGAACCTCGCTTGGAGAACTAGATGTCCCTCATCTTCCTTCCCACTCATGCCCCCCACCTTCTTGGAGATCATTTTATTTATTTCTACAAAAAACAGCACTAGCTTGGTCCCTGGAGCCTCCCCACATTTGGATACTTCTCTCGGCTCTGCTGGGCAGACTGGAACCCAGTGGTGGACATAATTGACCTGCTGGGTAGCTGGAAGAGGAGCAACCGTGGGCCTGGGGTGGGGGCAGGGGGCCACAGGGGCAGGAGCTGTAGGGACCCAGGATGGCGTCCAATGGCACGGCCTCTTCCTCTTGCCTGGACCCTGCCGCGTTCAAGGTCACTGTCACCGTAGTCCTCACCCTCCTCATCCTCATCACCATCGCTGGCAATGTGGTCGTCTGCCTGGCAGTGGGCTTGAACCGCCGGCTCCGCAGCCTGACCAACTGCTTCATTGTGTCCCTGGCCATTACTGACCTGCTGCTCGGCCTCCTGGTGCTGCCCTTCTCTGCCTTCCACCAGCTGTCCTGCCAGTGGAGCTTCGGCAAGGTCTTCTGCGACATCTATACCAGCCTGGATGTCATGCTCTGCACGGCCTCCATCCTCAACCTTTTCATGATCAGCCTTGACAGGTACTGCGCCGTCACGGACCCCCTGCGCTACCCCATGCTGGTCACCCCGGTCCGGGTCGCCATCTCCCTGGTCTTAATCTGGGTCATCTCCATCACCCTGTCCTTCCTGTCCATCCACCTGGAATGGAACAGCAGGCCTGAGAACAACAGTGACAGTCACACCACCCCCAAGTGCAAAGTCCAGGTCAACTTGGTGTACGGTCTGGTGGACGGGCTGGTCACCTTCTACCTGCCGCTGCTCATCATGTGCATCACGTACTACCGCATCTTCAGGATCGCCCGGGAACAGGCCAGGAGGATTCACAACGTCGGCCCGTGGAGGGCGGCCACGCTCAGGGAGCACAAAGCCACGGTGACACTGGCTGCCGTCATGGGGGCCTTCATCGTCTGCTGGTTCCCCTACTTCACCGTGTTCGTTTACCGGGGGCTGCAAGGGGACAGTGCTGTCGACAAGACCGTGGAAGACGTGGTCCTGTGGCTCGGCTATGCCAACTCGGCCCTGAACCCCGTGCTGTACGCCGCGCTCAACAGAGACTTCCGCACGGCTTACCAGGAGCTCTTCCGCTGCGGCCCTGCCAGCCACGAGGCGCGCAGAACTTCTCTGGGGTCTAACAGCTCTCAGCTGGTGAGGCATGCAAGCCAGGGACCCAGCTGGCCGGAAGAGAGGCCGCTGAGGCTCCAGGTGTGGAGTGGGACTGAGGTCGCGGCCCCCCAGGGAGCCACAGACAGGTAACTCCCTGGCAGTTTGCATGCGGGACGCACCGTGGTGGAGGGGAGGGTCTCCCCCTGGGTTGACAGCCGTTCACCGGGGGCTGCTTCGGATGCTGCGTGCTGGGAAGCCTTCATGAGCACTCTGCAAACCTTGTGTTGCTCCATCCTCCTGAACGCCCCCTCAGGTAGAACTTTTGACCTCTGTTTTCAAAAGGAGCCAGTCAGATCTCAGAGAGCTTCGCCAGGGCCCCACACAGAGCTGGCATCTGCATAGAGCGCCCCTGACTCAGAACGGGCGGACCCTCTCTTCTAGCTACCTCGTCCTTACAATCGGGGGTCCTAAGTGTGAGGCTCAACTCTGCCCAGTTAGTTAGTGGCCACAGGTGTTCACTTAAATCCGCCGACAGCCCTCAAATGGCCATGCGCTAGTGCTGCCGCCGGGGGCTTGAATCAGAGGCCCCATTCAGCCCAGTCTTGAGCACCTGTGATGCACCAGATCTCACTTGGTGGGGTGCTCAAGTGGGAGGAGAAAGAGGCTTGGCTGCTTCGGGAAGGCACAGCCTTGAAAGCCAGGCTTGGGCATTGTAACTGTAGGTTTTAGGGGAAGATAGAAGGATTAGAAGTTAGGATGGGGGTAACCCAATCACCTCTGTGCTTTGGAGAAAGGACTCTGGTTGTCCCCTCAGATGTGGACCAGAAGAATGAGATGGGGACATTGGTGAAGGGGGATGAGGGACTGCTCCATAAGAGGGAAGAGAATAGAGCAAAATCTAGGAGGCTAGTAAAAAGTGGGCTTGGAGACCATTGGATGTCTGGGACACAGGGCATGCAAGAGAGAGGAAGCCCCACGACTCCACCCTTGAGAGGTACCTGGGCTGGAAAACAAGGTCAGAATGAGGTTGAGATAAACTCACTTGTGACAAAGCCCCTGAGAGGTATTAAGGGAAACCTCCCCAAAGACTTGAGTGGCTCGAGGAAGCTCACACTTGGAGAGAAGGTTCACAGGTCTTAGCGAGCTCCATCTAGCTGCTGAGGCGAGTGAAGGATGCTGGGAGAACACCCGACACATACAAATGCTCAGGAAGTCACCCTCCTTTCTCTTCCCACAGACCATGCCTTTGCCCCCCAGAATGCTGGTCTGTGTGAGTGATCCATCCATCCACCCATCCACCCATCCATTCATTTGCAAACATGTGTCTACTTCCCATCACATGCCAGGAACTGTGCTGGGCGGCAGGGATGTAGCAGAGGCGCCTCGGCGTCTGTTCTGACAGCCCGTCTCGGCTCTGTGGCTTGAGCACGTCTCTGCCCCTCTTGGGCCTCAGTGTCCTCCTCTCGTGGAGACTGGGGTTTGTCCTCAAGCAGCCTGCCCTGCTCACCTCCCAGAATCACCCGAAGCACGCGGGGGCCAAGGGATGCGAACAAGCTCGGTGAGCCCCCTGGCAGGATACTTGTCTGTTCTCGAGCTCTGAGCACTGGACTTGGATGACCATTGCACACCTACACCCTCTGGGAGCTGGTATTGCTGGGGATAAAACTGCCCAACCGGACCCCTTGGCCTTCTGTCCCTCTGGCCCTTGCAGCAGCTGGGTGTGGAGTGTGGGTCTCAGGCCCTCCCCCTGTCCCCTGCTATTCTTCCAGAATGAACTTCATTGCTTCTGCATCCAGCCTCCTCCAGGCCTCCCACCTCTAGATTCTCCCTCTCCAATCCATCCTCCAAGCTGCCCAAAGACATCTCTCCAAAGTGCAGATCACGAGGTCTGAGACAGGATGAGATGACCCTGTCTTTCCACACTGCTTCATTCAGGAAGAGCAGCGTCAAGTACAAAGCTCATTTAGTTCACAGAGCAAAGGACGGAGTGTACACGCAGGCAAAAGCCGCTGACACAGTTCAGCCTGGAGGTCATTCCACTTGCTCTTGTGCTAACCAGTGAGACCTGGATTAATAGGCTGCCTTTACCCCCAGATCCTCAGGGAGACATCCAGTAAGCACCCACCGGCAGTGACCAGCCCTCATCCAACACCCGTTAGGTGCCAGTTTTACCTTGGCCGTTATTTCTATATATTGATCTTTCCGTGACAGCATCGTATCCCCACCCCTCCCAGCTGCTGGGTTGCAAAGGGAGATAAAGCCGGTCCCCCACGCTGCTTCCACGCTTGCCACCTGTGACTGGTCACGGTCTGGTTGAGGAACGGATGCCATGGTCCAGCGCTGCGTGTGCTAAGCCTTGAAGTACATTGTGCAGGACGCCCAGAGGAGGCAGTGACGGCCCAGATAGCCTGGGAGCAGCCCTCCGAGCTGAGCCCTGCATGCAGATGGGAACGACCTTCCAGGTGGTGGTGCCGGGGCCCCGTTAGACTCGGGGCCGCAGCTCATTCTCTGTACCGCCCTGCGAAGTAGGTGTTTAGCTTCCACGTTACAGATGGGGGGAACGAGGCTTGGAGAAGTGACTTGTTCAAGGAACTCAAGCTAGTGATGCAGCCAGAGCCAAGATCTGAGCAGGAGGAGAAATAGCAGCCCTGTTACTGAGTGTCCTCTGGGTGCCCGGCACGCGGCGGGCAGTGAGTGTCCACCTCCTCTTCCGACCGTCACCGCCACCCTGGCAGCCAAGGCCAACTGAGAGGGCGGGCCTGCCTGGGTCACACGCAGCAGCCGCGGGGCAGAGGGGACCGGCGGAGGAGGTGGTGAACCGGCTGGAGGGCCTCGTATGTGGTTGTGGGAGTGGGTGTTCAGGAAGCCAGGGGTTGCGTTTCCAGTGGAGGCTGCCCGGGTGATCGGGGACTTGTGTGACCCTTCGTAAGGTTGGCTCCCAGCTTCCCTGATGACCGATTGTGTGTCCTTTCTGCTCCCCACCTGGGCGCAAAACCCAGCATTGACCTGGCAGAGAACCCTTATCACCGCCAAAGGTCCGGGTGCCCTTGGTTGGTGGTGGTGGCGGTCGGGAGGGGGGCAGGGGCGTGGCACAGTCAGCCAAGGGGAGACTCCAGGAGACAGTGGCCGACCTGCAGCCTCCTCCCCAGCAGGGTGCTCTGCCCTTGCCTGACCCAGGTGGCCGCCTTCACCTCGCCCCTCATCACCTCTCCCCATCTTTGACCCCAGGCCCCCAGCCTCACCCCCTCTGCTCCACTGACCCTGCTGAGTAAACGCCACTGCTTCTGCTGGAAATAGGCTGGGGTAGCTCCCAAGGGAGGGCCGCTGCAGCAAATGACTGTGAACTTGGTGACTGGAAGCAACACAGATTTCCTCTCTGCTTTTTCGGGAGACCAGGAGACTGGGATTGAGGTGTGGGTAGGGTGGGGTTCTCCCGGAGGCTTCATGGGAGAATCCACCTCCTTGCCTTTTCTGGCTCCTGGGGGCCGCCGAGCTCCTTGGCGTGAGCTCCTTCACATCACTCTGACCTCTTGCCTCCGCAGCCACATCTCCTTCCCCTCTTCTCCGTCTGCCTCCTTCCTTTAATAAGAGAACTTGTGATTACATTTGGGGCCCACTGGGATAACCCAGGATAACTTCCCCATCCTAATGTCCTTAACTTAATCACAGATGCAGAGTCTTTTTTGCCACATAACATTCTCAGGTTCCACCATGAGGATGTAGATCTCTGGGGGCCCATGTACGGCTCCCTGACTTAGCATGAGGATTAGAGGCCCTTCATGGTTTACCCCTGACCACCTCCTGACCCCATCCCCAGGCCCACAGCCACCCTCCAGTCCCTTCTGCCTTCACCAGAACAAACCCCTCTGTGAGTTCATTCACACACGCTCCCCGAGAATTCGCTACACGCCCGCACTGTTTGGGGGTATTGCATTGAACCAGGCAGAGGCCCTTGTCGCAGAGGGATGTTATTCTAGGGCAGTGGTTCTCTGAATGTGGGCCCTTGGCCAGGGGCAGGCTTCCAGGAGCGATGTAGCTGACATTGGCCACACTGCCTCATCCGGGCAGAGCTAGGATTCTAGTCCAAATCCATCTGACCCCAAAGCCAGGCTCTTTCCATGATGAAACGCTGAAGGGACTCAAGTTCAGCCCACACTCGGTCCTAGTCCCATAGACAGCAGACAGGAAACTGAGGCCCAGGGATGCAAGCACCCTGAGGCTCAGAGCACGTTAGGGAAGGGGCTGGAAGGAGACCCTGCTGCTCTGAATCCCTGCCCAGGGCTCTTGAGTCCTTCCCCATACACTCAGCCGCCCTGTGCTGTCTCTCAAGGCATGGGGGTGAGCTTTCTGAGCATGAGTATCTGCATCTCTCTAGGGACAGGGTCCTTCACCTCCTTGCAGGGTCCCTGTGCCCACTGCCCTCCTCCCGGAGGCCCAGAAGCGGGAGTCAGAACTCAGGAAGGAGGAGAGGTGTGCCGGGAGGCAGGGAGCCACAGGTGCCCCTGCGGCCGGCCCCCTCCCCTCGCAGGCCTCTGCCTCCCAGCCGCCCTCCCTCCTCCCACTGGCCCTCGAGGCCCCGCCCTGCGGCGTCCCCTGCCCCCTGCCTCCTCCTCTGCGCCCCTCAGCTCAGGCCCAGCCCAGGATAGCTTCTCACCCCTCCTGGCACACGCTGTCTGCTCCATGTCTGCTCCCCTAGACTGTGAGGCCCTAAGGGCAGGCCCACGTCTCTGTTGGTTCCTGCCTAACTCCTGGCACCGGGCCTGGCATAGTTCGCCCAGGAGTGTTTGTTGAGTGAATAAGGGAATGAGGGAATGCGTAAATGTCTTGTCCTAGGTCTGCAGAAGCTCAGAGAGGTGACTAACACCACCCTTGCTTAAGGGATCAGGGAACCCAGTCTCAGAGGGAAGTTCCTGGAACCTAGTGGGAGCTCAGAAATTCCTGGTTCCCTTTTCTAACTCTGACGTCACTAAAGGGCTTCCCACCAACTAGCAGTGTCAGCAACAGGTCTGACTGGGGCATCCACAGCCTGCTCTGCATCACGGAGTCACCCCACACATCACACGCCCCCCAGGGATGGTGAAAGGATCGCGGAATTGGGGCAGGAATCCAGACTTCGGACAACCTGGATGTGGTCCATTGCGTCTCCACACCTCCGTGTCCCAGTTTGACCTGAGGTTGGGAGCCAGGGGAGGGTGGAGCTGACCTTATCTTCTGCTCCAAGTCCAGTCTGGCCTGGCAGAGGAGGCTGGGATCCCCTTAGCAGTAAAAAGTTTGCATGACTGATGTATACACGCTTCTTCTTAAGAAGGAGCTTTGCTCAGAAAGGAAGCATTGCATAATTTACCCGAACTTGTCCACTCATATCATTTGGGTTCTGAAATAGACTAACCTTCTGGCACGCTGATTCCAGTATTTCTTCAGGGGCCTTTCCGAACACTCTTGGCACAGGTGCCAGAGCAGCTGGTATCCTGCTCCCCGTCCCCTCCCAACACCCACCCCACCGTCCCAAGGGGCCTCCCTGCTCCCCGCCCTGGAACCCTGCTGTGAGCTGCCTTATCACCCCCGCCCTCTGCGCCTGACGGTCACACCGCAAGGCTATTGGGGTGTCTTCCTGCCTCGGGGTGGAACTTAGGGAATCTGATTGGAGCCCTGGTCCCATCCTAGTTAGGGGTTGGGTGATGTGAGACAAGTCGTGGACAGTCTAGGCTGCAGTTTCCTTACCTGTAAAACTATGACTGTTATCAGACCTGTCTGCAGAATTGGGAGAGTAAAGTGGAATCAAGGATACCGGCATTTAGCACAGTTCCTGGCACGCGGCAGGTGCTTTAACAGACACGAGTTTTCCTTCTTTGCCATCCATCTCTCTTTTCCTTTCTCCTCATTTTGTCTCTTTTCTGTCATTTTATAGCTTTCTTTTATGTTGCACTTTTGTTGAGATATACTTCACATACTGTAGGATTCACTCATTTCAAGCACACTTCACTGGCTTTGAGTCTATTCACAGAGCTATGCCACCATCGCCACAGTCAATTTCAGCACCTTTTCATGACCCCAAAGAAACTCTGGAGCCTTTAGCCATCAACCTCCCAATCCCTGCGTTTCCCACCCGACCACGAATGTACTTTCTGTCTCTATGGGCGTGCCTGTTCTGGGCGTTTCAGAAGAGCCATGGTCTTCCGTGCCCGGCTGCTTCACTTGGCGTGTGCTGTGGAGCTGCTTTCTGCATTTTCTGTCTTTTCCCATGCTGCTCTGTGTTGTCTTTCCCTCCCGTCCCCGACTCCGTCCGTGTCCAGGGCCCCATCGCTCTCTCACCAAGCTCTCGGGCGTCCTGGCGGCTCCTGGTCGTTTGCGGCCCTGGGGTGGGGGTCTGGGTGTGAGGCTGGCTCCTGGACCGCGCGGTGGCCTCGCCTCTCCCGCCTGGGTGAGCTGGGAAGGCCCTGCTCAGGCCGGCGGGGGTGGGGGGGGGGTCTGTCCTGCTACACAGCGGAGCACATGGGCCGCACCAAGGCATTAATCCTTTTCATCTTCTGTCTCTTCAGGGAGTTTGGGGAGTGAGACCCCCTCCCAGCCCTGGAGTCAGGGGAAGGAGAGCAGAGGGAAAGGATGTGGGCAGCCTTTTACAGCCTCACAAGTCAAGGAGAATAAACCGTGGCCCCCCAGGAGTCACTTGAAAGGTAGAGAACCGCTCCTTTCCCGCCCTCTGGGGATGGTGCCTTTGAAGCAGGCTGCAGGCCCCAGCGGTGCCCGGCCACCCTCCCTCTCTCCCGCTGGCTTGGCACGGAGCCGGGCCCCTGCCCTTTTCTGACCCTCCCTTCTGGGTCCTTCTGTCGCAGGTCTGACAGGACTGCTATGGGCTTCCTTCCCAGGGGCTGCAGTGCAGAGGGAGGGGGATCCGTGCCTTTGGGCCTGCCCTAACAGCTTTGCGCCAACAAGAAAAGGGTGAACACCCTAGGTGAGCAAATTAGGAGAAGGCCTTTTCTTCAGGGCACCCAGCCCCAAAGTACACACCTTGGCGAGCAGAAGGAGGCCTGGATTTCAGCCCTGATACCCTCATGCAGAGAACAGAGTCACAGAGAGGTCCTGCACGCCTTCCAGACCCCTGGGAGAAGGCAGGGTGGAGGGCAGGGCTCAGCAAGCCTCTTCTGCAAAGGGCCAGACAGGATAAGTAAGTTAGCTTATGGTGCCTGTGTTGTGTGGTAACCAGTACTCAGCCCTGCTGGCATAGCAGGAAAGCAGTCCCTGACAATACATAAATGAATGGTGCTGGCTGCCTTCCAATAAAACTTTATTTATGGGCACCAAAATAGAAATTTCATATCATTTTCACTAGTCACAAAATGTAACTCTTCTATTCACTTTTTTCAATCATTTCAGGCTAGTGTCTGCCAACCCCTGTGTACTGTGCTATTTAGTACCTCAGTCATGTCCGACTCTCTGCAACCCCATGGACTGCAGCCCGCCAGGCTCCTCTGTCCATGGGGATTCTCCAGGCAAGAACACTGGAGTGGGTTGCCATGTCCTCCTCTAGGGGATCTTCCCAACCCAGGGATTGAGCCAGGTCTCCCACATTGCAGGTGGATTCTTTCCCATCTGAGCCACAATGGAAGCCCAAGAATACTGGAGTAGGTAGCCTATCCCTTCTCCGGGGGATCTTCCTGACCCAGGAATCAAAGTGGGATCTCCTGCATTGCAGGCAGATTCTGCACCAGCTGAGCCACCAGGGAAACCCACCAAGCCCTGAGGTGGGTGAGAGGAAAGGGTGCTGGATTTACTGGATTTGTGACTTTGGGCAGGTGGCTTGCCATCTCTGAGCCTCAACTTGCTCATCTGAAAAATCGGGATAAAAATACCCCCCTGTGAAGAGTCTGATGAGGTTTAGCACCAGTTGATGCAAAGTGCCCGGCACAGGGTAGATGATTGTAAATGGTAGTTTTTCTTTCTTTCTTTCTTTTCCTTTCTTTCTCCCTTCCTCCTCTCCCCCTTCCCTCCCTCCTGCCTTTCCTCCTTTCCCTCCCACGGCCACCCTGTAAACGACCAGCTGGAAAGTCCAGGTCAGGCTCCGTGGACTTGTATCTCAGCTGTGCCACTGAATCACTCAATTTGGACCCTGATCCTGAGCCTCATGTCCCTTCTCTGAAAATGGGGGGCTTGGATCCATCTCAGGGGACCATTCCAACACTAATTATATATAAATGCTTAACAAGAGAGAGAGAAATTATGCCAAACTCCCAATAGTGTTTATGTCAAGAATCTTCTGGCAAGGGCGGGGAGGAACCTGTTTTTCATACTAATGAATTGCTCTGAGGATGAAGAGGCAAATTCAGTAAAACATGCCTTTGTCGCAGCCTGCGCTCTGCGGGCAGGGCGCATGCGCAGGTAGGGGTGCAGACGGGGTGCAGACGGGACTGCTGGGAGGGCCTCAGCCTGGCAGATGCAGGGCCCGGCTTTCCCACCGCACCCCTCTCCGGGCCTCGGCGTGCTCATCCGTGAAAGAGGCCGCAGCTCCTAGCAGCTGTCCCTGCTCCTGACGAGACGGCAGTGGGTCCCAGGCAACGGTGTATCCCTTAAACCCACAGCAGCTGTGTTGTGGCAGTGTCGGGGGACTGGGGCAGGGTGTGCCTGAGACCCGCTGGGCATTTTAGGGTGTCCAGAGTCCCCGAGGCTCCCCTGGGATGTGAGGGCCATTCCTTTCCTGCCCGTTTTTGTGCAGAGAGATGGGGGCAGGGGTTGTCCTAGCTCCCCAAACTGGCAGGTGGCTCTGCTTGTCTACATCTGCTTGTGTGGAAGGCTGCAGCTTGCAGTGAGGACCGCAGGCGCTGGGACTCGTGGGCAGGCGGGTGAGACCCAGGCCTTCCTCATTCCGGGACTGAGCACATACCATCATCCTCTGGAGATGGGCGCTCTGCGTGGGCAGCGGGACATTTCCCAGCACCCAGAGGTTTCAAGGAACTTCCCCTTTCCACATTGACTTGGGAAACACAGAATATTTATAAAGTTCATCATTATTGAAATGGAACATGAAAATCAGAAGTCAGAGAGAAACCCCAGTCATGGGGCCATCTTCCACAAGCCCTGAAGTCACGCTCTGTACTCCTTTTCTGTCTCTGTGAGCGGATGTGGTCCTACCGTCACGGCGACAAGAGGATCCATGCATGGAATTCTCCAAGACAAGTCTCTGTCTCAGGGGCTGCTGAGTCTTACTGATTCACTCATTCACTTGCCCTCTAGAGCCCCTGCCCTGTACGGTGGGGAGGTGGTTAGAGGGGGTGCAACTAATGGAGCTCTCAGATGAGCTGTTAGGGACAAGATGTGGGGTAAGTGCTGGGACCTGGCGGATGGGGGCCAAGAGGGCCCTGGGGGGCCCAGCAATTGGGCAAAGCCTCCTGGAAGGGGTGGTGGCTCAGCGGACTCCTGAAGGACAGGCAGGAATTTTCTAAGCTGAAGGGCGGAGGTTGGAGGTGCCATGCTAGGCAACAGAGGCTTGAAGTCAGGGAGGAGAGGAGAGAGGGACTGGGATTCACAGGGTCTGGGAAGCCAACCAACGTGCTTGAATAGAAAAGTTATTCCCTTTTCTAAAATTTGCCCCCGTCTGAAAAGCAGGACTGATCACCCTAGCCCCTCTCTCCTTTCCAGGGCTGGAAGAAAGACCAAGGGCATTAATGTCTGGCCTAGGACAGAAGCTTGGAGCGCAGTGCTGGGGTGTAAGCTCTTGGTTTCATTCCGCTGTGTGTGCCCACAGGCCACCACTTAACAGACGGTGGGGAAACCAGGTCAGGGGGTCTCAGTCACTTCCAGTTGTAACCATGGCGACTTTGGAAGTAGAACCCCACCAACGCAAGAGTCCCTTCCCTGCCCGCTCCTTCCCTGCAGGGTAAGCTAAGCTCCCGGGGGCTGTCTGGCCCCCACAGTGTCCGTCTTCATCTGTGGCACCCATGCCATGCCTGCTGCAGGCCCCCTGGCATTGCTGAGGACCAGACACCTCCTCCCACCGGCCTTGGCCTCCACCACAGGCCCCCACACCACCCGGCAGGAAGGCCCCAAGGCCCAACCACACGCTGAGACTCACTGTAGGTAGGTGGATTTTAGGGGCCTTCTGCACCCCCTTGGGGGCAGAGGAACTGGGGTACAGAGCTCCATGAAGCCTCCTCTCTGCCATGTCTGCAGGGGACCCCACATACCTCACCTCCAATGAGCATTCTGACCCCAAAGGAGGGGCTGGGGGCAGGGCCCACTCTAGCAGGGAACTGACGCCCAGCCTCCTCTCTGGGCGGGGGAGCTGCTCTTAACAAGGCTCCCGAAGGCCGGATGCCCTTGGAGCCTCTCACGTGGCTCTGTTTCCCTTCTGGATCGTGGCCCGAATGGCGGGAGGGCCGGCCCAGGCGAGAACCCAAGGCAAGCCCAGTGCATCTCCAAATAGTGTCCCCTCCTGCCCTGCCAGAGACACGGCGCCCAGCCGGCATATGGGCCTGCAGTCAACAACGGGCTCCCTAGTCGTGGTGACCGGTAACCCCCACTGCGTGGCTGAGCCTGGTAGCGTCTGACTGCCTAGGAGCTGGTTGACCTCAGGCAGGCTGCCTCTGCATGCCTCCCTTTCTTCCAGTGTCAAATGGGAGTTGCAGGGGTTCGCAGAGAGAACAGACCCACAGGCCCTGAGAACAGAGTCACCCACGGCCGTCCTGGTGGGGGAGGGGTTCCCCGGGAGACTGAGACAGGCTGAAACATTCCCCTGTGTTTGCATTTTGCCCTTGTCTAGGCATTATTTTTGCTATTATAAGCAACCCTGTGATGAACATCTCCATGCAAAGAACATTTTGTTTCTTTCAGATTATTTCCCTAGAAACTGAATTTCTGGAACAGGAATTACTGGTCAAAGAGGAGGGATATTTTCAGTCTTGTTACACTTCGCTTAATTGTTTTCTAGCCTGGCTGTGCAGTGTGGGGGCGGGGGTCACTGTCTGCCACTTCTGACCATGCAGTGGGGAGGGCCCTGGAGCTGCTGTGAGGGGGCTGAGGAGGGCAGAGGGCATCCTCAGCAAGGAGGGGAGGGCTCTGCCACTTAGGCTGGACGGGGTGAGGGAAGAGGGGAGCAGAAGGGGCTGAGGGGGAGCCATCGGGAGGCCACATCCAGGGCTTGAGCCCGTCAGAGACCAGAGAATGCACAGCGCGTGAGCTGAGAGTTATGTTTCATTCGGGCAAAATCAGGACTGTAGCGGGCGGGACAGCGTTTCAGACAGCTCTGAGAAGCTACTCCAAGGAGGCAGAGGGGACGGTCAGTGTGTATGTGATTTTGGTGAAGGGGGTATACATCAGTCGAGCACATATTTTTTTTGCAGAAGGTTTCTGCTAGTCACGAAGAGCACTCGTCACCATGAAGGATTTCAGGGCTTTCTAGACATGAGGAGGTGCAAGAATCAGGCTCATAGAATTGGTTCCTGAAACTATCTGTCGAAGCCCTGTTCCACCAGTTTTTCCAGGGCACAGTACCTCAGCGCCGCCCTCCACCCTGAACTCCTTCAGGGGCTGTTGCAAGTCAGCTGTTGCAAGTCAGCAGCTGCGGCTGCGCATGGTTTAATCCTTGTAGGAGGTTCGTGGCAAATGCCGATTTGTAGCTGACAGGAGCAGATAAGTCTCGGATCTAAAGGACTGACAAGATGGTGCCAGGAGCCCAGCCTGGGATGGAGTGCCCGCCTGGCCTGGAGCAAATGGCAGCCTCCCTGAGCCTCAGTTTCACATCTGTGAAATGGGCGTGACCCTTCGCCTGCCTCCCGGCGGCGCTGGGAATGGAATGAAAGATAGGAAATGACTTTGAGAGTTGCCTCGGGTACTGTGGGTTCTTTGTCCACGGCATCCACTGGCATGAGTAGGGGGGAGGGCGGTGGGGGGTGTTACTTCAGTTTAAAAAAAAACACCAGTTTCAGGATGAGGATTGAGCAAGCTGGGCGGTCTCACATGGAGGTCACTGGAGGGTTGGAGCACCCGGGCAGGGTGAACACAAGCTCCCCAGGACTAGGGGGGTCTGAGCATGGCACATTGGACGGGGAGGGGACTGGGCAGGGAGCCCCAGCTTTGCGGGCGGCCAAGCTGCGCTCTCTCAAGCCGCCTCCACTTACTTGCTTGTTAGTGACTGAGGGTTTTGAGAATTCCCTCCACTGCTGGAGATAAGAGGACCCCAGTATCAGACGTACCACATGCATACTATGAGAGTTCAGTGCTAAGGCTGACCTGTGATCACCCCCATCACTTTATTATCCTGCCACCTCATTCCCCAGCTACGAGTGGGCCACACGGAGGCAGAGGAAGGATTGAGTGGAAGTAGGGCTTGCCACGCCTTTACATGTCCTTGCAGCAGCAAACCCAATGTGCTGTAACATGCCCAGTGCTCCTTACCAGCTGTGTGACCTCAGATGAGTTTCCTAAGCTCTCTGTGCCTTTGTTTCCTCCTCCATCCAACAGAGGCTGATGTGTGAATTAAGCTGAGCCGCTACTGACAGAATGCCCAGAGCCGGGCCTCGCTGTCACTGGCTGCTGTCAGGGCCCAGAGCCCAGGTTTCGGACCCCGCCGCTGTGGCACAGAGCCCGTTCCTCCACCCACTGGCTGTGTGACCTTGGTTAGGTCGATTGCCCAACCCTACAAAGAGCTGGTCCCCTCCTCTGTAAAGATGCGGGTCGTGGGGCCCCCGAGGCACCCCAGGCTCAGTGTGACTGTTGGCTGAGGGCCTCAGAGAGGAGCCCACGGAAACCAGCAGAGCCAGCCCCGGAGCCACGGCTGCCCCAGTGGGGGCACACGCTCCCTACCAGAGGAGCGCACCCCCTGCCCCACCCCCGGGGCTCCTACACCCACGGGCAGGTACAGTCACACCAACCCATGCACTCAGCAACTCCTGCAGACCGGCCAGGCCACGCGACAGCTCAGACCGTCCCTCGGTCAGTTCAAAACGCTCCCCGGGCAGAAAGCCTTCAGCGGTGCCCAGGTGCCAGCAAGGCCAAGCTGTTCTGGCCACTGAATCCCTTTCCACTCCCCTCCCCTTTCTCCAGCTGACCTAGACCATCGCAAGTTCTCAGAGTACGCCCCACGGCTCGTGCTGCCTCCCTGGGCCTCGAGAAATGACCCACCTTTCCAACACACCTGTCCAATTTCCACTCATTGCCCCAGACCCGATTCCAAAGACACCTGCTCCACGACACCTCCCCGGATCCCCAGGGCCAGAAATGGCTGCTGTCCCAGACCGTCCTGCCCATGCACACTTACTCACACTCCGATGCGTACACTCCCATGCACACTCAGGCACTGGCATACACGTTCTTGCGTGCACACATACGTGTGTTCACACACACACACCCACTCACATCCTTCAGCACCTCGAGACCAGTGGCCTCGCCCTGACCATCTCCTCCTCTCTCACATTAGCTCTCCATCGTTATTGACTTGGCCTGGCCCTCAGAAAGGGGGTGGGAAGGGAGCAGGGCTGGGAGGCGACAGCTGTTGGTTCGCATTTGAGCTTTGCTCCTGAGTAATCTGGAGGCATCACTTACTCGCCGGCAGCCCCTGCACTGACCTTGGAGTGCCATAACCAGAAAAAGGGTGCCAAGCACCCCGCTTAGGACCTGGCACTTGAGCACCCAGTAAAGGCTCGCTTGTCAACCACTTACTAGTCACTCCCCAGTACAACTCACGGATGCTGGCTGTGCACCAGGCTGCCGGGGTCGCTAGAGTCACTACCCGCCCTTCCCTTGAGCTCCCAGTCTGGTCCCAGGCTGTGGCCCACCAGCATTTAGGGGTGTATGCTCTGGGAGGTCTCCAATCAAGACCACTTTCAGGAGCCTAAAGTACCCTGACCGTCACCATCCTTTCTCTTATCACAGGAAAAAAAGCTAAAAAGGGATAATAGTTTGTGACTGTTACTTATTATCTCAACTTAGTCCCAGGGAGTTCTATGGGTGTCTTCTCTGTAAGGAAAATGAACACTGTTTTTGCAATGCTCCTGCAGGAAGCCTTTGCCCAGCTTGCTTCTGATGCTTGAAGGACAGAGAGAAAGCTCCACCTGTGGACTTAGTCTTGAGCGCCCACTACCCAGTCCTGGCCCTCCACCCTTCAAAGCAGACTCTGTGTTTACTTCCAGAAAATTATGAGATGCACTGAAAAAAAAAAAAAAAAATCAGTTCTTTCATGAGCGAAGGCCGGAAGTTTGGTCATTTCAGCCAAATATTGGGTAATACTGGTTTGTGATAATAAACAGTTGAATGAAGATAACACTCATGCGAGTGGGCTCTGGTAACTTGGCATCTGGGAATTTCTGCTTCAAAGCTTATTTTAGGATAACCAGAAATTGGGTCTCCTTGGAGAAGAGGGTCACCTCTGATTTTCATAAAAGCGTAAGGCAAGGAGTCAGACACATGGTTTGCAGCGGGCTCCCAGGGTACTAGAGGGGCACTTCCCCTTTATAAGCTCCTCCACTTCCCTCTTCTCAAGAATGAAATAGGACTTCCCAGGGAGCCGGCTCCCGGGAGGTGGGTGAAACTGCCAGCCTGTTTCACCAGCTCTCCCAGGAGCTCGGGTGTGGGATGAGCAAGGGTCTGGGTTCAGGGGCCAGCCCAGCCTTCAGCACAGAGCCCCTCAATCACCAGTCCTTGCTGACCCTCACAGCAAAGCAGCTCACGGCTGTACCCATCACAGGACAGAGAAGAAGAGGGAGAGGAGAAGAATTTTCTAGAATTTCACAGCCTTTCCCTTCCCCATCCCTTCTCCTGGCTTCCACAGCCCTTGCCCTGGGATCATGCCTATTTCACAGATGAGAAGATGAGTTTCAGCAGAAGGTGGAATTGTCTGAGACCCAACAGCAGGGGAGTGAGGCAGCCTCAACCAGAATGCAGGACTCCAGCTTCCAAATGTCACATTTTGTCCCAGTCAGCCCAACACAGGGCTGGTGTTCAGCAGGGATTGGCTGAAATGCTGCCTCTCGGTCCTGAGGTCCCGGCTCAGGGTGCTCTTCTGGGCTAGTAGCGGTGGGAAGGTAGAAACAAGACCAGCACGAGACACCACACAGGCTACAGGCTGCCCCGCAGCCGGGAGAAGTCCTGGCTGCCCATCTGTGAAGTCGGAAAGTCAGAAGACAGGAGCAAGAATGTCTAAACTGAGACTGACTGGGCCTTTCATTCATCAGTTCACACACATGATTGAACCCCTGCTATAAACTTGGACAGTGGGGTAGACGATGACAGATCCTACACCTGTCTGTAGTCTGGGAGAGAGACAGGTAAACCGATCGTTAGCCCAAGAAGGTTAGTGTCTCAGCAAAGGGGCTCTAGGAGGCAGGAGGGAATCAGTAACCTTGGGAGACCTCAGAGACAACTCCCCAGGGGAGGCTATGCCTGAGCAGAACCTTGAATGACTCCAAAGTGCACAGCAAGGAAGATAAAGGAATTTCAAACAACGGGGATGACATGTATAAAGGGGCAAGTATTTATAAGAAATAGCGGATTCTCATATGGGTATGGTGGTTCTGTGTGATAATTTGTACTATAAGAGGTAGAGGGTAATGGGAAAGGGCAATGACATTCATTGTCTGTAGTCCTTACAATAGTCCTGTGGGCTTGCTACTATTAGCATATTTCACAGATGAGGAAAGGAGGTTCTGAGCAGGCCAGAGGAAGGCTTCTCACTGAAACTGAGTCCTGACCCCTGGTGGCTGAACATATTATAGTGCCTTCGTGAGAAAAGATGGGGCTTCAAAGGACATTTCTTTAGGAATGCTATTAGGACACTTAAATGCCAGTAGCAGAAACCCAGTTCTGAGAGTCTGGGATTGGTGGTGGTTGGGGATTGGCTTAGAACTGAAGAGATCAAGGTCCAGCTTCAGCCTGGACTCGGTCACTCAAATGTCATCATAAATTTGCCTTTCTCCAGCTTGCAACTAGTTTCATCCTAGGCTGCTTCATTTTCAGTTAAAGTTTCCCTGGGGTGCCGCCAGAAGCTCCAACTTACATCTTCCCACCTTAGTACCCACTCTTCATGCAAAATATGCGCCTTTCCTCCTGTTCCAACAGAAAATTTTAAGCTTATGTTGCATTGGCTGGTTTGGGTCATATCTCTACCGCTATACCCAGACCTGGAGCCAAGGCAGTGAATAATAGGTAAATCTCACCTCACCCACATGGATAGGGTAAGTGAAGTTTGGATCCCAAAGAAGAATCCAGGTACCATTACCAAGAGAAGGGGAATTGATGAGGGGAAGGTAAAAATGAGATGTTTCCATAAGCCATTACTGAATGGCAGATACTCTATTATGGGCTCTCCTAAAACCCCATTAATGTCTTCTTCAAGTGTCAGGGGAAAAATGGGCCATGAAGGAATATTAACCCTACTAGGATCTCTAGACATGTGTAACATAAGAGAGTCTACAGAGGATGGGAATCCAACTTCTCTGGCATGGATGGCAAGCTAAGTAAAGGCGGAAGGGCTCCATACCACCAGACACTGTGAAGTTAAATATGCATGGTAACCATCTTTTATAAGAGGACAGAAATTCTATATGCTGAGGAGCAAACAGAAGGAGAAAAAAAGGCTGTTTAAACCAGGCAAAAAAAAGGAGGGGGGACAGGAAATTTTAGAAAAGATGGGACAAATATAAAACACAAAATCTCATTGAATAAATTAATCAAAATCCACCAGTAATCACAGGTAATATAAGTGGAATATGTTTATGCCAATTAAAAAAAATGAAGGGTGTTAGATATGATTTTTTAAATCCAAACAAATATTTTTACAAGAGATAGACTTAAGGAAACAAAAATGTAGAACGTATAAGGAAGGAGACATAAGATATACTAGGCAAATAGTAACCAAAAGAAATCTGGGTAGCTGTATTAATATCAAAGTGAACTGTAGGCAAAAAGGATTACTAAACATAAAGACGGTCACCACCTTTTGAAAAAAGATTCAGTTCACTAGAAGGAAAAGAATTCTAGACCTGTATATACCAAATAAACTCGCTTCAAAAGGTAAAATTGACAGAACTATAAAGAGAGATTAATCATTAACATGAACAGTATTAAGAATGAAAGGGAGATACTATTATAGATTTTGCAAAGATTAAGAAAGAGAATAAGAACACTGTGATCAATTTTATGCCCAAACAAGGGAAAATTCAAATGCAGTGAACAAATTCCTAGCAAAACAGAATTTGCCAAAACTGACTTGGGAAGAAATAGAAAGTGTGAATGATCCTATAACCTTTAAAAATAAAGTGAATGAAACACGAGAAGTACTTGGTTTTGCTAAGGAGTTCTACCAAACACTCAAGGAACAGATCATTCCAGTGCTCCTCGGACTCTTCAGAGGAGAGAAAAGGGGAAATTCTCCTGTTCATTTAATAAGACCAGCAGAGTGTAAGATCATAAAAATGAGAAACAACTCAGATGTCCATCAAAAAGTGAACAGATAAATAAATCGGTGTATCTTCCCATAATGGAATACTTTCTGACAGTGAAAATGAACTACAGGTCCATGTGTCAACACAGCTTAATCTCAAAAGTATAATGTTAAACAACAACTTAAAAAAAGGTAGTACATAAAAAAAAAAAAACCCTAAAACATGATCCCATTTATATAAAAGTAAAATGCTGGCAGAGCAACACAATGTATTGTTTACCAATACATACATATTTGCTGAAACAAGTCAGAGGTTGGTAAATTCTGTTACTTAACCTGAGAGGTGGTTACACTGGTATGCATTTTAATATTCTTTAATATTTTAAGCCACACATATATGCTTTTTATATAATCTCTTTGATGTATTTTATTTAAAAATATTTAAGGACAGAATCCGGAGAAGGCAATGGCACCCCACTCCAGCACTCTTGCCTGGAAAATCCCATGGACGGAGGAGCCTGGTGGGCTGCAGTCCATGGGGTTGCTAAGAGTCGGACATGACTGAGTGACTTCACTTTCACTTTTCACTTTCCTGCATTGGAGAAGGAAATGGCAACCCATTCCAGTGTTCTTCCCTGGAGAGTCCCAGGGATGGGGGAGCCTGGTGGGCTGCTGTCTGTGGGGTCGCAGAGTCAGACACGACTGAGCGACTTCGCAGCAGCAGCAAGGACAGAATCGCCTATAGCAGATCTATCTGAGTAGAGGAGTTATTCGAGGTGTTTAGTGTCTTCCTTTTGTTAGTCTCTAGGTTCTTAATCTTTTACTATGAACGTATGATACTTCACAATCACATTATTTTAAGAGATTTTTAAGCCTTTTAGGAGAAGGGAGGTAATTTCGTAGCCTAGAGCTATCCTGTCTTCCATAATTTCACTAATCTCAGTAAAAGTCATTTTATCACAGTTCAGGCTCCGTCTGGAATGTTTAATCCAAGGTTAGATCCCTGCCTGCTTGGTCAAATATGTACCCTGCTGGCATGGAGAACTGGAGCCTCTGAAATGCCAGGGGTGTGACCTTGACGTCCAGGTGAGAGTGGGGCTGGCCAGACCCGTGGCGAGAGGCTGGGCCATGAGAGGCCTCCAGCATCAGCTGAGCCAGGACATGCCAGGCGCTGAGGGAGGCGTGGGTGTCGGCTGTGGCTGCTGGCTGTGTCCCTGTCCACAGTCTTATAGAGTCAGGCAGCCACATGTACAGCGCTGCTCTGAAGGCTGCAAGAAGAGCAATGATGCCCTTCTTTCTCTCTCTGGGGAAGGCAGTGAGTTTGATTCCTCTGGTGGCCAGAATCCCTTAAGAGATGATGGCTAGAGCTGAGGCCAGGCACGAGCTTCAGTAGGACATGCGGAGAGGACCTGATCTCAGGACCAAGTGAAGGCTAGCTCCCAGCTTGGCACTGGATGTGGAAAGCCACTGCTCCAGCAGCCTAGGCAGGGAAGCACGAAGCTAGGCAGCACCCACTGCCTTAGAGCTGAAGCCAGATTTTGTCCTGCCCTGGAGCTGCAGAGACCCAGGCAGAGTCTCCAGGGGCCACGGGTGGGCCAGGGTGGGCAGGACTTGCAGGGGCACCCCCAGAACCACAGCTGTTGGCAGATCCCCTTCCCTGCACACTCAGATCCCCCAGCCGTATTATGTGGCAGGTAAGGTCTCCACGCCCCTGGCTGTTCCCACCAAAACAGATGGACAGGACTTTACACGATCGCCATAAATGGAAACGCAGTATCACTTGCGGAAAATGGAAGCACTTGTGCACACAGAAGCAATGACACGAGACAATGCCCCCCAAGTCTGTCCGGATTTCACTGCCTGATTAAAGCTCTGAGCCTGTGCTTGCTCCGGGTTATAAAGGGAGACCTGCATGTTGGGTGCTGAAAAACACACACCCCCCGCCCCATGTGGAGTCATCCCTCTTGACCTCAGAAGGCTTGAGATAAAAAAGATAAAGGAATTCTCACTCACTGAACATAGAAGAAGGAAAAGCAGGTCAGCCATCCACACTGCAGCACGCAATAGGCAAAGGTATTTTGTATACCGGGGTAGGAGGACAGCCTTTCAGAAAATGTACATCAAACACTCTGTTAAAACCTTTCCTCCCGAGTGTTTGTCTAGCTTTCCTTCCGGGACCTTCAATCAGCTTGACTCAGCAGATACTAACTGAGGACTTACTATGTACTGGCCACTCAGTAGGGGTTTGAAAGGCAAGCCCCGTGCCTTCAGGGACCACAGATTCTAGTGGAGAGGCAGACGTATTCACCGCCGGTTTTAATGCAAGGCTGAACAAGTCTTTATGTCTTCTCCCAGCCTTCCCCCCCACTCATGCAAAACAGGATGTAGGTGTTCAGGAATCATTTTATCCAGACACAGAAATAGCAAACATTCACTGGGTTCAAACTATGAGCCAGGCAATATATGGGATACTTGTAGACATATTTTATAACACTTAATCCTTTCAAGGATTGGAAAGGTGGTTATCTTTACCTCTGCTTAGAGGGGTAAGGTAACTTGACCAAGGGTACACAGCATGTTAGAAGCCGACTTGGGAGTTGAAAGCCAGTCTCCTGAATGTTCCTCCGTGTTGGAACCCCTGTTGACGTGGGTGGTCCCCCCGCTCCCTTCCCCCCAATCCTGTCCCATCTCACCCCACCCTCCCCAGGGCCCAGCTGAGAAGAAGCAAAGGCCAGAGGCCGGATCTGGCCCTCCGGCCTTGCCGTGGTGCTCTCCTCACCCCGCCTGTGCTTGTATCCCCCCAGGAATCCAGCAGGGTCCGGCACCGCGTGCTCCAGAAACCTTCTCAGCTGCTGCAAGAGGCTTTGGGCGCTCAGGTTCCTCCAGAGACGCGGGGGAGGCCCCTGGGAGGAGCAGCCAGGGGCGCCACCGTCAGAGGAGCCGCCAGCAACACCCGCCCAGGAATCGGTGAGGACTCTGCCCTCCGAGACTGTGTAGACCCGGCCCCATGATGCTGACGATAACTGCTCCCCATCACCAAGATTTGACCCACGGAGCCACCAATGACCCCAAAACCGTACAAACCACAGAGGACACGCCCCACCTTGAGCCCGGGGACTCCCAGAGCACACGGCGGGTGGGTGCTGGGGTCGTCTGGGCTGGGATGGAGCTGCCCTGCCATGCCCCGGGACTCCCCTGGGTCCGGGTCTGCCAAATCCCATGGGTTCAAAGCTCACGGTGGTGCTGGCCCTGGGTCACCAGCAGAGATGGTGGCACTTCTGAGGACCTGTGTGTGTGCAGAAACACGGGTGCCGTCTGGGCACCGAAGGGGGTGTTGCCATCCCAGCGCTCTGCGGGATGCAGGGAGGGAGGAGAAGGGAAAGCAAGGCCGTCAGTCTTGAATGAACACCTTCTGTGTGCCCGGTACTTCCCCTGCGTCGGCTCATGGCGTCCTTAGTAGCGCGGCTGGGATCGCTGATGCCCCTTTACGGGGTGGAGACAGGCTCAGAGAAGTGTGGGGCCGCTCAACTAGAAGGTGCGTCTCGCACAGGACACTTAAGAATCGCGGTGGAAGGAGGGAACAAACAGCAGGATGATGGGTGGAAATCCAGGCCTCCAGCCCACGCTCTTCGACGGGACCCTGCCGGTCTCTGCGGAGAGGCCTCGGCACTTGCCTGACTCAGCCGACGCTCCTGCAAGCGAGGCTCAGGTCCGGAGCCCGGGGGGCGCCCTTCATGCTGCAGTTCTGACCCTCTCTGGTGCTTTCCATCTAGGAGTGGCGTGGGGCGGATTTGCGGGGGCAAACGTGAGGGGCGACCGACCGGGAGGGCCAGGTTGGGGGGACCGGGAGGGGGACCCAACAGGCCCGAGGCAGGGCGTTGATCCCGGCGCGCCCTCTGCTGGAGGCGGGGTTCCTGCGGCGGCCTCCCGCTTGGAGCAGCTCCTTACTCTTCCCCCAGGGGTACCGCTCCCCTTTCCTACTTTCAGGGTTGTTGAAGAGACCCAAGGAGGTGGGGGAGGTGAGGATGCCCATGCGCTCCCCGCATGACCACTGCCCCTCTCTGAGCCCCCTCTTCCCCTGGTTGCAAGACCCCCTCCTGGCGTCCCCTCCCCGCCCACTCACGCCTTTTCAGTCCCCCTGCCCAGCCTTCCATGTGGCCATTGCCTTTGCCTCTCACTGCTCTCCTCACTCTCTGTGGCCTCATCGGCACCCCGAAGCTACCAGGAAGCTTACCTGGAAGATTCCTCACACATGTGTACCTTCCAGGTTCCTGCTGGAAGCTCTCGCTGTTTCTCAGCCTCACCTGGAGCATGTCCGCCTCTGCACCCTGACCTTTGCCCTGCAGCTGCTCCTCCCCAGGGGTCCCCCTCCCCAGATAGAAACCCTACCATTGGCTTCAAAGGTCAGTCTTGGCCCCGCCCTTCTCCTGGCTTCTGGCGGCTCCATGCTCTGGATGGACTTCGCTCCCACGTGTCTCCACCTGGTTCTCTCCACCTGCCCTGCCCTCCCTTGGTCCCGCTGCCTTCCCCTCCATCAGGAAAACGGGAAAGCTTCCCGGATTCCCCCCTGGCCCGCCCCTCCCCATCCACTCTCTGTCCTGCAGCCAGAGTGGGCTGTGCAAAACAAAATGCAACCGCGCCCAGAAAACCAGCCGGCAGGTCCTGCGTGGTGGGCCCTGCTGTGCCCTCCAGCCTCCTCCTTCCCCCCGCCACCCTCTCTTCTACCTCTTCATCCCAGCCCCACCAGCCTTCTCCTTTGGGTTTGTTTATCTCACTGCTCCTTCCAGCTGCGCCACACACAGAGCTGTTTCCATCACTTGAAAAGCTGCTCTTGTCCTTTCAGCCACGGGTGAAACACCCCTGTGATGTTTGATGAAATATCACTTTTCAGGGAGTCTTCCGGAGTCTTCCTTGACTGTCCCTATTGGGTCTGGCCTCCCACCCGCACCCCTGGAACTGTCCTTGGAAGCCATAGGCAGGCCTGTCATGCCTGCGTGGTCCCCTGACCCTTGTCTGCCAGTGAGTCCTGCCTGGTTCTATTGACCATTGTGTGTCTAGCTCCTCGGAGACTGTTTGGCCCACGTAGTGGGAGCTTTAAGCAATTTATCTGCCAATACACCTGAAGGCACGATTTGCCCCAGTGTTCCCCAGAGATGCTCAATCTGGTGGCTCGATTCCTCTGGAAATCTCAGAATCCCTCTCTTGGAAGTTTTCCCAGGAATCTGAGACAGGTGGGTCTCTGTGTCATAGCCCAGGTAGATGGGGCATAAGACCGGTCTGGCTGATCACAGACCCAGCTGGTCAGGGCTGACGTCAGGGTGCCTACGTGCCAACTGCCACTGCAGATCTTTCTCTGAGCTGCCCCACCCTCCTGGAGACCTCCCGCATCCTCTGCTGGCTGCAGAAGTGGGGCGTGTGCTGCCCAGAGGAGAAGCCTCTGCACTGGGCCCCCAAATCCACATTTCGTGTTATCATGATGTTCCAATAAAGCTGTCAAAACAGATGCTGCCTTGCGGTTTTATTTTTTAACTTCCTGGTGAGGAAATACTCACCAAATTCCATCATACAGTGTGTCTTGATTTAGAAAAAGAATTATGATAAAATGTTGGGGTGGAAGCCAGCTGAGAAATTGCCTTGAAGGGTAAAAGAGTCCTCAGGAAAGGAGGTCTTATCTTGAAACATTATGTTGGAAATGAAGGACAGGCTGGTCAGAAGTTCAGATCTTCATCTGACTCATCTGGTGAGCCAGGTACATGGTACGCACTCAATCAGTGTTTGTGGAGGGAAATATTTCTGAAATTGTCAGATTCAGCGATGCCTTTGTTAGGTGGGAGAGAGAGACATCTTTAAAATGGAAAACTTGTCAATCAAAGAAGTCTTCTGCAGTGGAGAGTAAGTGAAGTGCAAGTGAAAAACCAGGTCAAGGATTCTATGCAAGGAATGATTCCCAAAGGCACTCATGAAAGGGCTTGGAAATGGGAAGGAGGGAGAGCTGACCAGAGTCCAGGTCACTGTTGCAAAAGCGGTGTCAGCAGTGAGTAGTGATCCCTGGAGTGGAAGGAGGAGGCTGTGGAATCCTGAACCTCGGGGACATTGCAGAAAGACACACCAAGACACACCTTGATGAATTCCCACAGGAAGCAGAGAAGAAATCGTTTGAGTCATCACAATCAAAGCTTACAGGAGCTGATCTGCCTGAAATGGATTTTCATATATTTCAGAGCAGAGAAGACAAAGTGTGTTAAGGGGTCCTTGGGGAAGATGAAAGTAGCAGACCGAGGCAGTCACTAGATAATGTCAAACAGTTCTATGTAGGCGGTGTAAAAAGTGTGAGGAAGTGTCTGCTGAAGGAAAACTGTGTGTGCTGAATACTGGAGCACTTTATAGATGCCCAGCCAGGGTCAGAAGCCTGGGGACCACAACTTCCAGAATCTCATTCCAACAGGTTCAGATTCCACCAATGGGAAGTGGGGGAGATGCAAAACCACTGTTGCTAAGTAGGCCAAGGAGGGAGGGACAGGAGGAGGGGAAGGAGGTGCTGGGAGGCTTGAACACGGCTGTGGGTCATGGAGCAGAGCGGTTCCAGATGGAGTTGCATCCAGGAACATTGCCTCATCCTGTGAGCAGTGGGAAGGCTTCGAAAGGCCTGCATCGAGAGGGGACTGCTGAGGTCTGTGTTACAAAAGAGATCTTTGAGAGTCCAGCTTGGGAAAGGGGTGAAGGCAGGGTGAGCAAGGGCAGCCCCACTTTGGGGGTGGGGAGAGGAGGGGTCGACAGTCACATCAGATCTACTCCAGACCATAGAGCAGACTTCAGGCTCCAGGCCAGGTACCTGAAGGAATCAGACCCTTTCCACCCTCCAGAGCGGTGGGCTGATGCCTAAACAATGTCACCCAGTGCTGGGGTCACCCAGAGAGGAAAGTGTGTGTGTGGTGTGGAAAGATGTGGGCCGAGGCATCTGTGAACTTCTAGGGGGAAACACTCCTGGTGCGCATGGGGCTGCGTTTAGACTTGGGTTAGACACGTGGTAGGCGGTCGACGGCTCAGAGCCCTTGCCCGTGTGCTTAGCCGTGGCCGACTCTTTGCGATCTTTTGGACTATGCCCGCCAGGCTCCTCAGTCCGTGGAGTTTTCCAGGCAAGAATACCAGAGTGGGTTGCCATTTCCTTCTGCAGGGTATCTTTCCAACCCAGGGATCAAACCCGCCTCTCCTGTGTCTCCTGCGTTGCAAGCAGTTTCTTTCCCCGCTGAGGCATCAAGGAAGGTCAGATGTGGGGAGCCCGTTTGACACCTATCAGCTAAGCTGCTAGCAGGTGACACTTGGCTGTTCAGGCTCCAGCTGGAATTTGGGGGAGAGTTTATCATCTTCATTGTCCATTTTAGGGAGCTCTTTCCAGGTCCCTCAAGCAGGAAATGACAGCCTAGGACACCCTTCTCCCACCACAGTTCCCAAATCCCACCGGAATTCTAAGCATTCCAGGGATAACTTATGAACACTGAACAGTCACCAACAGCCCATAGGGCAACTGGGGAAAGGCCCTCTTTGTGCGCCAGCAGCCCTCCGGGGCTCATAATTTTGTTACTGTGAAGAGCATTTTGCAGATGTTGACACCAGGGCCCCAAACTCTCCACTCAGGATCATGGAGGGCAACGCGTTTCTCAGGCCCCGAGATGCCACTGTGTGAGGCAGGGCACTGGCCTGGCTGACCCTCGGCCCTTACTCCCTGGGGCTTTGCCAAGACTTTCATGTGCCTGGTGGGCCTGGCAGGATTCCCAAGGAAATAGGGCCCCAGAGGACACGCCTTTTGAGCAGCACAGTTCCCAGATCAACCCATCCTTCACATTCACCTGAACTTTTAGAAGCCTTGTCATGCACCCAGACATTAGGTCAGCCCCTCCACAGAGCTGGTTTTCCCACTGGACACAGGCAAAGGGTAGCATCCCCACCACCTGGGACCTGAAGAAAGACAGGGTGCACCCCACGTTAAAAGCCCAAGTGAAATAGCTGGGTTTCCAACCCAGACCACCTTGTCTCCCAAGTCCAGACCTTTTTAAATTTTTAACCATTCATGTTATGAAATTTATGTGTAAGGATTAAGCAATAATCAGATATAGCCTCTTTTCAAAATTGTGACATTACAGAGGAAAGCCAGAGTTCTTTGGACTACCTCTCCCCAGACTTGAGCAATTTCCAAGGCAACCACTGCTACGAAGTGTGCCGTATGGTGTTTGGTTCAATTTTGTTTGGTTTTCAACATAAAAGTTATACTGCGCCTCAGGGACTGAACTCAATAATCTGTCTTCAAGGTTCAACTACATTAGCACAATAAAGTGCTCCTTACTTATTTTGTCTCATGGTATTGGTACCCACAGTTCATTTAGCTGTTCCCCCTAGCCATGGACATCTGAATCATTTCTAGTTTCTGTTTAAATAATAACACGCTTTTCCATTAAAGGTTATTATAGGATGTTGAGTATAGCCCCCTGTGCTATACAGTAGACCCTTCTTGTTTATCTATTGTATATATGGTAGCTTGTATCTGTTCATCTCAAACTCCTAATTTACCCCTCCCCTGACCCTTTCCCCTTTGGTAATCATAAATTTGTTTGCTATGTCTGTGAGTCTCTTTCTGTCTTGTAAATAAGTTCTTCTGAATCACTTCGGTATATACCTGAAACTAACACAGTATTATAAATCAACTATACTTCAGTTTAAAAAGTAACAATATGCTGATCATCTGAAACAATGTTTCCTTGTGTGCACCTGCAGGTGGGGTTTGTTCTCATCGATGTGTGTATACCTGTGTGTGTCTTTCTGTCTGTCTGTGTCTGTGTGTGTCTGTGCGCGTGTGTTTATACCTACAAGTATAACTGTGGATATGGAGCATTATGTGTTGCCAAGTAGTCCTCCAGAGAGGCACGGCTCGCTGAAGCTCCACCAACAGCACTAGGTGGGGCTTGACTCCTCACGGCTCCATCATCCACTTGTGCCTTTTCTACCATACCCTGTGGGGCGTCCTTCACCCCCAAGAAGTCACAGTAGTCCTCCTAGAGGTGCCTTACCTCCAGTAAGGGCAAGCAGAGGCTCCCTTGGCTCAGCCTGGGTTTCCCACGAGCTTTCCCAAGCCCCATGTTCCTCCTTGGCTCTCTGTGGAGGACAGCAGACTTGCTCGAGTCACATCACTGGAGAAAGACCATATCATTTCACAAGAGCCACAGCAGTGCTGCATAAGAAATGTCCACAAACACTCTCAGCATACGACAGTAACATTTATGCAGCTCAGAAATCTGTAGGCTGGCTAATGGAGGACGGGCTCTGCTGCGGAGGCTCATCTTAGCTCCACAAATCTCTTATCCTCTCCTGGGACCAGAATGCCCATCCTGGTGTTCTCCTCTTGCAGAAATGGCAGGGACCTGGGACAGCAAGCCCAGCAGCACAAGTGCATTTCAGGCTCCTGAGCATCTTGCCTGCAAACACAGCATTAGCCAAAGTCAGTCACATGGCCCAGGCAAAGATGGAGTGAGGATATCTACCCCTTCCACGGAATTGAGGTGGAGAGAGGGATGACTGTTACAGGATGACCAGCTAATCCACTACAGTGGCCAAGCCTGGATAGCAACTGAAGGCTGCCTGACTCTAGAGCTCGGCATCCTCAGGATGGAGGAGACCTGGGTCTCTCAAGCTACTGGAAATTCCCTAGAGCTCTCTACACCTCCCACGCCACAATATTGTAGTTGCTTCCATTTCCAGTACCCCACACACCTTATGCTCATTCTCTATCCTGGCCTACAGTGAGGTCTCCAAGACTCAAATCTGGGCCCTAGCTGAAGACCCTTCTGTTCTGCACCACCAGCATTTTACCGCCCCCTCAATCACCATCACTTGGGCAGGGCCTTCAGGGTCACATTATGGTCTGGCTCTGCCTAAAGTTCCAGGCTCACCTCATACCTCTGTCCCTTGCTCACCCTGCCCACCCAGCCCAATGGCCTAACCTCTTATACAGTCTCACTCTATGGCTATGTCCTCTGCAGAACGTCCTTCCCAATCTTCAGAATTTGCCTTAGCCATTCTTGAAATTTCAGCTTGGGCCTCACCTCCATTTCAAAACTATCCCTGCCCCTTCCTAGAAGAGCTAACCACTTTCTCCTGGGTGCTCGTTCTGTCCGAGGACACATCTCGCTTCTCCCAGGGGTTCCCAGACCCAGACGCCCTCAGGGACCATCAAAGCTCACTGGTGGAAAAAAAACAGAAAAGGACACACTGGCGGTTTTTGAATAATATCCCTGCCGTAGGTTTATGCCCCTGCCAGACTGATCTTGTGTGTATGTGTTTTCAGATCACCAAGGGGTTGCAGCCACTCTGTGCACAGTGATGTGACTTGATGGGGATGTGGAGTCAGATCCTATTTTTTAGGAGAAGCCAGTCTGGATGTCTATTAGCAATTTTTATTCATTTTAATTAATTCATTTTAATGAATTAATATTAAAGATCTCAGAAAAGTGGTGGGCATATAATAAGTTTTGTAGAAGTAGGAGAATAAATGGGTGAAGAGCCAGACCATAATAGAAAGACAGATAAATTAATAATGATAATAGAAAATAAATTAAGTAGATAATATATAGATCTTTGAAAAGATGGTAAATTTTTTTTTTTTTAAAAAACACTGTATAGACCAAATCAAGCCTTTTTCCAGGCCACATTTAACCAGAGGACCAGTTCTTGGTCTCAGATACAGGAAAAGTGCCCTGTTTCTCTGTTGGAGCCCTCGGAGGACAGAGTGGGGATGTGGCATGTGGCTGCCCATTCCGAGCAAATCCCACTGAGGACGCCCCCCCTACCCACACTCCCAGCTTTCCCTGCTGCCCTTCTCCCTCAGGGTGAGGTGGGCAGAGGCAGGGAGAACAGAGCTGGAGAATCTTGGAGAGAACGTGAATTGCTTCTGTCTCGAAAAAAGCTTTCTTTTCAGTGCTCAAAAGCTCCAAAGAGCCCCCTGGTCCTCCGAGACGGTCTTTGAGGTGCCTACTCCTCCCATCTACACGGTCAGCGCCGTGGATCAGGCCTCGCTGCAGCTTTCTTGGGCTCCTAACTAGCTTCCTATTTCCCATTCTCTCCTGCTCTAATAGGTCTGGCCACCTCTCTACACCCTCAAAGGAGGAGTAGCTCATGGTCTCGGTCTGGCTTTGAAATCTGATTCTGTGTGAACACTTTACCTCCTTGCACACGTTTCTTCCCCATAAAATGGGGTAATTACAGTATCTCCCAGGGCTGTTGGAGATCAGGCTTGCAAGGTGCTTTGAACCATGCAATAGAAGAACTTAGCTATGAGTTCATGCTTGATAAACATCAACCATTGTTATTGCTGAAAGGCAAATCATTCTAAGCACTCTTGTACTTAAATACCTTTGGGGCTTTCATCACCTGTGGATACAGACCAGGCTCCTTGGCTTGGCACTCACAGCCTTTTCCTGATCTAGGCCATGTTGTCCCTTGGCGCTCCCACGCAGACATAGGTTCCAGTCTTGAGATACACACACACCCTACTCTGAATGGCTGTGCATTCTTGCCTTGTCAGTCTGGGTCTTCCAAATACTGAGACCTGGCAAGCGATCCCTTCCCCGAAGTTGGGGAAATCTACCACCACCCTTGGAGCTTAGCCCAGGATGTGAGACCAAGTCAGGGCTGCCCTAGGCACCCAATACCTCACAGAGATTTAGGGATGGAGAACATTCCGAGCTTACTCCGAGCCCTTGTCCCAGGGACCCAGCGTGCATCTGACCTGGTGGGCTGAGCCAGGCAGGACCGAGAGTGACGCATGCGGTCCTCTCTGGCCGTCATTTCCCACCCGTGAGACGGCAGTTCTGCGGACCTTTCCTCTACGCTATCTCTAAGCTGCACGGCCTTTCCAAGGGAAGGCTCTTTATTGTTCACTGACTCCCCTGGTTTTGGTTGAGCGCCTGGATGAGTCTGAAAACTTTTATTTGAAAAACAATAGGAGAAGGATCTGGAGTCCCTGAGGCATGGTCTGAGGTAGCAGATGGTGAGGGGGAGGGATGGGGAAAGAGGAAAGAGAGGAAGCCACCAAGATGGAGACCACACACATTTCCAAAATGACACTTCAGCAGAAAGGGGATGCCTAGTGCCCATGTTACTTTTGTGAACACTGATGTGAGGCAACTCGTTCTGCACAATTCCTCTGACAATAAGATCTCCAGAAGAGTCCACTGTCCTCATGCATAGTTCAGTTTATACAGCTCTTGGGGGGCATCTAGGAAAGGGGTAGCCAGGTCCCTGTAGAACATAACAGAAGGGACCCCAGAGGGTGTAGCTGCCCAGAAGCAGAGGAGACCATGAGAACCGGAGCCCTTTGGGAAATCACTGGAGGCTGGGGAAGACTGTGGACTTCCTAGAGGGTAATGAGTGAGTGGGGTCAAACCAACCTTGTCCAGATCTCAAGCAACTGGGGAACCTCAGTTGTCATTTTGTTTATAGAGTATTCATAAAACCTACCTTGTAGATTTAAGAGATATGATTAATAAAAGTATCTAATGGATACATGGAGACACAAGTGCTTTTTCTTCATGGTTACATCCTGTAGAAAGTGGCTGGCCTCACAGTGCCAGAAACAATGTAATGAGAATTTCCAGTTTGAAGAGCAGGCCTCATACAGCATAAAATACTAAAGCACCAGATGGATCTAAGCAGGTGTTTCAAATGGTCTGAAAAAGTTTAGACTCATATTACATGTGAGTAGAGGAGAGGGGAGGGTCACCTCAGTTCTTGGAGTCTGTCTCCCAGAAACAGGTCACTAAAGGCAGGCTCAGACCAAGTTGAACTCTGGTTTGAACCAGGCAGGCAGGGTAGGGAGCTCTGACATATCATGAAACAAGCCACAAATACGTTCCCTCATATATCCAGACATTCTTTCCTCTTAAAGGGCAAAATGTGCATTGGCTCCTATATTTGCAATAAAGTAAATGTTTTTTGGAATTAAAAAAAAAAAAAAAACCTCTTGCTGTGCTAATTCTTCTCTTTAATATTTTAATTGAGATATAGCTCATATACCATAAAATTCGCCCTTTTAAAATATATGATTCCGTTGAAAGAGTAGCATTGACATATGCACACTACCATGTGTGAAACAGACACTTGGTGGTAAGCTCCTATGTCACACAGGAAGACCAGCCCAGCCCTCTGGGACGACCTAGAGGGGTGGGGTGGGGTTTGGGAGGAAGGCTTAAGAGGAAGGGGAGACGATAGAGAGATGGATCCTTATGGCTGGGCTTCCCCAGCGGCTCAGTGCTAAAGAATCCGTCTGCAGTGCGAAGACCTGGGTTAGAGCCCTGGGTGGGGAAGAGCCCCTGGAGGAGGGCATGGCAACCCACTCTAGTATTCTTGCCTGGAGAATCCCCATGGACAGAGGAGCCTGGAGGGCTACAGTCCCTGAACTTGCAAAGAGTTGGACATGACTGAAGCGACTGGGCATACATGCACATACATAGGGCTGATTCAATATTGTTGTACAACAGAAGCTAACACAGTATTGTAAAACAATTATCCTCTAATTAAAAATTTTAAAATATGTATACAATTCAGTACTTTGTAATATATTCACAGCACTGTGCAGCCATCACCACTGTCTAAAGAAATCCCATGCCCACTGGTGGTCACCGGCCTAGTTCTGACAACCACAAATCTCTCTATTCTCCATGGATTTGTCTCATCTGTACGTTTTGCCACACAGACATTAGTCAGAGAGCAGTGGAATCCACAGTGATATCTGCTGATATTCAGAAACTAAGTCATTTATGTTGTTTACCAATAAAAATCATGCTGCTTACCAATAAAATATATATGACACAAAATTAAAACTCTTTGCTATACGTCCCACTAAGTTATCTGATTTAGATACTCTCCAAGGGAACTTAAAGAAGTTAAGTTCCTGACCACACACACACACAAAAGAAAATGTTTTGCTGAATATTTTCAGAACTGACTCCACTGGGATCATGGACATGAAAGAATAAGTGATTTTCTTTCTGTATATAGTTTTTACTAACAGAAAAATCAGTTTTCCCCTGATCCATCTGTATAAATGTGGAACAGAGATTGAAAGACATGGATTTAAAGGAGTGCCAAACTACTTCTCTGCCTCGTGTGGATCACAACAAACTGTGGAAAATTCTTAAAGAAGTGGCAATACCAGACCACCTGAGCTGCCTCCTGAGAAATATGTATGAAGGTCAAGAAGCAGCAGTTAGAACCGGATGACGGACAGCAGACTGCGTCAAAATTGGAAAAGGAGTACGTCAAGGCTGTATATTGTCACCCTGATAATTTAACTTATATGCAGAGTATATCATGTGAAATGCCAGGCTGGATAAAGCACAAGCTGGAATCAAGGTTGCTGGGAGAAATATCAATAACCTCAGATACGCAGATGACATCATCCTTCTGGCAAAAAATGAAGAAGAACTAAAGAGCCTCTTGATGAAAGTGAAAGAGGAGAGTGAAAAAGCTGGCTTAAAACTCAACATTCAGAAAACTAAGATCATGGCATCTGGTCCCATCACTTCATGGCAAAAAGATGGGGAAACAATGGAAACGGGGACAGACTTTATTTTCTTGGGCTCCAAAATCACTGCAGATGGTGACTGCAGCCATGAAACTGAAAGATGCTTGCTCCTAGGAAGAAAAGCTATGACCAATGTAGATGGCATATTAAAAAGCAGAGACATTACTTTGTCAACAAAGGTCTGTCTAGTCAAAGCTAGTCATGTGTGGATGTGAGAGCTGGACTATAAAGAAGGCTGAGCACCAAAGAATTGATCTTTTTGAACTATGGTGTTGGAGAAGACTCTTGAGTCCCTTGGACTGCAAGGAGATCAAACCAGTCAAGCCTAAGGAAACCAGTCTTGAATATTCATTGGAAGGACGGATGCTAAAGCTGAAACTCTAATACTTTGGCCACCTGATGTGAAGAACTGACTCCTTGGAAAAAACCTTGATGTTGGGAAAGATTGAAGGCAGGAGAAGAAGGGGATGACAGAGGATGAGATGGCTGGCTGGCATCACTGACTTGATGGACATGAGTTTGAGCAAGCTCTGGGAGTTGGTGATGGACAGGGAGGCCTGGCGTGCTGTAGTCCATGGGGTCACAAAGAGTCAGACACAATGTATGACTGAACTGAACTGACCTGCACCTAGGTCCAGACCTGCCCCTAGCAAGACTTGCTCAGAAAACCCCTTTTCTACTGTTAGAAAAATTCATTCAAAAGTCGGGAATAAGGCTAACGAATGACAACACGTCTTTGAAAGTCACACATGAGTATACCTAGCAGGCCTGACCAGGATTAATTAGCTGATTCTCTTGGGACACATCCCTTTCTTTACTATTTACTGTTGATCAAGGACCAGACTGTGCGATGTTACAGGGTAACTTGTATAAGAGTGCGTGCATGCATGCTAAGTTGCTTCAGCGGTGTCTGACTCTTTGTGACCCTATGGACTGTAGCCCTCCAGGCTCGTCTGTCCATGGGATTCTGCAGGCAAGAATACTGAAGTGGGTTGCCATGCCCTCCTACAGAGAATCTTCCCCACCCAGGGATTGAACCCAGCTTTATAAGAGTAATTTAAGCTGCAAATAATTTTATTTTGGCCCAGTAGAAATGCAGAGGCCTTCTGTCCCATAGAAAAGACAAGGCTAAAAGTTATGGTTTATTGTTCTATGGAACACCAACCCGTTTGGGATCTAACTTAACAATCTTATTTCGAGATTCTTCCTTTCCAGATATCTAGCTGTCTCTCACACACTTGTTTGAGCTGGTTCTACCTTCCTGCTTATTTCCTTACTAATGGGATAAATTAACCTGTCACATGTTGACTATACATTTGCATGAGTCATGCTTTTAATCTTTCAAAAATTATGCTTTAACAAAACATTGGTTTTCTCACCACAGCCAGTGAGCAACAATGCTATGTATGAAAAAGAGAGTGAGAGTGAAAGTCACTCAGTCATGTCCAGCTCTTTGCAACCCCATGGACTATACACAGTCCATGGAATTCTCCAGGCCAGAGTACTGGAGAGGGTAGCTGTTCCCTTCTCCAGGTGATCATCCCAACCCAGGGTTCAAACCCAGGTCTCCTGCATTGCAGGTGGATTCTTTACCAGCTGAGCCACCAGGGAAGGCCAAGAATGCTGGAGTGGGTAGCCTATCCCTTCTCCAGGGATCTTCCTGACCTAGAATCAAACTGGGGTCTTCTGCATTGCAGGTAGATTATTTATCAGCTGAGCTACTAGGGAAGCTCCAATGAGCACAAGCTTGTCCAAGATGTACAAAGATATTTGAGGCCTGAAAAAATTCAGAGCCTCCGAAATATAAGAAACATGTAAATCAAGGAATCAATCAATTCTTAGTTAAATAGTGACAAAATACACTATTTTAAATGTCTATATAAAGTATAGCTTTTAATATGAGATTTTTCTCTGTGGTCACAACTTCTGATGGCAGGAATCCCTTAAGACTAAAGGGGAAGACATATTCTTTGTGTCGGTTTTGCCAACAGTAAAATGGAATAAAAATAGCTCCGTGCTTGGAGACAGTCTCTTAGAGGAACAGCTGGTCCCACCTGCCCTGTTTCTGTGATGAGATTGATCCTAGGCTACAGAATCCCAGATCCGCACACCAAACCCACCTGGGCTCCCAGGATCTGGCAGGAGAGGATGGGCACAGACCGTGCCCTGCCCGACTCCCTGCATCTGCAGGACGCTGTGTCCTCTCTCTCTCTGGGCAGTCACCATGCTTCAGGACCTCTGGCGCAGGCTAGGGTCATGATGCATGTCAGCTGCCCATCCTGGCAACCATATCCACTGCCCATTGCACAACCCGTCAGACCTCGTGGGAAAGCATCCTGATGGAGGTTCCTTCTTCTATGTGGTGATGACAGCCATCCAACTGATTTGGCGTCATGGAAACTTTACTGCAGGCTCTGAGGACCTGGCAATAAGAAATACTAAGAATTATTCTGGTCTTGAGCTGTCTTCTGGGGAATCCATTCACCACTGGTATCCATGGTAACACCTAGGCGCAAAGAAGAGGTCTCAACAGGGATTTCACGTCCTCATATCCACAAGGTCCTTAGCTAATTTTTTCTTTTTTAAAGATCCTCATTTCAATCTTTGATCATCTAGCAATGTCAATTTTGATTCACCATGGATCCACCATTTGCATTACCATCTCTTTCAAGCACTAGAAACTGAATCACCCTAAAGTCACTCTTACAACTGTGGGGTGAGGGTTGAGGCTCCCTTTCTCACTTCTCTGAAACTACGGTCAAACCCACCATATCATTGTTGACAAAGCCAAATTCTCTTCTGACCCAAGATAGGAGGAGAAAGCAAACACACAAGTTGCAGGTCTCAAGGTTTTTACTAAGAAGGATACACTCCTCTCTAAGCCTCAAAACCGTAAGATCTGAATTCCTGCTCCAATTTAAGTTCTAAAGGAACTTTAGAGTGTATAATTTATTCATTTGTACCTTGGTTTTCCCCATCTGTAAAATGGGAGTGGCCATTAGTCTAAGGATCAGGTCATGATTGAATGAGATAATGTTCACCAATACCCAGCACCTATTTGGTACCTTGTAAATATTTGCTGTAAAAGTCCCACAATTTTAAAGTGGATAACTTTCCCATGTCACCAACTGAAGCTAGTAAAGTTTTCTGGGTTTAAAATAATCCTGTAGTTTGATGAGTGCTGAAGATATACTTATCTGGGGGACTTTCTCTACATCTTATCAACATATGAGGATGTTTTCAGACCCTACCTTAAATGACTCGATTAGTGTTAAATTCAATTATAGTTCACCAGCTGGCTTAATATTACTGCTTGCAGAATATGTTTAAATATAAACATTGATTGGCTTTGATTTTGCAGTCTTATTTTTACATTCTGGAATAAAATGAGGCAGAAGCTAGACGGGGGAGAGTGATGAACCAGTGAGAAGGGCAGGAAGTGCTGACCTGGAGGTTATAAACAGGAGCACTCATGAGGTTGTTTAAATATTTACTCAACGTTTAAATAGAATGTGACTTGCAAAGAATTAGAAAGGATTGAAATCTTTTATTTGGCAAGATCAGATCCATCTTTCTTCTTCCAACCAGTGGTTTCCAAAAACAAAAGTGACATGCTATTAGGAGAAAATGTAAACGCTTCACTTCTGTGGATTGCTGAGTTAAGGCTGCTGGGCTTGCCGCTGCTCAGCTTGTTCTTCGGTCTAATTCCTCTGTTTCTTGCCCTGGCAGGCAGCTGTCAATCATGGCTGCCCAAATCTGTAAGCATCCTCTCCCTTTTCTGCAGTTTCCTCTGTTGTGAATTTCTCCTGCCCAATGGAGAATGCACACAGCTGCCTTTGCCAGCCTCCTTCACTCCTTGAATGCAGACATGTGACTTAGAATCTCCTGATTAAAGGCAGGGAGCACCTTTGATTTAAAAAGAAGCTCTGTGCAGAAAGCAGTGGACTCAGGCAGCGGAGCATCAGGCTGGAGGGCGGGATGCAGTCACAGCTCCAGCCAGCCGGTTCCACCACAAACCTGTGAGCTTTCTAATAACTCCTGTGCTGGTAAATCCCTTCCTGCTTGATACCCAGCTCCTGGCACGTATTAGGTATTCAGTGAATTCTCATTGAATGAGGATCTGTTGAACCAAAACCTCTGCTGGGCACAGCTCTTCAAGAACCCGCGTGCATGCTTGGGGGAAAGCAGGGGATCTGCTTCAGGCGTGTCTTCCCTGCTTCACTGAGAAGGTGGTTGCCTGGTCGCCTGGGCCTGGACCCCAGGCAAGCGGCCTCCGCTGTGGCTCCTGTGCTTTGGAAAATCCTTCCCTGGCCCTCTAGCTGCACATTCCAGAGTCGGGGGTCTGTGGGGCCAAGAGGATGTGCCCATGGTAGCCCACCCGCTCCTTCTTGTCAAGCACACTTGGAGGAATTAGACCCCTGGATTTCCTCAGCCGAACACGCTAAAGCCTCATTGTAGGGTCTGTGCAGGCTTTACGCCAGAACCCAGCCTCCACGGGACAGACTCACGCACCGTGTGCATGCCTGGGCCCGGGTGGCTAATTTTATTTTTCAGCTGCGCTGGGTCTTCACTGCTGCTTGGGCTTTGCTCCAGTGGCCATGAGCGAGCGGTGGCGTGCGCGGGTTTCTCGCTGTGGAGACCTCTCTTACTGCAGAGCCCAGCTCTAGGGTGCATGGGCTTCAGTAGCTGCGGCGCACAAGCTTAGTTGCTTTACACTATGTGGAATCTTCCTGGACCAGGGATCGGAACCATGTCCCCTGCATTGGAGGCGGATTCTTAACCACCAGACCCTACCAGGGAAGTCCTTGAGTGACTGTTTGCAGGGGGGGATATGCGGGGTTTTAACCCTTGAGCACGTGCAAGACTGGGGGCATGGGGGCGGAGCCAGGCTGGGAAGAGAGGAGAGATGGCTTCACACCAAGGTCCAGCCCTCCCCTCCCACCATGCTCTGGTGCCCAGCTCCAAGGAGCCCAGAGATTCCAGATCTGAGCCTGACCTTCCAGGTAGTTTTTACAGTATTCTTGGTCAAGGTCAAAGGATAGAACATATTTCATTTTAATGGTTTGTCTGTGTACTGGTTACCTATTGCCGTATAACAAATTGCCCCCCATTAGCAGCTTAAAACAGCACACATTTACCATCTCACACTGTCTCATGTCAGGAAGCTGGGACCTTCCAGGTTGACTTTCCTGCTTCAGTCTCAGAAGGCCGCCATTAAGGTACCTGTTGGCCCAGGGGCTGTGGTCTCATCTGAAGGCCCGACTAGGCTCACTCAGGGCTTGTGGGCAGCAATTTATTTCTTTCAGGCCCTGGATCAGTTCCTTGCCACGTGGGCCTCCCCGACATGGCAGCTGACATCACCAAAGCATGCAAGCCAGAGGCAGGAAAGAGTCTGCCATGAAGCCAGGAGGCACAGTCTTCTGTAAACTATGACGGGAGTGGCACCATCACCTTTGTCATATACTATTGGTAAGACGCAAGTCACTAAGCCAGTCCACACTCAAGGGAACACAAAGCACCCTTTGGCCAGGCCCCAAACACCCCTCCCCAGGGACTCCAGCAGAACCCCCAAACCCTGAGCTGAGTGTGGGAGGCTTTTCCACAGAGCCCAGGGCTCCGGGAGCTCCACCCTGCCCCCTGGACAGATCAGTAAAGCCCCATTCAGAGGCAGCTTCCATGAAGGACAGAAATTACCACCTCCAGTTCCAATTACCAGCTGAGCTAATTGTAAAAGTAATTGCAATTGAGGGATCTAATTACCAGGCTGGGCCAGAGTAGTGCCTCCTCCCGCCTCTGGGGAGACTCCTGCTGCCTCCGGGGGGCTACAGATGTGGTGGGAATCCCATTCTTGAGGAAACAAGAGGTCTGGCTTGTATCCCAGAGACCAGAAGGCAACCCCAGATCAGGTTTCCCGGTGAAGAGTGGCTTCTCCCCTTGGGTTTCTGCCCAAGGACTCCTGAGCCGCTAGACCTGCTCTTGGGCCGCAGTCCATGACCAACTGTGAGCTGGCATCCGGTCATGGCCCCGCCCTGCACTGCCCTCCCCCATAGGTCGGTACAGTAGGCACGGTCAGCCCCTGTCTCCCCCATCTGGCCTGGAGCTTGTCCGCACCCTGCCCACCCCCACCACTTCCACAGCCCACCCGCAGGACCCATTCTGGGCGTCTCCTGCCAGCAACACTCAGGCCTGCAGAGCACGCCCAGCCCAGGGAGCCGAGTCTGGCCTGACCCTGCGTGAGCCTAGCACAGGGCACAGTGCAGGAGCTCAGAGTCACCACAGAGAGCATGAGGGTCCACGCAGGGAGGCCAGAGAGTGGCCTCCTCCCCCACCCGGCAGTAGCTCCAGCTGCCTGCTGGCCTGCATTCGGCCTCCTCCCACTCCCCTGCTACGTCCCCTGCGTAGCCATCCTTGGCCTAAGCCATACACACACTGTCAATATGGCCCACCTTCAGGAGACCGGAGCTGGGGCAGGGCCTGAGCAGTTTCTGGAATCAGGTCCCAGTTCCCCAGGATGTGATCTGGAAGAGGGGAAGGCCAGCTGGGTGCATCCTCTGGGCCCATGGACTCCTCACCTGTGGAGAGTGGCCTAGCTGGAACACCAAGACAGGGTCTTTCAAAGCTTGGGAGCCATGGCCCGGGTCCCTCTTGCCTGGGACTTGGGAATAGCACTGGGAGAGCTCCTTGTTCTGTAGAAAACTTTCCAACTCAGGAGTGGCCTGACCTGTTCCAAACTTTTAATAGGCCCCCATTGCCCTTGAAAGGGCTTGCCTGGGAGCTCAGCTGGTAAAGAATCCACCTGCAATGCAGGAGACCCCAATCCGATTCCTGGGTTGGGAAGAGCCACTGGAGAAGGGATATGCTACCCACTCCAGTATTCTTGAGTTTCCCTGGTGGCTCAGCTGGTAAAGAATCTGCCTGCAATGTGAGAGACCTGGGTTTGATCCCTGGGTTGGGAAGATCTTCTGGAGAAGGAAAGGCTACCCACTCCAGTATTCTGGTCTGGAGAATTCCATGGAGTGTATAGCCCGTGGGGTCACAAAGAGTCGGACACAACTGAGCAACTTTCACTTTCATTGTCCATAGCACAGGGCTTCCCAAGTGGCGCTAGTGGTAAAGCAGCAGCCTGCCAATGCAGGAGACATAAGAGATGCAGGTTCAATCTCTGGGTGGGGAAGATCCCCTGGAGGACGGTATGGCAACCCACTCCAGTATCCTTGCCTGGAGAATCCCATGGACAGAGGAGCCTGGCGGGCTACAGTCCACAGGGTCGCACAGAGTCAGACACAACTGAAGTGACTTAGCACACACACACACACACACACACATACACACACGCATGCATGCACACACGCCCGTACAGAAACACCTACCTGTAAGCCCCAGGCCAAAAAGCTAATGACCCAGCCCAGGCCTGCCCTCAGGGAGCCCCCAGCCCTGTGGGAGGGTAGGACCCTCAGACAGGAAAGATGCAGGGAGAAGTGGGCACCCTGAAGCCTCGCCCAGAGCATCCCGGGAGCCCCAAGCTGGGCAGGAATGGCGGTGGAAGGAGGGGCCAGGGAAGGGCTGGGAGGGAGGGTGGGTCGGACAGAACCCACACTTTCTGCCTGGGCCAACCTGCATTCTCTGCTTTTGTAACTTCGTCCTCTGCTGCTCCCCACCCCACCCTGCTAACCCCTTGGCTCCTCCAGATCTGATGGAACCCCCGAAGCTTATTCAATCTGGCAGAGGGAGCGGGTGGGTTTCCTGATAGAAAAGAACACAAAATGATGAATGCAACATGAATTCCAGAGCCCTGGAAAGTGAGGGCCCTCAAAGCTTTGGGCCACTGTATCACAGCTGACTTACCTCTCCCTTGCTGGGGTCAGCTGGAGCCCTCTGGTCCCAGCTCCCTTTTAACCTGCACCCCACCTGCTACATTCCCTGGCCCCTCCCTCCACACCCCATTCCTGCCCAGCTTAGGGCTCCCAGGATGCTCTGAGCGTGGCTTCACGGTGCTCCCTTCTCCCTGCATCTTTCCTCTCTCTGAGGATCCTAGCCTCCCACAGGGCTGGGGGCTCCCTGAGGGCAGGCCTGGGGCTTACAGACAGATGTCGCTGGAGACCTGAGGAAATGATCTAATGAATGAATGCTTTTCCCACAAATAAGGTGATACATGAACATCTGTCATCTAGCCTTGAAAACTTAAACGTTCAGTGGTCCAAAAGCAGGGGTTGTACACGAGGAAGTTCTCCTGGAATCTTAGACAAGAGTACTGGAGTGGGTTGCTATTTTCTTCTCCAGGGGGACCTTCTCAACCCAGGGATCGAACCCGGGTCTTCTACATTGCAGGCAAACGCTTTACCCTCTAAGCCACCAGGGAAGACCCTTGTCACAGCTACAACCAGCCTGAAATTCCCAAGCTCAGTACTCCCAGACCCCAGAGGCCAGGCACGGGGCGGCCACCAGGGGGCAGTGCGGGAACACACATGCTCATCAACAGCCCTTGCAAGCGCCCTTCCCTAAGGGTCCTATCTCCCTGCAGAAAGCACCTTCGCCCAGCCGCGGCCACCCCGCAGCTCTGAGTTCCCGCGCTTCTTTGCACTGTTTAACAAGAAAATCAGGGCTGTGAGATCGGGCAGATCCCGGATCAAACCCAAGCTCTCTCATTTCCCTCCTGGCTGTGTGAATTTAGGCAAGTTCCTTCCCCTCTCCGAGCCTCCATCTCCTAACCTTTGGGGTTCTTGCTATGCCCTCGAGAGCCTCCAGAAATGGGAAAGTGCCACGTGCGGATTGATGATCGGCTAATTATCATTCACCCATAGTCTCAGTCCACTGTCTGATTCCCAAAGCACGCCACATTAACCCAACTTTGGCTTTAGGGGAAAATGTTGAAAATGCCAAGCACCATAACAAGCTTATAAAAAGCTCTGATTTAGCCTCTATTAAAGACATCGTGAACAGTTTATTGATTTTTTTTAAGGGAAATGAGAGGAAACAGAAGCAAACCCTTCGGGGTGCCAATTGAATTAGCAGTTGGGAGTTTATTCCACAAGAGACAGCGCTCCGCAGAGCGCTTCTTCTGGCCCCTGCCCCGCTCCTGCCTTCTCCCCCTGCCCACAGCCGGGCGCTCCCTGGGCTTGTTACAGAGGAGAGCCCAGTGCCCAGCCCAGCACACACAGTCGGTGCTCAATCAGTCCACACTGCATTGCTCTGAGGAAGGCGCTGGGAAACACTTTCTCCCCCACCATCCACTAGGGTTTCTGACGGCATCCTCAGCAGTGCTTGGCTGCAAGCCCTAAACCCTGACTTGAGGGAACTGAATCTATTGGAAGGATGTCGGCTCAAAAAGTGAAAGGAGCTCAGGGGATCGAGCTGAGCAAACGTTGGAGCATCTCTGGGGGCCCCAGATGGAGAGAACTCTTCTCCCGAAGGCCAGGCTGCCATCCCTGGGATGCATGACCTCTCACGGCCTCTCCCTGTGGTTCAAGACTGCTGGAGTGAGCCCCCCACTGCCCCCCGCCTGGCCTGGGAAACACATGCATCTTGATGGGCAGCCCCAGGACCACCCCCCTCCCAGAGAGCTCAGGAGGGACAAGGCCCCCAGAGAAAGGGGCAGGGAGGCTACCAACCAGTGAAAGTCCACGACATCATTTGATACAGCAAGTTTGGGCCCCCAGCGCCGCCTCTCCTGTCCCTCTGCCCAGCTCTGCAGTGTGGAACATGGAAAGCTGTGGTGTGGGGGAAGCAGGCAAGATTCCTCCTTCTGAGAGTGTGAGAGCTGGCTGAGCGGGTACGGCTCACAGAGGACGGCGGGAGAGAGAGAGGCCCTTGGTGCAGACAGTCCTGGGTGTTCACTGGGTTGCTACTTGCTGTGCAACGTCAGGCAGACCTCTGCCTTGTCTGGGCCATAGCTGTATCGTCAGTAAAGACCTTTCTGCTGCCCTGGCCCTTCCATCCCGCAGAATCCCACTACAGCCTACAGAGGTGTCCGGGTTCCTCTGTCATCCACTACCTCTCACACACACACACACACACACACACACACTCACACACAGTCACCAGGCCCCAGTGAAATAGAAGCCCCTCCATATCTCATTCATTTAACAGCAAACTCCCAGAGACAGGAAGCTGGCCTTGAGCTTTAGCCCCTTTGCTCATTAGCTGCCACTAATCTTGAATTGAACTATGATTTTTAACTGAAGCATAGTTCATTTATAATGTGTTAGCTTCAGGAGTACAGCAAAGTGATTCAGTTATAAACATATAAATTCTTTTCCATTATAAGTTATTATGAGAATGTTGAATATTGTTCCCTGTGCTACACAGTAGGTCCTTGTTGTTTATTTATTTTATATGTAGTAGTGTGTTTCTACTAATCCCAAACTCCTAACTCTCCCCTCCCCTTCTGCCTCTGATAACCATAAGTCTGTTTTCTGCGTCTGAAGAAGTTTCAGTTTCTTCAGCTGAAATGTGTGATGTGACTAACACCTTAACTTCGAACAGGTTTGGTGGAAGCATCGGATGAGATTACAGACGTGTGAGAACTCTGTCAATTGTGGAACTAAGCAGATAGCTTCTAAACTGTGCATTTCCAAGTTGTTATTCATGCCTTTCCCTTTGGGGACGTGGGAGCTGGTTCTGAAAACAAAGCCTAGGGCCTTTTATTTGGGAATAAACAAAGCCCTTTTTTCCTCTCTCTGGGCTTTACAACTCGCTTATCAGGAATCCTGCAGCTGCCTGAGTCCTGTCTTCAGTCTGCAGACCCATGCCGCAGATTCCTGGGGAGCCACCCGGTGAGAAGGTGGCTCAGCTTGGTCCATGCTTACATGCTGGATGACTCAGCCAGTGAGTGTGTGTGTGTGTGTGAAGGATTTCATTTATACACTGTGTGTGTGTGTGTGAACGATTTCATTTATACCCAAAGGTGGTACTTGCCAATGCCACATGTGTAGTGCTAGCCACAAAATTTAGACCCAGAGCAGAATATTCAGACACAGCAGACATTTATTTCTTCTCTCACACAATGTGCAAGTCTGAAAAAATCCAACCAAAGAGGCCCTGCATTTCCGAACTCTATTTCCTTTCATTTTGGTTTACAGATTGGAGCGTTCTCTCCTAAACGCGTGTCTTTCTTGTATTATCTTACTACAGGCAGCAGAAAGAAATGAATGCCCGCTAGCTTTCAGACTCTTTATCCCTTTTCCGGAGACACCACATCCACGGCCCATTTTAGGCAAAGATTCATTAGGTGTTCTCAACTGCAGGACCTAGTCCCCCGCCTTCTTGCCTGTGACCTCCACGTCCTCCCCACCCACTGCCCAGTGCTGGGCCATGCCACACACTCTAAGCTTGTTGCTATGGCAACACCTCCACTTCAAGGTACCAATTTATTAGAGTATTAATTAGAATCATATAAGCTGCTGAAACATAGATCCAAATAAATAAGGGCTGAAAGCATCAGAATTTGGTTTCTTCTTTGCTTGAGAGTCCTGAGCCTGTGTTTCTAGTCAGCAGGAGCTTCCTCCTCCTTGCGAGCAGGGAGCGGGCTTCACTTTGTGGCCGCATCCCCTTGAAAACAAGAGACTTGTCGCCGCCTCCTTCAGCTTTAGGAAGGGGTGGAAATGAGGAGGGACACACCTGCTCTTTAAAAGGCTCAGCCTCCCAAAGGAAGTCCATTGCTTCTGCCTGTGTTTCATGGGCCGGAACTCAGAACTCAGCCCATGACCACATCCCTCCGCAGGGGAGGAAGGACCAGGGAGTGAGATGGGAATCTAGGGGACCAGGCAGCAGCCAAGACCAACCCCATCTTCAGAGATGTCTCTCTGGCCCACTGCACATGGCTGGGGGTGCATCTACTGCCATTCATTCATTTAATAAATATTTACTTAGCACCCGATTGTGTGCAGGCCCTGTGTGAGGGAAATCAACAATACCTCAGTGACTCAGACACCATCAGTGTCCTCAATGAGCTCACAGCTTAATGGAGAGACTTAAAAAATGAGCAGTTACACCAAAGTGTGATCAAAATTGTGTCCCCCAGGACGACGGAGCTGATGGAGAGAGTACGAGGAAGGCGGCTGATGACACGGTGAAGGACGCCCTGGAGACGACATTTAGGCTGATGAGACCTGCAAGATGTGCGACTGTTGTCCCGAGGGACAGTGCCAGTGCAGAGCGTGGCCCAGCCTGGCAGGCAGAGTGCGGCTGGTTGAGAAGAACAGGCTGGAGTCCTAGTTGCCTTCCTCAGCGTAGTTCCTAGGAGATGGCTCAATCTTCGGCTGATGGAGGGAAACCAGAGTGGTGAAGAAATTCACAAGGTGGACACACGAGGTACTAAGGGGGTTATTAGTTTCCTAGGGCTGATGTGACAAGTCAGCACAAGCTTAATGGCTGCAAACAATACAAATGTATTATCTGACTCTTCTGGGGTGTTAGAAGTCCAAAAGGGGCCTCAAGAAGGTTCCAGGGCAGAGTCTGTTTCCTACCTTTCCCGCTCCTAGAGACAGCCCGCTTTCCTTGGCTCCTGGCTCCCATCCTACTGCTGCATTCCTCCCATCCCAGCTTCTGCCCCCATATCCAGCCCCCCTCAACCCTAGGCTCTCCTGCTTTCTTCTTTCACTAATAAGCAATCTTACATAATTAAGGGATTATGTGGAGCCCACCCAGGTAATTCAAAACCACCTCCTCATTTCAAGGTCCTCAACTTAATCACATCTGCCAAGACCCTTTTGCTCTATAAGGTCACAAGTTCCAGGGTTTGGGATGTGGACATCTTTGGGGGGCATTATGATCGCCAGGTGGATCAGACAAGAAAAGGAGCATCCATGCAGGTGACCAAGCACAGTGACAAGGAAGATGAGCGTATTCGGAAGTCGGAAGGAAAGGCGCCAGAGCCTCAGCAGGAAGTCTATCACCCCCATCCACGGACATCTGTTTGTGCCTTGCCTCCCTTCACTCTCGTTTTGGTAACTGCAAACCAAATTTATTCATGGAGATACTCCTGCACATTCTTAACCTGGGGGTTGGACCATGACCAAGTTGAAGCCAACCAGAGTCTTTCACGCCCAGTTCAGTGGTGGGACTGGTCCAAGCCAGGACAATGAAAGCTTCCTTCTAAGTTATTTTGGAGTGGCTGGGGGATACATTGCTGCTGGTGACCATCGTTGGCCAACTCCTCTGAGATAATCCATGGAGAAAGAAGACTTGAGTCATATTGAAAGAGATCATAACGTTGTTTGAGAATCCAGATCTAGCTATACCTGAAGCCAACATCTCAATCATGTGAACAATAAGAACACAGCAAAATCCCATCTGGACTTAATCGTCTTTCTAGCCTTGGCAAACGAATGGATGTTGTCACGGCCAGCCTCTGGCACTGGTCTTAGGTCTAGGGGGAACAGCCAATGTCTCTCCCCTCTTCCTCAGTTTCCCCCATTCTCCAAGACTGTGTTTCACGCCACCTTTCCAAGGAAGGTGTCCCAATTCTCCACACTCCCAACCCACCTGGCCCTGGTTGGAATGCTTTCCATAGGATCCTGACCTCTTCCAGGTGACCACGTCACCCAAGTACCTATGCAGAGCCCTCTTGACCTTCCCTGTTCTTTCACCTCAGGGAGTGAGCTGCCCGTCTGCTCTCTGGCTACTCAGCTCCTGGAGTATGAATCCGTCAGAACCAGATGCTAAGCTGCAGGAGAGGCAGCAGCTGTCGTCCTCGAGATCAGGGAAAAGGAAAAGTCGTTGGCACCTCGCTGAGCGTTGCTGTGCCCTGTCCTTGAAGGATCAGAAAAGGCAGCTCAAAGCTTCTCACCCTGGGGTCTTCTCTGCAATGCCAAGGTCACCCAGCAGAAGAGCAGCAGATCATCTATCAGCCCCTGGATAGAAAATCAGGAAGGGTCCCCAAGGTTCCTGGTGACCTAGTCCTTCCACGTCTTTGATAGGCATGGGTTCGACTTGAACGCCTCCAGAGACAGGGAGCTTACCATTTCTCTGGCAAATCATCCTCTCCCTGGACAGTGGGTCCAAGTCTGCCCCTGAACTTACTCTGCCTCCGGTCTTTAGAGAAAGCCTGAGTGCATCCCTCTCCCCACTGCCCCTCCACCCGCTGTGCGCCCCGGTCCTAGCCCTCAGGGTGGTGCACTGGGAATGTCTAAGTTCCTCATCACTTCTGCCCCCCACATTTCTGTAGTTCCCACCCTTTTACTTCAAACATCTCCAGCTCTTTCCTGCGGGATCCCTGGCATGTCATGTAGCCTTGACATGAACCAGAAGGTTCCAGAACCCCCAGAGTTCCCAACCTCACCCAGCTAAGTGCCTGACCTTAGCCAAGGCAGGCAGAGATTAGGAAAGAGTCCCCACCCTCAGACCACCTTGTTTCCTTGAATCCTAAGACAGCCTCACCTAGGGGAACAAGGAGGTAGATTGTCTCTCACCTGGGGCCTCCAGGGAGGCCAGGACAGTGCATTTGCTGGTGAGGGACATTCAGTTACATCCAGTTAGGGACACTGAGCCCAGGAGAGGTGACGTATCGCACTCAGCATGGATCCCTGGATCCAACACTGCAGCTCTTCCAGGCTTCCAAAGAACCTGTGATCCCTCTGCTGGTACAGGCTCTCAGTAAATGTCTCAGGAAGGAAGGGGAGTGGCAGGAAGGAGAAGGAAGCATTTCTGAGCACCTACTGGATGCTAGGGGCGTTTACTGAGACCTCATTCCCTTTATCCATTGAGACAGCGTGGCAGCTGCTCCCGCCTTCAGAGAGGGGGTGGGGCGAGGCGGAGGTCACGTGGTCTGTGCGCGTCAGTGAGGAGGTGGGCGAGGCTGAGGTCACGTGGTCTGTGCACGTCAGAGAGGAGGTGGGGCGAGGCTGAGGTCACGTGGTCTGTGCGCGTCAGAGAGGAGGTGGGCAAGGCCGAGGTCACGCGGTCTGTGCACGTCAGAGGAGGGTTTGAGTCCAGCCCGTTAAGTGCTGGGCCACCCTGTTTCTCTGCTGTCGCTTCTTCCAGGACAGCACAGGCTATAAATGCCCCAGCAATGTCACCGGCTGCTCCTGAAGGATTACGTGTGGCGGCTGCAGCTCTACCTGTAGGAGGAGGGTGTGGCTAAGGGGAAGACGCAAGGAAAATTTGAGATGGGAGAAGGGGCACCCTCTTTCTCCAGATCAGAACACCAGATTTCGTGAGCCAGAGCTAGCCGAGTAAGACGCCAGTTCTGCCCCAACCCACCCTTCTTCCAGAAGTCACCCCAGCCCTGGGGTATGGAGCCATACTCTTCTCCCCAACCACCCACAGCCCAGTAACCTGCCCTGGGTAAGCTTTGTATTTAACAAGGGCCAAGGAAATATTCATTGGGAGGACTGATGCTGAAGCTTCAATACTTTGGCCACCTGATACAAAGAGCCAACTCACTGGAAAAGACCCTGATGCGGGGAAAGATTGAGGGCAGGAGAAGGGGACTAGAGGATGAGACGGTTGGATGGCATCACCGATTCAATGGACATGAATTTGAGCAAGCTCCAGGAGATTGTGAAGGACAGGGAAATCTGGCGTGCTACATCCCATGGGGGTCACAAAGAGTCAGACACGACTGAGTGACTGAAAACAACAAAGGGGCCCTCGGGGCAGAGGAGAGTGAGTCTGGAACACCTTCACTCAGTTACTCCATGAACACTTATCCTCGTTGTAGATCCCACTCATCGGGTTCCCACCACGCATGTTGTAAGTTCCAGCAGTGCAACTCTGGGCAAATCTGTTGTTCTCTCTCGGTCTGTTTCTTTTCTGTAAAGTATGCACGATTCTAGTGTCTGCCTTAAAAGACTGTTGGAAGAACTAAAGAGAATGAGTAAGCCCTCAAACAATGTTACTTACTACTATTAAACAACTACTATCCTGACAACAACACAGCTAAGAAGGTCCTGTTATTTCCATTCCCCAGAAGAGAAAACTGGAGCTCAGCCAGGTTCAGGACTCTGCTTGAGGTCCATCTAGGGGGACCTGGGGATGCAACCAGAAACTCTTTTCTTACCCGCTCCATCTTCATTCCCAGCAGCACACCAGGGACCAGGGGTCCTCAGGCACACAGGCCTGATCTCTTGTCCAGTGGGGGAAGACACACACATAGACAGTCCCAACTCTAGGGAGTAAGAGCTGTGATGGAGGGCCTAGGGAGCTAGAGAGCGGGGGAAGGGTAAGAAATGGAGGAGAGGTCCCAACTCTGGGGAGATGGGGAGCCCTGGGGAGACTGAACGAGAGGTAAACTTTTAGCCAGGCCCCCTTCATATAGGAAGCAACTGGAACAGTAGTTAAGGAACAGAGCTCAAAACCCGGTTCTGTCCCTCCACTGTGTGATCTTAGAGAAGGAAATTCACCTCCCTGAGCTTCAGTTTCCTCATCTAAATAGCTTAGTAACTGTGAGACCAAGTAAATGAAAACACCTGGCACCTGGTAGGTATTTACCATTTACAAAGTTCACTTTCCTATCAGTCTCCAAATGCTTATTGAGTGCCTCCTGCATGCCTGATGCCGGATGCAGAGATCAACCGTGATCTCACTGGCAAAGATGCTCAGTGAGCAGAAGCAACTTGCCTAAGGTCACACTGGTTCAGTCTGCCTCGTGCTCACAGGGGACTTAAGAGTTCATCACCTTGGCAAACCCTCCAAACATCTCTGAGAGGATGAAGTGACTGCTTCTATTTCATGGATGAGGGAACGAAGACCCAGGATGGGGTTCTTGCACAAGATCATCAAGGACCACCTTTGACAAGATCAGGACAACACCCTCCCCACTCCCGTCAGAGCACCGCTGCCCTCAGGGTCCAAACAGAGGCCTGGAGAGAGCCAAAAGTCCACACAGGCAAGCTGGCTCCAAATAGCGGGGCGGTTGATTATTTGAAGTCCAAGTTCCATCTTTCAGAGGAAATAAGCTGATCAGAAGGGGGTGAGTTAGCTGCTCATGGACACAGGTAGTTTCTTCACTTGTAAAATAGAAATGAAAATAATCCTACTGCTTGATGTTCCCCTGGTCTTGGAGAGCAGAGTCCTGCCCTGATTTACCTCTGGAATCCACCCCATGCCTCTCACAGCCTAGGAGCTTAGGGTGGGACTGAGCCATCACCCCCAGCTGTAGGCACAGTACGCAGCAGGGCTGGCCAGCATGTCACAGTCCCCCAGCTGCAGGGTTTGGACTCCAGACCCAAGACTTCTGGTGTCTCTAATGGGAAAGGAAAGCTCTTTCAATGGAGCTATTTGGAGGTGAAGATGGAAGCAAAATGCTGGTCTACGCACCGGTGAGGACAGCAAAGGAAGTGGAGCCAAGAACAGATGCAGCATCCTGGGCCCATTGTCCAATCAAACGCAGCCTTGTGTTTGGCTTAAGCAATCCTCTAGAATATGTAATTATGGAAACCAATATATGTCCCGCTTTCCTTAAACCACATTGAATCAAGTTTCTGATCCTAGAAACAGCAGAAACTTGATGAATACTGTAACCCAAGCAGGAGCTAACATATCACATTTGCCATGAAAAAAGTATAAGAGAGTACTAACATCTTAATGGTAGTAATTAAATGGGAAAACAATGAAATTAATCAATAGAGTTTTATTTATCCAGAAGATAGTATTTAAGGAGAAAATTATTTATTTAGGGAAGCATAAGGGGGGAAATGGAGACTTCTGAAATTCTGAAGAAGGCAGCAGGGCCCTCCCAGGGAGAAATCGTGGAGAAACCATCATGAATGAACGCACATGCTAACTCTGGTAGGTGGGTCTCTGACTGTGATTGCATACCATCCCCAAACAGCCAGCACACTTAGTGGTTCTACACCCACTTTCAAAAATGAGGGAAATGATGTTCAATAGGAATAGACACTTAGCCAAGCACATATTACATTTGCACCAAACTCCATTTCACACCAAGTCCATTTCCTCATCAAATAAGGCATTCAACAATAGTTTACTACCAGTACCTAAGATACCTCTTTGATCACAGTCTCTGTGTTCATCACAGGGACATTATAAAAAATACCCCAAAGTAGAAATCCATAGTAAAAATCAGGGCCAGTACCAATGGGGACTAGACTCCAAAGGTGGCTTCCATCCCCCACCCCTCCTGGGGTCTCCAAGGGACAAAATGAAGATTCAAGGCTGACTGCAGAGTCTATGCATGTCCTATGGGACCAGCATACCCTCTGGCCCCAAGACCAGAACTGACAAACTTGCTGCTCTCAATAAAAGCAGTAGCAGTCTTGCCTGAAAACCCATTGTCTCTTTCTTCCATTAAAAAAAGGAAGAAATCCCTCAAATAGATCATTATGCAGTCTCTACCCACTGGTGCAAATGAAAGGCAAATCTTTTGTAAGTCTCTTTCAACATTCCATCCAGAAACTCTGCACCGATGGGAGATAAGAAGAACTCGGAGCCAGGTGAGGTCACGCTGGACCCTGTTTAGCCAGGTCGGAGCACGGGGCTCCCATCCAGTGGGCATCTGCTCTTGTACCGTGTTGGGCTGAGCTTCCGGAGGGCCCGAGTTCTTGGCAGGGAAGTAGTGCTGGTCTCCATTGCACGGATGAGAAAACGGCACAGAGCGACCCAGGGCAGAGCAAGACTTGAACCTGGATCCCTCTGCCTCCAGAGACTGCAACTCTCACCTCCCTGCGCACTCGCACTCTTTGAGCACAGTGAGAAATGGTAACCAAGCAGGAGCAGAGCTGAGCTCCAAGAGACAGAGTTCTTTTTTTCTGCGCAAGAAGAAGCTAACAGGCCCCCTCCCTCGCATCTGCAGCGTAGGGTTGCAGGGATGCTAATGAACAAAGTCACTCACAGTCTGCCCTGACATCCTCAGAATATATCGCCCTGCTCTGGGAACACGTCTCCTTAGCCCCATAAATAATTGCGAACCCGTGCGTTCCCTGGCATTTCTGCTGAAATCATCACTCACCCACACTCTCTGTGCTTCCTGCAGAGCCAAAGCAATTCTTTCTGATTTTAAAAAAATGCAGTCTTTTATTGAAAATAGTTTTTGTATTCGCTCTCCACCAAGCACCTCCTCAGTGCTGCGCTCGGTCTTAAGCAGCAGAGACACAGAATGGCTTGGACACAGCCCTGCCCTCAGGGAACTCAGATCCTGCAGAGAAGAGAGAGAGACCCAGCAGAGCATTAGAACTGCACCATGTAAATTATTTACCAGAATTAGGAGGAGGGGCCAGTGTGAGGAGGGCCGGCAGTAAGTACAGACAGTGCCCTGCGGGGGACAGGAGGAAGCAAGGCTGACTCTGGGGCGGCGCCACAATGGGGAGAAAGGTGCTCTTGGAAGGGGGCGAGAGGCGGGTGGCGAGCCAGCCTGATGGCAGAAGGTGCGAATCTTCAGTCAAGCTATTAACATCATAAAATCACAAGTGATGGGTTTTTCTTTTTGTTTAGTGTGTGTGTGTGTGTGTGTGTGTGTATGAAGGGTGTGCTGAGGTGCACACACCAGTAACTGATCTTAAGGGACATGCACAGATACAGGAGTTGAGGGCAATGAGGGAAGAAAGCCAGGAGGAGGCAGAAATCAAGGACGGTGTGAACTGCACAGACTGTGACATTGCTAAATTAATTAGTCCATGCCAGCTCCCACAGTCATTGGCTTGACAATGGACACATGATGTCAATCAGCCAACCAAAGCCGACCCTGGAACTTTTGCTGGGATGTCTGGCAAAGAGACTTGTTTTTCGCCTGGAGCTGCTACTGATTACTGTGAGGGGAGTGCCCGCCTGAGGATGGGGCGGACACAGAGGAAAGCACCCTCTTAAAGGCACTGTTCAACCCCGCTGCGTGACTGATGCTCACTCTGCCAGGAGATATTCAATTGCACAAGCCAATTTTTTTCTTTTTTTAAAAATATTTGAGATGGTTTATCACACTGGTGACCTCCAGGGTTGTGACGGTGGATGCAAAGACCTGTGACAGTAGATGGAAGATATACTCACACTCAGCAGGTTGTGGAAGAAAATGCAGTTTTGTAGATGGGTGGTGACCAGGTCACAGAGGGCTGTGGTGTTAAGCCAAGTATAAGCGGTGGGAACCAGAAAAGGAATTTAAGCAGGGGGGTGGTATAATCAGATATATATATATATATACATATATATATATATATCTGTGGGCTCACTCTGTTTATTCAAATGTGTTTAAAACCTAGAAAGAATTCCCCAAGTAGGAAGCTAGCCAGACGTTTTTCTTCTCCAGTTTTTCTGCACGAAGGTGCTATCCAAGGTACTGAGATACCCAAGAGGACTCTTCCAGGAAAGGAAGCAAGCTAAGTCTTGTGGGAGGAGATTGGCATGCTGGCTCATACATTCAAAATGCCAGCTAGTTCTAGTCCCTTATTTCTGCACAAATTGAATCAGTCCTGGGCTGTTTGTCTCCCTTCTCCTATAGACAGGGAAGAAAGTCTATTTGTGTATGGCTGCTCCCTGAAATCAACCTCAGGGCATACACAAATCTTTTGTCCTTGCCTCTGCCTGGGCTGATGGAGCAGGGACTAATAAAACTTAGAGACAAAAAGACTGGGTAACGAGTTCTTTGATACTGAAGTGTGCAAACAGCCAGAATGATTAACATACTTGTCTGGGGTTGGTGGTAGATTATTGGTCCCAGTTCTTCACTTCTCCCTGTATCCAACCTCTTTTTCATATGATGAGTCCTTCTCATCAAAAGAGTAGGACATAGTTCCCTTTTCTTTAGCTTTGGTCTTGGCCGTATGACTTGCTTTGGCCAAAACGGGGGGACAGAAGTGAAGATGAGCCTGTCCCAAGCTTAGACGTTACCAGACCCAGGCATTTCCACTAAGCTTCTTGCAGGGTGTCATCACCACTGGGAGAGTGTATGCCAGTGTAACCGCTGCTGGGGGATAATTCTCCATGTCTCCTCCACACAACAGGAGAAGGGGATGACAGAAGACCAGATGGTTGGATGGCAACACCGACTCAGTGGACATGATTTTAAGCAAGATCTGGGAGATGGTAAAGGACAAGGAAGCCTGATGCCTTGCAGTCCATGGGGTCACAAAGAGTCAGACACGACTGAGCAACTGACCAACTAGAAACCACAGATCTTATGAGCAGAGCCACAACTGGCTACATAATTAACAGGTCCTCACTGCAAAATGCAAGTGTATAGTCTCTAATTTTGAAAGTACTCACAATTGAAAGATCAGTGATTTTTATGTGTGGCCCTGTGCAGTTTCATAGGGCACATGCCCAGGAAGCCAGCCCGGCAGAAGCAGTGATAGCTTCTGTTTTAGGTCAGTTCAGTTCAGTTCAGTCGCTCAGTCGTGTGACTCTGTGACCCCATGAACCACAGCACACCAGGCCTCCCTGTCCATCACCAACTCCCAGATTCCACCCAAACCCATGCCATCGAGTCGGTGATGCCATCCAACCATCTCATCCTCTGTCGTCCCCTTCTCCTCCTGCCTTCAATCCTTCACAGCATCAGGGTCTTTTCAAATGAGTCAGCTCTTCACATCAGGTGGCCAAAGTATTGGAGTTTTAGCTTCAGCATCAGTCCTTCTGATGAATACCCAGGACTGATCTCCTTTAGGATGGACTGGCTGGATCTCCTTGCAGTCCAAGGGACTCTCAAGAGTCTTCTCCAACACCACAGTTCAAAAGCATCGATTCTTCTGTGCTCAACTTTCTTTATAGTCCAACTTTCACATCCACACATGACTACTGGAAAAACCATAGCCTTGACTAGACGGACCTTTGTTGGCAAAGTAATGTATCTCTGCTTTTTAATATGCTGTCCAGGTTGGTCATAACTTTCCTTCCAAGGAGTAAGCGTCTTTTAATTTCATGGCTGCAATCACCATCTGCAGTAATTTTGGAGCCCAGAAAAATGAAGTCAGCCACTGTTTCCCCATCTATTTCCCATGGAGTGATGGGACCAGATGCCACGATCTTAGTTTTCTGAATGTTGAGCTTTAAGCCAAGTTTTTCACTCTCCTCTTTCACTTTCATCAAGAGGCTGTTTAGTTCCTCTTCACTTTCTGCCATAAGGGGCCAACAAATGATGATCTTTAGATCAAATTCTGTCCATCAGTTGTTTGGGTTTGACCCTGGAACTAAGGAAGTTTTTACATTTTTAAATGACTGAAAAAAAAACAATCAAAAGAAGAATACATTATGTGGCCTGTGAAAAGTGAAGTGTTAGCTGCTCATTTGTGTCAGACTCTTTACGACCCCATGGATTGTAGCCCACCAGGCCCGTCTGTCCATGGGATTTCCCAGGCAAGAATACTGGAGTGGGTTGCCATTCCCATCTCCAGGGAATCTTCCTGACCCAGGGTTTGAACCCCCATCTCCTGCATTGCAGGCAGATTCTTTACTGTCTGAGAAAAATTCAAATGTCAGTGTTCATAAATAAAGCTTTATTGAAACATATGCCTGAATATTGATTTCCGTGGTGTCTGTGCCGCTTTCACACCACTACTGCAGTGCTTGGTTGTTGCAATAGAGACTGTGTGGTCCACAGATTCTAACACATTTGCTTTCTGATTTGTTACAGAAGTTTGCTGACCCTGTTCTCAGCTAGACAGAAGAGTTACCCAATGAATTCCTGCCGGTATTGGCTGAGCACCAGCTAAACCACAGATCTCTGAGAATGAGTGCTACTATTGTATGGCCCCCGAGATCCTGTCAGAGAGTAATGCAGCAAATTCTAAGCTGTAGGGCTTCACTCCAAGTTAAAGTTTCTCAAATAATTGTATGTGGGATGATTTCCCAAGGGCATGGAGGAGCCTTCCATGACGTTGCAGTGCATCATAAGAAAGCACTGCTGTTTCCCATTTTCTGTAACACCTTATTGCATCAAGGAGGAGGTTTCAGCTTGGTCCTGGTAAGTCTTTCCCTCTCTCCTCACTCCTGGTCACGTCTTCATAAGAGAAACAGACCAGAACTTGCGCTCAGTACCTCTATCGGGTGAGGCATCTCCCTAGAATAGATGCGAGTGCTGTCTCTACTGTGTGTCTTCTGGTGATTTAACTTTCCATTTCTGGCAAGCAGTACTAGTGTTCTATTTATGTCAGTGTGTTAGTTTCCTTTTTACATGCTGTTGTTGATGTAAAAATTGTGATTTTACTTGAACAAGAATTATAAAGTTGTATTACCTAAATAAAAATATTGAGTAAATCATCATGCAGACAGAGGTAAATGTGAGGAGAGTGCCACAGAGGTGGTGGACAAGTGGCTGAAGTTTGGGAAGCGTGGAGAGGGCTGGCTCTTGAAACCCTTCCGTCCTCTGGTTGCAGAGCATGGTGTAAGCATGTGACTCTGGGACAGCCCTCCCTGGCTCAGCCCCCGTCTCTGCTGTGCGTTGGCTGTACTTCATTTCTCTGAGCCTCTATCCTGTTGCTGCAAAATGGAGAGGACAGTACCTGTCTCCAAACTGTAGTGAACACTGTAGGCTGCCTATCAGCGCACTTCCTCCTTCAGCCCCTGTGGATAAAACCCAGTTGTTTCAAGGTATCTACTGCTCCCCCAGGTCACGTCAAGGTGAAAGCTTGCTCCCAGCTCTGGATATGGCCTAATTGCCCCCTTCCTTTTGCCAATGATTTGGCCAAAGGTAGGTTGTGATCCAAGGCTGGCACTGAGCCACCAGCGATTTTTGAGAAGACTTAGTAGCTCCTAAGAGAGAGTCACTGAAATAAGGTTCTTTTGTCCTTGTGTGGATATTGTTGGGTCTGGATGGGATTCCTGGAACCAGTGTAGCCAGTTACCTCTGATGAAGTCAACACTGGACTCCCCTGGTAGTACGGTGGAGGAGACTCTGCCAGCCAGTGCAGGGGACACAGGTTTGACCCCTGGTCCATCCAGGAAGATTAGACATGCTGCGGAGCACCTAAAGCCAATGCTCCACAACCTCTGACCCCGCAGGCTGCAACTGCTGAAGCCCATGCGCCACAGCAAGGAGGCCACCACTGCGAGAAGCCTGAGCACTGGCTGAAGAGCGGCCCTGACCACAACTAGAGAAAGCCCATGTGCACAGCCAAAAGAAACAAATAAACTTAAAAAAATAAGTCACATCAGTACCAGAGAGCAGATTGGTGGGCAAACCCCAGGCTTGATGATGTTGAACTGCTAAATCAACCAACTGTGAAGCTAACCTTTCCTCTGGAAGTAAAACATGTGTCCTAAGAAACGTTCTTATTGTTTAAGCCAGTTAGAAATGGGGTTTCTCTCACAACCAAAAGAATCCTAACTGATACAAACACTGGTATTTTATGTTCCAGGATCAAATCACTACATCAATACATCTGCCAAATGGTCCACTTGGCCTGTGGTTATGCAGACAGCCCCTTGCAGATAATCAGCTGTAACAGAGAGTCCCCTTTGTCAGCCAGCGCCCCTTGATCTCTTCTTCCTTAGGAACAGAACCTAGATTTCATTGAGGGCAGCAATGTGCCCAGTTAAAAAGGAAACTGCATTTCCCACTCTCCCTGTGCCTGTGGGTGTGACCACATGACTAAGTTCTGGCCAGTGATGTGCGGATGACAGTGAACTGTGAGTGTTCCAGGAAGGTGCCTCAAGGAAGCTGATTCAGCCAAAGCACACTTCCTTCTAACGGCACATTCTATTTGCTTGTTTCTAGTAGTCAGTGAGGGAGAAGGCAATGGCAACCCGCTCCAGTACTCTTGCCTGGAAAATTCCATGGATGGAGGAGCCTGGTAGGCTGCAGCCCCTGGGGTCGCTGTGAGTCGGACACGACTGAGCGGGTTTGCATTCACTTTTCACTTTCATGCATTGGAGAAGGAAATGGCAACCCACTCCAGTGTTCTTGCCTGGAGAATCCCAGGGACAGCGGAGCCTGGTGGGCTGCCGTCTATGGGGTCGCACAGAGTCGGACACGACTGAAGTGACTTAGCAGCAGCAGCAGCAGTAGTCAGTGATGAAAGTGAAAGCGGCTCAATCGTGTCTGACTTTTTGCGACCCCATAGATGATACAGTCCATGGAATTCTTCAGGCCAGAATACTGGAGTAGGTAGCTGTTCCTTTCTCCAGGGGATCTTTCCAACCCAGGGATCGAACCCAGGTCTCCCACACTGCAGACGGATTCTCTACCAGCTGAGCCACAAGGGGCTTCCCTGATAGGTCAGTTGGTAGAGAATCTGCCTACAGTACGGGAGACCCCAGTTCAATTCCTGGGTTGGGAAGATCCCCTGGAGAAGGGATAGGTACCCACTCCAGTATTCTTGGCCTTCCCTTGTGGCTTGATGAATTTCTGGAGCTTCCTTGCACTCCAACCTTGCACTCCAACTTCTTTGACTGTTTTATGTAGCAAAGTGAATCCTGTGTGTTTAAGCCCCTGTTTGGGATTTCTGTTACATACAGCTGCACTTAATCCTATCTGATACATATCTAATTGCAAATTCCTTGTTCTTTATCAAGAGGCTGATGTCTGCAAACACATAAAAACGTGACTGAAATAATTTTCAGATACACAGAAGACCTAGGATTTAATATGATCTTTATTCACACTCAGATTCTCCAAAGAAACTTAGAGCTGTTGGGAGGGTGAAAATGGATCATTTATGTCATAAACGTAACTCAGAATCCAGTCCACACAAAGCACCCAAGCAATGACATGTGTGCACTCAGTCGTGTCCGACTCTTTGTCACCCCAAAGACTGCAGTCCGCCAGGTTCTTCTGTCCATGGGATTTCCCAGGCAAGAATATTGGCGTGGTTGCCATTTCCTTCTCCTTTGGCATCTTCCCAACCCAGGGATCGAACCTACACCGCCTGCATTGGCAGGCAGATTCTTTACTACTGAGTCACCTGGGAAGCCCAAACAATGACAACTTACAGGTTATTATTGTTATCAGATAGTCCAGCCCTCTGATTTGATCCGTGAGGAAATGGAGATCCAGAGAAAGGAATCAACTTGTCCAAATCATGTAGCTCAGCAGTGCAGGCAAGACTAGAATTCATATTTCGACATTTCAGAGTTCTTTCCCCTCTCCTAAGCCTTTTGCAAGGTCGGAAGCTCCACCACAGAGAAGTGTGCAAGGGGCCTTGGATGCCCACATCCTTCCCAGGGACATTTCCTGCAGTTATCTTGGTCCATTTTTAAACTTGCAATACCAAAACACCACAGTCTGGGTAGCTTGCAAACAGCAGAAATTCATTTCTCATAGTTCTTGAGGCTGGAAGTCTGAGATCAGGGTGCTAGTATGGTCAAGGGAGGCCCTCTTCCAGCCCACAGACTTCTTGCTGCATCCTTAGAGGGAGGAAGGGGTCAGGAAGTGCTCTGGGCCTCTTTTATAAGGGCACTAATCTGTCATGAGGCCTCCACTCTCACAGTCCAATCACTTCCCAAAGGCCCTGCCTCCCACACCCTTCCCCTTGGGGAATAGGATTTAACTTTGCATTTGGCAGTGGGAGAGGGGAGGGGAACACAAACATTCAGACAACAGCACCCCTCTGTAGGCAGTCAGCTCCATTGAATGACTCTTAGTTTTCTTCTAAGTTCAGGATTCCATAGCTTTTTCAGAACCAGAATGAAAAGGAAAGTTTGAGAGTCTTTCCTTCTCCCATCTGTGTCCTCCCCTATAATGCCTATGAGTGAGTATAATGATGTGTGATGGAAATGAAAACAAAAGTAGGAAAAGCAAATAGCCAAAGCCTCAAATTTTACTGGAACCTAGACCACAAGTAAAGGGGGATTATGGCATGGTTCCTCCTGTCTTTGTGGTCTTTGCTTGCCTTCTTTCCAGTCGTCCCGTCTCCTGTAGACAAGGCGGGAGCCGTGTGGCTAACACAGTCATGGGAAAGGGTCTCGAGGTGTCAGGTCTCACCTAAAGACCTAAAGGGAACCCTGGAAGTCTCCAGAGGCTGTTTTGATGTTGCCTTCCAGCCAGAGGATAGCTGTTATTGGCAGAACTTTATCAACATTTCCTTAGTTGTTATTAAGGCAGCCAGCTTGCCCCAAGCTGATGAATTTTAAAAGAAGCATAAAATAAATTTTTTTTTAAAAATTCTGAAGCTGAAAAAGTAATGAATGTTTAAAAGCTTGCCTTGTTTGAAGCTTCTCACTGGAGATTAACCCATTCACTGATTAGGGATTAAAAAAAAAATGATTATTAGCAGATTCCAAAAAGCATGTTAGACATTAAAATATCTCCAACCATTTAATCCTTCAAAGAACCCTATGAAGCAGAAATTGTCACCACCCTCCAACTCAGTCGTGAATACAGGAGCTGGATGCATACGTGGGCCTGTGAGACAGCCGAGCACACCTGGGTATCCATCCTGGGCACGGCCGTGATCTGGTCCTTCACCCCGGTCCACTCTGGGACTCAGCCAGGACAGATGGCCCGTTTAGCCTGCCCAAAGACAATCTTCTGTACTTGCCTGTCAGCTCACAAACCTTCCAGCGTGGCCAACAAGGTCAACAAGCTCTTTGGAGGTGAGGAGGGAAGAGAAGGGGGTGCCGTGGGTGTGGGCTTGGGCCGTCTGCATCCTGGTTCCCATCAGCTCAGAGGAGCAGGCTGCCGAGCCCCGAGAGAGTGAGGGAAAGCCGGTCTTGGTGGTCCCAAGGGCGGAACTAGAGACCCCAGAGAAGAAGCCTGTGCTAAGCGCTAAGTCATTCAGTCATGTCTGACTCTTTGCGACCCCATGAACCGTATCCTGCCAGGCTCCACTGTCCATGGGAGTCTCCAGGCAGGAATACTGGAGTAGGTTGCCATTTCCTTCTTCAGAGGATCTTCCCGACCCAGGGATCAAACCTGCATCTCTTATGTCTTCTGCATTGGCAGGTGGGTTCTTTACCACTAGCACCACCCACACAGAGCAAATCTGAGCTCCACAGAGGTTGAGCTTCTAGCAGAGCTATCCAACTACTCAGGAACGAGTGGCCTGTCCCTAGAGGTATGCAAGCAGAGGCCGCCATGCTGCCACCTTCCTGGAATGCAGTGTGAGGCATCCTGGCACTCAGCGGTATCAAATCAACCCTTGTTCCAGGAGAATGTACCACAGTCAGCATCATGCTAGCATGAACTGAGCACCTGCTCTGTTCCACAAGCCCATCCGATCCCAACAACTCTGTAGGTTGGGATCACTGGACCTATTTTACAGACACTCAGAGAAGGCAAATGGCTTGTTCAGGGTTGCACACGTCCTGCTGTCTCCCATACCTGTGCTTTTGCCACTCTGCATCCTGCTTGAAGTCAGTCCCATTGGCGGAAAGCAATCTTTCCATAGGGAAGAGAGATCCTGTCTTCATAACATTAAAAATCACTACAAGTTACTGAAAGTTAGCTATGTGCCAGGCACTCTTCCATGCACTTTGCAGAAATTGTCTAACTTAATCCATCTATTAAACTATCTTTCTCCATTGTGTTATGAAGGAACTGACTTCCAAAGTTGAAGTCACTTGCCCAAGGCTACAGCTAGCTGGCCAAGTCAGCCTGACTGTGGGCTTGAGCTCTGCTTCATTCTGATACTTATTATTCAGGCAGGGCACCCCTGGTGGCTCAGATGGTAAAAAGTCTGCCTGCAATTCAGGAGACCTGAGTTTGATCCCTGGGTCAGGAAGATCCCGTGGAGGAGGGCATGGCAACCCAACTTCAGTGTTCTTGCCTGGAGAATCCCATGGACAGAGGAGCCTGGTGGACTACAGTCCATGGGGTCTCAAAGAGTCGGAGGTGACTGAGTGACTAAGCATATGCAGGCAGGGGGCAAATCCAGCAGGCATGCCTGCGGAACAACAGGAAGACAGCGAGAAAGGGGAGGGGGTGAGGCTGGTTTGGGGCAGCCATGTGAAAGAGCAGGGCTCATAGGGCTGACAGGAGGCTGGGGAGGTCACTTCCACACCCACACCAAGCCTGGCTGTAGAATGAGATGCTCCCCAAGTTCAGGTGGTTTGTATGGCTAGCTGCGTAGCCTTAGTCAAGTCACTGTCTCTCTCTGAGCCTGGAATAGCCCACAGTTTAAAGCAGAGCTCCAAGCCCAGCAAGGATGAGAGGACAATTTGGGAACTAAGGCAATTAGGCAGAGTTATTAAAAGCTAGGTCCACTCACCAGTTTGCCAGCTAGGAGTGCTTACTTATCCTCCTTGGCGTGGAGCACTTGGGAATGGGATCCAACCACTTGCAAAGCACTGGGTCCCAGCTATTCAGAGAGAGAGTAGGGGTGGTGGCCAGATCCCAGATATTCACGCACTTTGATTTTTTCAGCCAGTACCTGCCAGGAGCCCTGTTCCCAATCAGCTACTGAGTTGATCCTCTGGGTCTCTTTCACTCATTTCTTTATTCATTCAACAAACGTTTATTGGGCACCAGCAACACAGCCATTCCAGAGTTAGGCACATTCGTCCATACCCTTGCTGACTCTAGGATAAGGCTGTTTCCCCCATGGGACAGGTGAGAGGAAGTGGTTTAGCTCTGGTCACATGGCTGGAAGCGGGCGGGTTCTCACTGGAGCCTATGACCTTGCTGCAGCAGGGCCAGTCCCGCCTGCCGGAGTCTGAGATAAACCGGTAACCCAGGGCCTGCGGCTGGAGCCATGTGCGTGCACGTCTGAAGGCCCTGGATTTCCCACCGTCCTGGCACCTGTCGCAGTTTAGCGGGTTACCATGGTATCGTTCCCCCCAGCACCCCGGGCAGCGGGGACCACCATCTGTTTACACGGCTGTCAGAGGAATTGATGTCATACGAAATTGTCAGCTCAGCAGGATGAGAGGAGGAAGAGTGGGCGGCTCTGAAAGCTTCCAAGCCATCAAAACTCATCTTGATCAAAGCCATGAGCAAGTGGCTGCTCCCCTGGGGGAAAGGGAGGGAAAAAAAAAAGAAAACGGGTAGGCTGTGGAAAAAATTTTCCCTGGAGGAAGAAGCAGGTAGCAATAGTAATGGTTAGTATTATTCTTTCCATTTTTACACTCATTTACAAATCATAAGCTCAAACAGGTAGCAATAGTAATGGTGAGTATGATTCTTTTCATTTTTACATTCATTTACAAATCATAAGCTCATTTTAGCGTCTCACAGCCCTGGGAGATAGGTATCACTACTAGCTCCATTTTACGGATGTTTTAAAATATACAACTGAGGCTCAGAGATGTGAAGAGCTTGCTCAAGGTCATAGCAAACCAGGCAACAGTTTCAATAGGAAAGAGCTCTCTGATTCTCAGGTTAAGAGGCTGAGAGTTGCTTTTGGTCAAGATGAGGGGCAGGCCTGCCACAGGCGGCCCTGCCCAGAGGTGCCCGGGGCAGTTTGTCTGTAAGACCACACCTGGAAGAGGGAGGGAACGGATCTGAAGAGCTCGGCTGAGAGCCGGGAGTCCCGGCCTATAATTAGAGCTCTGACAACGCCAGTGCTGCAATAAAGGCCAGAGCAGCTGGTGGTTGCCCAGAGCTCAACTCAGAGGCATTAAATATCCCTAGAAATATAACTGGAGAGTGGAAATCCATTATTAGCTGCTCAGTATCTACCCCTCTTCCTCAGCCAACCCACTGACTCTCCTCTGGGAATCAAAATCCTCTAGCCCCACTCCACTGGGGTTTGTGAGAGGCTGACCCACCCCAGATGATCTGGATGTAATCCAACCAGGATACCTCAACTCCAGGCCATGGTGACTGGCTCAGGCATAAGCATGTGACCCAAAATGAGCCAATGAGAGCCAGAAAAGAGAATCTCTCCCTTCTGCTGGGCTGATGAAAGGAGATGATGTAAGCCAGAAATAGGCCAGCATCCTGCCCCAGAGGGCAGAGCCTGCCTGAGAAGGGAGCCAGTGCCAGGGAAAGCAAGGCCAGAAAGGGGCAGTGATGGATTTCTCCTGGATCCAGCCGAGCCTGAAGGAGACTCTACTGGACTTATGTTGACCAATACATTTTCCCTTTTGCTGAGGTAACTGAATTGCGTTTTCTGTCACTTGCATCACCTCTCCTCATCTCAGTGAGAGAACTCTGTGAGACTGGGAGAAATCACTGAAGAAGCTGGGGCAAGAGTGATTCACTACCACCCCCCAGCTCTGGGCTGATTGAATAACAGTTGCTAAGCTGCCTTCAAAGGAGAGTGGGCAGGGTAACTGCAAGATTTCTGCTAGGTAAGTTATACAAGCTGGGACTAGAATGGAATTGCTAGAGTGAAGGACAGGCTGAGGTGGTCCCCAGAGTCCCCTTTCTTCATCCTAATCTGGGCAACACTGAGCATCACCTCTAAGTAAGTCTTGACCAAGTATTTAAAAAATACTGATTTGAAGAAACTATTAGCCTGCTTAAAGGACCCCTTTTCTCCAGCTAGCATAAGTACTTTAAAATCTGGTAACTTTGGGAAAATCCTGTTCCCTCTCTGGGCCTCAGTTTTCTCATCTGTAAAGTGGATACTCTTATTTGCATTTTGCTGATGAGGAAGAGGAAGCAATAACGGGACAGAACTTGATCAACCTGCACAGTGGAAGGGTCAGGAAGAGCTTGGAATCTCCCATCTCTCTCTGGGGATCATGGTCCTCCATTTCCAAATAAGTAAAGGTTTTCAACTGGGAAGTTTTTCTTCCTCTAAAAACATATCTGTCCTTGTTGCTTATTTATTTTCTACACCTGAAACTAATGTAATATTGTAACTTAATTATGTCAATTTTCCTGGTGGCTCAGACAGTAAAGAATCTGCTTGCAATGCAGGAGACCCAGGTTCCATCCCTTGGTTGGGAAGATCCCCTGGAGAAGGAAATGGCTACCTACTCCAGTATTCTTATCTGGAGAATTCCATTGATAGAGGAGCCTGGTGGGCCACAGTCCAGGGAGTGGCAAACATATACTTCAATGTAAATATATCTTTATATCTGTACTTATATATATACACTTCTTTAAGACACAAACTGAAATATTTATGGCTGAAATGATACTAGGTCTGTGATTTGCTTCAAAATTGTATGGAAGAGAGAGCATGGTTAAAGGTATAGATTAAACAAGAATAGCCAGGAGCTGTTGAAAATGGGGTAATGGATATATGATGGTTATTAAATACTTTTCTATGCTGAAGAAGCTGAAGTTGATTGGCTCCGTGAAGACCTACAAGATCTTCTAGAACTAACAACCAAAAAAGATGTCCTTTCCATCACAGGGGATTGAAATACAAAAATAGAAAGTCAAGAGATATCTGGAATAACAGGCAAATTTGGCCTTGGAGTACAAAATGAAGCAGGGCAAAAGCTAGCAGAGTTTTGTCAAGAGAACATGCTGGTCATAGCAATCATCCTTTCCCAACAACACAAGAGATGACTCTACACATGAACATCACCAGATGGTCAATACCAAACTCAGATTGACTATGCTCTTTGCAGCCAAAGATGGAGAAGCTCTACACAGTCAGCAAAAACAAGACTGGGAGCTGACTGTGGCTCAGATCATGAACTCCTTATTACAAGATTCAGACTTAAATTGAAGAAAGTAGGGAAGGCTACTGAGCCATTCAGATATGACCTAAATCAAATCCTTTACGATTGCACAGTGAAGGTGATGAATAGATTCAAGGCTTTAGATCTGATAGACAGAGTGCCTGAAGCACTGTGGACAAGGTTCATAGCATTGTACAGGATGCAGTGACCAAAACCATCCCAAAGAAAAATAAATGCAAGAAGACAAAGTGGCCATCTGGGGAGGATTTACAAACAGCTGAGGAAAAAAGAGAAGGGAAAGGCAAGAGAGAAAGGGAAAGATATACCCAACTGGATGGAGAGTTCCAGAGAACAACAAGGAGAGATAAGAAAGCCTTCTTAAATGAACAGTGTAAAGAAATAGAGGAAAACAACAGAATGGGAAAGACTAGAGATCTCTTCAAGAAAATTAGAGATACCAAGGGAACAGTTCATGTAAGGATGGGCACAATAAAGGACAGAAATGGTATGGACCTAACGGAAGCAGAAGAAATTAAGAAGAGGTGGCAAGAATACACAGAATAACTATACAAGAAAGGTCTTAATGACCCAGATAGATTCCAATTTCTTGGGCTCCAAAATCACTGTGGGTGGTAAATGTAGTCAGGAAATTAAAAGACTCTTGCTCCTTGGAAGAAAAACTGTGCAAACCTAGACAGCACATTAAAAAGCAGAGACATCACTTTGCCAACAAGGATCTGTATAGTCCAAGCTATGATTTTTCCAGTAATCATGTATGGACGTGAGTTGGACCATAAAGAAGGCTGAATGCTGAAGAACTGATGCTTTCAAACTATGATGCTGAAGACTCATGTGAGTCCCTCGGATGGCAGGGAGATCCAACCAGTCAGTCATAAAGGACATCAAGCCTGAGTATTCACTGGAAGAACTGATGCTGAAGCTGAAGTTCGAATGCTTTGGCCACCCGATTCGATGAGCCAACTCACTGGAAAAGACCCTGATACTGGGTAAGACTGAGGGCAAGAGGAGAAGTGGGTGACAGAGGATGAGATGGCTGGATGGCATCACTGACTCAATGGACATGAATTTGAGCGAACAGGGAGAAAGTGAAGGACAGGGAAGTCTGGCACACTGTAGTACATGGGGTTGCAAAGAGTTGGACACGACTTAACAACTAAACAACAACAACTAATTCTGTATAGGTTTGATATGTCCAAGATAAAGTGTTAAAAAATAAAAATAAGCCTCCTGGCTTGCTATCAGCGTGGGCTGCTCTGACATGTTTCAACATGCTCCACCATAACCTGGGGCAGGGCCCAGCCCGAGGGAAGTGAAAGAAGCGTTCCTGGGTAATTGATGGAGAGAATCGCTTGTGCTTTTTGCTCAAGGAGAGGTTTTTCTCTTCCTGCATCTCACACAAGTCGGCAACTTTGTGCTCCTGGACTCACAGGGAGGCTGAGACGGGGCAGGAGGCGAGGCTGCTTAGGTCTTCAGTGATGGGCAGGTGGAATTTTATTGGCCATAGAGGAGCGGGAGAGGCTTTCTCAGTCTGGACAGGGCTCCACCTTGACAAAGTCCCTTGAATCCCATGGGTGGCATAGAAACCTCAGAACCACCAGTTCTGCTGGAGCCAGGACTGGGGACGTCTCCATGGTGATTGACAGACACCACTGATGCCCACCCAGCGGGAGTGGGGATCTCTCGGAAGCTGTGACAAGGCCTAAGAATGTGTGGTCTTTGCCTTAAACCAAGGCGCAGGCTGCTCCCCTAATAACCAACGCTGACCTTCTGGTCTGTCAGATGAGTCAGGGGGTTGAATTTTAATTTAAACCAAGTTAAAGAAAATGAAGGAATATAGAAAGGTGTGTACCTGACATGGGTGGTAAAATAAAGGAAGAGGCTTTGGAGATGAAAGAGCAGGATTCTGACCTGGTGCTGCTGCTTACAGGCTATGAGACCCTGGCCAAGTTATTTCCCCTCTGGAGACTCAGATTCCCCACCTGTAATACGGGGACAACAGAAACAACATGATGGGCTTACTGGGAGGAGACAGATGGGGCATGCCCTGTGTGGTGTGAGACACTGCCACGGCCTTCCCCCTCCCTTATCCCACCCAAGACCCCCACCACCCTGCCTTTAAGAAGAAGCAATTTAAATGGAACTGTAATTCACATGCAGCCAGCAGAGGCTAATTCAGAATTTGTTTTTACTCCTTGATTGAATAACAGTTTAAGGGCTGGTATCTCATTTTCTTGGTTGGCTACGCAGAGTCCTCTGGAGTCTTCTGCACATAGTCCAGATGTTCCAGTTAAATCCATACATGAGAACAGGTCATCTCTAGAGCCAATAGCCCAGTGAAGCATCATCTTGCCCCCTCAGTATCCACACTGCAAGGAGGGTAAGATTCACGCTGGCCATTCTTGATTTGCCCCTTGCTCCTCTCCTGGACTACTCCAGCACAGGAAATGGAACCCCACCCCCCACCCCCACATCCTTGGTTGTCTCCCTGCCTCACATCTCCCCAGCATCCCCAAGAATTCCAGCTGCGCCCCAGCCCCCACCTGCGACTCTCTTCACGAGTTTCCGCTCCACCTCCTGATGCAAGCGGCCATCTTCCATTATCTAGAGCCTGCTCGTTAGTCTCCCCGCTTCCCCTGACCCCGCTTCCTCCCCCACATGGCAGCCCGAGTTTTTTCCAAATATAAACCGGAATATTTAAAATATTAATCAAAATCTTCCAAAGGCTTTGTACTGGACTTAAAATAGAAGCTCAGCCCTTATCCTGGCATACCAGTGTCTCCTATCCCCCGGTCTGTCCTCCCACCTCGTCTCATTGATCATGGGCCCATCTTTGTTCACTCAGCTCCAGCCCCTCTGGCTTCCTTATGTCTTTTGAACACACAGGCAAAGCTTTTTCCTACCTCCAAGGCCTTTGTATCTTCTTACAGCTGCCTCCATCTCATTCCTCAGGTGTCAGTTCAAAGTCCCCTCTTCAGAGAAGCTTTCCCTAACTGCCCCATCTAAAGGAATCCTCTGACCCCCATAACTGTTTGTTTTTTAAATCAGCCAAAGACACCCACTGTATACTGGCCCCTAGGTTATTTCTTTGACACCTGTTAGCTCAAAAGCCCACCAAACTCAAATTTTTAAAAACCAACAGGCAGATTTTAGTCAATTAAGGCCAGATTGATTTGCATACTGCACAAAGCTACACCTAGTATCTACTGGTCATTGGCAAGATAGGGCTCGAGTTTATAAGACCAAAGCTACTGGGACTTCCCTGCTGATCCAGTGGTTAAGGCTCCATGCTTTCACTGCAGGGGGACTGGTTTTGGCCCCCGAGGAGTTCCCCTCTGGATGTGGCCTCCTTGCCATGAGCCTCTGGACAGACTCCTGCTATGAGAGACTTAACACCATATGCAGCCCTGGCTAAGCACCATTTACTACCTCTCACAGTCACATTTTTTTTCCTTGATGAGGCCCAAATTTCTTAAACCACAAATACTTTTGTCCACTACTCTATTTTATTTTCTTCATAATACTTATCACTCTGAAATTACCTGGTTACTTGGCTTGCTTGCCTTTTGTTCCTCTCCCTTATTAAAATGTAAAATCCATGTAATCAGTCAATATGTCTATGAAAGGGATATTTGCCTTCACTAGTGATCAAAGAAATTTCAAGGTAAAGTAATGACAGGTTATTTTTTCACATAAGTTGGTAAAATTTCTAAAGTTTGAGGGTGCTGCATATTGCAAGACTGTAGGGGGAAGGGGTAACTGCGTACTCAGCTAATGAGAGTGTGAATGAGCCCACCATCTTAGAAGGTAATTTTAACCTTAAAACAGACACAGTTCCTGACCAAGCAATTCTGCTTCTCAGTAGCTATCTGTAAAAAAATTCTTATGTCTGCATAAAATGGAATGTTAACAATCATAAATGAACAAAAGAAGACTCTTATTTTCAGGAAGATGGAGTAGATGTATTGTACTTTCCCTATTTCTTCTGCAAAGTACAGCTAAAAACCCTGAATGTTGTACATAAAACAAACATTAAAAGACAGAAAGGTGAGAGCAGGCAAATTGGCTAGGGACCTCAGAATCCAAGGAACAACATGATGGTAAGCTCCCCAGGGTTTTTTTGTTTTCTTTTGCTTTGGTTTGGGGTTTTCTTGTTGTTTGTTTTGTTTTGTATTGTTTGCCTCATACATTCCAGACTTAGAGCTGAAGAAGCCAGCAACCAAGAAATGCCAACAAGCATAGATACAAAAGGCTCAACAAAAGCTTGCTTTCTCTAACCAGTGGACTGGGAAGGGGACAACTGAGAAAGACAAAAATCTTTTAGACAATAACCACTCTATTCCAAAAAAATCATCATTCCAGCGTCACCCATACCAACCAATCAGCGAGACTAGAGTGACGTCCTCTTAAGGCTATAAGAATGTGCCCCAATCTGCCACCCCATCAGCCCCAACTGCTGTCAAAGAAAACCAAGCAGGGGGCAGAAATGAGCCCACACTCCACCCATGATGTCCCAGAGGCCATATAGCGAGCAGTAATACGGCACTCCTGTTTCTCCCAACCAGGGAAGGTGTCAGTGGAGTCCAGTGTGGGGATCTGGAACTTCCACACCCAATCAGCAGTAATGAGGAGTTCCCACCACCTCAGGTATCAAAGAGGCAAGACAGGAAATCTGGACTTCCATCCCCATCTGGCAACTACATAATAGCACCTACTTTCTCTTGCCAGAGGAGTTTCAAAAGAAACAACCTAAAACAGAAAGCTTAACTAAGATGCAGAGTCTCATAACATAATACTCAAAATACCTAGGTTTTAATCAAATCACTTTTCATACCAAGAACTAGGAAGATCTCAAACTGAACAAGAAAAGGCATCAACAGATGCCAAAACTAACATGACAAAGATGTTAGCTATATAACAAGGATCTTAAAGTAGCCATCCTAAAGATGCTTCAACAAGCAATCATGAATATGCTTGAAGGAAATTAAAAAATAGAAAGTTGGGAAAAGGAATACAGAGCCTCAGCAAAAGGTAGGTAACTATAAAAAAATCAGATGGAAATTTTAGAACTGAAAATACAGTAACTGAACTTAAAAACAAAAACAAACAAAAAAGTGAATGAGTTCAGCAGTAGAATTAGAGAACAGAAGAAAGAATCAGAGAACTTGAGAATAGAATAGTAAAAATTACCAAATCCGAACAACAGACAGAAAATAGATTGAAAATATAATTAAAGGAATCTTGGAGACATATGAGAGTATAACAAATATCTAACATTTACATCATTGTAGTCCCAGACAAAGATGAAATTTTCTAAACTAATCAGGAGTGGTGATAGTAATATCAGATAAAGTGACATCAGAACAAAGAAAATTACCAGAGGCAGAGAAGGACATTATATAATGATTACAAAGTCAGTTCAATAAGAAGATAGCAGTTTTAACTGTGTATGCAATGAAAAACACAGCTGCAAAATATATGAAGTAAAACTGGATAGAACTGAAACAAAAAGACAAAATCTAATGTATATTTGCAGACCTTAACATATTCTCTCAATAACTGAGAAAACTATTAGACATAAAAATTAGACAGAAAATCAGTAAGGATATTAAAGAGCTTAACAACAACAAACAGGGTCTAACTGACATTTATAGAACACTCTACTCAACACCAGCAGAATACACATTCTTTTCAAGTGCCCACAGGACATATACTAAGATAGACCATGCTCTGGGCCATTAATACTCAAAAAAATAAAAAAGCAAACAAACACAAAAACCAATCTCAACAGATTTAAAACAACTGAAATTACACAGGGTATGCTCTTCAAACACAATGAAGTAAACCTAGAAATCAATAACAGAAATATAGCAGAAAAATCTCTAAATATTTGGAAAATAAACAACATGTTTCCAAAGAATTCATGAGTCAAAGAGATAGTCTCAAGGGGTGTCAAAAAGTCCATTGAGCTGAGTAAAAATGGAAATAGGGTATATCAAAATTTATGCCACAATTCAGGGTAAGACAGACATTTATACCACTAAGTGCTTACAATGGAAAATAAGAAAAGCCTCAAATCAGTAATCAAAGTGCCTACCTTGAGAGCTTAGGAAAAAAGAAAGCAAAATAAACCCCAAATAAGCAGAGAAAAGAAAATAATAAAGAGGAGAAATAAATACAACTGAAAATCATTTTAAAAAATGGCGAAAAGTCAAGGAAAGAAAGAGCTGGTTCCTTGAAAAGGTCAATAAAATTGACAAACTTCTGGAATGACTAACAAAGGGGAGAAGGGAGAATGAGGACTAAAGGCAGGGATATCACTACAGACCCTGCAGACATCAAAAGGATAATAAGAGAACACTGTGACAACTCTTCACACATAAATTGACACCTCTGATAAAGTGGATCAGTCCTTGGAAAGCACATACTACCCCCAGCTCATCAAATATTAAATAGATCATTTGAATAGCCCCAAGGGCTTTAGCTCAGTTAGTAAAGAATCCACCTGCAATGCAGGAGACCCGGGTTCAATTCCTGGGTCAGGAAGATCCACTGGAAAAGGGACAGGTTGCCCACCCCAGTATTCTTGGGCTTCCCCTGTGGCTCAGCTGGTAAAGAATCTACCTGCAATGTGGGAGACCTGAGTTCAATCCCTGGGTTGGGAAGAGCCCCTGGAGAAGGAAAAGGCTACGCACTCTAGTATTCTGGCCTGGAAAAGTCCATGGACTGTATAGTCCACGGGGTCACAAAGGGTTGAACAACACTGAGTGGCTTTCATTTTCAAAATTATTAAAGATGTTAAATTCATAATTTAATATTAGAACTTCCAAAAGTGGAATCTCCAGACCTGGACCACCAGAGAGTTTTACCAAACATCTAAGAAAAGTTAACATCAATGTTCCACAATCTCTTCCAGAAAATAGAATAGGTGGAAAAACTTAACTCGTGTTATGAATCTACTATTACTCTTATACCAAAATCAGATAAAGGCAGTATAAAATTTTTTAAATATAGACACAAGAAGCTTAACAAAATATTAGCAAATAGAATTTGCATTATGTAAAAGAACTATACACCACAACACTGGTCTATATTTGAAAAACAATTAATGAAACCTATATTAATGGCCTAAAGAAGAAAAATCACAGGATATACCAACTGATCCAAAAAAGGTATTTGATAAAATTCAATATCCATTCATGATGAATGATAAGAATTCCCAGAAAAACAGAAATGGGGGAAACTTCTTCAACTTGATGAAAGCTTCTACACAAAATCAATAGCTAGCATTAATGTTGAAAGCCCAGTGTACATTTCCTGCTAAGATTAAAAAACAAGGCCAAGATGTCTGATCTCGTCACTCTTCTTATTCGACACAATGCTGGAAGTTTTAGACAGTGCAATAAAGCAAGATGAGGAAATAAAAAGAAGGCATGAGGCCAGAAAGTAATAAATAAAGCTGTCAGTATTTGCAGATGACATGATTATAATTTTATATATAAACATTTCCTGGGCTGCCCAGGTGGCACTAGTGGTAAAGAATCTGTCTGCCAATGCAGGAGACACGGGAGACACGAGGCTGATCCCAGGACTGGGAGATCCCTGGGAGTAGGAAGTGGCACTCCACACCAGTATTCTTCCAGGGACAGAAGAGCCTGGCAGGCTACAGCCTGTGGGGCTGCAAAGAGTCGGACACGACTGAGCACACACAAACACACAAATTTCCAAAGAATTTAAAACAAACAAAAAAAGCCCCAAAGCAAACCTATACCAGATTGAGTATAAATGAGTTTAGCAATGTCACAAGATATGAGATAAACATACAAAAATCAATTGTATTTTTATATACTAGCAATGTATACATGGATGCCAAAATTAAAAACACAATGCCATTTAGAAACACTTGGAAAAAGAGAAACATTTAGGCATAAATCTAATAAAACATGTATGGAACTTGTGCACTGAAAATTATAAAATGCTGATTAAAAAAACTGAAGATCTAAATAAATGGAAAGGCATCCTGTGTTCACGGAGTGGAAGACTTAATAGGTCAATTTTTCCCAAATTAATATTTAAGTTTTAAAAAAATCATTATCAAAATCTAAGCAATATTTTTGTGGATATAGATTAGATTATTCTAAAATTTATGTTAAAAGGCACAGGAACTTTGCAAGTTTTGAAAAGAAGACTAGACTTCCCTGGTGGCCCAGTGGTTGCGATGCTGTGCTTCCATCTCAGAGTTTTATCCCTGGGCAAGGATCTAGGATCCTGAATGCCATGCAGTGAGGCCTCAATAAATAAACAAAGTGGGAAAAGCATCTTAGCTGATTTGAAGACTTATTATTTAACTATAGTAATCAGGGTTGTATGGTGTTGATGGAGCTATTCAGTTCAGTTCAATTCAGTTGCTCAGCTGTGTCTGACTCTTTGCGACCGCATGGACTGCAGCCCGCCAGGCCTCCCTGTCCATCACCAACTCCCGGAGCTTACTCAAACTCGTGTCCATTGAGTCAGTGATGACATCCAACCATCTCATCCTCTGTCGTCTCCTTCTCCTCCTGCCCTCAATCTTTCCCAGCATCAGGGTCTTTTCCAATGAGTCAGTTCTTCGCATCAGGTGGCCAAAGTATTGGAGTTTCAGCTCAGCATCAGTCCTTCCAAAGAATATTCAGGAAACAAAAGAAGAGAATAGAGAACCGAGGAACACACCCACATAAATATACTCAACCAATTTTTGACAAAGGTGCAAAAGCATTTCATTGAATTTCAACAAATAATACTGAAGTAATTGGACATCCATAGGAGAAAAAAAACTCAATCTCATCACTTATATAAAAATTAACTTAAAATGGATTTCAGTGTTCAATCTAAAACTATAAAACTTTCTAAAAAAAAAAGAAAAACATAGGAGAAAATCTTCAGGGCCTAGAACCAAGCAGACAGTTCTTAGATTTGATTTGAAAAGTCAAATCAATAAAAGGAAAAATTGATAAGTTGGATGGATCTCATTAAAATTAAAAAAAAAAAAGTTTCTCTGTGAAAGATCCTGTTAATAGAATGAAAAGACAAGCTACACACTAGGAGAAAATATCGTAAACTACATATCCAACAAGGACAAGTAACTAAGGTAAATGAAGTATATATTTATTTTATATATATATTTGAGAAGTTCTAAGAGTATGTAATTTATATATACTAACATTATATATACCATATATATATATATACACCATATAATGTAATATACATACATATCAGTCTGTTGTAATTGTTCTGTATCTCAGCTCTACTATTGTTAATATCCTGGTTTTGATACTGTACTATAATTTTGCAAGGTGTTCCCATTGGAGAAACTGATTGAAAGGTATTTAGGATCTGTGTGTATCATTTCTTACAATTGCATGTCAATCTACAATTATCTCAAAATAGTTTAATTAAAAAATAATTGTTTGTAGTATTGCTTGTATTCAAGGGAAAAAACTGGAAACAGATTACATATTCTTAAGAAGGGGAATGGTTGTCTATAACATCAGCTCCATAAAATGGAATATTGGTAGAAGCTAAAGGAAAAAGAAAAAAAACTCTCTCTGACCTGAAAAGCTATGTCGCAGAACTCTTTATGTAGAATGGTACCATTTATATTAAAATTCACACACACAAAGAATGTGGCTACTGTGTAAATACCCACACCCTACATTCTCAATGACAGCAATGTTACCAAGGGTCAAAAATCAATTTGAGGGAGGCTAAGAAGTCTTACCCTCCTTGTATATAAAGCGCAGATATTCATAGAGTACATAGCCGATAAACGATACAGTAAAAATAATTCATGGGTGAGAGGAGATGTGTTTAGTATTTTTTTAGTATTTAGGAAAAAAAGAGAGAGACTCTTTAGGGGGCAATAATGAAAAAAACAAGTAAAGAATTCCCAGACTAGACCAGTATTTCTCAGCCTCAGCCCTGCTGATGTTTTGTGATGAGAAGTCTTCATTGTACAAGGCTGTCCTGTCATTGGAGAGTGTTCAGCTACTACCCTACTACTAACCCTAACCCTAACCCTAACCTGCTCGATGTGGGTAGTACCAATGCCCAGTGTGACAATCAGAAATGTCCCGGAAGGCACAGTTGCCCCTGGTTGAGAACTACTAGACAAAGGAAGTCACAGACCAAACCCCAGCCGTGGGGCAGGCAGTTCAGGAGGAGTGATGGATCCACAGCACTTTCATTTTTGACAGGGAGAATATATTCAGGGCCTACTTGTGCCATTAAAAATTAATTTTTCAAAAATGACTCTAACTGGGAAATGCAGTCCTAGAGGAAGGAAAAGACCAGAAAGGCCTTGGACCTGGATGTGACCCCAGTCCTTCCGCTCCTCACTCCAGGACCACCAGGAAGCACTTGCACCCCACTCCCACCTCCCCCATCACCCGCCCTGTCCCTCTCCGGGGAGCCTCTCCGTCTGCCCCTCCTCTTGCATATGCACCCTTTGCGCCCGGATCTCCATGCTCAGGCAGCTCTTGGTCAGGAATGCAGTCTAACACGTACTCATCGCTGGACCCCAAGGTCCTGTCGTCCAAGAAGCCCTCGTCACTCCCACCAGCGTTTAAAGTCCTCTGCTGTGATGCCACAGAACCGTCTCCCCCTGCAAGATGCACGCATCATTCCCGGCTGTTTACAGAATAGAGTGGACTGCCGCTCACCCTCCCCCTCTGCACCTTCCTCTCAGCCGGGATCTTAATCTAGTTGGTTTAGCAATGGGAGGCACCAGCAAAGGATGGAGTGGGGAGGAGACTGGGGTGGGGGTTGAGTCTCTGGCTTCATTCCAGCTGCCCTCTACCCCACCCCGCCCTTAGGCAATGCTCCTCCTAGAGTCACATCTCTGGTTTGGTTCAGTTCAGTCCAGTCGCTCAGTTGTGTCCGACTCTTTGACACCACATGGACTGCAGCACGCCAGGCCTCCTTGTCCATCACCAACTTCCGGAGTTTGCCCAAACTCATGTCCATTGAGTCAGTGATGTCATCTAACCATCTCATCCTCTGTCGTCCCCTTCTCCTCCTGCCCCCAATCCCTCCCAGCATCAAGGTCTTTTCCAATGAGTCAGCTCTTCGCATCAGGTGACCAAAGTATTGGAGCTTCAGCTTCAGCATCAGTCCTTCCAGTGAATACTCAGGACTGATTTCCTTTAGGATTGACTGGTTGGATCTCCTTGCAGTCCAAGGGACTCTCAAGAGTCTTCTCAAACACCACAGTTCAAAAGCATCAATTCTTCGGTGCTCAGCTTTCTTTATGGTCCAACTCTCACATCCATACATGACTACTGGAAAAACCATAGCTTTGACTAGACAGACTTTTGTTGGCAGAGTAAAGTCTCTTCTTTTTAAATATGCTGTCTAGGTTTATCATAGCTTTTCTTCCAAGGAGCAAGCATCTTTTAATTTCATGGCTGCAATCACCATCTGCAGTGATTTTGGAGCCCCCCAAAAATAAAGTCTGTCACTATTTCTATTGTTTCCCCATCTATTTGCCATGAAGTGATGGCACTGAATGCCATGATCTTGGTTTTTTGAATGTTGAGTTTTAAGCCAGATTTTTCACCCTCCTCTTTCATTTTCATCAAGAGGCTCTTTAGTTCTTCTTCGCTTTCTGCCATAAGGGTGATGTCATCTGCATATCTGAGGCTATTGACATTTCTCCCGGCAATCTTGATTCCAGCTTTGCTTCCTTCCAGCTTGTGCCACAGCTCTGGAAGAGCTCCAGTAGCCATTTCTTCCTGTTGTCCCGTGTCCCGCGAGGGTGGTAACAGCTTCCCTGGTGATACCGCGTCTCCTGTTGGCCCTCTAACCTGGCCCCATCCTGTGCACTGAACCCTTTTCAGTTGTCCTCAAATTGTTCCTGACAAGGCCCTGATCTGACACGCATAGCCAACCCCGCAGCTCAACTATGAGCTCCCAGGGCCTGAAAACTGTGTGTTTTCGTTCTGCTTGGTTTTGTTTTTAATCACAGAACTCCAGGGGTCGGCACTGATAAGAGCTAGAACGTGGGTAGGGCTCAATGAAAGTTCACTGAATAAATGGGTGAAAGAATGAAGAATAGGCAGATAGATGGATTTACCAATGAATGGAAGGACAAATGAGCAGATGGATTAGTGTATGGATGGGAGGATATTCAAACTCTACTTTTGCAAACATGAATAATCGACAGAAATTCTTGAATACTCACGGTTTGCCAGGCATCACACCAAGCCTTTTATGTATCTTTACTCAACCTCTATGACCAGCCTATGAGACAAGAGTATCAATATAAGGAAGGGTTAGGTCGCTTACTCAAAGTCACAGTTGAGAGGTGACAAGACTACAGGACTCAATCCCACCAGCCTCCAGAGCCTGCAATCCTGATAGCAAAGGAATATGGCTGGATATCTCCTCCAGGACCCCGAGGTCCACCACTGTCCTAGGGATGGTCTCCTGGGGCCTCTTCTGTACCATGCCTGTCTCCTACCTCCAGGCCCTGGGTGGTCCTTGCTCTTTAAACAGTCGGCCTACCTTCAGCATGCTTCCCTCTGAAATCACTCTCTACCCCTGTCCATCCTGAGTGTCTCTAAGGACATCTGGCTTGCACGTGTGGGTGCAGAGAGGCACCAGGCCCCTTCCACTCCAATTGGCAAGCCCTTGTTTATGTCTTGAGCAGGCAGGAGCTTTGCAGGTCTTTGGGTTTCTACTCAAAGGAAAAACCTCCTCCCTGGGGAAGGACAGCCTGGGACACCTGTTCCCCACAGGGTTGCAGCCTGGATGTAAAAAACACCTGCCTAGGAGACACATGATCCCAGATCTGGGGTGTCATGCTGAAACCTTCGCCTCTGATTGCCGGTAAACCTGGGCTCCTGGTGCCTCCTGGCTGGGCCATGGTGAGAAGCAGATGGAAGGTCATCCACCTAAACTGCACGGGTCGTTAGCTGTCACCACCATCACACCCTCAGCCTGCCTTGTTCACCCGCTCACATTTCCCCAAACGTTCCTGAGAACGGTTTGATTTGGCTGTCTCTGTGAGGATTGCAGTGGCGCTTTCCTCCCCATTTGGCAAATGAGGAAATTGAAGCAGAGAGAGCTTCAGAGGGCTGGCAGAGGTCACACTGCAGGACAGGCAGGGTGGGGCTCAAACCCTGGGAGATCCCTGCCTCTCCCCAGTATCCTGCATCCCCCCTGCACCTGCCCCCCCCCCCCCCCGCGCTCAACTTGGTAGTGGAAGCAGCAGGCATTCTTTATTTCCTTCATTATTTATGCATGGCACGTTTGGAACAGGGCCCCTGATGATTAAAGCGCCTCGGGACAGAAAAGCTGAGCTGAAACATGAGTGAAAATATTAAAAGGAAAACAAAACAGCAGCATCCACAGGGCTGTCTCCAGGCGGAAGCGCAAGAGGGCCACTGAGGACACTACCTCATCCAGGCGCTCGGGAGGTGACGGCATCACTTTGGGGCCACCTTCTGAATTCGTCACCCCAGGACCAAGTCAGTCGCCATCATCATCTACAAAGGGAGCATCAACCCTAGAGTTTTGGGATCAGGCACCCCTGATTTGTATCCCACTTTTGGCTGTGTGACCTTGGGCAGATGAATCAGCCTCTCTGAGGCACAGTGTGCTGGACCTTGGTTTCCAGGGCAGCTGGGGAGTATGTGAAATGATGCAGATTAAGTAAAGAAGTGAAGTCACTCATTCGTGTCCAACTCTTTGCGACCCCATGGACTGTAGCCTACCAGGCTCCTCGGTCCATGGGATTTTCCAGGCAAGAGTACTGGAGTGGGTTGCCATTCCCTTCTCCAGGGGATCTTTCCAACCCAGGGATCGAACCTGGGTCTCCCGCATTGCAGGCAGACGCTTTACCGTCTGAGCCACAAGGGAAGCCGTAAGCAAAGACTTGCTCCATGGTAGCCTCACTAAGTAACAGATTTCTGTTCTTCTTTTACATTCTAAAAAGCTTTTACCCACATTCTAGGGAAGGTGAGCATTCAGGCTCTGCATCAGGTGGTCTATGAGGCAGCCTGCCTCCAACTCTAAAGGTGTGAGCGGGGAGAAGCTTATATAACATTTCAAAGCCTCATTTTCCATGTTCTTCAGATGGCACTAACAGTAACCTCTATCCCCAGGTTTGTGTGAAGTTTACATGCAATAACACTCGTAGGGGCTTGTCACAGTTCCTGACATAGGACACACACTCCATAACTGTTATTAATATTTTCCATCTTTCCAACATGTCCCCTTGTTAGTCAGGATACATATTATTGCCCCTTTTTGCAGGAGGTGGAATGGTTTGCTCAAGGTCACAAAGCCAGGAAATGGCAGGGTTGGAAATCTGCACTGGGCTCCTGACCTAAGTCAGTGACAATCCATGTCAAGAGTCCTAAGGTGGTTTATTTCACAGGATCCTGTGTTCTTGGTCGGCTTTTGGTCAGCTCTGCCAGAGCAGAAGACTGGAGGACACCTTACTAAAAAAAAAAAAGAAAAAAAGCCTAGTACACAGCTTCAGGCTAATCTGGTTTCAAACCCTCTTTGCAGCTGTGTGACTGTGTGACTGTCCACTTAGCCTCCCTCGTCTTCAGCTTCTCATACTTAACTCGGCAGAATAATTACTGCCTTCCTCTTTGGGGTCGACCTGAGCAGGAAATGAGGATGGGGGTAACAAGGACCAGCCCCGTGCCAAAGACGCAGCAAGGCCTCCGAGAATGCCATCACGCCCTCCCCTGCGCCCACCAGTGCGTCTGTTGTTGCCTCCCCGAGGCTTCTGGTACCAGCTTCCTTCCCGGCCAGAGGGACGGGAGTGACTGAGGGAAACTGACATTCTGGCTGACAGAGCAGCTTCATCTCCATCAGCCAGCCCCCCATCTCAGGCGTCTTCCGCAGCAGGGTCCTCCCACCTGGTCACCGGCAGCTAATGAGGCCGTGAAGGGGGTGGAAGAGCCAGCCCGGCTCCCCAGGCCCTGCCTCTCTCTTTCTCTCCCTCTGTCTTCCTCCCAACTCTGACTCCTCTCTCCTTCCCCTCATCCCCCCTGAAACTTTCAAGGAAGCACCCTAAGGCCCCTGATGATGATTCAAAAATTATTACCATCAAAGAAGTACAAGATGAATTAATTCTACAAATTCAGGGGATTCTCACTCTGATCGAGGGCCGCTGAGAATACAAAGTAGAATAGGACATCGCTGTGCACTTTGGGAGCTCCAGAGAAAAATGATGCATCAACAGAACTGTACAAAACAAGAAGATGTCCCATAGCAAGAATTATAACACCTGTCACTTATTTATTAGGCTGTTTGTATGTGCTCTTGTTGAAGACCACAGCTCAGGTTCAGAGGGTTCGTGAGTATTGCCCCAGGTCACACGGCCAGCAAGGGACAGAACTGAAATTCCAACTCAAGTCTGTCTGGTCTCAAAACTTGAGCTCCTGCTACTGCAAACTTATCTCTGGATGTCCAAAACACAAAAGAGTTAGTGTACAACATGGAAAGTGAGACAGAATGCAAGTGACAATGTATGATTTTGCCTGGGGGTGGGGGGCAGGAAACACTTCACAGAGCATCCTCATGAGCTGGGGATGGTGGGAGAATGTGACTGTATATGGATCTCTCTATACCTGTGTCTGTATTTCCCCTCTTCTGTCTCTGTATGTCTGCATCTACTGTCTGGTCTCCCAACTCCTAAGCTCCCCGAACAAAAATATCACCTCACTCTGCACTGTGTCTGGTGACTATAACTGAATTCACCTAGCTGGGGCTGGGAGTTGACTGGTTAATCACAAAAGTCCATTAAAGCAGGAAAATAACTTAGATAATAAAATATATGCAGCCTGCCTTAGTCCAATCAGGTAGATATGACCACACAGCTTAAATAGGATAGCTTCTAAACAAAAGAAATTTCTCACAGTTCTGGACATTGGGAAGTCCAAGATCAAGGTGTCAGCACAGCCGTGTTCTCGTGAAGGCTCCCTGTCTGGATCCTAGCAGCACCTCCTGGCTGCGTGCTCACGTGGTAGAAGGCGCTGCGAGCTCTCTGGGGTCTCTGTTATGAGAACACTAATCCCATTCATAAGGACTCCGCCCTCATGACCCCCATCTTCTAATAATATCACATTGGGCACTAGGATTTCAACATACACATTTAGTGGGGGGCGGGGTGCTCAAATGCTCAGACCCATACTGCTGCTAAACATCTTATTCTAACTGAAAACATGTAAAATGTACGTGTATCAGAGCAATATTTAGATGGAAGCCTCTGAGGCCTTGAAGAATAGCCCTGCTGATAGAATTTTGCCTTTCTTTTCTCCATAAACCATAGCCATAATATGTCTAACATTTACACTTCAGGCACCCTCAAAATGAAACTAGAAAAAGCAACCTTGAGTGCAGAATCTTTCTGAATTTTTATGCTTATTTCCCTAATATTTTACAGGTATCTCACCCACACATAATTGGACAGAAAAGAAATTTTAGCAACTGACCTTTATGGAGTGTTTCCAAAAGCATTCAACTTAGTTCTCAAAGAAATAGGACTTTCTTCCCTGTATTTTACTTGTATTGAACTCCTTCTTGTAATTATGTTCTTTAGTTAAATATGACATGAACTGATAAAATATGAATGCAAAAAAGAGAATGTGGTTGTTTCTGTGAAAGCTAGGTTAAATACTTAGGAAACACTCCATAAAATGAGTTATTTCAAGGTAAAAAATACAAAGGGCTCCTGCTACACTGCAGCTCAACTGGCAGAACATGAGGACTTGTGTCAACTCAACTGGAGAAAAAGCTACTGGCCTTGGTTTTTGCCTGCCACCATCTTCTGGGATTAGGGAAGAGTCATTTATGGAGGGAGATAGTTAAGTGAAAGCCAGATAGAGACGCTTTTATACTTCTGACCCCCTTCCAATAGTGTCCATGCTGGGGAGGACCTGTCCATGCTCCGGCCTGATGCTTCTGCCCCTTCTTCTCCCAAAAGAGAAGACCCTACAACTCTGAACAGCCTGTTTTAACCAGTGGGTAGGGTCCATGTGGCAGGAAAAGACAGCTCCCTGTCATAGCCGCCTCCCTTCCTCTCACTTTCAGGGCTCTCAGCTCTTGTCTCCTGCCTCACACTGGTGACAGGAAGTCATCAGGGCGTATCGCGTGAGCGGCTGGAGAGAGAAGTGGATCTGGTAGACGATGAGGCTGGGAAGGAGGAAGCAGGCAGGCATCTGTCTGTGAAGGTCCTGGCTACCAGGCTAAAGCATTTGGACTTTATCCTCCAGGCAACAAGGAGTGATTGAACACGAATCTGTGCCCAAGAAGGTCGCTTGAGCAGTTGACATAGAGAAGGGAGAATTGGAGGAGAATGGAGGCAGGGGGACCACTGAGGAGGCTGCTGCAGCCACCTGGCAAGAGATGAAGAGGTTTAAACTAACACGGGGAGTAAGGTGGGGATGGGGGTGCCCGCACCAGACCTAACAACGGATTAGACACTAGGAAGGAAAAAGTCTCTGGTCATGTCCAGGCTTCTGTCTTCATCAGCTGTCCCCACCCTGCCCCCAGTAAGATGGGGAAGGCAGGGGCAGGGGCAGGTTTAGGGTAAGGAAGATGAAGGCCTCTGTGTTGGCCATTTAATACGCTTGAGAGGCAGCCGGAAGATTTCCAGAGATGCTCAGACCTACTGAGGAGATGGCCTCTCAGAAGCAGGGCTGTTCTAGCTGCTTAAATCAAGTGAAAGCCACTCTTGGCCTTGAGGATATTTGATTGCTCTTGCTCGATTCAATAACTGGCAGCAGAACAGGTACAGTGGAAAAAAACACGGTTTTGAGATCATCCAGATCTGGGTAGAAATTCCGAGCTCTGCTAATATGCATTCCATGAGGCTTTGAATATGCAATTTCATGTCTCCAAGCCTCTGTTTCCTCACCCATCAGTGGGGATAAAAATACATCTTCATGGGCCTTACGCTGTGCTGCCATGTGCTCGGTCGCTCAGGCATGTCCGACTCTGCGACCCGTGGACTGTAGCCCGCCAGGCTCCTCTGTCCATGGGGATTCTCCAGGCAAGAATACTGGAGTGGGTTGCCACGCCCTTCTCCAGGGGATCTTCCCAACCCAGGGATCAAATCCAGGTTTCCTGCATTGCAGGCAGATTCTTTTCTTTGTGGACTATACTGAGAATCAAATGAGATCACGAATGTAAAGTTCCAAACTAGTACCGAGCACATAATAGTTGTTCAATAAATGGTGCTAACTAGTCATTAGTAGTTTGTAATCCACAAAATGTCATCTATTCTTTTATTAATCCTACAGAAATCCGAGAGTTGTAATTCTAGAGTGATGGGTCTAGTAACTCCAAGGGATTTAAGATATTTATTCCTCTCGGTTCCACAAGATTTTCTGGGGCTCCCCTGGGTGCTGAAAATCTAGGGTACACTTCCAGAGTTTGCCATGCTTCTCCCCACTGCACACACACATCCAAGTGGACAATCACAATCGCCAAGGGGGGTTCCCCCCCGATCGTGTAAGCGCTCTCAAGGGCTGAGTTAAGCAGACACTGCATGCTGGGCACTGGGTACGTAGAGAGTAACCGAGCCAAGCCCGCACCCCGGGGGCTTACAGCCTGGTGCTGGGTGTCAGTGAGTCTTGAATGAGCTTTTCCTCCAGGAACCAGTGTCCACCCCCGCCTCAGGCTCCCTGCCCATGCATAAGGCTGCCAGCCCATCTGTGTCCTTGAGAACATGCTGGGCTCCTGACCCAGGCAGCAGCTGGTCCGCTACCTGCTGCCCCCGACCCGGCTCCGGTCCAACTCAGAGGCAGCGAGGACAGAGAGATCCAATCTGAGTGCTGGGAAGGAGCGTGGAACTCATCCAGGCCACGGAATGTGCATCTCACTGACCCTGGAGCCAGAAAAACTCTTGATTCTCAGCAAACTCGGCCCTCTACCAGCTCTGCAGGTGGAGACAGGCACTTTTCACTCTAAGCTTGTCTCCTTATCTGTAAAAGAGACATAATACGTGTCTACTTCATAGGGTTACTGTAAGGGTCGTGTAAGAGACACATTATTTGAACTATTTTGATTAGAAATGACCAACATTCACTGAATGCAACTCAAGGGGGAAAGAAATGTGGAGGCATTTATTGGTTCAAGGTGTAACTGTGAAGAGTCAAGCGTACATCTAACTTCAAAAGCCAGGCCATCAAGTGACATCATCGGAGATCTCTCTCTATTGCTGCCTCTTTCTTCTACTGTTCTCCAAAATTGCTTTATTTTCAAACAAATATTCCCTTGAAGCAGCCCTAGACTTATATTCTACCAGCAGAGAATGTTTCTTTACCAATAATCTTAAGACTGGAAAGGGCTTTGCCTGGCACACTTTAGGCTAAATGTCTACTCCTCAAGCAATCACTGTAACCAGCGAAGCACCACATTCCCACTGGCCAAGCTTAAGCAGCGGCCGTGGTTGAAACTCTGGATTCCAGGCTGGCTGAATCCCACCCAGTTCCAACAAGGACTGATAGTGGAGAAAAAAGTATCCAAAGGAAAGTAAGGAGGCTATTATAGATAGAATTGTACTGGACATGTCAAAACATAGACATCAATAAGCATGCGTAGGGTTTGTTAATTTTCAACAAACAGGGTTAGTTCTCAAAATCATTTCTGTCACTATCACTGCCGTCATTACTAACATCACTGTCATCACTGTCACCCTCACAGGCACGTGATAAGTCACACTTGTGTGCTCCTATGAGCCACTGCGCCCGTGTAGCCTCCTCTACAACTGTTCAAGAAGAAGGCTCTTTGCACTCAGAGCTTCTGAGAGCCTGAGGCTTCCCCTGCTTGCCTGCCCCCTGCAACTGTCCAGCCCCTGCCTTCATCTTTCTCCAGGTTCTAGGCAGATCTGCTCCAGAGGTGGTGTGCTCTTGCCCAGCATCAGGTACCAGCTTTTGCTCTCATCATATCCTCAGCTGAGGCCCACTGACCACCATTCTACAGACCCAGTTCTGTTCCAGGTCTGGACAAATCAGGAAGTTTGAAAGAAACCCAGCTGTACTCTCTAAAGCACATCAGACAATACCATGCTTCTCCTTCAACTTAACGATCTGTTTCCTTCGCTGGAATTTATCCTTGGCCCAATATCCCCAGTCCCTAACTGACTATCTGCATTGGGTGAGCACATCAACAAACCTTTGGTTGCAAGTAACAGGAAACCTCATTCAAATTGACTTTTAAAAATAAAAGGAATTTATCAGCTGACGGACATTAAAAATTTTAGAAGTATTTCAGGCTTCAGGCAAAGCTAGATCCAGTAGCTCAGTGACATTACCAAAGATCTGGTTTCTTTCCCTCTGTTAGCTCTGTCATCTACAGTGTTGCCTTCATCCCAAAGCTGCTACCCTAGTATTCCCAAGATAGATTCAAGTAGCTCCATAGGCTATATGTTTCTACTTTTATGACCACCAGGGAAGAGCAGCTCTTTGTCACAGAATTCTTAGCATAATTCTAGCAAATTAATTCTGATTGGACCAGCTTAGGACCAAAGCCCATGCTTGGTTGTTGTAAGAGATCCATGGTGGGATCAATCCCAAACAAAGCACATGTCTGGAGATTTGGAATCCTATTAACATTGAGGAAGGGGGAAGGTTGCTGGCCAGCAGTCAAATGATATCCATTACTGGATATTTTAAAGAGTTGTGCTCAAATTGCAACTGGAGGTGAGCCCAAGCTTTGCCTATATTCTCAGAGACATCCTGCCCTCTCTTTTCACTTAAAGTCTCTTTTGGAGTTGGGAGCCAATTAGTTGAAATTCTTTATCTTCAGTCTGAGTAAAGAGCATTTTGAGTTTCTTTTTATTCCTCTTGTTATTTCTCTGTAAGTTTAGAATCATTTCCAAATAAAACTTTAAAAATATCTATAGTGAATGACCCATGTTTTGCCCCCATAGGTTAAGTTCATATAATCTTGATATTTGCTTTATTTTTGTTGAGGGAATAATAGAAAAGGGGGACTATTCTGCAAAGCTTTTCAGAATGTTGGGAGCACTGGGAAGAAACTTCTAAGCTTCGGTTGGCTGGCTGTGCATAAAGGAACAAAAAAAAAAAATCAAAGCCTTCCAAACAAATACTAAGATACGGGACCTCAAAAATAAACACCTCCAAAGTGGAGCCAAAAGTTACTTTATCAGGGCCACATCTCCTGCCTCAGTTACCCCACTGCTTAATATGGGATTGATGAGAAGGGGCTGGCTTGTTTTCCCCCTTTCCCAGTGAAAGTGTCTGTAGCAGATATACTGTGCTTGCCTCATCACTTAGGTTGAAGGAGGAGGCATATAACATATAACTGTTTAGTGCCCCAGTTCTTCGATTAAGAGGAGTGACACTCAGGGAACTATACCAAGATCCTGCCGCTGAAGAGCCTCACCCACAACTGAACCTGATTTAGATGATGTGATTCTAGACATTGAGCTTGCACCTAACCACATAATAGATGAGATTTAGGGAAAGTACTAGTGGGAGTTAATATATTTTGCATATGGGAAAAGCAAATCATTTCTGATTAGGGAGTAGACCACGGTGGTTTTCAAAGATGACTCCAAAATTCTTTGACATCCCTCCCATCAAGAGCTTGGGTCTATGTCTATTCTTGGATCAAAGCCAAACTGAGCAATTGGTTGACCAACAGAGTATGGAAAGATTGACACTGTTTGATTTTTAAAGCTAGATGAGAGGCGTGCAGCTTCTGCCTGGTTCTCTTGAGATGTGCACTTCCGGAATCCAGACGTGAGGAAGGCTGACCAGCTGTGACAAGGTCAGGTGGAGAGATACTGGGCCACCGTCAGCCCTTAGTCCCAGCTGAGCTCCCAGCTGACCAGCAGCACCAACTTGCCAGGGTGTGAGTCAGCAATCTCAGGGTTGAAGTCAGCAGCCAAGCATCCCCAGACGATGCTGCGTGGAGCTGAGACCAGCCTTCCCCACAAACCCTGCCCAGACTGGATTAGTGACCTAAATAGATGATTGTTTCTTATCAAACCACTAACTTTTGAAGTGGCTTATTATGTAGCGAAAGTAACTGGAACACCATGCAAATGGATGCAAAGGCACTTCAAAAAGCATAATTTTGATATCAAAGTATTAAGAGACACCCTTGGGAAATTTTTTTTAATCCATGAATATTTGTTCAAAAATGAGCCTCTTGATAAATGTACTGCAAAAGTCAAGTGAAAAATAAAAAAGGTTGTAATGAGCTGTCCAATTTTACTGAAAAATAAATAAATAAACATCCTTAAATTCAACACCTGATTCAATTCCTATTTGTCCTTAAAACCAACATATCATTTTCATTATGACCTCTGTTTTGTTAAATATAGGCTATCATTCATTTTATTTCATTTTTAAACCCTTGACAAAGTCCAAATCAAATCTATTAGCCTGCATTTACTACTAAGTGATAGCCCCTACTTGGAGTGGTTCATGTTGAGTGGGGTATTTTTTCTGGCCCCCAATTAATCTTGATAAATCAAGATCCTCTTCAATTACCGTGACCATATATGTGATTGTTGTGTTCCTTGGCTACCAGACTTGATTTTTCCTTAGCACTATCAGAAGCGGATGTTCCCTTATCTTTCAGGATATCCTCCCGCTGCCAGCCTGCCCATCCTTCAGTGTATGCCCCAGGCCTTCCTCGCACCCACTGCCAAAGGGCGTCAGGGACAGCTGTGTCTTTCCACAACCCCACCGTGACCTACAATAGCTCATATCCCACCTCCCAGTCTGCGTTTCCATTTGTCTCTGCCTCCTTAGTTCTTCGTCTTTCTTTACCCTCTTCTCTGTGCTCGCCTCAGCTTTCTCTTCATTCCAGGTGTCTGCTCGGATGATACCAGCCTCTTCCAGGAAATAACACAGACCAGTTCCGTCCAGTCCCCAACACCAGTTCACAACGATTACATTTCTGTCAGATTGGCCCCATTTATCACCAAGAAAAAGAAGTAGCAGTTAACCATGCGTTCGTTCTCAAGGAAAACTGAGATTGACAAGCTACACTGCCTTGGGGCAAGAGGTCTGTGAATGGGACTTCACATCAGGAAATTCCAAATCCAATCTTTTTTCGTAAATCTTTGGGGACTCAGAACCAACTAGACAGTGGTTAGAATTCTTTATGTTGAAAGTATCAGAACATCTAACTTAAACTGGTTTAAACAATAAGAGAAATTCGTTGCCTCACATAAATGGAAAGGGCAGATGTTGGCTTAGTTTCAGGGAAGGCTTGGTTCAGGCTCTCAAATGATGCCACCAAGAATCCAATTTCATTCCATCTCTCCTCTCTGCCTACTACAACTATATCTTCATTTTAAAGCTAGCTAATCCCTTGTCAGAGGACATCTGTCAGTATCTCCTAAGATTACTAAAGTTCACTTGCCAACAGCTCTATATAAAGTCTCAGAAATGAGTGTTTATCATTACATTAATTCAGCTCCATCAGAGTGATCCTTCCCCCAACATTCTTCTTGTCCTTGGTCCCCAGTACACACATGCACACACATTCACAGAGAGAGAGAGAGAGAGAAAGCATAAAAGGATGCAAAGGGAAAAAATAAACACTTGTATCACCTCTCAGATAATCCTGGAGATATCAGTCAGTATATGCTTTTTCAGCTTCTTAAAATATATGTTGTTGTTGCTGTCGTTCAGTCACTAAGGCATGTTCGTGTTCAGTAGCATGTTAGCTGCTACTCTGTGGGACCCCATGGGCTGCAGCACGCCAGGCCTCCCTGTCCTTCACCATCACCGAATTTGCTCAAACTCATGTCCATTGAGTCGGTGATGCCATCCAACCATCTCATCCTCTGTCATCCCCTTCTCCTGCCTTCAATCTTTCCCAGCATCAGGTGCTTTTCCAATGATTCAGCTCTTCGCATCAGGTGGCCAAAGTATTGGAGTTCCAGCTTCATCATCAGTCTTTCCAAAGAATATTCAGGACTGATTTCCTTTAGGATTGACTGGTTTGATCTCCTTGCAGTCCAAGGTGCTCTTAAGGGTCTTCTCCAGCACCACAATTCCAAAGCATCAATTCTTGGCACTCAGTCTTCTTTATGGTCCAACTCTCACATCCATACATGACTACTGGAAAAACCATAGCTATGACTAGACAGACCTTTGTTGGCAAAGTGATATCTTTGCTTTTTAATGTGCTGTCTAGGTTTGTCATAGCTCTCCTTCCAAGGAGAAAGCGCCTTTTAATTTCACGGCAACAGTCACCATCTTCAGATTATATATGTGTATATGTATACATACATATATACATTTGTACACAATAAAAATGTTATACATACTTCATACTTTACAAAATGTTTACTATATACACTCATTTTGAACTTTTCCGTATGTTAATATTCTTTTACAATACGATTTCTAATAGTACCATCTAACTCTGTCCCTGGATCAGTACATCTTTACAGGTTTTCTAATCACCAGTGTTTTTATTTAGAATCTCTAGCTAATGCTTCAGTTTGCTATTGTCAAAAATCTTTATAAAATTATTGTTAATTTTACGAGCCATGATAATGGCATTATGGTTATTCGTAAAAAAGGAAGAAAAAGTTCTTATTGGTAAGAGGCACAAACTAAGTCAAATGGTAAGATTCTAGGACTTGCTTTAAAATACTCCAGGAAAAATAAAAGTGAGGGGGACAGGAGATGGAGGTTGCTGAACAAGAGAAAAAGTGTTGGGTCTTATCGGCCCTGATTGGCCGACTTTGATTATGTCACTGGCTGATCCTCGTGTAATTTCCATGACTACAGAGATGAAAGATATTGATGAGACATGAGATGAGAGATGAAAGCTGCTCTTACAAAGGGGAAAATAGATGTTGAATGACTAGAAACTGACTCCAGACCACAAGTCCTACATACTTCCTGAATGGAGAATGTGTTAAGGTACTTAACCTCCCCCAAGGGGGTGATAACAATTTAAGTCTCACACCTTTTCACATTTTACCACGTTCCTTCCATGCAGCACCTTCTTGGAGCCTCACACTTCCTCTGAAAGGTAAATACTAGTAACCCAGTTGTCCAGATGAGCAAGCTGACAGTCAAGCCAAGAATGCATGACAGATCAGCAATGGAAATGAACTTGAACTCCTAAATTCTATATTTTTTCATGAAAGTGCTACTGACTTCTTACAAGATAAGTTTCTAGAAAACCAAATTCAAACCTGCCCGTTAATGGCAAAACCTGGTCCAGGCCTACGTTCTTGGCCCCTGCCTTCCCCTCAGTACACAAATCTATGCACTATGACAGCCAGTTTTATGTTTATGATTCTGAAAACCCTGCATTCCACCATCTGTGAGTCTGGGGGATGACTCGTCCTGCCTTAAGGCCCGCTGACAGCGTTGTTTCTCGTTGGGCAGATTCACCGCCAGTTTCCAAAACAACCCCGCTGGATTCTTTCTTCTGTTCTTGCCTCAGTGTTCATCGAGGATCTACCTGGGCCCAAAGTCCTCACCACAGCAGTCAAGCTCCCCCACTTCTATTTCTCTGACTCCCCCTCTAACCACTTTCCCTTTCACCCAAGTCCAGCCAACTGGATCTCCAACTGGATTCCTCAGGTGTGCCAGGCACACTCCCACCCCAGCCCCTTTGCAGTCGCTGTTCGATGCCCACATGGCTTTGTCCCCTCGCCTCCTTCCAGCTGTTGCTTAAATAGCACCTTATTAGTGAGAACTTCTCTGACCCACCAGAAAAAATATTAAAATCCCCAGGACTTCCTAGCTCCATCTCTGCTCAAAAATTTCCCATAACAATGTTCACAGCAAATGTCTTACTCATATATATGTTTATTGTGTATCTCCCTTCCCATGAGAAGGTGAGCACTTCAAAGGCAGGGATTGTTTTGTTCATGGATGAATTTTAAGTATCTGAAACCATTCTTGACACATAGTAGGTGTTCAGTAAATATTTGTTGAAATAATGAATTCTATCAATATAGGCATCTAATCATACTCTTTAGGGTTCTCTAGACATAGATGATATCAGCCTCGTGTCTTCTGACATCAGACTCTCCAGGGGAATCTCCTTGGAGCCCTTCATGCCCTTAAGGTGCTCCTCTTTCATCCCCATCACAGAAGGAGAGTAGGGTGGTGCCCAGAAGGACACTGACTCCAAAGATACCTTCTCTCTTTCTCTCTTTTAACTTCAATCTCTTTGTGCCCTTAAGTTTGGCCAAACTTGCTTCCAGTGCTTTGGCCACCAGAAGTGAAGGGCCTGATGCTGGGAAAGAGTGAAGGTAAAAGAAGAAGGGGCCAACAGAGGATGAGATGGTTGGATCGTATCCCTGACTCAATGGACATGAGTCTGAGCAAGCGCTGGGAGATGGTGAAGGACAGGGAAGCCTGGCGTGCAGCAGTCCATGGAGTCGCAAAGACTAGGACATGACTGAGCATCTGAACAACAACGATGATGACAAACTTGCTTCAGAATCAATTAGTATGTCTTTCATGGGTGGACGGGCACCTCACTTTGCCTAGGGGTGCTTGGCACCTATATTTTATTTCTGGCTTTTGTGGTGTCATTGAGCTCGAAACAGGCCATCTCAACACCCTGTGATTCAACATATCATTGAATTTTCACAAGGAGCCTGCAACACAGATGTCTTTATCTCTCTTTTGTGGATAGGGAAACTGAAGCTCAGAGAGTCTATCCTCTCTGGTCTCTGAACCCGAATAAAGGCTCATGAAGTACTTGTCTCTCTTTTGCCCGAGAGAGCTATGGGTAATGTCTTCAGGCCCTGGATGCCACCCCCAGCCAATGAGTCGGGTCTGACTGTGCTGTTTTCTCTGTAGGACTGCCTCCCACCCAGTCATTAGAACATTCTCTACCCCCCCAGCCAGGCAGTGCCAGAGGAGTTGCTGACACCGATCAGCTGGACTGCTTGTCCATTGCTGCAATAAGCAGCTTGGTGGGGAGATAAATGATGTGATTATTAGCTCAAATGAGGCTTGGGGATTATCTCTGGATTTTCTCTATCCCTATGGCGGACACAATGGAGAGGGGAGGGGCTGTGATTTCAGGAGCCAGGGGAGGGGACTAAGTACCTTGAATTGTACAGCTTGAGGGTGAAGTGGGTTTGGGTTTGGATCCAAGCTCTGTGACTTTGAATGAGTCAGTTCACCTCTCTGAGCCTATTCCCTTTCTCTGTACAGGCAAGTGGAGACCTACTCAGAATGTTCTTCTCCACCAGAAGATGACTCTCAAAGTTCTGGTTTGAAGGATTTTACATACAACTCTAAAGTTCTACATTAATTACCTCTAATCATCTCCTATCACAACTCCTCAGCAAATCTTGAAAGAGCAAGCTGAGTTACTATTCAAAACACCAATAATAATAGCAACCAATGTTTACTGAGCTCTTTTTATATACAAGCACTTTACAGGCATATTTCCACTTAATCCCCTCGATAATCCTAAAAAATAGATTCTATTTTATTCTCACTTTAGGTATGAGGAAATTGGGTTTCATGTGGTTTTTCCAGTGTCACAAATTTCTTAAGGGAAAAGACCAAGTCCAGAACCCAAGTCCTAGTCCCCTAACCAAATTTAAATCCTCTGCTAAATGCCTCATTTTCACGTGCCACAAATTCTGTGGAATTGCCCTGACATTGGCTTGAACTGGCTTCATTGTGCAATCTTTGTGCAATCTGATTAAAATATTTTTATGAGGACTGACTACACTATGAGCCTCTCTGGGTCCCTATTTCTTCATCTGTCAACTGAGGGTGAGAACACTTTCCTTCAAATGGCTCTTTTTGGGTTGAATGAGATAAGTGCTCAAGAGATATCAATGTTTCTCCTTTTCCCCTGAAAAATTAGGAGAATTCCCCTCATAAATTGATTTGATGACATCTGGGATTTTAAGAACATTGATAAAAATAGGAAAATAAGTCAGGCATGAAATTGATAATGTTGAAATTTTTCATGTCACACAACACCACAACTTCTGAGATGCTGGGCACTGCACGGACACAAGAGCTGGATGACATGGAAAGCAGAGTGGAGAATGTCATTCTCACCGAGTCAGAAAACATTCCTTGAGCCACCTTTTCAGCACTGTGGGTTCATGGATAAAAGCAATTGACTTGCTCTCACGGAGATTATATTCTAGTAAGAGAAACAGAAAACAAGTGTTTCAAAGGGCAAAAAGTGTTATTGAAAACAAAACAAGGTAATCATATGGAATGTAGCTTGGGGGCTATTTTAGAGAACACAGGCCGCTAAAACTTCCCAGAGGAGACATTTGTAACAATGTCTGCATATCGACGGATGCTCAACAACGGAAAGAGTTGAGGTCCTGAGCTGTGAATGAGAGGTTATATATTCAAGGAACGAAAAGAAACTGTGCAGCTGGTGTGGAGAGAGCAAGAGGGTAAGTGGTGGAATAAAAGGATTGAACAACAGATGGGGACCAGACCATGTGAAATCTTTAAGGTTATGATAGGAAGTTTGAGTTTTATTCTGGATTCAACAGGAAAGATATATTAGAGATGTAAGAGGCTAATAACTTGATCTGTTTCATACTTTATAAAGCCACATTGGACCCAAACAAATATGAACACTTGATTTATGACAAAGATAGCACATAGTGCAAGAGAAAATGGTCTTTCTTTCAATAAATGGTGCTATGTCAATGGCGTAGCCATACAGTCAAAAAAATTAATCTTAACCCCTACTTCATATCATGACTAAAACCAATTCTTTGTGGGTTGTAAATCTAAATATAGAAGATAAAGCAATAAAGATTCTAAAAGATAACAAGGAGAATGTTTTCATCATCTTGGATGGACAAAAATTTCTTAAACAGAACACAAAAGGCACTAACTGTAAAGGAAAATTTGATAAATTCAAAATAAAGCTAGCAACTTTTGTTCCTCAAAAGATACCATCAAGAGAGGAAAAAGGCAAGTCACAGGCTGGGAGAAGATATTTACAATATATGTAGCCTGAAAGGATTCTTTCTCAGAATATGTAAAGAGTTCCCATAAATCAATAAGGAAATGACAGATAACACAATAGAAAAGCTGATAAAAGAAATGAACAATAATTTCACAAAAGGAATTTTCTAAATAATCATTAAACGTGAATAAGGACTTGATCAGCCATTCAAATTGAAACCACTACTATGTATTCACTGCATACATAGAATGGCTGAAAGTAAAAATAGGTTGACAATGCAGAGTGTTGTCAAGGTTGTGGAGCTAGCAGAACTGTCAAACACAGCTTTTAAGAGTGCAAATTGGTATCCCCATTTTGGAGAACTTTTTGGAAATAACTACTAAATTTGAATATACACACACACCTCATATACTTATTTCATTCATGGGAATATTTCTTTAAAAACCTTACATATATGTATCAAAATATCTACACAAAATTTGGAAACAACTGAAAAATCCATCAACAAATTGAGATTAGTCATATAGTGGAATACTTATTGTTGTTATTCAGTCCCTAAGTCACGTCTGACTCTTTGTGACCCCATGGACTGCAGCACGCCAGGCTTCCCTGTCCTTCACCATCTCCCAGAGTTTGCTCAAACTCATGTCCTTTGAGTCAGTGATGCCATCCAACCATCTCATCCTCTGAAGTCCCTTTCTCCTCCTGCCTTCAATCTTTCCCAGCATCAGGGTCTTTTCCAATCAATCAGCTCTTCGCATCATCTGGCCAAAGTACTGGAGTTTTGGCTTCAGCATCAGTCCTTCCAATGAATATTCAGGGTTGATTTCCTTTAGGATTGACTGGTTTGATCTCTTTGCTGTTCAAGAGACTCTCAAGAGTCTTCTCCAGCACCACATTTCAAAAGCATCACTTCTTCAGCACTCAGCCTTCTTTATGGTCCAACTCTCATGTCCACACATGACTACTGGAAAAATCATAAATTTGACTATCTGGACGTTTGACTGCAAAGTGATGTCTCTGCTTTTTAATATGCTATCTAGGTTCGTCACAGCTTTCCTTCCAAGGAGCAAGTGTCTTTTAATTTTATGGTGCAGCCATCATCCACAGTGACTTGGGAGTCCGCGAAAATAAAGTCTGTCACTGTTTCTACTTTTTCCACATCTATTTGCTATGAAGTGATGGGACCAGATGCCGTGATCTAAGTTTTTTGAATGCTGAGTTTTAAGTCAACTTTTTTACTCTCCCTTTTCACTCTTATCAAGAGATTCTTTAGTTCCTCTTTGCTTTCTGCAGTTGGGATGGTGTCATCTGCATATCCGAGGTTATTACTATTTCTCCCTGCAATCTTGGTTCCAGCTTGTACTTCAACCAGCTTGGCATTTCGTATGATGTACTCTACCTAGAAGTTAAATAAGCAGGGTGACAATATACAGCCTTGACGTACTTCTTTCTCAATTTGGAACCAGTCTGTTGTTCCATGTTTGGTCCTAACTGTTTCTTCTTGACCTGAACACAGGTTTCTCAGGAGCAGGTAAGGTGGTCTGGTATTCCCATCTCTTGAAGAATTTTCCACAGTTTGTTGTGATCCACACAGTCAAAGGTTTTAGCATAGCCCATGAAGCACAAGTTTTTCTGGAATTCCCTTGCTTTTTCTATGATCCAATGGATGTTGGCAATTTGATCTCTTGTTCCCCTGCTTTTTCTAAATCCAGCTTGTACATCTAGAAATTCTCAGTTCATGTTTTGTTGAAGTGTAGCTTGAAGGATTTTGAGAATTACCTTGCTAGCATATGAAATGAGTGCAATTGTCTGGTAGTTTGAATATTCTTCAGCATTGCACTTTGGGATTGGAATGAAAACTGACCTTTTCCAGTCTTGTAGCCACTGCTGAGTTTTCCAAATTTGCTGGCAAATTGAGTGCAGCACTTCCACAGCATCATCTTTTAGGATTCGAAATAGCTCAACTGGAATTCCATCACCTCCACTAGCTTTGTTCTTAGTAATGCTTCCTAAGGCCCACTTGAATTCACACTCCAGGATGTCTGACTCTAGGTGAGTGACCACACACACCTTTGTGGTTATCCAGATCATTAACATCTTTTTTTGTACAGTTCTTCTGTGTATTCTTGCCACCTCTTCTTAATATCTTCTGCTTCTGTTAAGTCCTTGCCATTTCTGTCCTTTATTGAGCCCATTTTTGCATGAAATGTCCCTTGGTATCTCTAATTTTCTTGAAGAGATCTCTAGCCTTTCCCATTCTATTGTCTCCTCTATTTCTTTGCATCATTCCCTTAAGAAGGCTTTCTTGTCTCTCCTTGCTATTCTTTGGAACTCTTCATTGAGATGGGTATATCTTTTCCACTGTGTAGTGGAATACTATATAGTATGAAAAGCAACATGTTGCTGACAAAGGCAACAATATGAATGAATCTCGCAAACATGGTATTGAGCAAAAGATGCCAAACACAAAACACATGGTAGATGATTTTATAAGTCAGCAACACTCATCTGTAGTGTCAGAAGTCAGACATGCGGCTACCTTTGAGGCAGAGTGAGCGAGCAATAACTGAGACACCATGAAAGGAACTTGACTGTCTGGTGCTGGTTGCACAGCTGTGATCACTTTGTGGTGATTAACTGAACACCTGTTTTCACAATTTTTGTTCTTTCTTGCTTGGGATAAGCATTTTAAAAAATCACATTTGGGAGCAAGAGTAGAGCCAGGGAGATCAGTTTAAAAGCTCTTGCAAGAGTCCGTGAAGAAGATGATGATGGGGTGGACAAGATGGGATGTGGTGAAGAGGGGAAGAAGTAGACTAATCCAGGAATTATTTTGGTGGGAAAGCTTGAATGGTCTGCTGATGGACTGGATGCTGAGGAGAAGGAAGAATTTAATAGTGGCCCAAGCAGCTGAGTGGATGTGGAACCGCTCGCCCAGATGAGGAAGACCAGGAAAGGAAAGAGCACCATTTAGTTGTCTTCGTATATTACCTCTCTTATTTCCCAACCAACCTGCCTTAGTGGCTACTTATATCCCTACTTTACAGAAGAGGAAACTGGGGCTCTCAGAGATTAAATTATTTTCCAGGCTTACACAGGCAGTCTGGGATGAAACAGAATAGGAAATTTTGTATCTGGGAGACAGTCAGGTATAGTCTTAAAAACTATAGACTCAAGTCAAATAGCCAAAGTTTGAGGTCTGTCTCTGTCAGGCAAAGCTCATGACTCCTTTTTATCTTCATCTGAGTCATACCTACCTCACAGGGTTAATATATGTTAAGGGCTATAAAGTGGAAAAAAAATGATTTGTTAGTTGCTCAGTCATGTGACTCTCTACGATCCCATGGACTGCAGCCTGGCAGGCTCCTCCGTCCATGGGGTTCTCCAGGCAAGACCAAACCAGGGATCGAACCCTGGTATCCCACATTGCAGACGGATTCTTTACCATCTGAGCCAGCAGAGAAGCCCCAAGTGCTCTAAAGGAGCCTAATATAAGTCAGTCATCTGTAAGTTAGCCATTATCAGGGTCCATGTGGACTTCCCAGAGGGCTGGGGAAACAGAAGGTAGATTTTAGTTCTTGAGCCAAGACTGAGTTTCATTAGCGTGGTGATTGCCCTTTAAAACACTGACACAAACAATGGCATGTTATGTTATTGCCACATAATAGAGACCATCGGGACCAAAATTCAGGAGCCAAAAGACATAAAGAGCATACAACAGAGGAAATCCTGGCTTGGCTGGGTGTTGGCAGCCTAGGTGCCAATTTTCTTTTTGGTATGTTGGAGAGGAAAATTGTTGCAATTATTCAGCAACCATTTTGGATAACTAAATTCCAACCTCTTGAAGGTGCTTGGAGGTAGGCGGCCATAGGTTTTTACTTTCCAGAGTCAGTAGTTCAAAGAATTCTACACTCGTGGATTAAGTGATGCTTCTCATCACTTCTCTCTTACTTGAATTATTGTGGCAGCCTCTAAACTAGATTCCTCCAATTTTTCCCTCTTCAACAGATACTTACTAACTGAGCTCCTACATTGTACCAGCTTCTCTGCTAGGTACTAAGAACAATAAGAAAAGCCCAAGGATATGGGGCTCTCATGGAGCTTCAGGTCCACATCACTCTAGAGCAGTATTTCTGTTAGTATTATAGAAGGCACTTTGCAAATTATAAAGGACTTATCCAATGTTGTTCTTGCGAGATGATCAAGGTGATGATGGCAGTTATTAAAGAAGAGCTCTTGCCTTTCAATGACTCTCTGCTGCCTGTAGGATAAAGGCATACAGTCAAGTTCAAACTGCATTCCAGACTCATTTCCCATCTCTCATCCCTTCCATCAGCCTTAGTCTCCATTCACACCAAACCAAGTCCCTTAATTTCCATACTTCAAAGATCTTGTATATTCCATTCCCTCTGACTGAAATATTTTACCTTCTGTCTGCCTAGAAACTCTTAATCCTTCAAGACCAAATGTCAACCTCCCCTCCCCACGGACAGCTTTCATCCCTTCTTCCTCTCCTTCTGCCACACTCTCTACAGGAGTGCTTCTCAAAGGGGTTAAGATACAATAGAATGACCTAAAGATCATCTTTAAATTCCAGGCCATCCATGCTCACCAGACATTCAGATTCAGTAGGTCTGGGGTGTGTAATGGTTAAGAATTCAGGCTTTGAGTCAAACAAACTTAAGTCCCAGCTGAGCTGTTTACCAGCCCCCGACCTTAGCCAAGTTAGTCAACCTCCCTAAGGTTCTGTTGCATGCTAAGTCACTTCAGTCGTGTCCCATTCTTTCAACCCCATGGACTGTAGCTCACCAGACTCCTCTGTCCATTGGATTCTCCAGGCAAGAATACTGGAGTGGGTTGCTATGCCCTCCTCCAGGGGAACTTCTTGGCCCAAAGGTTCTATTAGCTCTGAAAAGCTGGGGATAGAAATAGGTAGGAATGATAAATGGAGACAACATGTGTAAAACACTTAGTATAATACCTGATACCTGGAAAGGACTGAACAAATTGAAATTGTTATTGAAAAGAATTTTGGTTTATTCTGCACCTGGCAGCCTATTCATTTCTTTTCCAACTCGTCCATCTTCAGGTTGAGAACTACTACTGTTATTCATTAAACTGCATTGAAAGTGTAAGTTGCTCAGTCATGTCCAACTCTTTGAGACCCCATGGACTAGCCCACCTGGCTCCTCCATCCATGGGATTTTCCAGGCAAGAGTACTGGAGTGGGGTGTCATTTCCTTCTCCAGGGTCCACGTCTTAGCTCTAGATCCCCAGCACACAGCACAGTACCAGGAATGGCATCACCACTTACAAGTTGTGTGATCTTGGTTAAGTGAGTCTTGCTCTTTTGACCTCAGCTATGTTTTCTGTTGGGGAGAACAATCTCTACCAGAGAAGGTTGCTATGGATATCAAATGAGATTGTGGGTATGGAAGTGCTTTCTATGGTATGGAGAAGGGAGCCAGTGTGGAGAAAAGAGGCTGTGATTCAGGCCTGTCATCTCACAGCCACATATCCATGGCCCTCCACTTCCTCTTCTTCCCCATCCCACAGAATGTCAGTGTGACCTTCTTTCCTTAAATATTCTCAGTTAATTTATACCTAGTAGAAGATTGCATAATGACCTGCCCAATGGCTAAAATCTTCCCAGGGAGAAAGGGACTATAGATGCACTGGTATGAGGTAAGTGCCCCTTGGATTGCTAATCACCTAAAATATTGCATGGAGTAAGACATTCATGATGTTTGCCCTAGTCTCAATTCCAGTTGAAGGAAAGCCAATGATCAGCAAGAAAACCTACAAATAAAATAATGTCAGAATAATAATTACTAAGAAAAATGAAGCAGACAATGTCAAAGAGTCATTCAGAAAACAAACATTAGTGTGGCCAGTAAAGGTCTCTTTAGGAGCAGACACTTGAGCTGAAACCCGAAAGACAAGAAGGACTCAGACCAAGGTTACAAGGGTCCAAAATAGAGAAAACAGAAAAAAAAAGAACTTTTTTTTTAAAGTTTTAAAAAGCAGCTTGGTGGGACTGGATCTTTCAGTCATGCTGGTTTGCTCCAAACGGGACCTACTGGATACATGGCTCTTACCTATGGGTTTTGCTTCCCCCTGGCTGGATAGGGAGATGCACCCTAGGTCTAACTTTTACTCATGGCTTCATATTTTTAGAGCTTCCAGAGAAGCCTACTAATCTGCCACACCTTAAAACTCGTTGGGCAAGATCTGCATTTCACTGGTATGATTATCTGGCTACAATATCCACTCCCTCTCTGGAACCACAGATCAGATATTATGCTACGAGTTGATGCTCTGACTAACTTTCAGCCCCTACTGCTAAACAAATACAAATTAGAAAGGTGGTTCTACAAAACAGATTGGCCTTAGATATTCTGACGGCTGCACAAGGAGGAATTTGTGCCATTATTCATACCCAACATGAGTTACTCACTTTACTAAACACATGAACAAGATGATTCAGACTACGGATTCTCCTGAAGCCTCAGTCACCTCACTTTGGGAAATGTTAACTAGCTCCCCATGGTGGAAAACTATCTTAATGATAATAATTCTAATTGTTCTGTTTTTGCTGTTTACCTTATATCTGTAACTGTAAAACGGGGTTTGTTTCTAACCATCTGAAAGCTTTTAGGTTGCAAATGGTTGTCCAAGCTCCTACGATTGCCACAATTTTCCCCAACTATTACTTGGAGCCCCTGGATCAGAGACCCTCAATATGAGGGTTAGGAGAATATGTTGCCTCAACAATTTAGGGACAGTGCCCGTCACAGCAGGAAGTAGTTGTGGAATGAAACGACACCCCTTTCCCTTGGCAACATAATTCTCCTAAAAGAAAAGGGGGTATGAGAGAGTCATTTCCTAGGCAGGTTCACAAGAGGAGAGAGGGGTCTGGAATTCTCAAGGAGGAGGGAAGGACAAGCATCATTTTTTCTCTACATTCCTTAGTCTTAGTAACAGAAAACATTTTTTTCTTTAAGCCGGGAACTGATGATTACACAACAAACAACTCAGTTTAAACTCTGTACTGAAGATTATATAATAACATTGTATCCTCCTTGAGGACAGTTTCTCCTTCCTGAAAACCTTCTGGCTAATCCTATTATCTTAAAATGTAAATTATGGGAGTGGGTCTAGTAAGATCTTTACAACCTTGAGACATTCTTTTGATTTATTGTAATAACTGATTTTAAAAGTTGTAACTCCCTTGCTGGAACTAGCAAGGGGGCACTCTCTGTCCCGCCTTCTGATGTCTGTGTGTCAGAAGCTTTCTCTGCTCCTTTTTATACTATAATAAAAGTCTGCTACACGCACGCACACAACAAGAGCAGCTTGGTACAAAACAGAAGTTTCTGTAGGTGAAGTGACTGAGTCAGGGGAGAGTTGATGGTGATGAGGCAGGAAGGCTAGGCAGGAACGCTGCCACATGGGACTTTGCAGGCTGTGATTATATATATATTTAATATATACATATATGTATATATTACTTTCCTTTATAAGATTGCTCACTTGAATATATATTCATATGTTGAATGAATTATATATTGATATAGTCAATATATATGCATATATATTCAAATGAGCGATCACATGAAGGAAGGGAAGCGACTTTGACCTGTTTCTCACGTGTGCATTCACTCAGCCTATGTAATTCAACTATTCTACTGTGTGTCAGTCACCGTGCTAGGAGACAGAGATACAGAGAAAGACAAAATATGAACCCAGTTTTTATGAGCCTGGTAACAGAGGATATGGGACTTCCCTGGTGGCTCAGAGGGTAAAGCGTCTGCCTTCAATGCAGGAGACCTGGGTTCGATCCCTGGGTTGGGAAGATCCCCTGGAGAAGAAAATGGCAACCCACTCCAGTACTCTTGCCTGGAAAACCCCATGGACTTAGGAGCCTGGTAGGCTACAGTCCATGGAGTCACAAAAAGTCAGACACGACTGAGTGACTTCACAACAGAGGATATAGATACACAAGTAAGTACAAAACAGTGTGACAAGAAGCCTAATAAAGGAATGTAGAGGCTGAGAGAGCCTAGAAAAGAGTTGATTGTGCCTTAGAGATTGGGGAAATTTTCATTAAAAATGGAGACACTTTAACTCGCAGACAAAGCATAAGTAGTAAGGGGGAAGAACGTTCCAGCAAGGGGAGCAGCAGGTGCCAAGGCACTGCAGTGACCCTGTTCAGAAGAAATGCTCATTTGTCCTGACAAGCACACAGTTGGAGAGGAGGCCCTTGGTCTTCCTGGTAAAAGATCTTTCAATTCCAGACCAAAGAGCTTATATTTTATTACTGGTGCTCGTGCTTAGTCGCTCAGTCATGTCCAGCTCTTTGTGACCCCGTGGACTGCAGCCCACCAGGCTCCTCCGTCCATGGGGTTTCTCCAGGAAAGAACACTGGAGTGAGTTGCCATGCTCTCCTCCAGGGGATCTTCCCAACCCAGGGATCGAACCCAGGTCTCCTGCATTGCAGACGGATTCACCGTCTGAGCCACCAGGGAAGCTTGTGTTTTTATTACAGATGCACGATAAATAGGGCAGGTTTAGAAAGCTCTCTCCAGGGAATGGTAGATGATAGACTGGAGTTAGGTACTAAAGGCAGTCGGACCAGTGAGTGGAGTTTGCAGCAGAGCAGGTACAAGGTCTGCATTTGGTCATTGATCCCAGAAACGAAGCCGGGTGGGGGAGAGATGTTTCCAAAGCAGGATGCCCTTTGTCCCTTAAGCAACAGGACCCTGCTGTCTCTAAACTTCAGGACAGAAATGACCCTGGGGAGCTCCCCTATGCCTCCCTCTGAGTTACTGACACCTCTGCTGGCGCCCTCTCTCGTTCCCGTCGCCAGCCCCCGCCTCCTTTCTCAGGAAGCTTGGGTCTCCCTGGGAGCGGGTCTGCCCTTGGGGGAGGCCTGTCGACTCGGCGCCCTGCAGACCGACGGGCATTCGGGGCGGATCGAAGAGGGGCTCGGCGCCCCCTGCGTGCACATGTGCTAGCCCGGGCAGGAGGGAGCGCCTCCGCGGAGGAGTCCAGGAAGAGGGGGCAGGGAGAGGCGCTCCACAACCTCGGTCCCGGGCGCCCTGGTCGGCCGCGGTGGAGCTGCAGCTTCCAACAGGTTCGTAGAACTCGCGCTCGCTCTCCGTTGCGGAGCCGCCACCTCCTCCGCTGGAGCAGGTTCGCGGGAGAGACCCTAGCCGTAGGCCCCGCGCTGCTGAGCTCCCTGAGGGCGGCTTCCTCCGCCCTCCTTCCTTCTCCGGGTAGCTCTGCGCTGCCGCCGGCTCTTCCGGGGCGAGGCGGAGGGCGCCACGGGCTCCAACTCGCTTCAGCACCACCTCGGGGACAGCTCCCGCGCCCCGCAGCGTCCTCTCCCTGGGGTCAGCTCTCGCACCGGCGGACCGCGCCCGCCCGGCCGGCTCGTCTAATTGTTCGGTCTGGGTTCAGTACCACGGTCGCGGAGGACAGTCCTCCGCCCCCGCGGGCTCCGTTCCCCGCGTCAGCACCGTAGCGGCGGACAGCTCTCGCCGGGCGCCAGCTTCCTAGCGAGCCGCGAACAAAGACAGGGGGCTGGCTGGGGCCTTCCGCGTTCCTTGGGAGTGGGTGGTTGCCTCCGTGCGGGTCTTTCGACTTCCCCCAGAGCAGTGCCAGAGGCGATCAGGGGAGGGGGCCTAGTCATATTCGCGCGTTTCTTGCCTTGGGTCTGCAGTTCGCCAAGGCCTGGCGGTGCAATGGCGGGTCCCAGCTGGAAGTCGGAAAGAGGATGGGAGGGGAGACGGGCACAAAAGGTCCCGGGCTACAGCTGGGCAGGTTGGGCCTAGGCTAAGAGGAAGGAGTGCGCCGCCCCCTCTTTCTTCCAAATCCCCACCTCCGCGGCTAGCTCGGGACCGCGGACTTCCATCGCAGAGCCTAACACAGATGCCTAAGGCTGGCAGCTGCAATCACTGACTCCGACTGTCCCCGGAACATCCCTAGAAAGTGTGAGGCTGAGTTTCCGTGGGGGGAAGGGGGCCGAGAAACCGCGGGGAAGCCTCACGAAGCCGGCGGCTACACGCTCCCCCTCCCTCCTGCCTAGGGTTCCGCCCCCACCTCCAGAGTGAAGCCCGCAAGGAAAGAAGGGGGAAGGAGGGGACCTGGGCAGCAGGTTGTGAAAATGGCTTGACCCCGGGAGGTTGCAAGTGGCAAGAAAAGAGGATGAGAAGCTGGGAGGTTCTCAAACAGGGAGGCCGGTTCGGCGACAGGAGATCAAATGTGGAAAAGGAAACCTTTCCTCTGCTGAAGCAGGGAGGGCCCTGGAATCACGTGATCCTCGCTTACTGAGAGTCTCACTGGGAGATGGGAAGACCGAGCTTAGGGGGCAAAGGTAATTTGCCCAAGGTCAGTTAGCAATTTTGTAGCAAAATTGAGCCTAAAATTCAGGCTCCACAAATCCTGGACTTGTGTAAGATTGATAGGGAAGTCTTAAAATACCAGATGTGCAAAGAAAGGCCAAGTCGTTTCAGTTGAGTTCAAATCTCAGCTCTGTCACTTACTAGCCTGTGACCTTGGAAGTGACCTTCTGAGAAGACAGGTTAGTAGTACCCACTTGTAGTGAGGCTTTAATGAAACACCTATGTAATGAGATTAGGGCAGTGCCTGGCACATAATAAGTGCTCAAAAAATAATAACTACTATTCCTGATATTAGTCCCTCTGTAAACATGTGCTGAGGGCTCTTACATGCCCTGGCTGTGAACTAGGGAGGCAGAGAAGTGTCCTGAAAAGGACACAGACCAGCACAAGGAGCAGAAAAGTAAACAATTGCAATATGATATGATCGTGCTGTAATTAAGGTGAGTGTGTGTGCGAGGCTGTGAGATCACAGAGGCAGGAGTGATGAACTGTGAGGAAAGGAGGAAAACTACCTTGAACAGATGGAACTGTGTGTAGAGGCCTCACGTGTAAAACCACAGCCACCAGGGTGATGTCATTGTGACAGAGGGTCCTCAGGATGGGGACTAGGAAATGAGAGTGTAGAGAAAGCTGGAGTCAGTCTCCAAAGGCCCTTTTGTGATAAAATATTTCAAATATTTTTTAAAAATAGAAAGAATAGTATAATATTCTTATTATTCCCCCATATACCCATCATCTAACTTCAACAGTTGGGTAATTTATTTCATCTGTACCCACGTCCACTCTGTACCCACGTCCACTTTAATCACACATACATGTACAAACACACACAAACACAGACTTATTTTGAAGCAAAGCTAAGACATCCTGTCATTTCATACAGAAATATTTTTAACATTAGCAACAACCTCTGCCATTCAAGTGGCATTCCATGTTAGAAGTCACTAACTCAAACCATGACTTTCTCTTCTTAATGTGTTCTGAACATTCCTGTTCCTTAGTATAAAGTTTTGAGAGAAGCCCACACTATGGTGACAAGCCACATGCTTTAGAGAAACTATTTTAGGAAAAGCAAAGGGCACATCAACTCTCTACAGATTTTACCCAGCCAGGGTAATCTCTACTACCTATACAGTGACCAGGGGCCAGTGACTATTGGCAAAGCTGATCAAAAGACAAATAGAGCCCCATAAAGAAGAAGAAAAAAAGTGAGCTTCCCTTTCAAGTCATCTGAATCATAAGTTCATAAATATAGAAGGTATGAAGTCATGGAAATCATCCAACCCAACAGCCATGTTTTACAGATGAAGAAGACAAGGGACACAGTTGGGGATGCATCCAAGTTCCTACAGGGCTGACACCAGAGCCAAGGCCTTTGAACTTAAAACCCAGACTTCTATTCAGTTCTCCATTTCGCCCAAAAGATTAGGCCTTAGAGTTTCTCAGGCCCTCCAGTTGAGATGCCATTTTCTTCCCCATCTCAAAGAAGCTGGAAGGAAGAGGCAGAAGTAGGGCAAGAAGGGTCCTTTCTGGTTCTCAAGAGGATGACAATGTCTGACACTTGGTCTCTGAGGTACCCTGACACAGCTCCCTCTTATATCTTTTTGGAGAAAGTTGAGGATGATGGTACCTCTGTTCCAGCTGCTACACATTAGCAATAGCTCTGCAGTCAGACACCTAGACCTTAATTCTGTGCATGTGTGTCCATCCTGCCTGCTTTAACCAGAAGCACGTGAAGACTTCCCATTTGCCCTGAATTTGGCTGCACATCCCTCTTGGCTACAGATAGCCATTCCTCTGGGGTGTTAAATGAGTAGTGTTTGGCCCAGGCGCTGGTAGGACTCAGCTCTTGTGCCTTCCTGGAGCATGATGTCTCCCCTGTTATTGATGAAATGTGATGGCTGTGATGAGTGTGTGCACTCCCATTGGGCTTGGGCACTTTGCAAGTCAACAGTCTTGCTTTTCAGGGATGTCCCTGCCTGCAAAATGGTAAGGGCAATATCTCACAAGTTTCCTTGAATCTTAGTTGGGCAAATTAAAACATGTATAAGAAGTTTAAGCATCCCTGATGAAGAGAAGTCAGCAGAGAATAGTCAATAAAGTGGCCTTATTTCTAGGAGCATGGTTGCAGGTAAGAAGTAGGAAGGTAATGAAGATCATGAATTTCAGCTTGTGAAATTATCCCAGCTTTTAGCCTGAGATGAGGCCAAATTAGATAAATTATATTATATTATCCAGGCTTAGTTGAATTGTAGCTCCCCAAAGAGACCTTGGAGAGTATCTACTCTTCCTTCAACACGAACTCATTGAGTGGCTATTATGTCAGGCACTGTTCCACGTGCTGAGCAAGACCCTCCAGACCCCTGCTTCATGGGGCTTACAGACTTGCAATAGACACAGTCATTAACAATAAGTAAAAGGTGAAAACATCTAAGCAAACGAACAATAGGGGAGGTCTGTCTGCAAAGACTGTGATTTGGACTGAAGCCCAAATCACAAAAACAGTCGGTCATGTGTGGACGTGGGGCAAATGTTCCAGGAGAAGAAATAGCTCGATAGAGTGTCTATTGTGAGCCTGGACTGTCTGCAGACAGACAGGAACCAAAGTGGCTAGGAGCCAAGTGAGGGAGACGGGAGTGGCGGCAAATAAGGAGGGGTGGGCAGGGACCAGCCCATGCAAAGCCTTCTAAGTGCAATGGATTGTCACTGGACGGTTCAAGCAGTGGAGTGATAAAAATTAGTTTTGTTTTTAAAAGCTGCCTCTGGTTGCTGCATGGAGAGTGGATGATCCGGGAATGCTGGGCTGGGCAAGAGGGAGCAGAGAGGGTGAAACACAGCCTCCCCCGTTGAGATGCTCAGCATCCAACAGAGAAGACAAGACCCAAACCAGAACAACAGTCTTCCATGGGAAGGGCTATTGTGGCGAGATGTGCAAGGCGTCGCGGGAACCCAGAGACAAGAAGAACTCATTCAACCTCGGAGACATCAGGGAAGGCTTCCTGGAAGTGGGCAATGTCTGCTGAATTGTATCTAGAAAAGGAGATGGTAGGGTTAGTGTCTGAAACAGGCAGAGAGGGCACGGAGTGGCAGCAGGATGCAGGGGGTGGGCGCCAGCCTGCCTGGGTCCATTTAGCAGCTGTGTATCCTCAAGCAAATTACCTACCTCTCTGTGTCTCAGGGTCCCCATCTTTAAGATGGAGATGAGAATTACAACACTTTTCAAGGTGCTTCTGTTAGGATTAAACAAGTTACATTTTGTGAAGCATTTAGACAGTGCCTGGCACTGAGAAAGTGACAAATGAGCGTTGGTTAAATAAAAATGTGGCAAAATGGGGGTGGGAAGGCAGGGAACATGTGCCGGGAAAGTTCAACTAGAGCCCCACACTGAGGGGCCTTGAGGATCAGGCCAGGGAGGCCCACCTTGGTTTTGTCTGGTTTTTGTCTGCAAGCCAGTGGCTGTTACGGCTGCTCTGGGTCTCTGTTGAGGCACTTGGTCTTTCTCTAATCGAGGTGCATGGGCTTCTCCTGTTGCAGGGCGTGAGCTCTAGAGCATGTGGGTGCAGTAGTTGTGGCGATGGCCTTAGTTGCCCTCGGGCATGTGAATCTTAGTTCCCTGACCAGGATCAACTCAGGTTCCCTACTTTGTAAGGTGATTCTTTACCACTGGACCACCAGGGAAGTTTCCCATCTTGCATTTTTTTTTTCTTTTTCTTTTTTCTTTTTTTTTTTGCAGCGAGAAGTCATCAAAGTCTCTTAAGCAGGGGGAATTAGGGGTGGAGAATAAACTGAAACCCAAAGGCCCAGAAATAGAAAGGAACCTACCCAGAGTCACAGAGCCAGTTACTAGACACTGTCATCTGTCTCCCCTACAGATCCATTATTGTAGGAGGGTAAGGACAGTATATATTTTATTTTGTTCTCCATTGCAGCCTCAGGGTTATAAGAATGCCTAGGATAGTCTCAGTAAATATTTGTAGATACGCTGCTGAACCAATGAACAAATGGGCAGGGAAAGTCAGAATCCTTGAATCCTCGAGAAGGTCAGGGCATTTTGGACAGTGGAGAAACTGCTCTCAGAAAAATAAACTCCTGGAGATGTTGACTTGGGGGCCTCAAGCCCCTCCAAACCCCAGCTTCCCCTGTGGCAGAGACACTGCTGCCCACAGTCCGCCAGGCACCCCCTCAAACTGCAGCAAGCAGTGCTGCATGGGGTTCAGAAGTTAATCTTGGTAAAGTGCCTGGAAGATGAGAATCGTTCCGCAGACATTCAGGGTGGTAATTGCCAATGCAGAGAAAATGTATCTCTCCATTGGCGAGAAGCAGGACTTTGTGTTCCACAAAAACCAGCCTTTAGAATTCCTGTCTCTGACTTGTCAGAGAGCTGTGACTGCCGGGCGGGCAAGTAGGGTCTTGCAGTTCAAGCACCAGATGGCAAGATACTCAGAGGCACTCAGATCCAGTTTTCGTGTTGCTGACTGTCTCCTCTGAGCCAGGCATGAAAGTGGGCGCATCTCCAAACTGGGGAGAACCCCAGCCCCAGCCCTTCCCAGCTGGGTGAACTGGGGCAAGTCCTTGCACCTTTCTGAACTTCAGGTTCATCATCTGTGAAATGGGAACACTGCAGCCAGTCCACCCAGGCCGTTTGATTCTGACAGCATGGGCTTAGGGTTGTACGTCATTTCACAAATGTGGAAACTGAAGCTCAGGATATGGCTCATTGGCCCCTCAGTACTTACTGAGCACCTGTGATGGGCCAGTAACTCTTGCGGGAGCTGGAAAGTCAGTGAAGAATGAAATGAAAACACATTCTAGTGGAGACAGAGGAAGCAAGCGAGTAAACAAATATAATTCCACCAAGTTATGTAAGTGCTAGGAAGGAAATAAAAGAGGAGGTGTGCTAAGGAGAGTGGGGTTGCTTAGGTAAGACAGGCTGGGGAGGCTTGATGGAAGAGGCATGGAGACCGACATCTGGATAGGGAGAAGCAGCTGGCCATGAAGCAGCTGTCCAGGCAGAAAGTGCAAAGGGCCTGGGGCAGGAATAAGCCTGATGAGATCACAGGACAGAAACCTACTGAGCAAAGGGGAAGGTGGTAGAGAAGAGCGCAGAGCTGGCAGGGCCTTGAAGACTGGTTGAAGCAGAGAGGTGACAGAATCTAACTTCTGAGTCATTTACCTCCATCTCCCTAGCCATAAGGGGCCTGACGTGGCAAAGCCCACATCAGAGAGATCCCTGGGACCTCTTCAGACCCACAGTCCCCACTGCCATCTCTGGAGCAGGTCAGCCAAAGGGCAAGCAAAATGATGGATTCTCCTGCTGGGAAATAATCCATCAGCTGGCTGGCTGCCGGGTGGGCACCGCAGTGCCTCGCAGGCAGCATCCTAATGCCGTGAGGCAAGAGAGGGAAGGAGAGGACACAGGGCCGGCCCCGGCTGGGGGGGTGGCAGATGGGAGAGGCACCTGTCTTAGGTGCAAAATGTAAGGGGGTGCTAAAAAGCTCAGCCATCAGCACAAATATCCTTTTGTGCAGTATTTTTTAATAAGATTAATGCAAAAAATCTATGATGATTAAAATACAAAATATTTTCAAATAAAGACAGGATTCCAAAAGAGGTTGAAAGATGAGTCATTCATGTGCAGGATGTCATCCTAACTCTCAGATGCTCACTCCCCTGCAGGGACACTTCCTGGGCCAGGGCCCTGTTCCCACAGGGAGCCAGCATCTAAAACTAGTCTGTTCTTGATGAAGTGAAAGAAACAAACATCTCCAAACAGGAACTCAGAGATCACCGCTTGCTTCAGTTGTGGAGACAGAGCTCAAGCAGGGACCACACAGCTTGGAGGCGCTGCTAGGCCCACAACCCCCAGGGCACAACATTAGTCAAGCAGTTCAAACCCATGTCTTGCACATGGTGGGATCCTGAGCAGGTCAGGCAAAGGGCAAGCACAGTGATGGATTAAGTAAGGCGCTTTGCCTCTCAAGCCTCAGTTCCCCATCTGTGACCCTGGTGCCAATTAAACCTGATCCCCAGGATTCAATAAGATAAAGTCCCCTGGTGACTCAGAAAGTAAAGCATCTGCCTGCAATGCAGAAGACCCAGGTTCCATCCCTGGGTTGGGAGGATCCCCTGGAGGGGGGCATGGCAACCCACTCCAGTACTCTTGCCTGGAAAATCCCATGGACGGAGGAGCCTGGTAGGCTACAGTCCATGGGGTCACAAAGAGTCCGACACGACTTCACTTTCACTTTTAAGTCTTCTAGGACCTAGCTGGGCCTTCCCCAGAGGCTCAGTAGTAAAGAATTTGCCTGCAATGCCGAAGACCCAGGAGATATGAGTTTGATCCCTGGGCCAGGAAGACCCCCTGGAGGAGGGCATGGCAACCCACTCCAGTACTCTTGCCTGGAAAATCCCATGGACAGAGGAGTCTGGGGCGGGGGTTGGGGGGGGGGGCGGCTACAGTCCATGGGGTCGCAGAGAGTTGAACATAATGGAAGCGACTGAGCACGCACGCACACATGGGACCCAGCTACACCAAGGGGATCACAAACCAGCAAAGTCAGTATCTTCTGGGAACGTATTAGAAATGAGGAAGTGCAGCTGCTTCCCAGACCCATGGAATCAGAATCTGCATTTTAACGAGACTTCCTGGGAGGGGGTGGCATGCTTGTGAAAGCCTGAGAAAGCGGTCAATTCTTGCCATTTGGAAGATGCACACAAAAATGACAGGCTTGCCGCTGTACCCACCAGACCCTGAGTTAGATCCTGACTTGAGGCAAGAGGAGAAACCAAAGATGGAGAGGCGAGATGCTGGTGTGGCCACCTCACTAAATTTTGAACAGTCAAATATTGAAGCCAGGGAGTCTGGCTGAGCTCCTTCTATGCTTAACCATGGAGGCCCCCCATTTGTTCACCTGGAAAATGGGAATAATAATAGCTGCCTTACTGATTGTTGTGAAATATGAAATTGTTGTGCTAAAGATCACTGAATGCTTGCCCTTGTTGCTGGTGGGGTGGTTGGCGTCTAATACATCATTACTGAGCACTGTCCATGTGATGAAATAGGTAACATTTGTGTAGCTCTTTGTCATTTACAAAGCACTTTCCTACATACCATCACCTGACTCTCAATCCTTTGGGTGAGAAAGCATGAGATTTATTTACTTTATAGAGGAAAGTACTCTAGGCTCAAAAATATGCAGTGACTTGTCCAAGCAAACCAGGATTTAAATGCCTGGAGTCCAACACTAAAATCCATGCCATCATCAGAGCATCCAACAATAACCACAGAAAAGATTAAACACAGGAATAACTGGAATAAGACCATATTATACACTAGGGATGGTCTTGTTCAATCTCCTTATTTTACTGAAGGGAACACTGAGGCCCCGGGAGTGGAAGATGCTTGACCGAGTTTACTCAGACAGAGCACCAGCCCTGCGGTCAGGATGCAGCTCACGAGGCTCTCAGTCCAGGGCCTTTGTTCAGTGTCCACACCCCTCATCACACAGGCCAGCCTCCACCCGATCAGCCCCGGGGTGAGGTGCTGGCAGCCAGGGGTGCAAGACCAGTCTAGTGTACAGGAGGGACCCCAACTCCTCCTTCCACTCCAGCCCGGCCAGAATAGGGAGTGCAGAGGTTGCAGTTGCCAAGGTGAAGCCTGCGAGGTTGCTAGGACACATTTTGGGAGCAGTCAGGTGGCAGAGGAGGGTTCAGCTGGGCTGAGGCTGGGGCAGAGATGACGACCTGACCCACTGGTCTTCTTGGAGCTGCGGGAGGACTTCCAACTCTGCAGGGCGGGTCAGCCAACCGGAGGGCTGACTTGCAGAGAACCCACAGCTCTGTACTCAACACACCGCCCAAGCCTGGGGGCTGAGAGGCTCTTTCCTCTGCCCTGCGCCTCATCAAACACAAGCCTTCCTGCTGAGTCCTCCCATCCCCCCAGCCACATCAGCTCCCTTCCAGAAGGAGCTCTCTAGAGCTCAAAGCCAAGCCCTGCAGGGCCCTCCAGGATCCTCGGGGTGAAGCCCACACCCTGCTGAACTGAGCCCCCCAACCTGGCACCAACAATCTGCCAGCCTCATCTTTCTTTCTCCCCAAGGCTCTGGCCAAACCTAACTCCTCCAAGTGCCTGGGAAGACCATGCTCTCTTGATGCCTTTGCAGATGCTCTTCCCTATGCCTGGGAAACCCTTCCAGCCCCACTGTCCCTAAGCCTCAGCTCCAGACTCTATCTCAGGGAAGCCCTCCCACTGCCTCCTGGCAGTGAGTCTCCTCTGACCAGCCCACCCTCAGGTGGGTGGCTCATCGTGTTTTAAGTATCCACTTCCCTCTTTGGGTCCCAATTAGGTTGTGAGCTTTATAACACCTCACTCTAGAGTAAACCCGGGTTCCAGCGGTGCAAGATTAGCACTTCTCAGAGCATCTGTGCCCTCCTCTGTGATGAGGAGGATGACCTTGGCCTTGCCAGGCTAACGAGAGGATTAGAGATTGTGGATGTGAAGGACTCGACACAACTCAGTTACACTGAAGCTGCGGTCACCATCCTGTTGCTTATGTCAATAACACGGACACCAGGCATAGAGGGCTCCCCTGTAAACCCGTGCCAAATGGGTCCCTCAGCTGCCCAGTGGGCGAATCACCAGGCACGAAAGCTCTAGAAAGAGCAAAGCCCCGTTCTGGTGTGAGTCATAAGGACTCCAGTAGTTAACACTCTTGATTCCCACAAGTCTCCGGACCTGTGTCGTCCCAACACATTCTCTGCCTACCCTTCACTCACCAAACAAAATTTATTAAGTACCTACTATGTGCCAGGCAAAGCAGTAGGTAGACACGAAGCACTTGATCTCAACACCTACATTTCTCTCCTTGCCCCCCCACCTTTTTTTTTGAAGTATAGTTGATTTACAATGTTTTGTTAATTTCTGCTATACAACAAAATGATTCAGTTATACACATATTCTTTTTTTATTGTTTTCCATTCTGGTTTATTCCGGGAGATTGGATATAGTTCCCTGTGCTCTATAGTAGGACCTTGCTGTTTATCCATTCCAAATGTAACAGTTCACATCTACTGACCCCAAACTGCCTATCAGGGTCAGCCTCCCAACTCAACACGCAGACCCTGCTCAGAGGCGCTCCCGGCAGCCAGCAGGCCCAACCAAAGACCCGCCTCCCCCGACCCCCACCTCACCAGTGAGGAAAAAGCAGCTCTGCCCTTTTGCCAATCCAGCTGCTAGCTTTAAATTCAAATACTGTCAGCCTCCCCAGAGCAGGCAGCCCGCATGGCCTTTCACTGCGCTGTTACCAACGTTTAGAACAGGGCCTGGCACAGTCATCCAGCCTCTTATTTACGTGTTCATTCACTCACTCAGCAGATATTTATCAAGCCCTGCTAAGTGCCAGGCTCCGGGCAGCCAGCAGCAGGGCCCTTCCTCACTCCACTCCTCTCTCAGTGGAGGGGCTGAGGGGGCAGAGGGGATTCTGTTAGGAGGTGATGACGCCAGGAGCTGTTGAGACCCAGCGGGTTAGGGCTGTGCTACCCAGGGTGGTCCCGGAAGATTGCCAGTGACGGAAAGGTCCTCGAGTGGGCTGACCTGTTGGAACCCCTGACCTGGGGCCAACCCCCCAGCCCCAGCTCTGTCGCCGAGACCGGAATCTCCACGTCGTGTGTCACAGCAAGCAGGACCCTGGTGGCGGCAGGAAGAGAAAATATTCGAGGAGGAGATGACAGGTTGCGCTCAGGTCCCTGCAGTGGCTGAGGCCTTGGCGTCCAGCCCAGAGAGGAGCTGACTGCAGCAGGAGAGAGAGAGTGAGGGCTGCAGGGTCTCGCCCGGCCCCACACTCTCCCCTGTGAGTGAGTAACCGAGCGGATCACGTCCGCTTCCAGCCCCTGTGTGCGCACTGTGCGCACCTACGACGTGGGAGCGGAACATCGACCTCGTTCTTCCGAGCCGTGTGAAGGCAAATCTAGCAAATTTGCTGAGCATTGCTCAATCGACAAATACTTACTGGGTACCCTTTGCCTTTTTAGGTATATCTGCTACCTCCTAGAAGAGAGCAGAGGAAGGCAATTAGGATTTCAGGGGCTACCATGTAATAGAAATCTTCACAGGCATTATCTTACGTAACACCACCACCAATAATACTAGAGGCTTCCCTGGTGGTTCAAGCAGTAAAGAATCTGCCGGCAATGCAGGAGACCCGGGTTCAATCTCTAGGTCGGGAAGATCCCCCGGAGGGGGGCATGGCTACCCACTCCAGTATTCTTGCTGGGAGAATCCCAAGGTCAGAGGAGCTTGGGGAGATTACAGTCCACAGCGTCACCAAGGACTGGACACGACTGAGTGACTAACTCTAATATTAACTAACCAATAACAGTAACAAGTACCTATATGGCACAATACATGAGGCTGGTGCTATTAGTAGCCCCATTCTATACAGGAGGAAACAGGCTCAGAGAAATGGAATGGATTTCCCCAAAACCAGAACTCAAACCCAGATCTGACCGACCGTAAATCCCACCCACTGACACCAGTCAGAAATCACAAGGAAGCCAGAAAGCAGTGTGTTCAGTGGTACCGCAGCTGCATTGCCTGAACCAGAGACTAAGATGGATGGCTGCTGTCAGGAGCAGGCGAGGTGGGGTCAGGGTTGGGTCTCCTGCCAAGCAGGACCCCTCCTGAACTGCCCAGCCCTTTGCCAGAACCCAGAGAATCAGTGCAGCCTCAACAGGGGCAAGGGCTCATCTGTCAGGGGGGTCTGGGGAGGGGTGCCCATTCAGGAAGCCGCCCCACCCCCTGCAGCCCTCTCCCCTCCGCCCTTACCACCCTCTCCCCCTCCGGGAAGTCTGTGGGTCTCTGGCACGCTGCCGGCTCTGCCTGGTAACTGAAGGCTCCTGCCTCTCAGCTCAGCCAGGAAGCAAAGTAAGGGTGCTGCCCAGGCTCACGCCCATACGCGGTGCTCAGCGCGCCCCCCACTCCTGGTGAAGGTGGTCGTGACGTTACTTCCCCATGGTGGTCACCAAGAGCACTCCCCAGTGGGAATGAGATGGGTCAGTCTGGCAACACGTTAGAATGGCGCTAGCTCACATTACAACAGAGAAGAACGTCTTTGTGTGTGCTACCTTATTCAATGATGACCCTCCCTCCCCAAAACACCTGAGGTATCACCCCCAGGTTACAAATGAGGAAACTGAAGCACAGAGCAAGGGAAGGACTTGCCTGAAGACGGACAGCTGCAGGTGGCTAAGCCTGAGTTTCCACCTTCTTTTTCCTGTCTGTATCCCAAGTGGCCCACGTACCTTTTAGGTGGTTGGTATTTGTTGGACAGATGAATGAGTGAACTAACGAATTGCCTAAGATCAATGGCAGGGCAGAGCAGAGCTGGGAGCTTACTCTCCTCTCACTCCCAGCTCCTATGCCTTTTGTTGAGCTTCTGCGTTGATGAGCTTAACACTCCGCTCTGCACCCCCACCCCAGGACCTCAAGCATCTCATGTGTGATGTTCATTACCCCCACCCCCGCAGCAGACTAAATGATGAAAGGTGGGCCAGTCAGCCTTGGTTACTCTTCCAGGTGGCCCCCAAGCTTGGATCACACCCAGCATCCCTTCATCCATCCACCTCGCCTCTTCCTCACCACCCACTACCAGTAATCCAACGTGCATAGTTGTAAACTTGTTTCTTTAAATAAACAGTCTTGAGTTTCATACCAAATAGTCTTTTAAGAGGAGGAACGTCTCCAGGCCACCTCGTATTTAGCATACACTGAGCCACATATTTGCACAGAGAGAGTGTGTGTGGATATAGAGATCGCTTGATCGCTATAGATATCATTGCTCATCCAGATGGGAGCTATTTATGATGCTGAGTCACTCGCAGAGAATGCCACTGAGGGATTCCAGGCTGGGCTCTGAGCCCCAGCATCACAGACCTCGTGGCTCTTTGCCTCATCCTCACTTTTCACAAATGAGAGAGACAGAGACGGAGTGGTCTCTCCCACCACCGCGCAGGGACAGAAGGAGACGTGTTGGCCACAGTGTATACAGACTTTCTCATAACCAAGCCCTGTTCCAAATCCTTGTCCTCCATCCAGGACACCACAGCCCTTTCATCTCGTCCAGCTTCTTCATTGTATAGGAGCAGAAACTGGGAGCCAGAGGCGGAAGGGACTCGTCCAGTGTCCCACAGCCAGTCGGGGGCAGAGCTGGTCCCAGGGTTCAGATTTGCTGAGTGCTGTCTGGTCCTCCCTTCCATCCCCCAGCAGCCTTCTTCAGTTCCTCTCCGAGGTCACGCCGCTTCACAGGAGCCTCTCTGTAAACCCAGAGCTGACCCTGAGCATCCCCTTTCATGGGCTGTTCCAAGAGGGGAACTGAGTCTGGCTTGTTTGGATACCCCCCATGCTTAATGCAGGACCTGTATACGCTAGGGGCTCGATGCTAGTGCCCTGGGTGTTATATAAGGCCAAACTCAGTACCAATTCCTGGGGAATCCTAGTTCCCTGTTTGAAAAAGCACCCATCTCTCTCCACCCTCTCTTTCTTGTCTCTAAGCCAGTTCTTTATCCATGCAAAAATAGACTCCCTCCCACTCACCACCCACTTCTGTCCAGTTCTGTAATGAATCAATTTTATTAATAGGCTTTGGGATGAAAACTTGACAAAGGCTTTTTGTAAAAGTCACCCTTTATCTCCGTATATAGTTCACTTCTCAAAGCATTCTACTAAACTGGTCAGGTGGGATTTTGCCTCACATAAAATATTCATTAATCCACTCTTTCCCTCCATATAGAATGTGTTTGTTTAAGCATTTGGTGATCTCTATGCTTTATTATGGATTCTACTCAATTGTTCTAAGAGACAGTGGGATGAGATAGAAAGAGAACAAGCTTTGGAATTAGGACTGAGTTACATCCTAGCTGACCACTTAATGGTTCTGCACCCACACCGATTGCTGTGAGAATTAAAAGGTATAATGGCTGTAAAGTACCTGGCACATAAAATGCTCAATACATGTTTGTGAATGAATAAACAAATGAATGAGTTACTCAGGACACTTATGAATAAACTATCCTACTCTGAAGTGTGAGAGACCACTGACTCTGCAGTCTGAAGTACTGAGGTCAGACAAGTCCAAGGGCAGTTTGAAAAGTCTTGTGTCACCGACCGCAGGGATTAAGCTACTGGTCGGACTGTCTCCAAGCCAGAGAGGGATGTTCTTTCTGTGGCCCCTTTGGAAGGTATTCATTCCCTCAGGAAATCTTGTGCTGAATATAGGTTCAAAATAGAAAACTCCTTGAGAGTAACGATTGTGTCTGGTTGTCAGATTCTAACTTTTCCCAAACAAGAGCTTGACTCAGGGTAGTAGACAGAGAGATGTGCGGTAGGTACGCATTGAGGTATGAGTATGCAGTAATTATGCACCAGACTGCAAGGGGGTCCATCCTAAAGGAAATCAACCCTGAATATCCACTGGAAGGACTGATGCTGAAGCTGAAGCTCTTCGGCCACCTGATACAAAGAGCCGACTCAGTGGAAAAGCCCCTGATGCTGGGAAGGATTAAAGGCGGGAGGAGAAGGGGACAACAGAGGATGAGATGGTTGGATGGCATCACTGACTAAGTGGACATGAGTTTGAGAAAATTCCAGGAGGTAGTGAAGGACAGGAAGGTCTGGTGTGCTGCAGTCCATGAGATCGCAGAGTTCAGATTGAGCGACTGGACAACAACAACAAATGCACAGAGTTGGGTTGAGTTGAGTAGAGTTGACTTGAGTTGACTTGGCTTGAACTGACTTGTTTTGCATTTGTTAATGGACTCAAATTAAGGACTACCAAGGGAGAAGGCCTGACTTAGACATGGTCCCTCAGCACAGGGGAGACCCCAAATGTGATGTTATGGGGACATTCAGAGCCTTCCAAAGATGGAGGCATCTCAGAGAAGACAGGGCCATTGCCAAGACTGAGGAAAAAAGGTAGCAGCCTTGGCTTGGTCGGGGGCACCGCAAGGCTGAATGTCCTTTAGGAATCTTTAAAACGTACTGTAACTCTATGAGGATCTTTCCATATTTTAGGGCAACAGAGTCTTCTCTCCTGGGAGACAAAGGACTTTGGGGAATACCTACTTCAGTGGGGGATGGACTCTAGTTTTGAGGGGCCAAATCAGCTTCACCATGAGGTGGCCTGTGACGGCCCACAGTTAGGCAGAGCCCCCATACTGCAGACGCTGGGAGAGTCATAAACTGGTCTTCCCGCTGCGGGGAAGGTTTGGGGTTCTGAGGGAGTATGAGTCTAAGTCTCGACTTCCATCAGGCGGTGGTTACTAAAGGGAGCAGCAATGCGGGGACATTAGTGAGTAGTCAGACAAGACCTCTGGCGTCCCACCATTGAGGCCAGCCAGCACTGCTGGGTCCCCTCTGCTGGCTCCGCCTCAGTCACCACCCCTCTCAGGGTGTGGCCAGGCGTCTGCGGGAGAAGGAGCTGAGGGAGAAAACGGGATTCCGGATCGTGCGCAGCTGGGTCTGTGTGAGCCCCTCTCCCACACTGGCCTGAGACCCATCAGCCCCCCGTGCCGTCCGAAAACCTGGGTACCGGTTATACGTTCCGTGAGTGAATAATGACGGCAGAGTAAGGCTTACAATGCCAGTGGAAGATTTCAGGAAGGAAAGATGGAAAATTTCAAGATTTCAAGATGGCAAAAGCCCAGGGTGAAGACGTCCAGCCAGAAAGGATAGCATAGATTCAAAAGTTGTCCCTCAGAAGTGTGGCTTATAGAGAAAATTGGGCTAAGGAGAGTCAAGAAAGGGTGGTGCAGTGTAGGCTTAAAATACTGTTCCTCAGAGTCTCAGGCTTCCGAGGCAGACTCCCAGGGACCACCCTAGGGTGAATTTGAGCAAGGGAAATTCCCCTGACCCACCCGAGACCGTGCCATTCAAAGTTTTAAACTGCAATTTTATCTATTTTATACATTGGATTGGGCTCCCCAGGTGGTGCTAGTGGTAAAGAGAACCCAACTGCCAATGCAGGAGGCATAAGATGTGGGTTCGATCTCTGGGCTGGCAAGAACCCCTGGAGGAGGTCATGGCAACCCACTCCAGTATTCTTGCCTGGAGAATCCCCATGGACAGAGGAGCTTGGTGGGCTACAGTCCATGGGGCCACAAGGAGTTGGACACAACTGAAGTGACTTCACACACATGTATATTGGGTTTCCACACATTTTCATTTTTAAAGGATTCTTTGGATTGAAAAAATCCATTTGGAAAACACCAATGTTGAAATAGTCTAGGCATCTGCATTAGGCTGTTTGGATGCAAATCTCAGCCCCTAGACTTTCCACCTATGAACATCAGAATGGGGCCCTTCTGAGCCTCCACATTCTTGTCTGTAAACCGTCCTTCTTCCAAGCATGTGTGAGCATTAGTTAAGATGCTGTAGTATTTCCCAAAGGCTGGTGCATGTGTGATTGATGGTGTGTGTGATGGTTTTAGGTGGTATAAGGATAAATATTTATTATTTTAATAGCTCACAATTGATGCATGTTAGGGAAACATAAGTAGCATATTAGACTCCATGATTTATGGAAATAATATAGCATTTACTTTTAAAATAAAATTCTGTGCTTTTTTGAAAGGCAAATCGATTTAAAGAAAAACACTAAGTAAATGAACAGCACTGATAACCGCAGAAATCATGAAGGTGATACATGAATGACTGAAAGGTGGCAATATTTGAAGTGATATATATAAAACAGCTATCATAGTGCCTGTCATTTAGGGAGGGCTCTAAATGGTGAATTCTTATACCTTTCTGTACCTTGCTGGGATGGCTCAGCCTAGAACCAAGCTCTCTACTCGGGCAAAGTAACTGTCCAGGCCTGGTCAGTCTGGAATCCAGTGTTTGATGGGCATGGGGCAGGCAGCAAAGGTCAATTTCAGGCAGACAGCAGTGGTCAAGCCCCAGAGGGCAGCACCGATCGGGTCCTGGCAGCCAGCTGGCCACAGGATCTTGAAGCAGACATTGGCTGCTGAGGCAGCATCCATGGTGCCAACCACGAGTGGTCTATGAGATTACTTGGAGAGTTATTCAGGCACAAGTCAAATACCCCCGGGAGAGAGTTAATTCCTTTTCAGCTGATTCCATCAAGGGGGAAGTCTCAGTTGGAGGGTAGCACCTCCTTGAGACCTCTCTAATGCTTGTTGATCTTCATTTCCAAGACAGAGACCCAGTCTTCAGCTGCCAAGAGTTTCTGGCTGAAAATGAATAACAATGTTGTCTTTTCCGTGTATTTTTTTTTTTACTATTACTTTCCATGTATAGAACACAATACAGGATCTCGTGTTTATGAGATCTGTTTATGAGAAGGATCTCGTGTTCCCTTTTCAAATACATGTTTTACAGGTTAAAAGGGAGAGTGTTACTTTTGTTCAGTATAAAGATAATGAAAGTACAAGCAGGATAGAGACATAGAAACAGATAAATGTAGTCCTTGACCAAGAAAAATCCCAGCCTGGCAGAGGCACGGCTCCAGAGTCCAGGCCGGCCCACAAGCAGGATGTCTTCTGACTCGGCCACAAGCTTTGCGGCAAGCATTGTCCTGGGGAGGGCAGAGGAGGCCACACCCTGAGAAGGGGTCAGACTGCTGGGCAGATGACCCTGAGCTGCCAGGCTGCCCAGGGCAGCGGCCGGATAGTAGTCAGGACAGCTAGGGGTGACCCCAGACGGTGGGCCTGGGAGGGATGCCGGGCCTTTAGTTCCTAGTGAGGCTGGGCCGGCAGAAGATGGCTCTGATTGAGGGGGACGAAGGGGCTGAGGATTGGGAACAGGGAAGGCCTGACTCCACAGCCTGCACCAGCTAGGTGCTCAGGGGAAATCTGGTATGAACCCAAACCATTCATACCAGTCTTTGAGAGGGGCTGGGTATGAGTTAGGGTGTGTTGGTAGCAAGCAACAGAAACCAATCAGCCTCACTCAGACAGAAGCAGGGATTATAAAGAGAGCATCAGCTCCCAGAATCAAAGGCCAGGCTGGTTGTCAGACCCAGGAAAGGATCGGGGCCGGGGCAGACTAGGAGTTTGGGAGCAGGGACTGAAGTCATTTTTTCCCTAAGTTCCCCTTTGGGATGCATCAGCCACAACTGCTGTTTCCCCTCTGCCTCAGTCTTCTCGTGAGTCACAGTCCCAGGAGGGGTCAAGCCATCCTGCCCGTGTCCCGTGTCCTCCTCTTGGCCGATGGAGAGCCTTGAGATTTGATTAGACTCAATCCAAGTTTGAACACTGAGGAAGGGGTTGTTCCCAGAAAGAAAATCAAAGGACTGTTACTAAAGGAGGAGGAATTGATTCTGCGCAGTCAAAACCCAGTAGCGCATGTCTTCTACAAGGGGTGGGCGGTGAGGTGCAGGCCTGCCTCTCTGGGACCATAAGGGGGTTTCCTTTCCCCCACCCTGGCTGGACCAGGTTCCTCCCACTCCGGGCCATGGTCAGCTGAGGCAGGGACCTCTTATGCTTCCCATGAGGAGCTCCTGGAGTCTCCGATGGTCTGGGAGAGGGAAGTGGCTGGACAAGCCTGGCTCATGGCTCTTCAGACTTTTCATGGCTGGAAAGGATCTGCTGGGTTGAGAAAGTCTAATGAGAATTGCACGCTCAGGGGTTGCAAACCCAACTGTCTGCTGGCTGGCAGAGAGCAAATGCATGAAGGTAACTGAGATGACTTGGAATAGCCATGCCTGTCTAGAGGGGATGCCACTGCCGGCTCCAACCAGTTATTGGAGCTGGATTCTTTCTGGGGGGTGGGGGCTGCGCTGTGCCTTCGCTCTGGTGCATGGGCTCTTCACTGTAGCATGAAGACTTTGCCTGGCTGCATGTGTGGAAGCTCCTCGCTGGCTGTGGCGCACTGGCTCTAAAGCATGCAGGCTTTAGGAGTTGTGGCAGGCCAGCTTAGGTGCCCTGCGTCATGTGGGATCTTACCTCCCTGACCAGGGATCGAACCCTCATCCCCTGCATTGGAAGGTGGATTCTTAACTACTGGACCACCAGGGAAATCCCTTCATCCTGAGTTTTTAAAGTGAAACCCAAACCCAGAATTTTACAAGGCTCCTCGTTTTTAAATATTATTAACATTTAAAATACTGCGCTGACCAAATGGTACAAACCACCAGTTTGCAGCCGTCGGACTGACTTCTATTCATCCACTGCAACCCAGCTGAGCAGGGACTTCTCAGCCGGGAAGCCTTCTGTGACTTCTTCCTCCCTCCACCGTGTCCACCCTTTCTTTGGATTCCTTGTAGATGCTGTATTTCTTCTTGTCACAGTACTGACACTCTGCATTATAAAAACTCATTTGTTTTCATCTGCTGCCTCGTCAAGGGTGAGGACACCCACTGTGTCTCGTGTCTCTTCCCAGCACAGTGCCTGACACATACAGGGTGCTGTGGCATTGCTGAAGGGGGGCTGTGGGGACTGCGTTTGTCAAGGTGGCTAGGTTATTCAGTGGTAACAAATTAATCCTGCAGTCTCTCTGGCTTAATACAACAAAGGCTTGTGTCTCTCTCCTGTGGAGTCTGCCGTGGGACCTGCAGCTCTCCAGGCAGCTTCTTTCTGAGCGGTGACTCATGGAACCAGACTAGCTCCCTCATTAGGGGGTGGGGGGAGAGCACCGGGGGAGAACTCACACCCCCTCTGACAAGCCTCAGCCTAGCAGCGACTCTCACCGGCTCTCTTCACAGCCACTGGCCAGAAGGAGGCCCATGACCAGCCTCCCTATAAAGGCCTGGAAATATGGGTGGAAGGCAGCCAGGGCCCCTCATTCACAGGAAACAATGGGACTCTTAAGGTCACTGCATGGAAACACCTCTTAATTTGTGACATCCAGCAAAGTAGAAAAGAAGTAGGGAGAGATTTTGTTAGCTTAAACTTTTTTTCCCAATCAGTAAACACTAGGAACTGCAAATCAAATTGATGGAAAGTAGAGGTCAAACACCAGTGAGCAAACCATTTATAGTGAAATCACATCTGAGTCCTTGGCATCTCATTTGAGGTCCATGATGGCCTGGGAATGATTGCTGCTACTCAAAGGGTCTCTCTTCTGTGGTCAAATGCCGATGCATTCAGGGATCCTGACCCTCACTGCCACCCTTGGCCAGAAACTCAGCCAAGGTGGGTCAGTGGGCCCCCCAGAGGCTGGAGACACAACACATCATGCCTTCTACAGGCTGGGCACAATGCAATCGCAGATGTTTCCTTGGATTGGAATCACAGGATGGTAGACGTGCTCTAGAAAGAGGGCAAGCTTTGAGAGCCGAAAACACCCGGGTTCAAATTCTAGCTCTTTCCTAATAAGTTAAATTCCAAGCAAGACTCTTCACTTCTCTGAACCTCTTTCATCATCTTGGAAATGCGGACAATGGTAACACCTTCCTCCCAGAACAATTGTGCAAAGTCTATGAGGTAACACATGTAAAGGGCCTGGTACACAGTAATACCTCAATTGACATCATTTCTTTTTCCCCACTGGGTTGAAAGGACCGAATCTAACCTATCAATAGCACTCCTGAGTGCAGTCAGCAAGTTCCCATTTGCACACCTCTGTTGATAAGAAGTTCACTATATATCTGGCCCCCAAGCCCCAAGCACCCTGCTCCATTTTTTAACCACTCCCATGGTATCTGTAATGAGAGGATCTGATGTCCCTGGGGACTGGAGTGTGGGGGAAAGGCGCTTGACCCAGCTCTCCTCTCTAGATGACTGATCACTACCTCTGCCCTAGGAGAAGATAAGTGTAGTGGGAATGAAGGAGGTGAGGGTTTCAGAGAGGCGGAATATGTGTCCATTTCCAGCTTACAGAGAGAGGACAGAGAAACTCATCACATGGGAGACAGGATCCCAGAGAAGAAAACTATCTGGGAGACTGTCACAGGACAATGATTGGGGCCTAGCCTGGGATTAAATGAGGGAAGCTACAAGGGAGCCAACAGGAGTTCAGAATAAGAATGAACATTCCTTTATTCATTTCGCAAACATTCACTATCCTCTATGCCAGGCTCCATGCTGAGCACTGGAGTCATGAGTCAGCCATAGGGCCTGATCTTGGGGAAGACCATGTGATAATAATATTAAACCCATATGAAGGGAGTAGCCGAGATAAAGGGAAGTATGGGGACTGTGAGAGCTCAGAAGAGGGGTCCCAGACCCACCTGGGGATGGGGGGTTTAGGAAAGGATGAGGAGGTGGGCAAAAATGGGGATGCTAGGCAGTGGGGCAACATAGGAAAAGACACAAAGATAAGCAACATCCTAAAAAAAAAAGAGAAACATCCTGGCCTGTGGAAAGACCTACGCTCTGTCCTGCTGCTTAAGGCAGGGAGATGGCCGGAGCAGGCAGCAGAGGGCCTGGAATGACAGTGCAGAGCTGAGACCCTCCCCAGACTAGGAGGAGGCTTGGAAAGGTGCGAGACTTCGTGGAAGATTGTTACTGCAACACAACCCACATTTGTAAAAGTGGTCGTATCACATATTTACAGCTCATTGTATTTTCACAAAACGAACATACCCCTGTAACCAATCAAAAAACAGAAAGGTAAAAGCAGCGCACAAAGCCCCCTTCACTCACCTTCCCAGACACCATCCCCGGCAAAGAAACCCGTCTCAACTTCTAACCCCATGCGTTAGCTGTCTTGTTTCTGAACTTCATGTAAATGAAGTCATGCGGTGTTTGTGTCTGACTTCTTTCAATCAATATTATGTTTGGGATTCTTTCACATTGTTGCATCATGTTGCATTCTTTCACAGTGTTCATTCTCATTGCTAAATTTTATTCCACTGTGCAACTGTACCAAAATCTGTCCACTGCTCTGGTGCTGAGGGGCATTCAGGCTGTGTTCACCTTGGGCTCCTGTGAAAAGTTCTGCAGTGTAGATTCTTGTATGTGGCTTTGGATCAACATTTATGTACATTTCTGTTGCGTTTATACCAAGAAGTAGAATCAACGCATCCTAGAGGATGCAGGTTCCCCAAGGAGAACAAACATTTGTGTCCAAAATGGTAGCCCCAATTTACAGTCCGTGCAGTACTGCATGAACATTCCAGTGGCTCCATATTGTCAGGAACACTTGACATTTTCTGACTTTTCCATTTAAGCCGTTCTTGTGAGAATGCTCTGATTGTAATTTGCACTTCCCTGATGACTAGTAAGGTTGAAAACCTATTTGTAGGCTTGCTGGCCATTTGATCATCATCTTTCCTGAAGTACTTATTCAAGTCCTTGGGAAAAGAGAGACAAGGTTTACGTTGCATTTCAGAAAGTCATCTTGGGTGGCCAAGTAGGATGATGGAGATGGTAGAAGTAGGTTCTCTGAAATTTCTGGCTGGTACCAATGGCATCTCACTTAGGTGCTGGACTTCATCTACTTCTTCTGCTTCTTCAAATGCCTCCTTACCAACCTCTCACAGATGAGGTGACTGCGATAACAGGGGGTAATGACTTGCCCAAGATTTCACAGTTGGGCTGAGAGTGAAGCCCATGAGTGTGGGCCTCGGACCCTCAGTTCATATCCTCAGTCTCAGACTAGAGTGGGATGTTGTGGGAGAAAAAAGAATAGGAAAAAAAACGGAAAGAAAAGTAAAGAAACAACTACACAGACACCTCACTCATTTTACACAAGAGCAGATTGTCTCTCCCTTTCCCCTCTCCCTTCCTCCTTCTCCCCAGAAGCCCAGCAGAGGGCGGGGCCATCAGAAGCCACATGCCCACCAACCCTGATACTGTGTTGGGTGCCCAGTGGTGTGAAGGGAGGAACGGGGCCCACCCGAGTCAGATCCCCGCCTTCCACCGCCCACTGTGGGCCCTAGACTCATCACTACCTCCCTGGGCCTGACGCTCTTCGTCTGTTTCAATACCGCCTTCCTCAGAGCCTGCAGAAGGGACCCAGCGAGCCAGCTCCCTGCCTGGCGAGGGGTAGCCCTAGTCTAGGTGACATGCCCATTCCCTCCCTGGGAGCAGGGCTCCCCATCCTGCCCACTGCCCCGTTCTTTGACTCCTGCCTTCCTGAGCGGCAGGAGCAGCATCCTTTTGTCTCCTGCAGCCGCAACAGGCCCCGGAGGGCTCCTCACTGCTGAAGCGCAGGTGTGGCAGGGGCAGGAAGGGTGGCCCTCCCCTCCCACCAGGAGCTCCATTTCCCATGTGGGCTGACAGCCACACAATTAACCCCAGAAGGGCCTTTCTCTTCTCAAGGGCTCTCAGCTCAGAGCCCAGACACCTTTATTTTGGGAGCCTTGCTTGGTAAAGTGCTTTGTCAACACCACCTCCAAGCAAACCCCCTCTCCCACCACACACACACCCCACAGTGCCATCCTGCCTGTCCTTCCATTCATTAACCCACTCAGCACGTAGGGAGCATCCCAAGCACTGTGCTAGGCATCGGGACACCCACGAGGTCTCTATCATCATGGAGTTTTCCCTTCGGGGAAGAGATGGATAATAAACAAGCAGGTGGGTACTGTAAATAGGATCCCTTTGGATGGTACTCAGAGCCATGACATGGGGAAAGGCCCCCTTTGATGGAGGGGGCCAGGTGGGCAACCACTCCATCCCAGGGCAGAGGGGGAGAGGATAGGCCACTGCCTGCAAGGCTATGTCCTTCTCTGGTTTGGGTTCCAAACTCAGCTTCTGGAGGGAAGGGTCCCACTGCAGCCACCACGGTGGGGAGGTCCCAAGACTTTGTAGCAGAAGGTCATAGCTGCTGCTGACCCCTAACAGCTCTGCCCCCTCCCCTCCAACCAGCTCCTTCAAAGTCTGCCTGCTCTGGGCCCTAGCAGCAGGGAGATGGTCCTGGGAATTCTTTCTCTATCCACCAGCTTTTCCCTACCCATCCCATAGGTTGAACCCTCCAATCCTACTGGACTTGGAGAAAACAGTCTTTTCTAGTTGGTTCCCCCAGCATAGCACCAGCGGCAAGGCCAACAGAGCCCCAGTCAGGGCCAGCAGCCCCTCCTGGCTCCCCCCGCCCAGGACGCTCTCTCTCCACCTCTCCTTCTCAGACCCCCTCTTCTTTCTTTTACCCTCTCGCTGACTCATCCTCTGTGTGCCTGTCTCTGTGTCTCGTTTTGATCCCGTCCACCCCCCCGCCCCATCTCCCTGTCACTCTAATTCACATCCTAAATGTATGTCTTTCTTGGACATTAATTTACTTCAAATACTGATTTTTTTTTTTTTTAAAATGCATTGAGCCCCTACCGGGTGCCAGGCATGGGGCAAGGAGCTTGGGTCTAATCAAAGATGAGTAAAGCATGCACTTCCCTGGAATGGAGATGAGTCATGCACTTAAATAAGTGAAATGGGGAGACTGTAAGTGACCAGTGTAATAAAGGAGACACAGATGGGGGCTGAAGGGAGTCAAGGAGAGGGGCTCCTGGGGACTTCATGGAGGAGGTGACTTTTAGTCAGACGTTGGGACATGGTCATGTCACGGACTGTGGGCTGACTGTGGGGAGGAAGACTGCCTCCCGTGGGCTGGCTGCTCGGTGCTCCCCTCTCACATGGAAATCTTACTGTGTCCTCCTTACTTAACCTCCAAGAAATCCTGAATAAAGCATGGACTTTGTGTCTGAAAGCCCTGGGTCTGAGTCTCACTGACTCAACAATCTGAGCATTCATTTCATCATCTGTAAACAGCCTCCTAGGGCTGTTGTGAAAATCAAATAAGACAAAGGATGTGAAAATGCTTTCCTACTGTTAATGAGGCTCTTTACCGTTAATGAGGGCTCTTCTGACTGCAAAGGACAGAAATCCAACTCAAAATGGCTTAAAGTAAAAAAGAAAAGTCTGACACAGCTTGTGTCAGGCACACTTGGACCCGGAGATTCAAATGATAACCTCAAGCATCTCTTTCTGCAGCTCTTGGGTCTGCTCTCTGCACATTGGCATCATTCTTAGGCAGGCATTCCCCCTCTGAGTGGCAACACAGCAACCACCTTCTACTAGCTGAGTCAATCCAGTGGAAATAGGATACCAAATTCCCAGTGGGGATTGAATCTCAGGGAACTGATTCCTAGTCCATCCCTAGAGCCAGACCTGGGTCACACACTCACCCTGAAGTTGGTGATGACGTGATCCTCCCACCCAACCCATGACTATGAGTGGGAAAGGGGTAGGCCCTCCCAAGCAGGCACTGTTACACTGTTATAAGTAGGGGTAATGGATATCCTATTTTTTTTCACTTTAACGGGTTGTTGTTGTTGTTATGACTTATCACTTATCCTAAGCTGTGTCTGATTCTGCGACCCCATGGACTACAGCACGCCAGGCTTCCCTGTCCTTCACTGTCTCCCAGAGTTTGCTCAAATTCATGTCCATTGAGTTTGTGATGCCATCCAACCATCTCATCCTCTGTTGCCCCCTTCTTCTCCTGCCCTCAGTCTTTCCCAGAATCAGGGTCTTTTCCAATGAGTTGGGTCTTCATGTCAGGTGGCCAAAGAATTAGAACTTCAGCTTGAGCATCAGTCCTTCAATGAATATTCAGGGTTGATTTCATTTAGGATTGACTGTTTTGATCTCCTTGCTGTCCAAGGGACTGTCAAGGGTCTTTTCCAGCACAATTAGAAAGCATCACTTCTTTGGCATTCAGCCTTCTTTATTGGGTAATGGGTACTGGGTGTCAATTCACTTGGAAAATGGAGACAAAGAACACAGAGGAAAAGAAGATGTACTCCTTCTTGTCTCTCAGGTCTCAGCCTAGTTGTCATCTCCTCCAAAATTCTCTTCTGATCCCTCAAAGCTGTATAGGGTACCATCACGACCACCACCCTCATGGGTACAGCACCTTATGCTTCCCTTTCCGTCATACTCATAACATTTATTATAACTTTCTACTTACTTGTCTGTTTCCTTCATAATATTGGGAATAAAAACACAGTGCCTGTCTTATGTGTTATGGTAGCCTTCATACTGACAAATGCTAGACACTTAGTAAATAGTGGATGGACGGATGGATGAATGATTGAATGTAGGGATGATGGATAGATGGCTAGATGAATGGATAATGGATGGATGGTTGAAATGAACAAATGAATGAGTGGTTGGATGAATAGATGAGTGGCTGGGTGGGTGGAGGGATGGATGGATGAAGATGAATGGAAGAATGAAGAGATGGATGATTGGCTAGATAGATGAAAGAAGTAGTAGGATGAGTTTGGGATGTGCTAAGCATAGGCTGCCTGTGAGTACAGAGATGTCCCTTAAGCTGTTGACAGGCGAACTTGCAATTCAGGAGGGAGGTCTGGGGTAGAAATAGAGATTTGAGAGCTATCAGCCTGGAGGCGATTATGGAGGCCTTGAGAGTCGTTCAAGACCACCAGGGAGGGGGCGGGAGGGGGCGAGTGATGCTGCAAAGTCACACCCATCACATCATAGACACTTGCACTCAGGGCTGTGTGATGTCAAGGTCTGCTCTCCTTTTTTCACTCCAAGGGAACCTGGCCACTCCTTGAGGGGGTCAGCACAGAGTTAACTTCTCTCCCTTCTCCCCTCCCTCCCCCTCCTCAAACCACTCAGCCAGAAGGGAGCAGCTGCCTGGGAGGACAGAGAGACAGATTATGTAAACTGTGATTGCCACCCACAGGAGGAGGAGGAGCAGGAGAGTGAATAGGTATTGAAATGCGCTTTCAATAATGCATGTCCTCCTCCGCAGAGGCCCGGGGCTTGGTGGAGGGGAGAAGAGCCTTAAAGAGACCAAGCCTCTGGTCCCTAGGGGCAGCCCACACACACCCCAGCCACACGGTCCTCTGTCCACAGCTGGAGGGTCCATGGACATCGGGGGTCCTCAGCCTTTCACCATCAAGGACACTTTTTTCCCCCCTCTCCTGGTCCCAGGAGATTTGAGCTTTTAAAGATTCTGTTTCCCAAACACACTGCATTTAAGTCATGATTAATTCATTTTTCCCATTTTTTATTAATCAAAGACACTTAACCGCCAGTCAGAGCTTTGTTCAGCAAGAAGTAAGTCACAAGGATATCACTCCAACCCAAAACCGAGAAATCTGACAACATTGTTAGCCAAACCCACCTTGCTGTTAGAAAAAAAAACCACCTTCTCTCCCCAACCCCCATTCATTACTGTTTTTGGAAAACAAGAGCTTCCTAGGTGGCTTGCTGGGTAAAGAATCTGTGTGTAATGCAGGAGATGCTGGTTCGACCCCTGGGTTGGGAAGATCCCCTGGAGAAGGGTGTGGTAACCCACTCCAGTATTCTTGCCTGGAGAATCTCCATAGACAGAGGAGCCTGGAGGGCCAAAATCAATGGGGTCACAAAGAGGTGGACACAGCTGAAATGACTGAGCACATATGCATATGCAGCCAGGATACAGGGCTTCCGGCAGCACGCTCATTTCACAGAGTAGCAAACTGAGACCCAGAAAGATGAAGGGACTTGACTCAGTCTCAGAATCAGTGGGAACTGAAGGCTGAGGTCTGGCCTCTCCAGCTTCAGTTGATTTAGAACTTGGCAGTGAGGTAGGGATATGGAAGTAAGAGGATGGCAGGGGGGAAAGCCTCATAGGCAGCACCTTCATCGGAACCCTACTATGCACCTGACCCAGTAGATATACTCCTACTGTGTTCCCACACAATGGCCCTGAGAGGAGAGGTCACTATGCCTCGTTATGCATATGAGGAAACTGGGCATCAAAGAAGCTCTGTGGGTTACATAATCCCCTTGGCTGGAAAGTGAAAGATCAGGATTCCAGCAGGTTCTCCCATTGACTGTGAAATTCATACTCATTCTACTCACTGGTCTAGCTGGGAGGAAACAAGGCAGCCGTTCAGACTGGATCTCAAGTTCTGCCCACCTCTTACCAACCGTGTGATTTGGTTACTGATCCTATCTCTCTGAGCCTCCATTCCTTCACCTGGGGAACTGGGGTAATATCTTGTTCCTTGAGTGATTGTGGAAGGTGAGAAGAGACAATGGATGTTCAAGACTCCAGCACAGACCTTGGGGTACAGCATTTGGAATTGGCTTCTCCTTTCCTACTCCCCTTTACTTGTTAAAAATCCAAACTGACAGAAGTCAGGGTGAGAGATCTGATTGCTTATGTTTGGGGGCATCTCCTAGACTTGGAATAAGAAAAGTATTGCTCTGTTCTCCTTCTGTTATCAACTAAGTGGACTGCCCTCCTCTGGTCCAATAATTCTAAGACAAGAGCCAAGTCTATCCCTCCAGTGTGAATGCTCTCCTGGCCATCACCATTTTATGCCATGTCTGGTTTTGTTGGTATCAGGTCAAGATGTCTTGAAAATTCCACACAACACCCCCACCCTCCTGAAAACCCCATTTATTTCTCTAAGTGGAAATCTTAGCTCCCAGCAGCTGGAGAGGGCGACCTCCTCGACCTGCCATGGTTGTTGCCCTGGACAAGGGGGAGGTTGAGCAATTGACTCCCTGGTCCCTCCCACCCCAAAATGGTTTTAAATGATTAAGTTCAATAGACATGGTAAGTAGGATGGAACACCAAGAATTCCTTGGGCATTATGCAATGTATCAGAGATTTGTGAGGCTCCTCCTAGGGCCAGCTGTGAGCTGAGTGGTGAAGACTGATGGATGAGGGGGCCCTGGCTCTGCCCTGCAGGAGCTCCCGGACTGGAGGGAGAGACGGACGCAAAGCCAAGCTAGGACCACTGGGCAGTTTAGAGATTGTGCTAGAACTCTAGGCAGGGTGTGGGGGCCCAAGGGATAGGTGGGGCTGACTGAATGCAGAAAGCAACATGGGGAAACGTCACAAAAGGCTGATGCTTATGCTGAACCTGGTATAAAAGTCAATTTCAGACAGTGGGACAGATGGAAAGACAGGGCCATGGGAGAACATTTTAAGGAGGATTCTTGGTTGTATGAATGGAAGGGGGTGGACATAAGGAAAGCTGTGTTGGGTTAGGTCAGGTAGTGAAAGGTCTTGAATGCCATTGCCAGTGGTAAAGGATTCCAGGCTTTGGCCTTGGAAAGCCATGGCACAAGAGGGTCTGTGATCAGATTAGCATTTTAGAAAGAGCTCTCTTTTGTAGAAAATAGATTCACAAGGACAAAACTAGAGGCAGATGTTTTGAAACATGAGTGACAGTTGATGTGAAAATCAGAGGGGCCTTGGACTAGGCTAGAGAGGTTTTGTGGAGGGTGAATGTATTGGATGTTATGGTTGATTGGATGTGGGGATGAGAGACAGCAAGAAATCTCTCAGGATGGCACCTTGCTTTTTGGATCCTACCTGCCTCTCTACTCTACCTGACCACCAATGTCCAGGCCAACTCAGGTTCCCAAGGAAGCTTGGAGAAGGATGACTTCCCATCAGCTACCTCCCAAAACTGAAGAGGAAGTTTAACGCTTGTACTCTCCTGCTGGTCAACACACCCCCCAGTTGCAACTGAAAGAAACTCAGTTGAAAGTAAATTTAGCAAAAAGCACAATTTATTGGCATAGGTGATGAGAAATTCAAAGGACGACTGGCTTCCTCCCTAGCTGAATAAGGCAACTCGAATAATAAGAGCAGATCTCAGCTTCTCTCCAGGTCTTGGCTCTTCTTTCCTTTGGTGTTTGCTTCATGTTCAGTCAGCTTCTGGTCCCTGCCGTTCTGCACTTGGACCGCGCTAGCTTAGCAACCCACCACAGAAGGAAGCTTCCCAACGTCTCCAACAGTAATTCCAGCGCCGAGCCTCATTGGTCTCTCATGGGTCACATGCCCATCCTTGAACCAATCACTGTAGCCCAGATGAACAAGCGCTGGGCTTGTAGCGCTGATTGGCCAAACCCTGGCCATGCGCCGTCTACTGGAGCTTCAGGCTGCTTGGCTTATTCTAGTTAAACTGCGTGGAAGGAGACGGGGAGAGGAGCCGTTCCCCCAAAGGAAATGGGGGTGCCTTACTGAAAGAAAGGGAAATGGGAGCCTAGTATGCAAAACTACCAGCTCTTGACCTCCTTTCCATTGCAGCGTGGAGCTATGTAGAAAGGGCACCATGCCTTCCGGAGTTTGGCATCTGTGTTAGATCACGTACCCAGGCCTGCTCAATACACCTTTAAGGTCTAGAGCAAGGAGATGTGCTTGGCCTCTTGCACTTTGAAAGTAACAACCAACTGAAACTATTCGTTCATGTAGTCACTGGCCGCCCATGTGCCCTGGCCAGCTCTGCCTGCTGTGGGTGATGATGGAAGGACTCAGACTCTTCCCCCAAGTCATTCACAGGCTATTTTAAGTGTAATTCTCTGATAATTTAGTAGAGTCAAATTTACCCTCCAAAAATTACATTTCACTGCATATTTTTTTCTGGCACTTGGATGCTTTTATTTACTTTTAGATTAACTGCCTCCCATGAAAATCACAAATTGAAAAGGCCTCTAAAATTCCCTTTTTACTTCTGAGTCAATTTTGTCTTTACTAATAAAAAAAATCTAGTTGTTATTGCATTTATTGAACACTCTCATTGAGGCAGCCTCTAGTGTTTTCATGACTTATTCTTTGGAAATCTAGATATGAGCCCTGACAAGGTGCACAGACTAAGAGGGTAAAGATCTGTCCTGTTGGATCAGGGGAAAATTGAAGACCAGACAACACAATACTGGTGGCATGTGATGCCTATTATCAAATATCTACCTGTGGAAGCAATGTGATGTTGATCTTTAGGGCAGAGGTTCCAGTGGTTGGGAAAAAATTTTAGCTCAGTGTGAATGAGAAATATTTAAGGACAGAGCTATCACAAAATGAATAAGCTGCTATATAAGGTTGTGAGCTCCTCATCCCTGGAGGCATGTAAGCAGAAACTTTTGGATAGGAAGTTGTACCAAAAGATTCAGACTCTTCCAACTGGGAGATTCCTGAACCACAGGTTGAGTTCTACCTCAGTCATTGTCTTACAGTGTGGCCTTGGGTGAGGTCCTGCCCCTCTCTGAGCCTCAGTGATCTAGATAACTCTGTATTTTCTTCTTCCTCAAAATGTCTTGCCTCAGGTATTCACACATGTCTCTGTATACTCAGGCAACTTCTGTCCTGTGTATAGCCCAGGGCTCCTAGTGCCTGAGAAAAGCAGGCCAGCAAACCTACAGGTGTGAAGCACCTTCTGTTTGTAGAGACCTGTGATTGATAGCCAGGGGGACAGGCAGGTCTGTGGAGGGAAAGCAGCCCCTGGGGCAGAATGTATCCCAAACACCTGACTTGGCCTCCAGCATGCATCATCCCTCTCACCCAGGATGGGCCCTTCACCCACAGATCATCTTGGGAATTGGCCTCATCCCACCAGGTCAGGCAAAGGGCAGAAGAAACTGATGCAGAAACCAGTGTCATGGAGGCAGAACGTTTCTTCTGCCTTTTCATGAGTGATCTCAGTTCTCTTGCTTTTCTCACTCCTCTTCTGCTCCCTGCAAGGGAGGCATTACTATCCCCAATTTCTTGGAGATCTGAAGCTCAGAGAAGCTGCCAATTGTTGGAGGTCAGCCAGCAAGTAAGCAGTGGAGAGGGCCCTGGAGGAGGTCCACATGCCTTGCACCATACTCCCTGCCCAAGGATGCTCACCAGCTCACCTTCCAGAAGGAAGTATCAGTTCCTCCTAGGTAAGTGCCCCTTTGCCAGCATAGTGGGTGAGAGACAGACCAGCACCTCCAGTGCCTCTGTGAGTGTTTGCCAAAGGATCAGGAGGAACAGGCGGGCCCGGAGCAACACCTGCCCTCTGAATTCTGCTGGGCCTGTTGGAAAGGCTGTTGCCGTCTCTGGACTGACCTAGTCCCTTCAACAGTAAGGTCTAGGATTCCACCATCCGAAGTCTTGCTCCCAGGTCTCCATCTGGGTGGGGATGATGTCTTCTGGCCACATACAGGCTGACAGAGTACTTTCCATGGCCTGTCGACCCAGAAATGACCCTGAGACATGGACAGTAGAGGTCCCCCACCCAGGACAGATGAAAAAACGAGAGGCTGCGTCTTGTGCCCAAGGACACACAGTCAGGAGGGCACAGAGCTGGGGATGAGGCCCAGACTCTTAACACCCTGATGGTGACTGCCCAGAACTCACAGAGACAGAGGGGACCTCAGTGTGGGGAGCAAGGTAGGGAGGCATGCAGGGAGACAGGACGGGACCTATATTCTGTGGTTTAATTTTCACAATTCTTGGAGATGATCTGTACCATTTTTCAGGTGAAAACACTGAGGCTTGGAGACGTTAAGGGATTCCAGGTCGTAGCCAGGGAGTGGCAGAACCAGTTATAAACCACTATGTCATGGCACCCCCAGGAGGTGCGGAAAGCCCCCACCCAGGGTTGCTAAGCCAGTGGTCCTCCTCCAGGAGGGACAGGTTTAGTGGTGAAGTACCCCCCAACCCTCGCCATCAGATGCACTCAGCCTCTGCCTCTTGGCCACAGCCCACAGCCACGACCAGGGAGGCTGGGCAGGTGTGCTGGAGGTCTCTCTGGGGTACTTTGCACACAGCAACACAGACAGCAAGGAACAAGTAAAATCCAGTCTCTGGAGTCTTTATTCCCCAGGGCTTTCCTGGAAACAGCAGGAAGCTATTTTAAAAAGCTGCATCCATAGGCAGTAACCCAGGAGATGGGTCCCCTGCCCAGTCTTCACCCCTGTTGGTGGGAAGCGACGTTTATCCTGCTCATTGCTCAGCCAAGAGGACCACAGGGCCCCCACCTGGCCCAGGCCTGGGAGAGAGGGCAGGGGGACATGTCATGTGCCAGGGGAAGGGCCGTGTGTCTCGCTGAAAGCATCCCCACCCTACCAGCTGGAAGGGGCCTCCGATTCCTCAAAGGCAGTGTGCATGCTTGTGGTGCAGCACTCGTGGGTATCAATGAGACTGCATCTGTTGAGTATTGTAAAGTGGAGTCTTGTGTATCTGGGGGTGGTGTGTGTCCACGGCAGCCCAAGCGTCTCTCTGTCTCGCACAAGTGTGATGTGCAAGTGGGTGTCTCTGTGCTTCTGAAGGTCAGTATGTTGATGTGAATCTGTGTGTGTATGCACGCACACGTGTGTGTGTCTGGGTAGCTGCATCTGTTTACTTCTGTGTGTAGGTGTGTATACACATGAGTGTTTATGTGTGTCTGTCAGTCTCCAAGAAGCCCAGAAGGTAAATGTATGCAATTTTAGATGCTGGAGAAACATAAGCTACCTCTTGAGCTCAGCTCCTGCTATCTCCACGGCTTAAGTCACAGAAGGAGAATTCAAAGCTCAGAGAAGGAAAGGGATCTGCCTGACGTCAGGCAGCAGAAGAGAGGACTGGAGCCCGGTTCACTTCTTCCCCATTAAAGCCTGTCTACCCAGTCACACCACAGAAGCTGCATTTCCAAGGTCAGCAGCTGCCCCCTGCCTGCCCCATGCAAGTAAGGGTCAGCTGAGCCCTTCGTCCCCACTGGGCTTTAAACTAGCGACTGAGAAGGGAGAGGTGTCTAGGCACAGGTGCATCTGTTCTGGGCTCCGAGCAGTACATTCACGAGAATAACACGGCCTTGATTCGGGGAAAGAGCATGAGCTGAGCTGACTGGCTACTGAACCCTGGGCCCACAGAGATCCTGAGAGAGGCTCGATGGTGCCTGCCCCGAGGAGGCTGCAGGAGGCCAGGCAGGCAAACCAAAAACTCTGACCTGGGGGTAAAAGCTCCTGCGTTTCTGCACAGAGGCAGGGGCACGTGAGCCTGCCCAGAAGGCTGAGCAAAGCTAGTGAGGAGGTGAGGTCTGAGTTTGGACTGCAGAGAGGCAGGGTGGTATGTCAGACACTGAGGGGAAGGGGCATTCCAAGCCTGGGGCACAGCCTGTACAAAGGGATCTTATTGACATCCTCACACTTTATTCCAGCCAGATCCAGCTCTTTCCTGATCTACCCTCACCCTCTGCGTAGTCTGCCCTCCACCTCTCTCCCCTGTGCCCCTGTATCTCCACCACACAGAACCTGCTCGTTCCTTCAGCAGACGTATCCTGGGCCCCAGATAGGTGCCTGGCCCTGAAAGTGGCACAGGAGCTAGAGGCGGGGATTGGGCGCAGTCAGCCAGCCGCATCCCCTGATTTTCTATGTCCCTGGACCTATGCTCAGCGCAGTGAGGGATGAGAAGACCATGGGGGAGAGGAAGGAAGCTCAGTGAGGGCCTTGCTATGCCGGGTGTGAGCCCCCACTACAGCACAGAAACTTAAGTCCTGGTGGCCCCATTTCTGGAAAAGAAAGTTGAGGCTCAGAGAGATGAGCCGATGTATTTGAGATTGAGCACAGTGTGTAGAGTCGAGCCAGGTCTGTGGGACTCTGGAGTCTGGTTCTTTCTGCCAGGCCCAGCTGGCTGTCTGCATGACCGGGAACACAGGCTTTGGAAACTGCCGCTTCTGCTGTTCCTTTGTCTGTACCCATCTCTTCACCGAGTGCTCTAAGCTTTCAGCTCTGTTCCTTTTGGAAATGCCTGTCAAGTCAGTAGCAGGGCCCTAGGCAGTAGGGGGCTTCTTTGCCCTTGGGTTCAAAGAAAATGGGATCAAACGCCCATGTCTAAGGAGCCCATGTGGGCCCAGAAGATTTAAGGTCAGAGTACATGGGGAGGCCTCAGGGCACATGGCTGGACCTCCTAGTTTTCCATGCCTTCTGTTAATAAGGAAGCCTCCCTGCCCAGACCCTTCACTACTCAGCCTAAGAAAGGAAGTACACACCATGAGGACCCAGCAAGGCCACGCGCGGGAGACTCAGCATTCTGCTTGCTGGGAGTAAGCTCTCCATAACATCAGCTAAGAAGAAAATGACTAGTCCACATCGCATGTCAGCCATAACATTTTGTAAGTTTTCAAAATCTTATTTATGACTGAATCTTCACAGTCCGCCCCCCTGTGATTAGGAGTGGCCACCTCCACAGATGACAAACACTGCCTCTGTGCAGATGAACAAACCATGGCCCTCACCCTCCAAGAACCACAGGCAAGAAATACAGACACACAGGGGCCTCTGGGTACTCAGTAGCAGTGTGTGCCCAGTTGTGTCTGACTCTTCTGCAACCCCATGGAGTGTAGCCCACCAGGCTTCTCTGTCCATGGCAAGCATACTGGAGTGGGTTGCCATTTCCTTCTCCAGGGATTGAACCCACGGCTCTTGCATCTCCTGCATTGGCGAGCAGATTCTTTACCACTGCTCCACCTGGGCAATCTATCTGTGATAGACTGAGTGTACTCATGGCTGTGATAGAAAGAAGCATGGTGAAGGAAGATAGCGGCACATGAAGGACTCCTTTTCCAACAGGGATAATTACAGAAGGCTTCCTGGAGGAGGAGACCTCTAAACTGAGGCCTGAGGGTGAGTCAGAGTTAAGCAGGAAAATGTGAGTAGGAAGGGATGATAAGCGATAGAACAAAGCTTCTAGTCCAAAGCTCAAGTTCTACCCGCTCTGAGAAATCTTATTTCAACAGTCCTCAGATGGGCGTGGTCTGAAATGCTTTGGCAACAAGAGTCTGAGGTAGGGATGGGAGACCAGAGAAGGGATAGTAGATCTCATCTCCAGAGTCAGCTGGTCTCCAGACTGGAGAGGACTCTTTAGCCCTTCCTGTCATGACCGGCCCCTTTTCGGAAACCCCACCCAGGCCCTGGGCTGAGCTGCTGCCAGACTCCTGCTTACAGCTCTCCTCCATCCCATCTCCCTTCCTGGTGAGCTGTGAACTTCTCAAACCTGGAAGGGCAGCCCCCGTCGCAAACCAGTGCTCCTCCCTAGAGCACCACCCCTCCAGCCGGCCACAGTTTCAACACAAGATTTCACTTCGGGGTGAATCCTACGATATTTTCCAAACCAGCAGCATCTTGGCATGTGATGGAGACGGAGGGGGAATCACTGGGTCTAGAGACAGGAAGACTCACCTTTGAAAGGCAGTTTTGCCACTTACACAGCTTGGGAAGTCATCACACGGCTCTGAGCCTCAATGTCCACACAAACATCAAATCAGACAATAATACCAGCTGCACAGAATTCTGTGAAGAGTCAGATGAGATGCTGCACGTGAAAACTGCTCATAGACTGTTCAGAGGTATGCATATATAGGGGCTTCCCAGGGGGCTCAGTGGTAAAGAATCCACCTGCCAGTTCAGGAGACACAGGTTAGATCCCTGGGTCAGGAAGATCCCCCGGAAGAGGAAATGGCAACCCACTCCAGTATTCTTGCCTGAGAAATCCCACGGACAGAGGAGCCTGGTGGACTACGGTCCATGGGGCCACAAAGAGTCAGACACGACTTAGTGACTGAGCGTGGGCACATGCACATGTAGGTGGTGTTATTGCTGTGATTTTGGGCATGAATAGTGATAAATGTTCATTCGTTCAACAAGCATTTATCTAGGACCCATGTGCCAGCCGCTGTGCTCAGAGCTGGCATCTCACAGGGAACTGAGTAGATGCAGGGTCTGCCCTCAAAGACTTCACCATCTGGGACAGAGATAGCCATAGACAAGTTCAAAATGACATGATTTGTGCTTGGTTGTGGAGAGGCACAGGGTTTAAGGATAGCCAGGAGAGTCAGCCAGTTCAGCATGGGAAATCAAAAAAAAAAACCTTTGCAAAACCGAGATCCCAGTGGTGTAAGCTAGGGCAGGTCAGGGAGGAGACCTGCAGAGGCAACAACATGGGCAAAGGCCAGAAGGTAGGACCACGGGGTCAATTTGGGACATCGCAGAGTGAAGGAAGTTGAAAATTAAGCAGAGTGTATCTGCTTTGAGATAAGATCAAAGTTAACTATATTATGTTAGTACCTTTTAAGCAGGTTGCAAACAATTTGATTTTTTTTTTTAAGTAAAAACAGAAAACCATGACATCTAAATTCAGATGATATAACAACTGTCAGCGCCTGGTGCAGCCCAAAATAAGAATTCAGGTCACAAAATATTGCCATGAGCATCAAGTGTTTGTCCCTCAGCTCCGAGCCAGCTGGAAAGGCAGGACCCCTTTCCTTGTAACACCGACAGAAGTCCTAGGTTTATTCGAATTGGCTTGTTTAGGTCAGAGATCCCCAGCCTCCAGGATCTAATGCCTGATGATCTGAGGTGGAACTGATATAATAATAATAATAATAATAGAAACAAAATGCACAATAAATGTAATGCACTTAAATCATCCCCAAACCATCCCTTCCCACTGTGGAAAAGTGATCTTCCAGGAAACCAATCCCTGGTGCCAAAAAGGTTGCGGACTGCTGGTTTAGGTCACGTGGCCTCCCTAAACTAGAGGGGTACAGTGATCTGATGAGCTAGACGTGGGTGGACAGCGGGACTACGGTAGTTTCCCAGACAATACAGCAAGGGGCTGTTATGAGAAGGGGCACAGAAAGTAAGGAGGTAAGGGTAATGGTAATGTCAAGACAGTGTACCCAACTGGAAGTCCTTCCCCTTTCTATTCTGCTTTAAGGAAACTCAGAGTCATCCCAGGAGGCAGTCCAGCTTTGGGTTCCATATTTTCTGTTAATTTGATCCTTGCTGTGGCCCTTCTGGGGGTGTTAGCATTCCCATTTTACAGATCAGAAAATGGAGGCTTAGAGAGATAAAACTGCATACCCAGGGGCCCAGAGATTAAAAGGGGCAGATTCTAGATTTGAGCCCTGGTGTCTCTGAAGCCTATTTTTACCGCACATCAGGCTGCCACAGTCGCTCTGCTCCCCACATACTTCAGGCATATTTTCTGGACCCAAGGGAAACTTGAACGGCATAGCTGTCTTGGCTGCCCTGGTTTTCCTGCTCAGGTCATTCCCTGCCACTCCGGAATCCAGAGCCCACCTGTGAACACTTGTGTTCTGGGTTCTGGTCTCCTAACTGAAGAGGGCAAGAGGAGAGATGGGGCCCAGAAGTGGGGTTCAGCCAGAGTGAGTTACATGCGGATTTGTCCAAGCCTCCTACCTGCTACTGCTGTCCCCCACAGCCTGAAGGACAGAGGCCTGGAGCAGAAAACAGGAAGCAGACAGTAGCAGTCACTGCCGACCACACCTTCCTTTAAAGTTTACAAAGCCGCCGTCTCAGCCGATCTGCATCCTGCACGGCCGCAGAGCAGGGTACCAGCATCACGCCCGTTTTACAGATAGGGATCGTGGTCACGGCGGTGGGAGGAGGACCCAAAGGGGTGGAGCCAGAGCTTGCGTTCACATCTCCAGGATTCCACACCCCAGGGTTTTTCAGTTCTCAGAAGCCTCTCCAGAGGAAAGCAGACCCAAGCTTGGCATCCTGAAGACATGGATGGGAAGGAGACCCTGGTTCACGGCTTAGGTGCCACAGCCAGCGTTTTCTCACACTGGGTCTCATTCACCCCCGACGCCGAACCTGCAAAGCACGTATCATTGATCTGAGGCTTGGAGAGGAGCACTGACCTGGCCAAGGTCAGGCAGCTAGGAAGGGAAATTCAGACCCCAAACCCTGCTATCCCATGACCTTCATGTGGCTTTTATTAAGACCTCCCTGCCACTGCAGCGCGACGCCCTGGGCTCCCACATCAGGCAGGGGCTAATTGGAAGGCAGAGCCCCGAAACTTCCTGCTTGGTGTGGTGCGGCCCCGCCCTCCCCCTCTCCACCTGGAGCCAGGGCCATCTGTTCCCTTTTGTCGGGATGCAGGGGAAGATGAAACTAAATTTAAATACTAATAATACTTAACATTTGTCTGGAAAATGTTTTGCACACTAATTGCTGATTAATCCTCCCCAGGCCCCAGAGAGATTCTGTCTTTATATCCCCATTCGGCAGCCGGGCTGATGGGACCCAGACCAGGAGGCTGGAGGGCGAATTGGGGGCTTGCTGGGCAAGAGTCTAGTCAACCTCCATCTCTGCTCAGCAGGACAGGGGTGGGTGAATAAATTCATCCAATTCATTGTTGCTCCACAGCGAACAGGAAAGCTGTAGCTGGATGCAAATTGACTTGGCTGTCTACCAGCCGCCTGATCATGGGCAGCCCCTGAACCTCTCTGAGCCTTGATTTCTTTATCTGTGAAATGGGAATAGTGTTCCCTTTTGTTTCAGTTAGTCATTCACCACTGTTTGCTGAGCACCCGACTTGCTGGCCAAAGGCCAGGCCCTGGGAGTCTGCAGAACGTGATAGACAAGGTTCCTGCTGGCTTGCAGCTGGTCTGCATCTGACTGGGGAGACGGAGCAAGCAAGATAATCACAGCTGCTGACAGTGAAGTTGTTAGAAAACAAATTCATAAATGTATTTTTTTAAACCACGATACACCTCTAAATTCTTCTGGGTGATACAGTTGAAACCACACTTCAGATGGAGTTTGAACCCAGCCAAAACTCAGGTTGGGAGTTGAACCCACTGTCCTTTAGTTGAAATTGCTCATCTGTGTCAGGACTTACCGAAGCTCAAGTTTTAACGTCTCAGCGCAGAAGGAATTCAGTAAGAGGCAAAGAGATAGGTAAGAAGTGGATTTATTTAGAGAGACACACATTCTGTAATCAGAATTCTGTCCATCTCAAAAGATGAGAACGGCCCTGAGATGGGGGTTGGTTAGTTTTGTGGGCTGGGTACTTCTGTAGGCTAATAAGTGGGAGGATTGCTCCAGTTGGTTTGGAGAAGGGGCAGAGATTTGTAGGAATTGGGCTACTGCCTGCTTTTTGGCCTTTGATGGTCAGCCTCAGAACTGTCATGGGGCTGTGGGCGTGTCTTCAGATATACTGTATTACAATGAGCACATAATAAGGCTTAAGGTCCGCTGGAAGTCAAATCTTCTGACATCTTTGACCTAGTTGGTTCTAACCAGTTTATGCCCTGTCCTCAAGGGCTCTGTCATTCTTTTAAAGGTTGTGCCTTGCCCCTCCCCCTTCTTTTTTTTCCCCCTCCTGTTTCAAAATGACTTATTTTTCTTGTAATGTTCATCTAGAAATTAGGCTTCCCTGGTGGCTCAGATGGTAAAGAATCCGCCTGAAATGCAGGAGACCTGGGTTCCATCCCTAGGTCAGGAAGATCCCCTGGAGGAGAGAATGGCAACCCACTCCAGTATTCTTGCCTGGAGAATTCCGTGGATAGAAGAGCCTGCCAGGCTACAGTCCATGGGGTTGCAAAGAGTCAGACACAACTGGGTGACTAACACTTTCACTTTTTCCCAAACTGGAGGGAGGGGTCACAGTGGACAGAATCACGGGCTTGAGGATTTTGTTGGAGCTGGGGACCCTATGGACCCTAACATATTCTTGCAAATCCAGGGAAACAGCAGCTTCCCACTCTTACATCCCCAGGAAGGAGTCAGCTGTTTCTAGCATTTTCCATATCTCCCCTCTTATGTCAATCACCTTTCCACTTTCCCAGGGTTTCTAGAGCCAGGCTTTTCTGGTGGAGTCAGAGGGGGGGCCACGTGGTTTGCCAGCTGTGTTTTTTGAAACACCAATATTCAACAAGATGACTTGAGGTCCACCTCTGGGATGAGACGGGACCCATGCAGGGGTCTCCAGGCCCACAATCACCCCAGACAGCAAAGTTATTCTAACGTTCTTATCTATTTTCAAATTTATCTAAAAAGAGAATTCCATTTCTGTGAAAGAGGTTGAAAAAACAGCCGTCTTTGTGGAGATGACCCAGAGTCAGGAGACCAGGATTTAAATTCAGATGTATCACTTAATAGCAAATGACCCCTAGCAGGCTGGATGCTTTGCCTATAAAATGAGCTTGCCATCTGACCGAAAGAATGAGACCACATGGAGACAAGCCCGTGCAAAGCTTGGCTCAGTGGAGGCTCTCAAAAAGCTTATTTAAACCTAAATTTCTTCCCCCTGGGTATTTAACAAGCCGGAATAGAGCTGAGTTGCAATGTCTGACTTCACCAATAGGTGGACCCTGCTTGAAAAGGTCATAAGATCCTCAAAACAAATTCACACCTTCATTTATCAAGCCTGTAGCTCCAAAAATTTTAGCTACCCATTCATTTAAAAATAGGAAACACCTCTGTCTTTGGTTTAAGAGCTTCACGTCTAGCCTTCCGCAGAGGGTGAAAAATCGGCACAATTCACGGCAGGACTGTCAAGAAAGCCCACCCAGCCGCATCGTCCCAAGTGTGCGCTTATTCTCAGATACAGCAGGTCTGACAGGGTCTCGCCTCTTCTGCATTAGTTGGTGCCAGAGAAAGGGATGAGCATGGCCAGAAAGGAGGCGACTGTCTGGTAATGACGTCTGGGGAATATCCAGTTTCCACATACATGGGGAAGCAAGAGGGATTACACGTGGTGTGACAAGACTTCTTTCTATAGCACATTGAGCTCCAAGGACCTCCTCTGCGCTGGGCATGGGGGCGTCCTCTCGGGTCGTCACTGCAGTTTGACAGAGGACACCAGGCCCTGGGAGGGTGGGTAACTCACCAGCCTCCCGCACAGCAGATGGTGGAGCTGGGGTTTGAACTGAGAACTCTAACTAGAGAGGCCATGCCAGAACTGCTTGAAAGTAGAGACAAGGAAAGTGTCACATTTGGTCACGTGAATGATTCCAGAAGCAGAGTTTGAAGGGGAAGGTGAGACTCAAGTCAGTGGCTGCTTCTCACCTACACCCTAGACCCCCACGTGATCAAACATCCCCCCCAAACTGCAACCTGCACCTGGATACAAACACTCCGAGGCCCAGCAGCCGGAAACCATGGCCACACAGGTGCGTGCTTTGCACAAACCCCCAGCGGATGCACCATAGGCTTACCCATGTGCTCATGTGGGTTCAAACACAGAGACACACAGAGGCCAGCCAGGGAGCAGTCACACACATGGAGATGACCCAGACACACCGGAGACACACGCCAGGAACACACAGCCCGAACCTACAGGTGGAGGCAGCCGGAGTGTGGAACTGCTGTGTGCCGGCGCCCGCTATGGACAAAGCTCTGATCTGATCCTTAGAGTCCAGGGACCCCAAGCCTTCTCCTCTTCCTCCTCACCCCACCCCGCCCCCTGCAGCGCCAGAGGATTGAGGTCCTGGCTCGCAGCAACACATGGGCACCTCTACTGCAGAGGTGGCGCTTGGGTGTGTGTTGCTCAGGGGGGCCGAGGTGGACAAGTGAGGGGTCTCCCTTCTACACCGTAGGTCAGAATGGTGTGGTGATTAGAAACACAGACTGAGTGGGAATCTAGGTCCCCTCCTCCCCTGCTGTGAGTGATCTCAGACAAGTCCCCCTTCTCTCTGAGCCTCAATTTCCTCATCAGCAAAATGGGAGTATGACACCTACCTTGCAAAGTTTGTGAGAAAGGATATGAAGTATGTAGCAGCTAGCAGGAGCTGAATAAATCTGATTACCTTCCCCTGACCTTGCCCTTCCATTGCTCACAGCTCAGTGCAGCAGACAGACAGACTGACACCATTCAGTCAGTCAGGCATCTCTCCCCTAATCCCTTTTTCCAGGCAGGAGCCGGAGAATTATGGAGAAGACAGAGATCCAAACTGGTAATAATTGTCTGACAGGAAGCGCTGGGAAGGAGGGGATCCAGGGCACTCTGGGAGCTGAGAGGAGGAGATGCAGCGAGGCTGTCTAGCGGGGCGATTCCACGGCTGCCTTGCAAGGTGGTACCACAGGGCCACGTACAGTCAGGAGCAGCTGGTCCACTACGGCCCCCTCATAATCGTTTCCTTGACGACCCCCAGCGTGGCTGGGTACTTCACACACATGTTCCTGTTTAATGAACCAACACTCCCAGCGATACAGTCAGACAGCTATTATTATCTCATCCTACAGAAGAGGGAACCAGGAGAAGGGGTGTGACCTTCTCAAGGTCACTGAGGTCTGGACCAAGCCTGACTCCAAAACCTATGCTCTTCCCCTCCATGCCCCTCTCAGCTGCTGTCACAAAGGCCCCCATGACCTGATTGTCTTCCTCCCCGTTCACAGGAAGTCACCTGGCGTCCTCCCAGCCCCACATCTCTTTGAGCACTTGGAGCCTGGGGAGGCGTAGCATGGGGTTGTGCTCCCAGCTTCTCAGCCCTGCTCCTCTGGCCCTGCCTGGCCCATGGCCTCAGTGGCCCTTCTTGCCCCCCTGAAGTTGCCAGGCTGTTCTGCACTGGCCCAGGCAAAGGGCCTGGCCTTTAGGGGTGGAGGCAGCCTTTCCGAGCCCGGGATCTGCTAGCTCTGCCTTTCTAAGGTTCTCACAGCACCTCGGACTTGTGGCCATTTCACAGAGGAGAAGACTGAGGACAGTACAGCCAGAAGCCCCAGAGGTGAGGTCAGAGGCCTTGGGGAAACAGTAGGTCTGAGGGTACAAAGATCCTTCTTAATTTACCCGGGGAGTCAGAATTCATATCTCCAAACAGCAGCCGGCCTTCAGGCTGAGCTAGGACTGAGGCGGGCTTCCCAGGGAATGGGCTCCTGAGAGAGGCGAGTCTCCCAGCCAGCAGGGTCAGCCAGCCGGTGACCCAGGAGGTCAGCGGGCCGGGGGGACAGCGTCACTGTCTGGCAGGCAGTGTCTGAGTCAGTCGGGCAGGGGCGGCTGGTCAGACGGCGACGACACGCCAGCCCTGGCTCACACCCTCTCATCTCCGCCTTCCTCAAGAGTCTTGGGAGGACTGGCCAAGCTCAGCTGTATCACTGCGGCAGCCTGCCCTTCTCAGCCCCTGACGAAGCCTTGGAGCACCAGCCAGATGCCCTGAGCTGTAAACAGTGGCGCTCAGGAGCATACACTGTGATCTCGGTCCCTCTCTCCCTCCCGCCGCCCACATACACAGGTTCATGCACACTGTGTCATATCACACACACACCTATAGAGTCATGTGTATCCACACAAGCACACATCCAGGCACACACACCTGCAACACACACGTGTGGGCACACACCCCCGCACCAGGGCACACACACCACCTCCCGTCTGCTCGCATTTCTGTAATGGAGGCACTCAAGTGTCTGCCTAAATCCATCACCTAAAGGACTGAAGAGACCTTTCAGGGGAAGAGGGCTGTCCCTCCTCACCAGCAAGAGGTTAAGCAGAGATCGAGAGAGCCAGACGGGGTGGCGGGCTCTGCAGGCCCTAGCGATGACCCTTCAGAATGGTGGGGAGGAGGGCACTGGGCAAACCAGAATGAGAGGGTTTGCAGGAGCCACGGAGCCCTGGGGGGCCCACGCCATCCTCCAGCCCTGAGATCTCCTCTGCGCGAAAGCTCTGCCTCACTGAGTTCTCCTCCAGGGGCTTGCCTGCGGCGGCACGCTCAGCCTCACTCCTGACCTCAGTTTCCTTGTCTGTAGGACGAGGTTAATGAGCCTTGTTATTAATAAAAGGAGGCTGTCTCCGGAGAGTGTTGCAGACTGAAACCACTGTCCAAGTGGAGCTACTAGTGGCCAGCAGGGTTTGGGGGCAAGGCAAGGAGGAACGGCCAATGGTAGAATCGTAATTTTAATCGTACTGGGAAGGCGGTGGGGAAACGGTGGGGACCACCCATAGGAACGGGGCCACCCAAGATAAATAGCAAGGTCTTAGCAAAGGGAGCTATATTTGATATCTTCTAATAAACCATGATGAAAAAGAATGTACGAACATATGTATAACTCATCACTTTGTTGTACACCAGAAACGAACACAACGTGGTAGATACACTTCAATTTTCAAAAAAGGAGAGTCGTGATTAGTGATAACCAAACAAAAAATTCCTGTAAAAGTTTATTAGGAAGTCAGATACATGGTACTCAGATAATCCTGGGTCAAATTAAAAACATTTTTTATTCTGAAATTTCTTTAACATGAAATAAAGTATTTGTCACTAAAAAAGAGCGAGAGAGAGAGAGAAACAGAGGTGCCAGAAGGCAAGCAGCTTCTGTTTTCTTCATCAGGAAAATGAGTGTCTGTCTCAAAGAATGGGTCATTTATTCATTCAGCAACCTTTACCAAGCTGCTACTGTGGACTGGGTGCTGGATTTATGGAGACCAACAGGGCCAGACAAGGGCCTGCCTCAAGGGTCTTCTGTCCAGTGGGAGAAGGCTGCCCACAAGCACACAGATAATGGCCCCACTGACAATAAATGCTGGAAAAAATAAAATACAGCAATTATCCCCAGTGACTAGGAAGGTAGCTTGTGGGTAGGAAAAAATCAGAGAAGGCTTCTGAGGGGGTGGCCTGAAATTGTCTTGCCATCTGAATGGGAAGCTACCAGCCATATGAAGATAAAGGATAAGAGCAGGCCAGGTAGTCAGTCAGTTCAGTCGCTCAGTCGTGTCTGACTCTTTGCAACCGCATGGACTGCAGCACGCCAGGCCTCCCTGTCCATCACCAACTCCCCGGAGTTTACTCAAACTCATGTCCATTGAGTTGGTGATGCCATCCAACCATCTCATCCTCTGTCATCCCCTTCTCCTCCTGCCTTCAGTCTTTCCCAGCATCAGGGTCTTTTCTAGTGAGTCAGCTCTTTGCATCAGGTGGCCAAAGTATTGGAGTTTCAGCTACATTATCAGCCTTCTCAATGAATATTCAGGACTGATTCCTTTAGGATGGACTGGTTGGATCTCCTTGCAGTCCAAGGGACTCTCAAGAGTCTTCTCCAACACCACAGTTCAAAAGCATCAATTCCTCTGCACTCGGCTTTCTTTATAGCCCAACTCTCACACCCATACATGACCACTGGAAAAACCATAGCCTTGACTAGACAGACCTTTATCAGTAAAGTATTGTCTCTGTTTTTTAATATGTTGTAGGTTGGTCATAACTTTTCTTCCAAGGAGCAGGCATCTTTTAATTTCATGGTTGCAGTCACCACCTGCAGTGATTTTGAAGACCAAAAAAATAAAGTCTGTCACTGTTTCCATTGTTTCCCCATCTATTTTCCATGAAGTGATGGGACCGAATGACATGATCTTAGTTTTTTGAATGTTGAGTTTTAAGCCAGCTTTTTCACTCTCCTCTTTCACCCAACCAAAAGGTTTTTTAGTTCCTCTTCACTTCCTGCCATAAGAGTGGTGTCATCTGCGTATCTGAGGTTATTGATTTTTTCCCTGCAATCTTGATTCCAGCTTGTGCTTCATTCAGCCTGGCCTTTCACATGATGTATAAGTTAGATAAGCAAGGTGACAATATACAGCCTTGACGTACTCTTTTTCCAATTTTGAACCAGTCCACCGTTCCATGTCTGGTTCTAACTGTTGCTTCTTGATCTCATACAGATTTCTCAGGAGGCAGGTAAGGAGGTCTGGTATTCCCATATCTTTAAGAATTTTCCACAGTTTGTTGTGATCTACACAGTCAAAGGCTTTGGCATAGTCAATGAAGCAGAAGCAGATGTTTTTCTGGAACTCTCTTGCTTTTTCGATGATCCAACGGATGTTGGCAATTTGACCTCTGGTTCCTCTGCCTTTTCTAAATCCAGCTTGAATATCTGGAAGTTCTCAGTTCATGTACTGCTGAAGACTTGCTTGGAGAATTTTGAGCATTACTTCGCTAGTGTGTGAGATGAGTGCCATTGTGCATCAGTTTGAGCATTCTTTGGCATTGCCTTTCTTTGGGATTGGAATGAAAACTGACCTTTTCCAGTCCTGTGTCCACTGCTGAGTTTTTCAAATTTGCTGGCATATTGAGTGCAGCACTTTCACAGCATCATCTTTTAGGACTTGAAATAGCTCAACTGGAATTCCATCACCTCCACTAGCTTTGTTTGTAGTGATGCTTCCTAAGGCCCACTTGACTTTGGACTCCAGGATATCTGGTTCTAAGTGAATGATCACACCATCGTGGCTATCTGGTTATCTTAAAAGATCTATTAAGATATTTTTTGTATAATTCTTTTGTGTATTCTTGCCACCTCTTCTTAATATCTTCTGCTTCTGTTAGGTCCATACCGTTTCTGTCCTTTATTGTTCCCGTCTTTTCATGAAATGTTCCCTTGGTAGCCCAACCAGAGGGAATAGCAGATGCAAAGGCCCTGAGGCAGGAATAACTTGTCACACCCGGAGGAGCAGACTGAGAGCCTTTGAGACTATGAATGAGTAGAGAAGGGGGGAGTAGGAAAGTGCATTTCCAGAGGAGGGAACTCAATAGCACATTGTGTAGGACAGAATTCCTACAAGACTCTGTAGGACACTGAGGAGGACCCAATGGGGAGTTTGCCAATTGCAGGGGCTGGAAAGCGGCGTCTCTGTTTGGGAGCTGGGTTGTATTTTTGGAAAATATTGTTTCAATGCAGTAGCCCCTGGGAGAGACAGAAGAGGCTGGCATAGACTCAGAGGCAAGGCTTGGTGGGCTTCCAGACTCCCCCTCTGCCTAGAATATCTCCGAAAATGATAAGTTCTTAGAGACAGCAACCCCAGGCGGACCTGACCTGTGACTCCCGAAGGCCTTCCCAACACCCTGGACAGGCTGTGGCTGCAGAGGCCATGGCCAACTGCTCACTCTCCTGAAGGCTTCTCATTTTAACTTCTCAGCAATCCTGTGCAAGAGTCACTAGCAGATCCCTTTTCTGGTGCATAGAATTTAAGCTCTAAGATGTTAAGGGGCCAAACTCTTCTCAACCTTCACTGTCTGTCTCTCCCAGGAAGCCACCCACCCACCCGTGTCTCACCCATTGGCCCCGATTCAGGCCCCCGCCCTAATCTGTTCTCTGCACACCACCCAGAGAGGTCTTCTTAAAAGGCATTTGGACAAGTCCCTCCCCTGCTTGTAACTCTACAAGGCTCCACTACACTCACACTAAAATCCAGTCTTCTCTGGGACCCTCATGGCCCCGTGTGGCCAGTCCCTTGCTGGCTTCTCATGGCTTGGTTCCCCAAACTCCCACTGCTGCAGATCCAGCCACACTGGTCTCCTGTCCATTGCTGCAAAGCACCAAGCTCATTCTTGACCCAGGGCCCTTGCACTTGCCACTTCCTTCCCTTGGCAGATTAGCCTGTAGTGCAAATGTCACCTCCTCGGGAGGGCTTGCTCTCTGAGAGTTAGGCCTCCCACGACCCCTTCCCCCTCGTCCCAAGCTCATTGTCTTCAGAGCACTTAGCACTGACATTACCTTGTCTTTTGTTTGTTTAGGGGTCGTCTGTGGGCCCTGCTAGATGGAGAGCCTCCTAAGGGCAGGGCTCTCGTTGGGAGGGCCTGACACACTGCCTGGCCCAGAGCAAGAGCCCAGGAGAGATTGCTGGGAGGGATGGATAGACCTGTGTCCAAGATCACCCAAGCCTTTGACCCTCTAGGGCCAGAGATGGGACCCAGTCCAGGGACCCAGGACTTGGAGGGAACTTGGGATGGGTGGTCCTAGTTGCAGAAAAGGGGAGTCACCTGTGACTTCAACCTCTGCAGCCCGAGTGATACAAACAGCCAGTCTCCTGGCTCACGCCTCCCCCTCCTGAATCACTGGGACCCGACCTCAGTGGGGACAGCAACCCTCCTTCCACGGGACTCCCTGGCGCTGTCCTCCCTTCCCTTTGAGGCCTGCCTTACAGTTACTCGCTGCTGACCATGTCCCACACACCCCTCAGCCTGGGGCCAGGCCAGTCCTCCCCAGAGGTGGGCACAGGACCAGCACTAGCCGTTCGGGACCCCCAGAATGCCAACCCGTGACTCCACAGGGCAAGCGCGACACACCAGTGCTCCACACCCATGTGTCCCCGGGGGCTCGAGGGAGCACATGGCCAGCCCCGTGGTGGGGTGACGTGACCACAGTGCTGGCTGCGGAACCCGGGGACCCAGGCTCCAGGCTTCTCCACCCACTGGTAGCAGAGGTGACCTTGGGCAGATCAGTCCCTCCCCTGAAGCTCAGTTCCCTCATCTGCAAAAGGAAAGCAGCTTGGATCCAGTGATTTTTGAGGAATCTTGCAGCTCCAAAGAGAAAGAGCAAAGCCAGTCAGCCCACCTCTCTAGCCTCAGCTTCCTGGTATACAACATGGGTAGGGGGCACCTCTGATCTTCGGGGACATTGAGATGACTCAAGGAGGCCGTGGTGCCAAGGACACAAAGGAGGTTCCAGATGGGACCCTGAGTACAGAGACAGAGAGACACGAGGCTGGAGGGGGCTGCGGGTGCTGGCAGAGGAGGTGGGCTCGTCCCAGGCAACGTGGGGCCACCACAGGAAGCTTCCGAGCAGGGAGTGATATGATGGGAGTATTTTAGGAAGATTCTTCTGGCAACACAACACAGGTTGGGTTGGAAGAGCTGTGTGGAGGAGTGTGAGCAGGATTTGTGCCTGGAAAACACTTATAAATGAGGTCCCCCCCACTCCCCAGCCCTCCAGCATCCCAGGCAGTTTGAGAAGCAGGCTGGGGCTGGGGGCTTCTTCTTCCCCCACCCAGCTTGCATTTATGGCCCCAGGCTGAAGGTCTGCTCCCCGGAAACTCTCCAGCTGGCTCCTCTCCTGAGCTGCATTAGCCCCTCGGCAATGACAAAGGAAATGGCATCCTGGAGAAGGAAATGGCAACCCACCCCAATATTCTTGCCTGGAGAATCCCATGGCCAGGGGAGCCTGGCAGGCTACAGTCCATGGAGTCGCAAAGAGTCGGACACAACGGAGCGACTTAGCACCATGATAAAGCACTTTCCTGCACATTGCCTTTGGCCAGCCAGTCCATCTCAGAGCTGCGGCTAAAGCTGGGGAGCTGGGATTTGAACCCAGGTCTATAGGACATCGAGTTCAATGGCCCTCCATGCAGTCACAGAAACTCGAAGTTGGTGGTGGGGGGGTGGGAATGGGCCAGTCCCCGGAACCCTGAGTCTCTGATAGGCGTTCTCTGCCCTCATCTCAGTCCAGGGCAGGATTAGACAGAGTGGAAAGCCTTGCTCAGCCCAGGGCCCTCCAGTCCAGGAGAGGCATCAGCCAGCCTATACAAAACATGCCTGGATCCAGACCGGCTCCATTACTTGGTACCAATCACGACGGAGTTAACCCCGGCTTCCCCAGGCCTGACTAGTCAGCAGCAGAAAGAGCTGCCTATAGCCGAGCACCGTGGAGAAGGGGGCGCTTCTGGCCCAGCCCGGGACCCTCCCCACACCCTGTGCTGGGCAGTGCCCTGTGAGGCTCAGGTCTTCTTGCAGTGAGGTTTCCGGCCAGTGATGCTGTCAGCGTGGCTCCCAGCCACCACCTGGCAGCCGCCTCCCAGGGCTGACGGTCACTGCTTGTTCATTCAGTAAGCCGTCTGCAGTGCTTGCTGGACACTGGGTCCCGGACGTGGTCCTGGACACCAAGGGACATTTAGACAGATCCCCACCCTCACACAGCCCATAGGCTGGAGTGGGAGGTGGGAAGCTGCAGGATGGTAAGTGTGTGATAGGGGTGCACAGCCAGCTTCCAGAGACAGGGGCGCCTCATCCAGCCAAGGAACTCAGGAAGGCTCCCCAAGGCCCACCACACCTGCTTACAGAGCTGGGGGGCATGGGGGGCCAGGTACAGAGAAGGGTGGGGAAGACGGAGGAGCGTCCAAGGCTGAGGCACAGTGAGAACCCAGGGACAGGACAAGGGCCCCAGGCAAAGGGAAGGGCCAGGTGCCCAGACATGGAGGCGAGAACAAATGGGATGTTTGCAGGAAATCGCAGGCAGCTCAGAGCAGCTAAAGGAGAGATGCCGGGGCAGGGCGGTGGGTGCAGGTGGATTAAGGCCCTAGAGGATCACAGGGACCAGATGGCAGAGATCCTTGTCTACCATGTGGAGGAGGCAGGATTGTATCTGGAAAGCAGGGAGAAGCTCTTGAGAGCTTCTGTGTGGGGGAGTGACACTGATCAGATCTGGGACAGAGGGTGGGGGGACTCAGGGGACCACAGTCCAGCTAGAGAGCCAGAATGGCGGTCCAGCCTAGTGCAGGCTCTGGTCACAGGGGGGTGGCCTCGGGACAAGCCGGATGGTGGGTAAAGGAAGCAGTGCCTTGCGCAGGTGCAGGCAGCGGGGTAAGAACGCAGGTCCAAAGTCCGAAGACCACAGCTTCTGCTCCCCTGCTCCCACCCTCAAGCCCCTCAGCTAATGGGACCATGGCTCCTACCCAGGGCCACCAGGGTGCTTTGTGTACAGGCTACTTAACCTCCTCATGCCTCAGTTTCCTCATCTGTAAAGTGGGAATGCCATCTGCCAGTGAATGGCAGGCTGGGATTTGAACCCTGGCCATTAGCCCAAGCCCACACTCTGAACCACCCCACTGGCTCCCAACTGCCCTCTTGTTGGCAATGGCTGAAACAGGCGGCAGGACACAGCAGTCAACAGACCAGAGGAGGTTCCTGCCCTCGTGGAGACTGTATTCTAGCTGGAGAGATGAGCAATAGGCATGCAGACAAATACATCTAAACAAAGATAAAGTCATTTCAGACAGTGGCAAGTGACACGAAGACCATTAAATGGCGATAGGAAGTGATGGTCTCTTTTAAATAGAATTTAGATAGAGTAAAAGAGGGGCAGCCTCTAAAGAGAGGATGTTTGAGACAAATATGAATATCAAGAAGGAGCCAGCCTGGTGAGGATGTGGCGGAAAGGTGTCCCAGGCAGAAGGAACAGCAGGTGCAAAAGTCCTGGGGCAGCAATAAGATCGCAGCGCAGGGAAGACACAGCATCGGTGTGACCGGAGTGGAGACAATGCGGGGCAAGTGGTGGCAAGAGGGCCCAGCTCCCGCGGGGGCCTTGAAGAGCCAGGAAAGGCCCAGGACGGCAGATTTCATTCCAAGTGTAGTTGTTTGTTGTTGTTGTTGTTTTTTTTTTTCAAGCTAATGGAGGGTTTTAAGCAAAAGCATGCAATGATCTAATTTGCATTTTCTCAGGATTCCTCCGCATGCCAGGAAGACTGTGTTGGTGTGTTTTAATGCCAATCAGTGCTGCAGAGCATGCTGTAACCACGTCCACATTTCAGCAGGTACCAACAGAGAACAAATGTTAGTCAGTTCTCTCGTTTGGGTGGGGCTGACCTATCTGTTGTCACCAGCCAGCTCCAGGTGGCTGTTTGCAGCTAGAAGTGACGTTCTTAGTCATCAGGCAGGCCAGCTACCCTGGAGCCAAAAGAGAGGGAAATTCATAGGAATGTGTGATGGCGAGACTCAGGGCACTGGACCTCAGCCTGTATCTTCTCAGGACTGTTCCCACAAAAGCCCAGAATCTTCCTTAGGCCTGGACACACTTATCCCTCCCTCATGTGCACAACTTCATGCATGCAGCCAAACCCCATGCTAGAGACTGGAGGTGTAAAGACAAATAAGACTTCACCTTGAGGAGCTCCCAGCCCAGTGGGGTGGTACAAACACAGGAGCAGAGACTCTGGCTGAGCGTAGGCAGCCTGGTCTGTGGGGCGAGGGAAGGCTTCTGGAAGAGGAGTCCTGTGACGTGAGTCCTGCTTGGGAGCCTTAGAGCAGAGGCCCAGCTCTGGCGCCACCCTGGGCTGGGGTCACAATTCCACGTTGTTCCCTCAGCCGCTCCGTGGCTCCATCCTTCTGGGAGCTCCCCTCCCGGCACCCTTCTGGCCAATAGGTGATGTGTGAGGTGTACAGCGTCAAGACAGTGCCACGCACCAAGAGAGCTCTCAGTAAACGCTAGCCTCTCCCAGAACATTAATAAGATCATTCCTTTAGGGGGAATGGACTTGTGAGCTGAGCATCAGAAGCACGGCTTTGCAAACGTCCTATTTGCCTAGCGAATCAGGAGTTCCTAGTGCCCCACCACACACACACACACACACACACACACACGTGTCGCCCTTGGGGGAGGCATTGTCTGTGTAGCAGCCTCACCCTCAGCAGCTAGATACACCAGACACGCATTGTAAGTGAGGGACCTGCACTGATATGGATTAAAATACTCAAGTTTGCAAATTTTTCAAAGCAAATTAGAGGGGATCCAAAGAACTCCCCATAATAACGTCATGCTCAGAATGACCTGAGGGCAGCAAGATTTGGGACCGTGGGGCCAGAGGAAGGCGCGAGAACTCCCATGCCTTCACTCAGGAGAGCCGCTGTCATTTGGGCTGGGGGTTTCCCTGGTGGCTCAGATGGTAAAGAATCTGCCTGCAATGCTGGAGACCCGGGTTCAGTCCCTGAGTCAGGAAGATCCCCTGGAGGAGGGCATGGCACCCCACTCCAGTACTCTTGCCTGGAGAATCCCATGGACAGAGGAGCCTGGTGGGCTACAGTCCTTGGGGTCACAAAGAGTCAGACACGACTGAGCGACTTCACTTTCACTTGAAGCAAAGGCAGCTCTGGACAGACGGAGAGAGTGAGCTGGCAGGTGGGAGAGGGGGCGGCAGACAGCCACAGCCGGCACAGGGAGCATCCGGAGGTTTGCTTTCTGGGTGGAAATTTCTGGACGTTAGTGGACTAGCAGCTGGAAAGGCAGGCTTGGGCCGTGCTGTGAAGGACCTTGACCGCCAGAACAAGGCACTCAGGCTCCAGCCAACACTGCAGCATTTCCCAAAGCGCAGGCCTCAGAACACCCCTCGCCTTGATCTTCCACGCCGGAAAGTCCCATGCTCAAATAAGCTCTAGAAATGCCAGGCGCTATGTCGCCTCCCAGAGAATCGTAATCCAAACAGCACATCAAAGGCCCTGAAAATTCCTGCAGGGAACAATCTGTTGGACTTCACTTAGCCCAGCAATCCCCACTCACCTGACAGAGGGCTCCCCTCCTCACAGAATCCCTGTGGAACCTGCACGGTCCACTTGAAAAACGCCAGGGGAGACAGGAGTGAGTTGCTAAGTGTTTTGAGCAGGGTCAGCACTGCGTGCTCAGAGCTAAGCGCACAGAGGAGCTGTGAGTCAGCCTCATGCAAGGGGAGTGGAGGACGGTGGGGCTGAGGGAGCCAGGCAGAGCCGGGGAGACACGCCAGGTGGCTGGCACAGTGCAGGGGAGCTGGTGAGGCCTGGGGGGTACCCGGGGAGGAGGGAGGGCAGAGATGGCACGGGGCGGGCAGTTCAGACTCAGAGCTGGGCACTCACACTGCTGTGGGCTTGAGGAAACAGGGAGATGGCAGAGCCGCCACCGAAGGACAGCTCTGATGCTGGGTGCAGGAGTCCAGCTTGAGGCGCCTTGCACGGGAGGAGCCTGTGGGCAGGTGTCTGTACCCTCCAAAGCCATGAGCCTGCTTTCTTGTCTCCCTGAAGCTACCCTCGGGTTAGGGAGCCTCAAGGAGGCCCGCCCTCCTCTCCTCCCGAACTGAGCACTCAGTCGGCCCCTGTGGTTTAAGTGGGGAGCCCCTGGATGAAAACACCGCAGAGCCATTCATTCCCACAGTAAACATTTGTCAGGTCCAGCCTGGGCCGGCCAGGCGCAGCCCAGCAGTGCAGAGACACTGCCCTCGCTGAGACGAGCCGCTATGCCAAGTCACCAGGCAGGCAAACAAGAGCCATCTGGGAACCGGCGCAAGTCCCAAGGAGGCGGGGACCAGCTCTGCGCAGAGAAGGAGACGTGTGTCCTGAGTCACGAGCCATCCTAAGAGGAGGCAGGGCACCCCGGGGGGAAAGCGACGGCAGCTCTGCAAAGAAGGGCTTGGAGAAGAAGTCTCATCACAAGAAGTCCCTGCAAGGCCTGGGCCTTAGGTTTCCCACCTGTGCAATGGGTATAACAACCCTCATGGCAGGCTCCTCTGTAAGGACCCCGGAGGAAGGGCTGTGATCCCCTCTCATCCACTTCCCAGGCACTGCCAGGCCCTGCGCAGAGATGAATGAGGCAGGTGTGGGGGAGTCACTGAGATGAACAAGCCTGGAGACCCAGGTGGGCTCCTTCATGCCGCAGCCAGGGGATATCTATTTTTGCCCTCCGGTGTCTGGGAGGTGGATATTGTTGGAAGCAAAGCAGGGCCTGTCCTTGGCTCCCAGGGGCCAGGTTCCACATGTGCACGTCTGGCAGCAGCGCTTCGGTCCTGGCGCTAGTCTGAAGCTCCGTGGGCCGCTCGGGAAGAGGCAGATGTATTTTGACAAGCCTGCCACAGCTTCTACAGCATCCTGAGTCAAAATAAGCCCTTCTCATGGGCAGCCCCTGGGACCGGGCTATTTCTGCACCACATTCCCTTTTCCCACATGGGGGAGGGGTGCGGTGGGGGGGCAGGATTCAGCAGCAATGGTTCCAGCTAAAAACAGAAGCTGCCTCAGCTGGAGCCCACGACATCCCCCTCTGCAGAGCCATCAGCTCGTGCCTGTCGTGAACTCCAGAAGTCTTTCATGTGGGCGCAAACTCAGATAATTTCCCCCGAGGGTATTGGCAGTCCAACCTCAGAAACACTTCAACAATCTTCCCATCCCAGAGGGTCACAAATCATAAAAATAAGTAGTTCCATGTGTACCAAACTTTGCCAATGACAGTGTCTTCTTGCCCACACAGCAACTTGATGAGGCGGCTGCTATTGATCCCTTTTGTTTGGGGTTTTTTTTTTTTTTTTGGCTATGCTTGCAACTTGAGGGATCTCCATTCCCTGACCAGGGATTTCCTCCCTGGGCCTGCCAGTGAAAGTACCAAGCCTTAAACACTGGACCACCAGGGAATTGCCTGCTGTTCCCATTTTAAAGATGAGCAAATTGAGGCTCAGAGAAGTGACCTGACCCTGGAGAACATGAAGGAGAGAAGAACTGAGTTCAAGGCTGTCAGAGTCTCTAGATGGAAAAAAAAAAGAAAGAAAGAAACAAGAGCCTGTGAGAGAGGAAATGGAATTGCAGCAAAGGTGGTGGCAGAATTTTAAATTAGATTGGATTGGGATAAAAAGGCAGGAAGGCACGCCGCCTGAGTCCCCGCTCACTGTGCCAGGCACCATACAAAGTCACTCTGACACACAGCATCTCATTTTAATTTCCCAAACAGTCCTGGAAATAGGAACTGCCATCCCCATTTTCTAGATGGGGAGACTGAGGATCAGAGAGACAAAGCACCCTCCCGCCTGGCTACAGGGAAAGCCGTCTCGACCTGGGGCCTTTCCTCCGGCAACCAGTCTGCAAGGTCGTGGCTTCCTTGGTGATGGAGGTGCTGCACGAACTGAGGCCAGGGCGGCCTCTGGACAGAGGGAGGCGAGGTGAGCAGGCGGAGTCTGCGGGTGTTTTCCGGGGCCCAGATGACTGCAGGTCCTTCGGGAGCTACCCCTTCAGAGAGCAAGTCGTTGGCTGAGTTTACGCCTCCCTTCCAGTTCTCCTTCAGTGTTCCATGGCACCTGTGAGGCAGGCCTAGTCCTCACAGCTCTGCAACTCGAGCCCTCCCGTTCACCGCCCGCAGACGTGGGGTGCACCCGCGCCCCACGCCCCGAGCTGGACACCCGCACGCAGGTCCTTCTCCTTGTGCGTGCACGCGGTTACCCCGTTACAGCAAGTGACACCGGTTTTCCGGTGTGAAGCGGGGAGTCGAGGTTTCCTTTTAAAGTGAACGCAGTGAAGGGTTTTATTTTTGCAAGTGAGTGGAATTAGAGGGTGGCGTTCAGTAAACAGCAGAGGTGGTATACAGATGTGACAAACCCGTGAAGGTGCTACTCCAGGGAGTGAGGCCGCCACAGCGGGCGCCTCACCTCTGGGCCGCGGCTGGCACCAGCCCCACGCGGAGTCCCTGGAACTGACTGCCCGGGCCCCTGAGAAGCCAGCTCCAGCACTTCCCCGCCTGCAGAGCAGGCTGGGCTCGGGGCCTTGTTTTTCCTGGGCCCGGTGCCACGCAGGCCCCCGCAGGTGGGCGGACACACACCTGCCCCCTGAGATCACCAGGGAGAAGGGGCATGGCCCTCAAGGCAGAACCATGGAGAGAGAAACTTGGAGCCTCAAAGAGGCGACAGTGCCAAGCAAGTAACTGCCCGCCTGGCCCCTCCTCCCGCTGAAATGCAAGATCAGCCTTCCTGAGAAGAGCACAGGGGTAAAGGCAGGTGTGGACCCACTCCGCCTGGGCGCGGTCCAGCTGCCTCGCACATGCTGGGGGATGCTGAGCCAAGAGGCCGCGCGGCCCGCCAGGCCCGCTCTGCAGGGTGGGGCCGGCACAGGGCCCACTTCCTAGGGGTCTCGAGAGGGGCACCTGAGTTCATGCAGGGGAAGAACTCACAGCAGCCCCCACAAGGGGCTTGCACCCCACCCCATGCATGGTGCCTGTTATTCGGTGTCAGACCCCGGCTAGGCACTTGGCAGGTGTTCTGTCGAGGCTGACATCTGCCCTACAACGTGGGCTCAGAGAAGTGCAGCCCCTTACCCCAGGTCACACAGCCAGAAGCCCTGGGGCCAGGGCAGGAACCCAGGCTCTCCAGCTTAAGCCAGTGCCCTTTCTACGGCACCCCCGAGCTCTCCCCGCTTACCCCCACTCCCAGGCCCTCAGGGTTCCCCTCCCGTCTCACTGCTCACCCCTCCACTGACCTTCACAGTGAAGATGCTTCTCCTTCCAAGAAGGCACAGCCAGGCCCTTTTAGCCCCCCTTCAGCCTTTCTGCTACTCCTCCTGCCTTCCCACCCAACTTGCCTTCCCCCACTAAAGTCACTAGGAGAGCAAGTTCTCTTTTGATTGCATGCAACAGAATCTCAGCTGTAAACTAGAGAAGCGTAGGAGACCATATAAGTTCTCTGAGCTTGAGTTTGCCCTTAAGTATAAAGGGTCACCACAGTATGCACACAGACATTTGGCATAAGGATTAAATGAGGCAATGCAAGTTAAAGCTTCAGAGCTGAGCCTAGCAAATAGTAAGTGATCATTACTACTGTTATTCCTTGTATTGTTGTTGTTATTATTATTACTACTACTTGAGGGATGATGGTTGGAGACGCTGCCCCAGTCTCCAAAGAATGCACTCTCTGGTAAATACACTACGATAAGTCAGCATCCAAGGTCACAGGTACCCTCCGCTGGAGTGAACTAGAGTAGAGCAGGAGAGAATTTTGCAGTGTCAGAATGATACAAAACTGCAGTCAAACAGGTGCACAGTGATCCAGGGCCACCGTGGGAGCGAAAAAACTGCACAATTCATTTATTCAGCAAACATTTACCAGGCACCCACCACAGGCCAGGCACTGTGCCAGGCATCAGCGCTGCAGAATGGCCAAACAGACGTCATCTCTGCCCCCGTGGGACTCCCACCCAGTAGAAGAGATAAACCTGGAACAAATCATTATTGAAGTTCAGTGGAGCTAAGAAGAAAAAGTACATCGTGCCATAAAAATGTCTGCTAGGAAACAGAGCTTAGTCTGAGGGTATAGATGGGAAAGGCTTCTTTCTCATAGGAAGTGGGGATTAAAGGGGATCAGAGAAGCAAGGAGAGCAGTTGGGTGAGATAGGAGAGTAGAGATTATAAGAGATTATTTGGGGGGTAAAACCAGCCTTCTATCGTAAGGCAAAATGATCAAGGTGTCTAGAGTCAAAATGCCTGAGGTCTAATCCCAGCTCTGACATGTACTGGCTGTGACACCTTCGCCAATATAATAAATCTCTCTGAGCCTCAGTTCCCTCATCTGCATAATGGGCACCATGCCAATAATCTCACTGGATTAAATGTAATAACGTACATGGAATAATTAGCACAATGCCAGTCAATTCTATTTTAGAAATAGAAAATGGTAGAAAAGGATTGATTTAAGGGCAAAAAAGGATTGTATTAGTTCGTGTAACTGAAGAAGTCAAGAGCAGTGGATTTCAGGAAAGGCTTGATCCAGGAGTCATGCACTATCATGAGGGCTCGGTCTCTCTCCCTCTCTATCAGTTCTGTTTCTCTCTGGCAAGGCTTCCCCCTTAGGCAGGCTCTTTCCACACCATGACCCTGCAGCTAGCTCTAGGTTCACACCTTTTCAGCTCAGTAACTCCAACAGAAAGAGAATTTTTCTAACGCTTCCAAAACAAGCTTCAGGACTGAGTGTCCCTGGGCCATCTTGAGTCACATATCCATCCCTAGGCCTGGGTTATGTACCAGCCCCTAGAGCTCGAGAGAAAGAGGACCAGAGGACTCCATCCAAACCACATGGCCAGAGGACAAGGGAAGGGTGGATCCTCAAAGGAATACCAAGCTGCTGAGCAGAATAAAAGCTACAGGACAAGATAAGACAGCCGTGTCTACCACGGCAAGCACACAGAGGCACAGGGGGACTGTGCTTCGGCAGCCGGTGACACGCTGACAGTGCTCAAAAATCTCTCAGCGTCATCTCAGCCTGAGCCTGGTCATGGAGTGAGTCCCACCCCAGGCAGATACCCTGGTCCCAGAGAGGTGAGTGCCGACTCCAGGACCAGACAGGTTGGATGCAAATCCTTAATGGCAGCTTCTGGCTGTGTGACCTTGACCACTTTCCTGTCCTGTCCCTGCCTGCTTCCTCCTCTGTGAAATGGGTACAGCGGTAACGCCTCCTAAGGCGGTTGCACGGCATAAACAGGGTAGCAGGTATAAAGCATACAGCAGCTCAGTCAGGCCGGCTCCTGTCACTACGTCATTCCACAGGTTCTGAACCTCAGGGGTCGTGCTGATTCATCCCTCCCCACAGATAAAGCCCCTTCCCCCCTCTTCCAGGACATCCACCGAAAGCCAATGAAAGGCCATATCTGACCTTCCACTTGGTGACATTAGATGGAAATATGAAACTCTGGGGCAACAGGAAATCGAAGTGAGTAGACCCTGTCATCTGGGGAGTCTGCAGCCAGCCCTGAGTTAAAGTGAACTCCCAGGAGTGGGCATCAGAACCCTGGGCTACTCTGGCTACCTCCTCCCAAGGACCAGGCTCCCCTCCCTCTTAGAGGCTCTTGCAGGTCTGCTCAGAGAACCAGCTTCTTCACAGGACACTCCCAAGGAGTTCAGCTGTGTCCCCTGTCTGTCACCTGTCTGATCCTACAGCTGTCCTGGTCTATGCACCCTGACCGACCCCCCTCCCCGACCCAAACATCTAGGAGGCAGAGCTGATGACAGAAGCAAGAAAAGAGGTAAATCACATTCATGAATCACCCTGAGCCTGTCCCGCACTCAGCTGGGCTCTTGTTTACAGATTCTCGTTTGATCTCCATCATGAACGCTAGTTACCATCTGCCACCCAAGCTTCAGGTGAGGAAACTGAGGCTCAGAGAGGTGATGTGACCTGCCCAAGGTCACCCAGCTAATGAGGAAGAGCTGGGGCCCAGCCCAGGCCCTTAGATACAGCATTTCAGCTCCCGCCATGCTCAGCTCGGAACCACAGAGGGGAACCTAACAACCAGGCAGCCCGAATCCAAAGAGAGAGCAGGTTTCCAAGGAGAAGGAGGAGAGGTGTTGGGAACATGCGGTTATTTACAGGATGCCGTGTGGGTTGCTGCAGGAGAGAGGGAGCCGTCCTGAGGTGAGGAGGGAACGGGAGGTGCTGGGTCCTCAGTTTCCACATCGAGGGAGCCGAGGGGCTCATGCCAGTTTTTCTGGGAGATGGAGCCAGGGGAGGGGAGAGCGTGCATGCAGGGCTTGCACTGTGCCTTGAGCACAGAGGGGTTTTGGCGGCTGTGAGCTCCCTCGGGGGGACCCAAGGGGACTACGGCCTGACCCAGGGACTGCGGGCGTCGGATTCCTGGAAGCGAGGGAGGAATCTGCTTAGATCCGCAATCTGCTTAGGCTCTCAGTTCTCCCAAAATGGCCATTTGAGAAGGAAATCACCCTGGCTGATGAGGTCAGGGCACTTGGGGCTGGGTACAACAAAATTCAACCAGAGACTCTCTGCGCGTTTGACCTGACCCTTGACCTCCTAGCAAATGACCCCATGCCAGCTGAGGAACACCCTGGCCTCTCAGTGTGGCGGACAAGGACCCAGAGGACCGCCCAGCTCTCTACCCCTGGCTCCCTACACTTCCTCCCACCCGGGCTCCTTTCTGTTCCAGGAATAGGCCACTCTCACACTCAGCCTGGGGAGGGGGGTTCCTTCGGCCCAAATCTGCTGCCCCACATCATCCCACATTCAGGCCAAGCTACAGTGTCATCCCCAGAAGCCTTTCCCAGACACCCCCACCCCATCTTTCTTTCTCAAATCTCCCCGTTATGGTCCGTCAGTGCAGCCGCCACTCTCTGAAATATGTGTCTTTCCATTTACTTGTTAATTGCCTGACCACGCCTGCCAGAAACACGCCACGAGGCAGACACCTCTTCTGTCTTGTCTATCCCTCTTCCAGCACCGAGACACACCCAGCCCCGAGCAGGTGCTTGGGGAACCGTGTTACCCGGACGCTGGTCTTTCCAAGGTGGGGATGTGATGGCTAATTCTAGCTGCCTTTTCCTGCATGCCTCCATGTGCCAGGGCCTGTACATGCACGATCTCAGCTCTCCAGTGCACCGTAAAGAAAGTGGCGATGCCCCCTTTGCCAATGAGGAAACATAGGCAGGACAGGCATGTACCACGGGGACAGTGCCGCTCCCCCAGGCAGCACTGTTGGGGAGCCATCACCACCTCTAAGCCCGAAGGGCAAGGAGGGAGTAGCTGCCAAACCTGGAGAGGGTGCATATGTGGAAGGGACCACTTTACGGGAGCAGTGGCCTTCAGACAAGGCTCACTCTCATTTTGCTCTAAACATCCTCTGATCCCTGCCAGTAACTCTCATTAAAAAAAAAAACAACAACCAGAAGCTCAAGGGCAAAGAGAGCCTGGTGACTGGTCCAGATGGATAAGCCTCGTGGGCCCAGAGCTGGGCAGGGAGGGGCAGGATGGATCTGGAGGAGCAAACAGAAGCAAGCCCACAAGATCGACGCCCAGCCGAGGCCGTGGGAACCCCTGTGACACTCCAGCTCTCCCCTCCTGCCACAGTGACCCTGGAAGCCGCATATCAAGTTGGTGGCATCATCAAGATGGTAGAACTTTCCTTGAGCCTCATCAACCTTGCATAGAACCTCCTTCTCCCAGCCACAGCTCAGCATGGTCTAACTACTATAGTCAGAAACAAAACAAGATAGAACAATAAGCTAAAGAGAGGTGCCTCAGAGGCATTGCAAGGAGAAAGGCAACTTTTGAAAAACCTTTACAAACTAATGTCTTAGGCTCAAGAAGCTTACCCAGGACAGTGAGACCTTGAAATGATGCAGTGCAAAGACACCCCAAAAGTCACCTTGAGAAGGACTGTGGGGACAAGAATCACAGGTCTTTTATATCCATCAAATGGAAAGAGGTCAGATAAAGGACCAGCAAGATGCTTTCTGATCACAGTTCTGGGAGGGAGCTCAGAGATGAAAAGGAGAAGTCCAGACTATCTGAGGGAGCCTTGGTGTCAGCCTTGACTGCGGAGGACCTCAGGGAAATTCTTGCTCCCAAATTGCTTTTTGGAAGTGGGGACACCAAAGGCGCTGTTCTGACGGGCAAATGTTCTGACTCCAATTGACAAACGAGATGCAGACAAATCGCCAGAAAGAGATGGCACCCGCCCAAGAAAGCTGATGCCACTCAAGGGTGAAATTGCAGAGCTCTTGGCCAAAAATATGTGCATTTTTGAGGGGATGCGGCTATGTGAACTGGAATCTGTGGATATAAAGTTTGGGCTTTAGCAATGTGAGCTCCTTCTCTCGCTGAAATCAACATGACCATGGGGACCATGTTGCACTGGTGACAGAGACAGAAAACTGGGACCAGGATGAGCTGCTGTTTCTTTCCTGGGATGTGAGAACATTAGACAGAGGGTCCTTCCAGGGTCAGAGCCTGCTGGATTAGAAGTTTTCGGAAGGAGGGGACATAGAGCATCACAGATTCCAGCAAGTCTCTTGTAGGTGGCAAAGGTAGAAGCCTCATTCAAAACAATTTAAGCAGAAAGATGGCATTTACTGATCACATAATGGAAAAGTACATGAGCAGATGATGCTTGAAGGCACATCGAGATCTGGACACTCAAACGCTGTCATCAGGAATTTGTCTCCTTCCCTTCTCTTGGCTCTTCTCTTCTCTGTGTTGGCATCACCGTCAGGCAGGCTCTCTCTGGGTGGTGACAAAAAGGTCCAGCTGCTCAGGCCCACATTCTGCCAACCTTGCAAATCCCATAGAAATAGAAAGCTTCTTTCTCATTGGTTCCTACTAAAGTCCCAGAGCTGACTCTCATTGGCTTAACTTGAGTCACTTGCCCACCCTGAGCCAACCACAGTGGCCAGAGCTAATAGTGCTCATTGGCTGGCTGTGGGTCTAACGCCCACCCGGATCATAAAGTCTAAAAGCAGGGGAGAAAAAGATGCCAAAGAGATGCCAAACAGGCCAAAATGTGCGTCACCACAGCAAATGACACCAGAAACATCCCAATGACAAAACCCCACAGTTATGGGGCGAAAGCGTGGGAGGGACTCTGGGGGTTATGTGTAGGGGCTAAGAAATGCGAAAAACAGAAAGAGAAGGGGACAGTGGGGAGCAGTACAAGGTTCAAATGAGGATGCTAGCACTGTTACTGTGGTCTGTGGCCCAGCAAGGAGCCTAGGTCTCCAAGTGCCCGCAGCTAAGATGAAGGTCTCAAGACCCACAAGCCATTTCAACCGCAAGTGGTAGGGCGATGCGATGCACAGATGTTGCGTCTGGAGATCGTCATTGAGCATCCACAGTGAGGAAGTTCACTGTTTGATGTTGGGGATTCAGGAATGAGCAAGACACATTCCTTGCCCTCAAGCAGCTTACACTCCAGCAGCAGAAGACAACCAAGGATACATAAGCTAATAGAGGAACGAAGTGAACATCAGAGTGTGGAGTGGACCGCAGCCGGGAGCGGCTGGCGCAGGAGGCAGAACGCAGACCAGGGGAGGCCCTCGTGGGTCTGGACTTGCTGTGGGCAGTGGTGAGTCACCGAAGGTTTCAGCGCACCGGGGTTACACAAGCGGGAAGAGGTCTCCTCGGCTTTATGCAGCCAGATGAAGTCCAAAGGAGAGTCACAGAGGCGATCAAAGGGCCGACGACAGGCCTGCGGAGGGAGACGACAGAGTGAGGGCCGGGAAGACGAAGGCCAGGCCAAGACTTGATCCAAGTCGGCGGAGGCGCGCCCTGCTTTCTGACGCGGGACCGAGCTGCGGATGGAGCCGCACCACGAAGTCACAGAGAAGGTGGCTTTGTCTAACCCCTGTGGGGACAGGTGAGTGTCACACAAACAAAAAACGCCGTTTACGTCACTGGGGCCCCCACCCCCACAAGAGAGGGCATAGGCTGGAGGTGGGGAGTAAATCACTCACAAAGAGGTCCTGGTCGAGTTCTGAGCAATCGTCATCAAGGACGGCTGAGGGGCACCCGGCTGTCTGGGGATGTCCGACATTCATGAAAAAACTGCTTCCTGAGGGCCTGCTTTGAGCCTGGCTCTCCTCTAGCCTCTGAGCCCAGAGACAGGCGCAGGCCTCCCCTTGTTACCTCACAGCCTGAGCGCCTTCTGAGATGAGCCCAGGGCTGTGTTTGTTTACTGGGGCGGCGTTTGCTTCCCCCATCAGACAAGACAGAAGTGTGTGAGCTGTTTTTTTTCTCTCCGTGGCATCTCCAGGACCTACAGGAGCCCCTGGCCTGTTGTAGAAGCTTAGTACATATTCGCTGACTGAATGAATCCCTCACGCTCAAGGAGTCCCCCCTCCCCAAAGGCCTCAAAATCTAGGGAGAAAGACAAGAAAATCAACATCCATTGTAAAATCTCAAGGGTGCTACAATGAAGAGGTCTGTGTGGGAACACACAGGACACCCTGGACTCAGCCTCACTTTCCAGAAGTGTTCCTTTCTACTTCAGCTGCCAGTCAAAGCGGAATAGGGCAGGCAGACCTCCGCTGGGGGCAGGCAGACCTCCGCTGGGGCCGCCAGCATGGGCAGAGGTGCAGAAGCTCCAGGGGTCGGGCAACTCAGATGGCGTTCATGGAGCTGGGGAGACCATTTCCGGTCCGGGAGGGCCTGAAGGGCCAGCTTAAAAGATTGGCACTTCCTCCTGAAGGCAATCAGAAGACATTAAAGAATTTTTTGTGTGTCAGTTAAGATCCTTTTCTTTGCAAGAAGAGAAAAAACTAAAGCAGCTTTAAGGAGAACAAAAAGGGGAAGGGTGGTTATCAGCTCATAAAAATGATAAGACCTAGGACAGCTCTAGGGACAGCTTGAGCCAAGGGGGAAAAGAAGGTCACCAGGCTAGGGTTTTTCCTTTCTCCTGTTCTTGACTCTACTGGCTCTGAGCTGGTCCCCATTCTGAAGCTCCTCACGGTAGCTCTTGGGAAATCTGATTCATAGAGCTCAGTGAAGCGAAAGAGCGTCCGTGTCCCTTAGTTCAAGCAGTAATTCCAGAATCGAGTGTCTCTGTAGCCCCGACTGGTCTGACTTGGGCCCTGGGACCATCCCTGAGCTGATCTGGGGAAGCAAGGAGAACACGATGATGATTGGTTTAGCCCAGGTCACATGATCGCATCCATGGCTCCAGATTAAATACATAGGCTGGCTCATCCCGAGCTGATGGCACGCGCGGGAGGAGTGGGTGCGAGGTGGCAAAATAAGCTGTGACCACCATGTGTTTTGAGGAGGAGACTGATGCAATCAGGCCGTGTTTTAGAAAGCTATGGTTCTCCTACAGATCTGGAAGCCAGTTAGAAAGTCAACGTGCAGGAAGACCAGAGGCAGAAGCAATGGTGAGATGCCAGTGTGAAGAGCCAGCTTGAGCCAGACTGAGTGGAAGTGAGCCCAGGACTGTGACAGAGGGGGGATTCTTTTCATTTAAACCCTCAGGGCCCTGACTTACAGCCCCCATCACCTATCATCACCTCAGATTTGGAGCACCCTGCCCCATTAAGGACCAGCCTGTGGCATGGTCCCCGTATAGGAGCCAGAGCAGGGTCACCTATCCTCTGGGACCAGTTGCCCCAAAGCTGCAGATCCTGGCTTGGTTGCCAGAAACCCACCTAGTCCCCCTCTGAAAATGAGGCCACCTGCACAGACATACCAAGTTCCAATGCTGCTGATGCTGCCACTTCTCAGCTGTGCTACCCTACCCAAAGCCCTTAACCTTTCTGAGTGTGAATATCACTACCTGAATATAAAGTGGACGTGCTGACATTTAAGGTATGGGAGGCGTCGGTGTGGGGATTTAAGCAGATAAAGATATGAATCACTAGCACAGTGAGAGGTTCAGGATATGAAAACTCCTTCCTCTTCAAACCCTTCAGCTTCTCCCAGGTTTCATATTCCCAAGACCTTTCCTACCCCTTGCTAGTTTGCCAAATAAAAGGTGTCTTTTTTTTTTTTTCCTGCCAGAAAGAAACAACTGGAGGTTGAGTGGCACAGAGCAGCCGTTTTTAGATTTGTGGGTGGAAAATTCTTCATGTTCACAGGCCCGAATTTAAGCCCCCTCTGGACTTCCACCAGGCAGTTCCCACGTGAGGACATGATGCTCCAGCCCCACATGTGCTGGAGAGGAAGCCCAAGAAGGGGTAAAGACGTAGAAGAAACATCCCCCTCCCCAAAGCCAGCTTCCTCTAAGCTTCCGATTCTCCTTTCTCACCCCAACTTGACCAAACTCAGGGGGCTCGTGATGCAGAGTCCTCTGACCACGAAGTTCATAAAAAGAGGCTTTGTCTAATGATCACACTGCCCCAAACACCAGAAGAAATTCCCACCTTCCTCGGCTGTTGGAGGGAAAGAGGTTGACACTTGCTGAAACTGTGCTATGATTCCCTGTCTTATCTGAGTCTAACAATCGCCCTGGGAGGTCGGGATTGTTAACCCATTTCACTGAAAGGAAACTGAGTCTCGGAGAAAAGCCTCTGTCTCTGGAAAAGGCAGAGAGCTGCTGAGATTTCACCCACGTCTCTGTGTGAGCAGAGCCCCTTGCTGTCCCCTCCACAGTGCCTCTGAGATGACTCGCACAGCCCAGGAGCCAGCCTCCCTGTCCTTCCCTGCTCTGGGCTTCCAGTCCCATCTGGCTTGCAAGCTGTGTGTTTTTGATTCTCCTCCTCAGAGCGGCCTCTTCACTAGGATAGCACTTAGTATGTTGTCTTATCATTGACTGTTGGTGGGCACCTCTCCCCGCTCACTCCTGAGTGCTTCAAATCAGAGCCTCTGATCTGAAAAGATCTCGAGCGTCTGAATTGGTCCTGCGTTATCTCTCTGGGGAATATTTGCATCTCTCGTTGCAGAATCAAGAGGAGAAGAGAAACTCTGAAACTTCTTATCTTTGTCTGCCTAGGAGACTGCCTGGTGTCAGAGGCCTTACACACATGTTTGATGAATGAATAATTGAGTAAAAAAGACCTACCACATAGCGTTGTCATGAGCTGAAAGGGTTGATATCTACAGCATCCCTAGAACAGTGTTTGGCGTGCTGAAGGTTTTTAAGAACGTGATGCTGAGTTACAACTGGGAAGGACTACTTACCCAGGACTTAGAGGTTTCATTAACTTGCCGTGTGGCCTTGAGAAAGTCCCTCCCCCTTTGGGGGTTTTGGTGCCTTCATCTGTGAGTTGATTACATTGGGTGAGAAGACCAGAAACGTACCTTTTCAGTGCTGCTGAAATGCATGTGCTTTTTCATGCCTGTTTAATTTCCTCCATTCACCCCCACCCCAAACACACATACACACACACACACCCCACATGCGTCAGTCTCCAAAATAGCCCTCGGCATTTTCTGTCTTTCATTTCCTTGACCAGAAGAAGCTCCGTGAGGTTACTAACCATTGTTGTCCATGTTCCTCAGCTATGACTGCTTTAGTAAAACAGTGATTATGTCCCCTCAGATTCATTTTATCAAGCAGCAAAATTTGTTTTGTGGGCCAGGGTGTGCTGGTCCTAAATGGAAAGTAGAAGTCATTTCCAGCTTACTTGCTCCATAAACACAGGGGTTCTGTCTGCCGCCTTTGCACCCAGATGGAAAGAACATTTAACTTCACAAATGTAGGCAATACCATGGAGGCAGCCCTGCAAGGGACAGGGGGAAAAGCTTTCCATTCCAAAAGGAGCAGTTATGCTGAGAAAGAAAAATTCCTCCTAGAACAAGAACAAAATCACACTGTGACCACTTTCAAATCCACAATTCAAAACATTGTTAAAGTTGTGAGTGCATGTGTGTGTTGAATCTTAGCTTGTAAAATATTCTATGATTCCTTGATTCAGTCTTTTTTTTTCCTATAAGACCTAGGATCATATGGTAGTCAGATTCTGTTGACCCAAGACAAGGATGTTTCAACTAGTATGGGTGCTGAGTCACTCAGTCGTGTCTGACTCTTTATGGTCCCGTGGGCTGTAGCCCATCAGGCTCTTCTGTCCATGGGGATTCTCCAGACAAGAGTACTGGAGGGGGTTGCCATGCCCTCCTCCAAGGGATCTTCCCAACCCATGTATCGAACCCAGGTCTCCCACATTGCAGGTGGATTCTTTACTGTCTGAGCCCCCAGGGAACTAGCAGGTGTATCCAGAACACCCGGGGTCTTGGTAACCAATGCAAATTCCTGGGCTCCCATCTCTAAGATTGTGGTCCATCCACATGGGATGAGCCCCAAAAGTCTGCAATCTTTTTAACAGTTCCTCCCATTGCATGGGATCTGAGTAGGAGGCAACCACTCTTGGACATACAGTGTTTAGAGAACCTGTCATTCTAGATTCTGTGATTCTAAAATGGCCTTTTGCTTATGATTCTAGTATTCTGGAACTCTTATTCTGTTTCCATATGCCTAACAACAAGATTCCAAGGTCTACAGATTATCTTTCTGAGTAAAGGTTTTTACTTGGGGGAGGGAAAAAGGGACCCAGTGTCATGGGGTTAGAGGGACATTCTGGAAGGGGGACTTCCTGTGGGCACAGCACAAAGGTTGATGCTCTACTGATCTACCTGAGCAGGTCCAGTGCTAGGACTCAAATGAAGAAGCTTGGCGGGTGTGTTGGCTGGCTCTGGGATGACACGTGCATGTGGGACCATCAGGGGGATTCCCGATGGACAGAGAGATCCAGCCATGTCCCAGAGAGCTGGAAGAGCTGAGGCTGGAAGAGTGGAGGCAGTAGTCAAGCAGAGAGCTCAAAAAAGAGCCTGTGGCAAGGGAGGAAGGATGCACCCCCACACCCTCCCCGCGCCTGTGCTGGATGGTGGGGGATGTGCAGACTGGTTTGGCAGACATGAAAATGTAAGGTTTCAGGAAAACCCAGGACAAGAGGGAGCCAACTGTGTGGGGATATCCCAGGGTACAACGTGTGGGCTGAAAGAGGACTGCCTTGACATGCTAATGAGTGCCTGGATCTGGGAGGCTGGGGATGGGAGGAAGGTAGCAGAGGACCTCTGAGGAGCTGGCAGGCAGATGCTGGGCTGGGGAGGAGCTCTCAGTTGGGGAGCAGGGTCTGGAATAGAGAGGGTTTCCTCAGAATGTTCCCACACACATTCCACGTGCCATCAAAGGGTCAGGATTCAGCTGAGGAACCTGGGATCCCTTTCCTAAGAAACAAAAGCGGAGGATGGAGAAGGGAGCCAAAAGTTTCTGGCTTCCCAGACGGAGCAGGCTGGGTTACCAAGGGTTTCTCTGGAAGTGGGGGAATGGAAAAGAAAGCATCAGTCACCCTTGGTGACACGTTTAGGCTGTCTGCCTGCACGGTGGTGAGGACACACTCCTGGCTGCACGTGCAAGCCCCTCTGTCCCGCACAGTGACGTGTGTGCCAACTCACTGTAACATACTCATACCTGCACCCTTACCATCAGTGACTGCTCCATCTCACACTGATGCTGACACATGAGGCATCATCTCTCATGGGCAGGAACACTTAGCACACCCGTCATTACACAGAAATGCTGACGTGCCCCCAGAACTTTGCTCCTGGCATGGTCTACATAGAGAGCACCCTCTGTGGCTGTGGACAGCACACCCTGCATTCAGTTCAGCTCAGTCGCTCAGTCGTGTCCGACTCTTTGCGACCCCATGGACTGCAGCACGCCAGGCTTCCCTGTCTATCACCAACTCCTGGAGCTTACTCAAACTCATTTCCATGGAGTCAGTGATGCCATCCAACCATCTCATCCTCTGTCATCCCCTTCTCCTCCCGCCTTCAATCTTTCCCAGCATCAGGGTCTTTTCTACTGAGTCAGTTCTTCGCATCAGGTGGCCAAAGTATTGGAGTTTCAGCTTCAGCATCAGTCCTCCCAATGAATATTCAGGACTGATTTCCTTTAGGATGGACTGGTTGGCTCTCCTTGCAGTCCAAGGGACTCTCAAGAGTCTTCTCCAACACCACAGTTCAAAAGCATCAATTCTTTGGTGCTCAGCTTTCTTTATAGTCCAGCTCTCACATCCATACATGACTACTGGAAAAACCATAACTTTGACTAGATGGAACTTTGTTGGCAAAGTAATGTCTCTGATTTTTAATATGCTGTCTAGGTTGGTCATAACTCAAGAGTCTATCTGCATATAATACCTGTGCCTTACACTCAAATCATCACCCCATGCCATTATCATATTCTACTGTAACAACAACCCACTTAGCTCTACACGAAATCACACACTCACACCAGAGTCACTTCAGATCAGAAGGGGTACAGCCCCACACACGGAGACAGACCCACCCCCGCTAGCCCCTGTATCCCCCCACAGGGATGCTGCCCACTCGCACCTGCACAGTGTCCAGAAGTGGACACACACACATGCAGCTTTGCACATCCGCGGGTTTGCCTTCACCCCGTGTCACTCCATGTTGAAGGAGAGACTGGGACCCTGACCTCACTGCCTGACAGTGATGCCACCCTAGCCTTATCAGGGACAAGAGGGGAGGCACTCACCAGAGGAGTAAGGCGGCCTAGAGCCTTCTCCTGTGCACCACCCCCATAGCTCTGGTCCTGCCTCTGGCATACAGCCACCCCCTCAAACCAGCTCTGCCCCTCCAGGCTCCAGCTAGAATGGCAGGATGTAGACTCAGCATCTAGAGCATCCAAGTGTCTCCCTGCACTGACCAGCTCAACTCCTAGCTGAGGTCAGGGCCAGCTCAGCAAGACCCTCCTCATCTCCCACATGGCAGCCGGGGTGCCCTTTGGATGGAGGCAGCTGCAGGAAAGAGATGGGCTGACCTTTGGCAAGAGCCATTCTCACTGATCACATTTGCAGTCTCTGACAGCTGTCACTCCTCACACACTGTTCCTCAATCCTCACACAAAGTACTGACATTCGCTCTCTTGATTGGCTTCTTAGTGAGCATTCGAGACATATACATAATCATTTTTAAAAATCTGTTCAAATCTGGCCCCCTGCCCCAGCCCACAGGGCTCATAAATAAAAGTAGAAATTCAACACTAGCCAGGGTAAGACACCTTAAGCAGAACCACGTTCATGTTTTACCAAGTGACTCTTAGAAGCTGTCTACAGAGCAGGCTCTGCAAGGTCCAAGGCTCGGGGTGGGGGGTGGGGACTTCAGCAGGCTGGCTTAGAGATGCAGGAGATGAAGGAAATGCTGACAACCCACATGACAAGAGGACCCTAATCTGAGTGTGAATTCATAGCAGGTTTTTCTTTTTTCAAGCGAGAAACTGGAGAACAGGGAAGATGATAAATGTCAATGTAAAAAAATGTATCAGCAGAGCAAAAGTTACATTTCCATAGGCTGTGGGATGTGTCAGAAGAGAAGCAGCCCAGCTTGGTGGAAGGCCCCTGGAGCCCAGTGTCATGCAGTCATGGGCTGGAGTCTTGGATCTGCCAAAAACTTACTATATCTCCCTGGACCTTGCCTTCTGCACCTTGAAAATAGGGATCTGTGTGAACTAGAGGAAAGAACGTACTTTATGCAAAGCACTGAAGTGAGTACCTAAAACATAATTGGAGCTGATGGTCATATGATTAGCAATAATATAATCAGTAGGAAATGTTCACAATACTTAGCAACATTTTGGCAGTTATAAAAGAGTATTTAGGAACCATGTCTACTGGTTCAGTGGTAACACTGAACGTTGTCCACTGGTACAGTGGTAACAATGAACAGGAGCAAGTGTTCATCTTTTTTTGACAGGAAGCATCAATGGCTAATATCATGTCTTAATCATTCAAAGGATAAAGCCACCAAAACTTGATTGAGCTGCCCTTTTATTCGCCAGTAAGATTTTCTGCAGCTAGACATGACTCATGTCAGCTCATGCAGTTTTAATAGGCTCAGAGAAACTGGGGCTCAAAGGGGGTTTTAGCTGTCACTTACCACCCACCTGCTGTCTTCCAGGGATAGGGCACTCAGCACCTCACATGGGCAGACCATACTGCGGTTGTACAGCTCCAGCTGGTAGAAGGCTCTTCCTCCTAGAGCGTCCGTCTGCCTTCCTTTACCTTTCCCCCATTGCCCCAGTTCTGTCATCAGCACTGGGAAGAATGATAGTTCTCTTTTTTCCCTTGCAATGGTCACTTAGTCATTCAACAATCATTCTTTAGCCCCTGCTTTATCAGGGGCTTGCTAAGTGCTGGAATTACAAACTGAGCAAAACTTGCCAGTCCTTGAAGGGCTAATCCCACTTAAGAACCCTCTCCTCCAGGTAAAACACATCCTCAAATCCTTCAACCAACCCTCATTTAACTGGATTTCCAGACACCCACCACTAAACCACCCTGCTTCTTTTCTAACCATATTTGAGCCTACTAAAGTCTACCTTAAAGTGTTGTGACCAAAATTGAGCTTAGTATTTTTCTGAAGGCTAATTTGAATTTTTAGCCCAGCTTAGTCAACATCCATGTCAAAGGCGATGCCCACTGTGGAAAAAGGCAAATTGCAACTAGAGTGCTGCCAGCCAGATCCACTCACTGAGCTTCTGTTCTAGGAGAACAGGGGAAAAGGAGGGGAGAGGAGAGAGGAGGACTATGACTCTTGAAATGACAGGATGTCAGATCTCTCTGCCCAGAACTCCCCTCCAGGCATTAGTGGCAAGTCTAAGTCACTCTAATCAAACAACCTCCCCTCTGCCCCCTCCATTAGTGTCCGCCTCTGAAAAAGGAAGAAAAATTTTAAATGAGCCTGCTGATGGGCCAACACAGCATGGAATGGAAAACTCAGCCATAAAGGAAGGGACTCCCCTACACCCAGTCTCACAGCCTGGAAGGGGAAAACAGAGAGAAGCTTTAGAAGGTGACTCCATAGGTGAGGAAAGTAGGTCTTCCAATGACTTCTGATGTGTCTGTGTGTGTGTGTGTGTGGCGGGGGTTGGGGGTCCCGCATTTTGAGGTCTTTGCTGTCGACATGAATAAAGGAAGAGTCCCTGTTTATTGGAATAAAATCATGCCTCCTGCCTTTCCCAGATCCTGTCCTTCTGCTGCTCTTACTGCTCCCTTCTTGGAAGGAAGCCATCCCTTACAGAAGCAGGAGTCATCTCCACTCTGACATAACCCTGATTGATGCATAAACTCCTGCAAATCTTTCAAAGGCCTGGTGCATGGCCCCTCCTCTCTGAAGCCATTTTCCTACACATTGGGCTGGATTAAAGGAAGCATTTTAGAGCCAAAAGATGCAAGCAGAATAGAGAGGCTCATAAGGAGAGAGTCATAAAATGAAAAGATGAGTGTGAGGAGAGGAGGAAAGAAAGGCTGGGGTAGGGGGGAGGGGCATGTGTTCTCCTGCCTCTTGGAAGTCCTTTTTCTTCCCTGGGCAAAGGAGAGAAAATATGGCCTTCCAGAATAAACTTTGCCAAAGAATTCCTTTTCCTTGCTCTTCACGGAATATCAGATCTAGAAGGTCCTAGCAAGTGACTTGCCCAAGGTCCACAGCAATTTTGCAGCAGTTTTCTCCCTCTGGGTCCATGTGGAATGTTCCTTACTGCCTATGGAGGCCTTGCCCATATGATCCATCAGTTTCCTGAGTGTTCACATAACAGGACAGGATGCTGAGGGGCTGCAAAGATGATCTGACGGTGGTTCTGTCATCCTGTAGGAGCTCACAGCCAAGAGGCAAGCAAATAGAGAAGCAGGGGTGTGCCTGGGGCTTGAGCGGGGGTTGAGCAAGTGCTGAGGCAAGTGTGATCAGTTCTGCCTGGAGGAATCAAGGTGGGCTTTCCTGAGCAGTGGATCTTGGATTTCTGCTTTAAAAAAAGAAGAAAAAAAAAAACCCTCCCTCCGTCTCCTGACCAGCACTACCCCTTGGAACATTGAAGGAGCAAGCTTGCCGTCCAGAAATCCTGGCTGGGATAGGCAGCTCTGTCCTGAATCCCTGCGGGAGGGATTGCTGGGGGCGTCTGGAGGAGAAGGTGGAAGAGAGGAGGTGGAGAAGGAAGGAGAGGGGAGACTTCTTTTTTCTTTTAAGAGAGGGGATAGGAGGAAGAATGGGAAAGGGAAACGGAGGGGGAGGAGGAAGAGGGAGGGAGGGAGAGACGGAGAAACGGAGAGAGAGGGGGGAGAGAGGGGAGAGAGAGAGAGATTTGAATTTCCCATCTGGAAGGGGAGCGGTAGCACGTCAGGGCCTGGCTGACGGGCGTGATTGGAGGGCGCCTCCGGCAGCCGCCCGCGGCAGTAGCCGCTGCCCCAGCTCACCGGGCGGAGTTGCACGAGGCGGCAGCGGGAGCTGGAATCGCAGAAGGAACTGCCTCGCTGAGTTCGGCCGGAGCCCTGCAGTGGCTCAGACGGTTGCGAGGACCGCCAGGTCGGTGCTGGCCGCGGGCCGGGAGGGCGGAGCCGGGCTGTGGGCAACAGGGTCTGGGCTTTCGCCTCGAGGCCGCAGCGTAGCCCGGGAAGCTGCGGAGTACCGCTTTCGGGGGGACAACAGCTCCCCACGACTACCCGGGTGCTGGAAGCGGAGGCTGCGCGGCCGCAGCAGGGACCCCCCCCACCCCGGGCGCGCTCGCGGTGGTGCTGAAAGGACAGCTCCCCGCGAGCAGGGGACGCCTGCAGGCTGGAGGGAAAGGCTGTGAAGCGCTAGCCAAGTGGGAAGGAGGGGTGGGTCCCTGAGCCGGAGACCCTCGGGCAGAAGCCCCAAACTGCCCGGCTCCCTGGGAGCCAGGACCGCCCCGAAGGCGGCGGGCGACTCAAGTCTGAACCTGGAGAACAACTTCGGGCTCTTGGCGGAGGGATGGGGGCACGTCAATCTAAGCTACTTCAGGTTCGTGGTTAACCTGGAGACCGCCAGGGCCCTCTTAGCCCAGGAAGAGCGACGCCCCCTCCTCACCCGCCAAGGGGTACGGTTCGGGTATCGGAGTGAGTCAGAGGGCGGCGGGAGTGGGGCGGACAGACCGAAGGTGGTGGGGAGGACAGCCCACACGTCGACGGGAGGTGGGAGATCGAGAGGACTCTATTTGTCAGGGGAGGAGGAGGATCGGGGTTGAGGCTGCCCCTGTCCGCTGCCTGGGGTCAGTTAGGACGGTCGCCGGCCCTACTCTGCCCCCTCCCTCAGCAAAGTTTGAGACCTGGCCAGGTCTTGAGGTTGGAGCTCTGAGTGTTGGGGGGCGGTGGGGAGGGGCGCTTTCAGTGGCCAACCACGAGCTCCATGTAGAGCAGCCGGCTGCGTTGATCTCCGCGGGGGACCGATCGAGGGGCGCCAGGATTTCGGTCCCCCTCTTCTGCTGGGAGAATTACGAAGCCCCCGCCTCTTCCGCTTTTCTCCAGGAGCCAGTTGCTTACCCATTCCCACCCTCCACTGCTCCTTCCTCTCCCCTAGTGCTCTCCCGTCTAGCAAGGGGCGGGGGTGGGGAGGGGGATAGGGGGACATCCCCTGTCATTGTACCGCCATTCGCATAGAGTCCCCCGCAAAAAGCAAATGAGTGTGGAACTGAGTTGCAGCGCGAACATGGCCCGGACATGAGCTATTAAAGAAAAAAAAAAAAAGAAAAGAAACAAAAACGGATAAACAGTCACAAGGACAAACACTGCAGGTGCTCGAGTCTGCTGGTCAGATGGCGGGGCCCAGTCCTAAAAACTGCCTGGGGCTCAGATGGTCGAGCCTGAGGAGGTGCCTCGGCTGCCTTCGGGCTGCGATGGGTTGGCAGAGTCTGGGCGCGGAAGCTGAAGGCGCGTGCTGCATCCCGGGCGCGCTAAGGGCAAGGAAACCTACTGCTGCAGCAGCATCCCTCCCCCACCCCTCCTGGCATCCCCTCCCCCAGCCTATCGTCCCCACTACCAACACCACCATCGCCCTTCCCGCGCAGGCATCGACCGAGCTTCCCGCAGACCCGCTGAGGAGCGCCTCCTGGCGGTCTGGCCAAAATCATCAACGGCAGGCAACCTGCCGGACCTCAGCACTCCTCCAGGCATATGGCAAAACATCTACACGCACGCCTGCACACACGCTCACGCAGAATCACAATGATGCCTAAGTTCAGACGCGCAGGAGCTTACCTTGAACGAGTACACTCTCACATACTCGCGAACACACACCATTCAATTCAATCCAGCAAACATGTCCTGAGGCTCTACCATTAGCTAGGAGAGGTTGTAGATTCTGGGAAAGGGGGGGAAAAAAAAGCACAAGATACAAGCCCTGCCCTGGGAAGATTTCAGAGTGGCTGGGAAGGAAAAGACGCATAGGTGTATAGAGTGCCTGAGCTGGAGGCAGGCAGGGTTGCCCTAGAAAGTGCCATGGGTCTCAAAAGAGGAAGACTCCATCACATTTCACCAAGGATATCTGGGAGATTTTATGGGAAGAGTGATGTACGAAGGGAACCTTTGAAAATTAATGCTGCTGCTGATGGTGATGATGATGACAGCTAATTGTACTGAGCACCTACTATGTGCCAAATGCTGGACTGATCACTTTATTTGCATTATTTCATTTAATGCTTACAACATGATTTGGGCATAGGTGTTATTGTCCCCATCTTACAGATGAGAAAAGATGAAGTCATTTGCTCAAGGTCACTCTAAGTTGAGAGGCCAGGGCTTGAACTGGCAGAGATAAGGTTAAGAGGTTCCAGGGCTGTGGAAATAGCTTGAACAGATGCCCAGGAGTTTTTGGAAAGGATATATGTGGAGGTATAGCTGATACTGAGCCACATGCAAGGAATGGGAAATGAATGGTGAGGCAGGCAGATGCTAGACTGTGCAGGACTTGAAGGTCAGCACAAGGACTCTAGTTGGCTTAACCAGGCCATGGGGAGCCATTGCAGGGTATGTTTGCATGAGCACATCTGCCCTTTAGGAAGATTAATTGGACAGCCTTGTGGAGGATGGATGAAAGGTAGGGGAGGGGTAGAGTTAGAGGTTATGCACAAACTCAGAACACTGAGGCCCTGAACCAAGGCATTAGCAGCCATAGGAGAGGGGATGTGTGGATGCAGGGAACACTATGAAGCTATAATTCCCCGGCTTCTCCCTCAGAAGCCCATCCCAATTATAACTTGCCAATTCCCGTTGCGGTTTTTGTTCAGCGTCTACCTCCCCAGCTGACTGAATGCTGTGAGACCAAATGCAAGGACTCCCTTGTTCCCTGCCGCAGCCCAGCACCCAGAACAATGCCTGGCAGACAGACGATGCTCAAAGAACATTTGTAGTGTGAGTGAGTGAAGGAATGAATGAAGCATTCACTGACTCTGGAGTTTTCCACTGAGGCCATGGGAAGAAAGCATTCTAAGGAAAAGGTGGTCGGTGGGGGTAAGGGGCAAAAGAGCAAGGATGAGACTAGCTTTGGATAGATTCAAAGTGAGACTATCTAGCAGAGAGTTAAATGCGCAGGTTTGGGGAGAGAGAGAGGGTTGAAGCAGGGTATAAACCATTAAGGGGAGGTGAAATTTCCCAGGGAGACAGTGGGGGAGTGAGGGGCCATGGAGGGGAGTCAGCGAAAGATAGAGGAAGGCCATCTGAAAAGCAGGATGATGACACAGGAGGGCTGTGTCATGGAATTCAGGAGAAGCAAGAAGAAGGTTGAAAACAGCAGAGCGAGTGAAAGTGGGGTGAGGGGTCCTCATTGGCCTCTGATGCTGCAGAGGGATGGAGGGAGAGGGGGAGGAGGGCCATGGAAACTGTCCTGAGTCCGGTGATTCGGAGGACTCTGGCAACTCCGGCCAGGGCAGCTTCAGTGGCAAGGGCAGCAGTCACACGTCTCTGATCTCACAGAGACCAAGGGTTTGACCGGGAGGTGGAAGAGTGGTGACACCAAGGGGAAACCTCTTGATCATGAAGCTAGGAGGCAGAGAGTAAGAGAAAGATGGGAGTCAGAGCAGGAGCTGGAGAAGGAAGGGGATGAAAGACACCTAAGGAGAAAAGACTGAAGATGTAAGGGAACGGGAGTCATAAATGGATCCAGGAGAAGATGCAAAGAGAGAAACTCTGACGCTAAGGCAGATGGATAGGCTTCGGGGGGGAGGAGGGAGACTTTTCTCCCTTGGGAGTTTTGGGGAGAGGTGCAGGAGCTTACACTACCAAAACAGTAATTGTTTTAATAATGATAACACCCACCATTTACTGAACTTCCATCCTATGCCAACTGCATTCCATAGATTATTTCTAAGCCTTCAAAAGGGTATTATAATCCTCACTCTATAAAGGAGACCGAGACTCAGAGAGGTTATGTCAGTTACTCACTATCACTCAGCTAAAAAGCGGCAGATCTGGGATCTGAGTCAGATGTGCCTGACTCCAGACTTCCCAAGCCTTCAGATGCACCACACCACACAGAGTGAGAAGGAAGTCACCTGCTGAGAGGGATGAGGAAGGAGTAGGTTGGACCTTCAGATGGGTTAGGGGCAGTCTCACCAGGGTGAAGAAATGGCTCAGCAAATGAAAGGGCCACGCTGGGAGTCAGCCGCAGGACCTTGGTGGTGGACCCAAGAAGCTGGGCTCCGTGATCCTGGCAAGCGGGGAGTAAGAGGCACCTGGAGTGACAGGGGTGTAGCCTGGAGAAGACTCCAGTCCTCGAGTTGATTGCTTTGCATGCGGGGGAGTGGGCGGTGGTAACCGAAGTTTTCTGAATGAATGCAGGAAACAGAGGGTCTGGAGAAGGAGATGGTTTGGTGGCAGAGGGGTGGCATGTTGAGTATGAGTGGTGACATGGGACATTCAAGGGGAGGCATTGAAGAGGGAGGCAAGTGTAGTTCTTGACTAATTTGCCTATTTCACACACACGCGCGTGTGCACACACACACACACACACTCACTCACACACACCCCAAAACGTAATCTGCATGAGGGCAGGACTTGATCTGTCTTGTTCACTGTTACCTACCCAGTGCCTAACACACTGCCTGACATGCAGTAGGTGGGGCTCAACTAATGCTTGTTGGATGAATGAGTATCTGGTCTGGTGCCCAGATAAGATGTCTAGGTACCATCAGCGTTAGCGCCCGTTTAAGCCCCTGGAAAGGATGAGTTCCCCCAGGGAAAGAGTAGAGACGAGAAAGAGACAAGGACTGAGGTCAGAGTCCTGGAGAACCCACTTGGAGAGACAAGAGGAAGAAAAGCAGCAGATGAAAGGAGGGAAGAAGGAGCAGGAGGGAGAGGAGAGAACTGAGTCACAGAAGCAAGGAGGGAGAGGGGGTTGAGGATACAGTGGGGTGGGGAGCAGTTCAAATGCTTCAGAACTGCTCCAGCAGAAGAGCTGGGGAAAGGGCCCGGTAGATCATCTGACTCTGGAGAGAGACTTACCAGATCAGCAAGTTAGGGATGAGGCAGGAACTAAAGCCCAGGTGCCCCGTGGACCAATTTGAAACATCTCAAATTAGACTCCTGCGTCCTCCACCACCACCTGGCAATTCCTTGAGCTGCCAGTAAACACAGAGGAGGAACCCAAGAGTTCCTGAAATCATTTGATTATTATTCGTTTCCTGTTCTTAGAAATGCAGTCTCTTTACAATATTTTTAGTCAAATGAAAACATCTTGATTGACTGAGTGAGCCGCCTTCAAACTCAGAATTCTGGATCAGGGTGGGTTCTCCTGCATTTCCTGGAAATCATGTTCCTTTCTGGAGTGTCTTCATAAACATGCAGTCAGTGATGGCTGACATTAAGGAGGACCAGCTACACACCAGGCACCTGACCAGTATCTTATCTTCCCCTTCTAACATCAGTGCAGGGTTAGCCTTTCACACTCCTTCATTTTGCAGGGAACAACCTGAAGCTTTCCCAGGGAGCTGCAGCCAGTGAGGACTGGGGGTGGGGGCAGGATTTCAAACCAGGTATGTCTGATACCAAAGTCCCTGGGGATGGTTTTCAACTCCATCATGACTTTCTCTCCTCAAAACAACCTATCAGGCGATCTGATCACGTAGAAGTCCTCAGATGAACTTCCAGGACCCATTGTATGAAAAGATCTCAGTCTGCTGATATGTCTTCTCATTTTGAAAGAAATGAGGAAAATTCATCATCAGAAAACAGCCAGTGACCTTGCACTCAACCTGGTTGTAATATCCGGCCTGACTCCTCTGCCACCATTTCCTAGGACCCCTTTATCCTCCTAGCCAAGCATAAAGACCCCAAGGCTGTGTAGAATAAAAGGCCTTGGGGAGTAGGTCTGGCTTCAGTTGACCATCAGGGCACACGACACTTTGATTAGCTCATTGATGTCCCCCTCCACACCTGAGAAAGGATTTGTGGTGGATTTGCCTACGAAGGCACCAGTGAAACTGAACGATTAAAATAAAAATAAAGTGTCTGAGAGTTAGAGCATCTGGGTTCACATTCTCAGGGATGCAGGAAGGACAGCGTAAGAAGGAGGCCAAGGGTAGAGAAAGGCTCCGGGCTACCCGTCCACTCCCACTGCTGCTGGAATACTTCCATTTTTATGTGTTTCGCATAATGAGATTCCCATTAAGATTTTATTTGGAGAAAATCTTCTGAGGCAAAAAAATAACAATAAAAAATACAATAGAAACTGAAGGTTGGTGATCTAGGGAGAAGGAAAGGAAGACTAACATGAGCTGAGTGCTTATAACACCCAGTGCTTGGTACTTTAAAGGCCTAAGCCCCAGGAAGATTATCAAGTCTCCAGCCTCCTATGCATAATTCAAAATAAAAATCAGTATTAAGCTATAAAACACAAAACTTACATGTATGATGCAATAAAAATAACTTATTTCTCCATTTGTCTAATTTCAGAAGTCTGGATATGTTCAATATAAGCTGGCTGTTCTCATTTTTCCACCCACCTCTGATTTGCTGGGTCCCCAAGTGCAAGCTCACTCCTTCTAGGGCTTGATGCAGCAACCCAGGCTGGAATTCTCTCCAGTCTCCACAGCAGCCCTGAGAAAGGAGGCACTGCCATCTCTGTCTTACAGGGTGGCAATTAGAACCCAGCTCCACCTGCATCCAGAGTCCGCACTTTCTCCAGCTTTCCTGGACTCAATCAAATTAATACAGATACCATGAAGGCTTTAAAATATGGATCAAAAGGCATTTGGCAGCGTGCGTGTGCCTGGCACAGGGCTTCCCGATAGCTCGGCGGTAAAAAATAATCCACCTGCAATGCAGGAGACACAGGAACCATGGGTTGGATCCCTGGGTCAGAAAGATCCCCTGGAGGGAGAAATGACAACCCACTCCAGTATTCTTGCCTGGGAAATCCTATGGACAGCGGAGCCTGGTGGGGTCGCAAAGAGTAACCGGACAGGCTGAGGGACTGAGCAAGCAGGCTCACGCACTCACGCCTTGCACGAAGCAAGTGCTCGGGAAACAGCTCCTTTCCATCCCCTTTCCCTGAAGTACCAAGCACTGGGTCTTAGCCTTGACTGATGGTGCTTGATGCCGAACTAGAATGAGACGTCCTCTGTCTGACTCCACCATCCTGCCTACGCAGAGGCCTCGCCCATCTGACCTCCAGTTCCTCTTTTTGCAGGTAGCCGCATCGCCCCGAGCCAGGCCTGCCTGGAGCGCTGCATGCAAATTCAGCTGCTGGCTAGGGCACACTAACCCGAGTTGCAGGCATGGACTTCGTCATGAAGCAGGCCCTTGGAGGTGAGGCTCTAGCCCTACACCCCCTTCCCCCCTCTCCAGTCCAAACCCAGGGGCCTCAGTGCCCCGGGCCTCCCTATGCCAGCCTTGCCGCCATGACGCCGCCCTCTTCCTCCCCAACCCGTCCCCCACAGGGGCCACCAAGGACATGGGGAAGATGCTGGGCGGAGAGGAGGAGAAGGACCCCGACGCACAGAAGAAGGAAGAGGAGCGGCAGGAGGCACTTCGGCAGCAAGAGGAGGAGCGCAAGGCCAAGCACGCGCGCATGGAGGCCGAGCGCGAGAAGGTCCGGCAGCAGATACGAGACAAGGTCAGCGCCGCCCTCCTGCCCGTCCTAGAGTGTAGGGGGTAAAAGAGGTCCCCCACAACCTCGGGTTTCCCTGAATCCCGGCGCTCGCCTTAGACCTAGTTCTCTCTGAGCCTCACTCTTTTCATCAGAAAGATTCATGTCACAGAACAGCTCCCTCAAGGGCCTTTTGGAGATTAAATAAGACAGTGCACATAGTAAGTGTTCCCGAATGTTTGCTGCTATAGGTCCATACCCTGTGCCCGAAATCCTAGAGACCACACAAGTTTGGAATCCAGAATTTAGATACTTGGGGGAAGGACTGTAGTGCCCTGAGCGCTGTTTTGTGTCGCTTCTGGTGGATTTGCAGGTGCCACCCTGTGCCAAACAGTTCAATACTTGTCTGCTTGCCCTGCAGAAAAACCAAGGCTCTAAGCAGCCTTCCATCAGTTCAAGACAAGTTTTGTCACCAGAATTGAGCCCCAAGCATGTGGGAGACCCTTCAGTTTTCAGATCTTGAAAGATTTCAAACAAAAGCAGAGAAATTATGGGGGTCCCATGCATCGTCTCTCTCTTGTTAAAAGCCCGCAGAAGACAGGCACAGTCCCACAAGGAAGATGCCCTTATGCCCATTTTACAGATGAGAGGCCCGAGGCTTAGCAAGTTCCCAGAGACTGCCCCAGCTGTACGTGCATGATTGCATGACGGTGGGACTCAGCTCTCTCCTCGCCCCGTTCACGCCCCTCTCCACCCTTCCCCTCCCCAGTATGGGCTGAAGAAGAAGGAGGAGAAGGAGGCCGAGGAGAAGGCAGCCCTGGAGCAGCCCTGCGAGGGGAGCCTGACCCGGCCCAAGAAGGCCATCCCAGCAGGCTGCGGGGATGAGGAGGAAGAGGAGGAGGAGAGCATCCTGGACACGGTGCTCAAATACCTGCCTGGGCCGCTGCAGGACATGTTCAAGAAGTAACCGGCGCCCCCACCCCCGACCCCATCCACTTGTTACTTTTTTTTTTTTTTTTTGGTTCTTTCTTTTCTTTTTATTCTGTTAAGTCTCAGTTCTGAAGGGGAAAACCTCAGTTGGCCTCTGCCCCACTTCCCCGGCCAGGGGCTCCTCCCCCTCAGCACTCCTTCACGCCCGCCTTCATCCAGGGTATCCTGCCTCCATCACCTCACTCCCAAGTTGCTTTAAAAGAAGAAGACAGCTTCTCTCCAACAGGAGGTGTTGAGCCCAAGGCGGCAGGCACTGGAGACCCCCTCCGAAAGCCTGAGGTCTGTGCTGGTGTGGTGATCCCCATACATTCCTTCATGCGCCCCACTGCCAGGAGGACCACTGTCCCCAGCCAGCCAAAGTAATGACACATTCCAGCCCTGCCCAGCATGCTGACCTTTGGCCTCTGAATCCCCGTGGGCCTGCAGGTCAGGGCAGGGGTTGAGTGGCCTGGCTCTGAGAAAGGGAGTCTGGGTAAGTCTGGCCTGTCAGGGCCTAGCCTGAGGCTGGCCTGCTCTGTTGTGGCCAGGCCCGGGGCTGGGCAGGAGGCTGGGGCTCTCCTTCTTGCCTCCCTCTAATGACACCCGGTCCAGGAGCACCCCTCCACCCCCCCCACCTCCCCCGCAAAGAGGCACAGCTCCTGCCAAGCCAGTCCCTCCACACGGATCCTCTGTGGACTTTGACTCATCTATGGAGGGACCCCAGGGTAGGGCAGCCCCTTGTCTCTCCCCCACTCCACTTAGGTCTGGAGCCCCACTGCCAGGCTGGGCCCAGCTTGCCCAGCCAAGGGGCTGCCCAGGCCCCCAGAAAACACTTGGAGCCATTGGGCAGTGATGGCCCGTGCCGTGGGACTGCCCACTGGCACAGCCTCACTGTCCCCATCCTTACCCACCCCTCTTCCTCACATTGTCCTGTTCACAGGCTTCCAGGGCTCCACAGTCCCCAGGAAGACCACTTTTGACCTTCCTGGCCAAAGCCCCAAGCTTTTGGGGAAAAGCCAGTTCCCACTTGACAGAAGGTGTCTGTCCACTCATCTCACTGGCCAAGAACAATGTCTCCTCTGGGATGTGAGATGGACATTTGCTCCCCCCATCCCAGATCTTCAAGGTCTCCTTCTCAGTCAGTTGTGTGAGAACAAGGCAGTCAGGAAGCACGTGAGAGAGCAAGGTGTGTGTCCAGCCGTGCATGAATGTGCATGGCGGAGACCGTGTCAGCAACTGTGTGTCCAGAGGTTATATACATAGCCCTGTGATTAGAGTGTCTTGAGATTTTATGCGTGTGTTAGTCATCATCCCTGTGTCAGAGACCCACGTATGTCAGGCAGCCTTGTATATATATGTTTGTTTGAGGTGGTATGTTTGAGTTGAGATTGTGTCATATGTGTGAACTCACCATCTCGTGTGTGTGTTACAGCTTGCATGAGTTAGCTCACATCTGCAATTGTTTTCAGAAATAGTGTATACATCAGGAGTGATGAGAACATGATAGATATTGTAAAAGTATGTGTTTGAGAGAGCTGTCAGATATGCTGAGACTATTGTATGCATGTGTGTGGGCTCTGAAAAAGCAGTTGTGTACTGGGTGTGTGCTTGGGGAAAAGGAATATTGGTAAGATGACTGCTCTTGGAACCAAAACCACTAATCACGGGTGGCCACACCCAACAGGAGACCTTGTCCTTGGCCTGGAGTCCTCCTGCCCTTGGGGGGTTCCTGCCTGAAGTCCTCAGAAGTCCACTGGGACAGACCCAGGCAGTGCCCAAGAAGCCATGCTGGCCCCACCAGGGCCTGCCCCAAAAGCAGGGGCCAGGGAGGGGGCGCCTTGCCTGCCCCGAAACCCCTGCCCCATTGGCCCGTTTGCATTCTGCAGGTTTTCCATTTTAGTGAATTTATGCTTTTATTTCAGAGACAGACATGTGTCTTCTCTGTCTGTTTCCAATAGTTAAAGCCATATCAGTTAGACTGCAATACTTTAAAGACAAGACAAAACAATCCATATGTTTAGGGAACCAGAAAAGTCCCCTGGTCTGTCCCTCCTCTGGGGAGCAGGGCCTCAGCAGCTCCAGTTCCCTGGACTTGCCCTTCTCCCCCGCCCCCACCACCTATGCTGTGCCCTTGTGTCCTGCCCCCCAGGGGGCCCGTGTCTTTGCCTGTGTCTGTGATGGGGAGCCACCTTGCACCCCTGTTGTCCGCTTGTCTATTTGTGTCTGTTATCCTGGGCAGGATGGTCATTCTCAGGGGCCCTAGGGGCCTGAGGCAGAAACAGGCGGGGTCCAATCTTGGGGCCCCAGACCTCCCAGACCCTGTGTGTAGGTTCCACCTAGACACAGGGATGGACCCCAAGTGTTTAGAAAGGCCTCCCTCTTGACGAGGGCCCACAGACCTCAGAGGTGGTACCAAGGCACAGAGAATGCAAGATGAGCAGGGAAGACTGGGGCCCAGGGGCCCCAGAGGCGCAGGGGAGCCCAACCATGCATGTGGGACACCCCAGGCAGGCCCGAGGAGCACTACCCTCAGAGGGCGCCCCTCACAGTCTTCACAGCCCCTCTGCACCCCCAGAGTGGGCTCAGGGCTTTTCCCAGAGGAGAGCGCCTTCCAGGTAGTCTGGCTTCAGGCTGATGTACACCCCGGACTCCTCCAGCCTGCTTCTGAGCTGCAGGACTAGACATCTTTCTGGAGGAGGAGATGGGAAGAATTTCTGCTGGGGCATACACTTCCAGGGAATGACTCCTGGGTCCAGGGAAACACAATGACCATCGTTCCTGACACAGACCTCACTGTGGGGAGAGGCTAATATGTGACCAGAGAGGATGTCATGGGCAACACCTTTGTGGGGGCACAGAATATTTGTGGGGCACTCTAGCTGGGAATGGATGGTCCCAAGAAGTACATGAGGTGAGAGGGACGTGAGGCCCGCTGATGGGAGGACGCAGAGCATATGTCACACCCAAACAGGGCAGTGTGCCTGCGACACACTCAGGAGGCAGGGCAAGGCGGGAGTAACCCCACAATTCCCACGTACACACACAGTGTACAAGGGAGGCACCCCCTAGCCAGGAGAAAGGAAGGAGCACTCAGCGCCCATGAGTGAAAGCAGAACAGAAGGCCAGGTTGCCGGGGAAGGCCACCTCCTTGCGGTGCGCCTGGGAGCTGACCACCAGAGAGGAGAGAAGGTGCTTCTCGAGGTCCCCTGTGTGGGGCACTGGTGAGGACTGGGCTTTCCACACAGGTACATCCTCCACCCCAGGTCCGGGAGGTGTCCTTAACTACGAAGCAGTCTCCTCCAAATGCAAGGTCAAGAGACCCTCTCGGCTGTGAGAGAGGGCAAGAGCCAGCGAGAGAAGGGGACAGAAAAACTTCAGCTCAGGTCCCTTCCAGATAAGACAGCTGGTGAGCGAAGCAGCCTCCCCACAGGCCCCTGGCTAGAGTAAAAGGCGGGCAAAGCAGCAGCCCCAGGAGCCCCTGAGCCCAGCTGGCAGGGTTGACCACCACCACCATGCCACCGCTCCATCCTGCTGGGCTCCTCACGCCCTTGACTTGAGGACCAGCACAGGGGCTGGGGGTCAGACTGGCACTGGGACATGCCTCCCCCTACACGGCCCCTGCTCTGCTCCCCACTCCCGTGTCCCCCGTCTTCACTGGAAAGAGAGTAAGAGGCACTCCTGCTGGCCCTCAGGTGGGGCTGGGGGTCCTAGTGAGACCCGGGTGAGGACGACCATCCTACTCGTGTGGGGGCCCCCTTTCCCACATCTGTGCTGTGTCCTTGTTGCTCTGCTTCCTTTAAATGTGTCAGTGCCTGGGGGGAGGCAAGGGGCGCCCCTTCACGCCCCCCGAACCTGACCAAAAGCCATGGCTGTTGCTCCCCCTTTGTATGACGCAGATGCTAAGATGTACCAAACCAACCATGACACAAAGAAAAGACCTTGTACAGTAGCTCTCGGTCTGTCTGTCCTCTTCTGTCCATCGGCACCGCTTGGGCGACATGGGACCCCAACTGAGATGAGGGGTCAACCCACAGAGCTGGAGAGGCCCCAGAAAACCTTCCGTTTTACCTTCACTTCTGGCCGGGACCTTCTGACAATGAGCCCCAGAAACCAGCTGAGGCCAGAGTGAGGGCTGGCTCCAGAGATTCAGGGCCATCCTCCTGCCCTTCCAAGCCAGCTGGCACCCCCAGGAGCTGGCGGTTCAGCCTGACTGTAAGCCCCACGCCCCATTTCTTGCCACCCTTTCCCACAAGTTCCTTGGGTGTGGCATCCTGCCACAGAGTCAAGTCACATCAGTTCAGTTCAGTTCAGTCGCTCAGTCATGTCTGACTCTGCGACCCCATGAACTGCAGCATGCCAGTTCTCCCTGTCCATCACCAAATCTCAGAGTCCACCCAAACCCATGTCCATTGAGTTGGTGATGCCATCCAGCCACCTCATCCTCTGTCGTCCCCTTCTCTTCCTGCCCTCAATCTTTCCCAGCGTCAGGGTCTTTTCCAATGAGTCAGCTTTTCGCATCAGAGTACTGGAGTTTCAGCCTCAGCATCAGTCCTTCCAATGAACACCCAGGACTGATCTCCTTTAGGGTGGACTGGTTGGATCCCCTTGCAGTCCAAGGGACTCTCAAGAGTCTTCTCCAACACCACAGTTCAAAAGCATCAATTCTTCGGTGCTCAGCTTTCTTCAGAGTCCAACTAAGTCTGCCATTTGTTGTCCCACCAACATTGATGCAGTTTCTACCTCTGCTGGGCTGTGTGCAGGAGGCCAGGGACTCAGAGAAAGGATGCCATTCAGCATTGCTCCTGGACACAGACACATGCCAGGCCTTGTTGAGGAGTCAGGACTAGACCACCTTTGCTACCCCTCCCCCACATAACCCTTCCTTAAGCTAAACCTCTTCTCTCTGCTTGGATAGACACTCATTCCCCACACCCTGGTCTCCTAAACCGTGTCTCTTCCCTTCCACCCATCCTCTCCCCACCACCCCATCCCACCTAAAAGACTCATCTGAAACCCAGACTTAGCCATGCCACTCTGCTGCCCAGCACCCGTCAATGGTTTACAGGGCAACATCACCATTGTCAAAGTGGCCATGTGTGATGTGACCCCTACTGGCTAGGTCTGACCCCACCTAACTGTGCTCCAAACACTCCCCCCCACCAACTAGTTCCCACACATCTCATGCTGTTTCATATTTGCCTATTCTGTCCCCTCTGCTGAAATGAATGGGACCCTCCCCCTCCCTAACTTCTCAAGACCCAGTTTCACTGTCACCTCCTGCGTGATGCTGGAAAAGACCCTGATGCTGGGAAAGATTGAAGGCAGGAGGAGAAGGGGACAACAGAGGATGAGATGGTTGGATGGCATCACTGACTCAATGGACATGAGTTTGAGCAAGCTCCGGGAGATGGTGATGGACAGGGAGGCCTGGCGTGCTGCGGTCCATGGGGTCGCAAAGAGTCGGACATGACTGAGAAGCTGCACTGAATTAAACTGATTGGTTAGGAGTCACAGGCTCCAACCACAGTTCAGGGAAAGGACTACACAAGGGTACAAGCGCTGGGACAGGGACCACTCGGGTCATCTCAGAGTCTGCTCCCACAGAGGCCGAGGCAGCCCTTCCCCACAGAGGAGCAGGAGCTGAGCAGGGCTTCGGTGGAGCCAAACCACAAACTTCTTGTGCCCTGGGTGCTGGGGGAAGTGTCTCAGAGCAGGGCAGGGGCCAGTGGTGTGCTCTCCTGGGGCTTCTGCAAGACTGAGGCCATTCTCAGAGCTGGGGTCGAGGTTCCGAGGCTCTTTCGTAGTCTGGGAGCTGGAGAAGAATGGTCTGTGAGGGCTTCTTGCTTCCCTGGGAGTCCACCTGTGTGCTTCACCAGTGGGCCAGCCAGTGTCCCTCCAAGGCCCCGGGCCCTCCTCAGCACACTAACAGCTCCAGGCATCCAGATGTTTATTCTCTGCCTCCCTCTCCTCTGCTTTACCTCAGATGCACCCCAAAGTGCCCTGTGGGAAATCCTCTGACTCTGGGCCTTGAATGTCTTGTCCTAAAGAGTCAGTTAAATAGTACTTACTGTGCTCCCACCACCTGCCAGGCAGCACTAGGTAGTTCTAGGTACCAAGAACATCAACTAACAGCCCTTCCATCCAGAAATCTACTTGTTAGTGGAATAAACAGGCAGACAAACAGACCTATTACCCACCTAAACATTTGCAATGATACAGGCAAACTCCAGGCACTTGAGGAAGGGTCCTTGGAAGAGGTGGCATCTGAAATGAGTCTTAAATGAGGAAGAGTCAAGCTGGTGGAGAAGGAGGACCCCGCAGGCAAACGAGCTGGCATTGTCTGACATGGGTGGTGCAGTAGGGTAGGAAGAGGTGAGAGATTTCTACAGGAACTTGAGTTCTTGGTGAAAAGCTGAGAGTCAGGATATCAATCAGGGTGGGATGTCCCACAGTGGAGCTTGGGCGCTTCCTGTAGGTGGTGGGGAGCCCTTGAAGGGTCCTTAGAAGAGTGTGACCTGATCATATTGAGGAAGACCATTAGGGTTGTGAAGAGGATGAACTAGGAGCCTAGGGAGGAACTGGGGCAACATCAAGATCAGAGATGGCAACACCTGACCTCAGGCAGTGGCAAGTGAGTGGGGAGAAGTGGCTAGACCAGAAAGCCATATAAGAGGGAAGATTGGCAGGACTTGAGGATTGCCTGTGAGGGGTCTGGAGAAGGAGCGTGTAGGCCAATGCTTGTGTCTCCATCTTAAGTATTAATAGTTCCATTCTCCAAGATCTATAATGGTGGTAGGAGACAGGAGTGGAGGAAGATAATGAGTCTGGTCTGGGTTTCTGGGTTTGAGGCACCTGGGGAAGAGTCCAGTAGGGAGTCTGGAGGGCAGGAGAAGCACAAACCATGTGATTGCTGGGCTAGCCCTCCAATGGAGTGATGCCTTGACCATTTAGTTCACCACAGGGAGCAAAGCACAGGAGATCAAGAAACCTGGACTGGGAAGAGGATTTAGTCAAATGCATCCTCCTATGCTACTCAGGAGTCCCTCCTGTGCCATCTTTGGTAAAGGGCACTCTGCTTGCACGTCCCCACCACCACAGTGTGGGAGAGATCCTTACAGAAAGAAGTGGACAGGTCCTAAACCAAGAGCTGCCAGGAGACAGGGAGTTAATGAAGCCTCCTCCAGTTTCCCTTTAATTGGCTGCAAAACTCTGCTTTCAAACCACTCACTTAGTGCCTGTAATTAATTGGGGCTTTCTGCCTTATCTGAGAGATGATTTGATACCCCCCAAGGACAATGTTTTCTTAGCTGGGATCCTCCAGCTGGAGCTGTCTCTGCACACTGGCCTCTCCATGGTGTGCTGACTGTGGCCACAGGCTCCTGCAGGGCTCGTCCCCATTCCAGGCCAGCACCAAGTGGTACAGACGCAGGGTACAGGCTGAATGGGTAGGGCCAGGGGCTGCTATTACCACCTCCTTGGGCTCCAGGGCCAGGCATCCACTCCATCCTGGGACAGGCCCATGGTCTCCAGGTCTTGGCCACATTGACTCACACTGACTCTCATAGTAAGAGGCACTTGGCATGAGCTTGTCTACAAGAGGGTCAAAGCAGTGCATCTTAAAGTACATGGGGCAGGGGGTGGAAGCTTCCACTTACTAAGCCCCTGCTACATGGCATCCACAGGGTTGATTGCTTTAAAGGCATCACCTTGGCAACCCACTCCAGTATTCGTGCCTGGAAAAGTCCATGGACAGAGGAGTCTGCCGGGCTGCAGTCCATAGGGTTACATGACTGAGCATGTGTGCACAAGGGTGGAGGGAGATGGGTTGGTAGCAATAAACTGGTAGAACTAAAAAAAAAAAAAAAAAGGCATCACCTCTGCTCATCCTGACAGGAATCTCTGAGGTCAGGTTTGTGCTCATTTTCCTCATGAGAACACCAATGCTCAGAAGTAGAGGTTTATAATGGAATAGGCACAGGCTTTGGTTTTCAGACAAACCTGGCTTTGAATCCTGATTCTTTCTGTCTGGTCTTGGATAAATGATTCAATATCTCTGAACTTTGGTTTCTTTATCTTTAAAAAAAAATTGAGTACAATAATGCTTAACCTGACTAACACCACCAGGGTCTCTGAAGGAATTAAAGAAAATAATGTCTGTAGGTCTACTGGCACAGTACCCCGGCATGGAGCAGGTACCTAAAAAGTGACAGCCATTACTGCAAAATGCTACTTCTACCATGGGCAGACTGATGAAGAGGAGGACGGGAAAGGAGGGAGAAGATATGGAAATGAAGAGGAAAAGAATTAATTTCCATAGTAAATTGAGAAGCCTGGATTTAAAGCCAAATGCATTTCATGTCTTTTCACTGTAACACAAGACAAGCTGGGAGACAAGGGTCACAAGTGAGAAGGAAGGCAGAAGGGAGTAACTGTCTTTTCCAATAAGCTCTCTTCAGCTCAAAAGAGGCTTAGGAATATGTATTAGTTATCTGTCACTGCATAGCAAATTACTGCAAAACTCAATGGCTTCAAGCAATGAACATCTCTTTTCTCTCACAGTTGCTATGGGTCAAGAATTCTGGAGTGACTTGACTTGGTGGTCCTGGACTGAGATCTCTAGTGAAGCTGGGGCTGCAGTCTCATCTGAAGGCTTGACTGGGGCTGGGGGATCCCCTGCCAAGATGGCTCAGACACACTGCTGGCAAGCTGGTGCTGGCTGCTGGCAGGCTACCTTGTCAGGAGGGCCTCTCCTGAGGGCTTCTTGAATGTCCTCACAATATGGCAGCCAGCCTCCCCTGAAGTGAGTAATCCATGAGGGCAAGGTAGAAGCTGCAACATCTTCCATGACCTAGGTTCAGAAGTCACCACCATCACTTCTGCAACATTCTGTTTGTCACATAAACTAGCTCTGATTCAATGTGGGAGGATACTGCCCAGGATTGCACCAGGAAGAAAGGGCATTGGAGGTTGGGAGGCATCCTGGAGGTAGGCTACTTCAGCCCACCTTTAGACTCTAGTCAACAAACATTCCTTTATTCATCTATCCACATGGCAATCTCTTCCCACGTGCCTCCTCATGGCCAAATGCTGGGCTAGGCACTGACTTTCCAATCTGAATGACATAGTCATAAGAGCTGAGAATTCAGACACACACACCAACACATGGTAAGTCACTGTGAGCAAACATTTGGATTTTTCCCATCAGTTCTGGCCCCAAACCCAGCTTGTAATGTTGAAGCCATTTGACCTTGAGCAAGTTATTTTACCCCTCAGAGCCTCCATACAAAACGATAATAGTATCTGCACTGGCCAGCAATTGCAACAAGTGTCTTAAAATACCTGGCACATAGCAAGTTCTCAATAAATGATGACTAATACTTTCAGTACTCAATAAATGATGACTAATACTTTCAGTATTATTACTTTAAATAAATGGAGATTGCACTCCCAAATCTGGACAGTGGCCCCATCTAGGCTTCCCCTGCCCAGCAAGAGAAAATTGGGGCTCTTTGACCCCAAGGCTGACCCCTGGGTCCTGCCTGTCACCTCCTCCCAAAGGCCTAGCTGAGCCCTGCGGTGACTCTGACAGCCTGAGGCTCCTGGCTGCCAGCCCTAATCAGAAGCTCCGGCCGAGACCTCAAATTGATTTGCCATCATTTAGCTGGGAAGCAAGAGCTCTTCTTGACTCACAGCCAAAATCTATTCTGTGATAGCAAAGTAATCACCTCCGTGGCAGGTGTGCGGAGACAGTGATAGAGATCTAGGACAAAAGTCTCCATCCTGCCACCCAGAACCCGAGCTCACTGCTGTTCGTCGCTGGTCCCCCTTCTCCTGCCTGTGTGTGGCCTGCTTCGCGTGTCCCCACGAGGTGGCATGGGCACCCCCGCCCCAGCCCTGGCACACACACACCCACACTTCACGTGGTCTAATGTAGTGAGCAGTTGGCAAATTTTGCAGAAAGTGCAACGACCTGGGGATCCTTAAAAAACACTGATGCCTGGCTCAGGCCTCCAGATATTCTGATCCAGTTGGTAAGGGGTGCCCCCTGGGCACTGGGGGTCTCATCAGTTCTCCTGGAGGTTCTCATGGGCAGCAGAGTTGGAGAACTGCTCGTCTGGTGCACACAGCAGTAACTTCACCTAGATGCATGTCCCTCCACACTCATTTAGTCACTCGACAGTTGTTTACTGAACATGGACAACGTGCCAGGCACTATTCTAGGAGCTGGAGAGTCCACAAAGAACAAAGTCAGTGCCCGAGCTCATGGAGTTGACATTCTGATCAGAGGCAGATGAGATACAAAATTATAAGGAAAAGACATAATATGCTAGATGAGAATAAATGCCTGAAAAGTCACCTGTGGCTAGAGCCTCCTTTATATGACACGTGGGTCACCCACACACCAGCTTATAGCAGCTGCCCCCTACTGCTGACCAGACCCAGGCTGAGTCTCCACTTCAGCCGTATATGAACCCAACTCTCACAAAGACCCCCACCTGGTCACACTCTAACCCTGACACCAGGCACAGGATGAGGCTGAGCCCCAGTGGCAGACAAGCCCTAAGTCCTGGTAGTCCCTGACCATCTGCTCAGGCCCCCAATTCTCACATGAATCCAGCACTTTGTCTGGAAGATTAAGTATCTCTGGCCCTACTGCAGATCCCAAACTTAGCCCTATTCTCAAAACTTCCCCCACAGAGAAATTACTGGGTTTTCTAAGAATTCTTACTACTAGCATCTAGAGGCATAAGAAAACAGATGGACTAAACAGATGGGAAATGCCCCCAAGTGGTAGGGTTGTTGATGCTGGAAGGTCCCTTGGAAAGCATCCCACCTCTCCCCCTCATTTTACAGCCAGGCCCAGAGAAGTTAAGAAGTAACTTGCTCAAGGTCACACATCAAGCCCACAGCAGAAGCAGAATGGGGATCCAGGTCTCCTCTTAGTTCAGTGCTCTCTCTGCTACCCTCTGTCCTAAGAACATAGGGAGCACTGCCCCTCTGGTAAAATAGCTCCCAGAATTTCCTTTGAGAACCCACCCTTCGCCTGTTCTCTACCCAGGATTGGGTCAAATCCAATCCACCCAGCACCAAGTATTCCCATGGCCCTGTGATCAGTTGTGGGCAAGACTCAGGAGCCAGGGGAGGCAAAGCAGAGATGCAGCAGCTGCTCTGGGACCTTGAGCTATGGGGCAGGAATGGCTGCTGCCATGTTGTTATTTCATGTGGATTAAGGACTAAGCCAACCTGGGATGGAGAGCCCATTTGGGAGATGAAGAGAAATAGGGTTGCAGGAACATCCTCTGGCCCCAACCAAGCCATACTGAGAGGAACTCTCACCTGTGGTTCTTTTTTAGCTTCGTGAGTCAATAAATCCACCTTGTGCTTAAAGCCAGTTTGAAGTGGGTTTCTCTTACCTGAAGATCTGGCCACTATAGACAGGAATCCCTTTCCAGCTCTCCCAGAAACTCTCCCACCTGCATCAAATCACCTACTCTCTGACCCCACCCCACCCCTTTTGCTCTTGGTCTCCCCAGCTCTTAGAGTTTCACAGAGTCTGGTCCCTAAATTCACACAGTACTACTTCCCTGTTCTTCCACATTGTGATGGGCAGAACAGGACTCCCCTGCAAAGATGTGCACATCCTAATCTGTGGGACCTGTGAATAAGTTGTTACCATACACAGCAAAGAGGAATTAACCCTGCAGATGAATTTAAGGTTGCTAATCAGGCAACCTTTTCAGATCTCTGACCTGAAAATGGGAGATAATCCTGGAAACTCCGGGAATTGATGATGGGCAGGGAGGCCTGGCATGTTGCAGTCCATGGGGTCACAAAGAGTCGGACATGAGTGAATGACTGAACTGAACTGAACTGAATAACAGTTGGGCTCAGTGTAATCACCAGGGTCCTTAAAGAAGAGGAAGCCAGAAGGGAGAACCAGAGAAATGGCAACATGAAAAAGACTCAAGCCAACATTCCAGACCTTGAAAGTGAGGAAAGTGCCCACAAGCCAAGGAAAGTGGAAAAGGTCGCATAAGCTGGAAAAAGCAAGGAAATGGATTCTCCCCTAGAACCTCCAATAGGAACCTAGCCCTTTCCACTGTTTGAGGTTGGTCCAGTGAGATTGAGTCCCATTGGATCTCTGATCTCCAGAACTGTAGAAGAATGAATGTGCTGGGTGAATCACCCACTAAATTTGGGGTGATTTGTCATAATAGTGATGCTGTTGTTGTTCAGTTGCTCAGTTGTGTCTGACTCTTTGCAGCTTCATGGACTGCAGCACGCCAGGCTTCCCTGTCCTTCACCATTTTCCGGACCCTGCTCAACTCATGTCCATCCAGTCGGTGATGCCATCCAGCCATCTCATCCTCTATCGTCCACTTCCCCTCCTGCCTTCAATCTTTCCCAGCATCAGGGTCTTTTCCAACAAGTCAGTTCTTTGCATCAGGTGACCAAAGTATTGGAGCTTCAGCTTCAGCATCAGTCCTTCAAATGAATATTCAGGATTGATTTCCTTTAGGATTGACTGGTTTGATTGCCTTGCAGTCCAAGGGACTCTCAAGAGTCTTCTCCAACAGCACCATTCAAAAGCATCAATTCTTTGGTGCTCAGCCTTCTTTAAGGTCCAATTTTCAGATCCATACATGACTACTAAGTAATATGCACATTAAAGGACCCTGATGTTACATTAGAGAGATTGGTCAGCATCTCATTTCTTTCTGCAGTTCTGGTCGAGCATTTACCATATGCCTAAGCTGTATCCTGGGAACACTAACCAGACACCTGACCCAGGCCTTCTAGGCTCCCACAGCCAGCTTGGAGCGGATGACAGGATCTGTAGTCAATTTGGATGGACAGTGCTAAGTACTATGATGCAGAAGCATATGGGATGCTATGAGAGCCCACAGGAGATGCACCTAAACCTACCAAAGGTGGGGAGAAGGGACATATTCAGGGAGCATTTCCTGGAGGAGTCAAAAGCTGAGATCACAACCAAAAGCAGGGAAAGTTGTTCTTGGGAGATGGGACAGCAGAAACAAAGACTCAGTGTCAAGAAACAAGGCGCACTGCAGGCCGTGGAGCATGCAGAGGGTGGGAGCAGAGGCTCCAGCAGGGGCTGGGCCATGCAGAGCCCAGAATGCCAGGATGAATACAAGCGGCATCAACAGGAGCGGGGCATGCACATATGTGTAGTCCGTACCTGGTCTCCTGCTTAGCAGGCAGATTCTTTACCAACTGAACTACAGGGGAAGCCCATCACTCACTCGTGTCCAACTCTTTGTGACACTCTGGCTGTAGCCCGCCAGTCTTCTCAGTCTGTGGGTTTCTCCGGGAAAGAATATTAGCATGGGTTGCCATGTCCTCCTCCAAGGGGATCTTCCCAACCCCGTGGATCGAACCTGTGTCGCCTGTGTCTGCTGCATTGCAGGCAGGTTCTTTACCTGTTGAGTCATCAGGGAAGCTCACAGCTGTGGGGAGCCATGGAGAATTTTAAGCAGGAGAGAGATATGAACAGGGAGCAAGCAGGGTCACGCAGAGGTCCAGAGACCCACATGCAGACTCCAGGAAAGAAGGAAGGGTAGATGCCCTAGGGCACATCCATGGAGAAGGGTGCAGAGAAGGAGGCACTGAAGAGCTGATGAAGAATGGAACAGGCTCGGTGTGCCTTGCCCACGGTGCACCCAGGAAGGGAGGGAGCTGGGAATAACTGCACTTCCTGCTCTGCTCCAGTGGGAGCCCTTCTCAGAGATGGTGGCACCACGGAGGCGGAACAGACTTGAAGGAGAAATGAGAAGAGGTAAAGTCAATGGAACCTGGAAGCAGCCCCAGGAGATGTCCAGGAGGCAACTGTTCGGCAATGAGTCTGAGCCCGGGGGAGGAATGTGAGTCAGCACAGGTGAGTTTCAAGGCCCTGGAAGCCGATGGCCCAACAGAATGTCAGGAAAGAAGAGAGGCCAGGCAATGCAGCCACTTAACAGATTTCTCTAAAATGGGAGCAGGAAGACACTTCAAGACTACAAAGAGAATTGTCAGGATACTCAGAGACAGACCAGACAAGGACTGAGGGTCTGCTGGACCCCACAGCTCCCTGCCCAGCCATCATGGCAGCCAAGGAGACTCCAGAATGGCAGTGCGTCTTGGAGAGGCCTAGGGACGGCTCTGGGGTCAATCCACCTCCCTGACTGCATCCGAGGATGCTTAGGACACCATCCCTACTGCCAAGGAAGTGCTGGTACCATGGTGACAGGTTTAGAGCCTGGAGAACCCCAGTCTCAACTGTCCCCTCATATAATGAGAAGAAGGGGTTCGCTGGTCTGGACAGAGGCAGACAACCTCCCGCAACTTCCACAGTTGCTTTCTTCCTTCCTCTGCCAAGCTCACCATCCTAGGGAGCATTTAATAACTGGCTGCCAGGTCTCCTGGGGACAGACTAATGAAACCGGCTTCCACCTCCTGCAGGCCTTGGGGCTCTGAGCCCTGCCCCTCCCCGCCTACTCCCACCCCTCCTATCAAACCTCCCACTCTCCCCTTTGAAGTGCTCAGGCCTGGGGGCCTCCATCTGGGCCCTAAATTGCTAGGCTTTAGATGACAAAGGGAGCTCCAGGCTCCAGGAGAGGCCACAAAAGGAGGCACCTGTCTGGGGTGGGGGACCCTGGGGCCAGAATGTCCCTTCTTGGGTCTTACATCTGAGTGTTCTCAGAATGTCTGCTGAGTGGCTGCAGGAAATAGCCAGCACACCCACCTGCCACACTTCTAAGGGCACCAGGCTGCACATGGGTCTCCAGCCCCCAGCATCAAAGGGGTCCTGGTTTGGAAGAACCAGGGTTTGGATATTAAATGAATGTCTCTGCCTCACAATGTGTGACCTTGGGAACCTAACTTCTTGGAGCCTTGCATCTCTCCTACTTAAAACAGGAGACAATGATACCCCTTCACGCAGAACGGATAAAAGGAGGTCATGTATGTAAAGCACTTGACACAAGGCCTGGGGCACAGAATGTTCGCAATAAATTTTATGCCAGAATGTTTCAAATTGCACTCCCTGGCAAGGTGAGGTGTCCAATCAGGATGTGGCTGTTGCCCTGGAAACTCAGGTTTCTCTGTACAAAGGGTGAGTGGATGCTGCGGGACTGGCCTCCCCTCTCTGGCTTCCCCTAGGCCGGTTTCTGTCCCTCCAGGGGTTGGTACTAATTTGGAAAACCCTTTTCCTCCTCTTGTTTAATCACCGCGAATCCCTGGAGTGATTTGTCAGACGGATTCCATAGTTGGGCCCACGGATCACAGCAGCTCAGATCTTTCCATTAAACCTCCTTCGTGCATGAGTGCATAGTCGCTTCAATCCTGTTCTACTCTTGGCAACCCTTTGGACCGTACCCCTCCAGGCTTCTCCGTCTACAGGATTCTCCGGGCAAGAATACGGGAGTGGGTTACCATGCCCTCCTCCAGAGGATCTTCCCAACCCAGGGATTGAACCCGCATCTTTCATGTCTCCTGCATTGGCAGGCAGGCTCTTTACCACTGCACCGCCTGGGAAGTCCCTTAAACCTCCTTACTCCAAACTGTAATCCACAGTGTGGGGAGGAAACAGGATGCTACCTCCCCACCACCGGGCTGCCTGCGACCATGCCAGTCACTAGCAAGGGCTGTGGTGCTCCCAAGTGTGCTGCTGTCTGGGGCCCCGTTTACCTTCCCTAAAGGATGGCATGAGGGCTCCTGACCCCCTGATTTCCCTCAGCCTGGGCCTAAGGAGACCCATGGACAGGTCTGTCTCCACAAAGCACTGCTGTGGGCTCCTCTGGGGTCCTGTGAGGAATGCCCATTTAGTCTGCATGTCATCTCCTCTTCTAGATGCGGGACTCCAATATTACCTTGGAGAACCACTTCTCCCACACTCTCAGCTCCTGTAGTGCAGGAGGCCAAGGCTTTAGGTGTGGTCACGTGACCCAGGTCTGGCCTGTGAGCAGGTCACGCCCTGTAGCCATTTGATTGGTCAGGAGTAGCCATGTGACCAGGTCCCACCTGTGAGAAGGCCACACTCTTTTAGCCAACTGATTGGTTCAGGGATGGTCACATGACCCAGGGGTGACCAATGAGAGGGTCCCACGCTCCTTGGCATAGTGATTGACTTGGCAATGGCCTGTGACCCAGTGAGAACCCTACCTGGGACTTTACCTGAAACCACCAGGAAAGAGGCTCCATCTCTCCTGTGCAGTAGCTGAGTTGGCCCAGTAAGAGCTTTGAGCTTCCTGCAGTCATTTCAGCTCCTTATGTGGGAAACTCGTCTGTGAAGGCAGCTTACACAGAGGAGCACAGAGCTAAGCTATAGTGAGAGACACTGATTTGAGCTCTTGAGCACCAGGCAATCTCCCTTCCTTCAAAAAGCAAAGTTGCCCACATCCCACAGCAACCAAACTTACAAACTCTGAGTTGCCACGTGAATGAATCTTGGGAGTGACAGCACTCCCAAGTGCTGAAGTGAGCATTGACCGTCAGGCTCGGAGTCAGATAGACCTGGTTATGGGTCCCAGCTCTGCATCCCTGCATGCTTAACCTCAGGCAGGCTACATCTTTTGTATGAGATGCAGTTACATTCTCTTTGAAATGGAGTTAACACCTGAAGGCAAGCTAGAAGACCCCATACTATTTCCTTGGTTAGAATGTACTACTTCCACTTCTCCATCTTGTGGACTCTTACTTAGCCTTCAAAACCCCACTCATTCTCACCTCCAAGTAGTCTTATTATTCCTTCCAACCCTGCCCCTACAGAGATAATACATATTGAGTGCTTACTATATGTCAGGCATTGTGCAATTGCATTAGGGTACACAATAACCCTAATGGGAGCTAAAATATCCCTATTTTGCAAATAAGGCATCAGAAACTCAAAGAGTTTAATTAACTTACCCAGGATCATACCTTCCTCTCTGGTGGTATCATGGTCCATTTTGTTTCATGTTATTCTCCCCTCCCCACCCCCAACAAGATTCTGAACTCCTTGACCTTGGCAGCCCTGCATCCTCATCCACTCACCAGAGAGCCTTTACCACCGGTCGGAAGCATCCACACACAGGCTGACCACCAAGAAAGACTCATAAACACTCCTTCCTATTTATCTAGCCACGTTTCTCCCCACCTGCATCGCCCTGACATTCACCAAGTGTCCCCGGGATTGCACGAGGAGGGTGCAGCTAATGCCGATGCCGAGAGCTCAGCTTCTCCGTACGTCAGTGCCAAATAAAATCTCAGAGACAGAATTTGGGTGAAGTAGAAAAGCAGAGCTTTATTTTTGCCAGGCAAAGAGGGCTACAGCAGGCTAGCACCCTCAAAACCATGTGCCCCAACTTGCAGAAGACAGTGAGAAGTTTTATAGTAATTGTCCAAAGAGGGTGTGATCAGATTGTGGACATTCCTCTGATGGGTTGGTGGTGAGGGAAGTGGGAGTCAGCATCATTAACTTTCAGGTCTAGCTGGTCTGGGGTCTACATGCGCGTGGGCAGCACATGATTAATCATTAACCTTCCCACCTGGAGGGGGTATGAATATCTGCAGAATGGCTCTGAGATATTGTTGTGTGTATCTGTTGATGGGGAAACAGAATCTTGCCCCAAGGCTGCTCTTGACTGCTTATTTCTCCCTGGTCTCCCATCCCCTCCCTTCTCTGGTTAACAACTGCTTGAATCTGCCAATTGGAACTCAGGGAAGGTCATGGAGGCTAAATGAAAGCTGCTTCCTATAATCAAGGAAATGGGGGACACAGAAAGACCTTGTGCCCTGGAGCACAAGGGGGCACCAACAAGGTCCCTGCACAGGATCATTGCCTCGGGGACCCGAAGGGTATGTAAAGAAGAAAGTGGGTGGCAAGGAGACTTCAGTTAAAGGAGAACCAACCTCCCTGGGTGGCCAGAGACTCTCTACAGATTTGGAAATATCTGCTAGATACATCATTAATAGCTCAGTCAGTAAATCATCTGCCTGCAGTGCAGGAGACCCAGGTTCGATTCCTGGGTCAGGAAGATCCCCTGGGAAGGAAATAGCAACCCATTCCAGTATTCTTGCCTGGAGAACCCCACGGACAGAGGAGCCTGGCGGGCTACAGTCCATGGCATCACAAGAGTCAGACACGACTTAGCAGCTAAAACCACCACCATTATAAATGAAAGTCAAAGGAATATCTATGTTTCCCTTAACCAAAACTGGGAGGATACACAAGAATCTAATACAAGGTTTTATTTGTGGTGAGGGGTTGAGAACAGACTGGATGGCAACAAGTGTGGGAGTTTAGACTTTTCTTTTCTTCTGTTTTGTACTGTTTTGATTTCCAAACTCTAAGAATGTATTATCTATTTAAAATAAAACAAATAAAAAATGTTAAATAACAGGAGAAGAAAGCCCCACTTATCTCCAGCTGACTGTTGCCATGCAAAGATGTGGGTCCGGCATTGCCAGAGTTTGCAGTTCAGAAGAAAACAGAATACAGGATTTTAATGTGAACTAGCCCCATTTTTAAATGTTGGGAATGACTGTATTTCATCAATATAGCACATGTTTTCACATGTGAACATCACTGAATTTGGGGTTCATCTTGCAACTGATGGCATGTCAGGGTTTGTGAGCTTTTCTTCCTTAATGGTACATTAAATGGAGGCACACCTTCAGTCAGTCTCACAGTAGGTTTGATGAAAGGACTTCCCTTGTAGCTCAGTTGGTAAAAAATCTGCCTGCAATGCAGGAGACCTGGGTTCAATTCCTGGGTTGGGAAGATTCCCTGGAGAAGGAAACGGCAACGAACTCTAGTATTCTTGCCTGGAGAATCCCATGGACAGAGGAGCCTGGCAGGCTACAGTCCATGGGGTCACAAGAGTCGGACACGACTGAGCAACTAAACCACCACCAATGTAAATAAATGCTTTGAAATACTGCCCAGCCAAAGAGAGCACACCCAAGGGTCAGATAGGCGAGGGGCTTCTGGACCTGACTCCCCTCGACCATGAGCTCTGAGCTGCCTGTCCCATGAACACAACGTGGCCAGGCCCTCAGCCACCCCTGGCCTCTCACTGGAGAGGGGCCATCAGCTGCCACCACCAGGGCTCAGCACTAAGGCTAGGAAAAGCAGAGGCTGAAGAATGTGTACTGAGTGGGTACAAGACTGCAGAAGGAGTGATTTAAGGACAGACTGGAGTGGGAGGTGGCCTCTCAATCCACCTGCCTTTAGCCCCCGTCCCAGGACCCAGCCTGACGTTCCCCAGAGTCAGGTCTAGTGGGCCTGGAAGTCACATAGACACTTCCCATGTAGACATGTGAGAAACACCCTTGAAAGCAGCACATGCCCCCAAGTAGACAAGACCAGTCTGATGCCCTTCATCCTCTAGATGGAATGAAAGAGGTCTTCCCAGATGGAAAGGGCATGGATACCTGTCTTTGGGGTGTTTGTTTTTGTTTTTTAACTAGCATCTCCCTTTTATTTTGCTCAGAGTTTCTCAGTTTTCCTTTGGGAAACCTCTTCTCCCCAACTTCCCATCAAGAGGGGCTAATCTCATTCCCCCGCCACTGCCAGCTCTAGGGATGGGCACGTGACTCAGGCCTGGCCAATGAGTGTCAGTTCTGAGATTTACCCAAGAGCTACTTACCCCTGGATGGGATGAGGGGTGAGGGGTGGCTCCCTCTGTTGCTGAACCAGCAGGACGTGGGCCTGGAGCTGTTGGCAGCCATCTTTCAGTCCACAAGGCCAGACTGCCCCAGACTCAAGCTAATGCAGAGGAAATCGGGACTTAAGAGATGGAGAGACAGGTATGTGAGCGTGGCGAGAGAGTAAGACCCATCCTGATGACATCTTTTGAGCTCCTAGACCCATCCATTCCTGAAGTCCATGCCATCTTCTTAATTATGTGAACAGTACATTTCTTGTATTACTTAAATTATTTTGAGTTGAACTTCTGTCACTTGTAAATATCCTCAAATAACTACCTATCAATTATACAGTAGTTTATGGAGTCCTTATTGATTAGCCAACACCAGCTAAGAACTTTTTCATCTTTCTTTTATAAATAAGTACACTCCTTGCATGGATACTGTGATATACCACTCAGGTACCCCTTCAAGAATAAAGAACTTTTTTTTTTTTTTTTATTAGTTGGAGGCTAATTACTTCACAACATTTCAGTGGGTTTTGTCATACATTGATATGAATCAGCCATAGAGTTACACGTATTCCCCATCCCGATCCCCCCTCCCACCTCCCTCTCCACCTGATTCCTCTGGGTCTTCCCAGTGCACCAGGCCCGAGCACTTGTCTCATGCATCCCACATGGGCTGGTGATCTGTTTCACCATAGATAGTATACATGCTGTTCTTTTGAAATATCCCACCCTCACATTCTCCCACAGAGTTCAAAAGTCTGTTCTGTATTTCTGTGTCTCTTTTTCTGTTTTGCATATAGGGTTATCGTTATCACCTTTCTAAATTCCATATATATGTGTTAGTATGCTGTAATGGTCTTTATCTTTCTGGCTTACTTCACTCTGTATAATGGGCTCCAGTTTCATCCATCTTTTTATCCCAACTGCAGAAAAGTGCCTCCATCAGACAGTCCTCAGCTACCAGCGCCTTCAGGGATCGCCTCACAGGAAGAGGGCCTTCTTACCTAAGGTGACTTCCTGTTCCCAGGACTTTGTACATCCTGTGACTGATCAAAATGGTGGCATAAAAGCCAGGCCCATTTGCCCCAACTCGGGACAGCTCTTAACGTACTAAGGATATGCCGCCTACAGAACTCACCCCAGGGCCAGCTGAGGCTTCGGCTGGTAGAGCAGGGCAACGCAAACTTCCCTCTCTACCCTACCCGGCTTCTTTCCCTTTCCTTCCACAGGTGTTGGTTCTAAGAATAATTCTTAATAAATATCCTACACACAGAATTCTGTCACAGAATCTGCTTTTTGAGAGCCCAACCTGTTACATACAGCTGGTACCGAAAGTGGGTCAGGAAAGCAGACACTGGGATGAGAGCTTGGAGCTGAAATACCTGCTACCCAGCTGGCAATTCCTGCCCCCCACCCCCCGACAGATAGCCCCCGGCATAGGTGATAAATTAGGATGGCAGCCTGGAAAAGAGAATTCAGTAACTGGTGTGACACATTTGAGAAATATGGTGGAAACAGTAACTGGCAGGACAACTGAACTGGGAGGCTATTGTTAAGCCCAGCTGATCTGGAAAAACATAACAGAGGGTAGAGTGTGGTTAGTCAGCAGTTAAAAGCTAAATGGGAAAGCCAGAGGCCCTGCTGTTGGCATTTAGAGAAGCTGTCATCTCCCTCCATTGGCAGGGCAGAGAAACGAAAACTCCTCCCAGGCTCCAAAGAAGGCTTGACTCTAGCCAAGGCAGGTCCACTCTGCCACAGTCAAAGCCCCAGCTAGGAAAGAGTGGAGCCCTGGAGACCGGGATGGAGACCTCTGGATTGACTCTCCAGGTTCTCCTGAGCCCTCTAAGCCTGCAGAGGACCCGCCCCTTCCTGCTGGGGGCTAGCGCTGCCTCTTCACTGGAAGACTGCAGAGCCCTTGCAGACACAGGATCTGCCCCACTTCTCCTGCTGCCATTGGGCCAACAACTAGGCTTAAGTCACAACAGAAACTAGCTGTGTGCATGTTGGTCTTGATGTGGAAAGATGGGGGTTATACCACAAAGGAGCAGCAGTACAGTCAATGTGGGACTAGGCTTGGACAGAGGGTATTTGGTCAAGAGCCCCAGATCATAAAGTTGGATCAAGGGTGAAAGCAAAGTTTAAGTGAAAGTCGCTCAGTTGGGTCCAACACTTTGCGATCCCATGGACTGTAGTCCATGGAATTCTCCAGGCCAGAATACTGGAGGAGGTAGCCTTTCCCTTCACCAGGGGATCTTCCCAACCAAGGGATCGAACCCAGGTCTCCTGCATTGCTGGCAGATTCTTTACCAGCTGAGTCACAAGGCAAGCTTATCAATTTGGGAGCATTCTTCCAGGATGCAGGATTTAATACTCTGACAAGTACCCCAAGAGACGATGCACACTCGTTACTGTGATGGCCCACATGAAGGGAGAAGCAGCATGGCACACGGGGGAAGAGGGGATGGAAAGGCTCAGAGAGGTGGGCATGCCAGGGGAGATGTACTCTGTAAGGCTGGAAACCCCACCCCACCTCCAGAGGCTGGTGTTACACCCAGTACCCAGAGGACACCCCACTCAGCCAGGCTGTCAGGAGTGTGCAGGTGAGCAGTCCGCCCCAGCCCCCGTCACTTGGAAGTTTAGTGATGGCTCTTCCCTGTAGGCTGGTGCTGGAGATAGGAGATGCTGGACTCGTTCACAGCAATGGGGAAGATATGAACCAAAAAAAAAAAAAAACAGAAGCCATCCAAAGGCAGAAAGATGCAATCTTGTGATGCGTGGTAAGGTGGAGGGGCAAACAGGGGCAAACAGGAAGACCTGCAAAGAGTGACGGAGTTACTGGAATGCAGCATCCCTAGGGTAACATAGATGGGCGCAGCTAATAAGGGTACGACTCCATCTGCACAATCAAAAGAAAGCAGGGATGGGCGGTCAGGAGGCTAACAGTAGGCACCCCAATATAGAATAATAATCCCTTCCCCAGTTTCATACTTGAGCAGGTTTTGGACCTGGAACTCATTAGCTAAAAGGAAGAAGGACCCCAGTCCTCCCCCAGAGTTACTCAGATAACCGAAGGCTGTGGAAAGGGGTTAGCCAAGAAATTCTAGAAGAGCTGGACACAGAACTGAAACTCACACTGGTACTTAAAACTAAGCATCCTCATGGTCCCTGCTAAGATGAGGGGATTGATAAATGGAGTTCTAGCCCAGAACCATCTCACAGTGGTTCCAGCTGCACCCCACCCAATGGTCTCCAAATGGATAATCAGAACTGACATACTTAGTAACTGGCATGTACTCCTCCTTAAGGCTTCCCTTGTGGCTCAGACGGTAAAGAGTCTGCCTTCAATGCAGGACACCTGGGCTCGATCCCTGGGTCAGGAAGATCCCCTGGAGGAGGGCATGGCAACCCACTCCAGTACTCTTGCCTGGAGAATCCCATGCACAGAGAAGTCTGATGGGTTACTGTCCATGGGGTCCCGTAGATTCAGACATGGCTGAGTGGCAAACACACACACATTCCTCCTAATCCTATGAGGTTAGAGCTGTCATGATGGGAAGGATGGATGGAGGCTTTGAAACTGCCGCTTCTGGCTGAAATAGTAAATCAAAACCAGGGTTACATCCCCAAGGGATGACAAAGATTAGTGCTGTTTCTAAAGATCCAAAGGGTGCAGGATGGTAATTCTTTGCTCCACTGAACTCCTGGGTTTGGCCCCCATGGAAACTGCAGACGACCAGAAGTGTGAAAAGTGGCAGCCCTCTAGCACGTGCCTTACCAGGTATGACACGGCCGCTATAGAGGTTACCGTGAACTCTGGAACACGTTATGAAGCCATTCATTTGATGAATGTGTTTTCCTCAGGCTTCCCTGGGGGCTCAGTGGTAAAGAATCTGCCTGCTAATAATGCAGGAGACTCAGGAGACGCGAGTTCCATCCCTGGGTCGGGAAGATCCCCTGGAGAAGGAAAGGACAACCCACGCCTGTACTCTTGCCTGGAGAATCTCATGGGCAGAGGAGCCTGGGTCACAAAGAGTTGGACACAGCTTAGCAACTCGACAATAAACCATCCCAGTCAAGAAACAGAATCAAAAAGAGTCCACACTCACAAGGAACAGATGACAGTATGCACCCACCACTCTTACCAGGGTGCTGCCTTCGTGGTCCAAGGAGACGAGCACTATTCGGCCTGCTGCCAAGCGTCGCGTTGACCCAGTACTCCGCCCACACTCTGCTGAGAAGACCGAGGAACAAGGGGCACCAGCGTGCTGGAGGCCAGAGGGCGAGAGAGAAAACTAATAGACCCAGGGGCCCACCGCATCAGTAAAATTTCTGAGAATCCAGTGGTCTGCTAAATACTGGAGCATGTCTCCGTAGTAAAGGCAAATTATTTCATCTTTCACTTCCCATCATGAAGAAGAAAACACAACACCTGACTGATGAGTCTGGAGGCGACATATTCCATTAGCTGGGAATCCTGCTCCAACTCCCCAGGCCAGGTGACATGAAGGACCACCACAGCCCAGAGCAAGGAAGGGCCCCACAGAAGGTTCCAGCTGCTGCTATGTTAGCCTTATGGCTTGGGCCGTGTGACCCCGTAGACCCTGTGGGGTCAGACATAAAGGACAGTGACATGTACAGAATCAGGTAGTGACAGGATACACTTCCTGCATGGCTCAGTTGATAAGGAAGCTGCCTGCAATGCTGGAACCTGGGTTCCATCCCTGGGTCAGGAAGATCCCCTGGAGAAGGAAATGGCAGCCCACTCCAGTACTCTTGCCAGCAGAATCCCATGGACAGAGGAGTCTGGTGGGCTATAGTCCATAGCATCACAAGAGTCGGACATGACTGAGTGCTATCTTTCTTTTCCAGTGATAGGGAGGCTGCCACATGAAGTGTGGCAGACTCTAAAGAGAGAATCACTATGGCGGTCTCGGGGATTTCTAAGCAAGGAGATCATTTACAGCCAAGAACCATACACCTTCTGAAAAACAGGTTGTGGTGTGCTCCTGAAAACAGAGCAGCCGATCACAAGACACTGAGCAATCCTGTCACCAGGACTGCCCGCCATGGGCCGGGTCTGTCAGACCCACCGCCTCAGAAGGTGGGCGCATCTTGAGCGGAACACTAACAGGACTTGAGTTCACAGCATGCTACACCGCAGGCAGAAAGGCCCCCGCCATCGCCACTATTGCACCAGCACCAGCTCGTACAGACTGCCACATCAGGCTCCTGTGCCACCTGGCCGGAGAGGAAGACAGACCTCTGGGTTGGTTTGGGTCGGTATGTGGCAAATGGCTATACAGGACTGACCCTGCCGCCCCTGAAAGACCAGGAGTAGAGACATGTTTCAGCAGAGACTTGTCTTTCCTGCCCATGGTTCTCTACCCAAGGGCTTATGAAGCATTTGATTCACTGGCACATGACCCCCCATAACATCACCTCAGACCGAAAAACCCACCTTAAGAGCTATAATCCAGGAAGTGTGGGAATGGACTGGCCCGAAACCAAAGGATCCACCGGTAACACCACAGCCCACCACCCAAAACCTGCAGCCAGATGGAGCAGTGTGACGGGGTGGAGCTGAGACACAGTGGAAAAGCCAGCTCAGAGACAAGGCCCCGTGAGGCTTTGGCAGGACCACTTTAAATCAGACGCCTTGTACTGCCCTGTGTCCCCAGTGGGGAGGATGCACGGGTGGAGGCCAAAGTGGCCTTCTCCCCGTCGTCCCCAGTGACCCCTCCCCGCTTAGGGAGTCTCTGCTCTCCATCCCTCAGCTCCGGGCTCTGTGGGTTTAGACACCTTTGTCTCCAAAGAAAGGACACTCGTGCCGGTGGACACAGCAAGAGTCCCTTAATCTATACATTACAGTTGCCTCCTTGGCACTTCAGGCTCCTGCGTCAGGGCACCAGCAAGCAAGAACAGTCACCGTTCTGGACTGAGCAGCTGTCCCTGGACGTCAGAGACAGGCCACCCTTGGGGACAAGGAAGAATGCACTGACACCTCGGCGGTGCCCTTGGGCGCCTCTCGGCACTTCCATGCCCATGTGGACAGGAGACTGACCAGTGCAGCCACCCTGGCCTGAAAAGGATGTGGTGACCAGAGTCTCCGTCCCCGTAGAGATGAAACCCGAGAGGGAGGGATGGTGAAGGGTCTGCTGAGGAGTGGCCTTGCAGCCCTGAGACCACAGCCTTGGCGAGGGAGCAGTCGTTCACCCACTAGCCTCTCCCTCCCAATTTCCCAGAGAGGTGCATCGCCCAGATGGCTCTGTCAGGCACCACCCAGGTCTCCCTGAACCGACAGAGGACTCACCGCCCTGGCAGGTGGTTGTCAGCCCCCCCACTTCATTCCCCAGGTTGGGCAGACCTACATGCCATGATGGACCAGCATGCAGGCACCAAGGCCCAGCCCGTTCACCACAGCTCAGGACTCCCTGAAGTGCCATCCTGCCCTCAGAACTCCCTGCAGCTGAGCTTCCATCGAGACAGCGTCGTAGGTGGGCATCCCCTCTGGCCCAGTCCTGTATCTGTCCTCCCCCTTCCAAAGACATCGATCTGCAGAGCAGTCCCTAATAATCCCCCTGCCTGCCGCATCACAGAGACCAGCCCTAAATCATTCCCTGAGTCCTAGCAGCAGAGACCGCGCTGCAGAGCTCTTCTGGCCCAAAGCCCATACACCTTCCTCTAGAGCATCAGGCCTTCTTTACCCACAGACCCAAAAAGTCAGCACATGCAAGACCCAGAAGAGGAGATGCCGAGCAGGCCTCTTCATGGAATTCACAGCAGCCAGATTTGGGCTCCATACTAGGAATGTCCATCTGATTCCCTAAGCTGCTGCACGGTGTGCTGAGTCCCACCCGGGGCGGGGGAGGGCAGACGCTCAGCTTCGGTTTCCTCAACTCCAAAATGGGACCAGTAAGGCTGTCCACGTGCATGTTTGCACGCCTGCGGGGGCTCCTGGCAGGCAGACACCTCTGAGAATGCAGCCATTATCATTCAGGAGCCGTGGAGCTAATTAGCCTCGCTGCTGATGCAACAGGAACTCACAGCGGCAACTGGCCTGCGGAGGGGAGGAGAGGCTAGAACATCTCATTTTGACAAATGGCTTTTGTTTACCCACGACTGGCAAACAAACGCTCCACGCCGTGTGGCTAATCACCTAAAAATAACAGCGCATATGTCCCCTCTGAGGAGCGTTCCTTGCTAACAAGCACAGAGGCTGTAGGCTGTTGGCGGGGGAAGCTCTGTGCTCCCCTCCCTGCCCCCCACAGCCCTGTGAGAGGACCCGAAGGCTCTGGCCACCCAGCTTCCTATTCCGCACGTCCAGCCTTCACCCAGTCCCTCCAGCCCCAAGAAGCCGGCCCTCCCTTCTGTGGCCCCAGCCGTGGCCCCCAGCTGCACTCCGGGGTCAGGCGTCGCCACTCACTTGCCAGGGCTGCACCCCGGTCTCCTCATGGCTCTGTCCTGCCCAGGACGGGCCTCCCATAACACACAGGTCCGACCACTGCCTACAGCCCTCCCTGGCTTCTGGCCCTCAAGACCATGCCATCCTGGTGTTCCCCAGCTTGGCTTGGCCATCAGCACTCGCTCTCCTGGTGCCCTGAGGGCACCCAGACTCTCAAGTCTCCAGGCCCCTGCAGATGCCAGGAGCAGGGCCGCTTCTGTCTACAGTGGCCCTCAGTGCTCTCCGCCAAGGGCACGGAGATGGGAATGCTGTCTCTGGTGGTGACAGATGAAGGGAGTCTTCTCCCAAACTCCAGGCCTGTGAGTCCAACCACTTACTCGATGTCTCATCTTGGTTGTCAAGATGCATCTCAACAGTATGTCCAAACACACACACACACACACGTATGCACACTCACGCATGTACAAACACACAGGCACACACATGCACTCACAATCCCCCTGCTATCACCTCAACCCTTCCAGCTGCTCAGGCCAAAAGTCCTAGAGCTGCCTTTGACTCCTCTCTTCCTCTCCCAGCCCCTAACCAACCCTTCAGCAGACGGACCAGCTCCATCTTCCAAACCCATCAGACTCGCCCCCAGCACTGCCATCCCGTCTCCACCTCTGGCCTCTGCCTCAGCCCACCACACAGCCCCCAGGGGATCCTTTTAAAACTGCTCACAAACTGTCCCTCCTCCTCTCCAAACCCTCCTGCAGGTTCCGCGTCTCAGAGTCAAGCCAAGTCAGGGAGGGTAGCCAAATATAGCAAGTAAAAATACAGGACACCTGAAATACAGGACCTCTGAAATTTGAATTTCAGAGAGAGGCAAATTAGACTGGGACACGCTTATATTAAAAAGCCATCTATTGTTTAGCTGAAATTCACATTTAACGGGGTGTTCTGTATTTTTTCCAGCAGCCAGGCCCGCCCCCACGCTCCCCTCCCCCACGCTCGCGTCACCCCCACCCTCCCTGGCAGCCGGGACTGGCTTTCCCCAGGGCTCCTCAAGAGATTCTTCCATATCCCAGACAGTTTCCTCGGCCGACAGAATTTTCCTCTACATCACTTTTGGCTTGCCCCCTCGCCCGCTCCACCAAGGCCTGCCCTGACCCCCTAGACCCAACAGCAAGCACCCTTGCCGCTTTGCTTCCTCTTTCTCCACAGCCCGTGTCCCCGCCCACCAGAAAGTCATCTCCTCGAAGGCAGAGATTTGTCTGTTTTGTTCACAACTGTATCCCTACACTTAGCACTGTGCTTGGCACATCATCGTCAGTAACTATTTGTGGAATAAATGACGTCTCTGCTGTCCCGCCCCCACGTTGCCTGGCAACGCCTCCTCAAACTGCAGGGACCGCTGCCCGGCCTCTCCTGACCACGCTCAGGGGGCACCAGGAAGGAAGCATCACCCCTCGTCTGTGCAGCCGCCGGGGCTGCCCCCAGACACAGCACAATCCAGCCCATCCTGGTTGATACTCTCCCACAGCTCCAAAGAACGCGGGTGTGCTGGCTGCATTTCCTAAATTAAAAAAAAAAAAAAAGTGGGACTTCCCTGGGGGTCCAGTTAAGGATCGTGCTCCCAATTTCGGGGACGGGGGTTCAATCCCTGGTCGGGGAACTAAGATCCCGCATGCTGGATGGCGAGGCCTAAAAAAAACAAAAGAAATGGTGACAGGGATGAGCCACGTGTTAATGAGGACAGTGTGTGAGCCAGTAGATTTAAAATATCTGGAGAGAATCCAGGCTGCAGAGTCTGAAATCAGCAGCTCTCCTTAGCCTGTATTAGAGCTGTTCTCTCACTCTTTACAGGCATTCCCACTCATCCAGGGGCCCCACCAAGGTGGGAATCGTGTCCCATTCCCCTGTTTATCCCCAGTGCCTGATCGATCGGAGGTGCTCAGTAAAGGTGAAGGAATGAGCAAAGTGTGCATGTGAGTGAGTAAGGAATTAAATAGCTTAGGAAAGAAAGAGAGTTCTAGTCCAAGGCTTAGCCTGAGAGGGGCTGTTTTGAGACCCCTCGTCCCTAAAGGTAAAGTGTCTTGCTCTTTAGCTCTGCTGAGAAAAGAAGGATGAAGGAAGAGGAGTCAGTCCTCCCTGTAGCCCACGTCCCATCAAGCACGTCCATGTTAGCACCCCAAAAGGCAGCTATTGTGACCTCCTGGTCCAGATGGAGAGACTGAGCCCCAAGGAGATGCAGCCCTTTGCAGAAGGTCACACTGTGAGTGGCGAGTGGAGATGGGGCTGGGTCTCGGCCATAGCCTAGCTGCCTCGCCCCAGGTTACAATGACCACGGCGGAAGGGGCACTCTGTTCCCTGGATGCGCTTTTGCACAGTTCAGGGAGGCCCCCTGAGCAGGAAGGTGGGACAAGTCAGACTGCACAAGAGAACAGACCATGTGGCTTTGCTCCAGTCTCCCACTGGCTGTCCAGGGGGCCCGGCCTGGCTCCCTTCCACGTCTGCACTGTTCCCTTCTGCCTCTGACCACAGTTCCTGGGCCCACACCAGTTTCAGAGCCAGGCTGATGCAGGCGCCTGCCCGGAATCATTGCATTTGTCTCAACATTTTTTTGATATTAATATCATTCTGGACTAATGAGTCTGGCCCACTTCGTCCCAGCTGGAGCCTCGGATGTCTGCTGATTAATTTGTGCAGAACTCGTGGAGGGAGGTAAGGGGGGAGGGGGGGAAGGAAGAGAAGGGAGGAGGAGGGAGAGCTGCGTGGCTTCCAGAGTAGAAACAGGTTTCCTCTGCTCCCCAGTGATTTTCCGCAGGTTCTTAAGCCCCCTGCCAGTGATGGGCGCAGAAACGAGGAGGCCCCTCCCCCCACCCCCGGGTACTTGCTGTCCCCAGTTCAGGGGGAGGAGACACGTGCTTTCCCCAGGGTGCGAAGGTGCAGGCTCCAGGCGAGCCCACAGCAGGGACTGGAGGAGCAGGCTCCTGCCTCACGCCAGCCCGGCCGTGTCGCCTGGGGGCAGGCGTAGTCCTCCCTCAGCCTCGTTTGCTCGTCAGAGAAACAGGAGCAAAGACCCCAGGGGAGCACAGTCAGTCTGAACTCAGACATGTCGACTTGGCTTCCAATCCCAGCTCCCCCATTTGGGGCCAGGTGGCCTTGGGCAAGCCACTTAACCTGTGTAACGGGACAGTAAACAGCAGCTGCCTGAGTTGCAAGGATTGAACAAGCTCATAAAAGTGCAGCGCTCAGCCTGGCACTCAGCAGGGCCCAGTGCTAAATGATCAGCAGCTAACTGTCAGCACACACAGCAATAGTCAACCGAGGAAGCAGAGCCTCGTGGCCCCACTCGGTGGAATATTACACAGCCACCAAAAAGGATGCACAGCCGTTTACAGGCTGGTCCAGGAAAGGCCCCTGCTCAAATGACCGCAATATACCTACTTGAGAGAATCTCATCGCCCTTTCACAGCAGGGGTAGCCAAGCCTCAGAGGAAGGACTTGATTTGTCCCAGGCCCCCGGGGAAGCACACAGCTGAACTGGGAGTCAAAGATAAGGAAGATCAGCCTCACAATGAAATCTCTTTCCTCTTGGCCATGATCCCTGCACATCAAATTTTAAAAATTGATTCATTAAAGTCATGAGCTTGCAGACATTTCATTCTGGTTCCTGTCCATGTGACTGATATTTTTGTGCCATAGATAATCATTTTTTAAGGCAGATAATAATCCCCATCCCATGTTTCCCACTTGGCTGACATGCTGATCAAAGGATCTAATGGCTGTGGGAGAGTTTTGGAAATAGGAAATGGCTGGGCCCGGGGGAACAACGGTCAGCATCATTACAGGACCTGGGTGACTGAGCTTAATGTTACACATCCATTCATTCATTCAACAGGCATGCATAACGTCTAAAGGTACGTGTTCTAGGCTTATGGCAGAAAGTGAAGAGGAACTAAAGAGCCTCTTGATGAAAGTGACAGAGAAGTGTGAAAAAGCTGTCTTAAAACTCAACATTCAAAAACCTAAGATCATGGCATCCAGTCCTATCACTTCATGGCAAATAGATGGGGAAACAATGGAAACAGTGACAGACTTTATTTTGGGGGGCTCCAAAATCTCTGCAGATTGTGACTACAGCCATGAAATTAAAACATGCTTGCTCCTTGGAAGAAAAGCTATGACCAACCTAGATAGCATATTAAAAAGCAGAGATATTACTTTCCCAACAAAGGTCCATCTAGTCAAAGCTATGGTTTTTCCAGTAGTCGTGGATGGATATGAGAGTTGGACTATAAAGAAAGCTGAGCACTGAAGAATTGATGCTTTTGAACTGTGGTGCTGGAGAACATTCTTGACAGTCCCTTGGACAGCAAGAAGATCCAACCAATCCATCCTAGAGGAGATCAGTCCTGAATATTCATTGGAAGGACTGATGCTGAAGCTTAAGCTCCAATACTGTGGCCCCCTGATGCGAAGAGCTGACTCACTGGAAAAGACCCTGATGCTGGGAAAGATTGAAGGCAGGAGGAGAAAGGGCCAACAGAGGATGAAATGGTTGGATGGCATTACCGACTGGATGGACATGAGTTTGAGCAAGCTCCAGAAGTTAGTGATGGACAAGGAAGCCTGGCGTGCTGCAGTCCATGGGGTCGCAAAGAGTCAGACATGACTGAGCAACTGAACTGAACGTGTTCTAGGCTTAGAAGATAGAGCAGTGAACAAAAGAGATGACACTCCTGGTCCCTTGAAGCTGACATCCTTGTGAAGGAGACAGACCGTAGATAAACAGATACAAGTGTTACAGAGGAGAAGAAAGCAAGGTAAAGGCACTGGGGAGTGAGGTTCTTTGTCTGTAGTGTCACAGAGGGCTTCTCTGTAAGGTGACTTGGAGGCTAAGTGTTTTGTTTTTCCTTTTCTTGGAAGCTAAGTTTTAAAAAAAAGTATGAAGGTAAATGATGATATCAAAAGTAAATGCATTCCAGTTCAAGGGAGCAATAGCAAGTGCAAAGGCCCTGAGGCAGGAGTATACCTTTGATGTTCAAGAAATGCCAAGGCCAGTGTGGCAAACGTCAGGAGAGACTGATAATAAAGGGGGTCCAGCAGGGATGCATAGAATGTAGGGCCTTGTAGGCCATTGTAAGAGCTTCAGGATTTACACAGCTCAACTCAAGGATTTAGTTTACCATTTTCTCATTTGACGTATTATTTGCATTGCCTTTTCCTTCCAACAATTCCCCATCTCTGACTGGATCAAACCAAATTCATTGGCATGGCACTCACGGCCTTTCAGAGTCCTGGCCCCCATGGACCTTTCCAGCCTCCAGTCTCCTGGTTTCCCATGCCCCGCTCTCAACCCCTCCACCCACCTCTATGCCTTCACCCACGCAGTTCCCTCTGCCTGGCTTCACTCAGGCTCACACTTAACAAATATTTGGTCAGCACCATTAGGTGTCAGGCACTATGGGAGGTATCAGGGGGGAAATGGAAACATTTGCCCCTGTCCCTGTTCTTCAGGCCTCTAGCAGAGAGGACAAACATTAACCAGGAAAGTGTGGGGAAATGAGTGTGTGATTCCCAGAGCTGTGGGGCCATGGCAACGGCTAACGGGGCCCCCACTCTGGGCTGGGGGGCGGTCAGGCTGACTCAAGGATGAGCAGCAGTCAGCCCAGGGCAGAGGTGGGGAGGAAGAACCCACCCCCGGAGAACAGCCAGAGGAGAGGGGAGAGGAGGCCAGCCTCACACGACCCCATGGATGAGCTCAGGAGTCAGGCCTTGATACCGAGGCCCATGCAGGGCTTGGTGGCCAGAGGCTCAGCTGACTTCCCACCTGGCACATCCTCTGTGCCCAGCTTCCTCCTGGGTACCTGAACCAGGCCAGGAAGGGAGCTCAGCAAATAGGCAGCACCCGCCTGGCTCAGCGCTGGGTAAACAGGACTCTGCCCTGCAATTCAGCCCGCAGCTGCACGGGGATAAATATTTGCCTAGAGCCCCATGTCTCCTGATGACTGTTGGGGCATCTGCCAGGCAGACCTGACGGAGGGGAGCTGGCAGGAGAGGGATCAGCCTCAGGGGACCCCCGTGTCTCACTCTCTGGGGTGCTGGGGTACAGGACCCAGACCTGGAAGACCCCTGGCCAGGGCACCCTTGAAGGGCTCTGCCCAGGGTTCAGTGGGGTCTCGGGAAACCTGATGCCAGCTGAAAGCCAAGAACAGAGAGTGACCTGGAGAAGGACAGCCCTGGCCACACCCGGCCACAGAGGAGCAGCCAGTGCGCCCCACCTTCCTCGCTCACTTCCCCTCCCCCTACTTCTTCTGAATACAGTACATACGCCTGGATATGTTAACTCTGCATCCGGCAGGGGAGAAGGGAACTGGGAAACTGTACTCCTCCTCTTGGAGCCTTTTGAATGATTTACCTTGTGCATTATTCAAATGAGTATTCAAAGGAGTAAACTGTAAGGTAATATGTGTTCATAATTTTGGTTGTTTATTTATTTTACAGTAGGTCCCTGTTGGTTACCTCTTTTAAATATAGAAGTGTGTACATGTTAATCCCAAACTCCCAGTCTATCCCTCCCCTCTGGCCTTCCCCTGCTGGTAACCATCAATTCCTTATGTAAGTCTGTGAGTCTGTTTCTGTTTTGTAAATAAGTTCACTTGTATCATTTTTTTTATATGTTCATAATTAAAAAAAAAATTGTGAAGAAGAGTGTATGAGTTGCAAATTAAAGTTCCCTGACCCCCTGATCTCGCTTTCCAACAGAACCTCATCTGAACTTGGGTGAGATTTCATTTTTGTTATAAATAGCATCATGGGGTACATTCTGCTTTCTACCTACATGTACGCCCGGGACACCTTGCCACACTCACACATCCGGGGCCACCTCCTGCTTCTCATTCACTGAATTTGTCCTGTAGTTTGGATGTACTGTGATTCATTACACAGTCCCCTTTGATGGGCATTTGTTTCTAGTTTGTTGCTATTACAAACATTACTGTACTGAATGTCCTTTTACCTGTATCTTTGCATATTTGCTGAAGCTGATTTGTGGAATAAATTTCAAGCTGGAGGCCTAGTGGCTTGTTCATGTACACATTCAACAGAATTGCCAATTACCCTCCATAATGCCTGTGCCATCCTCATGAGAGTGCTCATTTCCCCATCCCCAGGTATAAGACAACCTTTAGCTCTTTGTTAAACTTATGGGTGAAAAATGGTACCTCATTTTTATTTCTTTTTTTTTTTTTTCATTTTTATTTCTATTTCTTAATTTTTAGTGAGGGTAGACATCTTTCAGGCATGTGCTTGTTATGTATTTCTTTTTCCGTGAACTGTGAACTTCATACACTTTGAACAGTTTTTGGGTAGGGCTTTTCTTTCTTTGTTTTATATCAACAGTGGCACCTGTGGTGAATATTGTATTCAATAACCTCTCATGAAATAGAAAAATGTATGTCCACACCCAGGCAAGGGCTGGAGGCAGTCCCAAGACAAAAGACAGCCAACAAGCTTTGAATCCTATGAAACGCGAAGCACCTGATTTTAAGTGGACTGGGTCTCCATTTTCTTGTCAGTAAAGTAGAAAAATACAGTAACTCCTGTTCATTAGTGAGAAAAGCACAAAATTGTTTTTATAAATCGGAATAATTCAGAAGCAATTGACAGAAAACCAATCAAAACTGGCATAAACACAAGAAGGAAATGTATTGACTCGTGTGAATAAAAGCTTGGGTTTCAGGAATGGCTGGATCCAGGTGCTCAGACATCGCCAAGCCTCCTCTGTCTCTCCTCCTCTTGCAGTTCGGCTTTCCCTTGTAGTCTCAACCTAAATGTACTAAGATGGCCCTCAGCAGATCAACACGTTATCGTCGTGGTTCAACGGCCCATGAAGAGTAACTATTCTCCAGCAGCTCCACAAAAATCCAGAGACCAGCTTTGATTGGTCCAGACAAGGTCATAGGTCGTCATCAAGCTAATCATTCAGGTCTGAGTGATAGATTATATAAGATGAGGGATAAGAGTGAGTCCTGTATGAAGCGTATGGCCAGAATATGAGAATGGGAAATTTTGACTGCCATTACTAAAAGAAAAAACAGGCTAAAATTACAGCTGTCCCTACACTGGATTCCAGCCCTGCCCTGTCTGCGTGCCCCTGGACAAGCCATTGCTTCTCTCTGGCCCTTGAGTTCCTCGCCTGTAAAACCTGGGCATTAAATTCAAGCACTGTTTTGATCTCCTACAGATCAAACATCCGTCTCTTGGCAGGTTTCCGTCTCTCTGAATCAGTGACTTACATCCTCCCTCCTACTATCTCATGACAGCATCCAGCTAACCTGCCTTGATTCAGACGAAAGAGACTCCAGGAACTGCGATCTTTCTTTACCAAGAAAAGGAAAATGATAAAAATTTTGGTACCTCTGCCACAAACTCTGTAACATTTACTTATTATAAGGTCAATCACTTGGAACAATGATGTTGTTTTAAAGGATCAAGAAGAATAGGAAATTAGATATTTGATAATGTTTGACAGATACAATCATGTTTCAGCCTCAGCACTGACTTTTTAAAATCCTGTCCTTTTTAAAATTGTAAATATCAAGACAATCCCAAGTTGCAAGGAATACAAGGTAGAAATGCTCGTGGCATTTAAAAGTTTGCTTTGCAATTTCAGTATTCTCTGTAATTACATAAACAGAGACAGAAGGAGAAACTTTAGTGTCAAGCCTGCACTCAACATGGAGGAGACAATGGCAGCCCACTCCAGTATTCGTGCCTGGAAAATTCCATGGATGGTGGTGCCTGGCAGGCTATGGTCCAAGGGGTCACAAAGAGTCAGACATGACTGAGGGACTGAGTGGGCAGGCTGCACTCAATCCAGGTAACTGAAAATGTAAGAAACTGTGCTGGTTGTCTCTGCAATATTAATATTTAGCATGCAAGATATCCGAGGGGTTTTGTTGCACTGGGTACAATGTTTAAATAATTAAACATATTTAAAATGTGAAGTTCAAGTATGATATTTATGGAGGCCTCTGCTTTGGAGAGCACAGTGCCAGGTGATCTGTGAGCTTTACAATGCGTGCACCTAAGTGGAGTTCTGCTGGGTGTCCTCCCGCAAGATGCTTCACTTCATTAGGCTTTGGTTTCTTCATGTGTCATGGAATCCCTTGCAAACCCAAGGAAATCGAACAGAGAAACAAAAATTTTTTAAAAGCAAAACAAAAGGACAGATCAAAATGTGTCACTGTAACATGGAGACGTCAGTGGCTCCATTGGTGGCCTTTCATTTAACAATGTGCAAAGGGCATTAAGTTGAAACACATGAAGCTCCAGTTTTAACAGATCAAAACAGCCAAATAAAGGCAATTTTGCATACAACACAGTTGATCCCTGAACAACATGGACTTGAACTGTGAAGGTCCACTTAGTGTAGACTTTTTTTCAATAGTAAATACTACAGTACCACATGATCCACGGTGAGTGGATCCATGGACGCAAAACGGCAGGGACAGAGGAACTGTAGACATACAGGGCCAACTGTAAGTTATAAGCTGATTTTCAACTGTGTGGAGGGTCCTAATATATGAAAACCAGTAGTTTGTGGTTCTTTTCTAGCACATAGACATATTTTATTTTAAAAACACAAACTGAGATATTTCACATGACAAACAGATTTCTAGTCTCTGCTTAGAAGAAAAAATTCCTACACAAACACATACGAGAAAACTGTTGTGATCATGGGTTGGGCAAAGATGCCTTTGCTACACAACAGTAAAAGAATGACCAATACAGTACAAGAAAAAGGTGATAAACTGGACACCATCAAAATTAAGAATTTCTTCTCTTCAAGGACAATGTTAAGAGAATGAAAAGATTTCACACTTGAGAGAATGTGTTTGCAAATCAAATATTTGACTTAGAACAATCTGTATCTTGACATACAGAGAACCCTGAAATCTTTGAGGACATAAATCTTTTTTATCTATCATATAAATAGATAAGATTCTATTTATATGAAATGTCCAGGAAAATCCACAGAGAAAGAGGGAGGGAGAATTGGTGATGGGAGTTGGGGGTGATAGATAAAAGGTATGAGATTTCTTTTTGAGGTGATAAAAATGTTTTAAAGTTGACTGTGGTGATGGTTACACAGTTGTTTGAATATACTAAAAATCACTGAATTGTATACTTTATTTTTAATTGGAGGGTAATTGCTTTACAATAAATATTGTGTTGGTTTCTGCCATACATCAACATGAATCTGCCACAGGTATACATATGTCCCTTCCCTTTTGAACCTCCCCGCCTCCTCCCGCCACATCCCACCCCTCTAGTTTGTAACAGAGCACCAGGTTTGAGCTCCCTGTGTCATAGAGCAAATTCCCACTGGCCATCTATTTTACATATGGTAATGTATATGTTTCAATGCTACTCTCTCAATTCGTCCCACCCTCTCCTTTCCCCACTGTGTCCTCAAGTCTGTTCTTTATATCGGCATCTCCATTGCTGCTGCAAATAGGTTAATCAATACCATCTTTTAAGGTTCCATGTATATGCATCAATGTACAATATTTGTTTTTCTCTTTCTGACTTACTTTACTGTATATAATAGGCTCTAGGTTCATCCACCTCATTAAACTCACTCAACTGCATTCCTTTTTATAGCTGAGTAACATTCCATCATGTGTGTATGTATATATACCACAATTTCTTTATCCATTCATTTGTTGATGGATATCTAGGTTGCTTCCATGTACTAGTTATTGTAAATAGTGCTGCAATGAACATTGGGATACATGTGTCTGTTTCAATTCTGGTTTCCTTGGGGTATATGCCCAGTAGTGGGATTGTAGGGTCATATGGTAGTTTTATTCCTAGTTTTTAAAGGAAACTCCATATTGTTCTCTATAGAGGCTGTATCAATTTACATTCCCACCAATGGAGCAACAGGGTTCCCTTTTCTCCACACAGTCTCCGGCATTTATTGTCTGTAGATTTTTTTGATGATGGCCATTCTGACCCGTACGAGATGATACCCCATTGTAGTTTTGATTTGCATTTCTTTAATAGTGAGTGATGTTGAGCATCTTTTCATGTGTTTATTAGCCACCTGTATGTCTTCTTTGGAGAAATGTCTGTTCAGGTATTTTGCCCACTTTTTGATTGGGTTGTTCATTTTTCTGATATTGAGTTGCATGAGCTGCTTGTGTATTTTGGAGATTAATTCTTTGTCAGTTGTTTCATTTGCTATTATTTTCTCCCATTCTGAGGGCTGTCTTTTCACCTTGCTTATAGTTGCCTTCATTGTACAAAGCTTTTAAGTTTAATTAGGTCCCACTTGTTTATTTTTGTTTTTATTTCCATTACTCTAGGAGGTGAGTCATAGAGGATCTTGCTGTGATTTAGGTCAAAGAGTGTTCTGCTATGTTTTCTTCTAAGAGTCTTATAGTTTCTGGTCTTACATTTAGGTCTTTAATTCATTTTGAGTTTATTTTTGTGAACAGTGTTAGGAAGTGCTCTAATTCCATTTTTTTACATGTAGCTGTCCAGTTTTCCCAGCATCACTTATTGAAGAGACTGTCTTTTCTCCATTGTATATTTCTGCCTCCTTAATCAAAGATAAAGTGCCCATAGATGTGTGGGTTTATCTCTTGGCTTTCTATCAGAAAGAGATATTAAGGGAACAATCCCATTCACCACTACAACAAAAAGAATAAAATACCTATGAATACACCTACCTAAAGAGACAGAAGACCTATATGCAGGAAACTATAAGACACTGATGAAAGAAATCAAAGATGACATGAACAGATGGAGAGATATACCATGTTCTTGGATTGAAAGAATCAATATTGTGAAAATGACTATACTACCCAAAGCAATCTACAGATTCAGTGCAATTCCCTATCAAACTATCAATGGTATTTTTCACAGAATTATTAATAAAGCAAAAAAATGCCACAATTTGTATGGAAATACAAAAGATTCCAAGTAGCCAAAGCAATTTTGAGAAAGAAGAAGGAGCTGGAGGAATCAACCTTTCAGACTTCAGACTATACTACAAAGCTACAGTCATCAAGACAGTATCATACTGGCACAGAGACAGAAATATAGATCAATGGAACAAAATAGAAAGTCTGGAAATAAATCCACGCACCTATGGACACCTTATCTTTGACAAAGAAGGCAAAAATATACAATGGAGAAAAGACAGTCTCTTCAATAAGTGGTGCTGGGAAAACTGGTTCGGTTCAGTTCAGTTCAGTCACTCAGTCATGTCTGACTCTTTGCGACCCCATGAACTGCAGCACGCCAGGCCTCCCTGTCCATCACCAACTCCCGGAGTTTACTCAAACTCATGTCCATCGAGTTGGTGATGCCATCCAGCCATCTCATCCTCTGTCGTCCCCTTCTCCTCCTGCCCCCAATCCCTCCCAGCACCAGGGTCTTTTCCAATGAGTCAGCTCTTCGCATGAGGTGGCCAAACTATTGGAGTTTCAGCTTCAGCCTCAGTCCTTCCAATGAACACCCAGGACTGATCTCCTTTAGGAAAGACTGGTTAGATCTCCTTGCAGTCCAATGGACTCTCAAGAGTCTTCTCCAACACCACAGTTCAAAAGCGTCAATTCTTCGGTGCTCAGCTTTCTTCACAGTCCAACTCTCACATCCATACAAGACTACTGGAAAAACCATAGCCTTGACTAGACAGACCTTTGTTGGCAAAGTAATGTCTCTGCTTTTCAATATGCTATCTAGGTTGGCTATAACTTTCCTTCCAAGGAGTAAGCGTCTTTTAATTTCATGGCTACAGTCACCATCTGCAGTGAGTCTGGAGCCCAAAAAAATAAAGGCTGTCACTGTTTCCACTGTTTCCCATCTATTTCCCATGAAGTGATGGGACCAGATGCCATGATCTTAGTTTTCTGAATGTTGAGCTTTAAGCCAACTTTTTCACTCTCCTCTTTCACTTTCATCAAGAGGCTTTGTAGTTCCTCTTCACTTTCTGCCATAAGGGTGGTGTCATCTGCATATCTGAGGTTATTGATATTTCTCCCGGCAATCTTTATTCCAGCTTGTGCTTCCTCCAGCCCAGCGTTTCTCATGATGTACTCTGCATATAAGTTAAATAAGCAGGGTGACAATATACAGCCTTGATGTACTCCTTTTCCTATTTGGAACCAGTCTGTTGTTCCATGTCCAGTTCAAACTATTGCTTCCTGACCTGCATACAGGTTTCTCAAGAGGCAGGTCAGGTGGTCTGGTATTCCCATCTCTTTCAGAATTTTCCACAGTTTGTTGTGATCCACACAGTCAAAGGTTTTGGCATAGTCAATAAAGCAGAAATAGATGTTTTTCTGGAACTCTCTTGCTTTTTCGATGATCCAGCGGATGTTGGCAGTTTGATCTCTGGTTCCTCTGCCTTTTCAAAACCAGCTTGAACATCTGGAAGTTTACAGTTCACGTATTGCTGAAGCCTGGCTTGGAGAATTTTGAGCATTACTTTACTAGCGTGTGAGATGAGTGCAATTATGCAGTAGCTTGAGCATTCTTTGGGATTGCCTTTCTTTGGGATTGGAATGAAAACTGAACTTTTCCAGTCCAGTGGTCACTGCTGAGTTTTCCAAATTGGCTGGCACATTGAGTGCAGCACTTTCACAGCATTATCATGTAAAAGAATGACACTAGAACACTTTCTAACACCATACACAAAAATAAACTCAAAATGGATTAAAAACCTAAATATAACACCAGAAACTATAAAACTCTTAGAGGAAAACATAGACAGAACACTCTTTGACCTAAATCACAGCAAGATCCTCTATGACTCACCTCCTAGAGTAATGGAAATAAAAACAAAAATAAACAAGTGGGACCTAATTAAACTTAAAAGCTTTGCACAATGAAGGCAACTATAAGCAAGGTGAAAAGACAGCCCTCAGAATGGGAGAAAATAATAGCAAATGAAACAACTGACAAAGAATTAATCTCCAAAATACACAAGCAGCTCTTGCAGCTTAATACAAGAAAAATGAACAACCCAATCAAAAAGTGGGCAAAATACCTGAACAGACATTTCTCCAAAGAAGACATACAGGTGGCTAATAAACACACGAAAAGATGCTCAACATCACTCACTATTAAAGAAATGCAAATCAAAACTACAATGGGGTATCATCTCCCACGGGTCAGAATGGCCATCATCAAAAAGTCTACAAACAATAAATGCTGGAGAGGGTGTCTTACACTGTTAGTGGTAACACAAACTGGTATGGCCACTGTGGAGAACAGTGTGGAGATTCCTTTAAAAAACTAGGAATAGTACTGCCATATGACCCACCAATCCCACTACTGAGCATATACCTCGAGGAAAGCAGAACTGAACAGACACATGTACTCCAATGCTCATTGCAGCACTATTTACAATAGGTAGGACATGGAAGCAACCTAGGTGTCCATTGGCAGATGAATGGATAAGGAGGTTGTGGTACATATATACAGTGGAATATTACTCAGCTATAAAAAGGAACGCATTTAAGTCAGTTCTAATGAGGTGGATAAACCTGGAGCCTGTTACACAGAGTAAAGTAGGTCAGAAAGAGAAAGACAAATACTGCATGTTAATACACACATATACGGGATTTAGAAAGATGGTACTGATGACCCCACTTGCAGGGCAGCAAAGGAGACACAGACATAAAGAACAGAATTTTGTACTCAGTGGGAGAAGGCGAGGGCGGGATGATCTGAAAGAATAGTATTGAGACATGTACATATGTAAGATAGATGACCAGTGCAAGTTCAAAGCGTGAAGGAGGGCATCCCGAGCCTCAGTGCTCTGAGACGACCAAAGGGATGGGGTGGGGTGGGAGTGGGGGGTCAGGATGGGAGGGACACATGTATACCACAGCTTATTCATGTAGATGTACGGCAAAAACCATCACAGTGTTGTAAAGTAACTATCCTCCAATCAAAATTAATTTTTTTTTAAAAAACTCTCAAGAAAACCCATGAGGGATGAGGAAGGAAACTTGGAAGAGGATCAGAAAATAATTTGGGACCTGACTGAGGAAAGCTTTCAATGCCAGTATAAGAATTTCAGCCTTTATCCTGTGGGCCACAAACAGTTCTTCATCTTCCCCCACATGTGGCAAATTATTCTATTCCCCCTTTGCATGGAAGCCTGTCCCCTCAGCAGCCACATGACACTCCCTTCATTCAGGTCTCTGCTTAGATGGTCATCAGAGGAGCTTCCCTGACCTCACTATATAACACAGTGCTCAGTCTTGCCCAGCGGCACACCTGATACCCTTACCCCACTGCTCTTGTTTCCATAACACTTAGCACCACCTCACACATATCTTTCTGTTCACTGTCTTTATCGCCTCACTACAACATAAGATCAATGACAGCAGGAACACTGCTGTGTCCTCTGGGCCCACAACAGTATCTGAGTCAGTACGGAAGTCTGATAAAATATTTATTGAATAAATGAATCCAAATTTTACAGATGAGGAAATGAGGTCTTTGCAGCTAGTAAGCGGTAGAGCTGGGACCCAGACCCAGAGATTATATCAGTTGATTGAAAGAATGTTCTTTTAAACAGGATCCCACGGAGGGATCTCCGGGTATACACCGTGGAGTTAGAAAGACCTTGGCTTAAATTAGTGACTCTTTATCATTTTGGAATCACTGATCCCTTCAAGAATCTGTTGAAGATTTTAACCTTTCCTCTTAGAAACAGACAGAAGTGCAAACATGAAACATTTTGCAGGTGACTTTAAGGAGCTCACGGACACTCTGGTGCCTTTGATGAGCGTCCTGGCTTGTGTCTCTAGACGAGTCACCTCAGCCCTCTGAGCCTCAGTCACTGCTCTAAAGTGGAGATAATGAGGCTGATCTCACAGGGTTGAGAGAAGATGCGGCCAGCTAGCACAGACACCCAGTGTTCAAATCCCATCAGTCACCATCCCCATCTCCTCCTGAGCCACCTTGTGGCTGGGGTCCCAGGCCAGCTCATGTGACTCTCAGACCCTTATTTTCTATAAGCCCCGGTTGCCCCACCAGGGAAGATGTATTATTGCTCATTTAATAGAATGGATCAAGTGAGATAGTGAAAATCCTCAGGAAACACTAAAGCCCTGGAAATGTTTCCCAAGACATCTCTGAGTGCCGTAAATTGCTTTACTGTTTCAATTTCGGCTGCAAAGAACATTCTGCAGACCCAGGCCTAAGGAGTTCAAAGATAATGCAGGTCAAATCCCATTACACCAAATCCTATTAGAGTGCCACCCTCTCGTGTAGAAGCCTTCTCTCACCACTGGCTTATGGCCTCCCTGGGGAGGTCAGGCCAACTTGCCTTGTCTCCTGCCAGCCCGGCTCAGAGCCTGGCACATTGTGGGAGCTCCATGACAAAAATCTCCTCTCGCTGGCAGTCAAGAACTTGTTGTTTGGTTCACAGGAGTTCTGTTTTAAATAAGATGCCAACATTTAAAAGTTGAGAGAGTTCATAAACAAATTGAGGTTTTTGGCTTCTCTTGGAAAATTGATGCTTTATACCCTGAGGTCTGGTTTCCACATGTGGAGACAATCAGCTGGGGATGAATTGCAGCTGCTCCTTGTCTCTTCTAATGGCACCTGTCATGTGTCCTCTAGTCCCTGCATTCCCCGTAGTTCCTATGCATACACAGCATTTGTGTCTAACTCCAGCCTCAAATCTACGGACATGTCAGCCAGGTCCCCTATTCTATATCCTAGGAGCACCGTAGAAAGCCCATCCTGAGTACCAACTTCAGTAGGCCATAAAGTTCCACGAGCTAAGTATTAACAACCCCATATCACAGATGCTACTACTACTGCTATCACTTCAGTCATGTCCGACTCTGTATGACCCCGTCCCTGGGATTCTCCAGGCAAGAACACTGGAGTGGGTTGCCATTTCCCTCTCCAATGCATGAAAGTGAAAAGTGAAAGTGAAGTCGCTCAGCCATGTCAGACTCTTCGCGACCCCATGGACTGCAGCCCACCAGGCTCCTCCGTCCATGGGATTTTCCAGGCAAGAGTACTGGAGTGGGGTGCCATTGCCTTCTTCATCACAGATGCTAAAAGGCTCTAAAAGACAAAGAAACCCACCCAAGACCACAAAGCTGTGATAAGAAATGAGAGACAATAAGATAGATATTTACAGACACAATTGAGACTCAACCATGAATTCCTACTAACTGAGGATAGAGTAACCTATAACAATGGCTCCTACTTATTGAAAGCAAAAGTCACTGCAACTACACTCTGGCCTAAAACTCTGAGCCAACCAGACCTGGTTTCGAATCTGAACTCTGCTGTATGCAACCACAAGACTTCACTTTCTCTATCTCCGTGTCTCTCGAATGGAGCCTGGAGGAACTTCCTTTCAGAGTTCTTCCCTAAGCCTTCATGATCTTGGTCAACGAATCCAGAAAATGCCACCCTGACCCAAGAATGTAATGAGAGTCAGCGTAAGGTTTTGGCTTGCTTTGGTTCTCTACAGCATCACTGAGGAGCTATAGAACAAAAGACAGTTTCTTAAAAATCTTTGAGCCAGGCAATCATAGTTGAAAATGAGGCCTAAAGAAGTTATTTGGAGTATCCTATCTGATTGGAATAACACGATGAGGGAACAGTAATTCTCTGGGACTTATCCTGGTGGTCAAAACTCGTTGGGTTTCCCCAAGCCTTGCCTTCTTCCTCCTGGCCCCATGGCTAGGCTGCAGGTCCCAGACAGCTCCGTGCGGCCCAGTGACCGAGTTCAGGCCAGAGGAATGTGAGCAGAAGTGATGCATGTCATTTCTAGGACTGCCCACAAAGCCCTTCCCTGCATTGTCCACCATGGCCTCCATTCCTTTCTGTGGCCTGCTGCAGGCAAGCATCTCAGGGGTCAGGCTTTGAAGCTGGTGGGTGGTGGAGCCACACAATGGCAGGAACCTAAGTCCCTACGTCAGCAGTTGAAGGAGAAACGTGCACCCGTCAGAAATATCTATTCTGAACAAAAATAAACTGATTTTATATGACCCATTTTATATTGGTAGGGGGCATGTTTGCTACAGAAGATAGTGTTGACCCAGACAGATACAACACCAATATTTCTGTTATGAAATGAGGAAGCTAAGAAGTCAGCAACTGTCCCTCTGGGTTAGACCAGACTGTGGCTTAAAGAATAGGAATTTATTTCCTCTCCATTCTAGAAGCTAGAAGTTCAAGATCGAGCACCAGCGGGTTCGGTCTCCTCTGAGCCTCTCTCCTCGGCTTGCAGACGGCAGCCTCACAGTTTGCTCAGTGAGCGTCTTCCCTATGTGTACATGTGTTTCTGGTATTGCCCACTGTCCGTGTGCTCGCTGCCTTTCATTAAATCAATACCAGCCACGTTGGGTCAGGGCCACTCACCTTAATCACCTCTTTAAAGGCCCTATCTCCATCCTGAGGTATTAGGGTTTAGGGCTTCAACACATGAATTTGAGGATATCAATTCAGCCCATAAAAACCTCCCAGACTGAATTTTTGGATACTAAGACACTTCACTGTGATTCTCCATGGCTTACTTACTGTGTCATTCTAGGAAAGGGGAGGCCTCAGATGTAGACACTAGCCTTCCAGTCAGTAAAAAGGACTATTCAACTCCCACCTATGCCAAACAGAATACATTGACTTCTGATTTTTGTCAGATTTCTGTATAAATGTTTAGCCACCAAGATTCAGTTCTCCCAGATTTTATTAACTTTTGATTTACTAAAATGTCTAATTGTTAGAAGCAGTAAGCTTGGGTCTGAAGCACGTACAAGGGCCTGGCAAACAGCAACAGCTGTGGAGTCAGGCAGATTTGAGGTCCAGTCCTGACATCACCCCAACCACGAGCTGTGTGAGTGTGGGTACATGCTCTGTGAGGCCCTCTCTGGGCCTCATGTCCTTCATCTGCAAAGGGAAAGAGTAGTTTCATTGGTTAGAACTTTAGTTAAAGTGACAAAATCCTAAGCTTATGAGCTTGAGCAAAGATAAATTTCTGGTCTTTGTTAGGTTGACAAATAAGGCTTTAAGGAGCATTCACTCACAATGACTAAGAGAACAGGAAAGGAAATAATAGCAACAAAATCATGGATGCTGGAAAGAAAGTGGATTGATGATATTGATGATAACTGTCTTAGCAGACCAGAAGAAACAGCCTCGCCTCAATTGTGGGGGAGTGCGGTCAGCTAGCACCATAAATCTCTAGAAAGGCTCATGAATTGAAGGCATCAAGTACCTCAGACAAAGATGTGAAGGTGGCACTTACAACAGAGGACTGGTGGAAAGTCTGTCTGAGACAAAGATGGAATCAAATGATTAAACTTAATACCACTAATATAGGACTTTCTGAGATTATTATAATAATAGGACGTTCAAAAGAGGTACACAGCTTATACTACCAAGTCTTCTTGCCATTATATTTAACATGAATCTAATAAACCTTTAGACTGAGCTTTCAGTCCACAGGGAATTCAGGAGCTAGAGGAACAAGTCAAGTAAGAATATTATCAGCAAACCGAGACTGTGGGATATTTTGCAAGACAGACAACTGGTCTGGCCTCTTCGGAAAGTCAGTGTTCTAGATTTTAAAAACTAGATGATATATAAACATATATGACAACCAAATACCATGGATCCTGGGTTTTTTTTTAAATAGGCTGTAATTAAAAAGAATGAAATAATTCCATTCACAGCAACATGGATGGACCTGGAGATTGTCATACTGAGTGAAGCAAGTCCAAGAAGGATAAATATCATATGACATCCCTTCTATGTGGAATCTAAAAAGAAATTATATAAATGAAATTACAAAACAGAAAGAGACTCATAGACTTAGAAAACGAACCTATGGTTGCCAGGGGGAAGGGATATTTAAGGAGCTTGGGATGGACATGCACACACTGCTGTATTTAGGATGGATAACCAACAAGGGCCTGCTGCACCACACAGGGAACTCTGCTCAATGTGGTGTGCAGCCTGGGTGGGAGGGGGGTGGGGGAGAATGGATACACGTACATGCATGGCTGAGTCCCCTCAGTGTTCACCTGAAGCCATCACAACATTGCTAACTGGCTATACCTGAACACCAAATAAAAAGTTTTTAAAAATAGGCTGCATGGAGAAGTTTGGATACAGATTGAATATTAGATGATGAGGCAGCCAGCCTCCAAGACAGTTGACATTGATCACTTCCTCCACACCTTAATTAGGGGGCCCTAATGAAGTCCCCTTTCATATTATGCCAGGGTTGGTCTGGTGTCTAACACTATACTGCAGAAGGGACCTAAGTCGCTGCCACAGTTAGGTTATAAAAGGTTACAGCTTCCATCCTGGGCGCTCTCTAGCACTCTCTGGCCCTAAGATCCCCTGCTTTGGGCAAAGCTAACTGCAACGCAGGACACTTAGGTAGGCTATGGATGGGACGGTGAACAAAGACCTGAGGCACCCAGACCATGCAATGAGCTTAAATGTGGATTCTTCAGCGTCATTCAAGTCTTGAGATGACTGCAGCTTCAACCAGCAAGTTTACGACAACCTCATGAGAGACGCTGAGCCAGAATCACCCAGCTAAGCTACTATCAAATTCCTAAATTTAGAAAACAATTCCATTTATAATTGCATCAAGAATAAAATAGGTAGGAATAAATTTAACCAAGAAGGCAAAAAAAGACTGGTACACTAAAAACTATTAAATGTTGCTCAAAAAGCAAAAGAAGACACAAATAAATGTAAAGACATGCCATGTTGATGGGTTAGAAGACAATATTGTTAAGAGTACCACCAATGGTGATCTGTAGAGTCAATGTTTCTCTATCAAAATCCCAAAGCCTTTTTTATAGAAGTAGAAAAATCTGCCCTAAAATCCATATAGACTCTCAGGGAGCTCCAAATATTCAAAACAATCTCGAAAAGGAAAAACAAAGGTGGAGAATTCACACTTTCTGATTTCAAAACTTACTACAAATATAAGTGAATTAAGACAGTGTGGTCCTGGCACGTGTGTGTGTGTGTGAAGTTATTCAGTTGTGTCCGACTCTTTGCAACTCCATGGACTGTAGCCTATCAGGCTCCTCCGTCCATGGGATTTTCCAGGCAACAGTACTGGAGTGCATTGCCATTTCCTTCTCCAGAGGATCTTCCCCACCCAGGGATCAAACCCAGGTCTCCCACATTGGAGGCAGACGCTTTACCGTCTGAGCCACCAGGGAAGTCACTGTGGTACTGGCATAAATACAGGCATATAGACCAATGGAATGGAATAGAGCACCCAGAATAAATCCTCATATTTATGGTCAAATAATTTTCAACAAGGGAGCCCAGATCATTCAATGGGAAAAGTCTTTTTAAAAAAAAATGTTGGTAAAGTTGGATAGCTATGTGCAAAAAAAAAAGAAAAAGAAAAATGAAGGAACTCTTAGATGAAAACATAGAGGGAAATCTTAATGACCCTGGATTTGTCTGATTTCTTGTATACATTACCTAAAGCACAGGCAACAAAAATAAAAATAGGTAAAATGAATGACAGCAAAAGTTAAAACTTCCATGCATCGAAAGACACAATCAGCAGACTGAAAAGCAACCTTTGGAATGAGAGGAAATGTTTGTAAATCATATCCATTATAAGACATTAATATCCAGAATACATAAAGAACATATGTCAATATATAAAGAAAATATGTCAACAACAACAAATACCACAACCCACTTTAAAAATGAACAAAAAACTTTATTATGGACTGAACTGTGTCCCACCCAAAATTTGTATGTGAAGTCCTAACTTCCAATGTGATTGTACTTGGAAATGGGCTTTTAAAGAAAATAATTAAGGCTTAAATGAGGTCATAAGGTGGAGCCTTGATACAATGCAACTGGTATCACACACAGAGGAGAAGGTATGTGAGGACATAGTGAGAAGGTGACTGTATACAAGTCAAGAACAGAGTCTTAATCAAAAACTAAATTTTCTAGCACCTTGATCTTGGACTTCCAGCTTCCAGAACCATGAGAAAATAAATTTCTGTTGTTTAAACCACCCCATCTGGGGTATTTTGTTATGGCAGTCTGAGAATATTAAAATAATTGACCTTTGAACAACACAGGCTTGAAGTGCATAGGTCCACTTTAACAGCATCATCTTTCACGATTGTAAGTAGCTCCGCTGGAATTCTGTCATTTCCACTAGTTTTGTTCATAGTAATGCTTCCTGAGGCCCACTGGTTCTAGGTGAGTGACCACACCATCATGGTTATTCAGGTCATTAAGACCTTTCTAGTTCTTCTGTGTATTCTTGCCACCTCTTCTTAATCTCTTCTGCCTCTGTTAGGTCCTTATCATTTCTGTCCTTTATCGTGCTCATCCTTGCCTGGTATGTTCCCTTGAGATCTCTAATTTTCTTGAAGATATCTCTAGTTTTTCCCATTCTTTGGTTTTCCTGTTTTTCTTTGCATTGTTCTTTGAAGACGGCCTTCTTATGTCTCCTTGCTATTCTCTGCAACTCAGCATTCAGTTGGGTATATCTTTCCCTCTCTCCCTTGCCTTTTGCTTCTCTTCTTTCCTCAGCTATTTGTAAAGCCTCCTCAGACAACCATTTTGCCTTTTTGCATTTCTTTTTCTTTGGAATGGTTTTGGTCACTGACTCCTATACAATGTTACGAACCTCCATCCACAGTTCTTCAGGTACTTCATCAGATCTAATCTCTTGAATCTATTCATCACTTCCACTGTAAAATCATGAGGGATTGGATTTAGGTTATACCTGAATGGCCTAGAGGTTTTCCCTACTTTCTTCAATTTAAGCCTGAATTTGGCAATAAGAAGCTCATGATCTGAGCCACAGTCAGCTTCAGGTCTTATTTTTACTGACTATATAGAGCTTCTCCATCTTTGGCTGCAAAGAACATTATCTGATTTCAGTATTGATCCTCTGATGATGCCCATGTGTAGAATCATCTCTTGGGTTGCTGGAAAATGGTGTTTGCTATAACCAGCATGTTCTCTTGTCAAAACTCTGTTAGACTTTCCCCTGCTTCAGAGTAATGATCAACTCATACCCACAAGAAAAATACCTGAGGCTATGGAAAGAACCATCTAAAAGTGTGGGAAGGAATAGAACCTGGCACTCATATAAGGCTGAAAACAATGCCTCTTGCCTAAAATTTCATGGAGCATTAGGTAGAGCAATCATAAGGGTCTTCCTTTAGTTATGGAGAATAATTCATCCTAGATTAAGCACTGCCCCAACAAAGCTTAGGGCATTATTAGACCTTGTCAGACCTTCCTAACAAATCACAAAAGCAAGAACCAAAAAGATCAAGCTGTTTCTGAGTAACTTAACTATATTCCAGATCAAAGATTAAGAAGATGTATACAAAAATATCCAGCACCCACCAGGTAAAATTCAAAACATCTAGGATCTAATGAAAGATTACTAAACATGCAAAGAGGTAGGAAAACACACACCATATGGAGGAGAATAATTAATAAATCTAATCTGACCAATAACTGACATTAATTCAAAGAAATACATTAAAAGCTGTTTTAAAACACACAGGATAGGATTCAGAGCAAATAAAATATTGCAGAAATAAAGATTAGTAAACTTGAAGATATTGCAATAAGAACTATTCAAAATAAAACACAGAAAGAAAAGGGGGGAAACATTAAGGGTATCAACAAATCTGTGCCAACAAAACTGATAACTTACATGAAATGCACCAATTTCTTGAAAGACACAATCTATATTAACTCACTCAAACAGAAATAGATAATATGAATAAGTCCAGAAGACTAACACACATATAATTTAAGTCACCGAAAGACTGGAGGATGTGAGGAAACAAAAATAATTTTGAAGAAACAACAACCAATTTTTTCCAAATTTGGTAAAACCTGTAAAACCACAGATTCAAGTTCAAAGAGCTCACACACACACACACACACACACACACCCTACTTTTGAAGAAAATTACACCAGTGTACATTATAATAAAATTTATCATAACCAGTAAATAAGAGAACTATTTAAAGCAACTAGAGATAAAAGGCACACCATATTGCAAGGAACAAAGAGAAGATGACACAGATTTCTAATCAAAATTATGGCAACTAAGAAGACAGCAGAGCAACATCACTAAAGCACTCAGGGATCTTATCAACAAAGTCTATATCCAGTGAAAATATTTTGCAAAAATGAAGATGCATTAAAGACAAAAGCTGAAGGAATTCATCCCAGCAGACCCACACTACAGAAAATGTTAAAGGAAGACTTTTAGGCAGAGAGAAATAGTACCAGATGGAAATCTGAATCTACACAAAGGAATGAAGAGCAACAGCAATGGTAACTATATGGGTAAGTACAAAATATTTTTTTCTTATTTTTTTAAATATCCTTAATAGATATTTTACTATTTAAACAGTAATAATAATATATTCTGGAGTTTAAAACATAAGCAAAAGTAAGATGCATGACATTAACAGCATAAAGAATATGAAAGGAAAAGTGGAAGAACACTAATGTAAACTTTTTATACTATACATGAAGTGGTATAATAGTACCTGAAGATAGACCATGATAAGTTAAAGATGTGTACTATACACACTGAAATGATCACTAAAGTAATAAGACAAAAAGTATAGCTAATAGCCTAGTAACGTGAGTTATATAATTCATTCATTCGCATTTGTGAATTATTTTAAAATTTATCCAAAAGAAGTCAGGGGGAGAAAATGATAAAAGAACAGATAAAAAACAGAAAGCAAATAGCAAGTTGATGAACTCACATGTAACCATACTAATAATCACACTAAAGTGTAAGTGGTCTAAAACTAAAATGCAAGGATTATCAGATTACATTTTACAAAAAGGCAGTCTAGACTACATGTTATCTACAAATAACACACTTTAAATATGAAGACACCAATAGGTTAAGAGTAAAAAGATAGAAAAGATACAGTATGCTAACACAGGTCAAAAGATACCTGAAGTGGCTATATTAGTATTAGGCAAAGTAGATTTCATAGCAAAGGATATTACAAGAGAGAAAGACCATTTAAAGTAAAGGGGCCAATTAATCAAAAGAACATAACTACCTCAAACAGTTATGCACCTAATACCAGAGTCTTAAAATACATAAAATGAAAACTGATAGCACTGCAAAGAGAGAAATAAACACATGTACAATCTTAGTCAGAGACTGTAAATCCCTCAATAATTAATGGAACAGTTAGACTGAAAATCAGCAAGAATATAGAGGACTTGTGCAACACTGAACAATTTGACCTGATTAACATTTACAGAATATGCCATCCAAAAGCCACAGAATACACATTTTCTTAAGTGCACATGGAATGTTTACCAAGACAGACCACACGCTGGGCCATAATGCAAGTCTTAATAAATTTAAAAGGAATCAAGCTATAAAAAGTGTGTTTTCTCATCAAAATAGAATTAAATTAAAAATCAGTTATAAAATGATCTCTGGGGAAAAAAAGACCCCAAATATTTGGAAACTAAATATTCCATTTCTAGGTAACCCATGGATCAAAGAAGAAATCAGAAAGACATTAGAAAGTATTTTGAACTGAATGAAAATGAAAATACAACATATCAAAATCTGTGCAAGGCTGCTAAACCACTATTTGGCAGGAAATTTATAGCACTAAATGCCTTTGTTAGGAAATAATGAAGATTTTTAATTAGTGAGTTCAACTTCCCCTGGTATAAAACTAGAATAGTAAGAGAAATTAAAACCAAAATAAGCAGAAGAAATGAAACAACAATGAGTGGAAATCAATGAGCTACAAAACGGGAAAAGAACAGAGAAAATAAAAGAAAAACCTAGTTGTTTGAGATCAATAAAATTTATAACTTCTAGCCAGATGAATTAGGGAAAAAATAAATAAAACAAAAATTGCCAAACTTATAAAAGAGAGAGGTGAGATTATTATAGATTCTATAGGTGTAGAAAGGATAGGAGAATAATTTTATAGCAATAAATCTGAAAACTTGGGTGAAACAAATTAATTGAAGGACACAAACAGAAAAACTCAAGAAGAAACAGTTAAGAGAATAGCTTCCAACATATTTTAGAAATCGAAATTGTAGTTAAAACCTTCCCACAAAGAATACTCTAGGCCCACAGGGCTTCATTTGTGAATATTATCAAACATTTACAGGGTAAAAAAATGCCAGTTCTATACTAACTTTTCCAAAAAATTGAAGAAGAGCAATGTTTTCCAATTCATTCCATGAAGCAAGCATTACCAGACACCAAAACCAAAAAAAGACATTATGAGGAAACTACAGACTGATAACTCTCAATAAGCACAAAATTTTTTAAAAGCCTAAACAAATTTTAGCAATTTGAATCTAAGAATATACTAAATGGATAATATATTCTGACCAAATGGATTTTATGCCAGGAATTCAAGGTGGGTTTAATGTTTAAAAAGCCAATCAATGTAACTCCCAATATTAACAAACAGAAAAACTGTGCCTTAGCACTTAGTTAAGGTCCTTAACTAATTCTCACTGAGACAGCTTGGTATCCCCATCTCTGGCAATTTCTTTAATGGAGGAATGGATGTGCTGAGTGGCCTAGCCCAGGCCAAGTGTTCCCCTCTGGAATCAGGCTGTAGGGGTAGGCAGTGTGTCCAGAGCCACAAAGCTCTCTAAATGAAAATCAGGGCTTTGGGAAGGGAGAAAGGGAGAGATGTCATTAGAACCTCCCATTTTCCTTTGCTTCTACCTGCATATCTGTTTAATTCTTCCAGTGTCTCGGGCTGAAGAATGTGTCTTTCAGATTATAATTAGACATTATGCTAAGAAGGTAAACAGAGTTGTCAGCTCCAGTTTTTTTAATCCCAGGAAGAGAGGTGGTTGCCCTGGTTTGGGTCGCATGCTCATGCCTGGCACAAGCAGTATTGCCAGGGAGATGGGCTACATGCCGGGCACAGCGAGCACCAAACAGCTACCCTGAGCCAGGAAAGGTGCTAGATTTACAGCACCTGCTTGGGTAGACAAGATAACAGGAGTCCAGTTGTTGAGACAATGTACACGAAGTCTCTTCTTCGGCAGTGTGTCTGATACCTCATTTCTCTCCCAGCCTCCCACCCCTACCTTGCTCCAAGTTTGCCAAACTGAAGGGCAGACCTTGGGAAAAAATAAACCAAAAACCCTTGGGTGACTTCTGTGTGAGCAGGTTCTGACTCCCTCTGTATGTCTCTCATCTCTCTCATTTAAAATAAAGAAATCGAATCAGAAAGTGCTCAGGTGAGCCACCATATCCCTGAGACTCAGATTCCTCACCTGTCAGATGGGGTTAGTGATAGTCCTCAACTCGGAAAGTAACTGTGCATGATACGAACTGAGTCAACGCATGTGAAACAGATTCTGAGCATACAGTAGGCACTTAACAAATGGTAACTATTATGCTCCATTCCACACTTTAAAAAAATTCTCAAAAGGGAATCTCACTAAAAATAAATTGCCCAAGAACATTCCAAAGCCCTCGCCAGGGCCAGGAAAAGACATCACTTTTTTCCCAAAGAGCACCTGCCGGGGGTGTTACCCTCCGGTGTCCCCACCTGCACCTCTGCACGCCCACGCCGAGTCCCCTTCCCCCAGTTTCTCAGAGCTCCGATCTCCACGTTTGCCTCCCACCACCTCCATCCCCACCCTCCAGTCATCTGTGCTGCCCACCCTGACAAGCTGTCTCCCTAACACCTCACCTACTCACGTCTTCATTATTTCATTCCTCTACCTTTGTTTCTCACGCAGAGGCAGGCGGGAGCAGGGATGATCACACAGGCAGGAGGCCCTGGGCACTGGCTGGAACGCAGCCCTGCCCCCTGCTGCCACACCCGCCACACACGCCCGATGGCCCCCTGACGCTCCCTTCTCCCCCCCAGCCCTCTCAATCACCCTGTCCGGCAGGGTGCATTAGCTGGGAAACAGTCCCTGTCTCTGAGGCTGGTCAAGGAGAGGTGCAGTAGGAAAACCACTCACAGAATCCCTGACCCTCTCCTGCTCCCAGCTCACTAGCCCTGTGACCTTGATCCCATCTTTTTTTTTCTCCTCTCTCCCCAAAATACTTTAAAAAATATGACAATACCAACCCTTACTTCACATGGCTCTGTTTCACCTCCTGGGAACTACAAGGGCAGCACTGTAGAGGAATGTGGCTTGATCTTTTATAGCCTGGGTGACTTTGGACAAGTCTCTTCACCTCTCTGAGGCTCAGTTCCCTTATCCATGAAATGGGGGTGATCTGACACCCATCTCACGGGCTTGCTTTGAGGGTCAAAGCAATCTCAGGATGAGGAGAACACAGCCTGGTCACGCTATTTGTTGTGACAAAGGAAGATTGCTTCAAAGGAGGGTTTTGAAAGAAACATAATAGAATAAAAACGTAATGGACACTTCTGCTTCCAGCCAGATGAGGTAATGGAACAGATTTACCCTCTCATCTGATACAACTGAAAAATAAAACCCTGAAAAATGTGGAACAACAGTTTTCAAGACAGTGAGGGCATAAGGCTACAAAGGGTAATGACCCCCACGAGAGACAGAAAACAAAACGGAGTGAGCCTTGCAACTGCCCTACCCCAAGGCCTGGAGTGAGGGTCCCGGCTGTGGTGTGAGGAATGGGAAGGAGAGCGGAGGCTGGCAAACAGTTGAAAGACCAAGCTGAGAGTTGAGAGACAGGGCTGTCTTCAGTACCCAGCGCAGAACACCCACGAGGAGAGACAGCTCTCGAGGCCTCTGGAGCGCGTAGCAGAGCGCAGAGCAGGGCCTGCAAGCACGTGAGGAAACTCCATGAGGCCAGGGAAAGAACGTCCAGCGGGTGAGACGGACAGCCCCGGCCACACGCGGGGACATGGGGCTGGAAAGAGTGCTGTCCTGCCAGCCAGACTGCACAGCTCGCCTTTACAATGAGGAATGCTAAACCCTTCACGCTCCACACTCCAGTCCCATGAAGCAAATCTGGAAAGCAAGACACACAAAAGAAACTAGTGATTTAGCTGCTTTCCAAAGTAAAGTTGAAGAATATTTTTTTTATTATTAAAATAGATTAAAATAGCCAGAAACCAACAAGGTAAAATTCACAGTGTTTGGCATCCAGCAAGAGGTTAATAGGCATGAAAAGAGGCAGGAAAATATGACCCATAAAAAGAAGAAAAATCAATTAAAACCAATCTAGAATTGACACAGCTGTTAAAATTAGCAAAGAAGGACATTAAAACAACTAATATATTACATTAGAATATATTTTAATATAATATGACATTACAATATATTATACTATATATTTAAAATATTCCATATTTTAAAAAGTTAACCGGAACCATGTAAGATATATTTGTTAAAGAGACCCCAATTTTTAGGGATAAAAACTATAATGTCTAAGATTAAAAATATACTGGTGGAATTAATAGCAAATTAGTTACTGTAGAAGCAAATATTAGTGAACTTGAAATAGCAACTGCCTAAAATTAAACACACAGAAAAAAAAAATCAATTTTGAGAATTAAAAGAGTACCGGTAAACTAAAGAACAACTGAAAAGGCCCTAATGTATATACAGTTGGAGTTTCTGAAGAAGAAGAGGGTAGACAGAAAAATAAAGAAATGACATCCAAAATGTTCTAAATTTGATGAGAAGATAAGCTCACAAATTCAAGAAGCTCAACAAATGCCAAAAATAAGAAACAGCAAGAAAACTACACTAGGATACATAATAAAATTGCTCAAAACCAGTAAACAAGAGAAAATCTAACAGAGGAGGGGAAAAGCATGTCGCATATGGGAGAACAAAGATAAGAATAACACAGCCTTCTCATCAGGAATAACGCAGGCAAGGAGGAAGCTTGTGGGGCAATGTATTTAAAGTAAAATAGTAAACCTAAAAGTGGGCTTCCCTGGTGTCTCAGTTGGTAAAGAATCCTCTTGCAATGCAGGAGACCCTGATTCCATCCCAGAGTCGGGATGATCCCCTGGAAAAGGAAATGGTAACCCACGCCAGTATTCTTGCCTGGGGAATCACATGGACAGAGGAGACTGATGGGATACAGCCCATGGGATTTCCCATGTACATGGGATTCCCAGAATCAGACACAACTGAGCGACTAAACCACCACGACCAAACCTAAAAGTACACTTTGTTGTTGGGTCAGAATACTTAATATTATTAACATGTCAGTACTCCCCAAATTGATCCATATATTCAACACAAGCTAAATCAAAATGTCAGAAAGCCTTTTGTACAAACAGCCTACCTGATCCTAAACTTCATATGGAAATGCAAAGGAAATCCACACACACAACTCTGAAGAAAGAAGAACAAAGCTGAAGGGCTAAGACCACCTGATTCCAAGAATTATTATAAAACTATATTAATCAGGGGGCTTCCCAGGTGGCACTAGTAGTAAAGAACCTGTCTGCCAATGCAGGAGACCTAAGAGACACAAGTTCAATCCCTGAGTCAGGAAGATCCCCTGGAGAAGGGAGTGGCAACCCACTCCAGTATTCTTGCCTGGGAAATCCCATGGACAGAGGAGCCTGATGGGGTACAGTCCATGGGGTCACAAAGAGTCGGACATGACTGAAGCCACGTAGCATGCATGCATATTAATCAGGACAGTGTAGTGTCAGCATCAGAGTAACCATACAGATCAGAGGAACAGAAGAGAGGGCTGAAAAATTGGCCCACACATATACAGGTTTTGACAAAAGGGTAAAAGAGATGCAGAGGAGAAAAAGATAGCCTTCTCGACAAGTGGTTCTGGGACAACTGGAAAGTTGTATGCAAAAAAAAACAAACAACAACAACAAAAAAACCTTTGGATCCATACTTGTCACATCTATAAAAGTTAACTCAAAAATGTATTAAAAATTGAAAGGTAAAGGCTGAAACTACAAAACTACCAGAAGAAAACATAAGAAAAGAAACTTTGTGGTCTTGGGTTGAGAGCATATCAAAGACTTGGAGCTGACACCAAAAGCATGACTTGTAAAAGAACAATTGACAAGTTGGACTTCATCATAAGTAAACACTTCTGCTCTTTGAAAGACACTTTTAAGAAAATAAAACTAACAAATAACAAGCAAAAAACGTTTGTGAAACCTATTTCTGATAAAAGGCACATCCAGAATAAAGAACTCTCAAAACTCAACATCAAGAAAACAAACAATTCAATATTTTAAAACATGGGGAGAACATCTGAACAGACTTTTAACCAAAGACGATATCAAGATGGCAAAAAAGCACTTCAGTTCAGTTCAGTTCAATCGCTCAGTCGGGTCCAACTCTTCGCGACCCCATGAATCACAGCACGCCAGGCCCCCCTGTCCATCACCAACTCCTGGAGTCCACTCAAACTCATGCGAATTGAGTTGGTGATGCCATCCAGCCATCTCATCCTCTGTCGTCCCCTTCTCCTCCTGCCCCCAATCCCTCCCAGCACCAGGGTCTTTTCCAATGAGTCAGCTCTTTGCATGAGGTGGCCAAAGTACTGGAGTTTCAGCTTCAGCATCAGTCCTTCCAATGAATACCCAGGATTGATCTCATTTAGGATGGACTGGTTGGATCTCCTTGCAGTCCAAGGGACTCTCAAGAGTCTTCTCCAACACCACAGTTCAAAAGCATCAGTTTTTTGGCTCTCAGCTTTCTTCACAGTTCAACCCTCACATCCATACATGACCACTGGAAAAACCATAGCCTCGACCAGATGGACCTTTGTTGGCAAAGTAATGTCTCTGCTTTTTAATATGCTATCTAGGTTGGTCATAACTTTCCTTCCAACGAGTAAGCGTCTTTTAATTTCATGGCTACAGTCACCATCTGCAGTGATTTTGGAGCCCAAAAAAATAAAGTCTGACACTGTTTCCACAGTCTCCCCATCTATTTCCCATGAGGTGATGGGACCAGACGCCATGATCTTAGTTTTCTGAATGTTGAGCTTTAAGCCAACTTTTTCACTCTCCTCTTTCACTTTCATCAAGAGGCTTTTAGTTCCTCTTCACTTTCTGCCATAGGGTGGTGTCATCTGCATATCTGAGGTTATTGATATTTCTCCCGGCAATCTTGATTCCAGCTTGTGCTTCTTCCAGCCCAGCGTTCTCATGATGTACTCTGCATATAAGTTAAATAAGCAGGGTGACAATATACAGCCTTGACGTACTCCTTTTCCTATTTGGAACCAGTCTGTTGTTCCATGTCCGTTCTAACTTGTGCTTCCTGACTGCATATAGGTTTCTCAAGAGGCAGGTCAGGTGTCTGGTATCCCATCTCTTTCAGAATTTTCCATAGTTTATTGTGACCCACACAGTCAAAGGCTTTGGCATAGTCAATAAAGCAGAAATAGATGTTTTTCTGGAACTCTCTTGCTTTTTCGATGATCCAGTGGATGTTGGCAATTTGATCTCTGGTTCCTCGGCCTTTTCTAAAACCAGCTTGAATATCTGGAAGTTCACAGTTCACGTATCGCTGAAGCCTGGCTTGGAGAATTTTGAGCATTACTTTACTAGCGTGTGAGATGAGTGCAATTGTGTGGTAGTTTGAGCATTCTTTGGGATTGCCTTCCTTAGGGGTTGGAATGAAAACTGAACTTTTCCAGTCCTTTGGCCACTGCTGAGTTTTCCAAATTTGCTGGCATATTGAGTGCAGCACTTTCACAGCATCATCTTTCAGGATTTGAAATAGCTCAACTGGAATTCCATCACATCCACTAGCTTTGTTCGTAGCGATGCTCTTTCTAAGGCCTACTTGACTTCACATTCCAGGATATCTGGCTCTAGGTCCGTGATCACACCATTGTGATTATCTGGGTCGTGAAGATCTTTTTTGTACAGTTCTTCTGTGTATACTTGCCACCTCTTCTTAATATCTTCTGCTTCTGTTAGGTCCATACCATTTCGGTCCTTTATCGAACCCATCTTTGCCTGAAATGTTCCCTTGATATCTCTAATTTTCTTGAAGAGATCTCTAGTCTTTCCCACTGTTGTTTTCCTCTATTTCTTTGCATTGATCGGTGAGGAAGGCTTTCTCATCACTTGGAAAGATGTTTTTCGGTTGCTAAGTCGTATACAATGCTTTGCGAGTCCATGAACTGCACACGCCAGGCCAAGGTGCTCTACATCATTAGTCACTAAAGGAATGCTCATTAAAACCACAATGAGGTACCACTGCACACCCATTAGCGGGGCTGAAATTAAAGGCTGACCACAGCAACTGTCGGTGGAAACGTGGAGGAACCAGAACTCTAAGGCCGATGAAGTTAAACATATACTTAAACATACATTTACATATGATCCAGTCATTCTGCCTCTAGGTGCTTCTTCCAAGAGAAAAGGAAATATATATCCATACAAAGACTTATATACAAATGTTCCTAGCAACTTTGCTTCTAATAGCCAAAACCTAGAAATGATGCAAATGGCCATCTACAGGAAATGGAGAAACAACTCATGGTATATTCATCTGATGAAGTACTATTTAGCAACGAAGAGGAAAATAACTATTTATACAAGCAATATCATGGATGAATCCCCAAATAAGAATGCTTTTTGAATGAAGTAAGACAAAAAGTATATGCTGTATGATTCTATTTATATGAAACTCTAGAAAATGCAGTCTAATCTATAGCGACGCAAAATAGATCAGTGATCACCTGGTTTGGGGGAGGGGGAGAGAAAGGCGATAAAGAGACATGAAGAAATGGTTATAAGAGGTGAGTATGTTCACTACTCTGACTGCGGGGATGGATCTCATGACAGACTGCATAGGACAAAGCCTACAAACCCACAGACTTTAAATATGTGTAGTTTATTACATGTCAATATGAACATCAAAAAAGCTATTTTACAAAGGTGGATGAACCTAGAACCTATTATACAGAGTGAAGTGAGTCAGAAAGAGAAAGATAAATATCATATTCTAACACACTTATATGGAATCTAAAAAAAATGGTGCTGAAGAATTTATTTACAGGGCAGCAGTGGAGAAACAGACCTAGAGAATAGACTTATGGACATGGGGAGAGGGGAGGAGAGGGTGAGATGTATGGAAAGAGTAACATGGAAACTTACATCACCATGTGTAAATTAGACAGCCAACGGGAATTTGCTGTATGGCTCAGGAGACTCAAACAGGGGCTCTGTATCAATCTACATGGGTGCGATGGGGTGGGGTATCAGAGGGAGGTTCAAAAGGTAAGGGATATATGTATACCTATGGCTGATTCATGTTGAGTTTTGACAGAAAACAACAAAAAGCAATTATCCTTCAATAAAAAATAAATTAATAAATATTAATAATAATAAAGATATTGCTTAAATGTGACAAGAATCTAGTCTATGAACCTCTGTCCTCTGAATGAGGTACTTAGGCAGTTCTAGAAAAACAGAGTTTGGTGAATACAAGCCAGAAGTGAGTCTGCGATATTACACAGACGTGCCAGACAGGCAATTAATACAAATATTATGTTATTTTCTGAATTTTGTGATGTTTGTAACTACTGCTTTTTCCATTCTAAATAAATGTTCATTTTCATGCCTAAAACAAAAGGTATTGCTTATATTATGATGCATCTGGTACAATCCACTTTAGGTCTTTTTCTTAACTTTTATTTTGAAATCATTTTACAGTTTGGAAGGGTTGCAAAGACGGCACAGATAGTTTCCAAATACCCTCCACTTCACCCAGCTCTCCCTAATGTTAACAACTTGGGTAGCCTTGATACAATTACCAAAACCTGCAGTCTAACCCCTCCCCTCCTCGCTCTCCGGGAGAGTTAGCTGCAGTCCGGCCGCTTGCCCCCGCAGTGAGCAGGTCTAAGCCCCAGCCTCTCTTGCAGCTTTACGTCTGCTGCTCTGTGTGCAGCTGACACTCCACACTCGGGACTGCTCAGCACGTCCAGCCCCAGCCCCGTCTCTCATGTAACGCACATGAGATCTTAAACTAACTGCACTCTGCATGTCTAAAATGGAATATATTATTTTCTCAAAATCCCCTTCCTCCTGTGATCTTGAACTCAGAAGATGGCCTTGTCACCTGGCACCCAGTCAGACATCTCAGTCTTCTCTTATTCGCCTCTCACTCTGAAGGTCTACATATGATAAGTCACCACTCAAGTTCTTCTCATTGTTCCTCCATTTGTTGCTCAAAGCCCACCCATAGGTCCCAGGTCCACTGTCCACACCTTGATTTAGGCCACCATGTTAGGGCTGTTAGGACAGGTTTTAAACACTCCTGTACTTCTGGTCTCCTACTTCCAACCCAACTTCCCTGAGTGATCTTTCTAAAATGTACACTGACCAAAATCACTTCCTGCTAAAAAAAAAAAAAACAACTCTGCAAGTTTCCAAATGCCCAAAGGGTGACATTCTAGCTCCAGGGATTGTATCCAAGGTCCTTTTAAGGAACCTTTGACGTCCTCTTCCCAGGGGGTAAAGAACCTGCCTGCCAACACAGGAGACATTAGAGACGCGGGTTCGATCCTGGGTCGGGAAGATCCCCTGGAGGAGGGCGTGGCAACCCACTCCAGTGTTCTTTCCTGGAGAATCCCATGGACAGAGGACCCTGTCCATAGGGTGGTGAAGTGTCGGACATGACTGAAGCAATTTAGCACGCATGCTCCTCCCTAATAACCATCCAGCTCACTCCTAGAAGGGGTTACCAAGTGCAATGGAACTCCTCTGCCTCCTGAACCCACCAGACATCCTGCCTTTCCCCCTGTTCTCTCAGCCTAGAAGGTCCTTCCCCATCCCTCCCACTGGAGACTCCTATACAAAGCGCAGCTCTGCTTTCACCCTCAGAATGAAGCCTCCTCAAAAACAAGAGGCAGAAGAGAATTCTCCTTCTGTGTACAGAGCCCTGCATGCATACCTTAGCGGCAGCTTTCTGTGTGCCTTCCTCCACGATAGGGGGAAACCTAAAGAGCAAAATTTTTACTTCTCTTGGTCCCCAGCAGCAGCCTAGGACTTGGGGCTTTACGAGGCATTGATGACTGGATGCACAGATAAAGAAATAAGGAGATGTATTCATGGATGGGTGGAAAGAGAAGTAGACTGGTGAAAAGATGCATGAAGGGTGGATGGATGGGTGAAGAGGTCATAAGCAGTTCAAGGGCAAACAATTTTTCTTATTCAACTTACTTTTTCACAAGCTCAGTACATAGGGCCTGGAATACAGTAATATATATTCAATATATTATTGAAGGAGAGAATGAATGATGAAGGACCAGGTTATTGTGGTAAAAGTTTCGGACTGAGAGTCAGAAGGCCTGATTTTCAGCTCTATTCATATCCTCAAGTTGTCTATGTGAACACGAGCAACTTAACAAAATATCTTCAAGTTACTCTCCTGTAAAATGGGTAGACTGGGTTAAATTATTTCTAAGGTCTTCTCCAAACAGTCTTGTGTTCCCTGATTTGAAGCCATGCAAATCTAACATAAGGCTATGGCATGGGAGGAGGGGCCACATTAGATCAAATGCGTGTTTACTTACAACTTGTCCTAATGCAGAGCTGATACTCGATCTCTGCCAGCAACGGGGGAGAAGAGTTAACACACTCCAGATGAGATTCTGTTCAAATTTGTCTGGCTGAAAGCCTGTGGTGGAAATGAAAGACAGGCTGAGAGGAGAGCCTGAGGGGTAATTAAGAGAGAAACATGAACCTCTCTGAGGCTGTACTCAGCCCAGGTTGAAAGGAAGGCGGGAAGGGCCAGGCTACAAAGCCTCCTGTACAAAGCCTCCCAGGGCTCTTGGCTGTTGGCCAAAGGCACCCTTTATCCAGAAGGATGGTTGTTTGTTCTCAGAACACGTGGTCTGTCCTCTGAGAGTTGCACCTGGACTCCTAGTGTGCTCTGGAGTAATAATTGTACTGAGAAGGTGTCTATCATTTGTTACAGAACAATATGCGCCAGGCACTGTCTACACATCACCTCATCACTTCTCCCAATAATGCTGGGAGGCAGCAATGATGACCTCCACTTCATGGAGGAGAAAAATGTAGCTAGTAAGGGGCTGATTGAGGACTTGAACCCAGGGGGCTTTGGCTACCTGTGGACAGGTACCCTGGAACTGGTCAAGTAATAATTCAGAGACTTCAGATTTCATTTACTTTTTCAGTTCAGTTCAGTTCAGTCACTCAGCTGTATTCAACTCTTTGTGACCCCATGAACTGCAGCACACCAGGCCTCCCTGTCCATCACCAACTCCTGGAGTTCACCCAAACTCATGTCCATTGAGTCAGTGATGCCGTCCAACCATCTCATCCTCTGTCGTCCCCTTCTCCTCCTGCCCCCAATCCCTCCCAGCATCAGGGTCTTTTCAAATGAGTCAGCTCTTCACATCAGGTGGCCGAAGTATTGGAGTTTCAGCTTCAGCATCAGTCCTTCCAATGAACACCCAGGACTGATCTCCTTTAGGATGGACTGGTTGGATCTCCTTGCAGTGCAAGGGACTCTCAAGAGTCTTCTCCAACACCACAGTTCAAAAGCATTCAATCTTAGTCGCGCTCAGCTTCTCACAGTTCAACCCTCACATCCTTACAAGACACTGGAAAAAACCATAGCCTGACTAGACGGACCTTTGTTGGCAAAATAATGTCTCTGCCTTTTTAAATGCTATCTAGGTTGGTCATAACTTTCCTTCCAAGGAGTAAGCGTCTTTTAATTTCCTGGCTGCAATCACCATCTGCAGTGATTTTGGAGCCCAGAAAAATAAAGTCTGACACTGTTTCCACTGTCTCCCCATCTATTTCCCATGAGGTGATGGGACCAGATGCCATGATCTTAGTTTTCTGAATGTTAAGCTTTAAGCCAACTTTTTCACTCTCCTCTTTCACTTCATCAAGAGGCTTTTTAGTTCCTCTTCACTTTCTGCCATAAGGGTGGTGTCATCTGCATATCTGAGGTTATTGATATTTCTCCCGGCAATCTTGATTCCAGCTTGTGTTTCTTCCAGCCCAGCATTTCTCATGATGTACTCTGCCATATAAGTAATAAGCAGTCCGGTACAATATACAGCCTTGACGTACTCTTCCTATTTGGAACCAGTCTGTTGTTTCATGTCCAGTTCTAACTATTGCTTCCTGACCTGCATACAGGTTTCTCAAGAGGCAGGTCAGGTGGTCTGTTATTCCCATCTCTTTCAGAATTTTCCACAGTTTATTGTGATCCGTGCAGTCAAAGGCTTTGGCATAGTCAAAATTTAGGTATATTTGACACTGGTTTTTTTTAAAACCCAACTTGTACATCTGGAAGTTCTCAGTTCACATACTGATGAAGTCTAGCTTGAAGGATTTTGAGCAGAACCTTACTAACAGGTGAAATGAGCCCAATTGTGTGGTAGTTTGAAGAGTTTGGCATTGCCCTTCTTTGGGATTGGAATGAAAACTGACCTTTTGCAGTCCCATGGCCACTGCTGAGTTTTCCAAATTTGCTAGCACATTAAGTAAAGCACTTTAACAGCAACATCTATTTGGGATTTGAAATAGCTCAGCTTGTAACTCCATCACCTCCACTAGTTTTGTTTGTAGTAATTCTTCTTAAGGCTCACTTGACTTCACACTCCAGGATGTCTGGCTTAAGTGAGTGATCACACCATTCTGCTTATCCCAGTTCTTAAGATCTTTTTTGTATAGTTCTGTGTATTCCTGCCACCTCTTCTTAATCTCTACCTCTGTTAAGTCCATACTGTTTTATGCCCACCCTTGCATGAAATGTTCCTTGATGTCTCCAAGATTCTTGAAGAGATCTCTAGTCTTTCCCATTCTGTTGTTTTCCTGTATTTCTTCACATTGTTCATTGAAGAAGGCCTTCTTATCTCTCCTTGCTATTCTCTGGAACTCTGCATTCAGTTGGGTGCATCTTTCCCTTTCTCCCTTGCTTTTCGCTTCTCCTCTTTTCTCAGCTATTTGTAAAGCCTCCTCAGACAACCACTTCACCTTCTTGAATTTCTTTTTCTTTGGGCTGGTTTTGGTCACTGCCTTCTGTACAATGTTATAAACCTCTGTCCACAGGTTTTTCAGGCACTCTGTCTACCAGATCTAATCCCTTGAATCTATTTGTCACCTCCATTGTATAATCATAAGGGATGTGATTTAGGTCATACCTGAATGGTCTAGTGGTTTTCCCTACTTTCTTCAAGTTAAGTCTGAATTTGGCAATAAATAGCTCATGGTCTGAGCCACAGTCAGCTCCCAGTCTTATTTTTGCTGACTGTATAGAGCTTCTCCATCTTTGGCTGCAAAAAATATAACCAATCTGATTTCAGTGTTGACCATCTGGTGATGTCGATGTGTAGAGTCCTCTCTTGTGTTCTTGGAAGAGGGTGTTTGCCATGGCCAATGTGTCCTCTTAACAAAACTCTGTTAGCCTTTGTCCTGCTTCATTTTGTACTCTAAGACCAAACTTGCCTGTTACTCTAGTAATCTCTTGACTTCCTATTTTTGCATTCCATCCCCTACGGTGAAAAGGACATCGTTTTTGGTGTTAGTTCTAGGAGTTGTAGGTTTTCATAGAACAAGTCAACTTCAGCTTTTTGGCATCAGTGGTTGGAGCATAGACTTGGATTACTGCAATACTGAATGGCTTGCCTTGGAAATGAACTGATCATTCTGTCATTTTTGAGATTGCACCCAAGTACTGCATTTCAGGCTTTTCTGTTGACTATGAGGGCTACACCATTTCTTCTAAGGGATTCTTTTGACCACAGTAGTATATATAAAGGTCATCTGAATTAAAGTCACCTATTCCAGTCCATTTCAGTTCACTGATTCCTAAGATGTCGATGTTCACTCTTGCCATCTCCTGCCTGACCATGTCCAATTTACCTTGATTTATGGGCCTAACATTCCAGGTTCCTATGCAATATTGCTCTTTACAGCATTGGACTTTACTTTCACCAGAGATCAAATTGCCAAAATTCGTTGGAACATAAAGAAAGCAAGGGAATTCCAGAAAAACATGTACTTTGGCTTCATTGACTACGTGAAACGCTTTGATTTTGTGGATCACAACAAACTCTGAAAAATTCTTAGAGAGATGGGAGTACCAGATCATCTTACCTGTCTCCTGAGAAACCCGTATGCAGGACACAAAGCATCAGTTGGGAATGGACACGGAACAACTGACTGGTTTCAAAATGGGAAAGAAGTACAATGCTGTATATTGTCACCGTGCTTATTAAACTCATATGTAGAATTCAGTTCAGTTCAGTTCAGTCACTCAGTCATGTCCGACTCTTTGTGACCCCATGGACTGCAGCATGCCAGACTTCCCTGTCCATCACCAACTCCCAGAGCTTGCTCAAACTCATGTCTATCCAGTCAGTGATACCATCCAACCATCTCATCCTCTGTTATCCCCTTCTGCCTTCAATCTTTCCCAGCATCAGGGTCTTTTCCAGTGAGTGAGTTCTTCACATCAGGTGGCCAAACCATTGGAGTTTCAGCCTCAGCATCAGTCCTTCCAATGAATATTCAGGACTGATTTCGTTTAGGATTCACTGGTTTGATCTCCTTGCAGTCCAAGGGACTCTCAAGAGTCTTCTCCAACACCACAGTTCAATTCTTCAGTGCTCAGCTTTCTTTATAGTCCAACTGTCACATCCATACATGACTACTGGAAAAACCATAGCTTTGACTAGACAGACCTTTGTTGGCAAAGTAATGTAGTACATCATACAAAATGCCAGGCTGGATGAATCACAAGCTGGAATCAAGATTGCCAGGAGAAATATCAACAACCTCAGAGATACAGATGATACCATTCTAATGGTAGAAAGAGAAGAGGAACTAAAGTGTCTCTTGACGATGGTGAAAGAGGAGAGTGAAAAGCCTGGCCTTAAAACTCAAAATTCAAAAAACTAAGATTATGGCATCTGGTCTCATCACTTCATGGCAAATAGAAGGGGGAAAAGTAGAAGCAGTGACAGATTTTATTTTCTTGAGTTCCAAAATCACTGTGAATAGTGACTTCTTCCATTAAATTAAAAGACACTTGCCCCTTGGAAGGATAGCTATGACAAACCTAGACAGCATATTAAAAAGCAGAGACATCACTTTGCTGACAAAGGTCTGTATAGTCAAAACTATGGTTTTTCCAGTAGTCATGTATGGATGTGAGAGTTGGACCATAAACAAGGCTGAAGAACTGATGCCTTCAAACTGTGGTGTTGAAGAAGACTCTTGAGAGTCCCTTGGACTGCAAGGAGATCAAACCAGTCAATCCTAAAGGAGATCAACCCTAAATATTCATTGGAGGAACTACTGCTGAAGCTGAAGCTCCAACACTTTGGCCACCTGATGCGCACAGCCGACTCACTGGAAAAGCCCCTGATGCTGGGGAAGATGGAAGGCTGGAGAAGAAGGGATAGGAGAAGATGAGATGGTGGGATGGCATCACCAACTCAATGGACATCAATCTGAACAAACTCTGGGACGTGGTAAAGGACGGGGAAGCCTGGCGTGCTGCAGTCCACAGGGTCACAAAGGGTCAGACACGACTGAGCAACCGAACAACAGCATAATTGGCATATAATATTATGTTGACTTAAGGTGTGCTACATGATTCAATATTTGTATACATTGCAAAATGATCATCACAGTAAGTCTAGTTAACATCTGTCACCAAACACAGTTATAATCTTTTCTCCTTGTAATGAACTTTTAAGATCTACTCTGTCAGAAACATTCAAATATATTTAACACAGTGTTGTTAACTACGGTCACCATGGTGCGCATCACATTTCAGAGCTTATTTATTTTATAACTGAAAGTTTATACCTTGGACCCCCTTCAACCATCTGGCCCACTTCACCCACCCTCCACCTCTGATAACCACCAATCTGTTCTCTGTATCTGTGAGCTTGGTTTGGGGTTTATTTTTTGATTCCATGTATAAGTGAGACCGAACAATATTTGTGTTTCTCTGACTTATTTCATTTAGCATAATGTCCTCAGGTTTCATCCATGTTGTGGAAAATGCCAAGATTTTATTCTTTACTGTGGCTGAAATTCATTGCATGTACAGTGTATGTGTGTGTGTGTATACATATATACCACATTTCTTTACCCATTCATCCATCAGTGGACATTTAGACTGTTTCCATATCCTGACTATTGTAAACAATGCTGCAGTGAACATGGGGTACAGATACCTTTTTGAGTTAGCATTTTCATTTCATTTCCTCTGATTAAATACCCGGAAGTTGATTTGCTGGATCAGAGACCTCAGACTTCATGCCACACCAAGTTGCAGCAACACGTGCTGGTGCCTCTGCCGTGCGCTTTCACACTGGTTCAAGCCCACAGTGCTGGACCATCACCCACAATTTTAGATGGGGACACTGCGTCATAGACCGACAGGTGAAGCGACCCAGCCATGGTCACCCAATCTGTAAATGGTGGGAGTGGGATTCCATCCTTGGGAACTGGAGTGCCAACCCAGGACTCTTAGCTGGTGGATTATTCTGTTCCCATGTGGCAGTCATAGTTGTCATCTGTATATTTCATGTAAACATTGATTCTTCCACCCTCTAGTGACCCCATTTGAATTTTCTTTGGGGAATCACACCCCCCACAGCCCACCATCACCGCCACAACCCATGTGATTTAGGCAGCACTGATGTGCCCTGTCCTCTCCCCATCCTGTGCAGGGTGGACAGATGACCTCCCTGGTCACAGTGAACACACATGACCAAGGCTGTCCAGTGAGAATTTCCTTTCTGCTTAAAGCAGTCAGAGCTGTGTCTTTCACCTGAACCTGAGGGGCTCCAAGTCAATACTGGTCCATCATGACACTGAATTTTCATCACTTGTTTCCTGCTCACCCATTAGGCCCAGGTCATGTGAGGGGAGGGTAGCAGAGACTGGCTGAAAGCCATCACTGTGCCTGATTTCAACCATCCCAGATGAATAGTTGTTGGATGAATAAAACTCCAACTTGATTCAATGGTCCTTTGTTGAAGTTTGAGGCATATTGGGTTCAAGAAATCTTGAATTCTTTGGCCCAGTCCACCCTTTCGTCCTTCTCCTCCACCATCTTTCAAGGCCTAATTCAAAGCCTGACTCCTCTGAAACTGGCCCCCAGCCCCATCCCCACTCCAAAAGTGCTCTCACCCCCATCAGTGCATCCATGGAATATTTCTGCCTTGTGAAATAAATTAGCATGCTGTCTGACTTCTCCTATTCCACAAGAAGGCCTGAGGACAGGGTTCAAAATGGAGTCATTTGTGTATCAAGCCAGCACCCGGCATCCTCCAGGGCTCAGAAAATATTTTTCTGAATCCAAGGGCTCATTTCACTCAATAACCATTTGCCAATCCCTATGTGCCAGGCACTGAGAATACAGAGGTGACTATGACATGATGGCTAAAAATGATGAGAATAAGAGGTAACATTTACTGAGCTATTACTTCGTACCAGGCAATAATCTAAGCACATGTGTGTGTCCACGCACACACACATATTAGTTGCTCAATTCTGTCTGACTCTTTGCAACCCCATGGACTGCAGCCCGCCAGGATCCTCAGTCCATGGAATTCTCCTGGCAAGAATACTGGAGTAGTTATCCATTCCCTTCTCCAGGGAACTTTCTCAACCCGGGGATCAAACCCAAGTATCCTGTATTACAGATTCTTTACCATCTGAGCCATCAGGGAGGCCCAGCCTAAGCACTTACATGTATGAATTCATGTAATCCTCAGAGCAAGCTAGTAAGGGAGCTATTACTACTCTTCCCATTTTATAAATACTCAGATGTCAAAGAATTTGCCCAAGCAAGGTCACAGAGATGGTAGGCAGCAGAGTCAGGATCTAAACTCAGGCAATCTGGTTTCATATCCATGTTCTTAACTAGTCCACTAGGTCATGTGGGGTCATAAGCTGCTTTGTCGTAAGCCTAACCTTCTCCTTCCTAAGATCTATATACCTCACTTCTAGAAAGAGCTGGGTTAAAAGCAGAATTGGCCATGTCCAATACTGCTGACTGGAGAAGGAAATGGCAACCCACTCCAGTATTCTTGCCTGGAGAATCCCATGGACAGAGGAGCCTGGCAGGCTACAGTCAATGGAGCCACAAAGAGTCAGACACAACTAAAGTGAGTTAGCAATACTGCTAACAAAAAAGAGTTTGGATTTTGGAGTGAGACACTGGTTTCCATTTCCACCAGCACTGATCTCTGGCTCTATGTATCCTTTTGTAACCTCTCCAAGTCTCAGTTTCTCCAGAATGAATACCCTGTGGGCAGTTATGAGGATTGAAAGACCTGATACGTGAAAACCAGCACAGGGCCAGGCTGCTGTCACTGGTCCCTTCTGTCATTCTCAAGGAAGAAAGCAACTCATCGATGGATAGGGCTTGGTACTGGATACACCACCAAATATTATAAACATGCTTCCAGTATTTTTCCTTCCCTCACTACATTCTGTGACCTTGAAAGAGCACCCACACTTCTCTGAAATGATTCAACCAGTGCTGTTTACCAGCCTTCAAAAATGGATTAAAGATTTGGAATTCCCTTTATTTCTCCACCCCCACAGGATCAAAGGGTGCAGGCAAGGGATGGGGAGCGGGGGAGGAAAGCAAGATGGAACAGGCCCCAAGTTCTGAACTGGCAGAAGAGCAACTGCGGTTCAAACTAGGCTCTGCTGAGCTGCAGGGCGCAGGCCCCCATGTTCTGCTCTGCCTTCGCCCTTGAGAATAAACACAGCTGCCAGAAAGGGGGATGCTTCAGCCATGGCTAATCCTGGGCCACAAGATGAGCAGGCAATGAGAGGTGCCCTGCGATGCAAAGTGTTTTTCAAAAACGTCAGCAAGTACACAGAGCAAGGAGAGAGGAGACAGTGCAATGCAAATACACAATTAGGCTTCAGGATAGGAATAAAGGCTGAATGCACAGACCCACGCCAGCCTTCCTGGCTCGCTGCCTTCCTTTCGCAGCCTTGGCTCCACTGCCCTCTAGTGGCAGGACGGGACTAGCAGGCGGGTTTTGACCTAGAGCCGCGTCCTAGCTCAGGGCCACGTCCTAGCTCAGGGCCACGTCCTAGTCCCAGTTCCATTGGTGGTAAAGAATCCACCTGCAATGCAGGAGACCTCAGTTCAACCTCTGGGTCAAGAAAATCCCCTGCAGAAGGAAATGGCAACCCACTCCAGTATTCTCACCTGAGAAATCCCATAGATAGAGAAGCCCGCGTGGTTACAGCCCATGGGGTTGCAAGAGTCAGTCCTGACTTAGCAATTAAACAAGTCGTAACTCACAGGGCTTGGAGCCTCTCAAAGAACCTAGATCCCCTCCTCTCCACCCCTCAACCAACGGCCTGGTCCAGCCCCTCCTTCAGCTCTCCCTTGTGCTTCCACAGCAGCCTCCTCATTGGTATTAATAAAAGTAATAAAAACCACCTCCTGAAAGCTGACCACAGGCACTGCACTAAAGTGCTTACACACTGCCTGACTGCATTCTCACAGCCACCTTGAAATTGGGTAGGATCACATTTACCGATGAGGAAACAGGCTCACAAAGGTCAGAGAACTGGCAAAGGCCACATGGCCAGCTACATGTGGAAGATCTCAAGTTTACACCCAGCAGCACCCTGGGTCAGGCCCTACAAACATGTACCTGCCAGCTTGAAAACCATCAGCAGTAGCATCCCCTAGGAATCTCCTAGAAACCCAAGTTCTCAGAAACCTGATCCCTTGTAAGGGAGCTAAAAACTCTGAGGATGGGAGCAAGGAATGTGTCTTAACAGGCTGTACCCTCAGCGCGCAGCCCAGGCCTGGCACAGGGTTGGGTACTCGGTGAATGGATCTTTTTGCCCTTCGTGTGTCACTTCAGTTCACTAAGCCAAACCTCTTCTCTAGTCTCAGCATCATGACAACTTTGCACAAAGCTCCAGACGGACCCCGATGTGGACGGATGAGTCTTCGAAGGCTCCCAAGCCTTCACGGTGTGGCTGTGAAGGTACACCTAGCCTGCGCTGACCCTCAACCACTGGGACTGTGGGCCCACACGCAGGGCATAGCGCAGTGGAAAACAGAAACTTCAAACTAGCGTGCCGACCCCGTGACCCTGGGCGAGTTCCCTCACCTCCCTGCACGTCAGTTTTCACCTGAAAAATAGAGGCCCAAGGTACAGCTGTCTGACAGTCCCTTCTCTCTTGTACCAGGCTCAGCACTCAGAGGAAGCACCAACGTTTGGTCAACCCGACAAAGATTCCTCTCTACAGAGAACAAGGGGGCCTCCCTCTGCTCCGTGTTGATCACAGCACCTCAGCCGCCACTGCGGAGATGCAATGCATCAGAAATGTCCAATAAATCTTCACAGGCCTGGTCATCGTCCACCAGGACTCCATGGTGAGATCTCATTTCAGAGAGAAACCTTCCTCCAAGTTGACTTTAATCCCCACTCTGGGTACAGTGATGACCAGGGACAAATCAGCCTGTGCCCCGCCCAGATCTCCTTTGGTCCTCCAGTATGTGCTGAGATGCTCTGACACATTCTGTGCTGTACCCACACCACTGCCTGTCCTGTATCCCAGTAACTCTCTCAAGAAGGGAACGGGAAACAAGCGAGTTTAGCAACTTGTTCCTGGCAAACGCACAGGGACCCCAGGGATGTTCCTGCCACTCCAGTCAAGGTGAGCTCCAGCCGGTGACTGTGCTGAGACACTGCCGGTCGGGCGAGCAAGCTTTCACACTCGGCCTGCTGCCCCTAAGGGATGAGAGATGAGATGTTGGATGCCTTGTGAAGTTCAACAGCTTGTGGATCCATGTCAGCAACAATTTCAAACATGTGCACTGCGAGTCAATTTGCAATCACTGGCTGAGCATGTCTCAGTTTAGTGTCCCTAAACGTTAACAAAGGGCCTTAGTTCAAAAGTGGGCATTTTAAGGTGCATTAAATATTCATTTTCTCCAAATCCTTGCCCATCCAACACCACCCTTTTTTCTACAAAATGTGATGAGCTTAAGAGACAAGAAGGCTCTGTAAGGTACAAGGGTTTATACAGATGTGGCAGGAATACCTACATAACAAGAGCAGCTACTTACTAAACATCTAGTGTGCGAGGCATTTGACACAGGCCAATTCATTTAACTCTTAGAAACTGTACAGCCATTCAGTTCAGTTCAGTTCAGTCACTCAGTCATGTCCAACTCTTTGCAACCCCACGAATCACAGCACGCCAGGCCTCCCTGTCCATCACCACCTCCCAGAGTTTACTCAAACTCATGTCCATCGAGTTGATGATGCCATTGAGCCATCTCATCCTCTGTCGTCCCCTTCTCCTACAGCCATTACAGACATACAAAACTAAGCAAACTGCTGCTATGGAGGTGAAGCAATCTGACCAGTCTCCCAGTTAGTAGTAACAGAACAAGAACTTCCCCCAAAGCCATCAGACTCTGCCCTACTCATCAGGCCACACTACCAGCCAGTCCAAACTGAAGTTATCCACCCTCCCTCTCTTCTCCCTAAAGGGAAAGGGAAAGTCACTCAGTCATGTCCGACTCTTTGGAACCCCATGGACTATAGAGTCCACAGAATTCTCCAGGCCAGAATACTGGAGTGGATAGCCTATCCCTTCTCCAGTGGATCTTCCTGACCCAGAGGGTCTCCTGCATTGCAGGTGGATTCTTTACCCACTGAGCTACCAGGGAAGCCCTAGCCCATCTCACATTCCACCAACCCACCCTACATCCCAGGACCCTCCACCATCTCCAACCCACAGCACCCCATCTCCCACATCCTCTGCCCAATATTCACACCCTCCATAGTGAAGACTTGCACGGTGACCACCCCCTCCCCACCCAATCCCTTCCAGAAACCTCAGCTAACAGAGCTGTACCCTGCCCTGCTCTTCCCTCACTGTCACACACGCAGTCCTCACTTCTGCTCCACTTGTTCACAGGCACACACATCCATCATGAGCCCCAACGGATGCCGCAGGAGGCAGATCTAACATTTCTCCTCTGGACCTCCCACCAGGCCCAGGCTGTGATGGATAAGCCTCCTCCCTGCCCAGCACCTACTCCTGGAATGATGAGCTGGCTTGTGCAGCGCCGGCATTTAGAGCCGAGAAAGCTGACAGACTGATGGCCTCTCTCTGCCGGCCAGGTGGCCCGTGTTCTCGTTAGAAGCTGCTCCACCTCACAGGGCAGGGCTGTGTGAAGCACCCCCATGGGCCAGGTGCTGCGCTAGGCGCTTCACAAACCCTCTACCTCCTCTCCTTCTCCTGACAACCCCAGGAGAAGAGGACTGGTGGTCTCCGCTTCACGGATGAGGGGCGTGGCTCAGATCAATCCCTGCTGGAGCCGGGCTTCAAACCTCCTTCTGCTCAGGTGTGAAGTCGCCTGATTTGCAGAGCAGCAGTCGGGGAGGAAAGGAGGTGCTGTGTTACCTACACGCGGGACTTCTGAGGGTGCGCTGCAGCTCCACGGGTACACCCTCCACGCCTTCAGAGACAGGCTTACCTCTTACTTCCATCCGCGTGCTTTTCTCCTTCCAATGAAGGCAGACATCTCATGGTCCCTTTTGTGACTAGAACTCTTCAAGAGTAGAAAACACACCTCTGACAGTAAAGAGCTTAAGTGTGTAAGGGGAACAGCTAGAAGTCATTCTTGGTCTTTCTCAACTGAGCTCACCCACATATCACACACCAACCAGCTACACACACGCGCGCACACACACATACACACCCGAGCTCATCCACACATCACAACTACATACACACACACACACACACACACACACATCGAGCTCACCCACACATCACACCCCAACCAGCTACATACAGCCCCCACCCGCTCTGGGAACTCCCAGAATTGGCCTCTTCTGATCCGCCCTCTGGTCCTCTACATCTCAGTCTCCCGACTGGAGAGCACAGCCTGCTCCTGACTGCCTGCTCCTTGGATCTAACCCTGCTCCAGCCTCCCAACACTCTGCCAGGAACCTTCCCGCTCCCACCGCTCCCCCACACATAGCTCCTTGCACAACCCTCCCCCTCCACACATTAGGGTGGAGGGAACAATCCTCAAGGCACACACACACACCTCACACAAGCTTAACACTTGGTAAGTTCCATCCTTCTCTGGCCCTCATGCCACAGAAAATCCAGGATCTCAGCAAGAGACACCATAATCTCAATCTGACTTGTAATTCTAGTCAATGTAGCAATGGGTCATCAACACAGCAAATCTGAACTTCTTACACAATGAGGTGGCTCGTTGGTTTGCAACTAAAAAAACCACTCTCCAGGGAAGGTGGAGGCAGAGGCTGTCCCAGGCTGCAGGAAACACTACTGAGCATGCAGATGGAGCCCAATTGATCATCTGCTAACCTGCGCCAAGACTTAACAGCTCAGAGCCAAGGTTTATTCAGCAGTCAAATGGAAAGCGCAAATGGAACCAGAACAGCCATTGCAACAGAACGTATATGGGCCGTTAAGCAAACCTAGATCTAAATACTGTCACTTAATAAGTAACACTGAGTTGAACTCCCTGAGGTAGTAAAATGGTGATAACACCCAACCTCTGAAGGCTGTTGCAAAAATTGAGTGATCATTACAATACCAGACACACAGGATATGTCCAATAATTAAAAATGGCTATTAAGACTTGGTGATTTATATATTGCCAAACATGGTGCTGAGCACCTTGTATGCTTTTATCTGGTCATACTTGATTTGTTTACCTACCTCAAGATTTTTACAAACATGTTTTTATATAAAAAACATGAATACAAGAAAACTCCTAGAAGCGTATATCTAAAAATGCTTATTAGCAGAAAAATGGTTATCTCCTGGTGTTAGAAATAAGGGTTTTCTTTTTGCTTACTGGCTTTTTCCAAATTTTTCCATAAACATCACTTTCTGAAGTATATTTGATTTGGTTTTTCTTTTTAAAGCTGAAATCCATTAAAACACAATGAAATCAAGATGCTGCTCACAGGTAACAACCCCCTACATGAACCATTTCTTCTGGTGGTAAGAGCTATTAAAAACTGTGCCTTCCCTGAGGGAGCTGGCATGTGCTTATTTTAATAAGAATTAGCTGACTTAGACCCCTTCTTCACTTTGCCACAGGGGAGTACAGAGCCAAATTTTAGTTCAATCATTCAATTAGGTTCTTATTCTCTGCAGGTTTCTATTTTGATTCCCCCCAGTCTTGACTTCCTATTCTAATTTATAGGTCATACCATAATTTTGTATTTCTTACTTATATTTTTAATACATAAAAATTATATATTTTACTATTTTTCCTCAAAGTTTATCATAAATCTGTGGTCTACAAATCTTTGCAGAATGAGGCCAGGTACACATAAACAAGCAATGACTTAACATGTTAATCAGAGTGCTATTATCCATGCATTTCATGCTACAAACCATCGAGTTCTTGCTTATGACATTAATGATAGGATTACAACCTTTAAATCCTATCTGAAACTTTTTATACAGTACTACAACACCTCCCTATAATGACATAAGAAAATAATACAGAAAATATTACCATAATTTTTAAAGTCCTAGAAGTCCCATAATTAAAAAGTCAGTTTTATTAAATGTTCAATTCTCAAAATTATTAATACGTACTTCTTTTTTATTATAAAAAATCTCCAACTCCATCTCACCCTTCCTCACCTACCCCTCCAAACTACGTACTGTCCAAGCAGAACCAAGCCCAACAAATTCCACCATACGCCCAAAAGCAGGAAGACAGGAGGTCCCCAGAGGACAAGGTATGCTGGTATCATCACTGCAAGGGGCAGGGAAAGAGAACCATACCAAACACAAAGGAAATTGGAATGGGCAGCCTAACAAAATACTGATAAAATTTATACCAATTTATAAATATTTCAGGTGCCCACCAACCCCCAGAGAACAGACCAAACTAACTATATAATGGAAGCCTCTGCCATACACTGGGTCCTCCTATCAGGAATCATTGGGAAGCCCAAACAGCTTCACAGTTCCAGCTTCCCGACTGCTGTCATATTTGCCATCTTTGTCATCACAGGCAAACGCCAGCAGAGGCCTTTTGGGGTGCCACGCCACGGTGAAGGTCGGGGACTCACATTGAACCTCCCACAGCTTGTCTCCTATAAAAATCAATAGAGGGATATCAATCAGTATGTTAACAGTAGACCACACTCATTAAGTACTTACCTATGTTAACTCATCTAATCCGCATAATAGTCCTATGGGATAAGAACAATTCTACCCCGTTTTACAGAGAACACGGAGGTCAGAGGGGTCACAAGGCAGTCGGGTGGTGGAGCGGGATCTGAACCCAACAGCCCATGCTCTGAGCCCTACCCTACACTTCCTGAAAAAACTACAATGGCAGCTCTTTGCTGAGCACTTCTTATGAATCAGATGCATTATACTTATCTTAATAAAGTATAACAACTTTATCCATCAATGCAAGTAACGGTTTTAAACCCCATTTTATAAAGAAATGGGTAACTGAACAGTTAAGTCACACCTCAAAGAAGCAGAAGAGGGGAAAAAAAAGGGAGAGAAAGAACAGAGTCAGCACAGAAAGTCAGTCTGTCCAAAGCCACAGATCTTTCTACTCAACCACACTTGCCTTGCAAATAAAACTCTTTTTCCAAAATTTTTATCCTGTCTGCTTTTGAAATTAAACATGGTTTTTCCAAAGCCACTTTTTTAAGCTGGATTAATGTAGTAAAGTGTTCACAGTGTGGTATTGATTTAAAAATGCAGGATACACAGAATTATACACTTTAAATTTGTCAATTAGATGGTATGTGAATTTTTCGATAAAGCTGTTTTTATATATATTGTTTCTACACACACACACATACTTTCTTTGAAGTTTTCTATATAGTTTGAATTCTTGTACTACAGTATCATGTACTTCCAAAAGCAATAAAGTTACATTAAAAATAAACCTGAAGAAATACTTTTGTAGAATGAATACTTGCCTCTCATTTTTCTATTTTCAAGTTGTCTTGTTGCTTTTTAAAACAAATCACATGCGCTTTGATAATTTCTTAAATTGTAAAATATATAAGTCAACATACAGGCAAAAGACAAAAAGAAATATACCATATTGCTAAAAGAAGCTGTATATAAATGGTAGGATCACTCATCCATCCATCCATCCATTCATTCATTCTTCCTTTCTGTATTTTAAAAATTTTGGGAAAAAATTATTATAATGGAAAAATTAAAAGTGAATAAAAAGCAAACTATTTTCTTTAACCACTTTCTTTCAGACCTGCCCCTCTCTTTCCTAAATCTTTGCTCCCTCATTACCTGACAGTAGTCATAATAAACAAACTTGCCTTAAGGAGGCAAATGCATTTATGCTAATACTGGCAAAGAAGTAAGGAACAGAGATGAAAACACATGATAGGAGTTCTCACGGCCAAGGATGAATGACAGAGGAGTCTCGTTAAGACAGTGAGGGTTTAGTTACCTGTCTCTACTTCAGCAATGTCAATGAAGTGATCTTCTGAGGCTGATGCCAGCATTTTCCCATCATGGCTAAAACTGAGGGTCCTCACAGGCCAATCCAGCCTATAGCAGAGCAGACCAGACAGAGGAGACATTAAAATGATCCAAAGAGGAGGGCCCAACTTCACTCAAAATGAAATAAAACTAACTTATCCAACAAGCAAAGTGCTGGCTGAGTTGCTTACCTCGAAAAGCATCGAACACACACTAACTCATCTACATCCCAAAGGCTGACCAAAGCATCTGCACTTCCTGTTGCAAAGTACTTCCCCATGGGGTCAAACTTGATACAGATACAGTTGGAAGGATGGGCGTTGATGGACTGCACAGGCTTCAGCTCTGGGTAGCTGAAAAACAAAACAGACATCAATCAAACCAGGGGAAATGACTCTGGTACTAAGATAGAAATAGGAGACGCTAAAGAAGAAAACCAAAGACAATAGAATAAGTATCAAAGACTGTAAATCAAGGCTTTCCTGAAATAAAAAGATTTCAAAAATATACTGAAACAACACACTACATACTTAAGAATATGAACCCAGAATATGAACCCATTTTGTTGTTATTCAGCAGCTAAGCAGTGTCCAACTCTGCGACCCCATGGACTGCAGCACATCAGGCTTCCCTGTCCTTCACTATCTCCTGGAATTTGCTTAAACTCATGTCCACTGAGTTGGTAATGCCACCAAACCATCTCATCCTCTGTTGTCCCCTTCTCCTCCTGCCCTCAATCTTTCCCAGCATCAGGGCCTTTTCCAATGAATCAGCTCTTCCCATCAGGTGGCCAAAGTATCGGAGCTTCAGCTTCAGCATCGGTCCTTCCAAAGTATATTCAGGGTTGATTTCCTTTTGACTAGTTTGAATTCTTTGCTGTCCAAGAGTCTCCTCCAGCACCACAGTTCAAAAGAATCAACTCTTCAGTCCTCAGCCTTCTTTATGGTCCAACTCACCCATCCATACATGACTACCGGAAAAACCATAGTTTTGACTATATGGACCTTTGTCAGCAAAGTGATATCTCTGCTTTTTAACACATTGTCTTGGTTTGTCATAGTTTGTCTTCCAAGGAGCAAGCGTCTTCTAATTTCATGGCTGCGGTCACCATCCACAGTGATCTGAGAGCCCAAGAAAAGAAAATCTGTCACTGTTTCCATTTTTCTCCATCTATTCGCCATGAAGTGATGGGAAGGACACCATAATCTTAGATTTTTGAACGCTGAGTTTTAAGCCAGCTTTTTCTCTCCTCTTTCATCTTCATCAAGAGTCTCTTTGGTTCCTCTTCACTCTCTGCCATTAGGATGGTATCATCTGCAAACCTAAGGTTGTTGATATTTCTCCCAGCAATCTTGATTCCAGCTTGTGATTCATCCAGCCCAGCATTTCACATGATGTACTCAGCATATAAATTAAACAAGCAGGGTGACAATATACAGCCCTAACATACTCCTTTTCCAATTCTGAGCCACTCCTTTGTTCCATGTCCAGTTCTAACTGCTGCTTCTTGACTTGCATACAGGTTCTCAGGAGGCAGGTAAGTTTAGTTCAGTCACTCAGTCATGTCCAACTCTTTGTAACCCCATGGACTGCAGCACACCAGGCCTCCCTGTCTATCACCAACTCCCGGAGCTTGCTCAAACTCATGTCCATTGAGTCGGTGATGCCATCCAACTATCTCATCCTCTGTCATCCCCTTCTCCTTCTGCCTTTAATCTTTCCCAGCATCAGGGTCTTGTCCAATGAGTCCATTCTTTGCATCAGGCAGCCAAAGTACTGGAGTTTCAGCTTCACCATCAGTCCCTCCAATGAATATTCAGGACTGATTTCCTTTAGGATTGACTGGTTGGATCTCCTTGCAGTCCAAGGGACTCTCAAGAGTCTTCTCCAACACCACAGTTCAAAAGCATCAACTCTTTGGCACTCAGCTTTCTTTATAGTCCACCTCTCACATCCATACTTGACTACTGGAAAAACCATAGCTTTGACTAGATGAAGGCAGGTAAGGTGGTCTGGTATTCCCATCTCTTTAAGAATTTTCCACAGTTTGTTGTGATCCACACAGTCAAAGGCTTTGGCATAGTCAATGAAGCAGAAGCAGATGTTTTTCTGGAATTCTCTTGCTTTTCCTATAATTCAACAGATGTCAGCAATTTTATCTCTGGTTCGTCTGCCTTTTCTCTATTCAGCTCGTACATCAGAAAGTTCTCGGTTCACATACTGTTGAAGCCTAGCTTGAAGGACTTTGAGCATGACCTTGCTGGCATGTGAAATGAGTGCAACTGTGTGGTAGTTTTAAACATTCTTTGGTATTGCCCTTCTTTAGGACTGAAATGAAAACTGACTTTTTCCAGTCCTGTAGCCACTGCTGAGTTTTCCAAACTTGCTGACATATTGAGTGCAGCACTTTAATAGCATCATCTTTCAGGATTTGAAATAGTTCAGCTGGAATTCCATCACCTACACTAGCTTTGTTCATTGTAATGCTTCCTAAGGCCTACCTGACTTCACACTCTAGGGTGTCTGACTCTAGGTGAGTGACCACATCATCATAGTTATCCAGGTCATTAAGGTCTTTTTTGTGCAGTTCTTCTGTGTGTTCTTGCCACCTCTTCTTAATCTTTTCTGCTTCTGTTTAGTCCTTGCCATTTCTGTCCTTTATTGTGCCCATCTTTCATGAAATTGTTTCCTTCGTATTTTCAATTTTCTTAGAGATTCTCTAGTCTTTCCCATTCTATTATTTTCCTCTTTTTCTTTGCATGGTCACTTAAGAAGGCTTTCTAATCTCTCCTTGCACTCAGTTGGGTATCTTTCCCTTTCTCCTTTGCCTTTCACTTCTCTTCTTTTCTCAGCTATTTGGAAGGCCTCCTCAGACAACCATTTTGCCATCTTGCTTTTCTTTTTCTTTGAGATGTTTTGGTCACTGCCTCCTATACAATGTTATGAACCTCTGTCCACAGATTTTCAGGCATTCTGTTGCATCTAATCCCTTGAATCTATTTGTCATTTCCACTGTATAATCATAAGGGATTTGATTTAGGTCATACCTGAATGGCCCAGTGGTTTTCCCTACTGTCTTCAATTTAAGTTTGAATTTTCAATAAGAAGCTGAAATTAATAGACTTTCAAAAAATTAGATTATCGGCAGACTTCTAACAGTAACACTTTATGCCAAAAGAAAATAGAGTAAAAAACAAGTAAGAAAATATGAATCAAAGTGTTTATATCTAGCAAAGCTATCAATTATAAAGTGTTCAAAGAAGTAGCACAATATAAGTGTCTCTTAAGTTTTATAAGTATATAAGTTATGATAAGTATGAACTCAGGGAACATTGTTCCCCCTGAACACTTTCTGAGGAATTGAAACTGGAGAGTAAGTTGTGACAATCAGTGACTGGAGACTTACCAGCCTAGGGTTGGCGATGAACATTAAATACATGTAGTTTCTTGTAGAACTTATATATGTTTAAAAGTAATGTAGTAACTGTGTAATCTGACAACATGTAGTATTAACTTTTTTTAATGGAGGAAGACATATTCTAAAAGCAAAATTTACAATCTTAAGTAATCACACTGGTGATGGTAGTACTATTGTTATTCTGAGATATCTGTGTGTGTAACAGGGGATGAAGGTAGTAGCTAACCATGCGAAATTCAAATTCTATAATACCCTGCATCTCTGAGAATCAGAATACTTAGCTTGGAAGGAAAGAGATTTTAACTGGAAGTTATATGTATGAATTTACAAAGTATTTTGTCTTTAAGTATATACATATACTTCCTAGCTCTGTCTACTGGAAAGGTCTAGAAATAATCAACTCAACAATATGGACGTTCTGAGCTCCAATATTATTTTCTAGTAAAAGAATCCAGGGATTCTCTGGGAATTTTCTAATTAAAGATTTGAGGCAGGAAATACACAGGATGAACTTGGCATATCTCATTATACCAGAGAGCAAGAAACTGAAGACTATGAGGATTATGTTAAAAAAAAAAAAACATGACTCAGGAACCAACTTGAAGAGGATTCCGTGTGCCAAAGATAAATTCAGCTTCAATATGGATAATGATTATGACAGATTGAAACACATCTACTATGCTTAAATACATGGGTCCATAACGATCCTTCTTTTTAAAACAAAAGTAACAGATCATCTTTGGAGTTGATAGACAACTAATTCAGTACCTAATGACAAAGGGAAATTATCAAGTATTTATCATGCCTTCTCTAAACATACTATATTACTGGGTAACCAAACTGATAAGACAGTGACTCTTAAATAAGCAAGCAGTCGGAATCAGCAAAATCCAGACTGGGACAAGCTCCCCAGGTTAACAGCCTGTTTTTTTAACATTTAAGTTCTAAGTAAAACTAGATGCCCAACAGCAGATGAATGGATAAGGAAGCTGTGGTACATATACACCATGGAATATTACTCAGCCGTTAAAAAGAATTCATTTGAATCAGTTCTAATGAGATGGATGAAACTGGAGCCCATTATACAGAGTGAAGTAAGCCAGAAAGATAAAGAACATTACAGCATACTAACACATATATATGGAATTTAGAAAGATGGTAACGATAACCCTATATGCAAAACAGAAAAAGAGACACAGAAGTACAGAACAGACTTTTGAACTCTGTGGGAGAAGGTGAGGGTGGGATGTTTCAAAAGAACAGCATGTATACTATCTACGGTGAAACAGATCACCAGCCCAGGTGGGATGCATGAGACAAGTGCTCGGGCCTGGTGCACTGGGAAGACCCAGAGGAATCGGGTGGAGAGGGAGGTGGGAGGGGGGATCGGGATGGGGAATACGTGTAAATCTATGGCTGATTCATATCAATGTATGACAAAACCCACTGAAATGTTATGAAGTAATTAGCCTCCAACTAATAAAAAATAAATAAATTAAATTAAATTTAAAAAAATAATAATAAATAAACTAAAAAAAAAAAAAAACAGTGGGAAGGAGGGAGACTCCATAGTTTAACTGACTTAAAAGGCATATCACACTTTATTTAAATGAGCAGAATTAGAGTACCCAGAAATTCACACGTGGTAGCAAAACTATAAAGAAATAATATAAAAATCAAGACAGTGCTTTTTGAGGAGGGAGTTTTAATTAGGACAAAGCCCATGGAGAGACTTCTGAGATGGCAAGCAAAGTAATATTTCTTGACTTGGTGGGATTACACAGGTGTTATGCATATAATAGTTCATTAAGCTATATACTTGCATTTTGTGGTTTTCTACATCTGTTTTATTTTCTAATACAAAAGCTTCAAACAAACAAACAAACACTGCCTACAGAGTAAAATTCAAGTTACTAAGCATAGAATTCCAGACCCAAATAATCTGGTACCAAATTACACTTCAACTTTATCTTCCTGTTTCAGGACCTCTCTTCAGACACTTTATCTGCCACCACTCCCAGCAATTCTGATCTACTGACTACTTTCCAAATAAGCCATGTTCGTTCATACTTGTTTTGTCCATTGTGCAGTTTACTTTTGCTGTTTCTTAACATTCTATTACTCTTTCAAGGTCAAGCTTAGAAGCTTCCTCCTTCAACTCCCAAGTCCCACAGTCAATCCTTGGGATTCTACAGCAAACTCCCAATCTCTCTAATACAGAGCCTAGCACACTCTGCCTTGCAGTGTCCACCCAAGACAGCAGAAAGAACAGAATCAGACAGACCTCAACTTCAATTCCACAACTTCATTCATCTAGAGAATATTCACCAAGATCCTGACTGTGTGTAGCAGGTACTGGGCTATGCACTAGAGAGTCAACAGTAAACAAGTTAAATACAGCCCCTAATTCACAGAAGTTAATCTTATAGAAGACACAAGGAAATAAACATGCATTTATAACGTAGAATGAGAAATGCTTCCAAAAGAAGCACATAAACTAAGCTTCTAACCTTGGGGATGAAGAGGGCTTCCCTGGAGAGAAAGTGACATTTAAACTGAGACTTTGATGGTATGAATTAGCTATACTTCAAGGTACCTCCAGTTCAAGTGCTCACTAGCTAACTAGTCACTTAACCTCTCTGAGATCCCTGATCCTCATCTATGAAATGGGAAGCACACCATCATCAACTCCCTAGGATTTCTCTCCGGACTCAGTAAAATATAAGGTACCTAACTCGAAGGTGCTCAAGAGAGGTTAGAATTCCTTATTACTACAGCCAATCTTTGAACAAAGTCAGGGGTCGATCTGACAGGGGTTGAACAAACACAATCAAAAATTCATGTATTACTTACAACTGGTCCTCTGTATCCACAGTTCCTCTGTATCTGCAGCTTTACATCCCAGATTCAACCAATCTCAGATCATGTGGTACTATAATATTTACTACTGAAAAAACCCACATGTAAGGGAACCTGGGTAGTTTAAATCCATGTTGTTCAACAGTCAATTGTTTGTCCTTCTGGCTCCTTCAGGATAGACTCACATCTAATTCATCTCGAGATCCACTACAGCACCCAGTGCAAAGATATGACAGTCCCCTAAACTTAGAACCCCCTCACCTGAGTATGTTGATACAACCGTTGCCATTTGTCAGGAAGAACATGTTATTGTCATTGTTCCAGGAGATTTCATTGACCTCAAACTTGAACTGCTCCTCTGCTTTGGAGCGGTGTGTCTTGGCATCAATGAACGTCACCACATCATCCTTGTTGCCTACAGCGATGGTCTGCCCGTCAGGACTCCAGCAGATATTAATGTTCTCCCCTGGGAACCCAGATACGATCAGCAAAATACTGTTAGCCCACAATCCTCCAGCAGTTTATCTTGTTATCAAAGAAAGACTAGAGCTATAGCTAGAGTTCATTCACTAAGGTCCTCATCAGTAGGACCAACCAGAAGCCCAGCACTGTCATCTACACATTTCCCTCTTTAGTGCTCACATGTCTCTAAGGGACATTTTTCCTCCCCATTTTACAGATGAAAAAACTGAAAGAGAGATGGGCCAAAGTATCCAAGCTATGAAGTAACAGAGCCAAGATCTAAATTCATACTTGTCATCAGAGCCTCTAATTCTCTCTTATACTTGCACTTCCCAAACTCCAGTCATTCACATGCCATTTTCACAATTTTTGAACTATCCATGTAATAGCTATACTTCTTCCTTCAAGACTTTTATTAAAACTGACCCCTCCAAATTTTTATTTAAATAGCTTCACTTCAGCAATAAATTCTATAAGCTAGCTCTTTTTTTCTAGTAGGCATTAAAATATATATACAATCAGCTTTTAATGTTCATCTACATACTTAAATCACTCACATATCACCAGTTGTCTAGTTGGGGAAAACATATCATTCCATCTCCAGGTACAAGTCTTGCCAACAAAGTCCAGTAGCCCACAAATTTCATCAACTTTATTGATTCTAAGATGCATATTTTCTCACATTTTATTACCTGTAATGTATCTTAGAATGCATCAGGATGTATTTCAAAATTTTTGGTGTATCATGATTATCTAATAAAACTTTATTTTCTTTCCTAATGAAACATAAAATATTGATGCATCTTATAATCAATAACATCTTAGCCAATATAATTTAATAAATGGCCTCAAGGTTTATAAGGCAATATCTGGTGAAGAACAGTCTATAAATGTACTACACAACTTCCAGGTCATTTTCTCCCCAAGTGTCAAAGTCATTTTTCCAAGATCAGTCATTCTAGCCTATCAGCAGTTCCCTGCTAGAGCTGCCTACCCACTACAAGGTGACCACTAAATGTATATGGCTACCTTAAGACTTTGCTCAAATTCTGTGACGCCTTCCCTATCTTCCCCAGGCATACTTAAGTGTTTCCATTCTCAGCATCCACCTTGTAGACCTATCCATTACAGGATGACCATATTATATTATGTTAGTTTTTTCAATACATATGTCTCTCCCTGCACTAAACTCTTAGCTCCTTGGAACTGACGACTGTCTTATTCAGCTCAGGATGTCCCATACCTAAAGGGCCAGGCACAGAGAAGATATTTAAAATAACTATCAGTAGCTTATCTTCCTACTGCCCTCTGAAAAGTTACCTTTAGTGTTCACAGTGGCAATGCATTTCGTAGTCCTCACATCCCAGATGCGAATGGTTTTGTCTCCAGACGCAGTAACAAAGAGATCAGGGTTACTTGGATGCCAACAGAGCTGGTCCACACTATCCCCATGTCCCCGATAATTGTTTTCTTTGACCTGAAAGAGCAAAATCCAGATACCACTTCACCCATATGTATCTGCCTACTCATGTAACTTCTTAACCTTATTCAAAATGAGGTATGTGGTGACCAACAGAAGTTTGGATGAGTCAAGAATCCAGTCCTTCTAAGTCACTTCCCCTAAACCCTTCTCAATACCCTACCCTCCCTTCCTCCCCAGTCAGTGTGAACAGTTCTTTGGCTGGGGTCCACACCAATGCCCTTACTCTTTAGTCCTCCCTCCTTTCTGGTTTTCTACCCTTACTCTTCCACGAAAGGTCCCAACCCGCTTACTCAATTCCACGGAGGCCCTGCCATTTTCAGAATGACCCTCCTCATCACCACAGGAGCCCACCACCACTGTCCCAGCCGCTCCTCACCACCACACAGGTCTCCCCGCCATCCTCACCACCGGCCGTTACTCTCCACACTCACCTTCACCCCCGCAACCCCCAGGAGCCCACCACCACTGTCCCAGCCGCTCCTCACCACCACACAAGTCTCCCCGCCATCCTCACCACCGGCGGTTACTCTCCACACTCACCTTCACCCCCGCCCCCCCCCCCCCCCCCCCGGTCATCTTCACGCCTCCTTACTATCACACTCCCTACACATCGTCACCCCTCCCCCAACCACCAGTCCTCCTCTCCACCATGCCCATCTTCACCTCTCATCAGTCCGTTCCCCCCTCCTCACCCCCGACACTCCTCTTTGGCGCATCACACACGCCCCTCACCTCCACACCCCTTCTTCCTCCTCACCTCCACTCTCCTCACGCCCATTCTTCAACCTCGCCTTACCACACCCCCTCTCTCCCTAGCCTGGGCCGGGTCCCAGCGGCTCACCAACCGGTCCTTCTCCAGCAAGAAGACGCTGGCCGTCTTGTCGAAGGACCCTGAGGCCAGGCGACGCCCGTCGCAGCTCCAGGCCACGGAGTGTACCTTGGCGCTGTGCGCCGGGAACTCGCGCGTCTTACTGTGGCCGCGGAACAGCTCCTGCATCCCGAGCACGTAGCGAGTCGGGCCGCTTGACACTGAGCACCAGGGAGCCATCGAGCCGGGACCGCTCTGGCCCAACGCTGAGGGTCCCATGGACGCCGGGGGAATCGCCATGCCGAACTCCCGGACGCCGGCTCGGTAGTATTCTCAGCTGCAATCAGCCCTGCCGCCGCGGCCGCACGCATGCGCGGGAGAGACCACCCGCGCTTCCGCGCACCCGCACTGTGGACCACTCCCGGAAGAGACTACAAGTCCCAGCATGCAACGCGCCCCCGCCTTTACCTTTTCCAGTGGTCAAGGTTCCTCTTGGAATTTCCTTCACTATTAACGAGGAGGTCTTTAGGGTCCTTATTTTCTCCTTACCTCCTGTTTGGTAGATACATTTGTACCCCTGTTTAATCGAAGAAATAACGCAATTCTTCTAAACCTCAGTTCGCCGTCCGTTAAAAACACCTTTTTGTCTGGAATTACTCCCACCTTTCAGCCCACTCACTTAGAGCCGAAGGCTCTCTACTTCCTACTGCAGAAGGAGGAGCTGGTGAACTTCCCTGGGGAAATAGGCTAGAGGTTTGGGGTTTCCCTGGTGGCTCAATTGGTAAAGAAGCCTCCTGCTAATGCAGGAGACTTCGGTTCGATTCCTGCGTTGGGAAGATCTCCTGGAGGAGGAACCGGCTACCCACTCCAGGACCGTATAGTCCATGGGACACTACTGAGCGACTCTCGCTTTCACTTCTTTGGGGAGGCGGGGAGGGGAAGGAGGCGGGGAGGGGAAAGGGAGAGGAGGCTGAAGCAAGGGTGAGAGTTGCTGAAGGCGGTTGGGGATGATTTTCAGACAAATTCCTTGTGTTTAGAAGGCTGTTCTATATGCGCATTATTATATATGCAAAAAATATATAAAATACACAGAGTGAAGAGTAAATGCCTTTTCATGCCCCTTGGACTGGTCCCCACACCTCACACCCATACCTCAAACCACATGTCCAGCATTTTCTGAAGAAAGGGGTGGCCACCTGATGGGAAGAGCTGACTCATTGGAAAAGACCCTGATGCTGGGAAAGATTGAGGGCAGGAGAAGGGGAAGACAGAGGATGAGATGGCTGGATTGGCATCGTCGACTTGATGGACATGGGTTTGGGTGGACTCCGGTTGTTGGTGATGCACAGGGCGGCCTGGCGTGCTGCCGTTTATGGGATCGCAAAGAGTCAGACACGACTGAGCGACTGAACTGAACAGAACTGAAAGGGGTGGTGAGCTGCCAGCGCCAGACAAGTCGCTTGAGAAGGGCCAGTGAGCTGGGGGCTGTGTTTCAGTGATGAAAAGTTGGCTCAAAATTTGCATAAAAACAAGACTTTTAAAAAATGTAACACGTGCATTTGATAATAAACGTAGAAAAAAATGAAAGGGAATAAAGTGGGAGAGTGAGATTACTTCTGTCTGATGTACCCAAATTCCCCTTACAAAATAATACTGTAAAATTTCTTGTGTGGCCTTCCAAAGGTGGTTTTGGTACCAAATCACAAGTCCATGTATGCAATGGCTGAGTGAGGCCAATCAATACTAAAACATTAAAAGTTTGGAACAGAGAAAGGTTTATTATAGGTTCATACAAGGAGATGGGTGGCTCATGCCCCTAAGAACCCCGAAGTTACTAAAAGCTTTCAGCAAGCCCCTTTAAAAGCAGAAGGTGGGGGAGGGGCGTGGTAAGTTGTTGCAAGCTTCTTGGTGCCAGAGCCTTTGCTCTTGAAGTCAGGTCATGATCAGGTAATGATGTTCCTATAGTCTCCTACAAAACGATGTTATTCTCCGTCTTGACAAGAAACAACAAGATCCCAAGGCACAACTTTCTCTCTCCAAGGTCTCAGTCCTGGCCAAGAGGAGGCAGATCTCAGTTGGCAGCTCCTGCAGGGCCGGGTTTCCACACTTGGCCCAGCTGTCAACTCTGAGGGAGCCAGGCACCGAATCAAACTGGCCCTCAGTCTCCTCAGACCACCCAAGTGGGAGAGACCAGATCTCAAAGACTGCGACCCAGGCAGTCACTGCTATTAGGTCACAGAGACAGGGATGGGGGAGAGATTTACCGCTGTCTCAAGACCTGGGCCAAGGCTAGTGGAGGGCCTTAGTCAGGGCTCCAGAGCCCTACAGGACATAGTCCCCAGTCTGTTCCCTGGGCCCTCCAGGAGAAGGCCTGAATCTGCATCTTACCTCACTCTCCACCCGATGACCACTGACCGTTGGCTGAATCACTTCCCTAATGGTCACTCATTGACAGCTGGTTTCTTGTTGGGGAGGGGGGCCCACTGAGGCACTGACCAATGGCTGAACGAGACCTGTTGCCTAGTTACAGGATGCAGAGTAATGCGGCACAGCAATGGCTGCCTGCTAAGGGCTGTGCTCATCCTGCTCTGTTACAGTTGTTGTTTGGTCGCTCAGGCACGTCTGCTTCTTTGTGACCCCATGGATCACAGCACGCCATCTTCCCTGTCCATCACCAACTCCCGGAGCTTGCTCAAACTCATGTCCATCAAGTCAGTGATACCATCCAACCACCTCATCCTCTGTCACCCCTTCTTCTCCTGCCTTCAGTCTTTCCCAGCATCAGGGTCTTTTCCAGTGAGTCAGTTCTTTCCATCAGCTGGCCAAAGTATTACAGCTTCAGCTTCAGCATTAGTCAGTCCTCCCAAAGATTATTCAAGGTTGATTTCCTTTAGGATTGACTGGTTTGATCTCCTTGCTGTCCAAGGGACTCTCAGGAATCTTCTCCAGCACCACGGTTTGAAAGCATCAATTCTTCAGCATTCAGTCTTCTTTATGGTCCAGCTGTCACATCCATACATGGCTATTGGAAAAGTCATAGCTTTGACTATACAGATCTTTGTCAGCAAAGTGCTGTCTCTGCTTTTTAATCTGCTGTCTAGGTTTGTCACACACAGCTTTTCTTCCAAGGAGCAAACATCTTTTAATTTCATGGCAGTCACCATCCACAGTGATTTTGGAGCCCAAGAAAATAAAATCTGTCACTGTTTCCACTTAATCCGCTTGTATTTGCCATGAAGTAATGAGACTGGCTGCTATGATTTTAGTTTTTTGAATGTTGAGTTTTAAGCCAGCTTTTTCACTCTCCACTTTCACCCTCATCAAGAGGCTCTTTAGTTCCTCTTCACTTTCTGCCATTAGGATGGTATTATCTATGTATCTGAGGTATTGATATTTCTCCCAGCAATCTTGATTCCAGCTTGTGATTCATCCTGCCTGGCATTTCACATGATGTACTCTGCATATCAGTTAAATAATCAGGGTGACAATATACAGCCTTGATGTACTCCTTTCCCAATTTTGAGCCAGTCCATTGTTCCATGTCTGCTTCTAACTGTTGCTTCTTGACCTGCATACAGATTTCTCAGGAGGCAGGCAAGGTAGTCTGGTATTGCCACCTCTTTAAGAATTTTCCACAGTTTGTTGTGATCCACACAGTAGTTTAAGTGTAAATTAACCTACCCTCTCCCAAGCCCCCAAAATGGTAGCATTCCTTACATAACTTGCTTTCTATTGTAAACGCATATAAGAAATCATAAGTATATGCATGTCTCATTCTTTTAATGGATACAGTCTTTAATATAGATGTATTATATAATAGTTTATTCAACTGATCCCTTTATTGGACATTTCATGTCCATGAATTTGCTTTTAGGACAATACTGCTGTGAACATTCCCCATACAAATTTCTTTGTGCACATATACACTTTTTATTTGAATAAGTATTGTCAAAACACCTGAAGTTCTAACATCTACATTTCCACCAGCAGCATGGGAGAGTGCCATGAGGTCCTAAATACTAAGTGAGTCCACATATAATGCACAAAGTTCTGAGAGGAGCCTTAGGAAATATGGCCCTTTTCCTTCCCCATTCACTTCCTTACCCCTTTAAAGCTAGAAATTCTTGGAGGCCTGAAAGCTTTTCAGACTGCAAAGAATGCTGATGACATTACTAAGACCTTGGGGTGGAGATTATTTGGTATCTAGTTTTTTCCCTCCTTACCTTTCATTTTCAGGAATCTTCTTCATATTATTGCAGTGAAAAGGGAAAAAAGAGAAATGAATTTTTTTCTTTCCCTTTCCTGAGGAGACGATAAAGAGAACAGTGAGCAGGCCTGAACACTCCTAGTTCTTTTTGCTTTGCTCAGTGGCTCAGTCGTGTTTGACTCTTTGTGACCCCGTGGACTACAGCCCGCCAGACTTCTCTGTCCACGCGATTTCCCAGGCAAGAATACTCGAGTGGCTTGCCCTTTCCTTCTGCAGGGGATCTTCCTGACCCAGGAATCAAACTCGTGTCTTTTGTGTCTCCTGAGTTTCAGGCAGACTCTTTATCACTGAGCCACCAGCACTGCTCCTAACTCTGCATGTCTGTAACTAAGTTTGCTTTTCTGCCCCTAACCCTGCAGGAGCCATAATTCACACCTATTTTCTTTTGACTGTACACTGAATACATCCTGGATCTGGAGTTTACCCTTACAACACGCTTCCCCTTGTAGTTACATATCAGAAAGAAGGCCTCAGGGCCACCGAACTGCCAGACTCAATTACTGGGCTACTGATGCCAGCCTATGACTGTCTTTGAAACAGTGCAAAAGGAAGAAGTCAAGATCCTAATACTTTGTTCCTCATCTTATATAAGCCCCTAGACCTCTCATGGGGGCGGGGGGCACAGTTTTTGGGGCGTGAACCTACTGTGTTCCCCTCTCTGCTTGCTGAGAATTAAAGCCACCTTTCTATTTCCTCTGAACTCTGTCTCTGTAGTTTTTATTCGGCGTCAGTGCGCAGAGAAAGCCAAGATTTTGGCCAGCAGCAATTTTGCTAGCACTTTTTCTCCTACGTGCACTGAGAATATATCTCCCGGTGCCAGATAAGGACACTAAGAACAGAGAGGTAAAATGTCCTGCTCCAGGTCACTTGGCTGGTATTGACTAGAACTCTGGTTTTACTGACTTTAAATTCTTCACTCTGATTCTTAGCATCTGAAACTGTTGTAAATGTAATTTTTTTCTATTTCTATATTAATTCTGTATTTTGGTGTATATTATGCTTTCTATTTCATTTTCCCGTGTGTTCTTTTTCTATATTCTGTATAGAACCTCAGTTGTGTAAGTGTTTCCCTCTGCTCTTCACTGAGACCCTTGTAATAGCACATTTCTGGGGGCTATGAGACTGAAGTCAGAGTACCAAAGGAGAGATAAAATTCAGGGGAACAGAGGCATTGGCCATTATTTTTAAAAAAAGCTTTTCATTTTGGAAAAAACTAAGAAATTTAGAGAAAAGCTGCAAGAATAGTAGGAGTGCTGCTATTCCTATGGCCCAGATTCACCTAGTTATAGCATTTTGTTCTATTTTTTCTGTCTATACTTATACATATCACTCTTTTGCCTATTTGGGTAAGTTTAAGTTATTCGTTACACCTAAATATTTCAGTGAATATTTCCTAAGAATAAGGAAATTCTGTTTCCTATCCCCAGCATAGTTATAAACATTAGTAATTTGAAATGTACCATTAAATTTAATCTACTATCTATTTCAATTGTGTCAGTTTAGCCACTAATATCTTTAGTGCATTCTTCCTCCAATACAAGATCTAGTCTAGAATTTTATACTGTATTTAGTTATCATGTCTCTTTAGTCTCCTTGAATCTATAAAAATTCCCCAGCATTTCTGTGCTTCTCTGACCTTCATATTTAAAAAAAAAAAAATACCATTCATGGATCATGTTTTTAATTAAAATTTTTTTAGTTTATTTATTTGGCTGTGCTGGGTCTTGGTTGCTGTGTGGGCTTTTTTCTAGTGTCAGTGAGCGGGGTTCTCTAGTTACCGGCCGCAGTGTGTGGGCTTCTCGTTGCTGTGACTTCTCTTGTTGAGCACCACGGGCTCTGGGGCACTCAGGCTTGAGTAGTTGCATCTCCTGGGCTCCAGAGCACAGGCTCAGCAGATGTGGTGCACCGGCTTAGCTGCTCCACGACAAGTGGGATCTTCCCAGGTAAGCAATCAAACCTTTGTCTCCTGAATTGGCAGGTGGATTCTTTACCACTGAGCCACCAAGGAAGCCCCTAGATGGACCATTTTTATAGTCATTTCTGCTACCCAGAAATTCTCTTTGGGAGCTGACCTTTGTTCGAACCCTGCAGGATGTTTTTATATATGGGAGTCTTAGGAATTTAAGGGTCATTCAGGGCAGAATCAGGTCAAACATAGTAAGTCCAGAGATGCCAGGATGTGTCCAGGGAACTTTCAGGATCTGAGGCAAACATGCTACAATGAAAGAAGAGTAGATAAGGAAGGAGGGGGCTTGAAATGTAAGTCCTATGTTGGTGGGAGCTTTGGAGAAGCTGTTGTTGCCAAAGAAAACAGGAAGGAGCCACTTCTGGCAAATCCTCGACGTATAGTTGTGTATCAGTTCAACCAGAGACGCAAACTAGTGAAAGATATATGTTAGAGAGATTGATTTCAAGGAATTGGTTTACACCACTGTGGGGGTTACTAAGCATCTCTGAAATCCACAGAGCAGGCCGTCAGAGTGGGTAGGCTGGAACTCTCAGGCACTGGCTGAAGGTAATTTCCAAAGGCAGAATCGTTCTCTCGGGGGAGTCACATGTGTGTGCGAAGTCGTTTCAGTCGTGTTGACCCTGCACAGCCTTAAAGTTCTTTCAATTGATGGACTCAGGCCCACCCAGATTATATAAAATTATCTCCCTTATTTAAAGTAAACTATTTGTGGATCTCATCGATAAAACACCTTCACATGAAATATCTAGATTAGTGTCTGATTGACTAACTGGGGACTGTAGCCTAGCCAGGCTGACACATCAAAAAGATCATTACAGGGTGGGGGAGGTTTGAGTCTCCTGGGCAAGGTGGACTCATGATAATGGTCAGACAAGTGAGGAAATCACACTAAGGAAAGGGTACGGAGGTTGATTTTAGCAGCTTAGAATTTTATTTTTAAAACTGATAGTATTACAGCTCTAGGTGTATATATACACACACACACACATACGTAGGTAATATTGGGAACTAAAGAAGATTTCCCCTCCCCTAAAAAAAACTGACCTTGTTATTATTGTAAGAATTGTTTAGGGAGAGTTCTGGAAGATGGCAGATTAGAAAGAACTAGGAATCTGTCTTCCCACATAGACAACAGTTGCTCTAGAAGAATCTGCCTGATGTTAACTGTTTTGGAACTCTGGAGATAATGAAGGCTGCAACTTCCAGGAGAAGGCTTGGCCAGGAAGGCTCCAGTTGACTCCCGTCTCAGCTCTGAGCACAGTACCAGCCATGCATCCCCACCTCCAGCCCCGTGGCATATAGCCCTGCCATGTATTCTTCAAACAACCTATACATAGCGTGCTGAGGTCAGGTGAGCAGAAAGGACCCTGTCCTCTAAATACTGGGGATTTGTGCTGTGATCGCTGATATCTACTGCTGATCACAGAGATGCAGACAAAAAGGAAGGCAGCCATTATACCTCTCTCCTCCTCCACCCCATCTTGTTGCAAGCCCGTCTTCCTCTGGCTGAAGTGACTTTCAGGGAATTTTAAAGGCCAGCCTCTCTTCTCGTGTTTCCCCATTTCCTTTTTTGAGAGCCAGACATTAAAGACTAGGACATTCGAAAAACAACTGCATTTACAGGGAAACTTGGAAAATAAATGCCACACTCAGGGAAAAGCTGAGGAAAGACCCGAGAAGGTCTTATTCATACTTCAGGCTGATTCTCTGCACAAAGAGAGCCAACATCAAAGAAAACCAGGAGTAATGAATAAAAACAATAACAGAAACCAGCAAATCCTGAGAAAGGGGGATAATCTGATTTCTAGAATTATCACTTTATTAGATTCAAAATTTCCAATTTTCAAGAATAAAAAAATCACAAGCCATACAAAGAAACCAAAAAATATGGCCTATTCAAAGAAAATTAGATGTATCAACAGATACTGTCCCCCAAAAACATCTGATGACAGATACACTGGAAAAAGACTTTAAACAACTATCTTACAAATCTTTGAAGAATTAAAGGAAGATATGGAGAAAGTCAAGAGGAAAACAATATGTGAACAAAATGGAAATATCAATATAGAAAACCTAAAATAGAAACCAACAAGAAATTGTGGAACTAACAATTAGAACTGAAATGAAAAATTCACTACAGGGATTCAAAGAAAGACTTAGATAAGATCGTGTGTGTGTGCGTGCTATGCTTAGTCACTGAGTTGTGTCTGACTCTTTGAGACCCCATGGACTGTAGCCCACCAGGCTCCTCTGTCCATGGGGATTCTACAGGCAAGAGTACTGGAGTGGGTTGCCATTTCCCTCTCCAGGGGACCCTCTCAACCCATGGATAGAATCCAGGTCTCCCACATTGCAGGTGGATTCTTTACTGTCTGAGACATCAGGGAAGCCCCTAAAGATAAGATTATGGAAATCCGAGTAACAGTGAAAAAAATTGATTGAAGAAAAGTGAACAGAGCCTGAGGAAACTGTGGGGCACTATCAAGTGTACCAACACACAGCAGGGAGGGGGAAGCTGTCCCAGCGGGCTTAGAAAGCGTTAAAGGGGCAGAGAACGTATTTGAATAAATAAATGATTGAAAACTTGCTAAACGCAATGAAAGATAAACATCCAAGGAGCTCAACAAACTCCAAGTAAGATGAACACAAAGAGACCCATGCTGAGACACATTAAAATCAAACTTTCAAACTTTCAGGATGGATAAAAGCAAATAGAGAGCGGGGAGGGATAAATTAGGAATTTGGGATTAACAAGTACACACTACTATATATAAAATAGATAAACAACAAACACTAATTCAATATCTTGTAAAAACCTATGATGGAAAGAATCTGAAAATACTATATATACGTTTACATATATATATATATATATATATATATCACTTTGCTGTATACCTGAAACACTGTAAATCAACAACATTTCAATTTAAAAATTTTTAAGAAAAATAAAAAATAGAACCATGGAAGCTTCAAGAGAAAAGCAATCAGCACATACAAGGAACTGGCAATAAGATTATAAGCAGATTTCTCATCAGAAATTTATAGTCCAGAAGACTGTAAATTGCACTGTTGCACTGTTATCAATATTTCAAAGTGCTAGACAAAAAATTGTGAACAAAGAATCGTACATCCAGCAAAATTGTCCTTGAAAACACAGAGAAATTAAATATCCCTAGATACCCCAAAGCTGAAAGAATTTCCTGCCACTAGACCTTCTCTGCAAGAAATTTTCAAGAAAATCCTATAGGATGAAAGGAAAGAACAATAAGAAATAACACAAAACCATATGAAGAAATAAAGATATCAATAAAGGAAAATACATGGGCAACTATAAGAGCTATTATTGTAACAACAGTTTGCAACTCTATATTTTCTTTTCTACATGATTTGAGACTAGTACACTTTTAAAAGTTATAAATCTAAAAGCTAGAATTGTAATGTTTTTGTAACTCCACATTTAGTTTCTACATAACTTAAGAGTGTAAAGTACTCAAAAGAATTATAAGTTTATGTTTTGGGGCATATAATGTATAATGATGTAATTTTGTAACATCAACAATTAAAAGGGATGAGGACAAAGCTATTAATACAAAGGAGAAGTTTTTTATATGTTACTGAGGATAAATTGGTATAAATTCCAATTAATGTGTTATAATTTTAGGATTTTAAATGTAAGCCTACAGTACTCACAAAAAAAAATAGCTATAGAATAGTGCAGGAGCAGCGGCTGCATGGCGCAGGAGTGGCCAAGAGAAGCTACCCCACATCCAAGGTCAGGAGCTGCAGCTGAGAGGAGCTACCCCATGTCCAAGGTAAGGAGCAGCAGCTGCACTTTGCTGGAGCAACCGTGAAGACATACTCCACATAATAGAAACCCAAGTAAGACAGTAGGAGCTGAGAGAGGGCATCAGAGGGCAGACAGACTAAAACCACATTCACAGACAACTAGCCAATCTGATCACGTGGACCACAGCCTTGTCTAACTCAGTGAAACTAAGCCATGCCATGTGGGGCCACCCAAGACAGTCGGGTCATGGCGGAGAGGTCTGATAGAATGTAGTCCACTGGAGAAGGGAATGGCAAGCCACTTCAGTATTCCTGCCTTGAGAACCCCATGAACAGTATGAAAAGGCAAAAAGATAGGGCACTGAAAGATGAACTCCCCAGGTCAGTAGGAGCCCAATATGCTACTGGAGATCAGTGGAGAAATAGCTTCAGAAAGAATGAAGGGATGGAGCCAAAGCAAAAACAACACCCAGTTGTGGATGTGACTGGTGATAGAAGCAAGGTCTGATGCTGTAATGAGCAATATTGCATAGGGACCTGGAATGTTAGGTCCATGAATCAAGGCAAATTGGAAGTGGTCAGACAGGAGATGGCAAGACGTCAACATCCAACATCAACATCCTAGGAATCAGAGAACTGAAATGGACTAAAATGGGTGAATTTAACTCCGATGACCATTAGATCAACTACTGTGGGCAAGAATCCCTTAGAGGAAATGGAGTAGCCATCATAGTCAACAAAAGAGTGCAAAATGCAGTACTTGGATGCAATCTTAAAAACGACAGGATGATCTCTGTTCATTTCCAAGGCAAGCCATTCAATATCATGGTAATCCAAATCTATGCCCCAACCAGTAACGCTGAAGAAGCTGAAGGTGAACGGTTCTATGAAGACCTATAAGACCTTCTAGAACTAATACCCAAAAAAGATGTCCTTTTCATTATAGGGGACTGGAATGCAAAAGTAGGAAGTCAAGAAACACCTGGAATATCAGGCAAATTTGGCCTTGGAGTACAGAATGAAGCAGGGCAAAGGCTAATAGAGTTCTGCCAAGAGAACGCATTGGTCATAGCAAACACCCTCTTCCAACAACACAAGAGAAGACTCCACACATGGACATCACCAGATGGCCAACTCCAAAATCATATTGATTATATTCTTTGCAGCCAAAGATGGAAAAGCTCTATACAGTCAGCAAAAACAAGACTGGGAGCTGACTGTGTCTCAGATCATGAACTCCTTATTGCCAAATTCAGACTTAAATTGAAGAAAGTGGGGAAAACCACTAGACCATTCAGGTACGACCTAAATCAAATCCCTTATGATTATACAGTGGTAGTAAGAAATAGATTTAAGGGACTAGATCTGACAGACAGAGTGCCTGATAAACTATGGACTGAGGTTCGTGACATTGTACAGGAGACAGGGATCAAGATCATCCCCAAGAAAAAAAAAATGCAATGCGGTAGGAGGGGGGTTCAGGATGGGGAACACATGTAAATCCATGGCTGATTCATGTCAATGTATGGCAAAAACCACTACAATATTGTAAAGTAATTAGCCTCCAACTAATAAAAATAAATGGGAAAAAGAAAAAGAAATGCAAAAAAGCAAAGTGGCTGTCTGAGGAGGCCTTACAAATAGCTGTGAAAAGAAGAGAAGTGAAAGGCAAAGGAGAAAAGGAAAGCTATAAGCATCTGAATGCAGAGTTCCAAAGAAGAGCAAGGAGAGATAAGAAAGCCTTTCTCAGTGATCAATGCAAAGAAATAGAGGAAAACAATAGAATGAGAAAGACTAGCAATCTCTTCAAGAAAATTTGAGATACCAAGGGAACATTTCATGCAAAGATGAGTTCAATAAAGGACAGAAATGGTAGGGACTTAACAGAAGCAGAAGATATTAAGAAGAGGTGGCAAGAATACACAGAAGAACTGTACAAAAAAGATCTTCATGACATAGATATGATGGTTTGGTCACTCTCCTAGAACCAGACATCCTGGAATGTGAAGTCAAGTGGGCCTTAGGAAGCATCACTGTGAACAAAGCTACTGGAGGTGATGGAATTCCAATGGAGCTATTCAAATCCTAAAAGATGATGCTGTAAAGGGGCTGCACTCAATATGCCAGCAAATTTGGAAAACTCAGCAGTGGCCACAGGACTGGAAAAGTCAGTTTTCATTCCAGTCCCAAAGAAAGGCAATGCCAAAGAATGCTCAAACTACCACACAGTTGCACTGATCTCACACGCTAGTAAAGTAATGCTCAAAATTCTCCAAGCCAGGCTTCAGCAATACGTGACCCATGAACATCCAGATGTTCAAGCTGGTTTTAGAAAAGGCAGAGGAACCAGAGATCAAATTGCCAACATCTGCTGGATCATCGAAAAAGCAAGAGAGTTCCAGAAAAACATCTATTTCTGCTTTATTGACTATGCCAAAGCTTTTGACTGTGTGGATCACAACAAACTGTGGAAAATTCTGACAGAGATGGGCATACCAGACCACCTGACCTGCCTCTTGAGAAACCTGTATGTAGCTGAGGAAGCAACAGTTAGAACTGGTTCCAAATAGGAAAAGGAGTACGTCAAGGCTGTATATTGTCACCCTGCTTATTTAACTTATATGCAGAGTACATCATGTGAAATGCCAGGCTGGATTAAGCACAAGCTGGAATCAAGATTTCCAGGAGAAATATCAATAACCTCAGATATGCAGATGACACCACCCTTATGGCAGAAAGTAAAGAAGAACTAAAGAGCCTCTTGATGAAAGTGAAAGAGGAGAGTGAAAAAGTTGGCTTAAAGCTCAACATTCAGAAAATTAAGATCATGGCATCGGGTCTCATCACTTCATGGAAAATAGATGGAGAAACAGTGGAAACAGTGGCTGACTTTATTTTTCTGGGCTCCAAACTCACTGCAGATGGTAATTGCAGCCATGAAATTAAAAGACACTTACTCCTTGGAAGGCAAGTTATGACCAACCTAGATAGCATGTTGAAAAGCAGAGACATTACTTTGCCAACAAACGTCCATCTAGTCAAGGCTATGGTTTTTCCAGTAGTCATGTATGGATGTGAGAGGTGGACTATAAAGAAAGCTGAATGCAGGAGAATTGATGCTTTTGAACTGTGGTGTTGGAGAAGACTTTTGAGAGTCCCTGGGATGGCAAGGCGATCCAACCAGTCCATCCTAAAGGAGATCAGTCCTGGGTGTTTATTGGAAGGACTGATGCTGAAGCTTAAACTCCAGTACTTTGGCCACCTCATGAGAAGAACTGACTCACTGGAAAAGACCCTGCTGTTGGGAAAGATTGAGGGCAGGAGGAGAAGGGGACGACAGAGGATGAGATGGTTAGATGGCATCAATGACTCAGTGGACATGGGTTTGGTTGAACTCCAGCAGTTGGTGATGGACAGGGAGGCCTGGTGTGCTGCGGTTCATGGGGTCACAAAGAGTCAGACACAGCTGAGCGACTGAACTGAACTGAACTGAAACCAAAAAATAAAAAGAAAGAAAATTAGAAAGGAATTTAAATATTTTACTTCAAAAATCATCTAAACACAAAAGAAAACAGTAATGCAGGAAATGAGGGGTTAAAAAGGGATAACACATATCGAAAATAAATAGCACAATGACACAAGAAATCCCTTCTTCTAAATAATTACTTTAAATGCAAAATGCACTAAATTCTCCAAGGAAAATATGAAGACTAGCAAAATGGATCAAAACACATGTGCCAACTATATGCCATCCAAAAGATACTTCAGAGCCAAAGACCAAAATAGATTGAAAGTGAAAGGATGGGTAAAGATATTCCACGCAAATAACCAAAAGAAAGTAAGGGTAGCTATATTAATATCAGAGAAAATAGACTTTAAATTTTTTTTTAAAGGTCATAAGAGACAAAGAAGGACATTATTTTAGAGAAAATATTTGCAAACAAAGCAATTGACAAAAGATTACTCTCCAAAATATACAAGCAGCTCATGTAGCTCAATATAAAAAGAAAAGATAGACAGGGACTTCCCTGGTTGTCCAGTGGGTAAGACTCCAAGCCCCCAGTGCAAAGGGCTTGGGTTTGATCCCTGGTCAGAGAACTAGATCCCACATGCTGCAACTAAAGATCCTGTATGCCTCAACAAAGACCCAGCATAGCCAGATATATAATTTTTTTTTAAACAGGCAGAAGACATATTTATCCAAAGAAGACATATAAATGGCCAACAAACACATGAAAAGATGCTCAACATTGCTCATTATTAAAGAAGTGCAAATCAAAATCAAAACCACAATGAGGTATCACCTCACATTGATCAGAAAGGCCATCATCAAAAAATCTACAAAAAAATAAATGTTGGACAGGATGTGGAAAAAAGGAATCCCTCTTGCACTGTTGTTGGGAATGTAAATTGGTAACAACCACTATGGAGAACAGTATGGAGGTTCCTTAAAAAACTAAAGATAAAACTACCTTATGACGCAGCAATCCCACTACTGGGCATATACCCTGAGAAACCCATAATTCAAAAAGACACATGTGGGACTTCCTTGGCATCCAGTGGTTAAGACTTGCCTTCCAATGGAGCGGGTGCAAGTTCAATCCATGGTTCAGGAACCAGGAGCCCACATGCCGAATGGCCAAAATACCAAAACATAAACAACAGAAGCAATATTGTAACAAGTTCAATAAAGATTAAAAAAAAAAAAAAAAAGACATGTGCCACAGTGTTTATCTCAGTCAGTTCAGTTCAGTTCAGTCGCTCAGTCGTGTCCGACTCTTTGCGACCCCATGAATCACAGCATGCCAGGCCTCCCTACCCATCACCAACTCTTGGAGTTTACTCAAACTCATGCCCATCAAGTTGGTGATGCCATCCAGCCATCTCATCCTCTGTCTTCCCCTTCTCCTCCTGCCCTCAATCCCTCCCAGCATCAGGGTCTTTTCCAATGAGTCAACTCTTTGCATGAGGTGGCCAGAGTACTGAAGTTTCAGCTTCAACATCAGTCCTTCCAATGAACACCCAGGACTGATCTCCTTCAGGATGGACTGGTTGGATCTCCTTGCAGTCCAAGGGACTCTAAAGAGTCTTCTCCAACACCACAGTTCAAAAGCATCAATTCTTCAGTGCTCAGCTTTCTTCACAGTCCAACTCTCACATCCATATATGACCAGTGGAAAAACCATAGCCTTGACCAGACGGACCTTTGTTGACAAAGTAATGTCTCTGCTTTTCAATATGCTATCTAGGTTGGTCATAACTTGCCTTCCAAGGATTAAGCGTCTTTTAATTTCATGGCTGCAGTCACCATCTGCAGTGATTTTGTTTATTGTAAATAACAATATCCAGGACATGGAAGCAACATAAATGTCCATCAACAGATGAATGGATAAAGAAGATGTGATATATATATGTGTGTGTATATATATATACATACACACACGATGGAATATTACTCAGCCACAAAAGGGAACACTGTTGGATCACTTGTAGTGATATGGATGAACCTAGAGTCTGTCATACAGAATAAAGTAAGTCAGAAAGAAAACCAAATATCGTATATTAACGCATATATATGGAATCTAGAAAAGCAGTACTGATGAACCTATTTTCAGGGCAGGATAGAGACAGGGATGTAGAGAATAGATTTGTGGACAAAGTGTGGGGAAGGAGAGGTTGGGAAGAACTGAGAGAGTAGCATTGACATATATACACCACCATGTGCAAAACAGACGGCTAGTGGGAAGCTACTGTGCCTCACAGGGAGCTCAGCTCAGAGTGCTGCGATGGCCTAGAGGGATGGGGGTGGGCAGAAACGGGAGGGAAGCCTAAGAAGGAGGGATATATTTACACATATAGATGATTCATGTTGTTGTGACAGCAGAAACTAACACAACATTGTAAAGCAATTATACTCCAATTTTAAAATAAAAAGTCAATAAATAGGGAATGTTCACATACAAATCGAAGCTCCAGCTTCCCATGGGGAAGGGGAGTTGCTATTGCATAGTCAAAACAAGCACAATGCATAAGACATAGTATCCAATATTGTGTTTGATGTCAGTCTTCAATACCTTGTTCTCTTCGCTCATCCCTTTCCAAATCTGCCAAGCTGAGGACAGACCCCACCCCCGCAACATGAGTGCAATTCAGTGAGGCTCCAGCTCCTTACATCTCTCTCATTAAAAAAAACAAAAACCAAAAACCAAAAAACAGAGCATAGGATGCTTGAGTGAGCCACCACCTGCTTGACCTCAAATTCTGTACCTGTGAAATGGAATAAATGATAGCAGCTAGTATAATATGATATGAAACGGGTTGATGCATGTGAAATGGGTTCTGAGCATATAATAGGCACTGAATAAATGAAAACTATCATGTTCCACTCCATTCCATACTTTAAAAGATTCTAAGAAGAAGAACCTCACTTTAAAGAAACATGAGAAAGTTCCAAAGTCTCCCCTGTGACCAGGAAAAGGTTATATAGACTTCTTCCCAAGGAGCATTTGTCCCTGCAATATCACCATCCAGTGTCCCCACATGCAACTCTGCACACCCAGGCTGACCCCCCATCACCCAGTTTCTCAGAGCTCAGATCTGCACATGTGCTCCTACCACCTCCCTCCCCACCCTCCAGGCATTTGTGCTGCCCACCCTAGCAAGCTGTCTCCCTAACACCTCACCTACTCATGGTTTCATTATTTTATTTCCTACCTTTTTCACTCAGAAAAAGGGGAGAAGCAGGGAGAACCATACAAGCCAGGAGATGGGTGGAGAGGGATAGGGAGCCAGCTGCACCTATAACCCCCACTTCAGCACCCTCAACCCACAGCTTTCACAAGTCTACGCTTGGCCATCTGGTGCTCCTGCCTCCCCTTCACCCACACACACCCTGCTACTGAGCAGTCAATAATGCTCTCTTTTTCTAGAGGGTTTAGACCCCCAATTCTACAGCTCTTTAAAAAAGCCCAATTCTCTTATCGGGCTAGAAGACATACTCCCTTCCTTGGAAGTGAGTCAAGGGTAAGTGCAGTTAGAAGATGACTCACTGAGACCCTTAACCCTCTCTAAGTACCAGGCTCATTAGCTCTGTGATCTGGAAAATATTATTCTCTGAGTCCACCTATTTATCTCTCCCATCAAACACTTTAAAAATATATAACAAAGACAAGCCTTATTTCGTGCGCCTCTATTGACCCTCCTGGGAACTACAAGGTCACCACAGTGTAGTGGGGACGTCAGTTCAGTTCAGTTCAGTCATTCAGTTATGTCCGACTCTTTGCGACCCCATGAATCACAGCACACCAGGCCTCCCTGTCCTTCACCAACTCCCGGAGTCCACCCAAACTCATGTCCATTGAGTCAGTGATGCCATCCAACTATCTCATCCTCTGTCGTCCCCTTCTCCTGCCCTCAATCTTTCCCAACATCAGGATCTTTTCAAATGAGTCAACTCTTCACATCAGGTGGCCAAAATATTGGAGTTTCAGCTTCAACACCAGTCCTTCCAATGAACACCCAGGACTGATCTCCTTTAGGATGGACTTGGATCACCTTGCAGTCCAAGGGACTCTCAAGAGTCTTCTCCAACACCACAGTTCAAAAGCATCAATTCTTCTGCACTCAGCTTTCTTTATAGTCCAACTCTCACATCCATACATGACAACTGGAAAAACCATAGCTTTGACTAGATGGACCTTTGTTGACAAAGTAATGTCTCTGCTTTTTAATATGCAGTCTAGGTTGGTCATAACTTTCCTTTCAAGAAGTAAGCGTCTTTTAGTTTCATGGCTGCAATCACAATCTGCAGTGATTTTGAAGCCCCAGAAAAATAAAGTCAGCCACTGTTTCCACTGTTTCTCCATCTATTTTCCATGAAGTGATGGGACCAGATGCTATGATCTTAGTTTTCTGAATGTTGAGCTTTAAGCCAACTTTTTCACTCTCCTCTTTCGCTTTCATCAAGAGGCTCTTTAGTTCTTCTTTACTTTCTGCCATAAGGGTAGTGTCATCTGCATATCTGAGGTTATTGATATTTCTCCTGGCAATCTTGATTCCAGCTTGTGCTTAATCCAGCCCAGCGTTTCTCATGATGTACTCTGCATATAAGTTAAATAAGCAGGGTGACAGTACACAGCCTTGACGTACTCCTTTTCCTCCTTGGAACCAGTCCATTGTTCCATGTCCAGTTCTAACTGTTGCTTCCTGGCCTGCATACAGATTTCTCATAGGCTTACTCATTTATAGACCATGTGACTTTGGACAAGTCCCTTAACCTCTCTGAGGCTTGGTTCCCATATCTGTAAAATGGGGATGATCTGACAACACCTCAGATCATCAGGTAGGATCAGGTACTCTTCTCAGCCTTCTGTGAACTCAGGTACTGTTCTCACTCTTCATTTCAGACAATTTCTCTTTCACCTCTGGTAGTTTCCTTATACATGTGCAACTGATCAGTTCTCTGAGAAGAACCTGCTTTGAGAAGCAAAGCAATCAAAGGATTATGGAACACACTTTGTCAAGCTGTTGGTTTTTATGGAGAAAGATTGCTACTATGGTGAGTTTTAAAAGAAGAATAACAGAATAAAAAGGTAATGGACACTTCTGCTTCCAGCCAGATGAAGTAATGGAACAGATTCAACCTCCCATCTGACACAACAGAAAAGAAAAACAGAAAAAGTATGGAACAACAGTTTTCAAGAGAGTGGACCTCAGACAATAAAGGTAGTGAACAACGTGAGACTGAAAACAGTCAAGGTGAGCTCTGTGACTGCCCTAGCTCACTGCCTTGAGCACTGTCCAGGCACGGGGAGAAGGAAGCAAGAAGGAATAGTTGGACTCTTGGAGTTAGGGAGACAGAGTTGAGCAGCTGGGGAGACAAAGGCTGCTAGTGTTCACAAGACATAATAACAGACAGGACAAAGTTGGAAAGAAATCTCCAGACATCTCTGGATGTCTTGGAAATAAGGCAGAGAACTGATCAGTTGCACTTTGTATTAGGAAACTACCGCAGATGAAAGAGAAATTGCCTGAAAGGAAGAGTGAGAACAGTACCTGAGTTCACAAAGGGCTGAGAAGAGTACCTGATCCTACCAGTCAGATTAGAAAATCTAACAATTCATGGGGCCCTGGGTAGTATAAGTAAAAAGGTCTTGCCTCAGTAATGGAGAATGATTAGCCCTATAAAAATCACTACTCCTATCACACCTAACAAATCTTGAGAGTAAGACCTGAAAGAATCAATATTTTTCTAAGTAACTTAGCTTCATCCCCAAACAAAGCTTTAGAGTATTTATGGAAGTACTTAAATATCTTACAAAAAGCAAGGTAAAATTCATATCTGGCATCTAATCTGATTAACACCATAGAAAGCAGCAGAAAAGATAACCAGTAATGAGGAGAAAAATTGGTCAATCTAAATGGACACTGAAATGACAGAAAAAGCTGATAAGAGCATCAAATAGCTATGATAACTGTAACTATACTCCATAGACCCAAAAAGTTAAGACAAGACAAGGATGATATGGTGATACTTTTAAAAGACCCAAACTGAAGTTCTAGAAATGAAAACTACAATGTCTAAGACATAAAATACAATAGAGAAGATTAATGGCAGATTAGACACTGCAGAAGAAAAAGTAAACTTGAAGACATAAGAAATATTTATTATCTAAAATAAAACAGAAAGAGGAAAAAAATTGTTTAGGAGCACCAGCAAGCTGTGCAACAACTTTAAGGAGCCTAATAGAATCACCCTTTAGTATCTTCAGGGGGTTAGTTCCAAGACCACCTGCAGGATGCTTGGATCCCTTCCAGTTAGCCCTCCACTTTCCACAGATTCATCATCTGAGGATTCAACCAACCTCAGTTGAATAGTATTTTCAATCCATGGTTGGTAGAATCCATAGCCACAGAACCTGAAGATATGGAGGCCAACTATATATGTGTACACAGAGCACCTGAAGGAGGACAGAAAAATTACTAAAAATTTTTCAAATTTATAGACTCATAGATCCAGGAAGATCAACAAAAGCCAAGCACAAATGATGAAGAAAACTAAACCAAGGTACATGATAATAAAAATACAAAATCAGTAATTAAGAGAAAAATGTCAAAGTAACCAGAGGGGGGAAAAGACATTATATAGAGAGAAACAAAGAAAAAGATGATAGCAGATTGACCATCGTAAACAATGCAGGTGAGGAGAGAATGACACTTATCCCTAAAGTACTGAAACAGACAAAACTGTCAGTGTAGAATTCTATATCCACTATAAATACCTTTTCAAATCCAATGAGAAATACTTTATCATACAAAGAAATTCTGAAATAATTTAGTACCAACTGGTCTGTACTATAAGAAATGCTAAAGAAAGTCCTTCAGGCAGAAGAAAAAGGACACTACATGGAAATGCAAATCTACACAAAGGAATGAAGAGCCCCAGAAGTGATAACTACATAGGTATATATGATTGCTTTCTTATTATTTAAATATTTTAGAAGCTAGTTTATGTAAACAAGAATAACAATATACTGTGGGGTTTATAATATGTGTATAAGTAAAATATGTGACAATAATAGCATATAGTCTGAGAAGGAAGAAATGAAACTATAATACAGTAAGATTCTTATATATGAAATGTTATAATGTCACTTGTAGGTAGACTGTGATAAGTTAAAAATATATACTATAAACCCTAAAACAACCATTTATATAACAACAGATGGAACAAATAAGAAAAAAAGTAGCAAGACGATAAACTCAATCCAAACCACATGAACAATCACCTTAAATGTAAACAGTCTTTTTGTTGTTGTTCAGCCATTAGGTCATGTCTGACTCTTTGTGACCCCATGGACTGCAGCATGACAAGCTTCCCTGTCCTTCACTGTCTCTCAGAGTTTATTCAAATTCATGTCCATTGAGTCAGTGATGCCATCCAACCATCTCATCCTCTTCTGTCCGCTTCTCCTCCTGCCCTCAATCTTTCTCAGCATCAGGGTCTTTTCCAATGAGTCAGCTCTCAAAAGTAAAAAGACAATACAGTGGAGAAAGCAATCTTTCAGCAAACAGTGGTAAAATAACTGGATATTCATATGTAAAAAAATAATGTTGGATCCTTGCACCATACACAATAATTACCTCAAAATCTATCATAGACCTAAATGTAAAACATGAAACAATAAGACATATAGGGGGAAAATAGAACATTTTTGTTACCCTGTGCTAGACAAAAATTTATTATATGGCACATAAGCGAAGATCCATATAAGAACAAAATAATAAAGTGGAGTTCAACAAAATTTGCTCTTTAAAAAATACTATTAAGAGAATGAAAAGACAAATCACAGATGGAGAAAAAAGTATCTGCAAAGTATATGTCTGATAAAGGACTTCAATGTAGAATATGTGTACATTTTAAAAATATCACTCAATAATAAGAATATAAGCAATTCAATTTTTTAATGGGCAAAATATTTGCACACACTTTGACAAAATGATAAATGGATAGTAAATAAGCACATGAAAAGGAGCTCACCAGCATTTGTCATTAAGGGAACAACAAAATTAAAATCGTATCTATTACAAAGGATAATTTTGGTTTTTTCTGTTTGTTTGTTTTTCATAATATATATATTTTTTCTTGAAGTATAGTTTACTTACAGTGCTTCAGGTGCACAGCAAGATGATTCAGTTATTCATATACACATATATTATTTGTCAAGTTATTTTCCATTATAGGTTATTACAAGATATTGACTATAGTTTCCTGTGCTATACAGTAAACTTTTGCTGCTTGCTATTTTTTTTAATTAGAAATCTAGCATTCTATTCATACTAAGTCAAACAAGTGGAATCAAAATATCTTATCATAAATTTTTTAGTTAGGCAAAAATTCATGTTTTCTAAAATATACATAATATACATACTCTCTCTATATATATATATGTATGCAAAAGTTTTTCTACTACATTTGATAAAGGCTTGAGAAAGAATATCAAAAAAAATAAAGAAGAGATGGAGAAACTGGAAAACATAAACTAAATGAAATGGGAGCCATGAATTTTAAATAGAAAAAGTGAAACAAACTACTGGACACTTTATTGCACTCCAGAGAGACGAGATCAAGCTCCACCCACCAGAACATAGACACATGCTCCCCCAAGCAGGAAACTTAGACAAGCCTCTACTTCAACCCCACCCACAGGGAGCAGACTCTACAGTAAAGAAGGATCACAGCAGATGGTGACTGCAGTCATGAAATTAAAAGACACTTGCTCCTTGGAAGAAAAGTTAAGACAAACCTAGAAAGAATATTAAAAAGCAGAGACATTAATTTGCCAACAAAGTTCTGTCTAGTCAAAGCAATGGTTTTGCAAATAGTCATGTATGGATGAGTTGGACTATAAAGAAAATTGAGTACTGAAGAATTGATGTTTTTGAACTGTGGTATTGGAGAAGGCTCTTGAGAGTCCCTTGGACTGCAAAGAAATTTAACCAGTTCATCCTAAATGAAATCAGTCCTGAATATTCACTGGAAGGACTGATGCTGAAAGCTGAAACTCCAATACTTTGGCCACCTAATACAAAGAACTGACTTATTGGAAAAGACCCTAATGCTGGGAAAGATTGAAGGCAGGAGGAGAAGGGGACAACAGAGGATGAGATGGTTGGATGGCATCACTGACTCAATGGACTTGAGTTTGAGTAAGCTCTGGGAGTTGGTGATGGACAGGGAAGTCTGGCATGCTGCAGTCTACGGAGTCACAAAGGGTTGGACACGACTGAGCAACTGAACTGAACTGATGAACATCCAGCCTACAGAAAGGGTTCCCCAAACACAATCTGAACAAAACAAAAAGGCAGAGAAATACTCAGCAGATAAAGAAACTTGATAAATATCCACCAAACCAAACAAAAAAGAGGAGATAGGGAGTCTACCTGAAAAAAAAAATTCAGAATAATGATAGTAAAAATGATCCAAAATCTTGAAAACAAAATGGAGTTACAGATAAATAGACTAGAGACAAGAATTGAGAAGATGCAAGAAATAGAGTCAATCAATAATGAATAATGCAATAACTGAGATCAAAAGCACTCTGGAGGGAACTAACAGTAGAATAACTGAGGCAGAAGACAGGATAAATGAGGTGAAAGATAGGATTTGGAAATAAATGAAGCAGAGAGGAAAAAAGAAAAAGGATTAAAAGAAATGAGGACAACCTCAGAGACCTCAGGGACAATGTTAAATGCATCAACATTCAAATCATAGGTGTTCCAGAAGAAGAAGACAAAAAGAAAGGGAATGAGAAAATACTTGAGAAGATAATGGTTGAAAACTTTCCTCAAATGGGAAGGAAATAGCCACCCAATTCCAAGAAACCTGGAGAGTACCAAACAGGATAAACCCAAGGCAAAACACCCTAAGACACATATTAATCAAACTAACGAAGATCAAACACAAAGAGCAAATATTAAAAGAAGCAAAGGAAAAGCAACATATAACACACAAGGGGATCCCCATAAGGATAACAGATGATTTTTAATAGAAACTCTTCAGGCCAGAAGGTAATGGCAGGACTTACCTAAAGTGATCAAGAGAAAAACCAACAACCAAGATTACTGTACCCAGCAAGGATCTCATCCAGATATGAAGGAGAAATCAAAAGCTTTACAGACAAGCAAAAGCGGAGGGAATTCAGCACCACCAAACCAGCTCTTCAACAAATGCTAAAGGATCTTCTCTAAACAGGAAACACAAAAAAGATTTATAAAATGGAACCTAAAACAACAAAGTAAATGGCAACGGGATCATACTTATCAGTAATTACCTTAAATGCAAATGGGTTGAATGCCCCAACCAAAAGACAAAGACCGGCTGAATAGATACAAAAACAAGACTCCTATATGTGCTGTCTACAAGAGACCCATCTCAAAACAAAGGACACATACAGACTGAAAGTGAAGGGCTGGAAAAAGATATTTCATGCAAATGGAGACCAAAAGAAAGCAGAAGTAACAATACTCATATCAGACAAAATAGACTTTTGAAACAAAGACCATGAAAAGAGACAAAGAAGGACACTACATAATGATCAAAGGATCACTCCAAGAAGAAGATATAACAATTATAAATATATATGCACCCAACATAGGAACACCTCAATATGTAAGGCAAATGCTAACAAGTATGAAAGGGGAAATTAATAATAACACAAAAATAGTGGGATACTTTAATACCCCACTCACACCTATGGATAGATCAACCAAACAGAAAATTAGCAAGGAAACACAAGCTTTAAATGATACAATGGACCAGTTAGACCTAATCGATATCTATAGGACATTTCACTCCAAAACAATTAATTTCACCTTCTTCTCAATTGCGCACGGAACATTCTCTAGGATAATCACATCCTGGGCCATAAATCTAGCTTTGGTAAGTTAAAAAAAAAAAAAAAATTGAAATCATTCCAAGCATCTTTTCTGACCACAACGCAGTAAGATTAGATGCCAACTACAGGAAAAAAACTATTACAATAAAAACACACGAAGGCTTCTGAATAACAAACATCACAGAAGAAATCAAAACAGAAACAAAAATACGCATTGAAACAAATGAAAATGAAAACAGGACAACCCAAAACAGATGGAATTCAGTAAAACCAGTGCTAAGAGGAAGGTTCATAGCAATACAAGCCTACCTCAAGAAACAAGAGAAACATCAAATAAACTACCTACCTTTACACCTAAAGCAACTAGAAAAAGAAGAAATGAAGAACCCCAAAGTTAGCAGAAGAAAAGAAATCATAAAAATCATAGCAGATTATCTCAATAGATGAAGAGAAAGCCTTTGACAAAATTCAACACCCACTTATGATAAAAACTGTCCAGAAAGCAGGCATAGAAAGCAGGCATGTTGAGGCATACCTCAACATAATAAAAGCCATCTACGATAAAATCACAGCAAACATTATCCTCAATAGTGAAAAATTGAAAGCATTTCCTCTAAAGTCAGGAACAAGACAAGGGTGCCGGCCTTCACCTATTCAAACTACTATTCAACATAGTTTTGGAAGTTTTAGCTATAGCAATCAGGGAAGAAAAAGAAATAAAAGGCATCCAGATTGGAAAAGAAGTAGTAAAACTCTCACTGTTTGCAGATGACATGATCCTCTACATAGAAAACCCTAAAGACACCACCAGAAAATTGCTAGAGCTAATCAATGAATTGAATATAGTAAAGTTGCAGGATATAAAATTAATACTCAGAAATCCTTGCATTCCTATACACTAACAATGAGAAAACAGAAAGAGAAATTAAGGAAACAATCCCATTCACCATTGCAACAAAAAGAATAAAATACTTAAGAAATAAATTTACCTAAAGAAAAAAAAAGACCTATATATAGAAAACTATAAAATGATGAAAGAAATCAAAGATGACACAAATAGATGGAGAAAGAAACCATGTTCATCGATTGGAAGAATCAATATAGTGAAAATGAGTATACTACCCCCAAAGCAATCTATAGATTCAATGAAATCCCAATCAAGCTACCAATGGTATTTTTCACAGAACCAGAACAAATAATTTCACAATTTGTATGGTAACACAAAAAAACCTCAAATAGACAAAGCAATCTTGAGAAAAAAGAATGGAGCTGGAGAAATCAAACTGCCTGACTCCAGACTATACTACAAAGTTACAGTCATCAAGACAGTATGGTACTGGCACAAAGACAGAAATATACATCAATGGAACAAAGTAGAAAGCCCAGAGATGAATCCACACACCTCTGGACACCTTATCTTTGACAAAGGAGACAAAAATATACAATGGAGAAAAGGCAGTCTCTTTAACAAGTGGTGCTGGAAAACTGGTCAACCACCTATAAAAGAATGAAACTAGAACACTTTCTAACACCATACACTAAAATAAACTCAAAATGGATTAAAGATTTATATGTAAGACCAGAAACTATAAAAGTCCTAGAAGAAAACGTAGGCATAACACTCACTGACATAAATCACAGCAAGATCCTCTATGATCCACCTCCCAGAGTAATGGAAATAAAAGCAAAAATAAACAAATGGGATCTAATTAAACTTAAAAGCTTTTGCACAACGAAGGAAACTATAAGCAAGGTGAAAAGACAGCCTTCAGAATGGGATAAAATAACAGCAAATGAAGCAACTGACACAGAATTAATCTCAAAAATATACAAGCAGGCCATGCAGCTCAATACCGGAAAAATAAATGACCTAATCAAAAAATGGGCCAAAGAACTAAATAGACATTTCTTCAAAGAAGACATACAGATGGCTAACAAACACATGAAAAGATGCTCAACATCACTCATTATCAGAGAAATGCAAATCAAAACCACAATGAGGTACCATCTCACACTGGTCAGAATGGCTGCCATCAAAAAGTCTACAACAATAAATGCTGGAGAGGGTGTGGAGAAAAGGGAACCTGCTTACACTGTTGGTGGGAATGCAAACTAGTACAGCCACTATGGAGAACAGTGTCGAGATTCCTGAAAAAACTGGAAGTAGAACTGCCATATGACCCAGCAATCCCACTGCTGGGCATACACACCAAGGAAACCAGAATTGAAAGAGTCACGAGTAACCCATTGTTCATTGCAGCACTGTTTACAATAGCTAGGACGTGGAAGTAACCTAGATGCCCATTGGCAGATGAATGGATAAGAAAGTTGTGGTACATATACACAATGAAATATTACTCAGCTATTAAACAGAATGCATTTGAGTCAGTTCTAATGAAGTGGATGAAACTGGAGCCTATTATACAGAGTGAAGTAAGTCAGAAAAAAAAACTCAATACAGTATATTAAATGCATATATATGGAATTTTGAGAGATGGTAATGACAGCCCTATATGCAAGACAGCAAAAGAGACATAGATATAAAGAACAGACCTTTCGACTCTGTGGGAGAAGGTGAGGGTGGGATGATTTGAAACAAGTATATTACCAATGTGAAATAGATGACCAGTCCAAGTTCAATGCATGAAACAGGGCCCTCAAAGCTGGTCCACTGGGACAACCCAGATGGATGGGATGGCGAGGGAGGTGGGAGGGGAGTTTGAGGTGGGGGAACACATGTACACCCGTGGCTGATTCATGTCAGTGTATCGCAAAAATCACCACAATGTTGTAAAGTAATTAGCCTCCAATTAAAATAAATTGATTAAAAAAGATAGAGAGAAAAAGTCTGAATGAGAGTCTTGCTGGGTAGAGTATTCTTGGTGGTGGGTTCTTTCCTTTCATCACTTAAATATATCATGTCATACCCTTCTGGCTTGTAGAGTTTCTGTTGAGAAATTATCCAATAGCCTGATGGGAGACCCCTTGTATATTATCATTTTTCCCTTGTTGCTTTTAATATTTTGTCTCTGTCTTTAATTTTTGTCAGTTTGATTACTATGTATCTTGGTGTGTTCCTCCTTGAGTTTATCCTGCCAGGAACTCTCTGTGTTTCCTGGACTTGGCTGACTATTTACTTTCCCATGTCAGGGAAGTTTTCAGCTATTATTTCTTCAAATATTTTGTCAGGTCCTTTCTCTCTCTCTTCTCTTTCTGGGATCCTTATAATGCAAATATTGGTGTGTTTAATGTTGTCCCAGAGGTCTCCTAGGCTGTCTTCACTTTTTTCTTTTTTTTTTTTTTAAATATATATTCTGCTCTACAGCAGTGATTTCCACTATTCTGTCCTCCAGGTCACTTATCTGTCTTTCTGCCTCAGTTATTCTGCTATTGATTCCTTCTAGTGCATTGTTCATCTCTGTTTGTTTGTTCTTTAGTTCTTCTAGGTTTTTGGTAAGCCTTTCTTGCATCTTCTCCATTCTGTTCTGAGATCCTGGATCATCCTTACTATCATTATTCTGAATTCTTTTCCTGAAAGGTTGCCTGTCTCCACTTCATTTAGTTGTTTTTCTGGGGTTTTATATTATCCCTTCAACTGGGATATAACTTTTTATTTTTTTATCATCCTGATTAGCTTTCTGTAATGTGGTTTTTGTTTTAGCTACTGTGGGGCTGTGATTCCTCTTGCTTCTTCTGTCTGCCTACTGGTGGATGAGGCTTAGAGGCTTGTGTGAGCTTACTGATGGGAGAGACAGGGTGGGAAAAACTGGGTCTTGTTCTGGTGGGCAGGGCCTTGTTCAGTAAAGCTTTAATCCAATTATCTGCTGATGTGTGGGGTTACTCTCCCTCCCTGTTAGTTGTTCAGCCTGAGGTGAAACAGTCCTGGGGTCTGTGGACTCTACAGTAGGATTAATGATCCCCTCCAAGAGGACTTACACCAAGGGGGACCTTCCCGGACTGCTGCCAGTGCGCCCATCCCTGTGGTGAGCCACTGCCAGCCCACGCCTCCACAGGACACCCTCTAAAGCTAGCACGTCAGTCAGTCAGTCAGTTCAGTCGCTCAATCATGTCCGACTCTTTGCGACCCCATGAACCGCAGCACGTCAGGCCTCCCTGTCTATCGCCAACTCCTGGAGTCCACCCAAACCCATGTCCATTGAGTTGGTGATGCCATCCAGCCATCTCATCCTCTGTCGTCCCCTCCTCCTCCTGCCCTCAATCCGTCCCAGCATCAGGGTCTTTTCAAATGAGCCAGCTCTTCATATCAGGTGGCCAAAGTATTGGAGTTTCAGCTTCAACATCAGTCCTTCCAGTGAACACCCAGGACTGATCTCCTTTAAGATGGACTCGTTGGATCTCCTCGCAGTCCAAGGGACTCTGAAGAGTCTTCTCCAACACCACAGTTCAAAAGCATCGATTCTTCTGCGCTCAGCTTTCTTTATAGCACGTAGGTCTGGTTTAGTCTCCTGCGGGGTCACTGCTCCTTTCCCCCTAGGTCTTGGCATGCACAAGATTTTGTTTGTGCCCTCTAAGAGTGGAGTCTCTTTCCCCCAGTCCCATGGAAGTCCTATAATCAAATCCTGCTAACCTTCAAGGTCAGATTGCCTGGGAATTCCCAGTTTGAAATCCAGGCTGGAGAGCCTCACGTAGGGTTCAGAACCTTCACAACAGTGGGAGAACTTCTTTGGTATTATTGTTCTCTGGTTTGTGGTTGCCCACCCCTCAGTTATGGGATTTGATTTTATCATGATTGTGAACCTCCTACCATCTCATTGAGGCTGCTTTTTTGTCTTTGGATGTGGAGTATCCTTTTCTGGTGAGTTCCAGCATTCTCCTGTTGATAGTTGTTCAACAGTTAGTTGCGATTTTGGTGCTTTCGCAGGAGATGACTGAATGTCCTTCTACTCTGTCATCTTGAACCAGAAGCCCAATGGATAAAATTTAAAAGCACGACCATGCAAAAGTTGGGAAAGGTATGTAGGAGCTGGTAGAAATGTAAAAGAGTAAAGATTAATTGAAACTTTTTTTTAGCAATTTCTTATAAATTAAACTAATGTCTATTGTATGATCTAGCCATTCTACTCCTAGGTATTTAACCAAGAAACAAGAAAGTATATGTTCACACAAAGATTGAAATACAAATGCTTCTCACTTATCTAAGTCCTGAGCTCAAGCCAAAACCTAGAGCCACGTAACACAAGAAATTGTGAATGATGACAAGACCAATGTGTGTACCGAAGGAGAAATAGACTGATAGAAACAGGAACAGATGATAGATGGGTAAGAGGATAAAGGAACAGATGAACAGATGTGCCAACAAATTGATGGTAAGATAAGTGGTAAAATGAATGGACAGAACAAATGTACAAAAGGATGAAGATTGAAGGGATGAATGAAAGATGTATAGGGGGAAAAAGGAGATGGATGGATGAACGAATAAATAGATGCATTGATGGATGGATGACCAAAAGACAAATAGATAAACAGTTCATAAGCACTTCGAGAGCAGATTGTTTCTTATTTTTCTTTCTCCAGTTTCCACAAAAGGACTAGGCATAAGGTGTTAGTTGCTCAATTCATATTTTTGAAGGAATAAGTGAAAGATTGAAGTACTGAGTTATTGTAGAGTTTTGAACTAAGATTCAGATGACCTAATTTCCATCTCCATTTGTATCCTCAAGTTATCTATGTGAACATGAGCAACTTAACATCTTCCATTTGCCCTGCTATAAAATGGGTAGAGTGGATTAAATGCTTTCTAAGATCTTTCAAATTGTGGTGTTGGAGAAGACTCATGAGAGTCCCTTGGACAGCAAGGGGATCCAAGCAGTCAATCCTAAAGGAAATCAACCCTGAATATTCATTGGAAGGACTGTTGCTGAAGCTGAAGGTTCAATACTTTGGTCACCTGATGGAAAGAGTCAACTCATTGGAAAAGACCCTGATGCTGGGAGAGATTGAAAGCAAAAGGAGAAGGATGAGATAGTTAGATAACATCACCTACTTAATGGACGTGAATTTGAGCAAACTCCAGGAGACAGCAGAAGACAGGGGAGCCTGGCATGGTGCAGTCCATGGAGTCACAATGAGTCAGACTCAACTTAGCACTTAGCAACTGAACAACTACAAAGGTCTTTTCCAAACACTCTTGTGTTCCCTGATTTGAAGCCATGCAAATCTAAGATAAGGCTATGGAATGGGAGGAGGGGCCACATTAGATCAAATGTGTGTTTACTTACAACTTGTCCTAATGCAGAGCTGATCCCAGATCTCTGCCAGCAACAAGGGGAGAAGAGTTAACACACTCCAGATGAGATTCTGTTCAAATTGTCTGGCTGAAAGCCTGTGGTGGAAATGAAAGACAGGCTGAGAGGAGATCCTGAGGGGTAATTAAGAGAGAAACATGAACCTCTGTGAGGCTGTACCCAGCCCTGGTTGAAGGGAAGGCTGGAAGGGCCAGGCTACACAAAGCCTCCAAGGGCTCTTGGCTGCTGGCCAAAGGCACCCTTTATCCAGAAGGATGGTTGTTTGTTCTCAGAGCATGTGGTCTGTCCTCCGAGAGTTGCACCTGGACTCCTAGTGTGCTCTGGAGTAATAATTGTACTGAGAAGGCATCTATCATTAGTTACAGAACAATATGTACCAGGCACTGTCTACATATCACCTCATCACTTCTCCCAATAATGCTGGGAGGCAGGAATGATGACCTTCACTACATGGAGGAGAAAAATCTAGCTAGTAAGGGGCTGATTGAGGACTTGAACCCAGGGGGCTTTGGCTACCTGTGGACAGGTGCCCTGGTCAGGTAAAAAATCAGAGACTTCGGATTTCATTTATTTAGGTATAATTGTCATATAACATTATATTGATTAAAGGTGCACAACATAATGATTCAATATTTGCATACATTGCAAAAAAATCTCTACAATAAGTCTTATTAACATCTGCCATCATACATAGTTACAATTTTTTCTTGTGATGGGTGTTCAAATATGCCATACACTCTTATTAACTATAGTCACCATTCTGTGGGCTTCCCTGGTAGTTCAGCTGGTAAAGAATCCTCCTGCAATGCTGGAGACCCTGGTTCGATTCCTGGGTTTGGAAGATCCACTGGAGAAGGGATTGGCTACCCACTCCAGTATTCTTAGGCTTCCCTGGTGGCTCAGCTGGTAAGAAATCTGCCTGCAAGGTGGGAGACCTGGGTTGGATCCCTGGGTTGGGAAGATCCCCTGGAGAAGGGAACAGCTACCCACTCCAGTATTCTGGCATGTAGAATTCCATGGACTGCATAGTCCATGGGGTCACAAAGAGTCAGACACAACTGAGCAACTTTCAATTTCACTTCACTTTCTTTCACCTTCACTTCACTTTCTTTCACCATTCTGTACATTACATCCCAGGACTTATTTCAGAACTGAAAGTTTACACATTTGACCACCTTCAACCATCTTACCCACTCCCCCACCCTCTGCCTCTGGCAACCACCAATCTGTTCTCTGTATCTATGAGCTTGGTTTGGGGTTTACTTTTTAGATTCCAAATATAAGTGAGATCATATAGTCTGTCTGAAGACAGAGATCATTTCTCTGTCTGACTTATTTCATTTAGCATAATGCCCTCAAGTGGTAAAGGACCCACCTGCCAATGCAGAAGACGTAAGCGACGTAGGTTCGATCCCTGTGTCGGGAAGATCCCCTGGAGAAGGATCTGGCCACTCCAGTATTCTGGCCTGGCAAATCCCATGGACAGAGAAGCCTGGCGGGCTGTAGTACATGGGGTTGAAAAAGAGTCATACACGACTAAGCATGCGCATGTGCACGCACACACCCCCCCTCCACACACACACACAATGTTATCAAGGTCCATCCATGCTGTGGCAAATGGCAAGATTTCATTATTTTCTAAATAAATTATATTATATACATAGTGTATATATACACTGCATTTCTTCATCCATTCATCCATCAATGAACACTTAGGTGTTTTCCATATCATGTTTAGTGTAAATAATGCTGCGATGCACATGGGGCTACAGGTACTTTTTTGAGTTAGCTTTTTCATTTCCTTTAATTAAATATATAGAAATTGATTTGCTGGATCAGAGACTTCAGATTTCAAGCCACACCAAGTTGCAGTGATACACGCTTGCGCCTCCTGGCACTTTTGCAGTGTGCTCTCACGCTGGTTCAAGCCCACCCAGGCTGGGCCATTACTCCCATCTAGTAAACGGAAACTCTGAGACTCAAACTGACAGGTGAAGTGACCCAGCCATGGTCACACAACTTGTAAATGCTGGAACTGGGATTTCATCCATGGGAACTGGAGCGCCAAGTCAGGACTCTTAACTGGTGGATTATTCTTTTCCCATGTGATAGTCATAGTGGACATCTGTGCATTTTGCATAAATATCCACTCTTCCTCTCTCTAGGGACCTCATCTGAATCTTTTGGGAGATCACACCCACCACAGTCCACAATCACCATCTCAGTCCAAGTGATTTGGGTGAAATTGATATTCCCTGAGGGGTGGAGGATGAATGCAAGAAGAAAGAGACCCCAAGTTCTGAACTGGCAGAAGAGCAACTGTGGTTCATCCTAGGCTCTGCTGAGCTGTGGGGTGCAGGCCCCCACGCTCTGCGGCCACCTGTACCCTTGAGAAATAAATACAGCCTTCAGAAAGTAAGAGGCTATAGCCATGACTAATCCCAGGGCACAGATGGAATAGGAACTCAGAGGTGCCCTGAGATGTGAAGTGTTTGGGAACAAAAATGTCACCACATACACAGAGCAGGGAGGGAGGAAGGGAGGAGACAGTCCAATGTATATACAATATAATTAGGCTTCAGAACAGGAATAAAAGCTGAATGCGCAGATCCGGGCCAATGCTACCTTCTATATGTGGCCTTTGTTCTATTGCCCTCTAGTGATCACACAGGGACCAGCTGGCCAGTTTTAATGGAATTAAAATGCTAGCAGAAAGGTAAAGCTGTTCTCCAAGGAAGGGAGAACACAGAGCTTGGAGCATGTGCGAGAAACCAGATCCCGTACCCTCCACTCTTCAGTCACTGGCCTCATTAAGGCCCTCCTTCATCTCTCCCTTGCACTTCTGCAACAGCCTCCTCATGGGTACTTATAAAACAATAAAATAACCTACCGAAGGCTGACTCTGCAGCCACTGTGCCAAATCCTTATACACGATGTCTCACTGAACTCTTACAACCACCTTTGGAATTATGAGGTATCCCATTTACAGATGAGTAAGCTGAGGTTTGTGAAGTAAGGAAATTTACCCTTAAGTCACATGACGAACTGTAAGTAGTAAAAAGGAGTGACTGATGGGGATAAGCTTTTTAAGAGAGGGAGTGATAAAATGTCCTAAAATTGATTGTGGCAATGGTTGTACAAGTCTGTGAACATGTGAACGTCCAACGAATTGTGTAGCACATATGTTAATTTCCTATCACCATTGTGACAAGCCACCACAATCAGGTGGCTTTAAATGACACCAGTGTATTATTAGATAGTCTGGAGGTCAAAAGCTAAGATCAAGGTGTTAGCAGGACTGTGTTCCTTCGAAGCCCAGGGAGGACTCTGTTTCCTTGCTCTTTCTAGCTTCTGGAGTCCGACAGCATTCCCTGGCTCTTGACCCCTTACTGCATCTTCCAAGTCACTTAAACTCCTAGTTCCACATCACATTTCCTTTTTCTCTCTCTCACCTTCTTGCTTTCCCCTTCTGAAGACCCTACTGGACCCACCTGAATAATATAGGATAATCTCTCTATCGCCAAATCATTAGTTTAATCATGTATTCAAAGTCAATATACCAGGCAGGGTAATGTATTCGCAAGTCCCAGGGAGTTGAATGCAGACATCTTTGGGGGTCGTTGTGTAGCCTCACATGTTATATGCTTAATAAAGCTGCGATTTTTCACAAGAAGGCATATACATGCTGAGAAGGACACGGTCTAGGAAGGTCAGATCTGGGGAAAGTTCTTCTGTGAAACCACTCACACTGCACTGTCACCAATCTCCACGCCAGGCTGTGGGTGCCTGGGGGCAGAGACTGGCTGATCTTCACATCTGTACCCTCAGCGCGCAGCCCAGGCCTGGCACAGGGTTGGGTACTCGGTGAATGGATCTTTTTGCCCTTCGTGTGTCACTTCAGTTCACTAAGCCAAACCTCTTCTCTAGTCTCAGCATCATGACAACTTTGCACAAAGCTCCAGACGGACCCCGATGTGGACGGATGAGTCTTCGAAGGCTCCCAAGCCTTCACGGTGTGGCTGTGAAGGTACACCTAGCCTGCGCTGACCCTCAACCACTGGGACTGTGGGCCCACACGCAGGGCATAGCGCAGTGGAAAACAGAAACTTCAAACTAGCGTGCCGACCCCGTGACCCTGGGCGAGTTCCCTCACCTCCCTGCACCTCGGTTTTCACCTGAAAAATAGAGGTCCAAGGTACAGCTGTCTGACAGTCCCTTCTCTCTTGTACCAGGCTCAGCACTCAGAGGAAGCGCCAACGTTTGGTCAACCCGACAAAGATTCCTCTCTACACAGAGAACAAGGGGGCCTCCCTCTGCTCCGTGTTGATCACAGCACCTCAGCCGCCACTGCGGAGATGCAATGCATCAGAAATGTCCAATAAATCTTCACAGGCCTGGTCATCGTCCACTGGAACTCCATGGTGAGATCTCATTTCAGAGAGAAACCTTCCTCCAAGTTGACTTTAATCCCCACTCTGGGTACAGTGATGACCAGGGACAAATCAGCCTGTGCCCCGCCCAGATCTCCTTTGGTCCTCCAGTATGTGCTGAGATGCTCTGACACATTCTGTGCTGTACCCACACCACTGCCTGTCCTGTATCCCAGTAACTCTCTCAAGAAGGGAACGGGAAACAAGCGAGTTTAGCAACTTGTTCCTGGCAAACCCAAGGTGGCTCCAGAGGCAACACCTCCCAAGGATAACTGAAGGCCGGAAGAGGGACTTGGTGACATTTCAGCCAGGTAGATTCTACCTGGTGACTTTGTTGCTATGACAGTGCCGGTCAGGTGGGCATTTTTCTCACTCTGCCTGCTTTTCCCACAGGGTGAAAGACTAAAGTGATGGATGCTGTTAAGTTCAATAGCTTATGGCTCCATATGAGCAAAAATTCAAACATATGAACTTACTAAATTTGTAATCATTGAATATTTTTCAAGTTAGTGTCCTTAAGTGCTAACAATGGGTCTTATACCCATAAATGATTACTAAAAAATAAGCTTTAAATATTCTTTTGTCCAATTCCCATATATTTTTGTAGGCTACTCTATCATATTAACAACTCTTTAATCCTCCCTTTTCTTTACAATGTGATTAGTCCAGGGGACAATGAAAACCTCATAAAATAAGAGGTTTCAGTGAAGTGATAGTCACTCAGTCGTGTCCTACTCTTTGCAACCTGATGGACTGTAGCCCCGCAGGCTCCGCTGTCCATGGAATTCTCCAGTCAAGAATACTGGAGTGGGTTGCCATTCCGTTCTCCAAGGGGTCTTCCCGATCCAGGAGTTGAACTTAGGTCTCCTTCATTGCAGGTGGATTCTTTCCTGTCTGAGCCACCAGAGAGCCTCAAGAGGTTTATATAGCGGCTACACAGAAATAACAGTTGCTATTTATTCAATATCCACAATGTGCCAGGTCCTTTACATGTTTGCCAACTCAGCCATCACAAGTTGCACTATTAATTATGTACTTTTTAAAGATAAGAAAAATAATGATGGTGAAGCAATTTGGCCAAATTCTTCCAGAACCAGGATTTCAACCCAGGGCTATAAGACTGCCCTACTCACCAGGACACTCTGCCAACCAGTCCAAACCGATGTTATCCACCCTCCCTCCCTTTTCTTCCCAAGCCCATCTCACATTCCACCAACCCACCCTACATCCCAGGACCCTCCACCACCTCCAACCCACAGCACCCCATCTCCCACATCCTCTGCCCACACCCTCCATAGTGAAGACTTGCACGGTGACCACCCCCTCCCCACCCAATCCCTTCCAGAAACCTCAGCTAACAGAGCTGTACCCTGCCCTGCTCTTCCCTCACTGTCACACACGCAGTCCTCACTTCTGCTCCACTTGTTCACAGGCACACACATCCATCATGAGCCCCAACGGATGCCGCAGGAAAGCAGATCTAACATTTCTCCTCTGGACCTCCCGCCAGGCCCAGGCTGTGATGGATAAGCCTCCTCCCTGCCCAGCACCTACTCCTGGAATGATGAGCTGGCTTGTGCAGCGCCGGCATTTAGAGCCGAGAAAGCTGACAGACTGATGGCCTCTCTCTGCCGGCCAGGTGGCCCGTGTTCTCGTTAGAAGCTGCTCCACCTCACAGGGCAGGGCTGTGTGAAGCACCCCCATGGGCCAGGTGCTGCGCTAGGCGCTTCACAAACCCTCTACCTCCTCTCCTTCTCCTGACAACCCCAGGAGAAGAGGACTGGTGGTCTCCGCTTCACGGATGAGGGGCGTGGCTCAGATCAATCCCTGCTGGAGCCGGGCTTCAAACCTCCTTCTGCTCAGGTGTGAAGTCGCCTGATTTGCAGAGCAGCAGTCGGGGAGGAAAGGAGGTGCTGTGTTACCTACACGCGGGACTTCTGAGGGTGCGCTGCAGCTCCACGGGTACACCCTCCACGCCTTCAGAGACAGGCTTACCTCTTACTTCCATCCGCATGCTTTTCTCCTTCCAATGAAGGCAGACATCTCATGGTCCCTTTTGAGCTTAGAACTCTTTGAGAGTAGAAAACAAACATTTTTTAATAGAAAAGATCTGATGGGCTACCCCATTTAGTCACTCTAAACTGAGCCCTCTCATGCACCACACCTCAAACAGCTCAGCTTATTGCTTGCACACATACGCGCATGCACATACACATACACACACACACACACACACACACACACTCCCATGGAGACTCCAGAATTGGCCAGTCCCTGATTCCTCCCCTGTACTCCTTAGTCCAGTCCTCTGATGCAGAGAATCCAACCTGCTTTTGGCCAGTCCTGCTCCTGGGAACTAACTGCTTCTGGCTTGTTGGATGTTCACTGCCTCAGGCCAGGATGCTCTTCTGCAGCCTCCTGTTCACCCACTCGAGGCTCCCTGCCAGGACCTCTGCTGCACAACCCTAATGCCACACACAACCCACAAGGCACACACATACATCTCACAATTTAATATTTGGTGTGATAAGCAAGTCCATCCTTCCATAATGTAAAGCTACAAAGATACTTTGGGAATCGGCAAAAGATTAGGAACAAAAACAACAGAAAAAGATCAGGTCACATGAGATCACTCTGTTCTTTGGATGATACTCTAATCGTAACTACTTCTCAGCCCCCGTCTGCAATGCCAGTCAACACAACTGCACGGCATCAGCAGAGCCAGCCTCAGGTTTTCAAAGCCAACTCCAGTCTGGCCCCTTGCTGATGTCATCATCCTCCCAACTCACTGGTATTTAAAGGAGAAACTAACTGAAGGCTATGCCTGGATTGATCAATGAATAAATGGCCAGACGTGACTGGAAAAACTAGAGAACTAGCCAAACCATAGAATTCTGTGTCTGAGTCACTGGCAGAGCCCCAAGTTCAAAACCCTCTTTCTTAGATGGTCTCTAGGGCTGGACAGCAAGCCCGGGTGTAGCCAAGGAAAGAAGGTGATGGAGAATGACCCTGATAGTCAGACGAAGAGGCCACAGGCTGGGCCTTCTTCTTGGATGTGTGTTTTAATTTTCCCATTGCTACGGTTGCTCTTTTGGTTAAAAGTAATGAATCTCTTGTTTAAGTAGTAAGTGTGAAGTTTGCTACATTTGCTTTTCACACATTTAGAGGAGAAAATAAAAGAATCCAAACTGATAAGAAAGGCATGTTAATAGGACAGATAATACCTGGAACAAACCCTTTGCATTTGGTCACAGTTCCAAGGGGACAGACCCAGAAATGGAGCCACAGGCAGCCATTCGCATGATGGATACTTGCAAATACTTCCAAGTCTATTCTCACCGGCATTTCACAGAAACCTTGAGAACAAAGGCCCTCCAGGCATCTGAGAGCAATATCCCGCCAACACAAAGCGGTAGCAAGCTGGTTTGCAACGTTCTTCAGGGAAGGTGGGAGGAGGCCGTTCCCTGAAAGGCCCAAGTCAGTACTCTGAGACTGAACACCTGATTCCATCTCTTGCTAAACTCTGCCAACAGTCAACTTCTCAGAGGCATCTAATGTGTAAGTCTGTAAAATGAGATGGCAAGGCTTGTGGAGACAGAGTAGCCTGTTGCCACAGAAGGCATATAGACCTTTAGAAAAATCTGGATCTGAACACTGTCATTGAGTAACCTTGAGTTACTCACTCTCCCAGAAGCCATAAAATGATGGTAATAATCCAGTTTGAGAGAAATCTGTTGTGACAACTGGGCAGCAGCTTGTATAAAGTACTTACTACAGTCAGGCACAGAAGGCAAGCCTAATAAATGAAAATGATCTATTAACAACCAGTAAGCATTACATTTTGCTTACAATATTGCTAGCAACTGTATTGAGTACTTTGCTTATAACATGTCATACTTGCTTTGTCTATCCTTCAAAAGATTTTTATGAAGATTAGCTAATATATATTTTATATGTCAATGTGAACACAGAAAAAGTCCTGATATACACCAAAATGTGTCACATGTTTTGGTTTTGTCTTCTTTTTTGATGCCAAAGCACTTTTTAAAATTATATTCATATGTAATAGCCTCCTACATGAGCCATTTCTTTTGGAGGTAAGAGGAAACAAAAGTTTTGCTTTCTCTAAGGAATTGGTATGTGTGTTTTTCTTTTTAGTAATAAAATTGCTTACCCTCCTCCTCACTTTGCCAAAGAAGTTCAGAACCAAATGTTTAGTTCAATCATTCAATTAAGCAAACTTGCTAAGTCTCTTCCATTGTGTCGGACACTTTGCAACTATAGCCCACCAGGCTCCTCCGTCCATGGGATTTTCCCGGCAAGAATACTAGAGTATTAGAAAAGACCTGGATGCTGGGAAAGACTGAAGGCAGGAGGAGAAGGTGACAGCAGAGGATGAGATGGTTGGATGGCATCACCAACTCAATGCACATGAGTTTGAGCAGGTTCCAGGAGATGGGACAGGGAAGCCTAGCATGCTGCAGTCCATGAGGTAGTAAAGATGGGGACAGCACTAAGCTAATGAGCGACAATCCGGAGTGGGTTGTCATGCCCTCCTCCAGGGGATCTTCCCAACTCAGCGATCAAGCCCGTGTCTCCTACATTACGGGTAGATTCTTTACCACCGTGCCATCTGGGAAGCACTTACTCTTTGCATATTTCTCTTTAATTTCTCTGCTTGCCCCAATTTTGACTTTCTATTCTAATTCATGTTTGTCTTTTCCTAATAGTGTATTTCTTATTTATATTTTACTACTTTCCTCAATGTTTGTCATAAGCCACCACAAATCCTTTATAGAATGAGGCCAGGTATATATACAAATACTAATAACTGTACAATAACATATGAATACTAATACTACATATACAAATACTAATAACAAATACTAATAACATACATACAAATAACACACATACATACACATACTAATAACATACAGATAACTAATGATTTTTCAGGCTAGCTGTAGCCCATGCACTGCGTTCTTGTTGTGCAGTTGCTAAGTCACGTCTGACTCTTTGTGACCCCATGGACTGCATCACATCAGGCTTCCCTGTCCTTCACCATCTCCCAGAGTTTGCTCAAACTCATGTCCATTGAGTCAGTGATGCCTTCCAGCCGTCTGTCATCCCCTCCTCCTCCTGCCCTCAACTTTTCCCAGCATCAGGGACTTTGCCAATGAGTTGGCTCTTCACATCAGGTGGCCAAAGTATTGGAGCTTCAGCTTCAGCATCCGTCCTTCCAATGAATATTCAGGGTTGATTTCCTTTAGGATTAACTGGTTTGATCTCCTTGCTGTCCAAGGGACTCTCAAGTCTTCTCCTGTACCACAATTTGAAAGCATCAGTTCTTCAGCACCCAGACTTCTTTATGGTCCAGCTCTCACATTCGTACATGACTAATAGACAAACCATAGCTTTGACCAAACGTACCTTTGTTGTGACAGTGACACCTTTGCTTTTTAAAATGCTGTCTAGGTTTATCATAGTTTTCCTTTCACGGAGTAAGCGTCTTTTAATATTGAGGCTGCAGTCACCGTCTGCAGTGATTTTGGAGCCCAAGAAAATAAAAGCTGTCACTCTTTTCACTTTTTCCCCATCTGTTTGCCATGAAGTGATGGGGCCGGATGCCATGATCTTCTTTTTTTGAATGTTGAGCTTTAAGCCAGCTTTTTCACTCTCCTCTTTCACCCTCACATTTCTTATATCTCACAGAGATCTTGGTTACAACATGAAAGACAAAATTATATCCTCTTTAAACTTTATTTCTGAGATTTTTTTTTAAAAATGCAAAACCACAAAACCTCTCTGAGAAACATAATTTTCAAACTCCTAGAATTTAGTCACTTTTATTAAATGCTCTATTCACAAAATGTATATAACATATAAATTTAGACTTTTATGTGCAAACCTTTGTTAATTTTAAAGTTAAAATTCAATTTTAAGAACTCCGCTTTGGTCCCCACCCTTCCCTACCCACGCCACTTAATTCTGATATATTCAAGCAGTAGCAAACCCAACGAAGTTGCTCCTAAGGAAAGGCCAGAGGCACTAATTAAACCATTCTGCCAAAGACCTAGGACAGAATTTCAAAGAGGTCCTCAATGGGCTAATGTTGCAGCCAGCCAATCAGCCCCCAGTAACTCTACACCACCATTCTCCAAAGAGAGGCCTCCCTCAGGCTGGGGAAACAGGAAGTCCTTAATTTTCTGCTGCTGAAAAAGATGCTCGGGAAGTTCAAACACTTACCATGCCTATGAGATTCAAGAGAACAAAACAAGCTAAGTATACAAAGTGTTAAGCAGGTGGAACAGGAAAAAGGAGTCCAGAATGGCAGTGGCTAAAAGACAAGGAAAGGAAAAGCCTGGGAAATTTAGAACAAAGGAAGGTCTGAGGACCGGAGTAAGGACCTCAGGTAGAACAAACGGAATTCCTGGCTAGTCCGATTTACATATGGCAGACCCAGGGGGAGGAAAAAAGCATATAAAAAGAGGAGCCAAAGGGCCTGGGTGTCTCTCTCCCTCACTCTCTCTCTCTCTCTCTTCTCTTTGCATCTTTTGGGTCAGCATGCCCTTAGCCTCGAGGATGTATTTTCCTTTATTTTCTAAATAAAACTAAGCTGTAACACTGACCGAGAGCTGTGACCCGCCGCGGAAGGATTTAACATCCGTTGCTTCAAATTTTTGTTGTGAGGAGACAGGACACTCCCCTGATAAAAGGAAGTTGTCTCTCTGCCAGGGCCTTTTCCCTACGCCAGGTTCTCCCACCAGGAATCATCAGGATATCCAAACGACTTCACAGTTCCTACTTTCTGATTGCTATCATATTTGCTATCTTTACCAGCAAAGAGCAATGACATCAGAAGACTGTGGAGTGCCAACCCGCAAGAAGTTCAGGGGGTCCCACTGTGCTTCCCCAGCTTATCTCCTTTAGAAACCAGTGAAGAGAAACCAACAATTCATTAAGTGTTTGTCTATATTAACTTATTTTCTGCTTACCAACCCTTTAGGATAGGTATTAATACAATCACAACCGCATTTTACGGAGAACACTGAGGTGCAGAGAGGTCACAGGCCAGTAGGTGGCAGAGCAGGGTCTCAATACAGGCCAGGTAGCTTATAAGCCTGTGCTGACTCTCCTGGCAAAACAGTAATAGCTGCTACTACTTGATGAGAATCCCTTATGAATCAGATGGATTATACTTTATTGAATGCCAATGACAACCCAGCAAGGCACGGGTTTGTTTGGTTTTTTAATCACAAAAAAGTAAAATTTGTTTTTTCCATGTCCTGTCCTATGAGGTTTTAGACATGCGTGCAGTATTGTAAGCACCACCAGACAGGAAAATAATTCCAACTTGAGAAAGAATTCCCTTTACCCTGTGTGTTCGAATTCCCAACCTAACTCCTGGCAGTCACTGCTCTGATCTCTGTCTCTACATTTTTTTTCCAGACTGTCCTATAAATGGAATATTCTATAACCTTTTGAGACAGGGCTGTTTCAGTTACAATAACACATCTGAACTGCATTCCTGTTGTTGTGTGCATTAATAGTTCATTCCTCAGTTGCTCATTAGCACTCCGCAATTTGTTTATCTATTCACCTACAGACAGACTTTTGAGTGGTTTCCATTCTTTTATGAGTTATACTGCTATAAGCACATATGCATATGTATACAAATCTTTGTATAAACGTAAATTTTTTACTTCTCTGGGATAAAGCCTTAGAAATGGAATTGTTAAGTCATATGGTCAATATATGTTTACTTTGTTTAAGAAACTGCCAATCTGTTTACCAAAGTGGCCTACCAGGATTCTGGTTACTCTGCATGCTCATTAGCACTTGGTATTGTGTTCTGTTAATTTAGCCACTCTAATGGATATGCAATAATATTTCATTATGGTTTTAATTATTACTAATGATGTTTTCAGTTGCTTCTTTGCCATCCTTAGATCCAACCATATTCCTTATGGTGAAGTCTATTCAAATCTTTTGCCCGTTTTTTAAATGTTTGGGTAAATGTTGCTTAATTTTGAGAGTTTCTCCTGTATCTTAAATACAAGTGCTTTTTTCTTGTAATGTGCTCCAAAATGGAACTGGCTTTCTACTCTCTTAACAGAGTCCTTCGTAGAGCAAAAGTTGTTACCTTTGACTGGATTCAACAAAACAACTTTTTCTTTATGCATCATGCTTGTGGTGTCAGATCTAAGAAGTACTTGCCTAAGCCAATAGGAAAATTTTTTCTCTTTTGTTTTATTCTAAAAGCTTTATAGTTTTATGTTTTATACTTAGGTCTACCAACCAGTTGGAGTTTTGGCTGGGGCTGGGGAGGCGGTGGTTATGCAACATGAAGTATAGATAAACATTTACTTTTTTGCATTTGGGTGTTCCAGCACTATTTGTTAAAAATTGCCATCTCACTTTTGCCAAAAATCAGTTGACACTCTTTATGAGGGTATATTTTCTATATTTTATATTGTGTATATATTTCATCTGTCTATATGTATATCCCTTCACCGATCTTATGCTGTCTTACTCACTATAGCTTTAGTGTGTCTTAAAACCAGGTAGTCCTTCAACTCCGTTCTTTTTCAAAATTGTTTTGGCTTACAAGTTCCTTTCCATACAGCATCAGAATACACTATATACAAAGACTCTGTGTTAGTCTGTTCAGGCTGCTGTAACAGAGTACCACAGACTGGTTGGTTTATAAATAAGAGAAATTTATTTCTTACGGTGGTGGAGGAAGGAAGTTCAAAATCAAGGTACCAGCAGATTTGGTGTCTGATGAGAGTCTGCTTCCTAGTTGATAGACAACTTCTTGCTGTGCCTTCATACGGTAAATGGGGCAAGGTTTCTCTCCAGAGTCTCTTTTATAAGAACGGTAATCCCATTCTTGACAGCCCTGCCTCATGACCCATTCACCTTCCAAAGGCTCCACCTCCAAATGCCATCACTTTAGGGATCAGGTTTCAGCTTAGGAATTTCGGGGCAGAGGGGAGGAGAACAAAAACATTCAGTCTATCACAGAAGCCTTCTGGGATTTGGATGGGAATTGCATTAAATCTCTAATCTTTAATTGCATTAAATCTCTCTAATTTAGGGAGAATTAACAATACTGAGTCTTCCAATCCATGAATACAATATGTCTCTACATTTATTTAGGTCTTTGATCTCTTCAATTTGTGCCTTGGTAAGGCATAAATATTAATGTCACTACATAAATAGGTTGGTTACTTAACTAAGGTCACACCTTGTAGTAGAGTTAGCATTCTGAAAGAAGTTCTATCTGCCTCCAGAGCCATGATTCTTTCCAATGAACCATACAATCTCACAAATAGACATTTTTTTAACCAAAATTGTACTTCTTTGGCTCATTTTAAAAATATACCATTTTCCCCCAAGATACTATTTCTTTAGCTTTTGATTTTCAATATTTTGATCATGGTTAAGATTAAAGTAGGAAAATACTAATAGTATGCTGTTAAGTAAAAAAAAAAATTCAAAATTGTATCTACTATATGATAAAATACATATATAGAAAGACTATATTAAAATATATTAGAATGTTTAATGATTCTGACTTATGAATCTATAGTTTATTATTAATCTTCTCTTTATATCTATCAGGCTTCCCTCATAGCTCAGTTGGTAAAGAATCCACCAGCAATGCAGGACACCCTGGATCGGAAAGATCTGCTGGAGAAGGGATAGGCTACCCACTCCGGTATTCTTGGCCTTCCCTTGTGACTCTGCTGGTAAAGAACCCTTCTGCAAAAAAAAGAACCCTTCTGCAATGTGGAAGACCTGGGTTGGGAAGATGCCCTGGAGAAGGGAAGGGCTACCCACTGCAGTATTCTGGCCTGGAGAATTCTATGGACTGTATAGTCCATGGGGTCACAAACAGTCGAACACAACTGAGCGACTTTCACTTCACTTTTATATCTATCAGCATATCGAAATATTCTACAAAGAGCAAATATTACTTATGTTACCTAAAGCAACACATGAAGACACGCTTATTGCATAAAATTCACACAAGAGTAAGATATTATACTTACCTTTCATCCTCCATTCTACTTCATTCTCCTTATGTATTGTTTGATATATATTCTTCGAGAACTTTTCCTATATACTTAGTTTTAGTATTATTTGGTCTATATTTGAACACATCATATACACTGATTTGCTATTTGCTCTTCTCATTTAGCTGTATGTCTTGCAGACCTTACACTTCAATACATATAACTCTTCCTCATTCTTTTGGTGTACTCACAGGATGTACTATAACTTATTTACATATTACTGTTCTAATGAGAACTTAGACTGTCTCCTATTTATGGTATTCATCAAGGTTGAAATTGATATTCATTTATTCTACTTCTATGAGAATCTTATTTTTGTGTCTTCACCTAGGGAAAAAATAATATACAAAATGGTATTATGCTGAACTATTTAGAAAAAGTAATGCATCCATATTTGATATATTTCTGAAGGGTTGTATGTAAATTAAATTACATTTTACATGTAGTAGGTGAAGTAGATAATTAAAAGAAACTTGCACAAATATGGCATGATCTGGTGCTAAAAGCATACACTGAAATAGACTTTCTACAAGGTGGTTTCTGTAAAGTCAAAGTGTCAGCTGCTCAGTCATGTTTGCTCTTTGTTTGGTACTCTACAAAATGTGACTACCTCTCAGTCTAGGAGTTCAGTGATTTATCCAAAGGATGATAGCATAATGAAAAAAAACTTCATAAAGGATAATCATCACTGTATTCTTGATTGTATGCAAAGATGAACAGGTCAGAGAGCAGCAGGAATGCATCCTTGTGTCACATGAACACAGGGTTATATAATGAATCTAGGTGGCTGGACAGTGCTCACCACAATGGTACTCTTAACAGTAGCTAACATGTCACAAAAAGATTAAAGATCCTGTGTGCTGCAACTAAGACCCAGTGCAAAAAAATAAATATTTTTTATGGAAAAATTTTAATTTACTAAAATGTAAAATATTTTTACAAAGAATTTTCCTTGAGACTTGCCACTTTCTTTTCAAACCTTTTGCTCCCTTGTTACCTGGCAGTGATTGTCATGACATAAATAAACTTGTCTTAAGGAGGTAAATTCATTTATGCTAATAGTGATGAAGTAGCAATGTGCAGAGATTAAAAACATACGATATTCAAGAATTCCTGATGGCTGAAGATGAAAGATATGATTCTCACTATGGAAGTGGGGGTTTTAGTTACCTGTCTCTACTTATGCAGTGTCAATAAAATGATCTTCTAATATTGAAGCTAGCATTTGCCCATGATTGCTAAAACTGAGGGTCCTCACAGACCAATGAGGGTAGAAAGAGAATTTCCCATGTATAAGGAATAAGGGGAGGGCACAATTTCACCCAGGATGAAATAAAATTATCCAAAAAAGAAAGTACTGGCAAAGTAGCTTACCTGGAAAAAGCAATTGCACCAAACTAACTCATCCATACCCCCAATGCTGACCAAAGCACCTGCACTTCAGGAAACAAAGTACTTCTCCATGGGTCAAACCTGATATGGACACAGTTAGAAGGATGAGCACATAGGCTTGAGCTCTGGCTTGACAAGATAGACAGTGATAAGTGGACTGGAATTCTAAGAAGATAATAAGTGAACCTGAAGAAAACCAAAGTAAAACAATACCCAAAACTAATTCAAGAAAGCTTTCCTGAAATAAAAAAGCATTTCAAGCTACATACTGAAAGAATACATCGTATACCGGAAAATCTGAACCCAGAACAACCAATATTAAGGTATGTACTATAGATTACTGGAAAAAGTCTCTGGGCATCTAGGCAAAAAAGCTGGTGTTTCTTGAAGGAAAATAAGTTAAAAATCATCAGTCTTTTTGAAAGCCACACTTTATGCTACATATCTGTAACATAATAAGTAAAACAGATAAAAAAGGGGGAAAACATTTAAGATAAACAAAATAGAAAATTCAAGTGAAGGATTTTTATATCCAGCAAACCTAAATTTCAAGTGTAAAGGATGCAAATAAACTTTATTAGTAATAAGCAAGAAGTCAGAGAATACTATTTGCATGAGCACTTCCTAAGGAATATTATCTGGAGTTTAATTTGTGCTTCAATAAGAACAGTAATTAGAATACAGTGAACCATATCAAATATGTTTAAGGATGTAAAATCACAATAATATTTTTTTTAAAACTAACCACATTTTGAGGTAAAGGATAGAAAATTTCTTATTTTGAGAACTGGTAAACAAAGGAAAAAAATCAAACATTTATCCAACCTTTTGAAAAGAAATGAATCACTAAGTAACCATATAAAGGTAAATATTTCTTTACAAAAACATTTCAATAAATAAATTAATAAGAAATAATAGAATTACAATAGCACTATTTTGCAACCACAAATTAATATCCTAGGCAATGAGCACCAACAGCTGCAAGCAACACACACAAAGAAAAAAGGGACAGTCAGACATTACAAGCCTCTGATGAAAGCATACAACATCTACAGTTTGCCAAGGGCATAAAACTAAATCTGATCAAGCCTCTAGATACAACAGCCAACGTGCAGGAAGTATATAAGAGAGAGGAGCATGCCCAGTTGTATCAAAAGTATGGAATCAGCAAATTTCAGACTTGGAAAATCTCTATGACTCATGGGAATATCATTTTCCATGGGTCATGGGTTTTCAAAGGATAACTTGTAAGGGAAATGAAGTGATAGAGAATCTGTTAATTAAAAGAAGCCAACTTAAAGGACTTCCCTGGCAGTTGAGTGGTTAAGACTCCACACTTACACTGCATGAAATGTGAGTTTGATCCCAGGTCAGGGAACTCAGATTCCACATGCCACACTGCACAAGCAAAAATTACAAAAAAAAAAAAAATTAAAAGGAGTTGATTTTACTATCCTGGGGAAGAGTGCTCTCCTTCAAAGGTTCATTCTAGAGGATCCTGTTCAGTGGAAGGGAACTATCAGTTATGGATCACAATTTTGAGTCCTTCTACCTACAAATTCCCCTTTAGTCCTTACAACAAAAGGACTAAAATACTTTTTTTTTTTTGAGGAAGCAGAGGCATTTATTCCTTCCTGCCTTCCCTGTGGGAAGCCGGGGTCCACCGGGCCAGCACCCCTGGGTGCTCAGTGTCTGCCAATATCTGCCTGCAGGTCTTGGCAGTAGCTCTGGGGTAGCCTGTAGTAGACTCGGGTCTTCTCCATGGCCCTGCTGCCAGCAGCACTGCCCACATAGACTCATAGTGGCCCTGGCCAGGGTTGTGTTCCACTGTGACCGTGGCCCGGCGGGAGGCTGCCAGCAGCTGGGCCACGATTCCAGCGGGACTCTGACCCAGAGGCCCAACCTGCAGCTGGAAGGACACGGGTTGCCAGAGGCCCTGGCACAGCTCCAGCATATCTGTGAGCAGCTGTTCCCTGTAGCCACTGCCCAGCACTTCCTCGGGCCAGCCTGGTGCCTCTGCCACATGGGGGAACACCTCGGCCACAGTTGCAAGCAGCTCCCTGCCAGTCACGCAGCCAGGGACCATGAAACTCCCATGGGAGACTGTGGCCCCAAGCCTCACAGGCCTAGACAGGTGGCCAAGGGCGCATAGGGTGGCCAGCGTGGCCAGGGATGGCTGCAGGGTGGTGGGCTCTGCTGTGTGCACATGGAGGCCCCAGTGTCCAGGGCGCATGGCCAGCTGCTGCAGGCAGGACTCAAGCATCAGGGCATGGCCATCTGGGGCGTGGACGATGGGCACGGGGTCCCCAGCTGCAGGCTCCTGAAGGCCCACATCCAGCAGGATCACGCCTTCACAGTCTATTGCTGTGCTTCACGCACTGTTGCTGTGCTTCCATTGCCCTGGATGTCAGGAACCAGCCACTGCACGCTCAGACCCTCGTCTCCAGGGTTTTGGAGAGCAGGGATCAGGCTGCCCCTGGTGTAGTACCTTTGCTTCTGTGAGGTATTCACGGCAAGCTGCTTGAATTGAGACAGGAGAGGCTCAAAGAAGTCATAGCAGACTTGGTGGGTGGCAGTGTTGTCCCGGATATAGAGGAGGTCATCCATTGTCGCGGGGTCTGAGGTGGACTGCCGCATCGTCAGGCTGTACCTGTCAGATTGGCCCAGCAGCCAGCTGAAGTGGGGCCAGTCGTCCCTGGCCATGACAAGTCACATGGAGAAGGTGACCTTCTGTGGCACTGCTCCCATCAGCTCCTGCATCTTCTCCACCTGCTCCCATCAGCTCCTGCATCTTCTCCACCATGGTCTGGGTGTATATCCCATTTGGGAACAAGGACAGGGAGATGGTAGTCCAGCCTGGAGACAGGGTTGTCTCAAGATACTTCTCCTGGACTAAGGCCAGGAACTGTGGGGCATTAACCACTATTGGTTAATGCCCTGGACTAAGGCCAGGAACTGTGGGGCATTAACCTCTATTGACCATGGTGGGACCCCTCAGGATGTCAGCATTGATCCACACAGGCCTTCGAACTTTCCCCTCCTCTGTCAGCCGCCGCAGGAGGCCCAGGGTGGAGTCCACAGCCTTGATGCTCTTGAAAACTAGTTTGTTGCCCTTCTTGGAAGAGGCCAGCACAGCCTCCAGCCACTGCTCTTGGGTGTTGTCACTGTAGATGGCTGGGGGTGCGCCATGACGGGGACCCCTGTCTCGCTGACTGTGCTGAGTCCTTCTATTGTGACGTCTGATTCCAGGACCATGACACTGCTGCTGAGGGCAGCCTGCATTTGCTCTTTACTATTGGCAGCGTGGTACGAGGTGACCAGCAGACCGTCCCTTTAGGTGATCTGACCCAAACTTAGAAGGCAGCCTAGCATGTCTGCATCAGAGCGGCAGATCCCATCCTGTTCATAGCCTGGTGGGACGGTGCACTTCTGCAGTGAGAAGCCCACAATCATTGCAGTGGCAAACACTAGAACCGTACTGACACCGCCAACAATGGCCCACTTCCAGCACCCCTTCTTGTTGGCCATGGCGACCCTCTGAGGGGAACACCCCTCATAGGGCAGAGTCTCCTGAGGCTCTGAGAGCTGGGATCCAGAGCAACTAAGATACATTTTAACCCCATTTCACAGATAGAGATATGGAAGATAAGAGAGACTAACCAAAGTGTAAAATCTCTTAAGTAAAAGAGCAAAAATGCATAACGAGGTTTGACCTGAAAACCATTTATCTTATCTTTTGCAACAACATAGGCTTCCCAGGTGGTTCAAGAGGTAAAGAATCTGCCTGCCAATGCAGGAGATGCAGGTTCCATCCCTGGGTCAAGAATATCCCCTGGAGTAGAAAATGGCAACCCACTCCAGTATACCTCCCTGGGAAATTCCGTGGACAGAGGAGACTGGTGGGCTGCAGGTTTGCCATGGGTTGGCAAACAAGTCAGACATGACTTAGCAACTAAACAGCAACAACAGTGCTAATAAAAAAAGAAGAGAAAACAATCACATTCGCAGTAATGTCAAGAAGATTAAATGCTTAGGACTAAATTTAACAAAAAAAGGCATAAGACCCATATACTGTATTTAAGTCAAATCATTATGTTGGACACCTTAAACTTATACAATGCTGTATATCACTTATATCTCAATGAACTGGAAGAAAAAACTATAAAATATTGCCAAGAGAAATTAAAGAAGATTAAAAGGAGAGACATTTCATACTCGTGGATTAGAAGACTTACTCTTCTTAAACGGCAATTCTTCCCCAAGTTGATCAACAGATTCAGTGCAAGCGAACCAAAATCCCAGCTGCCTTTTTTATAGAAATTGACAATCTGATCCTAAAACTCATATAAAAATTAAAAAGACCCAGAACAGAACTGCTTCAAACAATTTTGAAAAAAAACAAAGTTGGACTTACAGTTATCAATTTCAAAATAAATTCTAAACCTACAGAAATCAAGACAGTGTACTGGCATAAATATAGATATATTGGACTTCCCTGGTGGTTCAGTGGCTAACAATCTGCCTGTCAATGCAGGGGACATGGCTTTAATATCTGGTCCAGGAAGATTCCACATATTAAGCCCACAAGCCACAACTTCTGAAGTCCTCACCCTAGAGCCCCATGTTCCACAACAAGAAAAGCCACTGCAATGAGAAGCCCACACCCCACAACTAGAGAGTAGCCCCGCTCGCCACAGCTATAGAAAACTGGTGTGTAGCAAGAAAGACCTGGAACAGCCAAATAAAATTTTTTTACTGGATATATAAATCAATGGAATAGAATTGAGAGTCCAAAACTCTTAACATTTATAGTCAGTTGATTTTCAAAAAAGGTGCCAGAATAATTAATAATAACTAATAATTAATTAATAATAATTCTAATAAGAATATTAGTTTCAACAAATGCTGCTGGAACAATTGAATATTAACAAGCAAAAAAGATGAATTTAGATCCTCACTTCACACCATTTATTAAAAAATAGCTCAAAATGAATTAAAGATCTAAATGTAAGAGCTAAAACTTCTAAAATTTTTAGAAGAAACCAGGAGAAAACCCTCATGATCTTGGGTTAGTCAAAAAGTCCTTAGATATCACACAAAAGCAACAATCCATAAAAGAAAAATTTGATAAACTGCTTAAACTGGAATCCTTGTTCACTGTTGGTGGGGATGTAAAATGATATAGCCATTATGGAAAACACTGTAGCAGTTCCTCAAAAAATAAAAAATAGTGTACTGCATGACACAGCAATTCCACTCTGGGTATACATCCAGAAGAACTGAAAGTAGGGTCCCCAAAAGATATTTGTACACCACGTTCATAGCAGCACAAACTCAGGTGTCCATCAGTGAGTGAACGGATGAGAAAATGTAGTATATACATGCAATGAAATATTATTTCTGAAAGGAAGGACCCCAGGAGCTGCTGAGCTATGGTTCTGGCTCAATCTCCCACGAGACTACAGTAAAGATGTCAGGCAGGCTACGGTCCTCTGAAGAGTTTACAGGACGGGAGGATCCCCTTCCAACAGGGCCCATTCACAGCTGGATTCCACAGAGCAAACAACCCAAGACAGAGCGGTTGAAGCTATACTGTGACCCAGTCTTGGCAGTCATATACCATCATTTCTGGCATATTCTATTCATCAGCAGCAAGTCAGGAAATACAACCTACCCTTAAGGGTAGGGGAATAAGACTCTACATTTTGAAGGAGGAAGATTTGTACCCAGATTTTAAAACCACCGCAGAAGTCAGATTTACTGAGTGAGCACCATTTCTGTAGAGTATGGAGGGGTAATGCAGTAAATGGCAAAGCCTTCTGACCTAGAATAGTCAAAAGTTTAAGCAGTATAGAATAAATATACTGATTTTAAAAATCCAACTGATTTTAAAAGTGGAGAATTATTCAGAAGTGCTGAGGGCTGATATGATGTTGATAATGACATTAATCTACTGGAATGATAAGTAAATCTTTGGAAAATGGAAAGCAAATGGTATCAGATTGAAAGAGAACATTCAGTTCAATTCAGTCACTCAGTCGTGTCTGACTCTTTGTGACCCCATGGACTACACTCCAGGCTTCTCTGTCCATCACCAATTCCTGGAGTTTGCGCAAACTCATGTCCATCGAGTCATTGATGCCACCCAACCATCTCATCCTCTGTCATCCCCTTCTCCTTTTGCCTCCAATCTCTCTCAGCAACAGGTCTTTTCTAATGAGTTGACTCTGCATCAGGTGGTCAAAGTATTGGAGTCTCAGCTTCAGCATCAGTTCTTCCAATGAATATGCAGGACTGATTTCCTTTAGGATGGACTGGTTGGATCTCCTTGCAATCCAACGGACTCTCAAGAGTCTTCTCCAACACCACAGATCAAAAGCATCAATTCTTTGGTGCTCAGCTTCCTTTATAGACCAACTCTCGCATCCATACATGACTATTGGGAAGAGAACATTATAACCTGAAATATTCAGAGGAAAAAACTGAAGCAAATGTGGACTGCAACTTGAAGGTTCTCCCACCTCAAAGATGGAGAATACAGGGCAATAGGAATGAGACTTGGCTGAGGCAACTACTAAAATAATCTTCCCCAGATTTTGTGAAGCAACTAGCAGTAGAGACCTCTGCTTCCTGGTAAGGGCAGTGAGTGCAAGTAACTGAGCCACGAAGCAGGGCACTGCAGTGCCTATGGTAGTAATGTGGTTGTCCCTGGTCCCAGAAGACTGGACGCTAATATAGACCATCCAGGCCGGCTTCCATAGTGTAGAGGTGATCGTATTTGCCTCACTAATACATCCAGCAGCAAATTCAAACTCTCCTGAAATTCCTGGCAACAAGATGAGATACACAGATCTAGCGCTCACCTGTGGACTAACAGGGAACTTCAAAAATCAAGATGAACACCCAGCCCAAGAATTTCAAAATATTTGAGAAAAATTCTAACATCAAAACTGATAAACACTACATCTCACAAAAAACAGACATTAACACTTAAGGAAACAGAACTAATAGAGCAAACAGAACAGGCCATGTCTCTTCTCTCCCCTAAGTGAAGGTAAAGAGACTGGCTCCGGACGTCCTACAGCTATACCTGAGCCTCGGCCAGGAACTTCACTAGCCAAGAATTTGCCTCTTTTTCACTCTGATTCTATTGTGACAATCTCCCTCATGGCAAAGGATGACTAAGGGTTTAGTCATCTAAATGGAAAAACAGTTACATACTGGATAAAAACACACAGCTTTAAATACCAAAATATTTTCCCAGCATACCAAACAAAGACTGTGTTATGTATGTTACAATGTTAATGTAACAAATGGTAGAAGTCAAAATGAAAAGCACTAAAAGGGACAAACAGTACTATTTCATATCAATACAAGAACGATTAACAAAGAACAAAGTAGCATTGAATTTTTATTTATCTCACATTAGACCTTGCAAAAATATAAAACAAAATCTAATAGAAACATTAGACTTCTCAGTTACGATGATAAATTTTCTCTTTCAATACCTAATGAAACAAGCAATAAATGGTACACACATACACACACACACACACACACACCCTTACACACACACTCCATCAACACTGGCCAAATAAGATTGGTGGCCAAGAAAATAACCAGAATTGTCTGCAGCAAATAGAGAAGTCCAACTTAGCTGAACTCCTACTTTCAACCTCATCTCTCAGCAGCCTTCCTGATGAATTAATAAGATCCTGAAAATTCTTGCCATCAAACCTGGAATGATCCAACCTGAGTAAGAATCCTTATCTTTTGCCCCTTTTGACTAAGAAGTAATACATACAGGTCCTAGGGTTATCAATGGGACTGACTCTAAAACAAAAGGGAAAATTTCAGAACTACCCACTAAACTGGGAAAATGTCCCAGAGAAGAGGAAATTCAAATGGACAATACACTTTGCAAAGATTGTTTAAAGACCACTGACCAAAGACCTTCAGGAACATGTGCTGCACTGTGGTTAGTTGCTCAGTCAAGTCCGACACTTTGAGACCCCATGGACTGTAACTCGCCAGGCTCCTCTGTCCATGGGGATTCTCCAGGCAAGAAAACTGGAGTGGGCTGCCACCATGCCCTCCTCCAGGGAATCTTCCCAACCCAGGGATCGAACCCAGGTCTCCCACATTGCAGGTGGATTTTTACCGTCATATCTGTAGTTAAAAAAAAAGAAAAGAAAAGGTTTCTTTACCTTGCTGCCACAAGGGAGAAAATTCTCCAGAGGAATTATAGGGCTCAACAAGAGGATTGGAAGGGGCTTCTCACAGAACTTGCACTTGTGCTGGGTTATTCCAGAAAAGTTAAAGAATTGGAGACCAGTTATGGATTGAAGGTTGTCAAGAAACTGGGGCAATTTAGTAGCTGGATAGGTTCATCATTTTTATCTAGTAAGTAGCATTAAAGCAAGGCTAAAGTTGTCCTTGGTAAAAGAGCAGCTGTCACTCAGGCTAGGCAGAGTGGGGGATGTTTTATTGTTTCTATGGTTGCAAAGTGGTCTTGTCTCTCTGGTTCCAGATATGTCAGAGTGGCCTTGTGTACAGCTTATCTAGATTCTAGAAAGTATTATGTAAGTTCCTTTGGGAACACCACGGCCTAGACGCTAGCTGCCAGTGAGGAAGCTTTACACTCTCTCGAGATGATAAACCTCACAAACAATAAAGTAAATGCAAATGACGGCAACTAACACCTTTTTTTCACACATCAGATTTTCAAAAATAGAAAAAGTAACACTCAGTTTTAAGGGAAATGTATGGAAATAAGTTTTCTCACTAGATATAGTATGACTTGTTAAATTTTTGAAAATTATTATTGTGGAGAATTTCAAACATAAAAAAGAAGATCATGATATAATGAACTCCCATTATACCAGCTTCAACAACTATCAAGTCATGACCACTCTTATTTCATTCATCCTTTCATTCACTTCTCTCCCTCCCTCAATTTTCTGAAGTATTTCATCCATAAATATTTCATTTTGTAGCTATACCATTATCACATATAAAAAATAACAAAAATTCCTCAATTTAATGAAATATCTAGTCAGTGTTTGAATTTCCAATTACCTTACAAATGTCATACTTACTTTCATAGTTTGCGTGAATTGAGATCTAAATAAGGTCCACACACAGCTTTTTAAAGTAATATGGCCTTATATATTAAAAACAAAAAGTATACATTTCCTTTGATCTAATAGTTTCAGTTCTAACCATCTAAGGATGAAATTACAAGAATATCTATTGTGGCATTATTTATAATGACAAAAAACTTGAAAACAACTTTAATTTCCACCAATGGAAGAAGAGTAAATGAATGTATCCATGTGGAGTATAGATAACTATGTTGCTACTTTAAAAAATCAAGTTGAATCTACAGCTCCTACTCTGGCAGACTACCCTGATAAATTAGGTAAGAAAGGATATAACTAAGAAATGTATTGGTTTATGATTTTATGATCTCACTTTTGTAAAACCAAATGATAAACTCACAATCTTCCATATATTTTATATATTTATTTGTACATATCTGTATCTATATATATATAGATATATATTAGATGCTTACATGGTTATGGAGAAAACTGTGTGGGCTCATATACCTGGGTAAATGACATAGCTTACATGATGATTGTCAAGAGTGCATAGGCAAAAGAAAATAAGAATAAAATCAGATTAAAATATGGAAAACTATGGTACGTGTTAAATAAAATGTATGAATCAAAATTCTAGTAATAATAACATTACAAATAAGTATGTAAAACTGAATGTAGTGGTAACGAGGACAAAGGAAAACTTAATTGAAACCATAGATTTTCATCTTGGAGTTTTTGTCAAGTAAGTAACACTGGAAAAAAGAAAATCAGATTAATTGTTTTATATGTATGTATGTGTATATATCCTCATAATAATCAAATAAATCCATATTTGATCAATAATGAGAACAAACCAATTTTTGTCCACTTGATTTTGTCTGTCAATAATACAAATGCAGAAAACATCTGTTCAGATATTTATGTTGTATGAAAGGGTGTTAATAACTTCATTCTTTACTAACCCAAGGCAGCCCACCCAAGCAATCTCAGAATACTAGTTTAATGCAGTTAAAATTAAAAATCCCCATAACTCCTATAAAACTGAGGCTGGCACTGTGGTTATTAATACAATTTGGCCTAAATTGGTATTCTAATCCAGTTATTACTCAAATCAGAAATGTAAAGTTTCTTCACTCTATATTTTCTACCACACTTATCATTAATTAACATGTTAGGTACAAAGACAGGATTTAAGTAATTCATCCTCCACCAAATAGTCTCCTGCATTCTTCTAATCTAATGGGTTGCTTTGTGCAGAGTTTCTTTTGAACTCTGCTTCCCCAGAAGTCCACCAGTGCCATAGGTAACTGACTTAATTCTCCCACTACTTCTCTCTATTCAGTTTAAATTCATGAACTACCACAATGCTAAATGTGCCTTCAAACAGTATGTACCAACTCAGACAATTGTAAACAGAAATGTAAAGCCAACATAAAAACTGCATGGCCATAAAATGATTCAGAATGTACGTACAATTTTTAAACATTATTATTCAATTTAAAATTACAAAGCTATTATAATAGCTATAAAAGCTATAGCTTTTTTCTTTTTTTCTCCATAGAATTTATAGACTCCTGGGAGGTCTGTAAATAGAGAACACAAATAGAGAAGGAGATTTGGGATTTTTCAGAAGCTCACTAATGAAAGCAATGTGATGATAACATCATCAATTAGACTAATAGTTCAGCTCTGATTGAGAGCTGATGAGCCTCACACTTACGAGAGACTATTTCATTCCTCTTCTTTTCTCCACCTGTACCTTTCCCCCATCAAACAATGGTGTTTTGAAAATTTTGACAAATATTTTGGCTGTAAATAAGGAATTTCATTTCTAAAAATCTAACTTAAAGGGATATTTGGTACAGATAAGTATGTCAGTATAAGAATGTTCAAAACTGCAGCATGATGTTGTAAATGCCATAAGTGTTCATTATTAGGTAGTTGAATAAATTATAAAATTATGTAATGCTTTGCTTAATAAGCCTTAGGTATTCATACAAATTCTACTGGTAATTTTTTTTTAATTTATTTATTTTAATTGGAGGCTAATTACTTTACAATATTGTAGTGGTTTTTGCCATACATTGACATGAATCAGCCATGGGTGTACATGTGTTCCCCATCCTGAACCCCCTCCCACCTCCCTTCCCATCCCATCCCTCTGCGTCATCCCAGTGCACCAGCCCTGAGCACCCTGTCTCATGCATTGAACCTGGACTGGCAATCTGTTTCACATATAATAATATACATGTTTCAATGCTATTCTCTCAAATCATCCCATCCTTACCTTCTCCCACAGAGTCCAAAAGACTATTCTATACATCTGTGTCTCTTTTGCTATCTCGCTTATAAGGTTATCATTACCATCTTTCTAAATTCCACAAGTATGCATTAGTATACTGTATTGGTATTTTTCTTTCTGACTTACTTCACTCTGTATAATAGGCTCCAGTTTCATCCACCTCATTAGAACTGATTCAAATGTATTCTTTTTAATGGCTGAATAATATTCCATTGTGTATATGTACCACAGCTTTCTTATCCATTCGTCTGCTGATGGACATCTAGGTTGCTTTCATGTCCTGGCTATTATAAACAGTGTTATGATGAACACTGGGGTGCACGTGTCTCTTTCAGGTCTGGTTTCCTTAGTGTGTATGCCCAGGAGTGGGATTGCTGGGTCATATAGCAGTTCTATTTCCAGTTTTTTAAGAAATCTCCACACTGTTCTCCATAGTGGCTGTACTAGTTTGCATTCCCAACAGTGTAAGAGGGTTCCCTTTTCTCCACACCCTCTCCAGCATTTATTATTTGTAGACTTTCGGATAGCAGCCATTCTCACTGGTGTGAGATGGTACCTCATTGTGGCTTTGACTTGCATTTCTCTGATAATGAGTGATGTTGAGCATCTTTTCATGTGTTTGTTAGCCATCTGTATGTCTTCTTTGGAGAAATGTCTGTTTAGTTCTTTGGCCCATTTTTTGATTGGGTCATTTATTTTTCTGGAATTGAGCTTCAGGAGTTGCTTGTATATTTTTGAGATTAATTCTTTGTGTGTTGCTTCATTTGCTATTATTTTCTCCCAATCTGAGGGCTGTCTTTTCACCTTGCTTATAGTTTGCTTTGTTGTGCAAAAGCTTTTTAGTTTCATTAGGTCCCATTTGTTTATTTTTGCTTTTATTTCCATTACTCTGGGAGGTGGGTCATAGAGGATCCTGCTGTGATTTATGTCGGAGAGTGTCTTGCCTATGTTTTCCTCTAGGAGTTTTATAGTTTCTGGTCTTATGTTTAGATCTTTAATCCATTTTGAGTTTATTTTTGTGTACGGTGTTAGAAAGTGTTCCATTCATTCTTTCACAAGTAGTTGACCAGTTTTCCCAGCACGACTTGTTAAAGTGATTGTCTTTTCTCCATTGTATATTCTTCCCTCCTTTGTCAAAGATAAGATGTCCATGGGTGCATGGATTTATCTCTGGGCTTTCTATTTTGTTCCATTGATCTCTATTTCTGTCTTTGTGCCAGTACCATACTGTCTTGATGACTGTAGCTTTGTAGTATAGCCTGAAGTCAGGCAGTTTGATTCCTCCAGGTCCATTCTTCTTTCTCAAGATTGCTTTGGCTATTCAAAGTTTTTTGTATTTCCATACAAATTGTGAAATTATTTGTTCTAGTTCTGTGAAAAAATACCATTGGTAGCTTGATAGGGATTGCATTGAATCTATAGATTGCTTTGGGTAGTATACTCATTTTCACTATATTGATTCTTCCAATCCAAGAACATGGTCTATTTCTCCATCTATTTGTGTCCTCTTTGATTTCTTTCATCAGCGTTTTATAGTTTTCTATATATAGGTCTTTTGTTTCTTTAGGTAGATATATTCCTCAGTATTTTATTCTTTTCGTTGCAATGGTGAATGGAATTATTTCCTTAATTTCTCTTTCCGTTTTCTCATTGTTAGTGTATAGGAACGTAAGGGATTTCTGTGTGCTAATTTTATATCCTGCAACTTTAATATATTCATTGATTAGCTCTAGCAATTTTCTGGTGGATTCTTTAGGGTTTTCTATGTAGAGGATCATCTCATCTGCAAACAGTGAGAGTTTCACTTCTTCTTTTCCAATCTGGATTCCTTTTATTTCTTTTTCTGCTCTGATTGCCGTGGCTAAAACTTCCAAAACTATGTTGAATAGTAGTGGTGATAGTAGGCACCCTTGTCTTTTTCTGACTTTAGGGGAAATGCATTCAATTTTTCACCATTGAGGATAATGTTTGTTGTGGGTTTCTCATATATAGCTTTTATTATGTTGAGATATGTTCCTTCTATTCCTGCTTTCTGGAGGGTTTATATCATAAATGGATGTTGAATTTTGTCAAAGGCTTTTATCTTTCAATTTGTTAACGTAGTGTATTACATTGATTGATTTGTGGATATTAAAGAATCCTTGCATCCCTGGGATAAAGCCCACTTGGTCATGATGTATGATTTTTTTAATATGTTGTTGGATTCTGTTTGCTAGAATTTTGTTAAGGATTTTTGCATCTATGTTCATCAGTGATATTGGCCTGTAGTGTTTTTTTTTTTTTTTTTTCCTGTGGCTTCGCTGTCTAGTTTTGTATTAGGGTGATGGTGGCCTCATAGAATGAGTTTGGAAGTTTACCTTCCTCTGCAATTTTCTGGAAGAGTTGGAGTAGGATAGATGTTAGCTCTTCTCTAAATTTTTGGTATTCAGCTGTGAATCCATCTGGTCCTGGGCTTTTGTTTGCTGGAAGATTTCTGATTACAGTTTCGATTTCCAGGCTTGTGATGGGTCTGTTAAGATTTTCTATTTCTTCTTGGTTCAGTTTTGGAAAGTTATACTTTTCTAAGAATTTGTCCATTTCTTTCAAGTTGTCCATTTTGTTGGCATACAGTTTCTGATAGTAGTCTCTTATGATCCTTTGTATTTCTGTGTTGTCTGTTGTGATTTCTTCATTTTCATTTCTAATTTTGTTGATTTGATTCTTCTCCCTTTGTTTCTTGATGAGTCTGGCTAATGGTCAATCAATTTTATTTATCTTCTCAAAGAACCAGCTTTTAACTTCGCTGATTTTTGCTATGGTCTCTTTTGTTTCTTTTGCATTTATTTCTGCCCTGATTTTTGAGATTTCTTTCCTTCTACTAACCCTGGGGTTCTTCATTTCCTTTTCTAGTTGCTTTAGGTGTAGAGTTAGGTTATTTATTTGACTTCTCTTGTTTCCTGAGGTTAGTCTGTATTGCTATGAACCTTCCCCTTAGCACTGCTTTTATAGTGTCCCATAGGTTTTGGGTTATTGTCTTTTCATTTTCATTCATTTCTATGCATATTTTGTTTCTTTTTTTATTTCTTCTGTGATTTGTTGGTTATTCAGAAGCGTGTTGTTTAGCCTCCATATGTTGGAATTTTTAATAGTTTTTCTCCTGTAATTGACATCTAATCTTACTGCATTGTGGTCAGAAAAGATGCTTGGAATGATTTCAATTTTTTTTAATTTACCAAGGCTATATTTATGGGCCAGGATGTAATCTATCCTGGAGAAGGTTCTGTGTGCACTTGAGAAAAAGGTGAAATTTATTGTTTTGGGGTGAAATGTCCTATAGTTATCAATTGGGTCTAACTGGTCCATTGTATCATTTAAAGCTTGTGTTTCCTTGTTAATTTTCTGTTTGGTTGATTTATCCATAGGTGTGAGTGTGGTATTAAAGTCTCCCACTATTATTGTGTTATTATTAATTTCCCCTTTTATACTTGTTAGCATTTGCCTTACATATTGCAGTACTCCTATGTTGGGTGCATGAATATTTATAATTGTTACATCTTCTTGGATTGATCCTTTGATCATTATGTACTGTCCATCTTTGTCTCTTTTCACAGCCTTTATTTCAAAGTCTATTTTATCTGATATGAGTATTGTGACTCCTGTTTTCTTTTGGTCTCCATTTGCATGAAATATCTTTTTCCAACCCTTCACTTTCAGTCTGTATGTGTCCCTTGTTTTGAGGTGGGTCTCTTGTAGACAGCATATATAGGGGTCTTGTTTTTGTATCCATTCAGCCAGCCTTTGTCTTTTGGTTGGGGCATTCAACCCTTTACATTTAAGGTAATTATTGATAGGTGTGGTCCCGTTGCCATTTACTTTGTTGTTGGGTTCGCGTTTATACAACCTTTCTGTGTTTTCTGTCTAGAGAAGATCCTTTAGCATTTGTTGAAGAGCTGGTTTGGTGGTGCTGAATTCTCTCAGCTTTTGCTTGTCTGTAAAGCTTTTGATTTATCCTTCATATTTGAATGAGATCCTTGCTGGATACAGTAATCTGGGTTTTAGGTTTTTTTCTTTTCATCACTTTAAGTAAGTCCTGCCATTCCCTTCTGGTCTGAAGAGTTTCTATTGATAGATCAGCTGTTATCCTTATGGGGACCCCTTTGTGTGTTATTTGTTGTTTCTCCCTTGCTGCTTTTAATATTTGTTCTTTGTGTTTGATCTTTGTTAATTTGATTAATATGTATCTTGGGGTATTTTGCCTTGGGTTTATCCTGTTTGGGACTCTCTGGGTTTCTTGGCCTTGGGTGGTTATTTCCTTCCCCATTTTAGGGAAGTTTTCAACTATTATCTCCTCAAGTATTTTCTCATGGCCTTTCTTTTTGTCTTCTTCTTCTGGGACTCTATGATTCAAATGTTGGGGCATTTAACATTGTCCCAGAGGTCTCTGAGGTTGCCCTCATTTCTTTCAATTCTTTTTTCTTTTCTCCTCTCTGCTTCATTTATTTTTACCATTCTATCCCTACCTCACTTATCCTATCTTCTGCCTCTGTTATTCTACTGTTGGTTCCCTCCAGAATGTTTTTGATCTCATTTATTGCATTATTCATTATTGATTGGCTCTTCTTAAATTTCTTCTAGGTCCTTGTTAAACATTCTTGCATCTTCTGAATCCTTGTCTCCAGGCTATTTATCTGTAACTCCATTTTGTTTTCAAGATTTTGGATCATTTTTACTATCATTATTCTGAATTCTTTTTCAGGTAGACTCCCTATCTCCTCCTCTTTTGTTTGGTTTGGTGAGCATTTATCATGTTCCTTTACCTGCTGAGTATTTCTCTGCCTTTTCATCTTGTTTACATTGCTGTGTTTGGGGTGGCCTTTCTGTATTCTGGCAGTTTGTGGTTCCTCTTTACTGCGGAGGTTCCTCCCTGTGAGTGGGGTTGGATGAGTGGCTTGTCAAGGTTTCCTGGTTAGGGAAGCTTGCGTCAGTGTTCTGGTGGGTGGAGCTGGATTTCTTCTCTCTGGAGTGCAATGAAGTGTCCAGTAGTGAGTTTTGAGAGAGATGTCTATGGATTTGGTGTGGTTTTGGGCAGCCTGTATATTGAAGCTCAGGGATATGTTCCTGCATTGCTGGAGAGTTTGCGTGGTCTATCTTGCTCTGGAACTTGTTGGCTATTGGGTGGTGCTTGGTTTCAGTGTACGTATAGAGGCTTTTGCATGAGCTCTTGTCTATTAATATTCCCTGGAGTCAGGAGTTCTCTGGTGTTCTCAGGTTTTGGACTTAAGCCTCCTGCCTCTGGATTTCAGTCTGATCCTTACAGTAGCCTCAAGACTTCTCCATCCATACAGCACTGGTGATAAAACATCTAGGTTAATGGTGAAAAGATTCTCCACAGTGAGGGACACCCAGAGAGGCTCACAGAGCTACATGGAGAAGAGAAGAGGAAGGAGGGAGATAGAGGTGATCAGGAAGAGAAGAGGAGGACTCAAAAGGGGAGAGAATAATCTAGCCAGTAATCAATTCCCTATGTGCTCTTCACAGCCCAGAATAAACAAAGAGATTCACAGAGTTGCAAGAAGAGAAGGGGGAGGGAGGAGATAGAGGTGACCTGGGGGAGAAAAAGGAAAGTCAAAAGGGGGAGAGAGTAAATCAAGCCAGTAATCACACTCCTAAGTAAAGATGGGTACTGAAGATTGGATTCTTAAAGGTACAAAATTGATAACAAATACCAAAAAGCAAAGATTAAAAATCTAGAGTAGAGGTTAGACTCTTAAAAATACAATATTAAAAAAACAAAACAAAATCACAAAAATTATAAAAAATATACATGAAGTTTACTTTAAAAATAGGGTCCTTGTTTTTGCAAGGTAATAGTAGGTTGTAAAAATGAAAATTAAAGGAGTAATAGAGGACTTAAAATTTAAAAAAAAAAATTTTTTTAATTTAAAAAATGATAATAGTAAAAATCTATCTAGGAATTTCTCTGGAGCTGTTGCAGGCAGTGTGGGGTCAGTTCAGTTTCAGATAGTTCCCTGTTCCAGCTTATACTTCTCAAGATCTATAGGCCCCTTCCAATGTAGTTGGTGCTAACTACAGGGTTTTAATCTGTTGCACCTCTCACTTCCAAAGCGGTTCCCTCTGTTTATTTTGGCTTCTTCTGTTTGCAGGTCTCTTCAGTGTCTAATTTCCGCCCTGACACAGGGGGCAAAGGTGGTCACTTATTTAGGCTCGCTTGTTCAGTCGTGCTGTGGGGAGGGAGGAACACTGCAGACAAATCTCACTGGCGTGTGTGGGGAGCGCTCACAGTGCCTGGGCCACACTGGGTTTGCCCCCGCTCACGGCATGTGTGCTGTTCCAGTCTACACTGCTCAGGCTCCAGGTTGCTCTGCAGGGGAACTGTCTAAAGCGGGCCCTGGGTTGCATGCATTTCCCAGGTCTAAGCTGCTCAGGTTCAGGTTCCCGGGTACTCCACAAAGGCACAGACTCGGTTGGGCTTGCATTTTGTGCCCTTCTCAGGTCCGAGCAGCTCAGGTGACCAGGTGCTTGGCCAGCACACACTCCCCGGTGGGTGGTGCATCTTATCACCTCCCCCATCCCAGCCGCTGGGTTTCCTGGGTGTGCAGCAGGTGCACCATCTCAGATGTGCCGTGTGTCTCTTCTGGGGAGCTGCCCTCTGGCTGCGACCCTCCCGGAGGATGTCAACCATCCAGAATCCCGGGAAGTCTTGGTTAGCAACTGGGAGCCTGCTCGCAGTTTGGTAGAGGATGCCTCTCTGGGGCTGAGATTGCCCCTTTCCAGCTCTGGCTGCCTCCCGCCTGCCTCCCTGCCTCTGGCGGGCAATGGGCCAGTCCACAGCCAGCTAGCTCTCCTCTGGTATTCGCTCAGTCCTTTGTTCTGTGAGCCAGCCGGCAGTGCCTTAGGTTAGAGATTTTTGCAGGAAAGTTTTCTCTCTCTCTCTCCTCTTTATTTATTTTTTTTCTTCTCTCTCTCTGGCTATCCCACAGTTTGGGTTGCTATCTCATGTTAGCTCCCTCAGATTGCCCTCAGGGCATTCAGGCTTGGTCCTTACCCTAAGCAATGCAGCCCCCGACTCCCTGTTCAGCCCCCGCTTGCTGGTGATGGATGCAAATGTCTGGGCTACGTCTCTGCTGGGAGTTGCCATTAGGCACATAATCTGTGGGTTTTATTTATTTATTTTTCCTCCCAGTTATGTTGCCCTCTGAGATTCCAAAACTCCCCACAGACCTGCCGATGAGAGGGTTTCCTGGTATTTGGAAACTTCTCCTCTTTTAAGACTCCCTTCCCAGGACAGGTCTCTGTCCCTAACTCTTTTGTTTCTCTTTTTATCTTTTATATTTTGTCCTACCTCCTTTAGAAGACAATGGGCTGACTTTCTGAGTGCCTGATGTCCTCTGCCAGCATTCAGAAGTTGTTTTGTGGAATTTGCTCAGTGTTCAAATGTTCTTTTGATGAATTTGTGGGGGAGAAAGTGGTCTCCCCGTCCTATTCCTCCGCTATCTTCTACTGGTAACTATTGAAAAAGATGAACAGCCCAGGAGAAAAACACAGTGAATAAACATTTCAAGGAAAAAACTACAAATGGCCAATGAACATTCTTAAAGTATCTCAACTTCATTCATAATATGGTAAATGCAAATCAGAACAAGGTACTAATTTTAATGTATTTGATTGGCAACAACTAAAACTTTTGATAACCAATGCTTGTGGAATTTTAGGAAACAAGCCCTCAGACACTTTTGTTGGTTTTCTGGAAAATAATGTACAAGCTTTCTGGAAAATAATTTGGTAATTTCATTCAAAATGTAAGACACATATATCCTTTAACCCAGCCCTCACTGCTTAGGATTCTCTCTGTGGATATGCTGGCAAGACTTCTTAAGATGAATGTTGAAGAGAAGAAGCAATTCTGACTCCATGTTGTAATCGTTTCTTTGACTTGCTTTTTACTGCGAATGCAAAAATGTCACATTCTTTGCCTCAACACCTCATCTCCGATTCACTGGCCTGTTGTGTGGCCAGCAAAACAAGCTTGGACTCGGTGACATAAGTACATAGGTATTCTTGTAATGTTATTTGTAACAGTAAAATCAAAACCCACAATAAACAAACAAGGAAAACTCTAGCAACAGTCAAAATTACCATGATAGGAAACTGATTAAATAAATTGTGGCACATTCCAACAAATGACTTTTTTAGCAGCCCAGAAATATATTTATTATATATTATATTATATTATGGGCTTCCCAGGTGGCACAAGTGCAAATATATACCCACCTGCAAATATAGGAGATGTAAGAGATGCAGGTTTGATCCCTTGGTCAGGAAGATCTGGAGAAAGGCATGGCAATCCACTCCAGTATTCTTGCCTGGAGAATTCCATGGACAGAGGAGCCTGGCAGGCTACAGTTCACAGGGTTGCAAAGAGTTGGACACAACTGAAGTGATGTAGCATGCATGCACATTATATTACACTATATTATATTTTATACCTTCCTGACAGGGAACTAACCTTATAATATATTAAACGATAAAAGCAAGGTAAGTAACTGTATACTATGATCTTTTGTGTTAAAAACAGAAAAAAAAAAGAGACAGAAATAAGAATATGTAAACAATTCTGTATATTTTGAAGGATTCACAAGAAACTAAGAAAGGCATTTTAGCCTTGGGTAAATGAACTAAGAAAGGGAGGGTGGCTCTCAACATTCACTTTTTATTGTATAACTTTTTGAAGGTGAAAGTGAAAGTCGCTCAGTAGTGTCCAACTCTTTGCGACCCCATGGACTATCTGGTCCATGGAATTCTCCAGGCCAGAATACTGGAGTGGGTAGCCTTTCCCTTCTGCAGGAGATCTTCCCAACCCAGGGATCAAACCCAGGTCTCCTGTGTTGCAGGTGGACTCTACCAGCTGAATCACAAGGGAAGCCACCCCTCAAAAGGGGGAACTTTTTGTAGCATGAATTTTCTAATCTCATAGATGTGTTTCTTTTAACTTAACTACTCCCTGTAGGCATTCAAGGTTGGGAGGATGTTTGCTTCTTTGTGCTTTTCTATAGAATAAGAGCAAATCCCATTCTATTTTTAAAAGTATTGTTGTAAGTCAAAAATGGGTTTGTATATATATTCACTGACACAGAAAACTATACAGATTTCTTTTTATAATTTAAAAAAGCAAATTGCAATACAATGTGCATAGTATGATCCTACTTATGTAAAATTATGTGTTGGCACCTGTGGGTAATTACACTAAGAAATGTCTGGAAAGGTTATCAAAGTGCATATACATTCTGTTTTGCAACCATTCTAAATTGTCTTAATTTTCTCAGAATGAGGATGCATCATCTTTGAACACAGAAGATAACAATTTTTTCATATAAACTCTGACATATACTTGATATTTCTGCAAACTAGAAGCTATAATAGAAATGGGAAAAGGAAAAGAAAATGATTTAAATAAAGTTATACACACTGAGAGACTGCCTCCAAAAGCAGCCCTGTGCAAAAGAGAGCAGTGACCTGAAACTGGGAGTCTATACCTGGAATCCAGCAAGGAGAACAGAGTGTTCCCTAGGGCAGGAGTGAAACCTGAGCTGGCCAGCTTTAGCATAAACAAAAGTGGGTCTGCAGGCACTAACCCTGCCACAACAAAAAAAAAGAAAACTGGAAAAAAAAAAAAAAAAAAACTTTTAGAGATGTATATCCATCAAAAAAAAAAAGAAGTCTCCATTAATAAGCCAGGTAGCCTTGCTGCTTAGAACACTTTCACTGCAAACCATGGATTCACATCTCCATACTAAAGCAGATATGTTTTTTGGATAAAGCTGAAAATACATGGCATTTTGATAAGTACATATGAATACAGATAAGTATTAAAAAAAAAAAAAAAACTCTAGAGAAGTAACCACAGAAGCACTGAACAGGTTTGACTAGAATCAGGATGAAGGAAGTGGTCAAAGAGGGCTCTAACCATATCTATAATGTTTCGATTTTCTAGTAAACTGGAAGTATTCATATGTTGTGGTTAAAATACATAAAAAATTCATATTATAGCCATTTTTAAATGCACAATTCAGTAGTACAGTAAAGTCACAGTATTACACAAACTTTACCACTTTCCATTTCTAGAACTTTTTCATCATCCCAAATAAAAACTCTGCACCCATTAAATAACTCCCCATTTCCCTTCCCCCTACCTCTGATAACCAAAATTTTTCTGTCTCTATGAATTTATCTATTAAAAGTAACTCATATTAGTAGAATCATAAAATATTTGTCCCTTTTGACAGGCTTATTATATTTAGCATAGGTTTGTCAACTTTCATCCACGGTATAGCATATGTCATATTTTCCACCTTTTTTAAGGCTGAGTAAAATTCCATTATGTGGATATACCACATTTTGTTTATCCATTTGTCTGTTGATGAACACTTGATTTCTACCTTTGGCTATTATGAATAATACTGTGAAGATTGGGGGGTAAGTATCTGTTTGAGTCTCTGCTTTCAATGCTTTTGGGAAAATATCTAGGAGTAGAATTGCTGGCACATATGGTAATTCTACCTTTTTGAGGAACTGCCAAACTGTTCTCCACAGCAGCTGCACCATTTTACATTCCCAGGATTGAGGGTTCCAATTTCTCCACGTTCTCGCCAAAACTTGTTTCCCACCGCCACTTCTTTTTTAAAATAATAAGCCACTGTAATGGGTGTGAAATGGTATCTCACTGTGGTTTTGATTTGCATTTTGACATATTATTTTTTCATGTACTATAAACTTTTAATTAAAAATTATTTCAGAAAAAGAAAGTAAGGGATCAGGATTTCTTTTCTTCATCATAGACAAGAGATACTTTCTTAATTGCTAAACTCTGTGGCAATGCTTGCTCCTTGGAATAAAAGCTATGACAAACCTAGACAACGTGTTAAAAAACAGAGACATTACTTTTCCAACAAAGATCTGTTTGGTCAAAGCTATGGTTTTTCCAGTAGTCATGTATGGGTGTGAGAGTTGGACCATAAAGAGGCTGAGCACCAAAGAACTGATGCTTTTGAACTGTGGTGTTGGAGAAGACTCTTAAGAGTCCTTTGGACTGCAAGGAGCTCAAACCAGTCAATCCTAAAGGAAATTAGTTCTAAATATTCATTGGAAGGACTGATGCTGAAGCTGAAGCTCCGATACTTTGGCCACCTGATGTGAAGCTCATTAGAAAAGACCTTGATGCTGGGAAAGATTGAAGGCAGAAGGAAAAGGGGACGACAGAGGATGAGATGGTCGGATGGTATCACCAATGCAATGCACATGAGTTTGAGCAAGCTCTGAGAGATGGTGAAGGACAGGGAAGCCTGGCATGCTGCTGTCCACAGGGTCCCAAAGATCTGGACTCAATTGAGTGACTGAACAACAATAAAACACTGTGGAGATTGAGGCCAGGGCTGTCTTGCTCACTGTTGCATTCCCAAGCCCTAACAACGTGCCTGGCATTTACTGGGAACTCATTCACGAGGGTGTACACTTGAGGAGTAAATGGCTGCATTGTTCTCCCAATTTATGTATGATTGAGGGGAATAAGTCATGAAGAAGTGTCACCTTGAAAAATAGACACACAAATATTATTCAACCATAAAAAAGAAGAAAATCCTACCATTTGGGACCATATGGATAGACCTTGAGGGCACTATGCTAAGTGAAATAATTGTACAGAGGAAAATAAATACTCTATGATCTCACTTACATGTGGAATCTAAAAACACCAAACTTAAAGAAAATGAGAGTAGAATGGGGGCTGCTGGTGTCTGGGGGCTGGGGAAGATGTTGGTTAAAATTACAACCTTTCAATTATAAGATGAATAATTTCCAGGAATCTAATGCATAGCATGATGACTACAGATAACAATACTGTATAATATACTTGAAAGTTTATTTATTGTTCTCACCATAACAACAAAAACAAAATGTAAAAAATAATAAATGTGACATAAAAGATGTGCTGTGCTGTGTGTTAAAAAAAAAGTCCTTTGTCTCTGACTCTCTGTGACTCAACGGACCATAGACTGCCAGCCTCCTCTCTCCATGGGTTTCTTCAGGCAAGAATACATGGAGTGGGGCATGGAGTAGATTTGCCATGACCTCCTCCAGGGAATCTTCCTGACCCAGAGGTTGAACCCAAATCTCTTAGGTCTCCTGCACTGGCAAGTGGGTTCTTCATCACTAGTGCTACCTGGGAAAAGATGCATTAACTAACCTTATTGTGGCAAACACTTCTCAACATATACATACATAAAAACATCACACATTTAAAACTTACACAATACTATATGTCAACTATATCTCATTAAATCTGGAAAAAATAAGCCACCCAGAAGAAAAAGAAAAACACACATACATACTAATTTCTGAAAAAGACATCATCATAAATTTGGAAGTCTTGAGTAAACAGCATACTTCTAGAACGATCCAGGATGGCCAAGAAGACATAAGTGATGCTACTTATGGTTTTAAGAAAGGCAACTTCAGGGCCAGTATTCATCCATCTAGGTTGCCAGCTAAGGACAAGGAACTTTGCAAGTGTACTCACATTATATAACCAGGGATTCTGTATTTCTTGAGTTTTAGGCAGGATGGATGATGAGAAAGATACATACAATCAGAACACTGCTGTACCCCTAAAGTCTTATCACTATTTATATGCTTAAAAGTCAGCTACTAATATTAATCACTTTATCATATTTTCTGCAACAGAGGTAGATATTTGAATTTTTTCTAATTAGTTCATATATCCATGAATGAAAATCACTTATTATAGATAGCAACCATCCATTTGCTTTTCCCTAGCTAAAGAAGATGCAAGCCATTCATCTTGTTCTCCAATCCCTTCCCACAAGTTTAAAGTGCAATAAACTACTCTCTCTACTCCCCAAGATGAGACCTTGTCTCAAAGTCACTGAACTATTGCCTCGACAAGTCCCTGATAACCTTTGTGGTAGAGGAAGGGGGGAGAGAGCGAGTTGATGCTGACAGAAGGGCACCAAGATGGGAGTTGCCTGCATTCCTTTCCTCCTTGAGTTACACATGTAAATTCTCCATGCATGAGTCAACTGGAGAGCATAGAAGATGGCCAAGACTTCAGTCCCTTGCTATCACTCCCCAAGAAGCTCCTCTAGACAAGGATCTCCCAACAACAAAAGGCTGTATGTTAGACTACCCCTGGCAGGGATGGGGATGTCCGGGAGAAAGAGTTGAGACTGACCTCCCCTACCTTAGAGAGTGCACAGGGGAGGCCCTAGAAAGCAAGGATGTTCCCAGTCCAAGTAAGAGAGCTGGCATCTGGGCTCCTGACACATTGGGAGAACCAATGTGTTTGTTACTAAAGTAGCAAAAACCAGAAGAAAAAGAGCAGACAACTCTTCATAGACAGTCTTGCAGAGAACACTCTTTCTCCCTTCTCCTCATCCCTACTTAGCAGGACCAAGAGCTAAGGGGAGAAACCTAAAGATGCAAGTGAATGCAAGAATTATTTAGGGGGTAAAAGAGACAGGATTTGTTGAGAGCATAAAGCTCAGATTTCTGACTTGAGCAATTACTGGCTGGTGGTACCACCAGTCCCTGAAGGAGGGAACACAGAGAAGAAACAGGCTTTATTTTTGGAGAACAGGGTAGGGGGACAGGTATTTTTGAGTTCACTTTTGGACATACTCAACTTGAGATGCCTGTGAGCTTCAACAGACATTTGGATATATACATCAGGAACTTTGAAGACAGGGCTGGGCTGAAGATAAACATATGGGAGCAACCACCATGAAAATTATCATTAAAGCATGGAAATGGTTGAGATTGTGTAGGGAGAGTACGAGAAGGTCATGAGGAACACTATGATTTAAGGAGTAAGTTAGAGGACTTACTACTAAGTCAGCTAAGGAGAATCAAAGGAAGTGGTAACAGAGTTGCAAGTCACAGAAACCCAGAAAAGAAGTTAAACTAAACGTTTAATGGCATTTGGTGAAGATAAAAAATTTAATGAATCCCTTCACAAGGATGATTTCAAACATACCACCAGAACATCTGAAATCTGTTGGCCACTGACCTGTGGGTTTTTGATGCAGTGGTCCCCACAATAGCAGCATTAACATCACCTGGGATCTTGTTAAAAATGAATTTAGGCGGCCCCATCTCATACCTACTAAATCAGAAAATCTGGGGTGAGGTCCAGGAGTCTGTTTTAATAAGCCTCTTGCTGCTGCTGCTAAGTCACTTCAGTTGTGTCTGACTCTGTGCAACCCCATAGACAGCAGCCCACCAGGCTCTGCTGTCCCTGGGATTCTCCAGGCAAGAACACTGGAGTGAGTTGCCATTGCCTTCTCCCAACAAGCCTCTTGGGTGATTCTAATCCTCACTAAGGTTTGAGAATCGCTGCTCTAGACGGTGCTTAGATAGCACCTGATAGCCATTCTTTTAGGAACCAATCCCCTTTCTGATAAACTCATTTTCCTTTGGATCTGTTAATAACATGTTGCCAAATTGCTAGAGCCTGAGCAGCAAGATTGGGTCAACACCCCACATTCATTGTAACACAATTCCTATCCTATACCGACTACTGACCACTTCTCCTTCCACTGGGTTATCTTTTTTGCTCTTCATCACATCTAACTATTCACAATGTCTGCTCCTTCACTGCTTCCCTGTGGGCATTTTTTCCGAATCTCTGATCCTGCTATCAACGGAACAAATCTCTAAATTTCAGTTTAAATTCCTGAGTGACACAGATTGTTGGTGAAACTCGCAAATTGGTACAACTTAGTATTCTGCCTCACTTATCGAAACAACAGCAACAGCGCCTTCGACTCAGTAAGTCCACTTCTGGGAAGTGATCCTACAGAGGGGCGTGCACGTATGCACAAAGAAGGGGGCCTTTCTCCGCCTACTCAACCAAAGGCCAGCTCACCCACCCTCAGTCAGCCCCCCCACCAAACCGCACCCCGCCAGTCCAAGCCTGGGTCCCATCCTCAAAGGGCCTCTCCGGGTGAGTCCGTTGAAGCCCTTACGGTGGTCAGAAAGGCCTGTTCACACCTCACTTCACACTGCAGTCAGTTGGAAGCAGCGGGGAAAGCCCTCACAGCCTCAGCTTCCCGCACGACCGGCCCCAACGCCAGCCCAAGCCTGCTGCGACTTGATCTGTCCCCTCTCTCCCTTTTCTCCTCGCGAAGGGAGGACCAGGGCCACTGCCAAGTACCGTGACGGCGGCCCTGACCCTGCCGCCTGCCGCCCGCCGCCTGCCGCCCGCCGCCAGGGGGCGGGCCCCGGAGGGCAGGGGGCGGGGCCGGCGGGGCGGGAAGGGGCGGGGCCGGCGGGCCGATCGCTCTGGTCGCCGTCCGCCCCCAACGCAGCAGCAGGAACCGAAGTCGCTGCCGCCTGGGTCGCTGGTCGCCCGCGCGCTGTCTCGGACGGTCCCGCAGCCATGGAGGACTTCATCGTGATCTCGGACGACAGCGACTCGGAGAGCTCCGGGGGAACCCGCTCGGGCCGGGCGCGGAGGCTCCGCCGGGCCCTGTCCCGGACCCCCGGCGCGCTGCCTCGCCGGACTGTGGTGAGTGAGCGAGCCGCCGCTCGCCGAGCCTCCTGCGGCCGGAGCCAGCCGCCGCTCGCACAGCCCTCGGCCCAGCCCGCTGCTTTCCGCGGCTCCGCCGCCCGCCTCCGGGCGCCTCACGGCTGCAGCCGCTTCCCGCCTTCCCGGTGTGTTCCGCCCCGAGGAGCGCGGCGGGCCCCGGGTCGAAACGCGGGGCCTCCGGGGCTCCGCGCTCAAGCCCGAGAGCGGCTGAGGCTGGAGAGTGGCCGCCGAGCACATGGACGAGGTCCTGGCGCGCCAGGTGCGGGGGCCGCTGGAGCCCACAGCCGGCGGCGGTCCTCAGGCCAGGCCGCGGGCTGCCCAGAACCTTGGGCGGGGGGCGGGGACACACGGGGTCCTCTGGGGAGACCCGGACTTCGAGGCGGGCGTGCGGGAGCGCGTAATTGTTTGGCCTGCGGTGTGTACAGATGTGTGCAGGAGGTAACAGGAGCCCAGGCGGGTAGGGAGGGAAGCTGGGGCCTGGGCCAGACGGTGGCCAAGCTCCAGGGCCTGGCAGTCGAGCGAGAGGGGCCGGGTTTTGGAGTTGTGCGGGAGGGCGGTTTATGGCGCTTCGCAAAAACATTTACCAAGCTCTAAAGGAATAGGGAGGGAAACATCCACGGTTTCTTTACCCCTCGGGCTGGTTAGTCTTTGTCCTTCTGCCTAAAGTGGTGAATAAAACATCTGTGGTCCCTGCCTTTCTAGAATCCTCCACAGATATTTATTGAGCCCCTACTACGGGCCAGGTATACTAAGAGCTGGGGATGCGATGAAGAACTCAACATCCCTGGCTTCTGTCATAGAAGGTGATAAAATCAACAAGTAGCTATAGAATACTCAAGGGATGGGAGGTGGGCGGGGCTTTCTCGGTATCAGGAGACTCTCAGCATCAGACCTCCAACAATTTTCCCAGCCTCCTAAAGCTACACCCCCAAAATAACAGAATTGTCACGCTAATGTTATTTGTAAACGCCTTTCTTCCTATGTAAATATTTCATCAAGACAAGTCCAGCTTCTGCTCCTCCAATCCCCTTCCCAGAGTTTTTAGCCCCTAATTCTCCACTGTGAGCCACTTCTGTCTCAGTTATAGTGTTAAATCTAGGAGGTCACTGTAAGAATGAATGGCATGCAAAACCAATTAACTTATACTGCTGTGCTGCCATGGTTCAAGCAAGAGGAATTCTCTATGACTTTCAGTAAAGAATTTAGAAGAGATGGACAGACAAGAGATTTTCAAGGTAAAAGTGACTGGATGTCCCTAGTACAGTGTGGGGGACATACTAGATATATTTGTTGGATGAAAGAATGGTTGACGAAATGGGGGAGAGAGCATTTCAGACAGACGTTTGATGGTGTGAGTGAATGTAACAGAAGCAGGCTTGAGGTGGCAGAAATGCTGCATTCACTTTGGACCTCGGAGGACTTGAACTCTGGAGAACAGTCAGGATTGGAGAGATTTGGTAATCATCTAAATAGAAAGAAGCACTGAAGGCCTAATTATGTTTGAGATAATCAAGGGAAAGAATATAGAAAGAAAAAAGGTGGAAGAAAAAAGTACTGCAGAATAACCCTCAACTGCCTCTCCTAATTCTTCCTCTTCCCTCCTCCTCCTTCTGTCAGTCCCCCTTTAACTTTGTGCTTCCTACCAGCTTTGCTTTTTCCTCCCAAGGAGTGTCCACCTCCCATCATCCTGGGCCGGCTTCCTTCTTCAAGTGCCCAGATGTCATCCTTAGCCAAGTCTGTGGTATGTGCTATAACCGTTCTTGCACATACATAGGAGTGTTCACAAACTTCCCCTCCTCCTCTGTCACCACTCAATCAAACATTTTGAGTTGGAGCCATTTAGAACTGAAGAGATGTGAAAGGCACGTTCCAGAGTAGCACCCAACGTAAATCTCGCTTCTCCAGATATTTCCTCCAGCTTTCTCAGAACTCCTGGCTAGTTCTCCTTTTATCCTTCTTTCAAGTTTATAAGGGTGGTAGGATAACCACACAAAATATCAGAGGCATTAAGAGACTCTCAAGGTTATAAAGCCTAAAGCACCTTTGTCCAGCTTTTCCTCAAGGCCCTGAGGTCAGATAAACCTCTGTTTAAATCCCAACTCTACTTCCCAATCTGCCCAACAGCTCTGGGAGCTTTGGCAAGTTCTGTTGTCTCTTTCAGCTTCTGCATTTGAGAACATTAATACCTACCAGGCAGGACCCTTAGAAGGTTTTTAATGAAACGATGCAAGGACAATGCCCAGCATAAATTGATAGCTTTTGCTACACTTTATGCTGTTTTCTCAATCTTGGCAAGCAGTGAAATAAAAGAAACAAGTTTTGTGATTTTTTTTTTCTTTTTTGCAAATATTGACTGAGGGGAAACAACTTGCTTGAATTCAGGAAATCAGGAAATCATTGGAGGTGAATGCTGAAGTTGATGTTTCTGAACTTCTGGCTCTTAACCTGGGCTTTAGACTTCAGTAAGTTGATGAAATATGTCTGTGTTTTTTATATTTATTGCTTCCCCCTATCCCCTCCCCCCCCCCACACACACTTATAAAAGCAGAACATGTTCAGCTAATTTTGGTTGGCCTAATTACAAAGATTGAGAAATGTATACAAAAGAAAATTTAAATTGCCCTTAATCTCACCTTGCAAAGATAACCAATGCTAACATTTTGAAGTATGCCTGCCTAAACTGTTCTTTGTGAGTGCCAGTGTGTGCTCATATATACCCATGTGTCTCCCACTGTGTTTTTGCAAATATGAAATCTTGCTGTACTTCTTTTTTTTTGTTTGCCTTTTTGTCTTAATATACTTTTCTATATCAACAAATATACATTTTCACCAATATTTATAATGTATTTCATTGTACAGATTTATAATTACATGTACCTTTTCCTATAAATGAGTATTATGCTGCCATTTCTAAACTTTCTCTGTTATAAGACAAGTCAGAAATTTCCTAATAAGTAATCTTTGTACCTTTGTTCATTTGTTTGTTTAGGATAAGTTCCTCTTAGAAGTGAGATTGCTGAGTCTAAAGGTATGCCCTCTTTGGGGACTTTTGATATATATTGTCAAATTTCCTGCAGAAATTGTACACCAATTATATTCTCACCATACCCCTTTCTCTACTATCAACTCACCCCTAGATATCATCAACTTACTGAATATGTAAATAATTATGGAACACTTATTATATGCCAGACACTGTTGTTGGCATACAGTTGCTAAGATTACAGCTAAAAATACAAAATCAAGTCCCTGTTTTTGTGGAGATTTCATTTTAGTCAGAGGGAGACAAAGAGTAAACAATCACATAGGTGTCTAACACAGAGTGTTAGAAAGAAGAGTAAGGCATTTTTGGTTTTTCAGTATTTGCTGGTTTGATAGCTAGATTCTGTGAGCTGTCATGGTTTTAATTTTTTCCTTTGGTTGTAGGTAGTGATTCGTTCTCTCATTAAATACTTGTTGAGCACATGCTCTGCCCATGGGTACCAAAGGTGGACAAGGTGACAATGAACCTATGTTCTAGTGGGGAAATAGCAATAAACTAAAAAATAAGTGAACAATATAATAGAGAACAATTTGGGTGGGTTTGGGAACGTTAGATGGTATCTTCAAAGAAGGCCTCTCTGAAGAGTTGATATTTGATCTGAGACCAAAATGACAGATTTGTTATGAGAAGATCTTGGGGAATAAAGTAACAGCAAAGGGTGTAGCAAAAGCAAAGATTGGAAGTAAGAAGGAGCATGACTAATTGAAGGAATCAAAAGGCCTGTGGGGCTAGAATGTAGGTGACAGAGTTGGAAGCGATGAGAAGTAGGTGGACTAGACTATATAAGGCCTGTAGCCCACGGTAAGGAATTTGGATTTTATTCTTATGTAATAAGAAATCTTTGAAGGCTCTTAAGCAGGGGAATAACATGATCTAATTTACATTTTTTAAAAGTGACTTTAGCTACTGTGAGGAGAAAAGACTGTAAAGTAAGGTGACCATATAATTTATCATCCAGATGGGGATCCTTTTGCAAATGAAAGAGGTTGCTAACTGGACAGAGTGTCAAACAACAGGCAAAAACTGAAACTGTCCCATACAAACCAGTTTCACCTTACTGTAAGGGGACAAAAGTGAAATCAAAGAGATTTGTCTTGGAGGTTGCAGCAGTAGTCCAGACCAGAGATCATCATAGCTTTGCAGGTGGTGCGACTGGATAACTGGAGGGATATGGAAGGTGCCAATGAAGTAAAATCAGCTGGTCATAAAACAGCAGGACCCTGTGGTCATTGCCTTGTACGTCCTCTGCCTGCCTTTTGTCTGTGGAAAAACTTTAGCTACATAGTAAGTTTAATCAGAGAAGGGAGAACATGCAGAAACAAAGGAAAGCAGTCAAGGAGACCAATAATAATTTAGTCCGTAAACAAATTCAAGGACCTTTCCTTCCTTCTCAGGCATTATAGATAATATTCTGAGCCAAATCCTGTGAGCTGTCTTCTGGTTACTGAAACCCCCACCAGGTAGAAGTTAACCACATAATGACCAGACTGTAACCATGACTTAAGCTGCCACAATTCCAAGAACTGGCTTCAAGGGAGTGAGAACAAACCAACCCTGGAACTGAAGACTAAGTGTACTTAAAACAATCAAGGTGATGCCGATCAGACCACTGATGACCGATTTCAAGATAACTGTCAGAGCTGACTGTACAGTTTCTGCATGTAGCCCCTTCCCTCAGCCTATAAAAGCTCTTGTCCACTGATTTTCAGGGGGCGGAGTTGGCCTTTGGACAGGTGTCCACCCTCTATACCCCCCATACCCTAGCTGTTGGCATCCAAAATAAAGCAAACTTTCCTTTCCAACAATCTTGCTTCTTTATTGACTTTCTGAATGACAAGCAGCCAGACCCCACTTTTGGTTACAGTCCTGCTCCTTGGTTGTGGTTAATGAGGGAAAGGGGGGAATCCTGAATGATGCCTTGGTTTGTCCCTAGCAACTGGATGCAAGTTGGTGTCGGTCATTGACATGGGGATGTCTTAGGGAGGAACAGGGTTAGAGGAAAGATTCATGAGTTCTTGAATGTAGTGCGCTATATATGTGTGAGTGTGTGTGTATATAGTTTATGTGAGTTAATTGCCTGTTCTTGTCCTGTTGGACTTTTTGTGGATTTTTTGTGTTTTTGTTTTTACTAACTTGTCAGTTTTACTTGGACTTCTCAGGCAGCGCTAGTGGTAAAGAGACAAAAGAGACGTGGGTTCAATCCCTGGGTTGGGAAGATCGCTGGAGAAGGAAATGGCAACCCACTCCCATATTGTCTGGAGAATCCCATGGACAGAGGAGCCTGGCAGGCTGTAATTGGTAGAGTCAGACACAACTGAAGCGACTTAGCCCAGTTTTACTTACATAATAAAGACTTTCTATAGGTTGGATTGGGTCCTCCAAAAAGATGTGTTGAAGCCCCTGCTGCCACTACAGAATGTGACTTTATTTGAAAATCAAGTCATTGCAGATGTAATCAGTGAAGATGAGATTACAGAAAGTAGGGTGGGCCCTTAGTCTGACATAAGTAGTATCTTTATAAGATGTGAAGACAGAGGAAGAATACTGTGAGACTTTGGGAGTTATTCAACTGCAAATCAATGAACACTAGAAGGTAAGAGAAGGGCATAGAACAGTTTCTCCCTAGAGCATTTAAGAGAACATGGTCCTGCAGACACCTTAATTTTGAACTTCTGAGCATCCAGAACTGTGAAAAACAACAAAAAGACCAGGAACAAGTCAAGGACATCCTCTGTCACCAATGCTTTTCAGCATTGTACTGGAGGTCCTAGCTGATGTTATTAGGCAAGAAAAAGTATACAGATTAGGAAAGAAGAAATAAAATTTTTACTCACAGATGTCATAATTGCCTATGTAGAAAAAATCCAAAAGAATTAGCAACCAAAAAAAAAAAATACTATTAAGTAATAATAGCAACGATGTAAGATGCAAGATCACTTTACAAAAGTCATCACTGTCCCGTATACCAGCAGTAAACAAGGGGAATTTGAAATTTAAAACATACTACCATTTACATCAAAACTGTGAAAATTAAATACTTAAATATAAATCTCATAAAACATCTATGAGAGAAATCTATGTGAGGAGAACTATAAAACTGTTAAAATATATCAAAGAGGAAATAAATGGAGATATATTCCATGTTCTAGAAAAACATCTGCTTTATTGAATACACCAAAGCCTTTGACTGTGTGGATCACAACAAACTGTGGAAAATTCTTCAAGAGATAGGAATACCAGACCACCTGACCTGCCTCCTGAGAAATCTGTATGCAGGTCAAGAAGCAACAGTTAGAACCGGACATGGAACAATGGACTAGTTCCAGATTGGGAAAGGAGTATGTCAAGGCTGTATGTTGTCACCCTGCTTATTTAACTTACATGCAGAGTACATCATGCGAAATGCCAGGGTGGATGAAACACAAGCTGGAATCAAGATTGCTGGGAGAAATATCAATAACCTCAGATATGCAGCTGATACCACCCTTATGCAGAAAGCAAAGAGGAACTGAAGAGCCTCTTGATGAAGGTGAAAGAGGAGAGTGATGCTTAAAACTCAACATTCAAAAAACTGAGATCATGGCATCCAGTCCCATCACTTCATAGCAGATAGATGGGGAAACAATGGAAACAGTGACAGACTTTATTTTCTTGGGCTCCAAAATCACTGCAGATGGTGACTACAGATATGAAATTAAAATACACTTGTTCCTTGGAAGAAAAGCTATGATCAACCTAGACAGCATATTAAAAAGCAGAGACATTACTTTGCCCACAAAGGTCTATCTTGTCAAAGCTATGGTTTTTCCAGTAGTCATATATGGATGTGAGTGTTGGATCACAAAGAAAGCTGAGCACTGAAGAATTGATGCTTTTGACCTGTGGTGTTGGAGAAGACTCTTGAAAGTCCCTTGCACTACAAGGAGATCAAACCAGTCAATCCTAAAGAAATCAGTCCTGAATATTCATTGGAAGGACTGATGCTGAAGCTGAAACTCCAATACTTTGGCCACCTGATGAGAAGAACTGACTCACTGGAAAAGACTGATGCTGGGAAAGATTGAAAGCAGGAGGAGAAGGAGACAGCAGAGGGTGAGATGGTTGGATGCATCACCAACTTGATGGCCATGAGTTTGAGCAAGCTCCAGGAGTTGGTGATGGACAAGGAAGCCTAGCGTGCTGCGGTCCATGGGGTTGCAGAGAGTCAGACACGACTAAGTGACTAAACTGAACTGAATCCATGTTCATGGAAAGGAAAACAGTATTGTTAAGATGTCAGTTCTTATGAACCTTATCTATAGATTAAATGCAATCCCGATCAGAATCCCAGCAAGTTATTTTGTAGATATCAGTAAACTGATTCAAGTTTATATGGAGAGGCAATTTGTTGTTGTTCAGTCACTTAGTCATGTCTGACTGTTTGAGACCCCGTGGCCTGCAGCACGTCAGCCTTCCCTGTCCTTCATTATCTCCTTGAATTTACTCAAACTCATGTCCATTGAGTTGGTAATGCTCTCCAACCATCTCACCCTCTGCTGCCTTCTGCCCTCAACCATTCTCAGCATCAGAGTCTTTTCCAGTAAGTTGGCTCTCCACATCAGATGGACAAAGTGTTGGAGCTTCAGTTTTAGCATCAGTCCTTCCAATGAATATTCAAGGTTGATTTCCTTTAGGATTGACTGATTTGATCTCCTTGCTATCCAAGGGACTCTCAAGAGTCTTCTCCAGCACCACAATTTGAAAGCATCAGTTCTTCAGCACTCAGCCTTCTTTATGGCCCAACTTTTACATCTATACATGACTACTGGAAAAACCCCATAGCTTTGCTTATATGGACCGTTTTCAGCAAAGTGATGCCTATGCTTTTTAATATGTTGTCTAGGTTTGTCATAGCTTTCCTTCCAGGGAGCAAGCACCTTAATTTCATGGTTGCATGATTTTGGAGCCCAAGAAAATAAAATCTGCCACATGTTTCCACTTTTTCCCCTTCTGTTTGCCATGAAGTGATGGGACCAGATACCACGATCTTAGTTTTTTGAGAGTTGAGTTTTAAGCCAGCTTTTTCACTCTGTTCTCTTCAGCCTCATCAAGAGGCTCTTTAGTTCTTCACTTTCTGCCATTAGAGTGGTATCATCTGCATATTTGAGGTTGAAAAGGTAATCTTTTTATTTATTTATTTTAAAGGATAATTGCTTTACAGAAATTTTGTTTTTTTCTGTCAAACATCAGCATGAATCAGCCATAGGTATACATATGTCTCTTCCCTCATGAACCTCCCTCCCATGTCCCTCCCCATTCCACCCCTGTAAGTTGATACAGAGCCCCTGTTTGAGTTCCCTGAGACATAACGCAAATTCCCATTGGCTATCTATTTTACATATGGTAATATAAGTGTCCATGTTACTCTTGCCATACGTTTAATCCTCTCCTCCCCTCTCCCTGTGTCCATAAGTTAGTTCTCTATGTCTGTTTCTCCATTGCTGCGTTGCAAATAAATTCATTGGTACCATCTTTCTAGATTCCATAAATATGCTTTGGTATACAGTATTTATCTTTCTCTTTCTGACTTACTTCACTCTGTAAAATAGGCTCTAGGTTCATCCACCTCATTAGACCTGACTCAAATGTGTTCCTTTTTATGGCTGAGTAATAACCATTATGTATATGTACCACAACTTCTTTATCCATTCATCTGTTGATAGACATCTAGGTTGCTTCCTTTTTCTAGCTATTGTAAATAGTGCTGTAGTAAACATTGTCTCCCAGTAATCTTGATTACAGTTGTGATTGATTCAGCCCAGCATTTCACATGATGTAATCTTCGTATAGGTTAAATAAGTAGCATGACAATATACAGCCTTGATGTGGTCCTTTCCCAATTTTGAACCAGTCCATTGTTCCATATCCAGTTCTAACCGTTGCTTCTTGATCCACAGACAGGTTTCTCAGGAGACAGGTAAGGTGGTCTGGTATTCCCTTTCTCTTTAAGAAGATGCAATAACCAACTGAATATTGGAGAAGAGCAGAGTCAGAAGACTGCCACTTTTGGCTTCAAAATTTACTACAAACCACAGTAATCAAAACAGTATGAAATTGGTGAAAGCATAGACAGATAGATCAGTGGAACACCATAGAAAGCCCAGAGATAGACCCAAATTACTCTAGTCAACTGATCTTTGACAATGCAGCTAAAGTAGTAGAAGGGGGCAGAGAGTCCTTTCAACAGTGGTGCTGGAGCAGTGGGACAGTCACAGGCAAAGATGTGAATCTAGACACAGACCTTACAGCTTTCATAAAAATCAGCTCAAAACCTGCACCATAGACCTGAACCTAGGATGCAAAACTGTGAAATTCCTAGAAGACAGGAGAAAACCTAGATGACTTTGGATTTGGTGATGATGTTTTAGATATAACATCAAGAACATAATCCATGGAAGAAATAATTGCTAAACTAAACTTCACTACCACTAAAAACTTCTCTGAAAAACAAGAGAATGAGAAGATAAGCCACAGACTGGAAGAAAATATTTATGAAAGACACATATGATAAAGGACTGTTACTGAAAACATGCAAATAACTCCTAAAATCAACAATAAGAAAACAAGCAACCTGATTAAAAAATGGGCAAAAGACATAAACGGACACATCATAAAGAAGGCATACAGATGGCAAATGTTCAACATCATACATACGCCATTCAGTTCAATTCAGTCACTCAGTCGTGTCCGACTCTTTGTGACTCCATGAATCGCAGCACGCCAGGCCTCCCTGTCCATCACCAACTCCCGGAGTTTACTCAAACCCATGTCCATTGAGTCAGTGATGCCATCCAGCCATCTCATCCTCTGTCGTCCCCTTCTCCTTCTGCCCCCAATCCCTCCCAGCATCAGGGTCTTTTCCAATGAGTCAACTCTTTGCATGAGGTGGCCAAAGTATTGGAGTTTCAGCTTCAGCATCAGTCCTTCCAATGAATATTCAGGACTGATTTCCTTTAGGACTGACTGGTTGGATCTCCTTGCAGTCCAAGGGGCTCTCAAGAGTCTTCTCCAATACCACAGTTCAAAAGCATCAATTCTTCAGTGCTCAGCTTTCTTCACAGTCCAACTCTCACATCCATACATGACTACTGGAAAAACCATAGCCTTGACTAGACAGACCTTTGTTGACAAAGTAATGTCTCTTCTTTTTAATATGCTGTCTAGGTTAGTCATAACTTTCCTTCCAAGGAGTAAGTGTCTTTTAATTTCATGGCTGCAATCACCATCTGCAGTGATTTTGGAGCCCAAAAAAAATAAAGTCTGTCACTGTTTCCACTGTTTTCCCATCTGTGATGGGACCAGATGCCATGATCTTAGTTTTCTGAATGTTGAGCTTTAAGCCAACTTTTTCACTCTCCTCTTTCACTTTCATCAAGAGGCTTTTTAGTTCCTCTTCACTCTTTGCCATAAGGGTGGTGTCATCTGCATATCCGAGGTTATTGATATTTCTCCCGGCAATCTTGATTCCAGCTTGTGCTTCTTCCAGCCCAGCGTTTCTCATGATGTACTCTGCATATAAGTTAAATAAGCAGGGTGACAATATACAGCCTTGACCTACTTCTTTTCCTATTTGGAACCAGTTTGTTGTTCCATGTCCAGTTCTAACTGTTGCTTCCTGACCTGCATATAGGTTTCTCAAGAGGCAGGTCAGGTGGTCTGGTATGCCCATCTCTTTCAGAATTTTCCACAGTTTGTTGTGATCCACAGTCAAAGGCTTTGATATAGTCAATAAAGCAGAAATAGATGTTTTTCTGGAACTCTCTTGCTTTTTCGATGATCCAGCGGATGTTGGCAATTTGATCTCTGGTTCCTCTGCCTTTTCTAAAACCAGCTTGAACATCTGGAAGTTCACAGTTCACGTATTGCTTAAGCCTGGCTTGGAGAATTTTGAGCATTGCTTTACTAGTGTGTGAGATGAGTGCAACTGTGCAGTAGTTTGAGCATTCTTTGGCATTGTCTTTCTTAGGGATTGGAATGAAAACTGACCTTTTCCAGTCCTGTGGCCACTGCTGAGTTTTCCAAATTTGCTGGCATATTGAGTGCAGCACTTTCACAGCATCATCTTTCAGGATGTGAAATAGCTCAACTGGAATTCCATCACCTCCACTAGCTTTGTTCGTAGTGATGCTTTCTAAGGCACACCTGACTTTACATTCCAGGATGTCTGGCTCTAGGTGAGTGATCACACCATCGTGATTATCTGGGTCATGAAGATCTTTTTTTTACAGTTCTTCTATGTATTCTTGCCACCTCTTCTTAATATCTTCTGCTTCTGTTGGGTCCATACCATTTGTGTCCTTTATTGAACCCATCTTTGCATGAAATGTTCCCTTGGTATCTCTAATTTTCTCGAAGAGATCTCCAGTCTTTCCCATTCTGTTGTTTTCCTCTATTTCTTTGCATTGATGGCTGAGGAAGGCTTTCTTATCTCTCCTTCCTATTCTTTGGAACTCTGCATTCAAATGGGTATATCTTTCCTTTTCTCCTTTGCTTTTCACTTCTCTTCTTTTCACAGCTATTTGTAAAGCGTCCTCAGGCAACCATTTTACCTTTTTGCATTTCTTTTTCATGGGGATGGTCTTGATCCCTATCTCCTGTGCAGTGTCACGGACCTCCGTGCATAGTTCATCAGGCACTATATGCCATTAGGGAATTGCTAATTAAAACAACAGTGAAGTATTATTACATTTGGATTTTAGAATAGACAAAATTCAAAACACAACAGCAAATGCTGGTAAGGATGTGGAATAATGGAATTCTCATTAATTACTGGTGGGAAAGCAAAATGGTACAGCAAATTTGGAAAACAGTTTGGCAGTTTTTTACAAAACTAATGTATTCTTATAGTACAAACCAACAGTTTTGCTCCCTGGTATTTACCCAAATGAATCGAAACAAATCCACACACAAAAAAACTGAATATAGATGTTTATATATCAGCTTCATGCATAATTGCCAAAACTTGGAAGGCCACTAAAATAAGTAAGTAAAGTCCTCCAGTAAGTAAATGGATAAGTAAACTGTTACCTCCAGACACTGGAATATTATTCAGCGCTAAAAAGAAATGATCTATCAAGCCATGAAAATACTTGGAGGAAACTTAAATGGCTCTTTTCACTTAGTAATATGCCGTCTTGGAGAAGGCAATGGCAACCCACTCCAGTACTCTTGCCTGGAAAATCCCATCAACAGAGGAGCCTGGTAGGCTGCAGTCCATGGGGTCGCACAGAGTCGGACACGACTGAATCGACTTAGCAGCAGCAGCAGCAGAAATATGCAGTCTGAAAAGACTATACTGTGTGATTGCAACAATATGACATTCTGGAAAAGTAAAAACTATGGGACAGTGAAAAGATATTGGTTTTCAGGAGTTAGTGGAGAGAAAGTAGTGAATAAGCGGAGCACAGGATTTTCAGGCAGTGAAACTGTTCTGTGTGATACTCAATAGTAGATACATGTTGTTATGTATTTGTCAAAACCCATAAAATGCAAGAGTAAACCCTGATATAAACTGTAGGCTTAGGGTATTGATAATGTGCCAGGTTGGGTTTATCAGTTATAACTAATATACCACTGTGATGCTGGATACTGATAGTGGGGAAGTTGTACATATGTGGGGATTGGACTATATGGTAACATTCCATACTTTCTGTTCAGTTTTGCCATGAACCAAAAACTGCTCTAAAAAGTAAAGTTTATCAATTTAAAAAATGTACCAGTCCAAAAAATTCAAATACTGGAGAATGGTATGCAGTGAAAGTTAGGGTAGTATTGGTCCCCAGCTCATTATTTTCCAGAGTTTTTTTCTAGGTTTTCTCACATTTCTCTTGTTTTAAGTTATTTATTTAAATTTTTTGCTTTGTTGATGCATAATTGACGAAACTAAGATATTTTAAGTATACATCATGGTGATTTAACTAGCAAAGTTTAATTAATTAATGAACAAGGTTTTTACCTTTTAATCAAAGTTTCACACATTATAAATGAACTTTAGTGTCATGTTCCCCTTTCCAAAAATCCTTCACTTATTGACATATACCGTTATATTAGTTTCAGGTGTACATCATAATGCTTCAGTATTTATACACACTGCAAAATGACATCCATAATAAGTCCGTCTACATCATTTATCATACATCAATATATTATAAAACATTATTGATAGGAAGTTTATACCTCTTGACCCCCTTAACCAACTTTGCTTACCCTCCCAACCCTCCCAGCAACCTCCATTATATTCTTTGTGTGAATTTCATATGGTGTGTTTTTGTTTTTAGATCCCACGTGTAAGTGAAATCATATGGTATTTTTCTTTCTCTGACTTATTTTACTTAGCATGATACCCTCAAGTTCCATCCATGTTGTCACAAATGGCAAAATTTCATACTTTTCGTACTTTTTTACGGCTGAGTAGTATCCTGGGGTGTGTGTGTGTGTGTGTGCGTGTGTGTGTGCGTGTGTGTGTGTGTATGTGCGTGTGTGTGTGTGTGTTAGTTGCTCGGTCATGTCCAACTCTTTGTGACCCCATGGACTGTAGCCCACCAGCCTCCTCTGTTCGTGGAATTCTCCAGGTGAGAATACTGGAGTGGGTAGCCATTCCCTTCTCCAGGGGATCTTCCCAACCCAGGGATCGAACCCAGGTGTCCCGCATCACGGGCAGATTGTTTACAGTCTGAGACACTAGGTTAGCCCCACATGTATGCGCATATATATACATATATGCACTACGTGTTTATTCAGTCATTAGCAGACACTTATGTTGTTTTCATTTCTTGGCTATTGTAACTAATGCTTCAGTGAATGTGGGGGTGCATATATGTTTTCAAATCAATGTTTTCATTTTCTTCAGATAAATAACCAGAAGTAGAATTGCTGGATGGATCACACGTTGGTTCTATTTTTAATTTGGGGGGAAACTTCTATACTGTTTTCCATAGCACTGTGCTAAACATTACACTAACAGTGCACAAGGGTGTCCTTTTCTAGAACATCCTTACCAACCCTTGTTATCGCCTGTCTTTTTAGTAAGAGCCACTGTTACTGGAATAAATGGATATTTCATTGTGGTTTTGATTTTCATTTCCCTGATGATTAGTGATATTGAGCATCTTTTCATGTGTCTGCTGGCCATCTGTAAATGTCTATTTAGGTCCTCTGTCCATTCCATAATCAGATTTTTGGCTTTTTGTTATTGAGTTGTATGAGTTCTTTATATATTTTGGATATTAATCTTTTATCAGATACATGATTTGCAAATAGTTTCTCTCACTTAGGAGGTTGTCTTTTCATTATGTTGATGGTGTTCTTTGCTGCACAGAAGCTTTAGTTTGATGTAGTCCCATTTGTTTGTTTTTGCTTTTGTTGGCTTTGCTTTTGGAATCAGATACAGAATAATCACCAAAACTAATGTCATGGAGCTTCCTGCCTCTATTTTCTTCTAGGAGCTCAGTGGTTTCACATCTTATATTCAAGCCTCTAGTCCGTTTTGAGTTAATTTTTGTGTGTGGTGTAAGATGGCAGTCTAGTTTCATTCTTTGGCATGTGGCTTTCCAGTTTTCCTCGCACCATTTACTAAAGAGTGTCCATTGTATAATCTTTCCTCTTTTGTCATAAATTAATTGACCATGTAAGCATGGGATTTGTTTCTGGGCTATTTTTCTTAAAATTGATCCACATGTCTGCTTTTATGCCAAAATCATATTGAGTTTGAAATCAGTGAATGCAGTGTCTTCAGCTTTGTTCATCTTTCTCAAGAATGTTTTGGCTATTTAGGATCTTTTGTGGTTCCATATAAATTTTAAAATTGTTTGTTCTATTTCTGTGAAATGTGCCATTGGGATTTTGATGGGGATTACATTGAATCTGTAGATTGCTTTGGGTAATATGGACATTTTAACAATATTCATTCATCCAAACCATGAGCATAAAACATCTTTCCATTAATTTGTGTTTTCAGTGTCTTTCATCAGTGTCTTATAGTTTTTGATATACAGGTCTTTTACCTCCTTGGTTAAATTTACTCATAGGTATTTTATTCTTTTTGATACTATTGTACATGGGATTGTTTTCCCAACTTCTTTTTTAACAGTTTGTTGTTAGTATGTAGAAATACAGCAGATTTTTTTATATTTAGTTTGTACTCTGCAACTTTTCTGAATTCATTTATTAGTTCTTATAGTTGTTGTTTTTTTTTTTTTGATGTGGTTATTAGCATTTTATATATTGTCCACAAATAGTGAAAATTATACTTCTTCCTTTCCAGTTTGAATGCCGTTTATTTCTGCATCTTGCCTTATTGCTTTGGCTAGGACTTCCAATACCATGTTGAATAAAAGTGACAAGAGTGGACATCCTTGTCTTATTCCTGATATTAGAGGAAAAGCTTTCAACTTTCACCACTGAATATGATGTTAACAGTGGGTGTGTCATATATGGCCTTTATTTTGTTGAGGTATGTTTCCATCTCTACCCACTTTATTGAGAGTCTTTGGCATAAATGAATGTTGAATTTTGTCAAATGCTTTTTCTGCAATTGTTGCTATAATCTTGATTTTTATCCTTCATTTTGTTCATGTATATCTTGTTAATTGATTTTTGGGTGGTGAACCATCCTTGCATTCCTAGAATAAATTGTTGGGTTTGGTTTGTTATTATTTTGTTGAAGAATTCTGTATCTATGGTCATCAGTGATATTGGCCTGTACTTTTCTTTTCTTTTGATATTCTTGTCTGGTTGGTATCAAGGCCATGTTGGCCTTGTAAAATGAATTTGGAAGCATTCCTTCCTCTTCAGTTTTTTGGGAGAGTTGGAGAAGGATAGGTATTAAATCTTATTTAAATATTTGGTAGAATTCACCAATGAAACCATGGTCTTGGACTTTTATTGGGGGATGGCAGTTTTTGATTACTGATTCCATCTCATTATTAGTAATCTGTCTATTCAGATTTTCTATTTTTTCATGATTCAGTCTTGGAGGATTATGTTTCTAGGAATTTATCCATTTCTTCTAGGTTGTCCAATTTGTTGACATATAATTACTCTTAGTATTTTTTATGATCCTGTGTATTTCTGTGGTATCAGTTGTAACTTCTCTTTCATTTCTGAGTTTATTCATTTGAGCCCTTCCTACTTTTTTTCTTGGTGAGTCTAGCTAAAGATCTGTCTATTTTCTTTTCAAGAACCAGCTCTTAGTTTCATTGATCTTTTCTGTTGTCTTTTTAGTCTTTCAATTCTTTCTACTCTGATCTTTATTATATCCTTCCTTCTACTAACTCTAGGCTTCACTTCTTTTTCTAGTTCCTTTAGTTGTAAAGTTAAATTATTTCTTTGAGATTTGTCTTGTTTCTTGAAGTAGGCCTGTAGGTCACGTTGCCTCTTAAAACTTATTTTGCTGCATCCTATAGATTTTGGTAAGTTGTATTTCCATTTTCATTTGTCTCAAGGTATTCTTTTTTAACTTCTCTTTTTCTGAAATTTATTCGGATTTGTTTTATTAAATAGGATCTATCCTGGAGAGTGTTGCATGTGCACATAAGAAGAATGTATAATATCTTGCTTTTGGCCGGAATGCTCTATATATATCTATTAAATTAACCAGGCCTAGTGTGTCTTTTAAGGCCAGTGTTTCCTTATTGTTCTTCTGTCTGAATGATCTGTCCATTAATGTAAATGGGGTATTAAAGTGTATCACATTTTTTATTGCTGTCAGTTTCTCCCATTACATTTATTAATATTTGCTTTATATATTTAGGTGCTCCTATGTTGAGTACATAAATATTTACAAATGTTATATCCTCTGGTTGGATTGACCCCTTTATCATTATGTAATGCCTTTCTTTGTCTTTTACTACAGTCTTTATTTTAATGTTTATTTTGTCTGATATAAGTATAGTTACCCCATCTTTCTTTTGGTTTCCATTTGCATGGAACATCTTTTCTATCCCTTAACTTTTAGTCAGAGTGTGTCCTAACATCTGAAGTAAATCTAACAGGGAGCATATGTTTATTTTTTTAATGTCTTGTTTTTTTAATCCACCCAGCCACTCTGTGTCTTTTGATTGGAGAATTTAGCCTGCTTATATTTAAAGCTATATTTTAATATATATTTAAAGCTGTGTATTTAGCCTGCTTATATATAATTATTGACAGGTGTGTGGTTACTGATAGATGTGTACTTACTGCCATTTTTTTCATTGTTTTCTGGCAGTTTTCTGGTTTGTTTCTGTTCTGTCTTCTGGTCTCCTACCTTGTGGTCTGATGAGTTCCTTTAGTGTTATGCATACATTCCTTTCACATTATCTTTTATGTACATGTTAGAGAGTTTTGCTTTGTGGTTACCATGAAGCTCGCATATAGGTTCTGGTTCAAGACGGCACAGTAGAAGAATGTGTGCTCATGTCCTCCTGTGAGAACACCAGAATTGCAACTAGCTTTTGAACAATCATCGACAAGAGAACACTGGAACCCACCAAAAAAAGATATCCCACATCCAAAGACAAGCCACAGCAAGACAGCGGGAGGGGTGCAACCATGATAAAAATAAAATCTGACAAAGGAACTGGGAATCCCTGGGGAATCTGGCCTTGAAGGCCAATGGGATTTGATTATAGGACTTCCACAGGACTGGGGAAAACAGAAACTCCAGTCTTAGAGAGTAGAAACAAAATTTTGTGTGCACCAAGCCCCAGAGGAAAGGAGCAGTGACCCCACAGGTTACTGAACCAAAACTGCTTGCTAGTGTTGGAGGGTCTCCTCTGGAGGCGTGGGTTGGCAGGGGCTCACCACAGGGACAGGCACACGGGCAGCATCAGGCAACGAAGGTCCCACTTGGTGTAAACCCTCTTGGAGTTGACCATAGACCCTACCATACAGCCCCTAGACCCCAGGGCAGGGTTGCCTCAGGCCAAACAGCTACCAGGGATGGAGTGCAACCCCATCCACCAGCAAATAATTGGACTAAAGCTTTACTGAGCAAGACCCTGCCCACCAGAGCAAGACCCAGTTTTTCCCACTGCCAGTCCCTCCCACCAGGAAGCTTACACAAACCTGTTAGCTTCATTCATCAGAGGGCAGACAGAAGAAGCAAGAAGAAGCACAATCCCACAGCAGCTAAAACAAAAACCATATTACAGAAAGGTAATCATGATGAAAAAGCAGAAAGTTATGTCACAGATGAAGGGACAATGTAAAACCACAGAAAAACAACTAAATGAAGTGGAGATAGGCAATGTTCCAGAAAAAGAATTCAGAATAATGTTAGTGAAGCTGATTCAGGATCTCAGAAAAGAATGAAGGGAAAGATTGAGATGAAAGAAATATTTACAAAAGACATATAAGAACAAACAGATGAATAATACACTAGAAGGAATCAACAGCCGAATAACTGAGGCAGAAGAACGGGATAAATGACCTGGAGGACTGAATGCTGGAAATCACTGCTGTAGAACAGAATAAGAGAAAAGAATGAAAAGAAATGAAAACAGCCCAGGAGAACTCGGGGCCAATAGTAAACCCACCAACATTCACAATATAGGGGTCCCAGAAGGAGAAGAGAGAAACAGACCAGAAGAAATGTTTGAAGAGATAATAGCTGAAAACTTCCCCAACATGGGAAAGGAAATAGTCAACCATGTCCAGGCAGCACAGGGAGTCCCAAGCAGGATGAACCCAAGGAGGAACACACCAGGATACATAGTAATCAAACTGACAGAAGTTAAAGACAAAGATAAAATATTAAAAGCAACAAGGGAAAAATGACAACATACAAGGGAATTCCCATCATGCTATCAGCTGATTTCTCAACAGAAACTCTACAAGCCAGAAGGGAATGGCACCATATATTTAAGTGATGAAAGGGAAGAACCTACAACCAAGAATACTCTACCCAGCAAGACTCTGATTCAGATTTGATGGATAAATCCAGAGCTTTCCAGACAAGCAAAAGTTGAGAGAGTTCAGCACTGTCAAACTAGCTTTACAACAAATGCTAAAAAGGAGCTTCTCTAGGCAGGAAACACAAGAGAAGGAAAACACCTACAGAATATAAGCCCAAAACAATTAAGAGAATGGTAATAATATTATTCAGTTCAGTCACTCAGTCATGTCCAACTCTTTGCAGCCCCATGGACTGCAGCACGCCAGGCTTCCCTGTCCTTACCAACTCCTGGAGTTTGCCCAAACTAAAGTTGATGATGCCATCCAACCATCTCATCCTCTGTCATCCCCTTCTCCTCCTGCCTTCAATCTTTCCCAGCATCAAGGTCATTTCCAATGAATCAGTTCTTTGCATCAGGTGCCAAAATATTGGAGTTTCAGCTTTAGCATCAGTCCTTCCAATGAATATGCAGGACTGATTTCCTTTAGGATGCACTGGTTTGATCTCCTTGCAGTCCAAGGGACTTTCAAGAGCCTTCTCCAACACCACAGTTCAAAAGCATCAATTCTTCAGTGCTCAGCTTTCTTTATAGTCCAACTTTCACATCCATATATGACTACTAGAAAAACCAGAGCTTTGACTAGACAGATCTTTGTTGGTAAAATAATGTCTCTGCTTTTTAATATACTGTCTAGGTTGGTCATAGCTTTTCGTCCAAGGAGTAAACATCTTTTAATTTTATGGCTGCAGTCACCATCTGCAGTGATTTTGGAGCCCAAAAAAAACAGTCTGTCACTGTTTCCATTGTTTCCTCATCAATTTGCCATGAAGTGATGGGACCAGATGCCATGATCTTAGTTTTTTGAATGTTGAGTTTTAAGCCTTTTTTTTCACCCTCCTCTTTCACTTTCATCAAGAGTCTCTTTAATTCTTTGCCTTCTGCCATAAGGGTGGTGTTATCTGCGTATCTGAGGTTATTGATATTTCTCCCAGCAATCTTGATTCTAGCTTGTGATTCATCCAGCCTGGCATTTCGCATGATGTACTCTGCATATAAGTTATAAGCAGGGTGACAGTATATAGCCTTGACGTACTCCTTTCCCAATTTGGAACCAGTCTGTTGTTCCATATCCAGTTCTAACTGTTGCTTCTTGACCTGCATACAGATTTCTCAGGAGGCAGGTCAGGTGGTCTGGTATTCCCATCTCTTTCAGAATTTTCCACAGTTTGTTTTGATCCATACAGTCAAAGGCTTTGGTGTAGCCAATAATGCAAAAGTAGATGTTTTTCTGCAACTCTCTTGCTTTCTCGATGATCCAACGGACGTTGGCAATTTGATCTCTGGTTCCTCTGCCTTTTCTAAATCCAGCTTGAACATCTGGAAGTTCATGGTTCACATAGTGTTGAAGCCTGGCTTGGAGAATTTTGAGCATTACTCTGCTGGCATGTGAGATGAGTGCAATTGTGCAGTAGTTTGAGCATTCTTTGGCATTGTTTTTCTTTGGGATTGGAATGAAAACTGACCTTTTCCAGTCCTGTGGCCACTCTTGAGTTTTCCAAATTTGCTGGCATATTGAGTGTAGCACTTTCACAGCATCATCTTTTAGGATTTGAAATAGCCCAACTGGAATCGAAATAGCTCAAGTGGAATTCCATCACCTCCACTAGCTTTGTTTGTAGTGATGCTGCCTAAGGGCCTACTTGACCTCACCTTCCAGGATGTCTCGCTCTAGGTGAGTGATCACACCACTGTGGTTATCTTGGTCGTGAAGATCTTTTTGATATAGTTCTTCTGTATATTCTTGCCACCTCTTCTTAATATCTTCTGCTTCTGTTAGGTCCCTACCATTTCTGTGGTTTGTTGTGCCCATCTTTGCATGAAATGTTCCCTTGGTATCTTGAATTTTCCTGAAGAGATCTCTAGTCTTTCCCATTCTATTGTTTTCCTCTATTTCTTTGTATTGATCACTGAGCAAGGCTTTCTAATAAGATCATACAGACTGATAGTTACCTAAAACGTAAATGGATTAAATGCACCAGCCAAAAGGCATAGACTGGCTAGACAGATGAAAACATGTGCATGTATACACTTCCGCTTACCACATCACTCTGCTTGATCCCCCAAATTGTATGTAATTATTTTATATTGTTAAGTGAATCATATTCTTATTATGGCTTGCAATTATAATTATCTTTTTTTTTCTGGCTATTCATTGTGAAAACTGATAAATATCTTTCACTATGGTGACTATGTAACTATTACTCACTTAATACCATTTAATTGTGATTTGTCAACAGAGAAATAATAGAATTCTATATCACCAAAACTATGATTTAATAGAAAAACCTGTAATCACTTTTTAAAATCCAAATGCATATCAGAATTATCTTGAAATTTTTTGAAAAATACAAATGCTCATGTATTGCTTTTTTTTATCTCCAGAGCTCCAGATAGGTTTCTAATAAGCAGTCATGTTTAAAAACAACTGGACTGTATGACGATCTTTTACTTTTATCTAGTTTGTTTCACTTTTTCTATTTAATATTCAGTGCTCTCATTTCATTTAGTTTGTTTTCCAATTTCTCCATCTCTTTTTTTTTCTGGTGTTCTTTCTTATGCCTTTATCAGGTTTACTAGAAAAGCTTTTGTATGCATATATATAAATAATATGTGTAATATATGTTTTTTAGAAAACTTATCAATCTTTGCCTAAAAATTTCTGAAACTTTGATTCCAATTGTTTGACTTAGTATGAGTACAGTGCTAGATTTCTAATTAAAAAAACATATGCAAAAAAAAAAAAAAAACATATGCAACAAGCAACAAAGGTTTACTATATAGCACAGGGAACTATAGTCAATATCTTCTATAACCTATAATGGAAAATAATTTCAAACATAATGTTTGTATGTGTGTGTGTGTATGACTGAATCACCTTGCTGTGCCGCTGAAGCGTAAGTCAATTATACTTCAACAAAATACGTGCATTAACAAAAGAAGCCACATATAAAAGACCACATAATTGTGATTCCATTTATATGAAATATTAGAGTGGGCAAATTCATAGAGACAGGAAAAGGGTATATAGGTCAGATAGATGGAGATTGATGTAATAGCTATGTTACTAATAGTGCTTAGTTAGAATAGGCTTCATGGATCTGTAGCCCCATTTGGGCTCCCTAAAACTATAATTAAACTTAATGCTTCTTTGTCCCCTTCCTACCTGACAAGTTTCAAGTTAAAAGCCTGCGTGGTAACCTTACCCATGGAAAAAGCAGATAGGATCTTTAGGGAAGAGGGCTTAAAACAAAGAAAGGGGACTCTGTTCAGCCCTTGGTTCTAGTTTCACCAAATAATGAAGCCATTCCATTTGCCTTGTTGGAAAAGAGTGATAGGTAGAGAGAAACCTGAAGTATCTGTATTATTTTCAGTGTTGGTGAATGGAAGGTCCATATGTGAGGTATGGAAGATGAGCTTTCCCCCTCAAAATTATTTTTTTTAGATTCAGTTGATGTTTCTTGAGCACTTTGACATTTTTCAAAAGATGCTGTGCCAGTCATTATGGCATTATACTCAGTCCTAGTGGGAAAGATAAGCAGCTAATATTGGAATATTATAAAAAGACCTGGACCTAGGAACTTCTGCCTTCAGCAATATGACTGACTGACTTTAAAGGGATCTCTGCTAAAACAACAACTAGATTCTGAAAGAAACTAATTTTTCCTGCTTGCTGGATTGGCAGAAATTAACAGAAATCTCCAAGGAGAAAAGTAAAACCAAAATCATGAGATAACCTGGAGTGGTGAAGAGCAAATCCCATTATCGGCACCATAATTGGGAAGTAACTTGGACTAGCCCCTTGAAGGTGTAAATGGATGAGACTTCTCATTTACACAGATCCAGAAACCCAAAAGTAGTTTGCTTTCTGGGTTTTAGTTTTTACAGCTAGAAAATATGAATGATATTCACCTGACAGGGTCCTTGTGAGACATCTGGGTCAGAAAATAAGGTTATTGGGGTGGACAAGGACTTTATGGGCTTATTGCTGTTTTTCATTCTACAGATGCAGACTGTTAGAGGGCCTTGTTATTGTTTAGTTGCTATGTCATGGCCAGCTCTTCTGTGACCCCATGGACTACAGTCTTCCAGGCTCCTCTGTCCCTGGGCTTTCTCAGGCAAGAATACTGGAGTGAGTTGACATTTCCTTCTGCAGGGAATCTTTCCAGCTCAGGGACTGAATCCGAGTCCCCTGCATTGGCAGGTGGATTTTTTACCACTAAGCCACCAGGGGAGCCCATTGGAGAGTCTTAGTCATCTGTGTTTCCATCTGCTGACATAATTATTAAAACTAGAAAGATAATTTGTTATCTCTGAAAACTTAGAGTAATATGTGATGAAAGAGTTAAGAGGACTGTCAGAGGACAAGGAGATGAAAGGATAAGCAAACAATTGTCATTAGATTACATTTATTCATTTATCTAATGAGTTAATAAACACTATGAGCTGAATCTAAAATACTATGTCAGGGTACAGGATACGAGAATAAGTTACTGTCTAATGAGGGGAAGGATATGGAAGTGCTCTGTGACATGCACTGAAGGATATTAGTATGTACAGAGTGCTTTGGAGTCATCAAAAAGGGAAGCAGTAAGCTCTCCAAGGTTGAGCAATGCAGTTGAACTGTGCTTCCAATCTGTGAAACTCCTTGACGTGCCAAAATACTCCCGGAGGGCCCAGTTAAAAATCAGGCAGACTCTAGTGAGAAATCTACTGAAAGAGGGCTGCACAGGGCAACACCTATGAATTTGCTGCTCTTTTAACAGACTGCATTCCCTAATCACTTGCCACTTAAGTGACAGAAAGCTGAAATGTTTATGGTTTTGAAATGTCAGGGGATAGAGGTAAAGGATAGCAGAGCAGCAAAGAATTAGGACTGCAATCCCTAATCTCTAAAAGCAAGAAAATCACGGGAAGGGCAAACCCCAAAATTAAAGTAAAATCTCTGCCCAAATCCTTGGCCAATAGTGAAATCTAGGTAGGCACAAGAGAGAACCACCCTGTCCCCCACCCCCAAAAGGCCAGGTTACAAGGGTAGTAGCTAGAAAGCATAAGAACAAAGATACCAGCACATACGTTGTATGAAGGAGACAAAGCTTGCAGTTTGAGTAACAGATCAACTACTAGAGCAACAACTATGAAAAGACAATTTTTGGAAGAAAACAATCAAATCATTACATGTATCTATAAAACTCAATTTTCAACCAAAAATTGCTAGACATGCAAAAAAACAGGTGTGACTCATTCTCAGGGCGAGGAAAAAAAAAGGAGGCAGTCAATGGAATCTGACTGGAGTGAGCTTAAGTGTTGGATTTAACAAAAACTTCAAAATAATTACTATAAATATGTTTATTTGATTAAAGAAAATATGACATCAATGAGTGAATAAATAGAAAATCTCAACAGAGAAATGAAAGCTATAAAAAGCAGAAATTCAGTTTATAAAAACAAAATTTGGGTATAGAAGAGGCATCCACAGGGAAGAGAGTGTGAAGATACACAGGGAGAAGATGGCCATGTGATAGGAGTGATGCATCTACAAGCCACAGAGTGCCGAGGATTGCTTAATGAACAGAAGCTAGGTGAGCCAAGGAAGGAATCTCACCTACAGCCGTTAGAGAGAGCATGACCCTGCTGACACCTTGATTTTGGACGTTAGAGCTGTGAGGCAATAAAATTCTGTTGTTTTAAGAAAAGAAAAGTTCAGGAGTTTAAAAATGCAGTAACTAAAATTTTAAAGTAACTGTATGGGCTCAGTGGAAAGAAAGCAGGCGATGGCGGTGGGGAGGGACGGAGCCCTGGAGTGGGCTGCCATGCCCTCCTGTCCCACAACGGGAGAAGCCCCTGCAGTGAGACCCCCGTGCATCTCAGCTGGAGAGTAGCCCGCACTCGCTGCGTCCAGAGGAAAGCCTGCCTGGCAGCGGGGAACCAACACAGCCAACAAGAAGTAAAATCATTAAAAATAAGGACAAAATAGTGACATTTTCACATGGAGTGAGAGAATTTATCATTAGCACTCCTGTGCTACAAGATATTTTAGCTGAAGGGAAATGACACCAAATGGAATGTTGGATCTACACAAATGAAGAGAACTAGGAATTGTAAATATGTGTACAAAAAGAAAGTATTTGCTTCCATTAATTTCCTTAAAAATAAATAACTGAAAGTAAATACTTATGCTATATATATATAAGTATAATATATATGACAACAAAAATAAAGAGTGGGGCACAAGGCAAGAGAAATATAAGATTTCTACATTTTTATCTTAAGTGTTTTAATATTTTTCCTAAGTACACTGGAATAAATTGAATCTGTATACTGTAGCCACGTGAAAAGTGTAAAAGTGTTAGTCGCTCAGTTGTGTCCAACTCTTTGGGACCCCATGGACTATAGTCCTCCAGGCTTCGGTGTTCATGGAATTTTCCAGGGAAGAACACCGGAGTGGGTAGCCGTTCCCTTCTCCAGGGAGTCTTCCCAAGCCACAGATCGAACCCAGGTCTCCTGTATTGCAGACTGATTCTTTACTATCTGAGCCACCAGGAAAGCCCCTGTAACCACATGCGTGCTAGGTCGCTTCAGTCATGTCCAACTCTTTGTGACCCTCTGGACTGTAGCACACCAGGCTCCTCTGTCCATGAGATTCTCTAGGCGAGAATACTGGAGTGGGTTGCCATGCCCTTCTCCAGGGGATCTTCCAACCCAGGGATTGAATCCATGTCTTTTACGTCTCCTGCATTGGCAGGTGGGTTCTTTACTTCTGGAGCCCCCTGGAAAGCCCAAATAAAGAGCTGAAGAGAGTAGTTAGACTGTAGCCCACCATGCTCCTCTGTCCATGGAATTCTCCAGGCAAGAATGAACACTGGATTGAGCTGCCATTCCCTTCTCCAAGGGATTTTCCTGACCCAGGGATCAAACCCAGGTCTCCTGCATGGAAGGCAGATTCTTTATCAACGGGGCCACTAGGGAAGCCCTTGAGTAACCATTAAAAATATAATAAAAAAATACAGCTAGAACCCCAACAGAGGAATTAAAATGGAATTCCAAAAAATATATGATTAACTCAAAGGAGAGTGGGAAAGGAAGAATAGAGGAAGAGTGAACAGATAGGACAAATAAGAAATAAATATATGGATGCAAATATAAAAGAAAATATATCAACAGTTAAGTGTAAATGAACCAAAAACTAATCAAAAGGCAGAGATGGTCAGATTGGACAAAAAAGCAATAACAACTATGAGCTATTTATATGTGGCGCACTTTAAATACAAAGGCACAAATATGTGGAGAATAGAAAGATAGAAATACACTAGGCAAACAATATGCGTAAGAAAGTGTCTCTATTATTTACCAGAAAAAATAGACGTCAGTACAAGGAAGATTGCTAGACACTTGAGAGGATAAATATTGTTTTAATAATGATGACTAGGTTAATACATTAAGAAGGTAAAATAAGTTTAAGTATATTATTACACTTAATAAACAGAATTTCAAAATACATGAAGCAAAAACTAACCGAACACAAGGGGAAAATGGTCAAAGCCACAATCTTAGTTGGACACTTTAATACACTCAGTAATTAATAGCACAACTGCATCCCTTCAAAGATGAAGGAAGTCAGAGATCCAAAAGCTACTGTCAACAACCATGACCTAATTGACATTTCTAGCCAACAACTGCAGAATGCACATTTCCCCCCCCAAATATACAAGGAACATTCAGCAAGTAGGCCATGTGTTAGGGCATAAAACAAGCCTCAATGTAGTTCAAAAGATTGAAATCTTACAGGGTTTTGTTTTCTGACCATAGTGAAGGTAAGCTTGAACTGCATGATAATAAAATGACTTTGTATTAAAAATTGTGGGATGAAGCTACAGCAGTACTTCCAGGAAAATTTTTAGCTTTAAATGCTATTGTTAGAAAAGAAAGATTTCAAAAATCAAGTTATCTAAGCTTCCACATTAAGCAGGTAGAAAAAGAACTTCCCTGGTGGTGCAGTGGATGAGAATCTATCTGCCGGCGCAGGGGACACAGGCTCCGTCTTGTCCAGGGGGATTCCGCACGCTGTGGAGCAGTGAAGCCCACGCACCACAGAGTCCGTGCTCCGCAGGCAGAGAGGTCCCCACAGTGAGGACCCACGCCCCGCAGTGAAGAGGGGCCCCCGGCGCAGCAGTGAAGACCAGCGCAACCAAAGATAGATGTAAGACGAATGAGGTTAGAAAAAGGCACATTCAAACCCACAGTAAATAGAATGAAGGAAATGATAATGATAAGCATAGAAACAAAGGAAATAGATGAAAAACCCGGTCCTTTGTAAATATCAGTATAATTAATAAACTTCTAGCTAGGCTGATCGGGGGGAAAATGCAAAGGATATAAGTTACCAATATTGAGCATAAAAAAGAAAATTGGGGATAAATCTATACCAAGTTTAGAATTTAAAAGATATTAAACACTATTTTGATTGACTTTATGCTAATAAATTTGACTATTTAGATGAAACAGACCAGTTTCACAAGTCACAAGATTAACACGAGATGTAGAAAATGTTAATAGCCTTATGTCTTCCAAATTTTAACTACAAGCAAATTTGAGGCCCAGATAGCTTCACTTCTATAAACACTGAAGAAAGATGTGGTACCAATCCAACACAACCTGAATAGAGGGGATGAGAATAGCTTCCAAGTCACTTCAAGAAGCCAATTTAATTTTGATAGCAAAACCAGTAAAAGAAGTTATAAGAATAGGAAACTACAAACTAAGGGGAAGGGGACAACAGAGGACGAGATGGTTGGATGGCATCACCGACTTGATGGACATGAGTTTGAGTAAACTCTGGGAGTTGGTGATAGACAGGGAGGCCTGTCGTGCTGTGATTCACGGGGTCACAAAGAGTCAGACACGACTGAGCGACTGAACTGAACTGAATATCCCTCAAGGATATGTAAAAATTCTTAACAAAATATTGATATGTTAAACCAAACAATGTCAAAAAAGAGTAATACATTATAACCAAGTGGGGTTTTCCCCAGGACTGATTTAACATTAGAAGATCAATGAGTATAACTTTTGACATTAATAGTACAAGGGAAAATCATAAAATATCAGGTACAGAAAAATCATATGACTAATGACCATTCCCAATTAAAACTCTCAGAAAACAAAATAAACTTTCTCAACATGATATGGGGCATCTATGAAAACAACACAGCTAACATGGTACTTAATTAAAGTCTAGTACGTTTGCTTTCAAAACTTTTATTGAGAATTGTACTGAATGCCTTAGCCACTGCAATGGTGACGAAAAGGAAATAAAGGGCAGATTGAAAAGGAAGAAGTAAAACTCTTTTATTTACGACATGATTTCTTATATGGAAAACCTTAAGGAATCTACAAAAAAAAGTTACTTGAACTAGTAGGTAAGTATTAGTCAAAGGTACTTAGCCAGGTCAAAGGACACAGAGATAATACACATACATAAATCAATAGTATTTCTTTATACTAGCAATGACTAATTGTAAAATGAAAAAAATTTCCATTTTCAATATCATTTAAAAGCATCAAATTCTTTGGAATTAAAAGAAAAGTTTTGGGGACTTCCCTGGTGGTCTAGTGGCTAAGACTCCTTGCTCCCAATACAGGAGGCCTGGCTTCGATCCCTGGTCAGGGAACTAGATCCTACATACTGCAGCTAAGACATGGTGCAACCAAATAAATAAATAATTTTTTTTAAAGTGTTTCTTCAAGAGGGTGATGTATGTATAATTATGGCTGATTTGCATTGCTGTATGGTAGAAACCAACACAACATTGCAAAGCAATCTTCCCCCGATGAAAAATAAATCAAAAAAAAAGAAGTATCCTTTTTCTTTAAAAAAAAAGGTTTGTACAGATGCAGTGGGGATATAAGGAAGGAAACAAATAATTTAACTTGAGACCAGAAGTGGTCTAGAAGAATTTTCAGACACAGTGATATCTGTGCTGAGTCTTGAAAGACAAGAAACATTCAAACAATCAAACCGATGATAGTCATTCCAGGCAAAAGAAAGAACCATAAGCAAACATAAAGATAGAAGTACTGAGAAAGCATGGCATATTTAAGGATCTGAAGTATTTCTGTGTGATTTGCTCAAATGAGGAGGAAGAGTAATCAGGAAGACCCTAAATTATGAAGGACTCTAGTTCAGCTGGTAAAGAATCCACCTGCAATGCAGGAGACCCCAGTTTGATTCCTGTTGTCGGGAAGATCCCCTGGAGAAGGGATAGGCTGCCCACTCCAGTACTCATGGGCTTCCTTGGTGGCTCAGATAGTAAAGAAACAGCCTGCAATGCGGGAGACCTGGGTTTGAACCCTGGGTTGGGAAGATCCCATGGAGAAGGGAATGGCTTCCCACGCCAGTATTCTTGCCTGGAGAATTCCATGGACAGAGGAGCCTGGCAGGCTATATAGTCCATGCGGTCACAAAGAGTGGGACACGACTGAGGGACTTCAGCTTTTTCAAGAGTCTTACTAAGGCCTTTGTCCTTTATCCTGTACCTCATATGGTGGGTTTTTTTCTTTTTTCATTTATTTTTATTAGTTGGAGGCTAATTACCCCACAATATTGTAGTGGGTTTTGTCATACACTGATGGGTTTTAAGTGAGAGAGACATGATAATATTGTGTTTTAGGAATTGGCCATGGCAGAGGAGTTTAATTCGGACCCTTATAGCTATTTATGTTGAGTTCAGCTAGCAGTAGAGAGGCAGTGATACTCTATGGCTGCTTCTTAGGAATGAGGCATTCGGTTTCACCAAGCAATCCCTGTTCCAGGAGGAGATGCATGCCAACTTCTCGCTTGACTCACCCAGAATCCTGTGTTCAGCTTTGGTGCTGTTGACAGTGGTAACCATCACATTTGCTAAAAGAAATAGTGTGGAAACTGTGGTAGCAGCAATAGCATTGGTAGCCCAGCAGTTGCTACCTAATATACCAGAGGCAGTGGTACCCAACCAAGTGAAGAGATACCTGGAAGATAGAGCAATATTATTCCTGGCTCCTGACACAGAGGTTGTTTAAGTGCCTCCGACTGGCATCATTAGGCTTCGTGAACTGCTTAATCTTTTTGCCAAGGAGTGGTAGTGAAGATAGAAGATATTTTTGTAATTAATGTATGCTTAAACTTATACTGTTAGGTTTATAACCCTTATTGTATTATCCTCCATATCTGACTATAAGCTGATTATACATTGAATGAGGTTGTACATCTTAGGGCCTAACAGGAAAAGAAAGAAACAGGCCTGGGTTTGAGTGTCTTTCTCTGCTTCATGGCTAAATAATTCATAACCCTCTGAACTCTTAGTGTCCCAATCTGTATAATGGAGATGATAATGCCTTCCTGATGATAAAATGCCTTCCTGATAGGGTAACTGTGAAAATTAAAGATGTATGGAAGTACTCACCATGTTCTTAGCACAAAGTAGATTCTCTTGTACTAGCTTCCCTTCTTTCACTTCTATTGTAGGTTATCCTGTGTATTTGTTTTTCCAAAGGTTGCTTTTCACTTTGCCTTAAGGTTGAAATCCTCCCTACTCCTCCCCTGTCCACCATGGACCATAAACCATTTCCCTCTGTGCCCTCTGTTATGTGCTATGGCCTTTGGATAATATAAGAAGGTATGGAAGTTGGCAGCTTTGACAACAGTGAAATTTTGACCAAAGGAAATAAACCAATACTTACGTTATACAAGATACGCAAATTGTCAGTGAAATGAAAAGGTAAAATAGGTTTAGCCTTAAAAGCTAAGTTTTAAGTCCTCTTAGATAAAGCTGAGAACCCTGCCGCTTAACCTCTTATCTTCTTACAATCCTTCAACAGGACGTCATTGACTTAACTAGAGAAACCAGACCAAGGGCAAAGGATCGCAGTGGACTCTGTGTGATTGACCTGACAGGATCTGAAGAAGAAAATAGACCTATTGCTACTCTTGACTTGACTCTAGAACCTGTTGCTCCTTCCCAGAAAGAGCCAGCCAGTCTTCAAGCATGTGCCAGCCTCTCCAGCAAAGAGATAACAGAAGGGTGGATGGACAGAAGCTCTAGGCCTGCAGCACGGAGAATCATCAACAGTGATCCTGTGGATTTGGACCTTTTGGAAGAAACTGCATTCGAAGGTCCCCAGCTGCCCATGTCTACCAGTGGGGACTCTTTTTACCCAGTAGAGCCAAACTGTAGCTCAACCATATTCAAAGGTGACCTCAGCTTCTTGGCAAACCTACAACCCTCTTCAAATATTCACTCCCTCCCCCAAACCAGCAATAGTAGTAGCAGTAGCAATCAAAGGATAGCCCTGCCATGCCCACAGCAAGATGTGCCATACCCACCACAAGCCTTGCCATGCCCACTGCGAGCCTCACCGTGTCCACCTCGAGCCTCCTCATGCCCACCGCGAGCCTTGTCATGCCCATCACAAACCATGCAGGGCCAGCTACAAACTTTCCCTCGCCTGCCTCAAGAAGAGCCATGTCCTCCTCAAGACATGCCCTGCCCTCAGAACGTGCCAGGCCCCCAGCAGGATATGCCAGGTCCACCTCATGATTCATCATGGCATCCTCAGCGCTCAGCAAGCCCACCTCAACACTCACTGGGCCTACCTCAAGATGTACCAGGTCCACCTCAGAATACATCATGTCTGGAAGATGTGGCCCATCTGCAGGACATGCCACAGTCCCTGGGAGACATGCCACAGACACCACAAGATACGCCGCAGTCATCAGGAGACATGCCGCAGTCACCAAGAGACATGCCCCCGTCCCTGGTCAGCATGCTACAGCCTCCAGCAGATACGTCGCAGTCACCCGTCAACACACCACCATCACCAGGACATGCGCCAGCGTCACCAGGAGATGCACCACCGTCACTAGCAAGTGTACTACATTCATCTAGAGACGTCGCACGCTTATCCGGAAACGTGCTGCATTCACCTGGGGACATGTCATGCTTGTTGGAAGACATGCCACCCACAGTTGGACCTCATTTACCAAAAATCAGGCCTGCCTCTCCCCAGAACCACATACAGAACCATGACGCCCCTATGGATGTCTCGGCTCCATCCTCTCCAAGCTCCTCTCCCAGCCCACAGTCCCCAGAGTTTGAGACTTCCTTAGAGAAAGTTCCTTGGATCTCTGCCACAGAAAATCCAGCCAGAAAAGAGAGATCACTGTCAGAGCCTGTCAACCCCGGGTGTGCCCTGATGCAGGCACAGATACCGCAAGGCGGGTTGTACAACAGACCGTGCCTACATAGACTGAAGTACTTCTTACGCCCTCCGGTGCATCACCTCTTCTTCCAGACACTAATACCAGATAAAGACACAAGAGAGGTGAGCTAACATGCCTTCCCTTGGGGATCAAGTGTCCTTTGTATAGGCCTTGTATATGCTCAAGGGGGTCCACACATGACAGAACAGGATCTGTTGAGTTTCACATTTTTATCTTTCTCCCGTTTGTGGGACCATCCCATGTAGAATCAGGTCCGGGTTCAAACTCAGCCTCACACTTAGAAACCAGCACTGGAGACATCACTTTGTTGTAGTTCAGTCGCTAAGTCATGTCTGAACTTTGTGACCCTACGGACTACAGCGCCAGGCTCCTCTGTCCTCCACTATCTCCCGAAGTTTGTTCAGATTCATATCCATTGAGTAGGTGATGCTGTCTAACCATCTCATCCTCTGGTGCCCCTTCTCCTTCTGCCTTCAATCTTTCCCAGCATCAGGGTCTTTTCCAATGAGTCAGCTCTTCGCATCAGGTGGCCAAAGTATTGGGAGTTTCAGCTTCAGCATCAGTCCTTCTAAAGAATATTCAGGACTGATTTCCTTTAGGATTGACTGGTTTGATCTCCTTGCAGTCCAAGGGACTTTCAAGAATCTTCTCCAACACCACAGTTCAAAAGCATCAATTCTTTAGTGCTCAGCTTTCTTTGTGATCCAACTCTCACATCCATACATGACCACTGGAAAAACCATAGCTTTGACTAGACAGACCTTTGTGGGCAAAGTAATGTCTCTGCTTTTTAATATGCTGTCTAGGTTGGTCATAACTTTTCTTCCAAGGAGCAGGCGTCTTTTAATTCCATGGCTGCAGTCACCATCTGCAGTGATTTTGGATCCCAAGAATATTAAGTCTGTCACTGTTTCCATTCTTTCCCAGTCTATCTGCCATGAAGTGATGGGACCAAATGCCATGATTGTAGTTTTTTGAGTTTTGGGTCTTAAGCCAGTCATTAGAAAGTTTAGTTGCTCAGTCATGTCCAACTCTTTGCTACCCCATGGACAGTAGCCTGCCAGGCTCCTCTGTCCATGGGATTTTCCAGGCAAGAGTACTGGAGTGGGTTGCCATTCCCTTCTCCAGAGGATCTCTCCGACCCAGGGATCGAACTCGGGTCTCCACATTGTAGGCAGATGCTTTACCATCTGAGCCACCAGGAAAGTCAAGCCAGTCATTAGGGAACTGCAAAAAAAAAAAAAAAAATCACATCTGCTAGGATGGCTCTAATAATATTTTTATTGAAATATAGTTGGTTTACAATATCATGTTAGTTTCAAGTGTATAGCAAAGTGAGTCCATTATTTTTTCAGATTATATTCCATTATAGGTTTTCACAAGATATTGAATATAATCCCCTATATAGGGGTTTCTATGTGGAACCCCTAAAAGCTGGTTTCTAAGCTGTTTGGTAGATTCGCCCAGTGCCTTCTTAGCCAGGCTGTGTGCTGCCACTTGCCAGCAATCAGCCTGAATTCCTGAGTCTCTTTTTCTTTAGCTCTGAAATGGGCCATAGCACCTGTATCATGTCATTGTTTGGCTTAAAGGTAGACACACAGAAGCATGAAGCAACCTTTCCACGTTTATAGAAATGCTCTATAAATAGTCATTCCCCTTAAGGATAAGGGCTTTAGAACAATTTATAAACTTTATCTAAAATTTGTAGAGGTCCCCATTTGTAGGCAAGTAATGAATAATACAGTTTCAAGATCATAAAGTGCATCACACATAAAATAGTCACCAAAGCAAGATTTTCGTTCTTCTCTTGCTCTTAATTCTTATTGCGTGCTATTTACAGTGTTGGTGCCTCAGCAGTGAGGTCAGAGGAGTTACACTCAGGTGGCTTGAGACATAAGAAAGCTAGCTGGATGTCCTTCCTCCAAAACGCTAACTGCCCTGTGCCTAGAAGGGCAGCTCTAGCCATCACTGTTTTACTGTCACACGTAAGCGGTCACAATTTTGTCTAGTTGGTGTTTCAAAATTAATGCTTATTCTCAGGTTTTGAATAATGCTTGCTTCCTTAGTATAAAACATCTAAAGATATACAGTATTAAAAAATACTTACCCACATGATGCTATCAGTTGGCATTTATTAATATTAATAGTTGGGTATATTTCCTTCCTTTTGGCCTTTCTGTAGGCACTTTAAATTTTTTAATAATTGAGGATTTTAACAAAAATATAGTTATTATTTTTGTCTTTGTTGTTTATAGAGAGTATGAATGTAGAGGGTAGCACCATATGAAACCAACTTCTGTTGCATGACAAGGGCTTTCTCTCTAAATCTGTTTCCTTATGTATGAAATAGGAATAATAATAGTGTGTATTTCTTAGAGTTGTAAGAATTAAGTGAGAATAAGTTAGATGTTAAAAAGATTGTTATTATAATTATTGTTATTCTATTCCTATATCAGTGTTTTTAGCATTTGCTTTTCTTCTGATTATTTGTCTATTACAGAAAAATTGAAAAATACAAAGGTACATACAGAGGAAAAAGCATCCATCATTTCACCACCTAGACAATGGAAAGTTTTTTCACACATTCTCAGTCTTTATATATGTACTGTTTGGGGGTAGGGGCAGAGGGTGAAGCAGCTTAATATTTACTGTTGACTCAACAAAATGAAATTCTTCTAATAGTAAAACATATTTAAAACATCTTTCTTCATCTTTTTGTTTCAGTATCTGATATAGTATCATAACTGCCCCTGAATATCTTACCACCCCCACTTCAAAATCAACTTAGGTTAGCTCTTGATTCCTGTACTTTGCTTTCTATGCTATATTTTAACACAGATGAAGTCATGTTTACGTGTAGAACTTTGAATTCTTATTTAACTTAATATAAGCATTTCCCATATCATTAGAAGTTTTTTAGATAAGGCTTTCCGATCTCAGTTTTTCTAATTATGAATATTTCAAATGCTGTCTTCAACTTATTCTAGAACCTCTTGTGTTTTTGTCTATAGAAACCTATCCTAATTTATTAATTTTTTTATTTCTACAGAACAAGGGTCAAAAATTAGAACCTATCCCTCATCGAAGATTAAGGATGGTAGCAAACACCATTGAAGAAAACTTCCCCTTGGGGACTGTGCAGTTTCTGATGGACTTTGTATCACCCCAGCACTACCCGCCCCGAGAAATTGTGGCTCACATCATCCAGAAAATCCTGCTCAGTGGCTCTGAGACTGTGGATGTTCTGAAGGAGGCCTACATGCTTCTCATGAAAATTCAACAGTATGGACCTTGGCTGTTGGCAAATCTTTTAGGGAACCTGGACTCAGGGCACAATTTTCTCTTGCCTAAGATTTATTCAACTAAAACATTAGAGAGGGTGACAGTATATTAATATTATTTGGATTGCAAGTGACAGGAAACTCGATTCAAACTGGCTTTAACAAATGATAAAAGAGAATTTAATGACACATGTTATTAAAAACCTAGAAACCTAGCAGTAAGATGTGACTTAATTCAGCTCCAATATGGTTACCAGTATCCATTTTTCAGCTTTACTTTGCTTCTCTTTCTAGGCTTCATATGGTGGCTTTCTCAGACACTCTTAATACAAGAGAGCATCCACTTCTTTTATAATCACACGAGAGTTCTGAAATTGAGTCTTACAGGTTTTAATTGGCATAACATAAGACATGAGTCTATCTTTGAGCCAGTCATGTGAACTGTGGGACAGAATATCATGATTAGCTCAAGATGCTTCTTGGGCTTCATCCCAGGGTCCTGTTGGGTGAAAGCCACTGGGCTAAGAGTAATAAAGAGCTGATTTCTTCAAGGCAAAGTTGGAGTGCTAATGCCTCCCAAAAGAGAAGTAGATACTAGGTAGCCAGAAAAAAAAAATGAAGTTCCACTTCCCCCAGATGACATGGGTGGGCAAGAGCACTGAGGATAGGAAGAGGCCTCTCGCTTCTGTCGTCTTCTGTCACTTCTGTCATCTTCTATCGCTTCTGTTGTCTTCTATCGCTTCTGTTGTCTTCTATCGCTTCTGTTGTCTTCTATCGCGTCTGTTCTCTTCTATCACTTCTATCGCTTCTGTCGTCTCCTATCGCTTCTGCTGTCTTCTATCGTCTGTGGTCTTCTATCGCATCTGTCGTCTTCTGTTGTCTTCTATCGCGTCTGTTGTCTTCTATCACTTCTATCGCGTCTGTTGTCTTCTATCCCTTCTGCTGTCTTCTATCGTCTGTTGTCTTCTATCGCGTCTGTCGTCTTCTGTTGTCTTCTATCGCGTCTGTTGTCTCCTATCGCTTCTGCTGTCTTCTATCGTCTGCTGTCTTCTATCGCGTCTGTCGTCTTCTGTTGTCTTCTATCGCGTCTGTTCTCTTCTATCACTTCTATCGCTTCTGTCGTCTCCTATCGCTTCTGCTGTCTTCTATCGTCTGTTGTCTTCTATCGCGTCTGTCGTCTTCTGTTGTCTTCTATCGCGTCTGTCGTCTTCTGTTGTCTTCTATCGCGTCTGTTGTCTTCTATCACTTCTATCGCGTCTGTTGTCTCCTATCGCTTCTGCTGTCTTCTATCGTCTGTTGTCTTCTATCGCGTCTGTCGTCTTCTGTTGTCTTCTATCGCGTCTGTTGTCTCCTATTGCTTCTGCTGTCTTCTATCGTCTGTTGTCTTCTATCGCGTCTGTCGTCTTCTGTTGTCTTCTATCGCTTCTGTCGTCTCCTATCGCTTCTGCTGTCTTCTATCGTCTGTTGTCTTCTATCGCGTCTGTCGTCTTCTGTTGTCTTCTGTCACGTCTGTTGTCTTCTATCAGTTCTATCGCGTCTGTTGTCTTCTATCGCTTCTGCTGTCTTCTATCGTCTGTTGTCTTCTATCGCGTCTGTCGTCTTCTGTTGTCTTCTATCGCTTCTGTCGTCTCCTATCGCTTCTGCTGTCTTCTATCGTCTGTTGTCTTCTATCGCGTCTGTCGTCTTCTGTTGTCTTCTATCGCGTCTGTTGTCTTCTATCACTTCTATCGCGTCTGTCGTCTTCTATCGCTTCTGCTGTCTTCTATCGTCTGTTGTCTTCTATCGCGTCTGTCGTCTTCTGTTGTCTTCTATCGCGTCTGTTCTCTTCTATCACTTCTATCGCTTCTGTCGTCTCCTATCGCTTCTGCTGTCTTCTATCGTCTGTTGTCTTCTATCGCGTCTGTCGTCTTCTGTTGTCTTCTATCGTGTCTGTTGTCTTCTATCACTTTTATCGCTTCTGTTGTTTTCTATTGCTTCTGTTGTTTTCTATCGTCTGCTGTCTTCTATCGTGTCTGTCGTCTTCTGTTGTCTTCTATCGCTTCTGTCGTCTCCTATCGCTTCTGTCATCGTCTGTCGTCTTCTATCACTTCTACTGTCCTCCAGATCCCATCCTTCCTTCCACTAAAATCTCCAGAATCCTAACTGCTGTCACTTGACTTTCAGGCTACATCCAGCTAATGCCAAGACAGTGGAGTGGGACTGGAAGCTGCTCGCTTATGTCATGGAGGAAGAGGTAACAACAATTTGCATGCAGAAATCTTTTGCACAGGTAGTTTTAACTAGAAGCAAAAGTGAAAGTAAATCTGGTAGTACGGTCTTTGCCATTATTCCTTCCTTTTACCTTTTACTCCCCTGATCCAGACCAAAATATTTCTATTGAAATGGAATGTGCTGCCTTCCAATTCAGGATTGAATATACTCACTTATCCCGCCCCTTCTTAAGATTTCACTTAAAATAACAGTAAATGAATAGAAGAAGTTATGAACCTATGGCACTGAAAATAAGGGGAAAGACAAAAGATTTGAATGAAGACTGGAAAAGCTAAAGGAAATACAAAAGTGATGACTGATGAAGCCAGGCAACAAAAGCTACAGGCTAGAACACAGGTTTGCCAAGGAGGAAGGAAGTCTGCCCTTTAGAACAGAGAATTTTTGAACTTCTTATATTGGGCTTCCCTGGTGGCTCAGAGGATAAAACATCTGCCTGCAGTGCGGGAGACCCAGGTTCGATCCCTGGGTTGGGAAGATCCCCTGGAGAAGGAAATGGCACCCCACTCCAGTATTCTTGCCTGGAGAATCCCATGGACAGAGGAGCCTGGTGGGCTGCAGTCCATGGGATCACAAAGAGTCAGACACGACTTCACTTTCACTTTCTTTCAGGGTAGAGTTGGTGCTGCAGAAAAAAGTCTACATTCTGACCTTTAGGGATCCCTGAGCTTAATTTGCCAGCTTTCTGTCTACTTACCCAAAAGAACATGGATGGAACAAATTATTATCAATTTAGAATTCTGTAGTCAGCCAAGCTATTGATCAAGTGTGAGGGTGGAATAAAGACATTTCCAGACATGTACAAGCTTGAAAAAATATTCATACACCCCATTTCTTAGGTTACTTGAAGATATGCATACAAAGGATAGAGGAGAAATCAAAAAAGGAAGAGGCACAGGATCCAAAGGACACTGGACCTAATCCAGAAGAATAAGAAAGCGAAGTCCTGAGATTACCACAAATAGTAGACCTAAAGAGTCACTCCAGATTGGAGCAAAAAAAACACAGGGCTTTAAGAAAGGATGATGTGGGAAACACCACCAAGATGGTAGACGAGGACACTCCAGGCCCTTGTTCCCCAATGGAGACACCAACTTAACAACAATATACGGACCGGAATACCTTTGTGGAAACTCCAGAAACCAGTTGAGAAGTTGCAGTGCGCAGGCCAGAGCACAGCCAAGAAGGGGCTCCACTGAAAGGAGTAGGACAGTTTTTGGTGTTTCTGTGTGTCCATGCGCCTCCCTACCCAGCCCAGCACAGTGCGACTGGGAGGAAGCCTCCCATACCCTTGGGACGCAAACCGAGGAGAGAACGTCAAGTCCCGTGTTCTGACTTGTCATGGGGATAGTTTTTGTCTCACCTGACTCAGAACACTATTGAAAACCCTGGCTTGGTTTTCTGGCTGAAAAGAAAGGTGAGCACTGCAGCATTTTGGAGCTTCAGAGAGTATGCATTTCCATAAACAGGTACTGGGGGAACAAGAGACTGTGGGCTCTTGAGAAGAAACAAGGGCAAGCTGCTTGGGGAGTTAAGACAGATAAAAGCACACACACAGCTCAGAGAAAACACATCTCCAGAAAAGTTCTGAGAGCGCTAAGGATCTTTAGCCAGACTGATTGTTAAGGGCCCTGCCCTGCATGAACTCAATGCATAAGGACTGGGAAAGTTGGTTCTTTTTCCAAATGTTTAAATCTCAAAAGAGCATTACAGGGCACACAAAGAAACAGGGAAGTGTGGCCCAATCAAAAGAATGAAATAAAGTTCCAGAAAGTGACCCTAAAGAAATGCAAATCTCCGATGCTCAAGGAGAGCAGAACACAAAACAGAACACAAACAAAATGAAGCAGGAAAATGATGCATGGACAAAATGCAAATATTAAATTTTTAAACTGTAGATAATCATATTCTGGACCTGAAAAGTATAATAACTGAATTGAAAAATTCACTAGAGGAGTTCAACAACAGTCTTGATCAGGCAGGAGGAAAAAATATCAGTGAACATGAAGAAAGGTCTTTGAAATCATTGAGACAGAGGAGCAAAAAGAAAACAGTGAAGAAAATTGAGGAGCACCTGAGGAACTATGGGGCGTCATTAAACGGGCCACATATACATTACAGGAGTTCCAGAGAAGGAAAAGAGAAGGGGGCAGAGAGCTTAACGACCAAAAAACTTCCCAAATCTGAGGAAAGAAATAGACTTACAAATTCAAGAAGGTTAACACCAACAAGGATAAACCAAAGAGATTCACACCAAGAAACGTTATAATCAAACTGTCAAAAGTCAGACTTAAAAGCAGCAAGGAAGAAGTGAATTATCACATACGAGTGAGTTTGTGTAAGTCTCTCAGCAAATTCTCAGTGAAGCCATGTAGGTCAGAAGGTGATGGGATGATGTATTCAAAGTTCTAAAAGAAAAAAGCTGTCAACCAAGAATAGCATATCTGGCAAAACTTGCCTTCAAGACATGAGTGAGCATCTGGAGAGAAGTGACACATCAATACAAGATCCTCAGTAAGATTTCTCATCGGAAATGAGGCTAGTAGGCAGTGGGGTGATACACTCCTGTATCCAACAAAACTGTCCCTCAGAAATGAGGGTGAGGTAAAGATACTCCCAGATAAACAAACGCTGAGGGAATTCATTCCCACTAGTCCTGCCTAGCAGGAAACACTGAAAGAAGTCCTGCAGGGTAAAATGAAACACTAAACAGTAACTTGAAGACATATGAAGAAATAGATGTCAGTAAAGATAAATACATGGGCAATTATAAAAACTATTGTGACAGTGATTTGTAACTCCACATTGGTTTTCTATAATGTATTAATTGACTGATACATATTTAAATTATTAATCTAAAAGCTAGTGTTATTTAACTTTGTAACTCCACATTGTGTTTTCTACATAATTTGAAAGATTGAAAAGAACCAGAAAGAATTATTGGACCTCCCTGGTGGTCCAGTGGTTAAGAATCTGCCTGCCAATGAAGGGCATGCGGGTTCCATCCCTGGGCTGGGAAGACTCCACATGCCATGGGGCAGATGAGCCCCTGTGTCACAACTGCTGAGCCCACGCTCTAGAGCCTGCAAGCCATAGCTACTGAAGCCCGTGTGCCCTGGAGCCCCTGCTCTGCAACAGAAGAAGTCGTCACCAAAAGAGAAGCCCATGCGTCAAAACTAGAGAGTAGCCCCCACTTGCAGCAACTGGAGAAAGCCTGAGCACAGCAGTGAAGACCCAGGGCAGCCAAAACTAAATAAATAAACCAAAAATGTTTTAAAGAATTATTAGTTTATTTTTGGTCACACAATGTAGTTCTGTGACTTTAACTAAAACAGGTGGGAACACAGCCATAAAGACCGGAGCTTTTGTGTGTTATTGAAGTGAACCTAGTATAAATTCAAAGTATTATAATTTTAGAATGTTAAATGTAATCCCCATGGTAACCACAAGGACACTAGCTATAGAATGTACAGAGAAGGCAGTTAGAGAAGAATGTAAGCATTTCATTACCCAAAAAATCAACTAAAGACAAAAGATAGTGATGCAGGAAATGAGGGACCAAAAAGCTGTAAGGCCTTTAGAAAACAAATAGAACAAGGCCAGAATTAAGTCTCTCTTCATCAGTAAAAGGAAACCAACAAATTGTGCATGCCTGCCTGGCTTTGGTAAGGTTATGTGAAGGTTATGGTTATGTAGGTATGGTTATGTAGGTAAGGTTATGGAAGGTAAGGTTATGTCCTCATGTGAATCATGAGGACACTGAGACTCAGAGCAGTAAGTTAGATAAGGAATGGGGCTGAGTTTCAAAGAAATACATGAGGTCTCTGCATCACCAAAGCCCATGCTCTTTACCTGCATTAGCTGGGCTTCAGCAATTAGGATCATTTCACCTGTAACAAAAAACTCATCTCAGCATTGCTTAAACAATAGACTGTACATCAGCTCATGTTGCTAGAAGTTTAGCAGTGGGATAAAGATCATGGTGGTTTGATCTAGCAGCTTAGCAGTCATTTTTCTGTCTGTCTCTCCAGATATACACAGCTTGGGGGCTATCCTGAGCCCGGGGTTCATCACTGAGGTTCAGTGAGAGAAAGAGACTGACTTTTCAAGCTCTAGGATTGCCCCGCTTGCCCTCTTTTGTAATAGCCTAGGCTGCTGCTCTCTCCCACAAGCCTCTCTTTTAGACACAGACACACTTGCTGACTCATGCATGCTCCCCTGACTTAGTGTTTGTGGGGGCCCAATGGTGTGTCATCCAGGACAGAGGAAATTCTTGCTTCTCGCTTTTTCTCCCCCAGGGACAAAACCTGCCCGGGCGAGTCTTCTTTCTGCGTTACGTCGTACAGACCCTGGAAGATGATTTCCAGCAGATCCTGAGGAGGCAGCGACAGCACCTGCAGCAAGCCATTGCAAGCACCGTGCTGTCCTGCGACAAGCAGCCCCACAATGTCAGGTAAGCAGCGTCTGCAGCCTGGGGCGACAGGCCGTCCAGTCCCGAGAGCGCAGCGGGCGGCTGAGACTGTCCAGTGACTAGATAATGTAACAGGGGTGGTTATCATTACTATGAAAGTGAAGTGTGAGCCGCTCAATCCTGTCTGACTCTTTGCAACCCCATGGACTCTAGCCCACCAGGCTCCTCTGTCCATGGAATTCTCCAGGTAGGAATACTGGAGTGGGTAGCCATTCCCTTCTCCAGGGGATCTTCCCGACCCAGGGATCAAACCCAGGTCTCCTGCATCGCAGGCAGATATAGACAGTCCTAGGAAAAAAAGTCTGTGTACCAACTGTGTGTCAGATGCCATAACTTGTGTGGTTTTTCCTCCTGAGACCATCAGACTTCCTTTAATCTATTTCAGTATTGTTCAGACAGCCTCATGAGATACCGGGAAAACATGAACTTGTGTAAAACTTCACAACTGCTACAAGCCTAAATTTATTTCCACCCCCCTGAGTAACTCAGGATAAGCTTCATTTGTCACTGCTACTTTCTGAGAAGTCTTTTATGATAATAGGTTACATGGAACAAGATACAATCAGGTAGCAAACGTGGTTTTTTTTTTTTTCTGTAAAATCAGGGCTAAAGCTTCTGGAAGCTTCAGAGTGGGAAACTACCATATCCTTATAAAAGTGGGGGGAAATGTGGCTTCTAGGGTAGGGATCTCAGACTAGAATTTTCATCCTGGAACTACCCCCTTCTTTTGCTTCTTTTAGAAATGGTTCTCTTCAGCATTCCTTTTTTCAAAACATCACTGAGATTTTTTCAGTCATATATACATTCTCATATGTTCTTGCATATTTGTTAAGAATAGTTTTCACAGGCCAATATGGGATATTGACTATTATAATTCCTTTAATTAAAAAGGAAGGACATTTCATTATGTTTTTGAGTATCAATCAGCTGGGAAAATTGAGGGCAGAAGGAAAAGAGGGCATCAAAGCAGGAGATGGCTGGATGGCTTCACCGATGCAATGGACATGAACTTGGGCAAATTTTGGGAGATGATGAGGGCTAGGGACGCCTGGTGTGCTGCAGCCCATGGGGTCTCAAAGAGTCAGACACGACTGGGCAGCTGAGCAATAACGACAATGGCTTTTTCTCCCTTAGTTTGCATGCTTCTATCCATTTCCATGGATGTGGCATTTTATGTAAAGTTTAAATGTTAATTATAGGGGGTAGAAAATCAGTAAGTAGAGAAACTACAGAGAGCACAGGATAGTGTAATTGGGTGTAAAATTGAAAAACAACAATTTAAATAGTGACAGCAGCTCTCCTGACCATCTTGCTTTATGAGCTTAGGCATTGAATTGGGAGATGGGAGACATGAACCCAACTCAATCCGTTAACAAGTTGCTGACTTTCATTTCCACCTTTCAGGGTGTAAGCCTCTCAGTATACCCAACAGTATGCTCTTGAGTTTAAGCATGGGAATTTATGACCTCTAAATGCAAATAAAATACACTATTTTGTGCTTAGTGAAAAAAGTCAATTCCAGCTGGAGGGAAAACAAGCTGTATTTGATTCAATAAAAAACTAAAACTAAATTGAAGTCGCTCAGTCACGTCCGACTCTTTGTGACCCTGTGGACTGTAGCCTACCAGGCTCCTCCGTCCATGGGATTCCCAGGCAAGAGTACTGGAGTGGGTTGACATTTCCTTCTCCAGGGAATCTTCTCGACCCAGGGATCAAACCTGGGTCTTGTGCATTGCAGGCAGACACTTTACCGTCTGAGCCACCAGGGAAGCCCTTTGATTCGATAAGAGATGGCTATTAGACTGAGGTTGTGGTCCATGGATATGTGCATATATTTATCAAAACATCAAATGATATAACTGTGCTATGACCTTTAGTTGTCAGAGAAGAAGCTATTCCTGGGTTGTAATCCTTAGCTTCGCGCAAATAAAATTTCTGTTTTCTGTCTTAAAATTAAAAAAAAACTCGTTAAACAAAAACCAGTGTGTAATTTATTTTATGTAAGTTATACCTCAAAGATAAGCTTTCAAAAGAGAGTGGTGGTAAGTCAGTCTCCATGTGACCCCTTAAGGGATTTTCTTTTCTTTTTAACTGTGCTTACAAAGAGTAATCTGGTTCTACACAATTTAAGAAATATAGTTGTCCCCAGATGACCTCACCCACAATTTTTCCTACAGGGGTAACTGCTTTCAACTCTTTCATTTAAGAGAGTCCTTGGATTTAACTTCTTCATGGCTGAATAACTTGCTTGTGTTGCTAATTATTGATGTTTCACTGTTCAGTTCAGTTCAGTCACTCAGTCGTGTCCGACTCTTTGCGACCCCGTGGACTGTAGCACGCCAGGTCTCCCTGTCTACCACCAATTCCCAGAGTTTACTCAAACTCATGTCCATTAAGTCAGTGATGCCATCCAACCGTCTCATCCTCTGTCATCCCCTTCTCTTCCCACCTTCAGTCTTTCCCAGCATCAGGATCTTTTCAAATGAGTCATTTCTTTGCATGAGGTGGCCAAAGTACTGGAGTTTCAGCTTCAACATCAGTCCTTCCAGTGAACACTCAGGACTGATCTCCTTTAGGATGGACTGGTTGGATCTCCTTGCAGTCCACTGTTAGCTATAATCTATTGACTCCCCACCTGAAAGATGAGGAGTTAGCTCTTTTTCCTCTCTCCCTCCTCGCACACACACACACACTTCCCAGCCCCCATACCATAATATAGCTATATCAGAATTCTGTTTAGATCAGTATGTGATGTTCTGATCACTATAACTGTGTGCTACTCAGAGTTGAGCCCAGTACTAAACTATGATTACTTTTCCTTCCACTCATAACTTTTTCTTTTCTGTAGAGTTAATAATTGCCTCATTTTTAGTTTCCTCCTATTCTTTTGCATATCAGAAGTCAGCCCCAAATTATCTGCCATTTGATTTAAATATCCTGTCAAGATGTTTGTTCACACTTACGAGGTTCTTCTTCTTGAAGGTCTGTTGTGGAGTACTTTGACCTCCTTTAACCTGGATTGGCTGTCCTCTTTGCCAAGTCTCTATCATAAATGTGAAATTCTCTTCACCTGTTCCCAGTGTTGGATATGTTTCATATCTTTTCTTTTTTGGTTTGCTCCCTTGTTTTGATGGATCAGTCTCCAGTAGCTTCTTAGAAAGGTATGTGGGAAGTAAAATTTTTGAGCTTTTATATGTCTGAAAATATCTTTATCTTCCACACATTGATTCATGTGAGTATAGATATTTAGGTTACAAACAACTTTTCTACAGAATATTAAAGGAAATTTTCCAAATTTTCCATTGTCTTCTAGCTTCTTGCTGTTAAGAAGCCATAGGCTACTCTGATTACTGATTCTTTGTATGTGCCTTGATTTTTTTCTCTGGATGTTTGCAGACTCTTCTTTTTGCCCAGTATACTTGTTTTAGGTCTATATTCATCTGTGATGCTGGGCATTCAGTGGGCCATTTCATATCCTTCATTTCTGGAAAATAGAGTTTTCATTGCTGTTACCATATTTTTAATTTCCAAGAGCTCTTTTAATTTTTCTTTAAGTGTTCCTTTTTAAAATTAATAAATAGGAATCTGTTCTTGTCTTTTTCTTTCATGGATCTGTGTCTTTTCATGTCTTTGATGTTACTAATGATAGCTTTTGTTTTTGTTATTTTTCTGTATAATGTCTGTTTATCCAAGTTGCTTTTTTGAGGCAAGAGGAGGGTTGGTTTGGGGTTTTTTCCTTTATCTCTTATGTTAGAATATGTCCATAGACGTCTGGAAAAATCTGGTGCTCTATTCATGTTTAAGGGCAACTCAAAAGCTGATGGAAGCTCTGAGTACAGGTGGGGACTTGTCATTTCTGAGTTTTCCTGCAGGTGGAACCGGCTTCTCATTTCTTAGAAAATACCTTGTCAGTGACTTTAGATCTTTCCTCTTGGGCTGGATGGGTTTTCCAGAAAAGACTTCAGATCTCCTCCATGAAGGATAGAGACCAGGATGCCAGGTTTTTGAAAGCAGGTGTGGGAAGATGGCAAGGATCTCTGCACTGAGCATGCGCAGTTTCACTTAATGCCCCTGCTTTTGCTTTGATGCCTTTTGTTTCCCAGCTGTGCCTGATATCCTAGTCCAGAGACCCTATTTATCTCTCCACAGAGTTAACCTGTAGTCTTCAGGGTTGGAAAAGATCTAGGACTCTAAAAGTTTCTTAAACAGATTATAAACCATTATATTTATTTTTTAATTTACCCTCTTTTATCCTAACTTCATGGAAACCTTGTACTGCCTTTTAAATAGGATTGAATAGGATTACTCTTCTCTGCTGGTGGCTTAGTATTCAGCTTCCTCAATTCTGCCAAGTCAGTTCAAATGTATCCCTTTGCCAAAGGTATAGAGTTAGTTTAAACATCATCTAAATATGACATTTGCCTTATTTACTTAGCTAATTGGTTACTCTGAATTTTGTAATCAGCATCTCTTACCCCCACCCCTTAAATCAAAGGATAGGACCTTGACAATTACCTACATCTAACCATCTATCCCAGGGATGGGGGAGCCTGGTGGGCTGCCGTCCATGGGGTTGCACAGGGTCAGACACCACTGAAGTGACTTAGCAGCAGCAGCAACCATCTATCCATCCTCTTATCACCCACTTTTGCACCTTTTTGCATCCAAAGTAATTGGCATCCCAAATATTCATCATTTCCCTTTCTTTTTTATGTAGTTTATTGCATCTGTATGTGTTCCTGTGAAGTATATATTTTTATTCTAGTTCCTTTTAGCTGTATATAAGAGAGTATCATGCTGTATATAATCAATTGGTACTTTTATTTCACTTAATATTATAGTGTACTAAAATTTGTCCATATTGTTACCTATCCACTGTAGCTTATTCATTTCCACTACTATATAATATTCTGTTTTGTGAAATACTCATTTTCCTTCCAACTTCCAGATTTTTACTGTTATTATCTGCCTTCCTTTTCTTCCCTTCTTTGTGGATTTTTAAAAAATTATTTACTATTAGTTAAATTTTAGAAGGCAACAAAAGTAGATGTGGACTGTATCAGAAGCTTTTATCTTACTAATGCTGAGAGCCTACACCCTGTACAAGGTATGACTGCACTGAACATACTATAAACTTTGGTTATTAGCCTAATAATAGAAAGCCAACGAGGTTGTCTAGTCCAACTTTCTGCCTTGTCAAGGAATGTTCCTGGTCAGGAAGCCACAGATAGTACTCTTTAACCTTGGAGATACCTTTCAATAATTCTAACTTAAAGAAAAATGTTGACATTTTACTTACCTTGTGTAACCTTCCTGCAATTAAATGTAGGGTTTCCATTAGACTTGTAAAATATTCAAAATAGCCTAAGTGCCCCTCTCTGTTGCCTTTAGGGAAATCTAGGTGTCTAGGAGTCCATGTTAAAGTTGCAGTTCTGAGCACCATAACAGTAAGACAGAAGTTTAAACTTTCTTTTTTATCTTTTTCTCCATTGCAGGGATGTCATCAAGTGGTTGATCAGAGCAGTAACTGAAGACAGATTAATCCAGCCCCCAAATGAGAATCAGACTTCTCCAGGAAAAGGAATCTTGAAGACCAGCAGTAGCCACCCTTCCTCCCAACCTAACCTGACAAAGAACGCCAATCAGCTGTAAGGAGCAGGCAGAAGCTATCTTCCCTGGAGCTCTGGGGTTTACCGTGTCGGAGACTAGCACCACTCTCTATGAGCAGTTTCCCCAAAATTAACAGCTCTTATGAAATAGGCTGATTCTTACTAAAAACTACCTTAGTTTGACTAAAGGCTAAGTTCCTAATTCCAGAGGTAAAAAAAAGCAGATGCTTTTCCCCTAGATGAGTAGGACTTCACTAAGTGAATTCACCAGCTGAAGTGGAACAAAAGCTGAACAACAGTGTGCCCCCTTCCTAGATTCCACAAGACGATACAGGATCACAGCCACTCACCGCTTCATCTGTCCACTGACAGATGAGGAGTCATGGGTAGTGGATATTCTAGCAGCCTCCAATCCTCAGGGGCCTGGGTCTGTCTCCTCCAGCCCTGGAAGAATAGCCGTTGAACCTGCAGGCTCCAGCAGGCTGTAGCAGCAATGGCTCAGACCAGATCAGGTCCCATTCTCTCAGACTGCACTGGAAAGAAATTCCTGGCATTTCTTTTACAGAACTGAAAGTGGTCTTGGCATTTTTGGGGAAATGCCAGGATTTTGTGGGCTGGAGCTGCCCTTGTACAAGTAACCTGCTCTTCTATGTCAATTATGTTTAAAAAGCCAGTTACGCTTGATATTTCAAATATAACATTTGTGCCTAAATTCACAGAGCTATAATTTAGTTGCACTGACCGGATTCTTATATAAATACTATGGATTTTAACTAATCTAGGAGACAGTCATATATCTAAAGGGAGAATGTTTTGGAACAATGAACCATTTGCTTGGGCAGAGTGGGGAACGTCCTAAAGTAGGAAAACAAGATTATGTCAGAACCCCAGTATATAGACCAAGAGAGAGGCAGACACTGCTCCCTAAGAGAAAGCTAATATAATAATAGTAATTATAAGTAGATATTAGAAAAATAAAATTAGAGCCCTCAAAAATCAATTTATCATGATCTTAACAACAGTAGGCACTGCTGTTTACCATTAACTAGTGCCTATATGCCAGGTCTCTTACTCAGCACAGCTTTCTGAAATAGGTGGCGTTATTTCCCCTTTTTTGAGATGAGAGAGTCTTGACTCAGAGCAGTTTAGTAATTTGTCAAATATTGAATAGCTTGTCATTGCAGAGCCAGAATCTGATCTGACTCTGGTCTACCTATTGTGTCCCTGGCTGCAGATTTTCTGCAAACAGAGCCCTTCTTTGCCTCACAAATAACAGTGCACATTAGAAAGTAATTAGCCTCCAACTAATAAAAATAATTGGGAAAAAAAAATAAATGAGACATTGGAAAGAAAAGCCTAGCTTCAGGCGAGGCTCACCTTCTGAGGGGTTGCTCAGATTCCTTCTTTCAGCCTGGGTCTCTCCCACAGTTAGGTCTGATGGGAGAGAGGGTCACTTTTCACCAGTTGAAATTCTGACACTGAACTTAGGGAAAGATTGTTGTAAAGGAACCAGTAACGGGAGAAAACTACGTATTAAATTTGTATTTTCTCCTATCAGAGAAATTCAGATAATTGTTAGTCATTCTGGACCTGTTTCTTCATCCGTAGAATATAGAGGCTTTAGGTTAGATATCCTTAAAGTTCTCTAGATCCTTAAGATTATATGTTCCTAGGGACTTCCTTGGCAGTCCAGTTGTTGGGATGCTATGCTTCCCAATGCAGGGGCAGATTGAGGAAGGTTCTAGGTTTGATCCCTGGTCAGGAAACTAAGATCCCACTTGCCTCATGGCATGGCCAAAATTTTTTAAAAAATAAATAGATAAGCAACTATATTTTTAAAAAGATTGTATGTTTCTATTTTTTAATTTAAAAGCAGCTTGCTTTTGCAGCGCAACCCCAGGTTCTGAGAGGTTGATAGTATGATCTGGCAAAAGGGATTCAGGTAGGTGAAATTGCTAATAAAAGCATGCTGATGCTTGAGTAGTTCTCCCTGACCTAGTGTGTGCTTTACGAGAGCCTTTAGTACACCGGCGGGTACCTCATCCCAGCCAGCAGGGACCCTCCCGCTCATTTGTGTTCTGTGTTCTGGACTCAGGATTGTATGCCAGCTCCAGAGGATGCTGTCTATTGCTGTCGAGGTGGACAGGACCCCCACATGCAGCTCCAATAAAATTGCCGAAATGATGTTTGGGTTTGTGCTGGACATTCCTGAGAGGAGTCAGAGGTGAGTCTTAGTTTTGTTTTGTTTTTTGATCTGGGAACATAATTTCAAAAGAAAATTCCAAACAGTAGTTAAATTAGGGAGAAAAAAGGTAGAGAAATAGTTCCTGTCTCTTTAAGCTTTTGAAAGAAATAGTTTCTCAACCAATTATTATTTGCAACTAAAGCATAATTTCTTAGGAAGAGGCAGGGTACCTTAAATGCAGCCTAAATTTCCCACTTTATCCATCTGTCTAATAACTTTATTTATCCTTCGAGTTTTCAGCTGTTAAGCACTACCATCTTCTCTGACCCTCAGCCATAGAGCCTGGTATAAATGTTTACTAAAGTCTTGCTGGGTGAAATAGGCCTGTCCGTCTGAGGGGAAGAAGAGTTGATCCAAGAATGAACACAGTTGTACCTGTAAAATGAGCCCAGTTATTAGGAATAAGGAATTCACTTTCTCTAAACATTAATGAGTGAAGCATTGCATTAGGAAGAGACAAAGAAATGAGAGTTGGCTAGGACCAGTGATTCCTCCTTTGAACCAGTAATTTTAGAACCCAAAGGAGGGAAAATAAGCTATCTTGACTGTAATTTCGTGAACAGTTGCTGGGACAGGACTCACCAGGGGAGAGCCGCCGTAGGCTGGCGACCCTTGAGGGAGTCTCTGTCAGCTCCTGTCTGCCTCCCACCCCACCCCTAAGCTCCCAGCTGGTGACCAAGACTACTCTTGTACATTTCTGGTTCCTCTGTTAGAAGAAAATGTCATTCCAAATAGAATTGTAGTAAAGATTTAGTTAAACTATCCTGCTAAGATTAAGACAAACATTTATTGGATCCATACAATGCACCAATCATTGTTACATTAATTATCCCATGTTTTTGTAAAGCTTTATAATGGTGTTCCCATTTAACAAATGAGAAAAATACTCTAAATAGTTAAATAACTAGCCAAAGTTTACATCGCTAATCAGATTTAGAATCCAGATTTAAACCTAGGACTTCCTAATTCCAAGGTCAGTTCAAAGAAGGCAGTACGTTACAGTGGTCAGCCAGAAGGAAGCATTCATAAATATCATGCTTGCTCTATCACTTCGTTAGTATTTCATTTGGATCCAGCTTCCATACTGTTTATTTATTTATGCCCAGATTTTAGTGAGAGATGGGAAATCTAAGGAGTAGGTAACTGTAAATAAATTTAAACTAAACATAGACAAAAATAGCTTAAATGAAACCTGGTCCTAATTTAAAACTTTTCAGGAAGGGAAAATTTGCAACCACCCCAAATTATACTAGAAGATACTTTATATGGCCTTACCTTTTAATCTTTTAAAGTTTATGTATAGTTAACATTCTGTTAAATGATATAAACTAATTTACATAGGTATCATTCCAAAGTTTTGACAAAAGTGTAACTTATGTAACCTATTATTTTCCAGTGACTCACTGATAGTGGTAGAAACCCTGAAGCCTTGCTGAATTCAGTTATTTTAGTAGGAATTTTTCTGTGATTTCCTTAGAGTTTTCTACCTACACAATATATTGTCTGCAAATAAAAAATTTAATCTCTTCCTTTCCAATCTGTATACCTTGTCCTTCTTTATCTTACCCTATTCCAAGGGCTGATACCTCTAATAGAATGTTGGAGAAGTGACAAGAACAGATATCCTTGCCTTATTCCTGATCTTAGAGGAAAAATATTCAGTCTTTGACCATTAAGTATAATATTAGCTGTGGATGTTTCATAGGTGCCCATTGTCAGATTGAGGAGGCCTCCTTCTTTGTCTAAGATATTCCGTGTTTTATGAAGAATAGGTATTTGAATATATAAAATGTATTTTGTTCATCTATTGAAATAATCATAGTTTTTCTTCCCTCATTCCATTGATATGATGAATTACATTGATTGATTTCTTCATATTATAACCAACCTTGCATTCCTGGAATAAAAAACCCTACTTGATTGTGATATATTATTTTTTTCTATTGACAGATTCAACTTGCTAATATTTTGTTAAGGGCTTTTTCATCTATGTTTACTAGAGATAGTAATTTTATTTTTGTATAATGTCCAACTTCACTTATAAAGAAATGTATATAAAAAATAAATGTAAATTAAAACTACACTGAGATACTATTTCCAACCTATACAAATAATAAAAATTTTAAAGTACTATAAAACACTCTGTTAGTGAAGGTTTGAGAAAGCAGGTAGGTGCCCATACCTTCCTGGTGGTAATGCAAAATGATACAAGCGTTATGGTCGGTGGGAGGCAGGGGTATGTGTGGTGGAATTTTACAATATCTAACAAAGCTAAATGTACATTACCTCTTGACCCAGAAAAATCATGTGTAGAAGTTTATCCTAAAGATACACATTTAACAATATGAAAATACATATGCAAAAGGATATTCACAACAGCATGTTTATAATTGCAAAATACTAGAAACAACCCAAATTCCCATACATAGGACAGTGGTTGAAAGTCTCTGGTACATCTACACAATGAAGATGTAGCTATAAAAAAGTAAATATTAAAATTAGGAGCAAAATTTTAATGAACTGTTTCCCAAAATATATTGTTAAGTAAACAAAGCAAAATACATAGAGTATGCATAATAAATATACATATAAGAATGAGAAATTTTTTAATATACATGATTATAATTGTAAAAAAAGAAACAAAGTTAAGATAAATGCAGACCCAATCAAATTGCTTACATATCGGGATAGATGGGCTGGAAAGGAGCTAGGGTGCCAGGCTGGAGTGATAATGACCTTAATAGTGGTATTGGTAGTATAGTCCTCCCTGAGTACACTTCTTTGTATAGTTATAACTTTTAGACTTTTAGAACCATGTTAATGTTTTATATACTAAAAAAAAAAATCAGTAAGGAAGTTGGAGGATAGCCTAACAAACAATACAAACAGACAGAAATTAACCTGTGTTTTAAATGAATTATTATTCAATTAAATGGGGCTGAGGGGAGAGAGTTGGGGGGAGGAAAAACCCAAGCAACTTTTTTTTCTTTACTTTTTATTTTTAAATAAAGATTCACAGGAAGTTGCAAAAACTAGTACGAGCGGTCCTCTATACCCTTCACTTTCTTTCCCTTAGTGATTACATCTTGCATAACTGTAACAATATGACAAAGAAGAAATTGACATTGGTATAATCTATAGCACATATTCAGATTTCACCCATTTCATCCAGATTGCACTCATCATATGTAGTTCTAAGCAGTTTTATCACATGTGTAGCTTCATATAATCACCAAGACAATCAACATATGCAGAACTGTTCCATCACCACAAAGATCCCTTGTACTACCCTTTTACGATAACTATTCATCTTCCCCAGCGCATCCAAGTAAGTTAAAATGCAGTATTTGACCAGCCCAGGATGGATGCATGAGACAAGTGCTCGGGCCTGGTGCACTGGGAAGACCCAAAGGAATCGGGTGGAGAGGGAGGTAGGAGGGGGGATCGGGATGGGGAATACTTGTAACTCCATGGCTGATTCATGTCAATGTATGACAAAACCCACTTCAATATTGTAAAGTAATTAGCCTCCAACTAATAAAATAAATGAAAAAAAAAAAAAAGTAGAGCCCCCCCCACCCCCCCCCCCAAAAAAACGCAGTATTTGGAGTAAATACCCTCAGGCTAAAGACAAACAAATGAAGTGTAAATAAATATTAAACTCTAGTTAGTAAATTTCTTATTCACAGGAAGTGTTAACCATTCAAACACTGTCTTATATGTATTCTAGGATTTACCACTTAAATGTAGTGTGGATAGTGAGAGCCAAGTTTCCCACTGTCAGAGGAGAGAGTTGCACATATGAAAAGGGGAGAGGATAGAAGGAACGCTGTGGTGCTGGGTTGGATTTGGAGGCATCAATATGAGCTTGTGGTTTCTAATAAATAGGTAGATACAGGAATAAATATAGATGTGTGAGCATTCATACATGTATTATGTGTGTGTATGTGTGGATTCGTACATTTCTTGCCTACCTCTACCCACCAAGAGAGCATAGGAACAGCTACACCCTAGGAGCAGTGCGCAGACCTTTGTTCCTAAATACTAGTTTACACTGAAAGGAACCAGAGTTTGTTAAGGAATGCCTGATTCCAGAGCTGAGATAATGTGTGAAATGAGCCTAGAACATCTTGATCCAAAAAGTGAGGAAATGTTCAAAGAATGTTCAGAACATGACAGAAGAAGCTTAAAGAGCTTCCACTGACTAAATCTGAGATAATTTGAGTGTCAAAATAAATATTGACAGTAAAAGACTATAAACTGTTGTGTAGAATAATAACCCATGATTCTAATACTGATAGGAAGGAAGAGAAGGGACTCTCTTCCTTATAGTAGAAAGCCAACTAATAAATATAAGAAGAAATGATGAATTCAGGGGGAAAATACCATTTGGCATCCATCATAATAAGAATTAATTCAGGTATGACCAGATACTAAAATGATGAAATTTTGTGGAGTACCAAAATATTTGCATAGTCTGAAAGTATATTCTCACAAGATATTAATTATGAAGTGAAAAATTACTATGGAGTCAAGTAATCAAAATTAACACCAGCAGTGGGGCAAACTGACATCATATGCTCCTTGATAGGATGCACAAAACATTTTCATAGTCCTCTTGCCGAAAAATGCATAACCTCCATCAAATCATGGATAAATATCAGAGAAATTCCCAATGAGAAATGTTCTACGAAAAAAACTGAACTGCACTTTTCCAAAATGTCAATGTCATAAAAGACAAAGCAAGAATGCGGAACTGTTCCAGACCAAAGGACACTGAAAAAAACAGGCAACTGTATGTGGTGCATAACCTGCGATTTTCTTTTGCTATTAATAGCAACATTAGGACAATGAAAAGAATCTGATTAAAGTCTACAGTTAATATAATACTGTTGCATTAAGACTAATTTTCTGATTTTTTTTTTTTTTGGTCATTGTACTTGGTTACTTTAGAAAATGTTCTTGTTTTTGACCTTTTATAACCCTACCCACTCCCCTCCCACCCCACCCCTGGCAACTACTTATCCATTTTCCATTTTTATAATTAGATCATTTCAAAGTATTATATAAGTGGAATCATACAGTAGGTAACCTTTTGGGATTGGCTTTTTCACTTAGCATAGATCTCTTGGGATTCATTCAGGTTGTGGTATCTTTTTATTGCTGAATAGTATTCCATAGTATGGGTATACCTTTGGTATTTTTTTTAAAACCATTTTACCCATTGAAGAATATCTGTGTTGCTTCCAATTTGGGGCTATTATGAATAAAGCTTTTATAAATATTCATGTACAATTTTTTGAATAAACATAAATCTTCATTTCTCTGGAATAAATGCCAAAGACTGCTATTTTTGCATTATATGTTGGTTGTTAGTTGCTCAGCTGTGTCTGACTCTTCGTGATCCAATGTACTATAGCCCACCAGGCTCCTCTGTCCATGGGATTCTCCCAGCAAGAATACTGGAGTAGGTTGCCATTCCCTTCTCCAGGGGATATTCCTGACCCAGGGATCAAACCTGAGTCTCCCACATTGCAGGCAGATTCTTTACCATCCACACTTGTGTGTGTGTGTGTTTGAGAGAGACCTTCATCCTGTTCCTGGCACAGAGCTCTTTTGGAGTTTTTTAAGTGATGAGAGTAATAAAGTTATCTTTTGTCCCATTAATGAGGTATCTCAGAAAACCACTTGGGGACCTGAAGGATGGGGGCCAGTTGCCAGGGGAACCATGTGATTAGAGAGCAGAACTTTCCGTTCCAGCTCTCCACTGCCCTCCCTCCTCCCGCTCCATCCCCTCCTCCCTGGAAGGGACAGGGGCTGGAGGTTGAGTTCAGTTACCAATGGTCACTGATTTAATCAGCCGTGCCTGTCTAATGCAGCTTCCTTGAAAACCCCAAAGGACTAGGTCCAGAGAGCTTCCAGGTTGGTAAATAGGTGGAGATTCTCTGTAGAGTGGTGTACCCAGAGAGCATGGAAGTGCCTCACCCTTTCCCCGTACCTTACACATCTCTTTCATTTGGCTGTTCTTGAGTTACACCTTTTATAATAAACTGGTAATCTAGTAAGCAAAGGGTTTATCTGAGTTCTGTAAGCCGCTGTAGCAGATTAATCAAAGCTCAGTGGGGGTCCTGGGAACCTTCCATCTGTAGCTGTGTTGTTCAGAAGCGCACAGCTTGACAACCTGGACTTTGGGTCGGCATCTAAAGAGGGAATGTGAGGGCAGCCGTGTAGACTGAGCCCTTACCCCGCGGATCTGACGCTGCGGTGAATGGTGTCAAAACTGCGTTAATCGCTTAGTGTCGTTGGAAAAAACACACATCAGATCCACAGTTACCATGTTTGGTGTTCTTTCTTTCTTTCTTGACTGTCCAAGTTCCATTTGGTATTATTTCTCTTCCATGTAAAGAACTTAACTTCTTTTAATATTTTTTATACTGCAAGTCTACTTGTAATGCATTCTTTGAGCTTTTGTTTATCTGAATTTGTTGTCTCACCTTCATATATGAATAGTGTTTTTACTTGATATAAATTCTAGACTGATAGGTATTTTTACTTATTTTAAAGATGTTCCGCTTTCTTCTGGCTTGCTCATGAGAAGTCATTAGAGCTTCTCACTGTTGTTCCCTTCTACGTCGTGTGCCCCTTTTCCCTCTGGCCGCTGCTTTTTTTTCCGTCTACTTGGTTATGGTAACTAGTTGTAGTCTCCATTATGTTTACCCTGCTTGGGGCTTATTGAGATTCTTGAATCTGTGAGTTGATATTTTTGATCAAATTTTGAAATATCTTGGGCATTTAAAAAAACTTTTTTGGCCTGAATTCTCATCATCTTCTGGGATTTCGAGTACATATATGCTAGGCTGTGTCTCACTGTTCCACAGAATATTACGACTCTGGTGTTTTCTACTATTGTTTTTTTGTTTGTTTTATTTTGTTTGACTTGTCTTTTTTTCTCTCTCTGTTTCACTTTGGATAGTCTTCATGCTCCTTGATCTTTTCTTTTCTTTTTTGTGCTGCCTAATTTGTTGTGAAGCCTATCTGATAGATTTTTTTTTTTTCATTTAGATATTATATCTTTCAGAACAAGAACTTCCATTTGGTTCATCCTTAGAGTGTCCATTTCTCTTTGCTGAGTCCCCATCTAGTCACTCATATATCTTGGTTAGTTGGTTGGTTGGTTAATCTTGAGCATATTTTTAACAGCTGTTCTAAAGTCCTTGTCTATTAATTCCAACATTTGTGTCATCAGACTGTTTCTATGGGCATTTTGATCCTGGTTATGGATTCATTTTCCTGTTTTTTCCCTCGTCTAATAACTTTTCATTGTATGCGTAACATTATGAATGGTCCGTTGTTGAGTCTGAAATTTGCTGACTTCCTTTAAAGAATATTGACTTTCATTCTGACAGACTGATTTCTTAGCAGATTAGCTTTCTCCTTTTGAAGCTTGTTTCTAGGACTTGTAAGGGTGTTCTAAAGCAGCCTTTCTTAAGAGACTAATGTTCTATAGCTTAGTCTTCTGGGGTTGCACCCGAATGGCCAACATGTTCAATGAGATTTCTCCTCTAGTTCATTGAAACCTCGTCTCTCTCAACACTGGGCACTTTCCTGAATCCCCGTTCATCTCACAGCCCTCACTAACTGTTCTATCCCAGGCTATCTCCCTGTCCATGTGCCGAGGGGGACCATTACAGATAATCCAGCCACCTCAGCTCCCCGGACCTCCAGTCTCTGCTCTGCCCAGCAGATCCACTGCTTTCTGTTTAGGACCCATACTTTCCTTGGCCTTAGTTAGAAAGTGCCCCCAGCAGGAAATCTGGTGTAAACATGGAGTTTACCACCTTTGTTTCCCTTTCTCTCAAGAACAATAGTCATTTATAGTAGTTTATCCAATGCCTGAAAATAGTTATTTCATATATTTTGTTCAGGTTTATAATTGTTGATAAAAGAGTAAATCTAACACCAGATATACTTGTTAAGGCTGGACCTGGAAGTTTAGCCTTCCTCTCTATCTTGTTTTTAAAATTTGAATTTGAATTGCTATAGATAATTGTACTTCCATTTCCTACTGTGTCCAACACATTAAAATTACTTTCTTGACCTTTGTATATTTCTGGGTTTGCCATCTTGGATTATAAAACCCAGGACAAATGCAGGCTCTGGAGTCAAAATTGGAAGAGAAAATACAGTTTGAAATTAAAAGTTATTGAATAGAACAACTGTCTGTGAAAGTCATACACTAAATGCAGAGTAGAAATTAGACTTTAAAAGAAATTGGAGAATATCTTATGAATGTAATAATTTGTCCTTTGTATTAAAGAAAATTTGACAGAGAAGGTATAGAATGGTACTAAAAAATAAAGAGATCAAATGGGTTTTCATAAATATTTTAGATTTTTTTTAAGCTTTAGAATGGTAAGAAGCAAAGGTTTTGAAAGTATTTATTCTGCTTTTTTAATTTCGCTTTTACACTAATAACACGTGTCTGGTGGAACAGCAAAAGGAAAAGGAAGGAGAAAATAAAAACGAAGAGGTACTTTGTTATTTATCATTGTTATAAGCGGCAGTGTTACCAAGAGCCCCCTATTTTTCCAAATGTTGCCCCACTGCAAAGGGGCAGCTGTAGAAGAAAGAACCCTGATACCTGGGGCAGGTTCTGTTGCTGCCATCTCCTTATCTGCTCACTGTCTAATCCTCAGAAACTGCTCTGATGCGCAGACCTGGCAAGAACCACCAACCACACCTTCAGGCAACAGTCTTTAGGCAGTCCAGAGATGCACCCTGTGCCTCTGAGATCCGTCGCGTTCTGGGGGGGCAGCCGACACTGCGTTTAGAACAGTGAGTGGGACTCACCTTCCCGAAGCTCAGCCCTTATTTTACAGCTCTTTTCTCAGGCCTCTGAGTGAGCTCCAGCCCACCCTCGCTGGCCACGTCCCTCAGGGACTCCTCAGAAATGGAAGAAGGCCGCGGTGCCCCAGATGTGTGTCTTTTCTCCTCGGTTGTCACCGTGTGTTTCCTGGCGTTGCAGTGGACCTTCTTTACTCCCCTCGGCCGCTGTCACCCACGCCGCCTCCCCCGTCAGGCTGCTTCCAGCCCCTGACCACGTGCGCGGCACGGGAGCACCGCCGCACCGTACGCCCGCCCTGCACTTCAGCTTCCTGTTGCACACTTCTTCCCCTGTTCAACCATCAGCTTTTCGAGAACAATACCCTCTTTTATTTCTCTTAATAATATTCTTCATTTGTGCCAATTATGGCACTTTATGGCCATTCAGAAACATTTAATCTCATGATTAATTCTCTTGGTTAGAGTATGCTGTAATTCTTCTTCAAGTGTCCTAAACTAGTCTTTCGCTTTCAGACATCAAGGAGTTCCCACCCTCCTGCCCCCGGTCTGGCAGGTGTCAATTCATGAAGGAATCTGTTTGTGCCCTGTCCACAGGCTTTGTGATTTTGCAGGCCTTCCCTGTGTTCCTTCTTAGCGTTCTCTGGTTTAGGCAAAGTTTAGAGCATTCAGGGAGAACTGTGGTATATGTTCCTTGAAACAATAGTTGCGATGGTGCACTATCTCTTCTCCATGCAGAGAGATGTTCTTTACTACCATGGAAAGCCACCTTCTACGCTGCAAAGTGCTGGAAATCATATTTCTCCACAGCTGTGAGACGCCCACCCGCCTCCCCTTGTCTCTGGCCCAGGCCCTCTATTTCCTGAACAATTCCACATCACTGCTCAAGTGTCAGGTACGTTTTCCCTACTGCAGTTCCAGGCCTAGACCACCTTTTCCTTAATCCTGGAGCTTTTTATAAAAGTTACTTAAAAACTGTATACACCTCTTACTGAGGAAAGAATTTATTACCAACTGCTTTTACTATCTCTACAGTCGGATAAAACCCAGTGGCAGAAATGGGATGAGCTGGTCGAGCACCTGCAGTTTCTGTTGTCCAGTTACCAGCATGTTTTAAGAGGTAAGGAGCAGTTGGGCACAAACCAGGTGGTGTGGGAGTCTGGCAGTGGACATTATTATGAATTAAAGTCACATAAGGGACTCTATTAACTTCAGTAAATCCTTGTTCCTTGGTGTCACTGCAAGAAACGAGAAGGGACATAGCTGGAATCACTGCTCTGAAACAGAGGAATTCACTTAGTGTTTTTGCTACGGCAGATGCTACAGTGCTCCTCACAGTCCTTCGGGTTGCGTGGGTAAATGAAAGTCGTCCTAACATGAGCAAGATTCACTGATGTCCTGACAGCCCTGGCAGCTTTCCCTGGCCCATCACTGCAGAATCTTTGCTGGGTCTACTGCTCACTGACTTGGATGTTGTAAACATCTGTCAGTATGATACAAATACACAGAAAATCAGTGGCAAGGTAAAAATGTACATCTTGCAAACGATGTAAGACTGTGAAAGTGGCTCTGCCCCAGTCACAGGCAAAGCCAGTAATCCACTGAGAATCTGGGAGAGTTAGACTGATTAGTTAACTAACACTCAGGGGCAAATATAGGCAAGGATAGTGGTGGAATAGGTGCTTTAAATAAGAGTGATTTGATCAGCCAAGGATTAATGAGGCCCCTAGGAAAACTAATGTAATTATAAATTACATAAGGAAAGATAGTAAGTTTACAAGGGAGAAAACTGACAGTCCTCTTGTGATACCCTGAGCACACCTCATCACTTAGGTAATGTTCTTGCCAAAAATGCATGACCTGAATCTAATCAGAAGGAAGCATCAGACAAACCCAGATTGAAGGGCCTTTTACAAACTAACTGGCCTGGACTTTCAAAAGTCCCAATATCTTAAAAACAAAGGAAGAAAAAAAAAACAAAGGAAGACTGAAGAACTATTCCAGATTAAAATCAAACTAAAACACATGAATATTATATGCAAAACATGATCCTGGATGGGATCCTGAAAAAGAAGCTTCTTTATGGTCCAACTTTTATATCCATACATGACTACTGGAAAAACCATAGCTTTGACTATACAGACCTTTTTTGGCAAAGTGATGTCTCTGCTTTTTACTATGCTGTCTGGGTTTGTCATAGCTTTTATTACAAGGAGCATGCTTCCTTTGACTTCCTGGCTACAGTCACCAACCACAGTGATTTTGGAGCCCATGAAAATAAAATCTGCCACTGTTTCTGCTTTTTCCCCATCTATTTGCCATGAAATGATGGGACTGGAAGCCATGATCTTAGTTTTTTGAGCGTTGAGTTTTAAGCCAGCTTTTTCATTCTCCTCTTTCAATCCTCATCAAGAAGCTCTTTAGTTCCTCTTCACTTTCTGCCATTATATTGATATCATCTGCATATCTGAGGTTGTTGATATTTCTGCTGGAAGTCTTGATTCCAGCTTGTGTTTCATTTAGCCCGGCATTTCTCATGATGTACTCTGAATAGAAGTTAAATAAGCAGGGTGACAATATACAGCTTTGACCTACTCCTTTTCCTATTTGGAACCAGTCTGTTGTTCCATGTCCAGTTCTAACTGTTGCTTCCTGACCTGCATACAGATTTCTCAGGAGGCAGGGAAGGTGATCTGGTATTCCTATCTCTTTCAGAATTTCCCACAGTTTGCTGTGATTCACACAGTCAAAGGCTTTAGCATAGTCAATGAATCAGAAGTAGATGTTTTTCTGTAATTCCCTTGCTTTTTCTATGATCCAACAGATGTCGGCAATTTGATCTCTGGTTCCTCTGCCTTTTCCAAATCCAGCTTGTATATCTGGAAGTTCTCAGTTTACATACCGTTGAAGCCTAGCTTGAAGGATTTTGAGCATTACCTTGCTAGCATGTGAAGTGAGCTCAATTGTAAGATAGTTTGAACATTCATCGGCATTGCCTTTCTTTGGGATTGGGTAGGATGAAAAGTGACCTTTTCCGGTCCTGTGGCCACTGCTGAGTTTTCCAAATTTGCTGACATATTGAGTGCAGCATCATCTTTCAGGATTTAAGATCACTCAGCTGGAATTCCATCACCTCTACTAGCTTTGTTCATAGTAATGCTTCCTAAGGCCCACTTGAATTCACACTGCAGGATACCTGGCTCTAAGTGAGTGACCACACCATCATGGTTATCTGAGTCATTAACACCTTTTTTGTACAGTTCTTCTGTGTATTCTTGCCACCTCTTTTTAATCTCTTCTGCTTCTTTTAGGTCCTTGCTATTTCTGTCCTTAATATATATATATGTATATATATATTGCATATATGTGTGTGTGTGTGTATATATACACACACCTATATACACACATACATGATCTACCTGCCGTGATCATATTGAGGTTGATTTTAGCTCAGTAATGCTCTTGGGAAGATAAGATGGTCCGTACACCCTCTTGTGCCTGGAATTGAGGAAGGTATTACAGAAACATTAAAAAAAACTAAAAGCACCGAATTTAATGTAGAAGGTCTGGGTTTGAATCCCAGTTCCATCACCTAGTCACCTACTCTGCATTGGGCAGCTAATTTTATATCTCTAGACCTCAGTTTCTTCCTTCTATAGAATGGGGATGGTAATACATAACTTGCCAAGACTAATTGCTAATAGGCATGAAATAAAGCAGAAGGTGCTCAGTCAGCGTTAGCTGGCTCTCAGGCTGCCTGTTGCCTGGCCAGGAGGATGCTACAAGGGTCCTCTCTGTTTCAGACGCTTGTAACTAAAACATAACAGGGCACTGTCGGGGCCACGACATGTGGCTCTGTGGTTTGTGCTGTTTTTAACATGCTCAAAGAAAGGTACATGTCCTTCTAAAAACAAAGCCCCAAGGCAAATTCCATGTTTCCTCAGCCTCACTGAAGTTTATGTAATTGTTTCTTTTGGAGATCTAGCAGAAAGTTTAATATTAAAGCAGCTTGGTTTGGTTTAAAGTTCACCTTTAATACTTGTTCATTTCTGTTTTGTTTCCAAGGGAATATACCTGGGTCATGGGCAATAGTAATTTAAGGTGGACATGGGATCTACTTTTATTACAGAATATTCTCTTCTGCCTTGAATAAGGGAGAGGAAGCTCTCAGACCAGTGTATACTAACCAGGAATAAATGGGATATTCAATCCTATTTTATCCTTACCATCCTTTTCAGCTTCTTTGGAAAAGAGTTAAGAAGGAGAAGAAATATTTAGAACCAGCAGTTTGAAAATAGTGTCCTGCAAAGAACAGAACTGAATGGTTCCCTGAAATAGTCAGTGTCTTTATCAGGAGGCATTTTACTGCAACTGCTCCTTAGTCATCTCTGCCCTGTTCAAGTGGGCGGAGGACGTCATTGAGTGCGTTTTGAGGTCAGCCAGAGTTGTCCAATGGGCTTCCCGGGTGGCGCAGCAGATAAAGAATCCCCCTGCAATTCAGGAGGCACAGGTTCGATCCCTGGGTGGAGAAGATCCCCTGGAGGAAGGCATGGCAACCCACTGCAGTACTCTTGCCTGGGGAATCCCGTAGACAGAGGAGCCTGGCGGGCTGCAGTCCATGGGGTCGCAAAGAGCCAGACACGACTAGCAACTGAGCACGCACAGAGAGTTGTCCACCTCCAGGGGCGGGGGAGGAAAGAAAGGCTGGGGAGTCCACGTTTGCCCTTTGTTTAGAACTTCTAAGGAGGAAGAGAGGAAGGGGGCATAGATAAATTCACATACACTGGCTTATCTAACCCAGTAAGCTTGTGAGATGAGTGCCAACCCCCTTTCACATATGGGCAAACAAAAGCTGAGAGGAAAGCACATGCAGAGCCAGGATTCAAACTGAGGTCTGTTGCCAAAGTCTGTGTACGGTGGAAACACACTGGAGGAGATTAATATTCTGTGAATTCCCGGATGAGATTAGATGAGGTTCTAAGGAATTTCTGATGCCCACTTCCTAAACTCTCTATACATGGTTAAATTACTCTCATACTGACCCTTGACCTTGGGGAGCAATGTATCTTGAACCCCCCACATTTTTTAAATGTTCCCGTAGAGGGCACAGCAGCCCCAGAGAGGTGGATGCTGGGCTGTCACCTGAGCTGAGGGAAGCGAGCCCCCACACACCAGTTTACAGCCGTGAAACTCAAGTCCGAGCCTCAGCAAAATTACAAGTTGCCATATGCTGTGAGTTCTCCTGATGCATGTGAGTAATTAGAATATACTTTAAAGCTATGAATCTAGGAATTTAAACATATGGCATTTAAATGAACAAAATGCTTTTCCTGAATTTCACTCTGGGCCACTGAGGATGATGCAGAAGTCAGACACCTGTCCATTCCAAGGAGAGTCTCACACCAGCCTTCCTGCAAGGGGTCTCACCCACAGAGGGGAGAAGATCAGACTCAGGCACCATCAGTTCATTCGTACATTCCTCCAGACAACAAATATTTACCCAGTGCCTCCTCTGTGCCTGGCTCATTGGGAAAACTTCAGTGTCTAAGACCAGCGTGGCCCCTGCCCTCCTAGAGCTTAACTGTCTGGTGAAGTGATTGGCTGGAAACAAACCATCACACTAGTAACATAATTGCAATGAAAATAAATGCTGTGATGGGAAAAAGTAGGACTTACATTGTTTATGGAGGAACTCAGGAAGGCCTCCCTAAAGGAGGAATACTCAGACTAAGATGTGAAGTACTGGTATTAGCCAGGCAAATAGGGAGGGCAAAGTTTCCCAGAAAGAAGAAACAGCGTGTCCAGGGACCTCGAGGCCAGAGGCTACTTAATGAGTCCAAGGAACATAGAACAGACTAGTAGGACTAGGATTCAGTGAGCACGGGGAGAGCAGCAGGAAACAAGACCTAGACTCCTAGACCGGAGTGGGCGCGAAGGGCCCCCCAGTTAGCGCGCTCATTCACCTTGGCTCCACAGTGAAGGGAGCCCAGCAAAACGCCTGTGTGTGGCAGACAGCTTGGCCGAGGACGCGAGAGGTCGGGGAGGGTGATGGTGACGAGGGTGTGGGTGATGCCGTGGGGTCCCAGTGGTGGAGCAGAAGCACTCTGAAGGGTGTTGGGGCTGAAGATGACACCCAGGGTTCCGCCAGCACTGACAGGGCGGTGCGTGGAAGAGCCGCAGAGAAGGGCTCCACCGGACCGTTAGATGGGAGGTCCTCGTGACGATGACCCTGACAAATGATCATCGCTAGCCCTAGTATTGATCCAGGACCAGTAACAGCACTACCAGCCCCAGTATCTTGAGGCAGGCCTTGTCCCACATAAGCCCTGTGCATAAACTGCCTCACACAACAATCCCAAGAGCCTCTGCAGTGAGAACTCGTCCCTACTGAAGCATAAAGTCCAAGGCCCCGCCGGCTGGGCCGGGATGGTTCACGTCCACTGGCCAGGACTTCCGCCCCTTGGGCGGTGGCTCGGTGGGCACTGCTGACCTTCGCTTCTCTGAATTTCCTGCATTGATTCTGAGTTCCTCTTGCTCCCAAGTCTCCCATCCCTCTCTCTGCAGTCAATCCTTTCTGTTATTTCGCAGTCATTCTCCTGTTTTTCAGAGTAGCACATGCTTTAAGAAAACCAGATTCTACTAAGAGGAGTCTGTCCCCTGTGGCCATGCTTCCCAGGAGCAGACTGAAGTATTGCACATGTCACTGCTTCAAACCCTTCACAGCCCTCCTTTTGCTTGTGGAGAAGACAAACTCCACATTGGTCTGTGAGCCAGGCTGCCTGCCAGTCTCTTCTAGTCCTGTTTTCCTTACTTCCCAGATCTGACCTCTAGTTTTCCAATCAAGCTTTTCCTGTATCATGGCATTTGCACTTTTTCTCGCTACATGGACTGCTTTTCCCCTAGACTGCTTTTCCGCGAGACTTTGGCATGCTTACCTCCTTCTCATCCTTTGGGACTCAACTAAGATACCCTCCCCAACTAGAATGCACCGCTTCCCTTGTATCCTCAATGTTCCTGTTTATCACAGCACCCAGTTTATTTGTTTGGTTGCACTCACCAAAGCCACAACTGTTTCTGTTGACTGGTTCACTGTCAGGCTTCGTGCGGCAGGAATGTCAGTCCGTGAGGGCTGGGCCCAGGTCTCTGATCCCACTGTCTCCCGGAGCCTGGCCCTGTCCCAGAGGCAGGGTGGGCGCTCACTGTGAACGCTGGTTAAATGTGGAAGGGCCCCTACGATGCATCTCAGTGCAGCTGTGCCTCCTGTTCCCAGACTTTCTGGATATTCTACAATCTGTTTATTACACTTTTTTTTTTCCAGTTAATTCTGTTTCCCAAATTTCTAGACCCTGTAGATCAGTCCTTCTAGGAACCCTGTTAATGAGGGTGTCATTCCCCCCTTTTATAAATGAGATGGAGAAAATGACGCTGCATGGTCTCTGGTGCAGTGGGACTCAAGAGGCCTGCAGGGCCCTCCCGCTGCGTTTGCCTCACGTGACCCTGTGTGCCGCAGCCCCACACGCTGCCAGAGCCCTGCTGGGACTGAGCCGTGGCTTTGTGATGCATACTTTTAGGAGTTTTTGCTTTTACTGGCATTTTAGTTTTGGACCTACAGAAAGGTTTACAGAGCAGTATGATGTACACTCATATAACCTTTGCCTTGATTCAGAAGCTGTTAATGTTTTGCCATATTTGGCTTATCTACTGATCCATCCACATACTTCTTTTGCTGAACCAGTTAAGAGTAAGTTGCGCTATCATAATCCTTCATGCTTAAATACTTCAGCTTAAGAATATTCTCCTACATACCATTATTCATTATGCCACTGATTTTATCCTTGATAGAATGTTATCTAATATGTGCCAGTAATATCCTTGACGGGTGTTTAGTTTTGCTTTGGGTCGGGATTCAGGCAAACATCACACATTGTACTTGGTTGTTATGTGCTTCGGCCTCCTGTCATGTAACGCAGCTGCCAGCCTTTATTTGTCTCTCGTGATGGGACATTTTTGAAGAGTCCAGGTCAGTTATTTCATAGAACACTGCACAATTAGGGTTGTCTAGTTATTCTCGCATGATCAGCAAGAACACAGAAGAGATGAGGGTGTTCACCCCTTCAAAAGGCAGTAACATCAGTTTGGTCTCATTGATGTTAAGTTGGACCATTTGGTCAAGGCGTGTCTATGAGATTTCTCTATTGTTCTCTTCCCAGATGGTAAAACTTTGAGACTCAGTATCCTGTTCAGCCTTTCATTTGCTGAACTACTTAACTGATTTAGTAGATTGAAAAATGGTCCCTTTCTAGTCATGTATTCCTTCTACATTTAACTGGCCTTCCGGTAAAAATGACCTTTCCCTTCTCCCTGCACTCATTCTTATTTACTATGGATTTGGGACATTTTAAAATTCAGTGTGTTATAGTCCCATTTTGGGGGCCATTATTTACCATCATATTGTTCAAAATGTGGCCAACAAGACCTCTTACATGTCCCCATTAGTTTCTAAGCATTCCCTTACTTTCTTGTAAAAAGAGTTCCAGGTTCACCTTGTAACTTCCTTGCCATGATCCTAAAATCAGCCTTTTTGCCAAGAGCTCTGGTATCGTTTAGTGGGGAGGGGGAAATAGTATTTAGAAACCAAGATCTAGGTGCTAAGTACGCTGATTGCTACTGGGACAGCCATCAGTTATTATTGCTTCTAGGCCCTTTCTGACAAGAGCTAGTAAATTATGTGATTAAAAAAAAAATACAAGTTCATACTGATACCTGTTTCCACTTTCATAGAATTCTTCCTCTTCCTGTTCCTTAACTCAATCTTTTCTCCCACACTGAGAACGCTTACTTTATTCTCAACAACACGAGTAATATTTATCCATTTGGTCTATCCTGCAATACATACAAAATGGATTCTTTTAAATAGAATTACAATGAACCAAAATCACAACAAACTTACCATGTAAATTTTAATATTTCTTTGCAATTCTTTTCCAAGAATAGTTTTGATTATATCCATTTGAAATAGTTTCATTATTTAATATAGGTTCATTGTCTAAATCAACAAAGGAAAAAGAACTAAAAGCGAGGCTTTTTTTTTTTTAAATACTAAAACCTGAGGTCCAGAGAGAACCAGAACAAAGGACCTTTCAGAAATGGGCCTTTGACTTGTAGCCTAGTCACTCATCAACAAATCTTTGCCTAGACCCTACCTACCAAAATTCCACCTTCCCCAGTCATAGAGGAATACAAAGTCGTCCAGAATAGTGCCATTGACTTTTCCTCTCTTGCAGAGCACTTGCGGAGCTCAGTGATTGACCGGAAAGACTTAATAATCAAAAGAATCAAGCCCAAGCCCCAGCAGGGGGACGACATCTCGGTGGTGGACGTGGAGAAGCAGATCGAGGCCTTCCGCAGCCGCCTGGTCCACATGCTGGGGGAGCCGCTCGTCCCGCAGCTGCAGGACAAGGTGCACCTCCTCAAGCTCCTGCTCTTCTTTGCCGCAGACCTGAACCCCGACTCGGAGGCCTCCCCGTAGGCCCGGAGCAGCCCAAGGCCGCCCGAGGCCCTCAACACCAAGAATACCTCCTGAACTCCACCTCCAGCTGCTTGGAGGTCCCAGAAGCATAGAAAGTAGTTTAAAATCTAACAGGACCAAACCTACCTTATTTATCTGTAGGCTGTGAGAACTTTCTAACTCTTCAGTAAACATCTTTTTTTTAACAACCCTGTCCTAGCCTCTTCTCAGATATGACTTAAATACATACGGTGTATATATTTTTTAATAAATTATTTATGTATACCTTTTTTGAAACAGGTAGTACTGTATGCACTATATGTTTAACATTTCCATTCAGGATGTGAAAAAAAGAATCCATGTGCTCAACAAATTCTAGACGTCAATGTTACGTCATTCAAGGTACTGAGAACCTGTTTCGAAAGATGTTTGTCTCCCTAATGGAAAACAAACATCCCATATTGGACCTGTGATATTGCCTATGAATTTGTGGCCAGTCTATTAAGACCTAATGTAATGAAGGGGGATAGAAACAAAAAAGTATTGAGTGTGCTGCAAAAAAATTGATGTTAAAAGGATACAATAAAAAGGCAATGGTGTTTCAAAATATCTTTCAAAATATCAAGTTTATCATGCTTAGGTTTCATGACTGAGTAGGCAGAATGGAATAACTTAATGAAAAAAAACTTCCATCTACATTTGAGAAAGTAGTAAGGATTTTTATTGTCAAAACAAGTAAGAGATACAAGCGTAACAGAAGACACAAATAAATTAATTCTGATCATTTGAGACTCCAGGGTGCCTCTGGGGGAAGGTCAGCTCGGCTCCTTGAGTAGACACAATAACATCCAAAGCAAAAGACAGCAGGAATGGGAGACAGCATTCAAGACAGTGGTTGTACATGTACACGGTGAAGAGAAATGAAAAAGTGGCTTCCCCAGTTCCTTTCCTCAGTGAGGTACATGTTTACAAAGGTATGAGGCTCATTTGAGGGGAAAATGATTGCATACAGAAATTTTTTAATTCTTCTACCTCCCAGGAAAAAAATTTTCAAGCCCTAGCCTGAACAAGAAAATCAAAATAGAGTGACACTAGTTTCATATGAACCTCAAGACTATATCCAAACCCCAGTTGCCACCTCTTTTTTTAAAGTTTAACATCCATTTATCTATAGCAAGCCAGTAGACTGAATTTTCTCCTTAGGAAGTTTTCAACCAAATGGAAGTTAAATTAATCTCACTGTAAAGTGCAACAAAGGATATGTTAAGACTAGTGTTTGTTCTGTGACACGCAGAAGAGAAGCACCCCTCCCACAGCACGGGCCCCAGAGGTCCCAGAGGAAGGGCTGGCTGCGGGACTCAGGGGCCCGTGAGGTCCCCCAGAACTCGAGGAGGCTGCTGCCAGCACAAACGGGGGGTCCCTGCCGGGCTGGCTCCTAGCTGCACCCACGTCTCCAGCAGGTCTAGGGTTCCCTAACAGCAGACCGGAGCACCCAGCGCCAGCACGGCCGCGAGGGCCGAAGCCGCCTGCACTAGTCCGCGGACGTCCCTACGCCGTGTTCTGTCCATGCGCACCTGGACAGTGCTGAAGGAATCCTGAAGCCTTGGTTCTGGAACATCGAAGACAGTCACCTAGTAAGCGGTGGCCCAAGTTCTAGGGATCCTCATACATCACTGCTCAAGTTTAGTCTAAAGCTAGAGCAATACAAAAATGGCTTTTCCACACAAGGACAAGCTTTGCACTAATGTTTCGCAAAAACCAATTATGTCTCCACCTAGCCTCAGTTTGATTTTCACAAAGACAAAACTTTTCCTATGTCAGAGCCACGGTAAAGGGAGCTGGGCTCGACACCCTCGTTGCAGCGTCCCCGGGACAGAAAGCTCTAGAAGCCAGTGGGTGTGAGAACATTCAGGTCGCGGGGCTTGAGGCTGTGGGCCCGTGGCAGCTGTCTCGTCCCTTCCATCACTGGGATGTCCATCTTGGGCGGCTTGGACGCTGCTGGCTCCTCCCCGCTTCGGGCAGCTTGTGCGCGCATCACTTCCATTGGAGAAGGCTTCTGAGCTCCTCGGTAGGCCTGGATGGCAAAGCCTCCTGCAGAGGCAAACCACAGGGCAGGCGATCTCAAGGTCTGCCAGCAGCCCCCAGCACACGTGGTCAAACGCCCACCACGCTGCCTTCCTTAGTGAAGAGGGTGCCTTACCTGACTCAGACTTCTGGAGCGGTCTTGGTCCAAAGAGGCTCCATTTATCGGTCGAGCTTCTGTCTTTATCCCCGCTTCCAGAATCCATGGTGCTAAGACTGGGGCCAGGTAAGGCTGTGGAAGGACCAGAAGTGAACCAGCCTCTGGAAGAGAAAGGATAAGACGCCAGGTAACGCATCCTTTTGCTACAACTCTAGAAGTGGTCCCTGCTGAGGCCAGGGGCCACCAGCTCCCCCTCCTGGCTCGGACGCCACGGGCTGAGCTCCCGGTGTGGAGGGGACACTAGCCCTTCTTAGCCCCGGCTGCTGGGGTCCGGGGAGGGGCTCACCTGGTCTTCTGCTTAGGAGAGGCCTGGGGACTGCTGCTCGGGGTGGACTGCGTGGAGGCTGGCTGCCTCTCCTCTCTTGCTGTCTCTCCACTCTGGAGCTTTAGTTTCTGCTCACATGGGTTAAGGAGAGAGACTTTGTAAAAATCAGAGCAAATACAAAACAGCTAAGTTAGGGTGTAAACAACCTGGTTCACACTAACTTCAGGAAAAGGAAACGTTAACAGATGCAATCATCTGGATGACAGGACAGATATCCTTCAGGCTCTGCCATGCTAGATAAAAGTCCATCTTTTAAAAATACATCTCAAGCATCTCTGTACTAACTTCACACCAGAGCTTCTGACTTCCGCACATTTACAGCCAGTAAGTGGAGGAGCCAGCAGCCCCACAGCGGGCCCCCCTCAGCTCCCCTCCCTGCTCTCCTACGCCCAGCCTCAGCACGCCACTCTCCAGCTCAACGCCCCCTGTGCAACCTCGCCCTCCCGCACCCAGTCACCCCAGTGCTCTGGGTGCAGTAAACGGGCGCCTAACAACAGACCAGCAGTTTCCCGGGGGAGACAAGCCCCTGGGGCAAGGCTTCCACACGTCTCCAAGCCCCCTGGCCAGTACGCCAACGCCCAGGCTAGGCTTCAAGTGCCCATGTGTGAATCCTCTCCATCCTCAGCACATGAGGCCATGTGAGCCGGCATCTCAGCCATCCTCATGTTCTACTCCTATGGCCAAGATGCAGATGATGTGCCAGACTCAGTTCCACGATGTGCAACTGAATTCAGACTGACACTTGCCCTGGAGAGTTCTCAGTGTCAGAGGCTGACAGCGCTCCTCTCCAGAAGCATCTGTCTTGTCAGAGCTGCAGCTGGACACCAAGCCAACCCTGACTCCTGGACAGCACGGTTTTAAGTGGAGTGTGCAAAAGTCATCTGGATGCTCATTACAAAATGCAACCATTGTCTACATCGTCTTCCATCTCTGCCACAGGCCACTAACTCTACATCATTCCTCCTTCTATATATTGTGTATCATGCCTCCGAGTAAGCCCCTGCAGGAGCCAGATTCTCAGAAGATCTTGGAATATGAGAAAGAATCCACAGGGAATAGGGTATCCAGAGATTTGAGTTCAGATACTGTGGATGTTTAAATACATAACCCCAGACCCCTGTTTCTTCATTTACAAAACACGGGTAATAGTGTCTATGTCAGAGGATTAAGAAGATGAAGTGAATATGAGTACTTGATAAATCTTAAAAGCAGCATTAATTATAAAGTGATAGTCCCTGAAAGAAAATCATTTTATTTATACAATTATTTGGTCATTATTAACCTTACTGAAGGGGCTTCCCAGTGATAAAGAATCTGCCCGCCAATGCAGGAGACGTGGGTTCAATCCCTGGCTCTGGAGAAGAAAATGACAACCCAGTCAACAGTATTCTTGGGAAATACTGGGAAATTCTCCTGGGAAATCCCATGGACAGAGGAGCCTGGTGGGCTACAGTCCATGGGGTCATAAAGAGTCAGACATGACTTAGTGACTAAACAAAAGCCTTACTGACAATTCATTTGTTCCAGTTTTAAAAATGAAAGAGCAAAAACATCCCAATTCTACACTTTTTTAATTTTTAAAAATTAAATTAGAACCTGAGACTCCTCCCCAGCCTCTTCTGAGGCTGCCCAACTCTTTCTCACCCTCGGTCGCTCACTAGTACCCAGAACGACCCACGTTGGCTCTGTTCATCATGTGTTCACACGGATGAGCCCAGAATCTCATCTGACCCTCCAACCCAAGTTTTATAGACAGATAAGCAGAAACGATGAGGTTAAGAGCCCTGGACCTTTCAGCTAAAGTGCGACCACTTTCCAGGGGTACTACACCACTCTAAATTCCTCATTCAAGTCTCTCCCCACCACTCTCCTCAACCCCCAACTAGCTGAGCTGGTAACTTGTGAACCTCAGCCAGGCTCAGCCATTAATGATGAGGGTTTGGTGTGTGTTCCGTCCTAGGAAACAAGCTTACGTGGAGTGCTTCTGCCACTCGAAGGTACTTGGTCTCCTCAGTGGTGAGGCCCTTGTGAGGGGTGTAGCCAGCATCTCGCAGCCCTGCCTGTTGCTCAAAACGCTGAATGCTCTCCTGGGTCTGTTCTGGGGACAGAGGAGATATAGTCACGGCCACCCCCTCTCCCATCGCGACCTGGGGGAGATCAGCAGATATCCACTGTTCTCCCCGATGCAAGAGCTCACACTGGCCGTCTGAGAGGGGATCCCCCCAGACAGGCGTCGTAGCAGCAACTCTGAATCTCCCACAAAGCCTCTCTGAGCAGAAGGAAGCCTCCCTGACACCAGCTAAAGAGCAGGTTACTCCTAAAGAGACAGCCGGATGACCTCCAGGAGACACTCCTTACCGTCCTCTTATCTGTACCCCAGGACATTTCCTGTGTATTAATATTTAGAAATGCAACACGGAAAAGGCAGCTGACATGCAGAAACAGGGCAAGCTCTCCAATACAAAGCTTTCTCGGACAGACTCACCACCCTCCCTAAGACCTTTGCCCAGAGAGAAACCAGGCCACATTTAGGCCAGATGGCACCAGGGTAGCAATTAGAGCCAAACCAGAGAGAACGTGCCTTGAACTAGCCAAGGTCTACTGATGCAGTGGTTCCCACGTCCGTGTGTGCAACTGCCCCCCACAGTGCCGGGCACAGCATCTGATGACCTCATCACCAATGTCAGCAGTACCTTGGACGACAGTGGAATTTTTGCTTAATCTGTACAATCTACATAATACACCCCTCATGGATGAGAATGTGGCAGCTGTGGACCAAAAATCCAGATGCCACAGGTCCTTTATGACTTAGTTCTTCCCCTTCGAAGGGACTAGTTTATTTCCATCAGAAATAGAAGCAAAGGAAAACATACACACACACTAATGTATAAAGATGTTTTCCAGTCTTGCCAGGCAGTCACCTCATAATTTTAAAAGCAGGAAAGGACTTCTTAAGGAATACAATACACTAATTTAAATGCAGCTTGTTTAAAAAAAAATTTAAGACTATAGCAACATCAAAAGTTCATGGCAGTATTAACTGGAAAAAATAAAATGGTTTATTATACCTGCAATTATATAAAAATATGCTTACAGGTGGACATAACTAAGCCAAATATAAGTATCTGAGTTATAATAATATATATGATGATGTTTTATGCTGTTGGAAAGCTGTGTTTTCAATAAAGAAGTTCTACTGCACAGAAGAACAATGACTAAGCTTCTTAACACTGCCAGGACACATTCTCAGGGTTGCAAAATACAAGCAGTAGCTGCTGATTCAAACGGTGCATTTCTGTGTGAATAAGAAAAAAGTCCAGGTAAGAGTTTGGACTTTTGGTTCCTGAGTGAGTTCTTCAGGAATTGCCCAAGGCTAACTGACGCCCTCCCAGAGCACATAAACAAGGGCTTCTGACTTCCACGGTGCCCTGCCCTGGCAGAGGCGGCTGCTGACAAGCAGAACTCTGTATACTTCCCACAGCAGCTAGAAGGACCCTCCAGAACCACTGAGTTTAGATGACTTGTTAGGATTTTTTTAATTCAGGCTATCTTGTTTCTAGTCTTATCAGGACCATAAATCACAAAGTCTTAAGACTAAAGACTGGGGCCTCAAGGTCCAGGAAAAAGGAACAACTCTGAGCCATTTCATTTTAAAATGTTACGTGCAGGGCAGGTGGGCGATGCCTCAGTGGGTCTCCTTCTCTAGCCCAGCCTGAGACAGCAGCAGCAGCCGCCGCCCCGGGCCACCAAGCACTGTGCTGTCCAATCCTGCCGCCTACCGCCGGCCAGACCCCCCACCTCGTGGAGGGGGAAGAGCCGCCACACTTAAGACAACTTGCCCGAGGCCACGCTGACGCACAGGGGAAACAAGGCTGGAGCGAAGAGCGGCGGGAGATGCCCCTGAACGAGGGGCGACGCTGAGCGCTGGGTAAACCTCCCGCCTAAAGGGAGCTTCAGCACTGGTACCGCCTGAGCAGCCAGGCGGACCCGGCGGGGCTGGTGAGGACAGGCTGCGGTGGGCGGCTGCAGGAACCCCGATCTCCCCCGCCCCCCTCGACTCTCTTCCCAGGGCGCAGAGGCTTACTTGTGATCAAAGAGCTCATGATGACCTGGGTAGCTTTGGCCTTCACCACAGGGGCCTTCTCACTGTCGCTGGCCGATGGCGGGGCCGGGGCTCGCGCGGAGACGCAGGGCTCTCCCTCCTCCACCTGCTCAAGACGGGGAGGGGGCGCGTGAGCCGCACACGCGGTCAGCCTCAGCCCCTCCTTCGGGGGGGTCAGATCCATGAGGACATAGGGGAAAGGGGCTATCGTCCCCACCCGGTTAGATACATGGGATGCACAGCGACAACACGTGACGTGAGGCAAAGAGCCTGTATTTATGTATTTATAGATGTGGGAGAGCCAGAATTTGCCGCTCTGGGCTTTACTGTCGTCCCAGACTGTGTCCAATACACTGTATTACCATGGCCCTAAGGATGCAGAAGAAACACCTGTTACTAACACCTGTTGACTGTGTTCCAAGCACCATGCCTGCTTTGGCTTAATTAATCACTGCATTTACTAAGTAGTTCTGAAACTTTGCCAAGGACCAGAAGCCACTGGAGGGCTTGTTAAACAGACTGTTGGGCCCCACCCAGAGGGGATTCAGTAGGTCTGGGTTGTGGCTCAAGAATTTTATTTCCAACAAATCCCCAAGGGATGCCGATGCTGCAGGTGCCTGAGGCCACCCTTTCTGGACCACGGCTCTAAAGGCCCAATACCGGTTTGTTAAGACAAACTGGAAAGTCTACACAGCCCGGCATCTTTAACGTGAGGGCTGGAGCGCGCTGCCCTCCTTCATCTCAGCACTGGACCCGGTGGGCAGGGCTGACTGGAAGCAAAGAAGTGGGTTTCCTCTTTGTTCTCTGCTCCTCCAAAGGAACTGAGAAGAAAGATGGTCAGAAAGGAGGGGAGTAGAAGGAAGCACTGAAATGTTGTATCCCTGTTACAAAACGGGATTTAAACTTCTCAGCTACGATCTAACAACTCAAGTAAAACCTAAACCTCTGCTTCCTCACTTGGAGGACAGCTGAGGGTGGGGATGCGGATGCCTAGGGTGTGGAGAGTTAGGACCAGTGGAAGCATGCACGCAGTCGGGCTGGGCTCCCGGTGGACAGCGGCTGTTCCAAACGTCAGCTGTCCCAGCTGGGGCGCAGTCAAAGACTGGACGCACATTCTTTGCCTCGTGAAGCAAGTAGGAGCCTTCACAGATGAAGAGGGTGGTGGGCCACCTTCCAAGCCCTAAGCTCCATCAGGAGCCGCCCTGATTTTCTGCTCCAGTCCCGTGAGTCTGCTGCTTTGGCGTCACAGGCAGGCTGCCAGGGCCCTTTTCTCCTGAAACTGCCAGCATGTTTTACACAGAGCGTCTCCACCTCAACAACTGACTGGGTCAGATTTTGCTGGATGACTAATGTAGGGAATGTGCCCTGGAGCTGCAGGGGGCTCCTTCATGGTGACAGCAACAGGCACCCCATCCTGAGAGCCTGACGGGGCGGGCGGGGCACCCTCAAAGAAAGGAAGACTCAGATCCGGCTCTGCCGAGAGAGGGGGGCTGGGAGCCGCAGTCGCAGCATCGGCTCCACAGCAAAGACGGGACGAGCCTCCCCGCTGTCTCTTCTCTAACCCCCACAGCAGCGCCGTGGCAACTCTCATCTCTCAGTGTTTACTGAGACGCTGGCTCGGGGCTGAGGCCAGGCTCGCGGCGGGGGCACAGGCTGTTAGGGGCTCACCCCCGGGGCTGCTTCCGCGGGGGCTTCACCTGCCCTCAGGACCCGAGCGGTCACGGACTCCTCGGTGCAGCGCGACTGTAGGTGCGGGTGAGGATCCACCTGAACTGGGCAGGCCTCGCTAATTCAGGCAGTGGGGCCGCCTTTCTGGCATCTTGGTTGTTGGGAAGTTAGAGGTGAGAGTCAGGAAGCAGAGGCCCCAGTAACACACCTGCAGCCAGCATGGAAGAACCATGAGCCCAGCTGCACAAAGGGCTCTGAGCGCAGATCGGCGCGGGGAGGGGCATGTGCCTGCAGCAGAGGGCCGACGGAGACGGGAGGACAGCAGGAGGAGCGCAGCTCGTGTTCAGGAAAGAGCCAATTTTTAATCGCTCAATGAGCAGCCTTTTGCCACGCCCTCCACTAGATCCTGCAGATGGCGTACAAATCAGACACGGCCCTGCCCCCTGGATGCTAGCAGCGGGCGACAGTGACACAGCAGGGACGGGGACGGGGACCCAAAGTACACTGGGGACCTGAAACGGAGGGGTGACAGTTTAACTGGGAGGACAGAGGAAGATCACAGAAGGGACTGAGCTAAGACTTAAAGGATGCCGCCTGTCAGGTGGATGGAACAGGACAGGGTGGGGACTGGGACTGCTCCAGGCAATCGGAGCAGTGACAAGCAAAGACTCAGGGGCATCAAATACCCTATTAAGTACAAGAAATCTTAGGGAAGTGGCAAGGTTGGATCACGCGTGTGGGGGGTGTGGTGTTCAGAGGACCGGGATCATGCAAAGCCAGACTAAGACTAAGGAGCTTGGACTTAATACTGTGGCGATGGCAGGGCAGGTAATGGGAGAAGACACGGCCATTCTAGTTTTGAATGATACAGGAAAAGAGGCCCACCAACCCCACAGAGAACATTACCGTGTACAGAGAGGAGTGGCTGCCCCTTTCGCTGGGTGCCGGGAGCCACCGACAGCTCCAGGAGCAGAGGAAGGGGAAGGAAGGGGTTGGGCCTGCCAGGGCACTCAGCAGGGTCAGATACCTTGGCAAGGTGCTGATACTTGCGCTCTGGAATCACTGGCTTCCAGGGGATGCTGCCCATGTCCGATGGAGGAGGAGTCATGGGCGTAGGGTCCTCGAGGGCATCATCATAGCTGAATGCCCGGCGGTACATCCCGATGGGCAGGGACATCTTGCCTAGAGGCCCACTAGGCTCAAGAGCTAAGAACAGAGACACCAGTCAGGATGGGTTCAGCAGCTGAACATACTGGTAGCTTTAAATTAACTCGTTTGTAGGCAGGAAGGCTCTGAAACACCTCTTCTGGGACAAAGCAATAGCAGCTGGTTCTGGAAGAGATAACCTGGGCAAGAGAAGGACACCAGACAAAGCCCTTCCTCTCGGCCTGCCGCTGTGGATTCTCCACTTCAACCACACAGCGGCCCTAACCCATCTTTATGGACTAGGAAACAAACAACTTAATTTACCTGAGCCAGGTCACATAACTTCAAAGTGCACTAAGGAATCAAAACCCAAACCCACCTGATTTCAGAGCTCATATTCTTGAGGCCACAGAAGCTGCCCCGTGGCAATCCCAAGCACCTCAACTCAGGTGAAACTGAGGATATGAAATCTGAGGAATCCCCTGGCAGTCCAGTGGTTAGGACTCGGCGCTTTCACTGCTGAGGCCCCGGGTTCAATTCAGGGTCAGGGAACTAAGATTCCACAAGCCTCATGGCCCACCCCTGCCCCTAAAAAATCATTAAGTTTTGTTCCCATGTTATATTATGGATGAGTAAATGAAGGCTTAGAGGTGGCAAATCCTGTCTTTCCTACCTCACCTCAGAAAACAAGAGCAATATGACATGCTGGACTCACTGGATGTCCAGCAGCATCCAAAACAGTTTCAAATATTCTTTATGACTCAAAAGAGCAGAGGCAATTTCCATCCAGAAACTACTGACACTCGTTCTCACAAAGCACTGCCGGCTGACCCTGCTATTCCTGTCCACTGGAACGCCCCACCGTGACTGCCCACCTCAGGAGTTCAGCTCTGCCAGACCAGGGAGCAAAGTTCACTGCTTGCGGATCCTTTCAAACCAGGACTAATGCCTGAGCCTGCCTTCAAGCTGACATTCTCCTTTTGCTATAATTACACAATCACTCTCTCCAAGATGTCAACCAGTGTGGCAGTTAAGTCCCAAACCAGCAAAGACATTCTACGTAAACAGAGCGGGACCAGCAGTTACCCTTATTATTATGATTTACAACAATTACCAACAAATCCACAGAAAGAAAGTAGTTGCCTGCGGCTGGGTGGAGAGAGGAGCCACAGCAGGGATTAAGGCATGACTACTAAAGGGACAAGGCTTCCTTTTGGGAGGAAGATATTCTGGAATTAAGACAGTGGTGATGGTTGCACAACTTTGTCACTACACTAAAAATCGCTACTGACCTGTTCACTTTAAAATGGCTGAATTGTATGGTATGTGGATTATCTCAATCAAAACAAACACATAAGCAAATAACAATTACCAAGTACCCTTCCTTGTCAAGCACTTACACCCCTCATCTTTTCTAATCCTCATTAAGCAGATATTCTTCCCCTTTTCCAGCTTGGGAAACTGAGGCACAGATCTTAAACTAAACAACACCCCACTAGCAAGTGTGAGGTGAAATCAGCCAGCACTCACACCCTCCATGTAACCCTCCACGCTCCCCACCCTACAAGCAGTAACCTGGTGCAGCAACCCGGGGGCCCAGAGGCCCACAGAGAGTTTACAGTCATCACAACCACAATGAAAGACAAACGGAAGCACAAGCTGATGGAAGTCTGAGACTCAAGATGGATCTGTATCGAAAGACAGAGGGGAGACTCCTATCCCTCCACTTAATTTGGGAGCAATTTCACGAACATCTTAAAGACATCCCAATAGCCTTCCTAAAAATAATAAAGTCAGGTAGTATTTATGAGGAAATATATTCCCTAGTGGTTCAGCTGGAAAATAATCCGTCTGCAAGGCGGGAGACCTGGGTTGGATCCCTGTGTTGGGAATATCCTCTGGAATAGGGAACGGCTACCCGCCCCAGTATTCTGGCCTGGAGAATTCCATGCACTGTCGCAGAGTTGGACACGACTGAGCTACTTTCACACATATTCCCATAAATAGAAAACAAAAATGTTTCTGGGCAGTAAGTGACTATTCAGTATTAACTTTTGACTCTCATTTATTTTATGTTTGATCTTCACAGTAACCCTGAGAGGCACTACCACCTATACTGAGAATCAAAAATTGACTCAGGGATTTCCCGGGTGGTTCAGTGGTGAAGAACCCATCATCCAGTGTGGGGGACACGGGTTCGATCCCCAGCCAGGAACTAAGGTCCCACACGTGACGGGGCAACTAAGCCTGTGCGCCATAACTAGAGAGCCCGGGCCGCAACTGCTGAGCCAGCGTGCTCTGGAGCCCGTGCATGGCACAAGGCAGGCCTGCAGGGGCCGCAATGGGAGAAAGAAGCCCGCACACCACAAAGACCCCGTGCGGCCAGAATGATGAGAAACATATTTTTAAATTTTTTTTTTTAAAGTTGAGTGATTCAGATTTTAAAAATCACTAACCCTTCCCACTAAAACAGTCCAAAGAAGGATCAATGACTTCACTAACCCAGAAATTACCACCCTGTAAAGAACCCAGGACTCACTAAATGTTGCAGTGAGTATTCTCATAACTAAGTTCAAGTTGCCTTGAAATCAGTCTTTTTTGCTTTGACTTTCATTCCTCCCAACCTCCTACCTCCTCCTCACAAAAAAAAGCGGTGAGTTTAGTCATTTTGGTACAAGAACTACTCTGAATTTTGATTTGATACATAGGAAAGTGACAAATTTGTCATACCCTTAAGTGCAATAAGGGTGCTCTTTCAAGTTAGATTTTGGGTTCACACCCTGGGTGGGTTAATAAGATAATAAGGTAAGATTTAATGTGATAATAAGATAATAGTAATCATTTAATAGAATTATATTAATAAGATAATAGATTGGCATCATTTAAATATTAAGTCTAAATAGCAGAGAGTAACTATTAACATATGGTTCAGAAAAAGTGGTTTCTGTCTAGTTTAAAACCTTAAAGGGTAAAACATAACTTTACCAAAAAGAACTAAGTTTACCAGGCACTTCTGGTTGTCTTGAAGCCATTGAGAGACTGGGATCCAGGTGTTTTTCCTACACAGATTTTGAGCCGAGTCCCCGCCACCTAATAAAAATAACAAAGGGTATTTTCTCACAGCGAACACCAAAGACTAGCTCCAACGCTGTTCTTTCAACGGGCACAGTTTCATGGCTTCACCACGTGAAAGAGCCAACGAGTGAAAAACATGCCAAGGGAGGAGACAAGGAAAATGTCAGAGGACTCAGCGTGCCGTCACTGATCTTAACACCCACGACAGGACACAGACACTCGGCACAGTGAAAAGGTCCCCTTACCAGAGAGAGGATGTGACGATTAGGCCGACATACAGGTATCAGTGAGGAACATTGTCCAGCTGCTGCAAATTAGCAAAACTGCTCAGGAAGAGTCCATCCATTCCAGAGGTTCTGAGAACAACAAACAACCAGCGTTGGCACAGCCCTGCAGAGTCTGCCATACATCTCCCTGTATTTCATGTTTTTGCCAGAACAACCTAGAAAGAGATACTATACTCATTACAGTTTTCAGTTAAGTTAGGGCTCAGGGTCAAAATAACCTGACCCGCAGCAAGGGGCTAGGCTTGTTGATCAAGTCAAAAAATTCATTCCTTGTTGCTAGTACTGATACTCAGACAACCCTTATCTTGTGTTTTAACCCTTGCGGCAATCCTGCAAAGTAGGCATTGTTTACTCCCACTTTAGAAGAAAGAAACTAAAAAGGAGAAGTGACTTGTCCAAGGTCACAGATAAGCGGCCCATCTGTAAGGCAGATTTCAGCCCCATTTTACCGAGGAGTTCAAACAAAGCTCTGAGGAAGCCGTTATTTGCTTTTCAACTTGCTATACTGCCCCCTTCTATCCTGATGAAGCTCAGAGGGCAAACTCGTAGTAAAGAGCATCGCAGAAGCCAAAGTTCGTCAACCCCGGAGTCCAGGGAGCGTTCCGACAAGGACACCTCCCCTTTCGCTTCCCGGGGCCGGCCCTTCCCCCTCCCCCGCAGAGCTCTGACTTCTCCTTTACTAGAGAAGACAACGCCACTAGGACGTGAACGGCCTGCGCTGACTCAACCGCCTCTTCCACCCAGCGAGGCTAAGAAAGATTACGGAAATTAGGGGCAGGGGCTGGCTAAAGATGAAGGTTCCCCGGGGCAAGGCAAGTAGGAGGCTGGGGAGCTGAAGGCGAGGATGGGTGGTCCAGGACTAGGCCGGCCTAATAGAGGCGAAGCCCGGTGCCGCACCGGGCTGCGGGGCCGTCATCCCTGAGAAACGCCGCGGTGGGAGGACCCCGAGAAGGCGGAGCGAAAGCTGCACGGTGCGGACAGCCAAGCTCTGAACCTGAGTAAGCCAGCCTGAGTGAGGGCACCACGAGGCCCCAGGTCCGGGCCTGGCCGGGGATGGGGGGCCAGGCCCCTCCTAAACAGCGGAGCCCGAGCCCCCGGAGGGCCAGGCCCGGCTCCTCTAGTTACCTTTCCGTCCGCCGCCGCGGAGCTGCCTGCGGCCCGAGCTCCGGGACTAAAGAGGCTCCAAAGACCCACGTCTCTCGAAAGGTTGTTGTGCAGTCCGGATCCAAGCCATGGTGTGAGCGGCGCTGTGCCTGAAGCGACACAGAACGTCCCAGACGCCAACCTGGGAGGGAGAACAGGATACCAGCGGCCGGCAGCCTCCCTGATAAACTCTCCCGAGGCTGCGTCACTTCACGCGAGACCTGGCAGGATGAAGGCGGGGCTCGGAGCATACTGGGAGTTGTAGTCCACGATCCGGCAAGTCCCAGGACATTACGGGCACTGAGGGTCTTGGGGCCAGAGTTTCGTGTGTCGAACCCGCCAGCTCCCAGAAGAAAAGCGCCCCTTGACCAGCATTCTATGCCTGGGCCTGTGACAGGCTGAGGGCAGATTGAGATAGCACGGTAAACTGAGACTTTCAAACCTTTTTCATCTAGGGAAGATGAGGTTCAGAGAGATGTGAAGGCACTTTGACTAAGAAGAGGTGAAGTGAGCAGGGACCCTCTTCCAGGAACTGCTGGGTTCATATTAGTAGCAGGGTTCACACTTGTAAGCAGGACCAAAACGGAAGCAAGCAGCACCTGCCTCCTCTAGATGGTGGTGGTGGTGTTCAGTCGCTAAGTTGTGTCCAACTCTTTGGGACAGCATAGACTACAGCCAGTGAAGATCCTGTCTTTTGCTATTTGCTCAAATTCATGTCCATTGAGCTGGTGATGTTATCTAATCATCTCACCCTCTGCAACCCCTCTTTTTGCCTTCAGTCACTGCCAGCATCAGGGTCTATTCCAACGAGTTACGTCTTCCCATCAGGTAGCCAAAGTATTGGAGCTTCAGCATCAGTCCTTCCAGTAAATATTCAGGGTCGATTTCCTCTAGGATTGACTAGTTTGATCCTGCAGTCCAAGAGACTCTCAAGAGTCTTCTCCAGCACCACAGTTCGAAAGGACCAGTTCTTCCTTGCTCAGCCTTCTTTATGGCCCAACTCTCTCATCCACACATGTCTACTGGAAAAATGATAACTTTGACTCTTTTGATCTTTGTTGGCAAAGTGATGTCTCTGCTTTTTAAAAATACTGTATGGTTTCCATACAGTACCAATAAAGAAGGTTCAGCATCGTAAGTGTTCACCAGCCTTTTCTTCTATGAAACGCCTATTTACTGTTTGGTTTATTTTTCTCTTACGGTGTTTATGTTTTACTTACTGATGTATATATACTTTAGATACTTATCTTTTAGATCATAAATAACTTATCCTACCGTGTGATATCTCTCTCGTTATTTTTAGGGTATCTTGCAAAGGGCATTAACTCTTAATTTTAATGTAGTCAAATATATCAACCTTTTTCTTTATGGTCTTCTTAATTTATGCCTCTGATGTGCTAGCAATAATTGAATTTGTGATATTCTGTGCCCTTCTGATACTTGCATTCATTCCTATGGGTATATTATTTCTCCTGATTGAAAGGGACAGATAAAGGGACAAAGTAGGTGATTAAACTGTTAACCTCACTAGAGGACCGTAAGTAAAGAAAGTGTGGAAGACCCCTGTAAGTGAACGATCACTGAATAAAGCAGGCTTGCTTAGCAACACCACCGTCCAACAGCAGCATGAGACATGCCCCCAAGAATGAAACAGGGGCGGCAGGAGGCCCATCCTGCCCAGGGAGCTCGGGAAGTTAACGACCCCTAGGACGTGCCCTCTGGATACATAAAAACATTGTTGGAAAGAGGACATTTCCAAATGAAAGGCCCTCACTGCACTGAGGCCTGAAATAACTGTTCCATGGTGCCATGACAGTCCTGGCTTGACCAAGTAGGGACAAGAAGACCCCCTGCCCAGCCTGGCGGAGGAGCTGATGAGACAGCTGAGAACGAGGAAGAAGGCGGTCTTTCCCTCCTCCTCACTTTTCCTTTCCGGGCCTGGCACCCTCTCGCCTGCCCACAGCCCTTCCAAGCATCCTGTTCTAATGAATCACTTCTGATCCATCACTTTGCCTCTCACTGAACTCTTCCTGCACTGAGACACAAAGGACCAGAGCTCCCGGGAGCCCCTGAGCGCCACCTAGAGGTTACAGAGCGACACGTGCCCGCTAAGTCCCTTCAGTCACGTCCAGCTCTCTGCAGCCCTGTAGGCTGCAGCCCACCAGGCTCCTCTGTCCACAGGGTTCTCCCGAGAACACTGGACTGGGCTGCCACGCCCTCCTCCAGGGGATCTTCCTGACCCAGGGACTGAACCCATGTCTCTTATGACTCCTGCACTGGCAGGCAGGTTCTTTACCACTAGTGCCACCGGGGAAGCCCTTCATAATTATATACCTTTCTTCATTTTAATTATCTTTCATACCACAGCTAATACTCCAGTGCAAGGACTTCTGAAGGGTGATTTTAAAAATTGATCCCTTATTGGGGATTACAATTTATTTCTTGAAATTGCTAACTTCCAGACACATGGGGTGATATTGTACTTTAGAAAATACATTTTTAGTGCTACTGAAGCAAACACAGAAAATACATTTTTAAATCATAAAAAAGAGGCAACCTTTAATTACTTTGTCAAGGAGAACTCATGCATTTTATAATCCCACAGATCAAATATAATAAATCTTGATCTTACTTGCAATTTAAGGAAAAATATTCATTCATCTTTGAGATTCGCACTTTCTGCTGCCTTGTTTCAGGATTAAAGTTGGCTACCTGTGGTCCGGGATTTTGAAATGCCAAGCATCTTAACTGCCCCTATCTATGGCCATGAAACAAATAAAATGAATTAGTATGAAGAACCTGATAGTTTTATCTGTTTTACATTGCATCAAGACGAAGTTTCTGTAACTTTTACCGTAACAGCATGACAGTTCAGCTCTTTTACCTAGAGAAATAAACAGTTCAATCTAATTAAGTTTCAAAAGATGATGTAAAATTTTTCAAATGAGGTCATTCTTTCTGAATAAACAAATACTTAGTGTAAAACTACATGTAATAAAAGACAAAACACAATCAAGGTGGAACAGAAAAATTTCCTTTAAACCTGCAAAACACCCCTTGGCTTTTCTAATCTTCTGAAAGTCTAACTTTGCATTTTATAGTAAATAAGGACAAGGGAATTAAAGCCATTCCCCCATAGGCAATGTCTCAAAACACAGTGAGAACACATTACACACAGCCCTCCCTTCCCACGCTCTAGTACAGGGGCCCCTACATCTGGGATGTAAAGCCTGATGATCTGCAGCGGAGCTGATATAATAATAACTGAAATAAAGTGCACAGTAAAGGTAATGAGCTCGAATCACCCTGTAACCATCCCCTCCCCTCGCCCCGCTCCCCCTCCTCCCCTGCCCCAGGAAAAATTGTCCCCAGTGCCAGAAAGGTTGGGACCACTGCTCTAGAGCATGTGTCCAAACTCACTGCCCTGGGAGTCAGAATATGGCCACCGGAAGGATCCCCTCTCAGTCAAAGCCAGACTGCAAGAAGAAAAATCTTGCTCCAATGACTTTCTAGGATGTTAGTGGAAAATTTCAAATATCTGTTTGGGAGTATTTATAATTCAAAGTTGGGGCTTCTCTGGTAGCTCAGCAGGAAAAGAATCTGCCTGCAATGCAGGCAACATGGGTTCGATCCCCAGGTGGGGAAGATCCCCTGGAGAAGGGAATGGTAACCCACTGCCGTATTCTTGCCTGGGAAGTCCCATGGACAGAGGAGCCTGGCGGGCTGCAGTCCATGGGGTCGCTAAGAATCAGACACGACTCACCGACTAAACAACAACAACAAATTGGAAAGACAAGTAATAAAGATACTTCAGTCAATCCTGATAACTAATTTGACCATGCAGCACACATATCAGGAGGGAAAGCAATGCTCTTTCAAAGGTTGTTAGAAGAAAGTAATCCGAGTTGCCCCAAAACACTCAGGCTAACACATATATGAAATATGACATTTCTAAACCAAAGGGAATCTTTCAATGTATTAATTTCAGTGAAACAAATTACCAACAGAAACTTGGGTTTTCTCTGCAGTTTTTTTAGCTTAAAAATAGTTTAGTAGTCCAAAACAATATAGGTATGTTTGTTTAAAATTTCATTTTGGTTGGTGTGTATGGCTCTGTTTTACAGACGACCTTAGGAAACAATTCTGTATTTAGGTATCGGTGTGCAATAGACACAGCTCAGCATCATCTACTATTCTCCGCAGCTCAGTGAGGGACTAGATGTCTCTGCTGAAACCCTGGCTCCGCCACTCTTCCTGGGGCGCCTTGAGCGAGTTCTTACTGCTTCTAAGACTCAGTTTCTCCTTTTGCAAAACGATGGAATCTTGTCTTTGTAAGGTAACTTAAGGGAGTTAGAGAAGGTGAGGTTCAGAAAAAGAACCAGACCGGCAATTTACAGGAACAGGTCACTTTTAACGAGGCAAGGGGCAGCAGTCAGATCAGTGGGCTGCTGCGCTAAGTCAGGAAGAGAGCAGGTATATATAAAAAACATACATGTGCAGAGAGACATCGTTTTGAAGGGTCTGCTTTTCCTCATGATTATTTTGATTAGTTAGCTTTCAGCAACCGCGGTAAGGAATTCCTGAGACTGGGATCTGCTGGGAGCTGAACATACTCAATCTTAATGTCCATTCCTTTCTTCGGGGGAGAAAGTTCTTTATTCTGTATAGAATGGTGGGGAGGACCTGGAGGGGAGTTTCAGCCCCAGGCTATTTTGAGCCACGTAGCTTAGGTGTGTTAACACGGGCCAAGTTTTAGAACCAGGATAGCATATCATAGGGAAAATACACAAAGATTTGTTAAATGAAAATACTTGACCATATTCTCAACAAGTATACTACTCCAAGGGTAGGACTTCATTGCACAGGACACTGGGAACCGAGAGGCACAGAGGAGACAGGCGAGTTGAGACCAGCCTGGTGGTGAGCAGGGTGAAGATGAGGGAGCAGAGATCTTCCCTATGGAATGCTGACGGGGCCACCTTCCCACCCAAATCCAGGGCAGCTCAGAGATCCCCACACAGAGCTCCCCAAATACCACGGAACCATGGTATCCACCTGCCATACCAGCTGCTTCTGTCTGACCTGACAGTTCTTCTCAGGAGAACTTTGACCTGCAGGTCTCTCTTGCGTGGAATTGTTATTTTCTGATTGTTCACTCACTTCTGATCACTAAGAAAAAGTAAATGAAAAATGTAAACACGTTAACATCATATATTCCAAGTAACTTAACCCTGTGACTTTCCTGCTCTCTCCCTACATCTTACTCTCTTTCAAAGCCAGACTTACTGGAAAAACCATTGCTTTCCTGGAAATTTTTCTTTCTGTCCTTTTTTTTTTTTTTCTTTTTTAACCACTCTTTAATCCTTCATCTGACTTCCTCAGAATGCTTTACTGACGTCTTCTTGGGCTGGTGTTCAATGAGCAAAGTACCTGTGACAGTTCTTAGCACTGCAGACCTCTCTGGAGCAGGTAGCCCTGGGGCCATCCACTCCTGCTCAAGAGGACTAGAAACTCTTAGACCTGGGTTCTTCCCCCCTTACGCTTACTTCCTTGAAAAGCAGTAAGACGTGTTAATGTCATACACACATCCTCAGTAACTTTGCAAACATCTCTGCTCTCATGGTTTCATTATCACATCTTCCGAAATCATTGCCCAGGTTGCCTCCAAAAGCCCCAACTTCCTCACTCAAGTTTTGTGACAAATTTCTAACACAACTTGTGCTAAATGGAAGCAATCAGTTTTCCATACAACTCAGCTGCTTACATGCCTGTAATTTACTTTGAAATACTTCAATATACATACAAGACGTCTCTGTAGGCACGTGTGTGTGTGTGTGCACGCGCTCTTCTTAGGTGAAGCTAACACGCGGTGCCAATGATAAACGCACACTCTGAGCTTCTCTGCAGTGTTCTGCCAGAAAGGACCACGCTCCAGAGACGGTACCGCCGCCCTGCTGGCTGCCGCCTCTCTCATCAACCACCCATGCTGGGAGCCGGGCTCTGTTTCCAACACAGGACCTGAGGGTTACGCTCAGTTATGACCAGTCCATCCGCACCCCCGCTCTGCCTGCCAACCGGAAGCTCCAACCCCACCGCCGCCTCTGCACGCTCCCCTGTCTGGGGCCTCTAGAGTGGGCTGCCCGCTCTTCTGCGCCCTCTCCAGGTCCCCAAGCAGGTCAGAAGTCACGCTGACTTTTCTTTCGTCGCATCCCTAACACTGATTCTTCCTTTCCACTCTCTATTAGGTAGAAACCACCCTAAGACAGCAGTGTGTTGTGCGTGTTAGTCCTCAGTCGTGTCCAACTCTCTGTGACCCCATGGGCTGTAGCTCACCAGGTTCCCCTGTCCAGGAAATTCTCCAGGCAAGAATACTGGAGTGAGTAGCCATTTCCTTCTCCAGGGGATCTTCCCGAGCCAGGGATCGAACCTGGGTCTCTGGCGCTGCAGACAGACGCGTTACTGTCTGAGCCGCCAGGGAAGCCCTAAGACAGCAGCAGTAATAGTAACAGCAGCAGCAAGACTCACCCTTACCAAGATGCACTTACCCTTCACCTCAGTCTGACCGAACTTCTGCATTTCCTGACTCTATGCCTTGACCTCCCTTTTCTCAGATCCTTTACTTTAAAAATGTGTCATTGTGAATTCTTTCTCTGCTCCACTGAGATGTAAATCTCCCAGCCTCCAGCCAGTTTTACCGACCCCAGAAGGTCTTTCTCAAGGATATGAACCATCCCTTTGAAATGCTGCTGCTACTGCTGCTAAGTCGCTTCAGTCGTGTCTGACTCTGTGCAACCCCCCTAGACGGTAGCCCACCAGGCTCCACCGTCCCTGGGATTCTCCAGGCAAGAATGCTGGAGTGGGTTGCCATTTCCCTCTCCGATGCATGAAACTGAAAAGTGAAAGTGAAGTCGCTCAGTTGCGTCCAACTCTTTACGACCCCATGGACTGCAGCCTACCAGGCTCCCCGTCCATGGGATCTTCCAGGCAAGGGTACTGGAGTGGGTTGCCATTGCCTTCTCTACTTTGAAATGCAATCAGCCAGAAAGACCAGGCTACCATTTATCAGTCTCTGAGAGAAGGTACCTGAACCATGAACTTCCAGATGTTCAAGCTGGATTTAGAAAAGGCAGAGGAACCAGAGATCAAATTACCAACATACGTTAGATCACTGAAAAAGCAACAGAGTTCCAGAAAAACATCTATTTCTGTTTTACTGACTACGCCAAAGCCTTTGACTGTGTGGATCACAACAAACTGTGGAAAATTCTGAAAGAGATGGGAATACCAGGCCACCTGACCTGCCTCCTGAGAAATCTGTATGCAAGTCAGGAAGCAACAGTTAGAACTGGACATGAAACAACAGACTGGTTCCAAACAGGAAAAGGAGTACGTCAAGGCTGTATATTGTCACCCTGCTTATTTAACTTATATGCAGAGTACATCATGCAAAATGCCAGGCTGGATGAAGCACAAGCTGGAATCAAGATTGCAGGGAGAAATATCAATAACCTTAGATATGCAGATGACACCACCCTTATGGCAGAAAGTGAAGAAGAACTAGAGAGCCTCTTGATGAAAGTGAAAGAGGAGAGTGAAAAAGTTGGCTTAAAGCTCAACATTCAGAAAACTAAGATCATGGCATCTGGTCCAATCACTGTGTTAGGGGAAGCACAATGATTGAAACCATCCACCCTGGCCAGGCACCACAGTAAACATCTGCATAAGTTGTTTTACGACAGGAGGTCCCAGTAAGGAACACGGAACTAATAAGCCACCACCAATGGGAAGAGTTTGGGAAAGGTCAAAATGAGACACATCTCTGACGACCTCCCAGAATCCTTCTCTCTGGCATCCATCTTGGCTGAACAAGGCATGCACCACCAGGAAGGACCCTGAGTCAGAATGATTGGCTAAAGACAACCCAGAAACTAATCCCATCACCATAAAACCCAAGACTGCAAGCCATGTGACAGAGCTGTTCTCCTGGGTTCCCTCACCCTCCTGCTCTCCGCCCAGGTGCCCTTTCCCAATAAAATCTCTTGCTTTGTCAGCACGTATCTCCTTGGACAATTCATTTCCAAGTGTCAGACAAGAGCCCAGTTTCAGGCCCTGGAAGAGGTCCTCCTTCCTGCAACAGCTTCATGGTAAATAGATGGGGAAACAATGGAAATGGTGAGAGACTTTATTTATTTGAGTTCCAGAATCACTGCAGATGATGACTGCTGCCATGAAATTAAAAGACACTTGCTCCTTGGAAGGAAAGCTATGATCAACCTAGACAGCATATTAAAAGCAGAGACATTACCTTGCCCACAAAGGTCCATCTACTCAAAGCTATGGTTTTTCCAGTAGTCACATATGGATGTGAGAGTTGGACTATAAAGAAAGTTGAATGCCAAAGAATTGATGCTTTTGAACTGCGGTGTTGGAAAAGACTCTTGAGAGTCCCTTGGACTGCAAGGAGATCAAACCAGTCAATCCTAAAGGAAATCAGTCCTGCATATTTATCGGAAGGACTGATGCTGAAGCTGAAACTCCAATACTTTGGCCACCTGATGCGAAGAACTGACTCACTAGAAAAGACCCTGATGCTGGGAAAGATTGAAGGTGGGAGGAGAAGGGGATGACAGCGGATGAGATGGTTGGATGGCATCACCAACTCAGACATGAGTTTGAGTAAGCTCTGGGAGTTGGTGAGGGACAGAGAAGCCTGGTGTGCTGCAGTCCGTGGAGTCACAAAGAGTTGGACACGAGTGAGCAACTGAACTGAACTGAAGTGAGAAAAGGTAGAAGCCTAACTCGCTCATTGGTGGATTGATGAGAGCCAGTTAGTAAACAGAAGTGGCCTAATCACAGAGAAGAATCTTTGCAAGTTTTGGAATTACTCAATGTGCTCAACACATCCCATGGATCTCTCCCCTAAAATCCTCTAATATTTCACTCCCACCTTTATTTCAGTGGAGTTGAGTTCAGCCTGAGTTCTGGCTTTCCTTCTCTATGATAGCATGGTGTAAAATCTACTTGGCCTGTTTCACTTGGTTGGGTGCGGTTTTTGCTTTGACACTATCCCATGCAATTTCACATTTCATCAGCCAGACATTCCCGGGGAGCATTTCTCCAGCCATCTGGAGATAAAATCACATGGAACTATTTTAAAATGATTAATTCCTTGTCAGATGCCAGCCCTACTGGGGTGACCACTTGCGGAGGAAAATCATGATGATCTGCAATAATTAATAAGCTCTCCAGGTGAATCTTACCTAGGCAATTACTGGTGATGTAAGGATAGGTATAATTTTCTTCACTCAGTTTTGCCACCTCATCCTAAAGTGACTGCCCACAATTTCTCCCTACCTTAAATTTATCTAGAACATTGTGGTTGTGTTGATACTTAAATCAGAAATGTCTTTATCTGATTCCTATGAAGACTTCAGTGACTCCCCTCTGCCAATAACATCCCACATCCCTGGCGTATCAGTGAAGATCCATTGAAATGGTCTCTAGTGACCTGTCTAGGCTCACCTCTCCACATTCCTTCCCTTGGGCCAAAGCTACTGAGCTACCCACTCCTGTTACCACCCCTCCCATCGTTTACCTAACTCAGTGAGTGAGTGAAAGTCCCTCAGTTGTGTCCAATTCTTTGCGACCCCATGGATAGTCCATGGAATTCTAGAGGCCAGCATACTGAAGTTGGTAGCCCTTTCCTTCTCCAGGGGATCTTCCCAACCCAGGTATGAACCCAGGTCTCAGGCATGCAGGCGGATTCTTTACCAGCTGAGTCACCAGGGAAGCCCTACCTAACTCAAGTCTTCCCCTTGGAACTCTGGCTTATCTCTTTACTCCAAGAAGCCTCTGCATCACTCTCATCCTCGAAAGAGTCCTTTCTCTCTTGGGCTGTTTGAAGCTTCCTCAAAAAAACTGCCCCAGGGGGTCCTAAACCTTCGAGCTTTTTCATGTAACAAATTTTCTTCCATATGGGAATAGGCATGACTTTATGATCATCTTTGCAAGCAAGAACATCTTCTGAAAGAGCATCCATTTAACTGCATTGGGAGAAACAAATATTTTATGCAAATCCTGACCCAAGATGCTTTTGTTTAAGTCCTTTATGAAATGTAGGTCTCCATAAACAAATTAGGGGGGCAATTTACTCCTTCGTACTCTGAATAAAGCAAATAGAAATTTTAACTGAATTTTGCCAGGTCCTAAAATTGTAACTGGATTTTATTAGGAGCCCAAAATAAGTGACAATCATAAGTAATTTTAAATTAACTTCAGGTTACAGAAACTTCTTTCACAGGACACTGCTGTGACTGGTATTGGTTTTGTTTTTTTTTTTTTGTATTTTTTTTTTTAATTCTCAAGGTCACTAACATAATTGGGTAAAACTGCACTAAGGAAATTTCAAACCAGTTTTAGCAAATGTTGTGCTGACTTCATATCATAATTACTGATACTGTATGCTGCTAAAACCATTTCAGATGAAATTCTTACAGAACTTAAATAATCTAACTCTTTTAGAACCAAGTCAGTGGTTGATTTGGTAAATAGAAGTATTCATAGAAAACGACTTTTCTCTGGTTAAAAATACAAAATTGGAAGACACTTAATTTTGTATATCTTCAGTATAGATGTGACATTAGGATGCCCACAACCTAATTTCTATTTTATATACAGTTTGTCATATAATTTATACTCTCATCTGGTGATCTGAACATTTTGAACTTCTTTTCCTCTTTATTTTGAAATTGAACTGGTATAGTCTCAAATCTTATGAAAGTTCTGCATTCATCAAACATTCAGTTATATTCTCCTATTTATAAGCAAAGGACCAGGCTTTCTATTAAGTATGCAGCTTTATTTTAAGTCAGATTGTTTTACTGTAGAGCTTTATTAACCTTTTTCACTTGGTTCAAACAGCTAGGAAAAGGTCACTAGCACCAAAGAACAAAATGGAGTAAGGTCTTTTAATAGATCTAATCTTCCCTTAAACATTGTCTTCTTAAATTTATCCTAAAGATAATAGAGAGACTATTTGTAAAAAAAATAAATAAATAAATAAATAAATAAAGAAGAAGAAGAAGGAATTATCTTCTTTATGCCTTCTACTTTCACAACTAGTTTCACTTTTGGCAAAACTTAACAATGGCCTTATAAAGAGCTACGCATTTCTATTCTGCTGCCCTAAACTGGAAAGACTTCTTAAAGAATTAAGATAGGAATGTGTTGTCCTGTAATAGACGCTTTAACACTTCCGACCATATTTAAGGCGTCTGAGGTGGCTCAGTGGTAAAGCATCCTCCTACGGATGCAGGAGACACGGAAGACCCGGGTTCGACCCCGGGGCCGGGAAGGTCCCCTGCAGGAGGAAACGGCAGCCCACTCCAGTACTCCTGCCTGGGAAATCCCATGGACAGAGGAGCCCGGCAGGCTACAGCCTGCTGGAGAGGCTTCAGGAGAGCCGTACACGGCTGAGCACGCACGCACTGTATCTAATTCCAGGAAAACCTCGGAAGGTTGCTATTATTGTCCAAACTTTCAGACTAGAATTTAAGTCTCAACCAGGTAAGTAACCTGCTCGAGATTCTTTAGCTATTCCCCAAGAAGTAAACAGTGTGATCCCAAAGCCTGTGTTGTTTTTAGTACGTATCAATGCCATCTTCAAACCCTTTGCCTTATTCTCCACTATCTACCAAATGTAATACAGTTAGTTTTTAGCTGGATGGTAGAAATCACTAGGATCCAGAGAAATGTCTTATTCCAGGACACACACCTATTTAATAAGTCTAAACCTCCCTACAACAATATTAACAAGGGGACAAAATTCAAATCAAAATCTTCAGCCAGACCTTTTAAAATATAAGAAATTAAATATCACAGTTGTTCTCAAATTTTTTGGTCCTTAACTTAGGAGGATAATTGATTTTCTAATTACTACACTAATGAATGTGACATTTTAATAACCTAAAATGAAAAATTAATAGGTGATTAATGCTGTGAATATAAATAAAGGCAAACCCTTACTGTACAAAGCAATATAAGTAGAGCCTACAAGAATGGAAGCCATGGGAAACAGTCATGTCTGAATCTAAATTCAATTAAAATAACTTGGCTTGCAGCAACAGAACCCAACTCAATACAACTTGAAGGAAAACAGGGAATCATATTAGAATTCCTCAAGTTGGCACCAACTAGGTCAAGATACTCACATTCCCCCCAATTTAAAAGCTAACACATAAATCTATACTATCCTATCCCCTCCTTTCTTTCACTAGGACACACAGAATATTTGTTTACCTATGAGATTTTTATAAGAATATACTTACCTGACAAATATAGAATACCAGTGAATTTATGTTTAAGAAACTTTTCTTTCTCCTCACAGGCTCTAATCCCATAAATCATTAAGAGACTGGTAATAGGTAAGAGACTTTCTTTAATGAATACAGTAGTACTTTTAAATTTTAAGACAAGAGAACCTGAAGATTCTGAAGGCATAAGTTCGTAAAACATAAAAGGGACAAAGCGTATGTAAGTCATCAGTTAATACAACAGAGTGACATATTTAATTTATGTGAATTTAAACAGGATTCACTTATATGACTTCAACTATACACTTTGTAAACAGAGATAGAATACTAACTAAATAATTGTTGTTTAGTCACTCAGTCATGCCCAACTCTTTGCGACCCCATAGACTATAGCCCACAAAGTTTCTCAGTCCATGGGATCCTCCAGGCAAGAATACTGGAGTGGGTTGCCATTTCCTTCTCCAAACTAAATAATTAGGTCCACCATTCCCTGAGCGAGTTAAGTCCTGCAGTCAGTGTGAGTGTGAGATGGAAAATGTGTCTGTTTCCTCAATGTGCACTGAGGTCTCGTGTGCACTAAGGTGATTCCAGGGCTAAAAGACAGACATGCACTCCAAGTCTAAATGTTCAACTACAGAAGCAGCAAACAGCTCCAACAAACTTCTGAAGAAAAATAATACAACTGAAATTGGCTTATTAAGAAATGTTATGTTAGGATCCAACTTGGTATTTTCCTAAGGAATTGCCTCTCCCTCCCTGAAACAGTCTCTATGAGATCATCACCTTCTGCATTGACGTTGACCTGTGAAGTCGCTCAGCTGTGTCGACTCTTTGCGACCCCATGTCTATGTAGCCTACCAGGCTCCTCTGTCCATGGGATTTTCCAGGCAAGAGTACTAGAGTGGGTTGCCATTTCCTTCTCCAGGGGATCTTCCCGACCCAGGGATCAAAGCCGGGCCTCCCGCACTACAGGCAGACGCTTTACCATCTGAGCCACCAGGGAAGCCCATTGACTTTAAAGACCCTAAAACCCATCTCTCCATAAGATTCTTTACATGTAAAAGAAAAAAAAGAAACCGTCCATCAGTCTTTCTAACAATGTGCAAGAAGTTTATGGGAGGAGCTGGCAGAAATGAGGATTAGGGACAACTATGTGGGTTAATAAAGGCAGTCTTTGAATGTAAAGACTTGGATCAACCTGAATTATGAATCACTTAATGTAATTTTCTGTGACTACCATATACCTTCTTGAAATAATGACCTACAGTACCAGAGTTTCTCAATATGAGAAACAGAATAACAGTATTACTAATGTATAATCACTGAGCCACATGTTTCATTAAATTCAATGAATATGTACAATCTAACTTCCAAGTTTGTCAACTGATTCCTTTTAACATATACCAAATGAGGTGCTTTTTTGGCAAAATAAAAATAGTGATTGAGCACATAGAAAAATAAACTTCAATGTCCTCAAAATGTATAAGAAAGTGAGATTTATTTTTTAAAGAGAGCAAAAAAAAAAAAAAAAAAGAACATTCTTAAGATCTTCAAAAGCATTTTATTAATAAAGTGGTTTGGAGTGAAGGGGGACAAGGAAACATTTATCACCTCCCATTCACTAATACATGACATATGCACCCTTAAAATAAGGTGGAGCCTAAAATATGTGAGCAGAACAACAAATGGAGAATACAGCTATAAAACAAAGTTCCAAACACATCTTCATCATCTTAATCCAACAACAACCCTGGGCAGATAAATATTAAATGTAAGTCACAGTATTTGCTTCCAACAGCAGGTTAACTCCTCCCTCTGTACCAAAAGTAACCCACACATATGTGGGCATTAAAGAGAATGTTAAAGAGATACATTCATTTTTATCCTCTCAATGGGAGAAAAAATTTAAGGCCCATGTTATAAAATGAGAAACCAAGTGTCCAAGAAACTTAAATTTAAATGGAAAGTGGGTGTTAATTTTTCTATATATAGAAATGCCAGCAGCACCCTAAACACACTGTAACAACAACAACCAAAATCCTCACACATTTCTATATGCCGGGGTTTACACCTGCGATTGTCCTTTATGTTAACATACTAAGACCTAAGTATCATAATGGGGAAATGCGGTGGTACCCAAAAGTCAATCTATCAGATAACTTAAAGTTTTAAAAGCAATCTTTCTGAAATGTATGGTACCCATTCTAGACTTCTGTAAACAAAGTATATTGGATTACACTAGTTTCTGGTAATGAATTGGGTATTTCTTGTGTCTGATTTTCATAATTCTTCTATAAGCCAATAAAGAAATTAACTAAGTTTGGTGACCAAGTAGTGAATTACCAACTATCAATACTTTCAAGATAACCACACCCTTGAAATAAAAGTGGAAGAGAAAGATTATATACTGGTTGATAGCAAAACCACAGAATTATTATTAAGAGGAAGAATGAAATCGTGATATCAGAATTTTCCCAAAGCAAGTTCCACAAAACCTTTGTCACAAAACAGATAAAAAGTTCCATGGTCAAATACGTATAGAAAATTCTGCACACAATATTCACCCTTAAATATTTATTATTAACACTACCATAAAGTATACTCTGAAAAGTTCCATAATTTTTTTTTAAAAAGTATTTTGAATGAAGACAGAATTTCCTAAACTTTTGATCATGGACTATCATCAAATTTTCTACAGACCCAGTGTTCTGCAGTATTGTTGCAGAACAACACCTTGCAAAAAGTTCAAGTAGAAACCTAGAGTTGCAGTGGAATCATAAGAACAAATTATAAGCTATAGAAATACAAACATACAAACCTTTAGGTGAAATTTTTGAAGAATTTGGGTGAACAATCATGGAAATCTTCCTATATCTATTTCATTTATCAGGGACACTGCTTTTTCATGCTAAAGAAATTCACAAAACAAAGTTTTAAAATGAGTTTTCCCCAAGTGGTACTGTCATTGCTGTAAGTTCAGTTGACTGTAAGTTTTCATTTCAATAACTGACTGCTATAAAGGTAAGTCTGAGTGAAATTAAGAAAAACAGATGATGGCCAGCAAAGAAGACAGGACATTTCCAAAAGATATCCCTAGAAGTACTTCTGTTGAAAATGTCTAAAAATTAAAAAAAAAGAAAATGTCTATTTGGCAAATTTTCTCTTTCTTCTGGGCCAGGCAACTCTATTTCGGAAAGCCTGCACTCTGTGGGGAACCGGTTCAATTTAGGAGTGGGTGTTTATGTATCCCCTTAAGTTAAAACACAACTCTGAAAAGAGTGAGAGGAGGGAAGCGGCAATTACACCAAAAAAAGAAAAAAAGACCGCTACATAGGAGATAATGGAATAAAAGCAAACGCTAACATACAATATCATTTGGGGTCCCTAAGTACACAGTTGTTTTAAACCCTGCTTAAAGGCACCCAAAACCAGTGCTCTGGAACAACCCAGAGTTGGGAGGGAGGTGGGAGGTGTGTTCAGGATGCGAGGGCCACACGCATACCTGTGGCCCATTCATTCTGATGTGTAGCACCATCACAATAATGTAATTACTCTACAATTAAAAATAAATAAAACCCTGCTTAACTGTAATCAGCTTCAAATCATGTGATAAGAACAATTCTATTGCACCACGTTGGCTATGGTTCACTGATGTAGTTTGTCACCCAGGACACTGGTGTGAGGAAAGGAATTAGCTCTCAGAGCTCAATCAAATAAGGAAAAACTTCCAAATGACAAGTCTCCTCTTCAAAAAGACCGCTCTCCAGTCTAGACACAACGAAGTCATTATCCAGCCTGTTATACTTTCGCACTTTTCTGCATCCACACATCACCTACACTATTACTTATCTTTCAACAAATGGAGTCATTTTTACTTAATTTTATTTTATACTATAAGTTTGTATCACCACCATCGACAGCCGACCTTACCTATCACGAACAGAAATTAACTACATATATAAATGAACAAAAGGAAACAAAGTGAAAACAAAAGCAATGTTACCAAATTCTGGTCAGATGCTGTTACCAGCCCCAAACTCCTGACCTGGGGCCTATTCTACCTGGATTGAAAAGGTGTATTTATTAACGCGTGTTGGGTATTAAAGCCCATCCAAGGACCAACGGGAGTCTCTCTCATACTCAGTCTGAAGGGACTGAAGTGGAAACGGGTCACCTTTTCCCGTGATTGCAGTACTACCCCAGGATGGCTTGGGAACCTGTGCTACGGCCTCGGGGAACAGCGACAGTGACCAGACCTCAGCCTCCAGGCTCACTGGAAGCCCGAGCGAGTGGGAGCCCGCGTGCAGGGGCGGCGCCCGCGCTCCCGCGCTCGCCGAGGCCCGCGCTGCGCCTGCGCCGCCGGCGCCCCGCCTCCGCCGGGCGACAGCGGGGCTCACTCTGGCCGGCCCTGCTCGCGCCTCCCGGGGACGGGGGCCCAGCGCACAGCCGGGGCGACCTGGGGCTCCCCCGCAGGATCGGCGCTGCGGACGCCGCCAGCCGCACGGCTCCCGGGCACCAACGGCGGCGGCCAGCAAGCCGAAAGGCCAGCCTAGCCGCGGCCGCGCCCGTCCGCTCGGGCGGCCCCCGAGGGGCGAGGGGGCGGCCCCGGCTGTCCTGCCCCATCGCTCAGCCATTCCGACTTAAGACTGTACACGAATTAATTTACTTACATGTATTTATTTACCTATTATATATGTGTGTGTGTGTGTATATATACACACATACACGTGATTTATTTACCTATTTTATATGTGAACGTCCAGATGTTCCTGCTGGTTATAGAAAAGGCAGAGGAACCAGAGATCAAATTGCCAACATCCGCTGGATCATCGAAAAAGCAAGAGAGTTCCAGAAAAACATCTATGTCTGCTTTATTGACTATGCCAAAGACTTGACTTGTGTGGATCACTGTGGAAAATTCTGAAAGAGATGGGAATAACAGACCACCTGACCTGCCTCTTGTGAAACCTGTATGCAGGTCAGGAAGCAACAGTTAGAACTGAACATGGAACAGACTGGTTCCAAATAGGAAAAGGAGTACGTCAAGGCTGTATATTGCCACCCTGATTATTTAATTTATATGCAGAATACATCAAGCAAAATGCCGGGCTGGATGAAGCACAAGCTGGAATCAAGAGTGCTGAGAGAAATATCAGTAACTCCAGATATGCAGATAACATCATCCTTATGGCAGAAAGTGAAGAGGAACTAAAGAGCCTCTTGATGAAGGTGAAAGAGGAGAGTGAAAAAGTTGGCTTAAAGCTCAACATTCAGAAAACTAAGATCATGGCATCTGGTCCCATCATTTCATGGCAAATAGATGGAGAAACAGTGGAAACAGTGGCTGACTTTATTTTGGGGGGCTCCAAAATCACTGCAGATGGTGATTGCAGTCATGAAATTAAAAGACACTGACTCCTTGGAAGGAAAGTTATGACCAACCTAGATAGCATATTAAAAAGCAGAGACATGACTTTGCCAACAAAAGTCCATCTAGTTACAGCTATGGTTTTTCCAGTGGTCATGTATGGATGTGAGAGTTGGACTATAAAGAAAGTTGAGCGCCAAAGAACTGTTGCTTTTGAACTGTGGTGTTGGAGAAGACTCTTGAGAGTCCCTTGGACTGAAAGGATATCCAACCAGTCCATCCTAAAGGAAATTAGTCCTGAATATTCATCAGAAGGACTGATGTTGAAACTGAAACTCCAATACTTTGGCCACCTGATGCGAAGAGCTGCCTCATTGGAAAAGCCCCTGATGCTGGCAAAGATTGAAGGCAGGAGGAGAAGGGGACGACAGAGGATGAGATAGTTGCATGGTATCACCGACATGATGGACATGAGTTTGAGTAAGCTCCGGGAGTTGGTGAAGGGCAGGGAGGCCTGGCGTGCTGCAGTCCATGGGGTTGCAAAGATTTGGACACGACTGAGCAACTGAACTGAACTGATTTTATATGTATACATTCCATATGTATATATACACATACGGGGTGAGGATATTTTTATGTATTATGTAGATAGTGTGTGTATAAACAAATATTTAGGAGTGTGTATGTATACACATAAATTTTTTTTTTAAGAAAAGTTTTAAGCACTGTCCGCTCAGCTGGGCAGGCCATGGGTCACTTTCCTCAAGGAGCCCAGGACAGCTCCAGCCTGTGTCCTGCTGCCTCTGCCCTTCCTGTGTTTGCATCCCTGGAGCTCTGCAGTGCCTGCAGAGCCTGTGCTGTTGGTACTTTATTCATTCAGTAGTGTTCGCTGAGCACCTACTGTGTGGCAGGCACTATGCTAGACACTTAGGATGGAAAAGACCCAAATTCCTGACCGTGGGGTTTGTCAGCAGTTAGTTCGGTTCATTCATGCAGTCCTGTCTGACTCTACAACCCCAGGGACTGCAGCACGCCAGGCCTCCCTGTCCATCACCAACTCCCAGAGCTTGCTCAGACTCATGACCCCTGAGTCGGTGATGCCATCCAACCATCTCATCCTCTGTTGTCCTCTTCTCCTCCTGCCTTTAATCTTTCCCAGCATCAGTGTCTTTTCCAATGAGTCGGCTTTTCACATCAGGTGGCCAAAAGTATTGGAGCTTCAGCTTCAGCATCAGTTCTTCCAACAAATATTCAGGGTAGATTTCCTTTGACTAGACAGACCGTTGTAGGCAAAGTAATCTCTGTGCTTTTCAATAAGCTGTCTATGTTGGTCATAGCTTTTCTTCCAAGGAGCAAGCATCTTTTAATTTCATGGCTGCAGTCACCATCTGCAGTGATTTTGGAGCCCCCCAAAATAAAGTCTGTCACTGTTTCCATTGTTTCCTTATCTATTTGCCACTATACTGCATATTAGCTGAGATGAACTCCTGCGGAGACTGTAATTAATATAAATGCCTATATGTGGAATCTAGAAAAATGGTACAGATGAACCTATTTGCAAAGCAGAAATAGAAACACAGAGGTAGAGGACAGATGTACGGACACCAAGGCGGGAAAGCGGGTGAGGGCTGGGACGAACTGGGAGATTGAGATAGACATTATTATACACTATTGTGTAGGAAAATAGAAGACAAATGAGAACCTACTGTATAGCACAGGGAACACTACCCAGTGCTCTGTGTTGGCAAAGGGGATACACGTGTGTGTGTGTGACACGTGTGACACGTGTGTGTGTGTACACATGTCTGATTCCCTTTGCTGTATAGCAGAAAGTAATACAACATTGTAAAACAACTAAACTTCAATAAAAATAAAAAATTTTTAATAAAAGGACAGGAGAGCAGAAAGACAACACGAGTTCAGGAATACCTTAGTCTCCCTTAGAGAAAAACATCTAGTGCGTTAAGAGGATTCAGAGCTGGGAAGAGTGATAAGACGTGGAGGTTTGATCAGGTAAACTTCCTGGGGCAGGTGGCATGAAGAAGCCTTAAATTATCAGTTTGGTATGTACATTCAATCTGATAAGAAATGGGGAGTCATTAAATGTTTTGAAGCAAAGAAAGTTTTTTGTTGAGATGTGTGTGTGCTTGTTGAAGATTACTGTCAGCAGAATGATTATTGGATGGGGAAGAGGTAAGCAGTAAAGCCAGATAGGGAACTACTGCAATAACCCATGGAAAGCAATAAAGTTCTCTGCAGTAAAATGGTGCTGGAGAATGAAAAGATAGTGGATGAATTAGAGTTACGTTTCAGCTGCAGAATCTTCAGGAGCTGAGAAAAGATTGAATTTTATTTTTGTACCTAGTTATGTTTTACTTAAATTATTTTAATTAGTTGGCATTCCAAGAGTAGCTCTGAAACATTCTAACTGAAAGGAGAAGCCAGATTGCAAATTAAAAGTGAATAATCTAAAACTCCTAGAGGAAAACACAGACAAAACACTCTCTGACATAAATCACAGCAGGATCCTCTATGACCCACCTCCCAGAGTAATGGAAATAAAAGCAAAAATAAACAAATGGGACCTAATTAAACTTAAAAGCTTTTGCACAATGAAGAAAACTATAAGCAAGGTGAAAAGACAGCCTTCAGAATGGGAGAAAATAATAGCAAATGAAACAACTGACAAAGAATTAATCTCAAAAATATACAAGTAGGTCATGCAGCTCAATACCAGAAAAATAAATGACCCAATCCAAAAATGGGCCAAAGAACTAAACAGACATTTCTCCAAGAAGACATACAGATGGCTAACAAACACATGAAAAGATGCTCAACATCACTCATTATCAGAGAAATGCAAATCAAAACCACAATGAGATACTGTCCCATGCCCCTCAGAATGGCTGCTATCAAAAAGTCTACAAACAATAAATGCTGGAGAGGGTGGGTGGGAATGCAAACTAGTACAGCCGCTATGGAGAACAGTGTGGAGATTCCTTAAAAAACTGGAAATAGAACTGCCATACGACCCAGCAATCCCACTGCTGGGCATACACACTGAGGAAACCAGAATTGAAAGAGACATGTGTACCCCAGTGTTCATCACAGCACTGTTTACAATAGCTAGGACATGGAAGCAACCTAGATGTCCACCAGCAGACGAATGGATAAGAAAGTTGTGGTACATATACACAATGGAATATCACTCAGCCATTAAAAAGAATGCATTTGAATCAGTTCTAATGAGGTGGATGAAACTGGAGCCTATTATACAGAGTGAAGTAGGTCAGAAAGAAAAACACCAATACAATATATTAAAGCATATATATGGAATTTAGAAAGATGGGGAAATGACCCTATATGTGAGACAGCAAAAGAGACACAGATGTAAAGAACAGTCTTTTGGATTCTGTGGGAGAAGGCAAGGGTGGGATGATTTGAGAGAATAGCATTGAAACATGTATATTATCATATATGAAACAGATCACCAGTCCAGGTTGGATGCATGAGACAGGGTGCTCAGGGCTGGTGCACTGGGATGAGCCTGAGGGATGGGATGGGGAGGGAGGTGGGAGGGGGGTCCAGGATGGGGGACACATGTACACCCATGGCTGATTCACGTGAATGTGTGGCAAAAACAACCACAATAGTGTAAAGTAATTAGCCTCCAATTAAAATAAATTAATCAATTTTTAAAAATTGAATAATCCCCACATGGGCTTCCCTGGCAGCTCAGATGGTAAAGAATCTGCCTGCAATGCCAGAGACCTGGGTTTGATCCCTGGGTTGGAAAGATTCCCCTGGAGAAGGGAATGGCAACCCACTCCAGTATTCTTGCCTGGAGAATCCCATGGACAGAGGAGCCTGGAGGGCTACAGTCCACGGGGTTGCAAAGAGTCGGACACGACTGAGCAACTAACACCACCAATCCCACATGGATAATTGAGTCAATGGTACAGTGTGTTGAACACATACAAATACATTTGGTTCCACAACACTCCACACATTTCTCAATTTATGCAGTATCTGAAAAAAAAAAGTGCATGTGAATCTACGTAAATTATAGGTCTCTGACACAAACACAGATTACCTCACCTAACACCATTTTAATAGAGTCCCAATTCTCTCAATTTTTTAATCATTTCCCCTATGTCTTGATTCATTGCCTGAAGTCGAGCCACTAACCAGCTAAAACTATTTTGAATCTCTAGGAGGAGGAGAGGTTAATCTCCTCCTCAGTTCCCTTCAGAACCATAGTAGGGATTTTGAGCCAAAGAGCATCAGGGTGGCTTGAGCCCTAAGCCTGTGTAACCTGAAACAGAGCACTTTACTGCACCGCATTTCCTATTCCTGATCTGCAAAACAGAGGTGAGAAAAACGTCGGCTCCCCTGGGCTGTGGTGAGAATTAAACAGCCTGACTTGTATGTGCGAGAATCACTCTAGTTTCCCTTATAAAACGAAGCACAGACTTCCAAGGTTTTCAGTTCAGTTCAGTCGCTCAGTTGTGTCTGAATCTTTGCGACCCCATGAACCGCAGCACACCAGGCCTCCCTGTCCATCACCAACTCCCAGAGTTTACTCAAACTCATGTCCATCAAGTCGGCGATGCCATCCAGCTATCTCATCCTCTGTCATCACCTTCTCCTCCTGTCCCCAATCCCTCCCATCATCAGGGTCTTTTCCAATGAGTCAACTCTGCCCAAATCCTGCCACCTCACCTCAGAGGTCTCCTTTCCGATCCCTGCCCTGCCAAGTCTGGCAGCAAGTTGCAGGGGCTTTAAGATCACAGGGATAATTCAGCATTCCCAGGGGTCACGTTACTGAGAAAGTCAGCAACAGGCTGAGGCCTGAGGCTCAGTGGGGTGAGCATTTCTTCTCTGGAGGTATATAACTTGAAGACAGTTTTACTCTTAGAGCAGAGTCTCAACCCAAGAGCTGCTCGGCCTTGAGTGCTTCAGCTCTTAGTCAATGCAACATTTTCTATTCCTGTGTGCTCAGCTGTTTTACCAAAATGTATCAGAGCACAGGTTGGACTGAGATTGCTTACAGCCCTGCCATGTGTCCTGAGAACTCAGCATGACCTCTGTCCCAGTAGCCCCTCCATTTGGGGGCTAATAACTCCCTGTTATTTACAGAAGATTTTTAAAGGCTTTCTCTATATTGTGTGCTTAGATTAATAAATTGACCAGACGGCATAGTTACTATCCTCTAGGAACAGTCAGAGTAGCATTACCAAAGACAAAGCAGTGCTTCTAACCAGCCAAACAGCCGGAGAGGCGCTAACCTGCCTCCTTAGAGCCACACATAACAACACGGGGCTTGTCTGATTCTTCACCCAGCTTCCTCATTGTTCTAATCATATAGGACAATCCAATCAAATCTAATCTGCCCATTCTCAGTTCTATATCTAGAATTGAGTAGTTTCTCCTTTGCAATCTGAAAAAGCACGGGATTTCATTAATATTGAAGTATCAGTATTGGTACATTAATTGTAACATTAATTGGCTCACTAATTATAACAAATATGTTGTATTAACCTAAGATGTTAATAACTGGGAAAATTGGGTGTGGGGTACTCTCTGTACGGTATCTGCAATTTTCCTGTTTTCTAAAACTGTTCTAGAAGAGGTTTATTTTTTTTTTTAACCAATTAACTATTTGCAACTTTTTGAATTATAAAGGAAATACTGCTGTTAAAATGACAGGTATAAAATTTAGAAATATCATCAACTCCTTGGGCTTTCTCAGATCAGCATCTCTTGATCATGGGGGCGGGGCAGGGGAATGCCTTGCTGTGTAGTCCATTTCCTCCCCACAAAGGAGGGTGATATTCCCCCAGCTGCTGAGAAGGTTGTCAGGCTTCTCCACGGATCTCCTCACCTAAAGAGCTCGAGGCCACTTCCAATTCTCAGGGCGGCCTAGCTCCAATCTCTGTAATGTAAATGCTCCTGTTCTTGTTCAGTTGCTCAATTTTGTCTGACTCTTTGCGACCCCATGGACAGCAGCACACCAGGCTTCCCTGTCCTTTACCATCTCCCAGAGCTTGCTCAAACTCATGTCCATCAAGTCAGTGATGCCATCCAACCATCTTGTCCCCTTTCCTCCTCCTTTCAATCTTTCCCAGCATCAGGGTCTTTTCTAACGTGTCAGCTCTTTGCATCAGGTGGCAAAGTATTGAAGCTTCAGGTTTAGCATCAGTCCTTCCAATGAATATTCAGGAATAATTTCCTTTAGGATTGTCTGCTTTGATCTCCTTGCAGTCCAAGGAACTCTCAAGAGTCTTCTCTAGCACCACAGTTCAAAAGCATCAATTCTTCAGTGCTCAGCCTTCTGTATGGTCCATACATGACTACTGGAAAAACCATAGCTTTGACTAAATGGACCTTTGTTGGCAAAGTAATGTTTTTACTTTGCTGCTTTTTAGTATGCTAAGTTGGTCATAGCTTTTCTCCCAGGGAGCAAGCATCTTTTAATTTCATGGCTACAGTCACCATCTGCGGTGATTTTAGAGCCCAAGGAAAAAAAAAGTCTGTCACTGTTTCCGTTGTTTTCCCATCTATTTGCTATGAAATGATGAAACCTGATGTTGTGATCTAAGTTTTCTGAATGTTGAGTTTTAAGCCAACTTTTTCACTCTCCACTTTCGCCTTCATCAAGAGGTTATTTAATTCCTCCCTTTCTGCCATAAGGGTGGTATCATCTGCATATCTGAGGTTATTGATATTTCTCTCAGCCATTTTGATTCCAGCTTGTTCTTCATCAAGCCCAGCATTTCACATGATGTACTCTGCATAGAAGTTAAATAAGCAGGGTGACAATATGCAGCCTTGACATACTCTTTTCCCAGTTTGGAACCAGTCAGTTCTACCTGTTGCTTCTTGAATGGCACACAGGCTTCGCAGAAGGCAGGTAAGGTGGTCTGGCATTCCCATCTTTTAAGAATTTTTCAGAGTTCGCTGTGATCCAGACAATCAAAGTCTTTAGCATAGTCAGTGAAGCAGATGTTTTTCTGGCATTCTCTCTTTTTCTATGATCCAATGGATGTTGGCAACTTGATCTCTGTTTCCTCTGCCTTTTCTAAATCCAGCTTGAACATCTGGAAGTTCTCGGTTCAGGTACTGTTGGAGCCTCACTTGGAGAATTTTGAGTATTACTTTGCTAGCATGTGAAATGAAGGCTATTGTGCAGTAGTTTGAACATTTTTGGCCTTGCCTTTCTTTGGGACTAGAATGAAAACTGACCTTTTCCAGTCCTGTGGCCACTGCTGAGTTTTCCAAATTTGCTGGCATATTGAGTGCAGCACTTTAACAGCATCAGCGTTTACAATTTAAAATAGATCAGCTGGAATTTCATCACCTCCACTAGCTTTGTTCGTTGTGATGCTTCCTAAGGCCCACTTGACTTCACACTCCAAGATGTCTGGCTCTAGGTGAGTGATCACACCATTATGGTTATCTGGGTCATTAAGATCTTTTTTGTATAGTTCTTTCGAGTAATCTTGGCACCTCTTCTTAATACCTTCTGCTTCTGTTAGGTCCATACCATTTCTGCCCTTTATTGTGCCCATCTTTGCATGAAATATTCCCTTGGATCTCTACTATTCTTTTTTTTAAATTAATTAATTAATTTATTTTACAACATTGTATTGGTTTTGCCATACAATGACTTGAATCCGCCATGGGTGTACATGCGTTCCCCATCCTGAACCCCCCTCCCTCCTCCCTCCCCATCCCATCCCTCTGGGTCATCCCAGTGCACCAGCCCCAAGCATCCTGTATCATGCATCAAACCTGGACTGGCGATTCGTTTCACATATAATTTACATGTTTCAATGCCATTCTCCCATATCATCCCGCCCTCGCCCTCTCCCACAGAGGCCAAAAGACTGCTCAATACATCTGTGTCTCTTTTGCTGTCTCGCATACAGGGTTATTGTTACCATCTTTCTAAATTCCATATATATGCGTTAGTATACTGTATTGGTGTTTTTCTTTCTGGCTTACTTCACTCTGTATAATAGGCTCCAGTTTCATCCACCTCATTAGAACTGATTCAAATGTATTCTTTTTAATGGCTGAGTAATATTCCATTGTGTATATGCACCACAGCTTTCTTATCCATTCGTCTGCTGATGGGCATCTAGGTTGCTCCCATGTCCTGGCTATTATAAACAGTGCTGCGATGAACATTGGGGTGCACGTGTCTCTTTCGATTCTCATTTCCTCAGTGTGTATGCCCAGCAGCAGGATTGCTGGGTCATATGGCAGTTCTATTTCTCTACTATTCTTGAAAAGATCTCTAGTCTTTCTCATTCTATTGTTTTCCCCTGTTTCTTTGCATTGTTCACTCAAAAGGTGGGAAACTATTCTTTGAACTTTGCATTCAAAGGGATATATCTTTCTTTTCCTCCTTTGCCTTTAACTTCTCTTCTTTTCTCAGCTATTTGTATGACCTCCTGAGACAATCATTTTGCCTTTTTGCATTTTTTTCTCCTTGGGGATGGTTTTGATCACCGCATCCTGCACAATATTATGAACCTCCATCCTAGTTCTTCAGGCACTCAGTCTATCAGATCTAATCCCTTGAATATATTTCTCACTTCCACTGTATAATCATAAGGGATTTGATTTAGGTCATACCTGAATAGTCTAGTGGTTTTCTCTACTTTCTTCAATTTAAGTCTGAAGTTTGCAATAAGGATTCAGGGTCTGAGCCACAGTCAGCTCCGGGTCTTGTTTTTGCCGAGTGTATAGAGTTTCTCCATTTTTGGCTGCAAAGAATATAATCAATCTGATTTCAGTGTAGACCATCTGGTGATGTCCATATGTAGAGTCATCTCTTGTGTTGTTGGAAGAGGGTGTTTGCTATGACCAGTGCGTTCTCTTGGCAAAACTCTGTTAGCCTTTGCCCTGCTTCATTCCGTACTCCAAGGCCAAATATGCCTGTTACTCCAGGTGTTTCTTGGGTTCCTACTTTTGCATTCCAGTACCCTATGATGAAAGGGACATCTTTTTTGGGTGTTAATTCTAGAAGGTCTTGTAGATCTTCATAGAACTGTTCAACTACAGCTTCTTCAGCATTACTAGTTAGGGCACAGACTTGGATTACTGTGATATTGAATGGTTTGCCTTGGAAACAAACAGAGATCATTCTGCTGTTTTTGAGATTGCACCCAAGTACTATTGGGTTAGTACTAGGAGGGCTATTCCATTTCTTCTAAGGGATTCTTGCCCATAGTAGTAGATATAATGGTCATCTGAATTAAATTCACCCATTCCAGTCCATTTTAGTTCACTGATTCCTAAAATGTCAAAGTTCATTCTTGCCATCTCCTGTTTGACCACTTCCAATTTATCTTGATTCATGGACCTAACATTCCAGGTTCCTATGCCATATTGTTCTTTACAGCACTGGACTTTACTTTCACCACCAGACACATCCACAGCTGGGCATTGTTTTCTCTTTGGCTCCATCTTTTTGTTGTTTCTGGAGTTATTTCTCCACTGATCTCCAGTAGCATATTGGGCACCTACTAACCTGAGGAGTTCATCTTTCAGTGTCCTATCTTTTTGCCTTTTCATACTGTTTATGGGGTTCTCAAGGCAAGAATGCAGAAGTGGTTTGCCATTCCCTTATCCAGTGGATCATGTTTTGTCAGAAATCTCCACCGTGACCTGTTCATCTTGGCTGACCCTACACGGTATGACTCAAATAGTTTCATTAATTTAGACAAGGCTGTGATCCATGTAATCGGTTTAGTTTCCTGTGACTGTGGTTTCCATCCTGCCTGCCCTCTGAGAGATGAGGATAAGAGGCCTGTGGAAGTTTCCTGATGGGAGGGACTAGCTGGGAGTAAAACAGGGTCTTGCTCTGGTTGGCAAGGTAAACACTCCTACCATGGCCCATTTCAAATCAAAGTTTTGCCAATGAATGCATATTTGGGAAGAGATGCATGCAAGCTCTCCTCTCTGGAGCTAGTAGGAGCCAGCTCCAGCACACCACTGTGTCTCCCTGAGGTTAAACAGGGACAATGTCAAAGAACCATTTCAGCTGCAGAGCTTCTTGGGGCCAGCTGAGTGCCTGGTCTGTCTGCATTGCAGTCCACCCTCTCCCTCCAGCTAATCCTGCTTTCTTCCCACCCCATTCTAGGTGCCGAACTCAAGAACCTTTCTTAACCAACTTCTTGCGTGCTAACTGAAGATCAGATGCTACTTCCTGGGGAACCTAAGTTGCAGCAGGGATTCTTTTTTCTTCCAATTTATTTTTTTATTGAAGGATAGGTACACATATATCCCCTCCCTTTTGAACCTCCCTCCCATTTCCCTCCCCACCCCACCGCTCTAGGTTGATACAGAGCCCCTGTTTGAGTTTCCTGAGCCAGACAGCAAATTCCTGTTGGCTGTCTATTTTACGTATGGTAATGTAAGTTTCCATGGTACTCTTTCCATACATCTCGCCCTTGCAGCAGGAATTCTAATTGGACAAATTTCCAAGATTATTATTCAGTGATTACATCAGGTACTTGAAGACAATTCTGATGGTAATGATGATGGTAGTGAAGGTCATGGTGATAGGAAGACAAAGGAAAGGAAAAGTTCTTATCCGAAAGATTCTTGAATTTTATTTGAACAAGGTTCAGGATATTTGTCAGGTGGGACCAAAAAAATAAAAATGATAGCCATACATGAAAACAAAGTATGCTACTATCTAGGAAACCCAGAGGATCTTTCATAACCACGCCAATTTTACTTTCATATTCCCCTTAGCATGTGGCGCATGATGTCCATCACCTTCACCCAATCTGCATTTATCCAGCATCTTCTGTGTGCCAGGCTCTGTGCTAAGGATCTACTATCCAACAAGCACAGTCTTCCTGATAAGGAAGTTACAAACTGATGTAACTAATGTGAGGTCTAATAAAAGAAAACGCAAAGCAAAAAGGTGCCAGAATTGATGTGAGCATGGGCCAGGGTAGATGCTTTGAATACACAACGATAGCCACCACTTATCAAGCTACTCTTATTGGGTTCCCAGCACTGTTTTGAATGCTTGGTGAGCATTGTTTCATTAAAACCAACAACAACCCTGCTGGCAGGTCCGCTCTCACCGATGAGGAAACTCACAATGAGTGGCTTTCTGGCAGTGACTCAGTGAGCTTCAGGTGGAGCCAGGATTTGGACCACACGTGCTAACTCAAGACCTGGGACTCCCAACCTTGGTCCTGGTGAGAGGTGGAGAACGACTGCATCTAACAAGGAGTATGCAAGTGGGCTGAAGACAGAAACTCTGTGATGAAAGAACAATAAAAGGACCACAAAAGAGACTGGGAAAAAATGGAGAGGAAGGAGGGGGAAAGAAACGAGGGCAGAGATGGTTTCAAAAAGCAGACCAGAGCCAGCAGAGTCAAATACAGGTCCCTGGGCTTTAACCACAGTGCGGTTCTTGGGGGTCTTGCCCAGGAAAGTTTTGGCTGACTAGGGGGAAGGCAGAGCTGATAACAGATAGCAGCAGTTGAGAAATAAGTAAATAAATAACCAAGAAATAGCCGAAGCATTGAAGATTATTGTTAGAAGCTCAGTCTTGGCAAAATGGGGAGGGGTAAATAGGATGAAAGAGAGACTTCTCTGTAACAGGTTTTTGCTTTGGTTTTTCTAAGAAGGCAGAGACTTGAGATGGGTAGTGCATAGATGTTGAGTTAACCTGACTCGCTTCCCTTTTATCTTTTTTTTGCAACAGCCCTTGGTTTTATCTGAGTCAATCCCCTTCTCCCATTCTATGCTGTTTTGGTGGGGGTGCTACACTGAGTGGGTTCTGACCTACTGTAGGACAGTTCAACACTTTCCCCAGGGATTGACTGACACCAGGACACACAGACACACAGACACACACAAATGCTTAAGAGTTGATTCATCTGCATAGTGATGAGATGTATAGCTCCTGGTTAAAAAACCTATGTGTGACCTTTCAGGCCTGACTATGGGCAATGACTATGGACTGAAGCCATGAAATTAAAAGATGCTTGCTCCTTGGAAGAAAATTTACAACCAACCTAGACAGCATATTAAAAAGAAGAGAAATTACTTTGCCGACAAAGGTCCATCTAGTCAAAGCTATGGTTTTTCCAGTGGACATGTATGGATGTGAGGGTTGGATTATAAAGAAAGCTGAGCGTCGAAGAATTGCTTTTGAACTGTGGTGTTGGAGAAGACTCGAGAGTCCCTTGGCGACAGAGAAGCCTGGCATGCTGCAGTCTATTGGGTCACAAAGAGCTGGACACGACTAAGAAGCTGAACTAAACTGAACTGATGGGCAATTACAAGAGCTCTCCATGGATGCCTCAGGGGAAGGCCTCCCTCCTCGCCTTGGAAGACAGTCAGTTCACTGCAATCTCTGAGGGTGTGGCAGTCAAGGTTTCTCAGGCCCAGTGCTCTGCACACTTGCATTCCTAGCCCCAGGACCTTCTTCAATCCTTATTCTCTTTATCTGAGGCCGTGGGCACTTGTTGTTATTGTTCAGTGCTCAGTCTTGTCCAACTCTTTGTGACCCCATGGACTGCAGCACACCAGGCTTCCCTGTCCTTCACCATCTCCCAGAGCTTGCTCAAACTCATGTCCATTGAGTCGGTGATGTCATCCGACCATCTCATCCTCTGCCGTCCCCTACTCCTCCTGCCCTCAATCTTTTCCAGCATCAGGATCTTTTCCAATGAGTCAGCTCTTCACATCGGGTGGCCAAGGTATTGGAGCTTCAGCTTCAGTATCAGTTCTTCCAATGAATATTCAAGACTGACTTCCTTTAGGATTAACTGGTTGGATCTCCTTGCAGTTCAAGGGACTCTCAAGAATCTTCTCCAACACCACAGTTCAAAAGCATCAGTTCTTCGGTGCTCAGCTTTGTTTATAATCCAACTCTCACATCCACACATGACTACTGGAAAAACCGTAGCCTTGACTAGATGGACCTTTGCTGGCAAAGTAATGTCTCTGCTTTTTAATATGCTGTCTAGGTTTGTCATAGCTTTCCTTCTAAGGAGCAAGCATCTTTTAATTTCATGGCTGCAGTCACCATCTGCAGTGATTTTGGAGCCCAAGAAAATAAAGTCTGTCACTATTTCCATTGTTTCCCCATCTATATGCCATGAAGTGATGGGACCAGATGCCATGATCTTAGTTTTCTGAATGTTGAGTTTTAAGCCAGCTTTTTCACTCTCCTCTTTCACCTTCATCAAGAGGTTCTTTAGTTCCACTTTGATTTCTACCATAAGGGTGATGTCATCTGCATATCTGAGGTTATTGATATTTCTCCCGGCAAACCTGATTCCAGCTTGTGCTTCATCCAGCATTTAGGGAATCCTGAAGACACCTTTTGGCTTCTCTTCTTTTCACAGCTATTTGTAAGGCCTCCTCAGACAGCCATTTTGCTTTTTACATTTCTTTTTCTTGGGGGATGGTCTTGATCCCTGTCTCCTGTACAATGTCACAAATATCCGTTCATAGTTCATCAGGCACTCTGTCTGTCAGATCTAGTCCTGTAAATCTATTTCTCACTTCCACTGTATAATCAAAAGGGATTTGATTTAGGTCATACCTGAATAATCTAGTGGTTTTCCCTACTTTCTTCAATTTAAGTCTGAATTTGGCAATAAGGAGTTCATGATCTGAGCCACAGTCAGCTCCCAGTCTTGTTTTTGCTGACTGTATAGAGCCTCTCCATCTTTGGCTTCAAAGAATATAATCAATCTGATTTCAGTGTTGACCATCTGGTGATGTCCACGTGTAGAGTCATCTCTTGTGTTGTTGGATGAGGGTGTTTGCTATGACCAGTGCGTTCTCTTGGCAGAACTCTATTAGCCTTTGCCCTGCTTCATTCTGTACTCCAAGGCCAAATTTGCCTGTTACTCCAGGTGTTTCTTGACTTCCTACTTCTGCATTCCAGTCCCCTATAATGAAAAGGGCATCTTTTTTGGGTGTTAATTCTAGAAGGTCTTGTAGGTCTTCATAGAACCACTCAACTTCAGCTTCTTCAGCCTTACTGGTCGGGGCATAGACTTGGATTACTGTGATATTGAATGGTTTGCTTTAGAAATGAACAGAGATCAATCTGTCATTTTTGAGATTGCATCCAAGTACTGCATTTTGGACTCTTGTTGACTATGATGGCTACTCCATTTCTTCTAAGGGATTCTTGCCCACAGTAGTCGATCTAATGGTCATCTTAGTTAAATTCACCTTTTCCAGTCCATTTTAGTTCACAGATTCCTAAAATATTGACGTTCACTCTTTTGCCATCTCTTGTTTGATCACTTCTAATTTACCTTGATTCACGGACCTAACATAACTAAAGAGCAATATTGCTCTTTACAGCATCGGACCTTGCTTCCATCACCAGTCACATCCACAACTGGGTGTTATTTTTGCTTTGGCTCCATCCCCTCATTCTTTCTGGAGTTATTTCTCCACTGATCTCCAGTAGCATACTGGGCACCTACTGATCTGGGGAGTTCATCTTTCAGTGTCCTATCTTTTTGCCTTTTCGTACTGTTCATGGGGTTCTCAAGGCAGGAATACTGAAGTGGTTTGCCATTCCCTTCTCCAGTGGACCACATTTTGTCAGAACTCTCCACCATGACCCAAGAAAAATAAATGCAAAAAAGCAAAATGGGTGTCTGAGAAGGCCTTACAAATAGCTGAGAAAAGAAGAGAAGTGAAAGGCAAAGGACAAAAGGAAAAATATTCCCATCTGAATGCAGAGTTACAAAGAATAGCAAGGAGAGATAAGAAAGCCTTCCTCAGTGATCAGTGCAAAAAAAATAGAGGAAAACAATAGAATGGGAAAGACTAGAGATCTCTTCAAGAAAATTAGAGATACAAAGGGAACATTTCATGCAAAAATGGGCTCAATAAAGGACAGAAATGGTAGGGACCTAACAGAAGCAGAAGATATTAAGAAGAGGTGGCAAGAATACACAGAAGAACTGTACAAAAAAGATCTTCATGACCCAGATAATCATGATGTGATCACTCACCTAGAGCCAGACATCCTGGAATGTGAAGACAAGTGGGCCTTAGGAAGTATCACTACAAACAAAGCTAGTGTTTGGAATTCCAATTGAGCTATTTCAAATCCTCAGAGATGATGCTGTGAAAGTGCTGCACTCAATATGCCAGCAAATTTGGAAAACTCAGCAATGGCCACAGGACTGGAAAAGGTCAGTTTTCATTCCAATCCCAAAGAAAGGCAATGCCAAAGAATGCTCAAACTACCCCACAATTGCACTCATCTCACATGCTAGTAAAGTAATGCTCAAAATTCTCCAAGCCAGGCTTCAACAGTATTTGAACCATGAACTTTTAGATGTTCAAGCTGGATTTAGAAAAGGCAGAGGAACCAGAGATCAAATTGCCAACATCCGCTGGATCATAGAAAAAGCAAGAGAGTCCCAGAAAAACATCTGTTTCTGCTTTATTGACTATGCCAAAGCCTTTGACTGTGTGGATCAAAATAAATTGTGGAAAATTCTGAAAGAGATGGGAATACCAGACCACCTGACCTGCCTCTTGAGAAATCTGTATGCAGGTCAGAAAGCAACAGTTAGAACTGGACATGGAACAACAGACTGGTTCCAAATAGAAAAAAGAGTACGTCAAGGCTGTATATTGTCACACTGCTTATTTAATTTATATGCAGAGTACATCATGAGACACGCTGGGCTGGAGGAAGCACAGGCTGGAATCAAGTTTGCAGGGAGAAATATCAATAACCTTAGATATGCAGATGACACCACCCTTATGGCAGAAAGTGAAGAGGAACTAAAAAGCCTATTGATGAAAGTGAAAGAAGAGAGTGAAAAATTTGGCTAAATGCTCAACATTCAGAAAACTAAGATCATGGCATCCAGTCCCATTACTTCATGGCAAATAGATGGAGAAACAGTGGAAACAGTGGTAGACTTTATTTTGGGGGGCTCCAAAATCACTGCAGGCAGTGACGGCAGCCATGAAATAAAAAGACGCTTACTCCTTGGAAGGAATGTTATGACCAACCTAGACAGCATATTAAGAAGCAGAGAAATTACTTTGCCAGCAAAGGTCCATCTATTCAAGGCTACAGTTTTTCCAGTAGTCATGTATGGATGTGAGAGTTGGACTATAAAGAAACCTGAGTGCCAAAGAATTGATGCTTTTGAACTACACTGTTGGAAAAGGCTCTTGAGAGTCCCTTGGACTGCAAGGAGATCCAACCAGTCCATCCTGAAGGAGATAAGTCCTAGGTGTTCACTGGAAGGACTGATGCTGAAGCTGAAACTCCAATACTTTGGCCACCTGATGGGAAGAGCTGACTCACTGGAAAAGACCCTAATGCTGGGAAAGACTGAAGGCAGGAGAAGGGGATGACAGAGGATGAGATGGCTGGATGGCATCACCGACTCGATGGACATGAGTTTGAGTAAACTCCGGGAGTTGGTGATGGACAGGGAGCCCCAGCATGCTGCAGTCCATGGGTCTGCAAACAATCAGACAGGACTGAGCGACTGAACTGAAGACCTCTCTCCCAACTCTGACTCAGTATCCAGTATTCACCCACTCCTAGTCCTCTCACACCCAATCCCAGGCCTCATAAAACTGCAGGAACCTCGTTCTGGACTTCTGGATGGTAAGATGCCCTCCAATGATTGCCCAGTCCAGCTGACCCTCCACTATGGAGAAAAGAGAACAGGGTACAGGGGGGTGGTGCTTTGCTTGGTTTTAGCCCCTTGCATATTACCATCTCTCTCAGTTAAGTGATTAAAGACTTAACTCTTTCCTTTTTGTCCCCTTCATTGGCTGCTCTAACTCCTGACAACTCAGCTCTTTCTCCCAGCTCAGTAAGCTCCTGACAATTGGTCCTGAGGTCATTGTCCTCTGTGCACTGCTCCCCAGCTCCACAAAGAATCCGCTCTTTCCAAAGTGGGCTCTTATACGTTACCTCACACGTGGTGGATCCTTTTTTGGCTTAAATTAGCCAGACTGTTTGCAGTTCAAAACTGTAACAGATGTAAGCATGTCTATATGCTAATCATGAAAAGCTAACAAAGACTAAGTGTGCAGAGATACAGAAAAGAAAGAGAAATAACAATACGGTGGGGCTCCAGAAGAATCAGGGGAGATGGGATCCAGAGGTCACATCTTTGGCAGGAGAGAAGCTATAGGCATGGAGGCAAGAAAAGAATAGAAATTGCAATGAAGATTTGGGGTAGGGGAGATAGTCAGGATGTCAAAGTTATCTGTGTTGGGAGACCTCTATCCTTTCTAAGAAAGAGAAACATTGCCCAGATGATGCAGAGGTGGTGAGTTTAAATGGCTAAAGCTTAAATGGTTGTCGTGGTGAGCAGCTGAGGAGCTTGTTGGACCTGTTCGCGTTGCCATGGGTACATGCAATGGCATCAGTCTGCATAACTGGTACCTTCACCACAGATAGCTTGAGAAAAAGTCAAGATAAACGGAATCACACATTTCTATTTGAAATACTTTCTAAACTTTATGTTTTTGCTAAATGTAGCCTTTGTTTTCAATTATAACTTTGAAGGAAAAGGCAGCACCAGAATAAAAACGTGGTTACCAAATTGAAAGACTGCCATAGATTTGAAAGCATTAAACTGAAAAATTGCACTAAACTTTGCAGGGTGAAAAACCCAAATCTGTTTCGATAGTGGTGTGTTGGTTTTTGTTCTCTGTGTAAAACTTACAAAGCACATAGGACTGGCCAGCAGAGGGAGCCAAAACCATGCATATAACTTTACAAAGTTTTTTTTAGGAAAGAGGACTATTAAAAACTGCAAAATGCAAATGAACCTCATCTTCCAAGAATATATGCAAAAGTTGTAGAAATCCTATAATTTAATGCTACTCTGATGCCAAGCACATTAGAGAAATTTCAAAGCTAGAAGGATTCTGAATCTCAATTAGTTCAAAAAAGCAGCATCCCTCCCTCCCTCCTATTCCTCCTTTTCTCTCTTCTCTCTCTGGGGCTGGTTTGTAGTAACTCCCCAAAGCTAGGTCATTTGTATTCTATTTCAGTGGAGACATTCTGTGAGCTGTAGCAACACTTTTTTAGCTACTGCTGCAGGGAGCATACTGGTTATAGGTGTGTTGAAAAGAAATAGCAAGAAACAGGTCTGGCTCAGACCTCTTAGCTCAGGCTTCAGATAAAACTTAGGAAAGAGCTGAGAAACGTTTCTGGGCAGATTGTGTTTTTAAAAAAACTGCTGCCCCTAAACAGACATGTGTTTCCCTTTTCTGCATCACACCTGCGTGTGTCAGAATACTTATAATCCAACTTTGACATCCTCTGAGCCACCAGGGAAGCCCCTTGACTAACTTAGGAGAATGGAATTGATTGAAAGATACTGGTTTGTACCACCCTTTGAACAGTTTATAACTAAAATTTGGGGAAATATTTATAGTGAAAAATGATGAGTTTATTTTGAACTTATGTTCACAAATATGAAAATTCAGATTTAATGGATAATTCCAAAATTGACATTAGGATAGAATATAACTGTTTTTTTTTTACAAATGTATGTATTATTAAACACCTTCTTATAAAAACCAACCAACCAACCTCAGATTCAGCGGTTTCACTGGTAAGTTCCAGCAGATATTTAAGGAAACCACAGTCATCTGAAACAAAGTCTCCCAGAGAAGAAAACAGACAGGAATTCACAACTCCTTCCGTGAGATAGGCATTATCTCCACATCACAGACCACAAGGGACTCCCACCTCCAAAAAGATGGGGTGGACAGATATTCTCCCATTTCTCTGAGGAGGCACAGGTGGAAACGTTAAACAAATAAACACAGGATGACTGAAAAATTGAGAGAAAGGCAGACTGGATAGAGACCTTGAATCTGAGGAAGGACACAGTTTAAGTAGCTTGCGTTTTCTTTCTACTTCATATGTCTCAGCTTTATGAATTTTTTTCTTACCCACTGTATCCTTAGCACCCAGTAAAGTAGCTGGCAGATAGGAGGTACTCAAATGCACAAATGAATGATCACTAAGTAGTGTATCTATTAAGCATTCAGGGCTATTGAATTCACTATCCAAGGAATAACAATTAAAACCAGTCTCTAATCTCTTTGAATTTATTATATCTGATTTAAGCATCAGCCAACTTTAAAAGAACCATACAAAGCAAGCAGGGAAATTCTGCTGAAACTACAAACCATAAACCCAAAATAAACCACTTGTTAGACATAGATAGTGATGGTAACAGAGTGAAAAAAATTACGGAAAAAGCAAAATTGTAGGAAATGTGTGAATATGAAAAAGAATAATCCAAACCTAGGATTAAAATATAGATTATGAAAAACGAAGTATGAAAACTGGTTTGACCAGATAATGTATTTGGAGTACTGTTCACACTAACCTGAAAACTGTAGTCTGCTGTTAAAAGACACCACACAGAACGAAGGTAAAAGAAACAGTAGCAGGGGGAAAAGCACAATGTAGGGCTATCCTTTTCATTATTTTATACAAAATAAATCCACACATCAAGGGCACCGGCTATAATAGAAGAGCCACTCTGCTGTGCTCCCGGGTGAGTGGTGGCATTATAGTATAGTATAGTATGTATGATAATACAGTATATATAGTACAGTCCCCATGAAAAGCACCGTGTAATAGCCTGCATGGCCAAACACTGCAGTCCTGCCCATGTGTTTACGTTTCCAAGGCATTAGAGAACTACAATCCATGATAGCCACAAAATATCCAAGTTGCATTGTTCACTTTCCACAACAAGTAAATAAATATATAAAGGAGAGCTTCAGTGATTTTTCCGAGAGTTTGCATCCAGGATTCGTATTGCAGGGTAGGGGGAGGTACGGATTCTTTCTCTTACAAATTAACTCAGATAAACTATTATGCAAATTGATGTGATATGCCATTCCACTTGCACTGGAATAAATTTTTGTGTAAAGGAGTACTCAGTGACTTTAAATCCTTCAGTTTATATTTTAAACAACCTATGAAATAGCTTTCCTTACAATTTCTATACATATTCATGAAAACACACCAGTCAACACTGAAAGATCACCAGGAAGAGAAAAAATCCTATTACACTGACAAGACAGTTTCCTTAATCAGATGGTACAGCTCTATTCCTTGTTAATCTGAAATTAGTTCAAATTAACTAAAGAGCTTTGTTCAGCCTGTGATAGAACTAGACACTTACAAAATAAGTTTCTGACAATTCACATCAATTTATTTTTGCAATAATCATTTATTGCAAAAGGCTTTTAAAAAATATATTGTATTGGCATTATATCAAGATGAAATAAACTGCTTTATAAAAAAAGGACTTCATCAAAGATTTTACTAGGCTTCCATAAGAGCAGTATGAGATATCTGTTTAATAAATATGTGCATTTATTTTTTGCTTTACTTGGAAAACCTGCCAACATAATTTGCCAACATGTTTTAAATCAGATTCTCTCATCTAATGTTTAATAGGACAAGAGGAGACAAAAGGGAAAGACAGCTAAATGTCAATTTGCCTGATTATTTTTTAATATGCAAGAGTTTTCACCAGACAAGTTTTCACTGGACAAATTGAACGGGGAGGTTAATATGAACCAGTTCAGTATCTATTTCCCCATTTCAAATCTTTATCATTGAAGAATAGTTTACCCTGTTCATGCTGACTCTAAGTGTTCTAAATTTGAAGTTACAAAATACATGTATATTAATAAAAAGTATTTTTAAAATTATATATATATATATGGTAAAGCAATGTTTCTCAGACTCACCTGATCATGAGACCTACTTGGGTAGGTCTACTTGGGTGCTCGTTTTAATGTGTGGATTCCCAAGCCTCCTCCCTGGGGGTCATGATTCCTATATGGTTTGGGGGCACTCAGGAACGCACACTAGTAGAAGCACTGGCGTGAGTTCACTATCAGGCCAATTAGGGACATACGTGATGTCACAGAAACAATGCTGACCTAGTCTTAGGGGGCAAAACACCAAGGTTGCCAGGGCTTCTGTTTGTCCTTAACCGAGTCATTTTAATCTCACTGGGTCTAAATTTCCACAACTGTGGGGAAAAAAACCAGACTGTTTTTAGTCTCTAGACTCCGTGAAGACAGGACCAGCTGAGTTCTACGCACAGCTCCATCCCTGTGCCTCGCACAGAACAGCCTCTTGGTTATAATCTGTTGACAAATCTGTTAGACAACCTGGAAGATTCCTTTTCGACTTTAAAATTACATTATCCTAAAATAAGTAATGAAACAATTCACTTGGTCAGTCATTTACAAAACAACGATTATTCTCAAAGCAAAACATAATATAAGCCAAAAAAAAGGGGCCCCATTCCTTTTGACTGGTCTCAGGGCTACGTGTTCCTGATGGGCATTTCAAAGGATCTAACTTGGGTGATTTGATTTCTTTCTTCCAGGGCTGTGATGGTTAAAGGCAGTGAAGTGGAAGCATAGAGCACAAAGTTGAGTCTGGAAAACCTAGTAAATTCTGAGAAAGAGAGTCAGTTTTCCTGCTACATGTACAGGAATATTGGCGTCACAGCCTGACTTGCAGGCTTTTTGTTACTTTAGTCCCAAAACGTACTGTTAAGTAATAAGTCCAGAACTATCATGAACCTTCCCCGGCATTGTGCAGTAATAACTACTTTTGAAACTGATTATGCAGGGAAAAAAAACCTCTGAAAACTAACATTTCAGGTCTCCACAGAAGTAGCATCAACCTCACCTGGGGAATGCAAATTCCAGAGCTCTGCCCCAGACCTAGCAAATGCGAAGCTGGGGGTGGGGCAGAAAGCTCTACCCTATACCCAGTCTTCCAGGTGATTCTGATGCACACTGAAGGATGAGAACCACTGAGGCAGTAAACAGGACTCAGAAAAACACATTCAAAGGAAGCTGAGTCCAAGTCTCTATAAACCTCCTACCATGTATCAGAGCTGAAAAAACCCACATCATGTATCTACTCAGTCAGGTATCAACACACTCAATCAGCCAAGATGCTTTCATCAAGTAACTCAAGATTTCTCCTTTTGAAAAAATATTCTGAAAATACTGATCCTGAAATGAAAAAACAAGGTAAACTACTGACCTTTAGAATATTCAAGTCCCGCTTCCACGTTACAAGTAAAACACAAATTTTTAACACAAACATTGCCAAGTATTACCAGATTTTGTTTTATTATTATTAAAACAGTAACAACAAAAAATGAGCCTGGGTATGCAGTGTCACGTCAATCCAAAAAGCAGTGCTATCTAGAACTGGGGATGTGTAAGAGCCTAAGGGTAACTAACGACAGTGAATGTGTGACTCCACGTTGCATGTCAAGACAAGCTCGCAGCTACAGAATTCTGAAAACCCTCACACTCTGTCTCCTAAGGCACCAGCAAAGGGGAAAGGGACTTTTAATCTAGCGCAGAATAGTGATGGAGGTGCTGGTACTCATAACCACCCCGGGGCTCACTCCTGGGTTACCAGGGGAGGAACCGAGATGTCACAGCAGGAAGGTTGGAGAAGGCGGGCCCGTTCCACACAGCTCTGTGGCTTCAGAGAACATGAGTCTTAAGTTACGTTTTTAAACACTGTTTCCCCCAGTCCTAAAATTCACCCAGGAAACACAGGCTGGCTTAACCTTAAGCAAACAAGAGAAAACTGATCACCCTGCAGGGCTGCGTCCTAGTCGGGAATGTCAAACGGCTGCTCGCTGATGACCTCCCCGGCCTCGGTGACGATGGCATCGTAGACCCAGCGGCGGTTGCAGCGGCACTCTGGCCCGCACTTGTTGGAGTTGCACTTGGGGCAGGGGTAGAAGCAGCCCAGGCAGTTCTTCTCCAGACAGTCGCACAGGTCCGCGTCGTTGCAGATGAGCCTGCCACTTTTGTCATACTTCTTCACGACTCTGCAGAGGCAAAGAATGGCGCTAGCAATCTGCCTAAATGAGCTCCCTTTGTTCTGAAGAAGCAGAACCCTAAAGATGACCCAGGCGCCCTTCAGAACTTTAGAAGGCAGTATGTCCTGGGAAATTCAGTCCATACATTCCCTGACCAATGCAGTCAGGCTGTCACTGAGAGCGATGCTCCATCCTTCTAGCATGCTGGGGGTGTGATATCCAACCCAAGCCAATTGTGAGGAATAGCTGATTGAAAGCTACTGAAAGCTTCCTTCTACAGAATTTCACTTAGAAATATAACCATTCTTAATGGGATTTTTTTCTACTACATTCTTTTTTTTTTTTCTTTCGTAAGAAGAAGCACTCCACTTACCTAAAACTGGGCTTCACCTGGTGGCTCAGTGGTGAAGAATCTGCCTGCCAATGCAGGAGACACGGTTCCTTCCCCGATGCGGGAAGATTCCTCGTCATGGAACTAAGATGCTGGCCACTGGTCTTGAGCCTTTGCTCTCGAGCCTGAGAGCTGCAACTACAGAGCCCAAGCACCACAACTAGAGAAAAGCCCACACAGCAACCAAGACCTAATGTAGCCCCAAATAAATAAATACATCAAATAAAAATAGTGGTCAACTGTTAAAAAAAAGGAGGAAGGAACTTCCCTGGTGGTCCAGTAGTTAAGAATCTGCCTGCCGGTGCAGGGGACACAGGTTTGATCCCTGGTCTAGGAACTGAGATCCTACATACTGCGGGGCAACTCAGCCTGCCAGTCACAGTGCCCGAGGCCCGATCACTGCAGCGCCTGCGCTCCCGACGAGAGAAGGCACTGCCCGAGGGGCCCAGCCCTGCGGCGTGCTGTGACGGAGAAAGCCCACGTGCTGCAGCAGAGCCCCGGTGCAGTCGGAGATAAATAGATTTTAGAAAGAGAAAGAACGGAAAAAGCACTGTGTGAGCACAATCACATTTTGAGTGACTCAAACACACGTCAGAACTGCCAGTTACTACACCGACATCACTGAAAGAACAGGCAAACCCAAGCCGCCTCTGCTAACCGCCTCCTGAGGCCCCGGCTTCTGTCCCTGTCTCACGGTCTTTCACCCAGTGTGGGGCAGGAAACGCGACGAGTGGAGGACACAAGAGATCGACCTCATGCCTCACAGGACCCTTGATGCCTTCAGCCTCTACAGCAAGTCCAGGAAGCAGAAGTCTTCCACCAGAACTCTGCCACCCTCTCAAAACCAAACCGTCTGAAACAAATCCTGCATACGGAGCTGCTTGAAACCCCGAGAATGACAAAGTCCCCATGTAGGGCCTGCACCCATGATTCCCAGCTGAAGTCAGACAGGCTGTGAAGCTCTGACCTTCCGCACCCAGGGTCCCCAAGCATTACCTCCCCTCCCTGTTAGCGGAGAAGGTGAAGGGGCACTACACATTTGCCTGATCATCTCAATGTAGCAGGACAGCCTTCCAATGAGGACTTACACTGGAAGCATTTCATCTGAGGAATGAGAGCGCCTACACGCAACAGGAAACACAGGTGTCAGTAGCCAAGGAGATGGAAAATCTATTATGGGAACGACAAGGATGGGGAGCCACGCAGCCGGCAGAGCCCAGCTCAGCCTCTGAGCTCCCTGCGCCTTCACCCAAACACTCCCCACCACGACTCAGATGTCAAGACGGGTCTTGGCTTCCTGCCCACTGATGCTATCCGCTCTAAGAGTCTAAGCTATTATATGTACAAAAGATGTACAAGACACATTCATAGATCAATAAAACACACTTTCACGTGCCCACTGCCCAGCTTAATGAAGGGGTGTCACATCTTTGACATCTTCTTTATGCCCCACCTACTGCATCCCTCCACTTAGCTAAAAGGAATCTCATCTCCTTGTTTTACTTTTTGTGATGCCATATGCATCATTCAGATGCAACATTCAGAAAATTAAGATCATGGCATCCGGTCCCATCACTTCATGGCAAATAGATGGGAAACAATGGGAACAGTGAGAGACTTTATTTTTGGGGGGCTCCAAAATCACTGCAGATGGTGACTGCAGCCATGAAATTAAAAGATGCTTGCTCCTTGGAAGAAAAGCTATGACCAACCTAGATGGCATATTAAAAAGTAGAGACACTACTTTGCCAACAACGGTCCATCTAGTCAAATCTATGGTTTTTCCAGTGGTCATGTATGGATGTGAGAGTTGGACCATAAAGAAAGCTGAGTGCCAAAGAACTGATGCTTCTGAACTGTGGTGTTGGAGAAGACTCTTGAGAGTCCCTTGGACTGCAAGGAGATCCAACCAGTCCATCCTAAAGGAGATCAGTCCTGGGTGTTCACTGGGAGGACTGATGCTGAAGCTGAAACTCCAATACTTTGGTCACCTGAGGTGAAGAACTGAGTCATTGGAAAAGACCCTGAAGCTGGGAAAGATTGAGGGCAGGAGGAGAAAGGGACGACAGAGGATGAGATGGTTGGATGGCATCACCATCATCAATGGACATGAGCTTGAGCAAGCTCTAGGACTTGGTGATGGACAGGGAGGCCTGGCGTGCTGCGTTCCATGGGCTCGCAAAGGGTCAGACACGACTGAGTGACTGAACTGACTGACTGACTGATGCCATATGTGTATGTATCTCCAAGCACACTGCATTTTCCCTTCTGTAATTTTCTTTTTGAATTCTGTATCATGATTTGAGATTCACCCATGGTAGTGCATGTAGCTATATTCAAATATTTTTACATTTATATGTATTCCACTCTACCAGCTACTTATCTTTTCCATAATGGATAGGCATTTGGATTATTACTGCTTTATTTTCTCTGCTGTTGCAGAGATGAGTTTGTTGAACATGTCTCCTGTTGTACATGTACGGGTTTTTCCAGTATGTACACCCAGGAGTGAAGGTGTTAGGCCATAAGGTGCACAGGCAATGCAAGCTGTTTTCACATAGTGCTTGTCCTATTTTACACTTGTTCATGTCCCATGGCCTCATCAACAGTGATATCAGAAGACGAAACTCTTCACCCATCTGGGCAGTGCAGTACTTCCCACAGAGTACCGATAAGGAAGCTTCAGCATCCTGAGTGTTCACTAGCCTTTGTGTATGTGTGCGTGCCTGTGTGTGTTGCTCGGTCGTGTCTGACTCTCTGTGACCCTATGGGCTGCAGCCCAGCAGTCTCCTCTGCCACGGGAATTCTCCAGGCAAGAACACTGGAGAAGCCTTTCCCTTCTCCAGGGGATCTTCCCAACCCAGGGATCAAACCCAGGTCTCCTGCATCGCAGGCAGATTCTTTACCAGTTGAGCCACCAGGGAAGCCCAAGAATACTGGAGTGGGTAGCCTATCCCTTTTCGAGGGGATCTTCCTGACCCAGGAACCGAACCGGGGTCTCCTGCATTGCAGGCGGATCCTTTACTGGCTGAGCTACCCAGAAAGCCGTTTCTTCTATGAAATAAATACCTATTCACTGGTTCATTTTTCTCTTAGGATGGTTATCTTTTCCTTCAGAAATAACTTCTCCTACTGTGTGATATCTCTCTCGTTATTTTTAGGGTATCTTGCAAAGGGCATTAACTCTTAATTTTAATGTAGTCAAATATATCAACCTTTTTCTTTATGGTCTTCTTAATTTATGCCTCTGATGTGCTAGCAATAATTGAATTTGTGATATTCTGTGCCCTTCTGATACTTGCATTCATTCCTATGGGTATATTATTTCTCCTGATTGAAAGGGACAGATAAAGGGACAAAGTAGGTGATTAAACTGTTAACCTCACTAGAGGACCGTAAGTAAAGAAAGTGTGGAAGACCCCTGTAAGTGAACGATCACTGAATAAAGCAGGCTTGCTTAGCAACACCACCGTCCAACAGCAGCATGAGACATGCCCCCAAGAATGAAACAGGGGCGGCAGGAGGCCCATCCTGCCCAGGGAGCTCGGGAAGTTAACGACCCCTAGGACGTGCCCTCTGGATACATAAAAACAGTCACTGTTGGAAAGAGGACATTTCCAAATGAAAGGCTCTCACTGCACTGAGGCCTGAAATAACTGTTCCATGGTGCCATGACAGTCCTGGCTTGACCAAGTAGGGACAAGAAGACCCCCTGCCCAGCCTGGCGGAGGAGCTGATGAGACAGCTGAGAACGAGGAAGAAGGCGGTCTTTCCCTCCTCCTCACTTTTCCTTTCCGGGCCTGGCACCCTCTCGCCTGCCCACAGCCCTTCCAAGCATCCTGTTCTAATGAATCACTTCTGATCCATCACTTTGCCTCTCACTGAACTCTTCCTGCACTGAGACACAAAGGACCAGCGTTCCCGGGAGCCCCTGAGCGCCACCTAGAGGTTACAGAGCGACACGTGCCCGCTAAGTCCCTTCAGTCACGTCCAGCTCTCTGTAGCCCTGTAGGCTGCAGCCCACCAGGCTCCTCTGTCCACAGGGTTCTCCAGGCGAGAACACTGGACTGGGCTGCCACGCCCTCCTCCAGGGGATCTTCCTGACTCAGGGACTGAACCCATGTCTCTTATGACTCCTGCACTGGCAGGCAGGTTCTTTACCACTAGTGCCACCGGGGAAGCCCTTCATAATTATATACCTTTCTTCATTTTAATTATCTTTCATACCACAGCTAATACTCCAGTGCAAGGAATTCTGAAGCATATTTTTTAAAAATTGATCCCTTATTGGGGATTACAATTTATTTCTTGAAATTGCTAACTTCCAGACATATGGGGTGATATTGTACTTTAGAAAATACATTTTTAGTATACGTGCTACTGAAGCAAGCACAGAAAATACATTTTTAAATCATAAAAAAGAGGCAACCTTTAATTACTTTGTCAAGGAGAACTCATGCATTTTATAATCCCACAGATCAAATATAATAAATCTTGATCTTACTTGGAGTTTACAGAGAAATACTCATTCATCTGTGACATTCGTGCTTTCTTTTTTTGCTGCCTTGTTTCAGGATTAAAGTCAGCTACCTGTGGTCCAGGATTTTGAAATGCCAAGCATTTTAACTGCCGCTCTATCTGTTGCTATGAAACAAATAAAATGTGTTAGTATTAAGAATCTGATAATTTTCTGTTTTACATTGCATCAGGATGAAGTTTCTGTAACTTTTACCACAATGGCATGACGGTTCAGCTCTTTACCTAGAGAAATCAACAGTTTAATCTGATTAGTTTCAAAAGATGATGTAAAATTTTTCATATGAGGTCATTCTTTCTGAATTAACAAATACATAGTGTAAAACTACATATAATTAAAAAATGAAAAACAAGGGGGAACAGAAGAATTTCCTTTAAACCTGGAAAACACCTCTTGGCTTCACAAAACTGGTGGGGATGAAGTAAAAGCCCTTCCCCCAGGCAAAGTATCTCAGAACATAGTGAGGACACAGCACACAGAGCCCTCCACTCCCAAGCTCCAGCACAGGGGTACCCAACCTCTGGGATCTCACACCTGATGATCTGAAGTGAAGCTGATGTAATTAACAATAGGAGCACACAATAAATGTAATGCACTTGAATCATCCTGTAACCATCCCCCCCCCCCCCCGCCTCAGTCCATGGATAAATTGTCTTCCATGAAATGAGTCCCGAAAGGGTTGGGGACTGCTGCTCTAGGGAATGTCTCCAAGCTCACTGCCCTGGGGGTGTGGACCCCACCAGGGTATCGATGCAGAATACAGCCACCTGAGGGATCCTCTCTCAAAGCCAGACTGCAGGAAGAAAACTCTTGCTTGAAAGACTTTCTAGCGTGTTAGTGGAAATTTTCAAAATATCTGTTTGGGGATATTTATAATCTGAATTGGAGAAGGAAATGGCAACCCACCCTGGTATTCTTGCCTGGGAAACCCCAAGGACAGAGGAGCCTGGCGGGTTACAGTGCATGGGTCACAACAGTCAGGCACGACTGAGTGACTAACACAGACACGTAATTTGAAACTGAGGCTTCCCTGGTGGGCTCAGCGGGAACAGAATCTGCCTGCAACAAGGAAACGTGGGCTTAGTCCCTGGGTTGGCAAGATCCCCTGGAGAAGGGGACAGATACCTATTCCAGTATTCTTGCCTGCAGAATCCCATGGACAGAGGAGCCTGGTGGGCTACAGTCCATAGATCGAAGTCAGATACGACTTACCGACTAAACAACAACAAACTGGAAAGGCAAGTAATAAAGATGCTTCAGTCAATCCTGAGAACTAATTTTGATCATGCAGCACACATATCAGGAGGGAAGACAATGAATGCTCTTTCAAAAGTTGCTAGAAGAAAGTAATCTGAGTTGCCCCAAAAAACTCAGGTTAACGCATATGTGAAATAGGACATTTCTAACCAAAGGGAAACTTTCAATGTAACAAATTAGTAACAGAACCTCAGGCTTTTTTTATAAACAGTCTAGTCACTCTATTTTTTTTTGTTTGTTTTTGTTTTTTGTTAGTCACTCTAAAAGAATATGCGTATGTTTCTTTAAATTTCATTCTGGTTGGTGTGTATGGCTCTGTTTTACAGACAACCTGAGGAAGCAATTCTGTATTTAAGTATTGGTGTGCAATAAACACAGCTCAGCATCATCTACTATTCTCTGCAGCGCAGCGAGGGACTAGGTGTCTCTGCTCAAACCCTGGCTCCACCACTCTTCCTGGGGCGCTTTAAGCACATTCCTACTTCTAAGACTCAGTTTCTCCCTTTGCAAAATGGATTAACAGTAGTAACTCGTGTTAAGGGTTAGATGTGTTAACATGGGCCAAGTTTTAGAGCCAGGATTAGTGTATCATGGGGGGAAAACACAATGATTTGTTAAATGAAAATACTTGACCATATTCTTTACAATTATTCTATTCCAAGGGTAGGCCTTTATTGCACAGGACATTGGGAACTGAGAGGCACAGAGCAGACAGGTGAGATGAGACCACCCTGGCAGTGAGCAGGGTGTAGATGAGGGAGCAGAGATCTTTCCCATGGAATCCTGATGCGGCCACCTTCCCACCCAAATCCAAAGCAACTCAGAGACTCCTCAATTGAGAACTCCCCAAATACCACAGAATCATAGTATCCATGTACCATACCAGTTGCTTCTGTCCGATCTGGCCAGTTTTCTCAGGAGAATTTTGACCTGCAGGTCTCTCTTGCATGGAATTGTTTTTTCCTGATTGTTCACTCATTTCTGATCACTAAAGAGAAGTAATTGAAAAAAATAAATACACATTAAATCATACATTCTGAGTAACTTAACCCTGTGACTTTCCTGCTCTCTCCCTACATCTTACTCTTTCAACGCCAGACTTGCTGGAAAAACCATTGCTTTCCTGGCTCTTACTTTTTCTTTACCACTATCCTGCCTCTGACTTCTCCAGAATGCTTTACTGACGTCTTCTCGGCCTGGTGTTCAATGAGCAAATCAACTGAACCTTTGACAGTTCTTAGCACTGCAGACCTCTCTGGAGCAGGTAGCCCTGGGGCCATCCACTCCTGCTCAAGAGGACTAGAAACTCTTAGACCTGGATTCTTCCCCACTTACATTTACTTCCTTGAAAAACAGTAAGACGTGTTAATATACACACATCCTCAATAACTTTGTGAACATCTCTGCTCCCATGGTTTCATTATCACATCTTCCGAAATCATTGCCCAGGTTGCCTCCAAAAGCCCCAACTTCCTCACTCAAGTTTTGTGACAAATTTCTAACACAACTTGTGCTAAATGGAAGCAATCAGTTTTCCATACAACTCAGCTGCTTACATGCCTGTAATTTACTTTGAAATACTTTAATATACATACAAGACGTCTCTGCAGGCACGTGTGTGTGTGTGTGTGTGCATGCACGCATCTTAGGTGAAGCTAACACACGGTGCCAATGATAAATGCACACTCTGAGCTTCTCTGCAGTGTTCTGCCAGAAAGGACCACGCTCCAGAGACGGTACCGCCGCCCCGCTGGCTGCCGCCTCTCTCATCAACCACCCATGCTGGGAGCCGGGCGCTGTTTCCAACACAGGGCCTGAGGGTTACGCTCAGTTATGACCAGTCCATCCGCACCCCCGCTCTGCCTGCCAACCGGAAGCTCCAATCCCACCGCCGCCTCTGCACGCTCCCCTGTCTGTGCCCCTCCCGCGGGCTGCCCGCTCTTCTGCGCCCTCTCCAGGTCCCCAAGCGGGTCAGAAGTCATGCTGACTCTTCTTTCGTCGCATCCCTGACACTGACTCTTCCTTCCACTCTCTATCAGGTAGTTGGTGTTGCTGTTTAGTCGCCAGTTCGTGTCTGACTCTTTGCAACCCCATGGACTGCAGCACGCCAGGTTTCCCTGTCCCTCACCATCTCCTGGAGTTTGCCCAAGTTCGTGCCCATCAAATCAGTGATGCCATCCAACCATCTCATCCTCTGAGCCCTCTTCTTCCGCCTTCAATTCTTGCCCAGCATCAGGGTATTTTCCAATGAGTCAGGCAGAACCTACCCCAAAGACAGCAGTAGTAGTAGTAATAGCAGTACTGACCCAGATAAGCGTAATGTTCACCTCAGTCTGACTAAACTTCCGCCTTCTCTGACTCTGTGCCTTGACCTCCCTTTTCTTACATCCTTTCTTCAGAAAATGTGTCACTGTGAATTCTTTCTCTGCTCCACTGAGATGTAAATCTCCTCCCAGCCTCCTAAGGCTAGTTTTACAAGCCCAGAAGGTCTTTCTCAAGGACTATGAACTATCCCTTTGAAATGTTATCAGCCAGAAAGACCAGGAACCCATTCGTCAGTCTCTGAGAGAAGGTAGACGCCTAACTCGATCATTGGTGGAGTGGTGAGCGCCTGTTAGTAAACACAGGTGGCCTAATCACAGAAAAGAGCATTTGCAAGCTTTGGAATTACTCAATATGCTCAACACATCCCATGGATCTCCCCCCTAAAATCCTCTAATATTTCACTCCCACCTTTATTTCAGTGGAGTTGAGTTCAGACTGAGTTCTGGCTTTCCTTCTCTATGATAGCATGGTATAAAATCTACTTGGCCTGTTTCATTTGGTCGGGTGCAGTTTTTGCTCTGACACTACCCTATGCAATTTCACATCTCATCAGCCAGACATTCCTCAGGAGCATTTCCCCAGCCATCTGGAGATAAAACCACACGGAACTATTTAAAAATGATCAATTCCTTGTCAGATGCCAGCCCTACTGGGGTGACCACTTGTGGAGGAAAATTGTGATGATCTGCAATAATTAGTAAGTTCCCCAGATGAATCCTTATCCTTAGGAAATTACAGGCGATGTTAGGAGAGGTATAATTTTCTCCACTCAGTTTTGAGTCTTATCCTAAAACGACTGCCCACAATTTCTTCCTACCCTGAATTTACCCAGAACATTGTGGTCATGCTGATATTCTTAAGTCAGAAATGTCTTTAATCTGATTCCTATGAAGACTTCAGTGACTCCCCTCTGCCAATAACATCCCACATCCCTGGCATATCAATGAAGGTCCATCGAAATGAACTCTGGCGACCTATCTAGGCTCACCTCCCCACATTCCTTTCCTTGCACCAAAGCTGGTGAGCTACCCACTCCTGTGACCACCCCTCCCATCTCTTATCTAATTCTAGCCTTCCCCTTTGAACTCTGGTTTATCTCTTTACTCCAAGAAGCCTCCCCATCACTCTCATCCTCAAAGAATCCTTTCTTTCTTGGGCTCAGTTTGAAGCTTCCTCTAGAAAATTGCCCCCAGAGGGATTCTAAACCTTCTAGCTTCTTCATGTAACAAATTTTCTTCCACATGGGAATAGACATGACTTAATGATCATCTTTGCAAGTGAGAACATCTTTTGAAAGAGCATTCATTTAACTGCATTGGGAGAAACAAATATATTATGCAAATCCTCGACCCAACATGCCTTCAAGTCCTTCATGAAATGCAGGTCTCCACAAATAGATTAGCTTAGGGGTAAAACTTACTTCTTCCTACTCTGAATAAAGCAAACGTAATTTTTAGTAGAATTCCACCAGGTCCTGAAACTGTAACTGGATTTTATTAGGAGTCCAAAATATCTGTCCCAGGAAAAATAATAAAATGGTTCAGAACTCCATGTATTCCCCTGCTTGGCATTTCCCATGCAGGGGTTCCTAACCAGAGAAAGAAAGCAGGGGGCCCTTGAACTTGGATGAATAAAGAATACCTATTTATTTTTACTCATCTTTAACTGAAATTCTGATATTTCCTTTTATTATAAGGCAACCAACAAACCACAATAGTGTTAGTCATACTTTTGACAGAAGTTTTTCATTACTCATTATAGTTGAGGATATGTCAAAATGCTATTGGGACTCATCATCTCTTCAAAATGATGGTAGATCTGATTTGATGCATTAATAATAAAACATATGCATGATAAGTCACCTGAGTCTTGTCCAATTCTTTGCAACCCTATGGACTGTAGCCCACCAGGTTCCTCTGTCCATGGGATTCTCCAGGCAAGAATACTGGAGTGGGTTGCCATGCCCTCCTCCTGGGGATCTTTCCAAACCAGAGATCGAACCTATGTCTCCTGCATTGCCAGGAGGGTTCTTTACCACTAGCACCACCTGGGTAGCCCCAATAGAACATATATTACCAACATAAATTGTTTTTTAACATTTTGGCAAGTGTATTTCAATATAATTGGTTTTCTTTATAACCTTATAGATTTTTTTCTGTATGATTAAAAACATCATTCTGGACAAAAAAAAAAAGCAAGAAACAAAAACCATTCTGAGAAATAGTCCATAGATACAACAGCTGGCCAAAGGCATCCACGACACAAATAAGATTAATATTAAGAATACTGGAGTGGGTTGCTATTTTCTTTTTCAGGGGATCTTCCTGACTCAGGGATTGAACCCACGTCTTCTGCATCTTTAATGAAAGGCAGATTCTGTACCACTTAGCCACCTGGGAAGCCCAGTACACAGCTAGCACTCAATAAATATTTCACAACTATCATGCTAATAATGCTAATTATTAGGCTCCTACTATGTGCCAAGCACTTTGTTAACCAGCATTCTACATATATTATTTCATTTAATTCCACTACTGTACTCTGAACTAGATACTGCTATCCCTGTTTTACAGATGAGGAAACTAAGGCCCAGAAAGACCATGTCGGCCACATGGGTTTAACATCCAGGTTTGTCCGACCCCCTAAACTAAGCCCTTTTCAGGAAGTTACACTGCTTCAGGCTTTGTTTTTATGATGACCACAGTGTATCCGTTTAGGGATGGGATATAATCAACCTGAGTCACATGGAGACTTTTCAATGAAAGCTGGACTAGGAACAGGGGAAGATGCATTTAGATCAACTCAAGTCCGCCTCCTCCTCCCTCTCTGTCCCAGCACACACCTCCAAGATGTGCTGGAAAAGGGTTCCCATCTCAGACACATGAGCCATAACTGACCTCAGGATTGGATTCAGAAGTCAGCTGAAAAGAAGAAAGTTACATACAGGCAAGATTACTCTTAAAAATCCTTTCAGAAAATGCTGACTGGGAAGAGCCCCGGACAGACAGGCTTTTCTCCAGTTTCTCAGGTTAGGAATCAGATGAAGTATTAATGGTTGACTTATACACACAGGTGGCACCAGTGGTAAAGAATCTGCCTGCCAATGCAGGAACAACAGACCTGGGTCTGATCCCTGGGTCAGGAAGAACCCCTGAGGAGGAAATGGCAACCCACTCCAGTATTCTTTCCTGGGGAATCCCATGGACAGAGGAGCCTGGTGGGCTACAGTCCATGGGGTCGCAGAGCCGGACACGACTGAGCATACACACACTACTACTACTATACGTACATAGGAGCCAGCATGACAATTATGTTTACCTTTAAACTCCAGATCCATACACCCTGGCAAGGTCCTCACTCTGGAGGCCTCCAGAACTAGGTCACCCTAGAAACAGCATTGGGCCCTGAGCCCGCATTTCTGCTCACTCTCAGGCAGCCGTCATCGAGGGCAACGCAGTGAAATGACTCACACCACAAGCACTTAACTCTCCCTTCGGGTTGCCCCCAGCACGGTGTGGCTGAAGTCAGCTGATGGTATCTTGCACAAGGTAAAGTGCTTTTAACACTTTTATCCCTGAGGATATTTTCAAATTTTCAAGGGAGGAAAAGTCTTCAGTTTAAGCTCTAGCTCAAAAGTTGGTCTCCACTTTTATTCAGTAGCAAATAAAGGGGTTTATTCAGAGACGCGCTCAGTAGACACCCCTCAGAAAGCATTTAGAAAACACACACACACTTTCATTCAATGCCCTTGAAGAAGAGAGTCAAGTTATCTTAATCTCATTCTGTCTCTAGCCTCAAGTTCCCATTCTTGGTGAAAATGACAGATCTCTGAGATAACTGACAGGTGAACAAATCCCACCAGGGACACATTTGGGAAAAGAAACAACTTCGGTGCTGATGATCCATTCAGGCCATTCCCTTACTGCTCCCTCCTGGCTGAGTCATTGCATTCAAAGCCACAAAATCGCTCGATATCTCCAACAAAATCTCCATCGCCCTTTGTCCATAAGAATTAAAAGTTTTGATCCAAGTTTTTGACAGCGTTTTTAGGTAAACAATGTTAATGCTTTAGAACATCTTTATGTGCAATGTATAAAGATTCCTAGGAACATTTTTATTGCTAGATTTGCCACACACACACATGCAAAATGGCCCAGCATAAACAATGTGAAAACAGCTAACATAAAATAATTTGAAATGCACTCAGAAGAGAATTTGATAAGCTGGGCGACCATACTGTTGCTTTTATTCTGTTTTTTGTTAGTGCCAGGAAGGCTGCATTCTGTGGCCAGTGAATGAAACCAAAGCCCCTGAAGGGCTCACACCTCACTCATTATCTGGATCTCGAGTTATACATTTAAATTCCTCCTTAGATTTTAAGGATTATAAAAAAAAAAAAGAAAAAAAGACATCTGCCTGATGACTCTGCCCCATCAATGGAAAGCAAAGAAAGAAGAAAACTGGTTTATGAGACCAGTAGCCTGGGCCATTTCAGCCTGATGCTGCTAAATATACATTCAAATGTGTCCTGGTAAATATACTCCAGAACCACTCATCCCAAATTTCAAGTGTGGAGGTCCTTTTCCTAAGGCCCTTGTACACTCATTTCTTAGTTTTCATTTTTGTTTTACGACACTCTGCAACAAAAGCACCCCGATTTTCTTCTGCTCTTACCTACACGACATTGACTATGGGAATATCGATTCAAAACCGACATCCTGTGGCTTGCTTTTGCCTCTCCTCTCTCTGCCAGCCTCAGAGGGACTCAAGAGCATCATTTGAAAGGGAGGGTCTTTCCAGTGATGATTTCCACAATGTTGTGAGTGCCTACTTCTCAATGAGAGTTGCCTTGCCAAGCTGAAGCAGTGGGAAAGAAAAAGCACACATACCTTTATGCCTGGATGATAAAGAAGAGAAGAAGAACAGACAAAGAGAACTGGGCTGCCCTGTCTCCTTTGTTTTGCTGAGAAACCACAGAACCCTCTGGGGGAAAAGTCAGAAGGCCCCTAAGGTACTCCTACAATTTAACGCTTTGTCAGAGTGGCTGAGAGGAGGAGAGGTGGAAAAACGGAACAGGTGGAGGGTGGGTCTAATTGTTACCTATCTCTTCCACCAGGAGTCTATCTAAAATCATGTAAAATCAGGCAATGATCATTTCATTTGCTCATCCATCTTCAATCCGCAATAAGCAATGAATCTAGAATTCACAATTAATAACTCTACTGCTCAATGTTATATCTCGACTTCAGATATTCAACTAATGTTAACAGTAAATTGGTTCCTAGCTATTTTTATATTTCAGTGTAAACAGCCCAATATATATATTATAGATACATATATGTGGTAAAGGCTTCCCTGATGGCTCAGACCATCAAAGAATCTGCCTGCAATGCAGGAGACCCAGGTTCCATTCCTGGGTGGGGAAGATCCCCTGGAGAAGGAAATGGCTACCCACACCAGTATTCTTGCCTGGAGAACTCCATGGACAGGGGAGCCTGGTGGGCTACAGTCCATGGGATTGCAGAGTTGGAGTATGACTGAGTGACTAACACACAACACACACACACAGTAATCTTGCAAAGAACAAAGAAAGGCAACAAAACTGTCAGTTACAAGAGCTTCCAACCCATCTGGCAGGGATACAAGACGTAAAGGTGGTGCCAAAATTAAGTGTATTTGACCTGAAATTTTATATCCATTAAGTAACTGAGTATTCTTGAGATTACACAGTAAGTATTGCATATAAACATATATATGTATATATACATGTTTAAGCTAAAAACCATTGAGAAAAAGCTTGTTGTCTCAGAGGAGAACTAAACCACGTTTCTAAGCTGTGCTTAAGACATACATTAACCTCTAAATTACAGTCCTCTAATCATTCTGTCACCAGGACTCAGATGTTGTGATATGAGTCATTAAACCACTTTCCAGAGAGATTAACACCCGCCTCATTCATTTCTGAATTATATGGTAAAAACCATCATTTCACTCCTAATAACTTTTGTCACAAAAACAAGGAAAAAGGAAACAAAATCTTAGTTATAAGAGCTTGCAATCCCTTTGTCAGTGATGTAAAACCTTAAGGAGGTACCAGAATTAAGTATGTTTGACCTGAATTTTATAACCACAAGGCAAAGGCTGTATTTTTGAGATTACATAGTAAATTTTGCCCATAAAAAATACGTCATCTTGTCATGTAAGAACTGCCAATTCCATCTTGCCAGTTAAGGATTAACAATCCTCAAATCAGGTAAAAATCGTACCAGATTTTTTCACAGACAATAACACATTACAAAAATGCATCTTTGGCCAATGTTTGGCTTTGTTCTTATATGCATGACAGGAGAATGTACTCTTCAATGATCTGACCACACAAGATGCTACAGAAAAAACAAACATACATCAAGGGCCAGATACAAGGGATTATCCTCTAAATCTGAAGGAAAATCCTCTAAAGGATATGGATTGTAATCAACCAAGAAAAGTCCCAACTGAAAATCTTTTTTAAAAATTTAAGTGCTAAGAAATGTGTGTCACAAGTTCAAAAGTTACTGCTTCCTCTTATTTCAATTTGAAAAAGAATATAAATTATACAAAATAATTTTCCTGTATTATTTTCAAGTTTCTCAAGCAAAATCTAATGATTTTTTTAATAGCAGAGGGAACTATATATCTTACAATAGCTTATAATGAAAACGAATCTGAAAAAGAATATATATTTATGTGCATAACTGAGTCACTGTGCACTTGAATTAACACAATACTGTAAATTACCCACACCTCAATAAAAAAAAAGGGGGGGGGGAGGCCTGCTTAAAAAAATCTAAAGCATTGCAAATTAATCATGTAACTAGCAAAGCTTCACAGGAACTTTACATCATTTTTTAAGAAGATAACAGTATGATTTTTAAAATGGAAGATAGTATTTTGTAAAGTTAATTATACCTTGCTAAAGTTCCTAGTCCTGAATATATTGCACTTTGACATGACTTTGACTAAGAAAATAATTTTCTCTCTTCAGATGTTCTCAGGTTTTTTAGAGCTTCAGTGGAGGTAATTTAAAATTGGCTGCTTTTTTAAAATTAAGAATTCACACTGTAAAACATTCCTCAGTTACCTGTTAATTCCGGGAGTGTAAAATCCTTTATATTCATAAGTTATATTCATTTGTCAGTGTGTAGCTATCTGAATACGAACTTGTGACATAAACTGTATAGTTAACCCTTGAACAATATGGGTTTGAACTGCACAGGTGTACTTATACAGGAATTTTTTTTCCAATGCCATACTACATGATCCATGGACTTCCCAGGTGACGCTAGTGGTAAAGAACCTGCCTGCCAATGCAGCAGATTTAAGAAATGAGGGTTCAATCCCTAGGTTGGGAAGATCCTCTGAAGAAGGGCACGGCAACCCACTCCAGTATTCTTGCCTGGAGAATCCCATGGACAAAGGAGTCTGATGGGCTTCAGCTCATAGGGTCACAATGAGTCGGACACAACTGAAGTGACTTAGAACACAGGCACACACATGATTCACGGATAGCTAAATCTGCTGAAGGTTGAATCCATGGATTCTGAGAAACCTTGGACACAGAGGAATTCTGGATATGCAAGTCTGGCTACAAGCTTTGATCAGAACTTTGCCATTGTAGAGGGTCAGCAGTTCAACCCCCACATTGTTCAAGAGTTCAACTGTTACTTTAAAAATAACACCACTCATAAACTTATTTACTGTAGTATTTCTTAAACTGGGAAATATTGGAATGCCCATACATACAGGAGCGGTTGAACAAAGTATGATGTAGCCACACGTACTATAAACATAGATGACTATGCAGCTGTGAAAAATAATGAGGAAGATTTTTATGACATAATTTCCAAAATATTCTATTAACTGAAAATAACATAGCACAAATGAGTATTTACCCTTCATGTAAGAAAGTATACTACCTTCATGTGAGAAAGAAGGGGATATTAAGAAAATTTGTTACTTGCAGCCAATTAATTTTAATAAACCCAATGTGATGTAGCATGTGGCTTATAAAGTAATTAAACAGTCACTGACTTTGAGAGTCAGGAGCATTGAGGAAGGGGCTGCAGTAGGAAACTCTCTCGTTTAACTTCCTAAATGCATTAGAATCCTTCTCAGCAGCTACGGAACAGGCTTTCAGTGGGTTTATCTAAGCCTCTACTAGAAGGATCCCAGTGAGATGAATCCTTACTGTCTGGTACTATTATTGCAGGTTATTGTTTGATTAAGATACTGTTCCGTTGTGAAACTCTTAGGAGTCGTACTTTTGGAAGGACAGACTTCCCAGTGGGAATCACCATGAAGGTTCAGACGTGAATGAAGCTGATAACCTGAACTAGGACCAGTGGCTTGATCACTGGAGGAGCTCACTGGAATCTATTATGACTCCTCTTTGAATCATTCACTTAGCAAGCATTGATTAAATACCTTACTGGCGAGGCACCCTGTGAAAGATAAAAAGACAAATAAGACATGATTCATCTCTTTAAAAGAGTCCTATCTCTGATTTGATCTCTCATTTCAAAGAGGAAAGTTTCCAAACTTTTTTTTTATTCCATGGAGAAATTTGTTCATGTTTTCTTCTTCTGTATGGTGTATTTGTTCTGCTGTGTATTCTTCACCAGTTATTTGGTTTTTTTCCCAGTGCCTTTGCAGAGGTCCCACTCTAATCATTTCTGATTATCTCTGCTCATAGCATGGAGGCCATTCTTTCTGGCTTCGCATGTGCTCTTGGCTTGCAATTCCTCCGACTTGGAATGTCCCTGGTCCTTTTACTGATCCAGACCAGTAACTGCATGGCTGACTGCCACCCTGTCTCCCCATCCTGCCACTCCAACAGCAACCATCGCTTCCATGCGTCTCCACACTCTGCCCTATCTTCCTGGTCACTCAGGTGCCAAGGACGTACTGGAAGTCTGTGGAAGGGAAGGGCTTCCAGCTTCCCCCAGGGTCTGCTACTTGGTACCGGAAGGCTCTGCATACTGTCAAGGCTCCACGGGTGCTGCGTGCTCAGTCGCTTCAGTCATGTCTGACTTTGTGCTCCTGTGGACTGCAGCCCTCGAGGCTCCTCTGTTCATGGAGTTCTCCAGGCAAGAATACTGGAGTGGGTTGCCATTTCCTTCTCCAGGGGATCTTGCTGACCCAGGGATCGAACCCAGGTCTCCTGCACTGCAGGCGAATTCTTTACTCCTGAGCCACTGGGGAAGCCAGATCCACAGAACCATATATTTGCCCTCATATTTCTTTCACAACTGGGTCCAAAGTTTATTTAGCAGTAATTAGTCACGGGGTGTGATTTTTCACTTTGCTCTGATTCCTAAGTTCATTGAATAAGGCATTCTCATCTCTGTTTCATACTCCACACAGTTACCAGGCCAGCTTGGGGCCCTAGCCTGGTTTTTCTGCCTTCAATCCTTCCTGATATCTCCACACATGACTACCATGGTCATCCTCCTAAAATCGCCTTACACTGTGTCACCTTCCTTCTCCAACACGACGGTGGAATTTTGTGATCCTCAGCCTTTGTTACATGACCTAAGTCTGCTTTCCCAGCCTCACGGTCACTGCATCCTTCCGTTAACCTGTTACTAGATGTCACTGATTCTTTCTGCAGTTCTGTTGCGCAATTAGAGTCAGCACCCTGCTTCTATATTTCCAAGCTTGTGTTGTAGTTACTGTTTGTTGCTAAGTTGAGTTCAACTCTTTGTGACCCCATGGACTACAACTTGCCAGGTTCCTCTGTCCATGGGATTCTCCAGGCAAGAATACTGGAGTGGGTTGCCATCTCCTTAGGGAATCTTCCAGATCCAAGGATAGAACCTGGGTCTTCTGCACTGGCAGGCAGATTCATTATCACTGAGCTACCAAGGAAGCCCTGTGTTATAGTTAGTTGTCTATATACTGGTCTTTGGTACTGGACTTATTTCAAAGCAACAGATTTCTTCATTTATTGTCCTTTTTAACACACTGACAAATTTAATTAAAAAAACCAAACTCTATTGTATCTGCTAGCATAATATTCTAAATTATATATCAAAAAGACTAAAAAAAGAATAAACAAAAATACATGGAAACATTCAAACAAAAAACATAGAGTTGGTAATCTTAATTTCAAACTTCAAGATGAAAAGAATTAGGAAGGACAAGAGAGCATCATTTTTTATATTTATAAAAGATATATAGCCCCAATATAGCTATGATGATAACGGAGCCTTATGTAAATAAATAACATAATACTGACATAACACAAAGGCTGTTGGGAGCGAGGAGAGAAGGAGACGTCTCCAGCTCTGTAGCATGTGTCACAGCCACGCGCACACGGGGCTCAGTGCCTGATCGCTGACAGAAGGGAGGAGGCCCACCCTGGACCAGTAACCCAGGGAGCTGCTTCCCGGGAATCCAAGCAGTAAGACGCTCTCCCCAGGGTCTGACCCACACCCCACCTGGACCGCCTCCCACGCTGCCAGGTAAGTTCGAAGGTAAGAAGATCCCTGTGTCGCGTAACTTGCACAGCAAACCTTAAGGTTCACATAAAACAGAACCCAAGAGCACTCCCACCCCGTGAATCTCATATCTGCAAAGTGCCTTCTCCTTTTACTACAGCCGCAACCCAAATGAGCAGAGTATGGATCTCAAACTTAATTTTTTTCTTATTTAAAACAGAAACAGACTCACAGACATAGAAAAACTTATGGTTACCAAAGGGGAAGTGGGAGGGATAATTTGGGAATGTAGGATTAACAGATACATACTACTGTACAGAAAACAAGATGAACACATACCCACTGTAGAACACAGAGAACTATTTCAGAAGCTTGTGATGACCTGTAATGGAAAGGAATCTGAAAAACAATAATATGTGTGTGTATATGTATATGAACTAACAGAGCACTGTAAACCTACTATACTTCAATAAAAACAAAACCCCTGAAAACACAAATCAAACCTAATCATGACATATTCACGCGTTGTGTGTCTTTAGTCGTGTCCAACTCTTTGTGACTCCATGGACTGTAGCCCATCTAAGCTCCTCTGTCCATGGAATTTTCCCGGTAAGAATACTAGAGCTGGAGTGGGTTGCCATTTCCTACTCCAGGAACATATTCTTATGTGTATTAAAAAAAAAAAAAAAGCTAGATATTAGTAGTAGTTATCTCTGGATCTTTGTTTTATGCTAGATTATTTCCTACACTTATCCATTTCCTGTAATAAACATGCCTTTTACAATTTTTTAAAGTATTAATAAAGATTTCAAAAAACACTTCTGAGAATAAATGTTCTCTTGTAGCGTGGCAAAATATGTCCAGCAGATGGCGCAAAACCTTAATCCAGAATTAAAAGAGATTAATAAAAAATGATAACCCTACTGCTTCGGGAATGCGCATGTGGAGGGGATGTTTCTTGGTGACCACAAATCAGTCACCGTGCACACTGGCTCTAGAAGTTTTGTGTTCCTCGAATGGAATCTGTTTGACCTCTTCTACAGCCAAAGGTGAGTCATTTCAGAGGAGAGACGACTATAGATGGGGCGTATGGAACTTCCAGAGGCTGCAACACAACATGATTTATAGAGTGTCAACGTGATGTCACACCTGCAAAGGGTTTTGCAGGTTGTAGAGCCCATCAGTTTTCACACATTGTTTTTTAGATTCTTCTCAGAGTAAGGAAATGGCAACCCACTCCAGTATTCTTGCCTGGAAAATCCCATGGACTGAGGGTCCATGGGGTCGCAAAGAGTCGGACACAACTGAGCAACTTCACTTCTCAGAGTAAACCCCAATATATTGAGCCAATAAAACTCCAGCTATTCTAGCTGAAGTGGGGGTTAGGGACAAGAGCCATCCTGAGCCTACTCTTTGTCCAAGTCTCCCCACCCCTGTACCCATAGCTGGCACAATCAAGAATTGGCCATACTAATCAACAGCTGTACAGTCCATAAAATACTTCTAAGAAGCCCTAGAGAAACCCCCTAAGAGCAGTGCAATACTTTCACTTTACTACTCTCCTCCTCCTCAGAGGAGAGTTTCCAATTTGAAATGGAAACATGCATAAAAACCAAAAAAAGTCACTCATTGCTTTTAAAAGAAAAAATCAGTAAGGACATTCAAAATGCATCAATAAATTCAATACTCATACATTCCACACATTTGACATCTGCAATTAAAATTTATGTTGAATTAAATTAACTTTGGATTCACTTAAATCGTTTTTATGATTTATGATTTAAAATCCTTTTCAATCCTTTCCATGGTTTATGCAGACTATAGGAAGTCAGCATTTCAGCTATAGCAAGCTTTTGTGAGAAATATAACCATATTCTTGGATAAGCACATTCATTTGTATCAATAAAGTTTACTTGTATCAATATTCTTCAACTGTACTCTCTGTACCATCTATATTGCAAAATGCAATTATAAACCATAATAAATAATGATTTAACAGCAAGAAACTAGTTTTTTTTTTTTTTAGAACTCTTGGAATTCCATAAAAATCTGACTAGATAATGTTTACAAAGTAGAAGTAACAACCTATTTAAATGCATTCTCCTAAAGTTTCAACACAAGTCCAAATTTAGCTTTAAGAAATTATTTTTAGAAAGTTTTCCTTTGTTTTGAACAACGTATCTACCTGAAGCACTGCTTGTTATTTCTAAGAGTTGCCTGGCTGGTTAGCTGGACTTAGTCGCTCAAACTTATCCTCTTTGTGACCCCATAGTCTGTAGTCCACCAGGCTCCTCTCTGTCCATGGGGATTTTCCAGGCAAGAACACTGGAGTGGGTTGTCATTCCCTCCTCCAGGGGATCTTCCCAACCCAGGTCTCCCGCACTGCAGGTGGATTCTTGACCACCTGAGCCAAGCTGTCTGGTTTATGGCAAGATTGTGGATTAGGGCTTCCCAGGTTGCGCTAGTGGTCAAGAACTCCCATGCCAATGCAGGAGACATAAGAGGCACAGGTTTGACACCTGGTTAGGGAAGACCCCTTGGAGGGTGGCATGGATTAAAAGGCTTCTCAGCATATTAACCATGTTCCAAGCAGACAGTCGGGGGTTTCCCCGATACCTCAGCTGGTAAAGAATCCGCCCACGATGCGGGAGACCTGGGTTCGATCCCTGGGTTGAGAAGATGCCTTGGAGAAGGGAAAGGCTACCCATTCCAGAATTCTGGCCTGGAGAAGTCCATGGACTCGGGTCACAGAGTCGGACACGACTCAGCGACTTTCACTTTCAAGCGGACGGTCAAAACAAAAATACCGAAGTAAACAGGGTTTGGCAGTAAATGAGCTGGTCTTAAATTCTCACTTCTGGGGAGGGCAGCTTCGCTGACAGAAAGGGCAGCCACAGCGTCGGCCAGTCTGGAGTGGTCAGGAAAGAAAGGCCGAGGCTTCCCCTCAGAATCGGCAGATAATGTCAGGGCCAGTTCCGGTGCGGCCCGGGACGCCGGTGGGGCCTTAAAAAAAAAAAAAAAAAAAACTAAACCGACTTCTGCTCTCAGTGGCACAGGTGGTAAAGAACCCGCGTTCCCAACGCAGGAGACACGGAAGAGCCGCGAGTTCGATCCCTGGGTCGGGAAGGGAATGACTACCCACTCCAGGGTTCTTGCCTGGAGAGTCCCAGGGACAGAGGGAGCCTGGCGGCCGGCAGTCCATGGGGTCGCAGAGAGTCTAAGACACGACTGAAGAGTTTAGTCTCAGAGTTCAGACTGAAGAGTCTAAGACACGGCTTAGGCGACTGAGCACACACGCCGCCTCTCCCAGCACTGCGCCTTAAGCCTCTGTTTCCCCAGGTGTTAACACCAGAATAGTTAGACTGACCTGAGTGGGGGATTAAGCGGTTATCTCTCAGCTGCAAATCCCGCCTTGTTCCCCTCCGCGGTATGCGGTGTGACATTAGGACCGCTGTTCTGCAGCCCACAGTTTGACTCTGCCGACAGGGGGCGCCGGAGGGCGACAGAAGGCTGGCGGAGAGAGCGCGCATGCGCCTCTGGCTGTTTCCTGTTTCTGCGCAACGCATCCCCCTCACCGCAAGGGCTGTTGGGCTCCCGTTCTCAGGACCCCGCACCCCACCCCCCGCCCCCGAGACCCAGCCTAACGTGTCCCCGCAGAGCTACCAGCACCAGCTGCCCCAAGCCCCGCCCCTGCAACTGACCCCTGAGAAGTGAAGTCAAGTCAAGTCGCTCAGTCGTGTCCGATTCTTTGCGACCCCATGGACTGTAGCCTACCAGGCTCCTCGGTCCATGGGATTTTCCAGGCAAGAGTACTGGAGTGGGTTGCCATTTCCTTCTCCAGGGGACCTTCCCGACCCAGGGATCAAACCTGGGTCTCCCGTACTGTAGGCAGACACTTTACCGTCTGAGCTATTAAGGGGAAGACCCATGAGAAGGCAGTCCCAACTGCAGGGGTTCTCCCCAAGGCTGAGGAGCCAAACCCCACTCTGGCCTTGTCAGCCAGGGGAAGAGAAGCCCCCGGGAAACGCGTCTTTGAAGGCCAGTGGGGGGCTTACTTTCAGGAGGGCCGGACGGCCGTGGGTCACAGACTCCACTCAAAGGGCACAAACAGAATCTCGCACTCTCGGGGACCCAGGACAGAGACGGTAATGGGAAAGCAGCCTGGGCCAGACCCACTTACTGACCTCGGGAGACGCTCTTGGAGAGGCAGGAGGCAGTTGGGACTCACCCCGGGGACACAGGTACTGTCGGCAGCCACTTGTGGGAGCTCCCCTGCCCCTCACGAGAATGCTGGAGGTGGTAAACACCGTTTCAGAGTCCTGCCTCCCGCTTATATTAGTGTGGGTCCAGGCCCCACCCACCAACCGGTTTGCACTGGATCTGACCGCCTGGGGCCGAGCAGCAGGCTGGGAAGGGACATAGCCCCACCCATTAGCACGCAGGCTAATGGGGGGTCACCGCAAGGTCAGGACAGCCCCGCCCACCACAGGGCTGGCACTAGCCACCGCTACCTCAGGGCACCGCAGCCAGCGGCCCCCACCCGCCAAATGTGTTCATGGGTGGACTGGCCCTGGCCCTGGCCTCTCCCTTTTCTAATTAGTAAAAACGTTAATTAGCAAAGATACATGCTCCCTATGTGTGCTGTGCTTAGCGGCTCAGTCATGTCCGATTCTTTGTGACCCCATGAACTCTTGCCCGCCAGGCTCCTCTGTCCATGGGGGTTCTCCAGGCAAGAATACTGGAGTGGGTTACCATGCCCTCCTCCAGGGGATCTTCCCAACCCAGGGATCGAACTGGGGGTATCCTGAATTGCAGGCGGATTCTTTACCAGCTGAGCTACCCTTATAGCCACATTATTTACAATAGCTAAAATACGGAAGCAACTGCGCAGTGGTAAAGAATCTGCCTGCCAATGCAGGAGATTCAATTCCTGGGTAGGGAAGAGCCCCTGGAGTAGAAAATAGCAACCCAATCTGTTATTCTTGCCTGGAAAATCCCATGGAGGAGCCTCGCAGGCTACAGTTCATGGGGTCACAGAGAGTGGGGCACGACTGAGCGTGCACACACGCGCGTGCACGCACACACACACAAGTGCCCATTATTGAATGAATGGATAAAGAATATGTGGTGTATATACATATAATGGAATATTACTCAGCTACAAAAAATTAAATCTCTCATTTTGCAACAACACAGATGTACCCAGAGGGTATTATGCTAAGAGAAATAAGTCAGAGAAAAATAATGTATGATTTCGCTTAAATTGAGAATCTAAAAAACAAGACAAATGAACCCACGTAAGGAAACAGAAACAAGGTCACTGGTACAGAGAACAAACAGGTCGTCCTTGCCAGAGGGAAGGAAATACTGGAGAGGAGAATAACAGGTAAGGGGGATGAAGAGGTACAAGCTACCAGCTTGTAAATAAATGTCACAGGTAGGAAGTGCACAGCGCGGGGAATATCGTCAATAATTCTATAATATCTTCATATGGTGACATCATAACTGGACTTACTGTAGTGGCCATTTTGTAATATACAGAAATATAAAATCACTGTGTTGTGAACCAGGAACTTTCATAGTGTTATTAGTCAATTATACCTTAAAAACATGAGCTTCCCCTGGTAGCTCAGCTGGTAAAGAATCTCCCTGCATTGCAGGAGACCCTGGTTCGATTCCTGGGGCAGGAAGATCCCCTGGAGCGGGGATAGGCTACCCACCCCAGTATTCATGGGCTTCCCTGGTGGCTCAGATGGTAAAGAATCTGCCCGCAGTGCGGGAGACCTGGATTCTATCCCTGGGTTGGGAAGATCCCCTGGAGGAGGGCATGGCAACCCACTCCAGTATTCTTGCCTGGAGAACCCCCATGGACAGAAGAGCCTGGCGGGCTGCAGTCGTGGGGTCGAAAAGTGTCCGACTCAACTGAGAGAGTAAACTGCCGCTGCTGCTGCTAAGTCGCTTCAGTCGTGTCCGACTCTGTGCGACCCCACAGACGGCAGCCCACCAGGCTTCCCCGTCCCTGGGATTCTCCAGGCAAGAGCACTGGAGTGGGTTGCCATTTCCTTCTCTAATGCGTGCAAGTGAAAAGTGAAAGTGAAGTCACTCAGTCGTGTCCAACTCTTCGCGTCCCCATGGTCTGCAGCCCACCAGGCTCCTCGTCCATGGGATTTTCCAGGCAAGAGTACTGGAGTGGGGTGCCATTGCCTTCTCCAAGCAACTATGCATACACTTCAAAAACAAACTAACCAACTCCCAGAAAAGAGATCAGATTTTTATGATTACCAAAGGTAGGGGTGGGGGGGCGGGTGGCGTGGATGGAGGGGTTACCTGAAGGTATTCAAAAGATAAGATTAAAAGATATATTATCTTGACTTTCAGAGATAATAAATACTAGGGCTGTAATGTATAATATGATAAATATAATTAACACTGCTTTATATGTATTATATATGAAAGTTAAGAGAGTAAATGGAGAATTCTCACCACAAGAAAAAAATTTTTTTTCTCTCTTTAATTTTGTGTCTGTGTGAGATCATGTATGTTTACAACCCCATGGACTGTAGCCTGCCAGGTTCCTCTGTCCATGGAATTCCCCAGGCAAGAATACTGGAGTCGGTTGCCAGGCCCCCCTCCAGGGGAATCTTCCCAACCCAGGGATCAAACCTGCATCTCTTATATCTCCTGCATTGGCAGGTGGGTTCTTTACCACTAGCGCCACCTGGGAAGCCATATGTGTAAATCTATCCATTTACTGAGAACTCTGAGAACTGCTAATAATACCTTCAATTTCAATCCAACAACAAAGGGTTCATTCTAGTTTTTCCCTTTGCATATCTGCAACTCCCTTCTCCAGCAGTGAGAAATCTGGATCCTATTGTCATTTTGTAAATTGTCTTATTTGATCCATACCCCAGTGGTAACCATGCTTCCATCTCTGCCTCTCCGCCATCCCATAGAATGCCTTCCTCTTTCTCCTCAGGCACTGGTAACTTATGCTGAACGTCCTCTCCACCCCACGATGGGCTCCCCCACTCTCACCCTGTGTGGGCTCTGACGGTCTGTGTCATAAGCTAGCTCCTTGCCCTGTGTGACTGCTCTACTCACCCTTCAAGCTGCTCCCTGCTGGCTGGACTCCTTCTTCACCTACTCAAGCTGTTACACCCTATTCCAGCTGCCCCTCAATTCGCACTTAGGACTGACCTGTTTATGAAAGGAAGGGGAAAGGAAGAGTCCAAATAACTTTTCAACACATGTGCAGTGAAGAACGTCTTTGCTGAATGTTGTGTAATTGGACAGAAGATCGAGCTGGAGGCAATATATGTGTAGTTTCTAATGCTGCTGACTATGCTACATAATTCGTTCATACAAAGGAGCAGTTATATTTATTTTTAAGCCTCTCTTAAAGCTTGGGATGATCCTGCTAGAATCTGGATGGAAAAAAAGATAGCATTTACTGGAGTAAACAGGAAAAGTAATCAAGCAGAGCTTTTAAAAGCTCATTTTGCTTCTTCCTTCTTCAGAATAAATTGCCGTACAAACTGGCCCCAGAGCTCTAAGTTACAGAGCATCCAGAGTCCTCAAGACTAAGGCATTTGTTCTTTCACTTAAGGTCAACAATGGAAAGTCACCAAATGGGTCTGAGGAGCCAAAAAGGATAAGATTGTAAGGAAAACTTTAATTTCTGGTTGTCAACTTGAAAAAAATCATGAATACATTGTGTATCTTATGAACCTGTTTTAGGATGAACAGTGTAAAGCAAACTGGATGGGTCAAAAAATTGTGTTACAGTTGTGCTAGTAGATAAGCTGGTTGATTGGTCATTAAAGTATTTCTATCATTTAGACATATCTGCCACAGTGTCACTGCCTGACTTAACTGCTATCATAGTAATCAATAATTACTTCTTTTTATACTAAATATAAGGTATGACTTAATAATAAAATGCTTATCTGGAATAACTGGCTTCATCCAAGTACAAGAAAGTATATATTGTTCAAAACTGTTGTTCATATTTAGAGGAGGGACTATCAGCAAAATATTTGGGCACTGGGTTTGAATAAACACTTTCAGTGCTATATAATGACTACAGAAGCTATGGTATAATAGGACTTGGTCCGCAGATGGTCTGAAGCACCCAGGGTGCTCCTCTGGTAGGATCAGGGCTTGGCATCACCTGCTAACAGGCATCAGCGCCCACTCAAACCCCCAAGCACCAGCGTCCGCCTGGTGGAGTGAGAGCACAGTAGGGGAGGAAGGCCAAGGAGAGCGGCCGTGGACAACCAGGGGGAGGGCGGCCGAGGGGACTGGGAAGGGAGGAGGAGGACAGGGGACCCACGGGGAGAGGGTGGGGGGAGGTGGAGGAAAGGAAGGGAGGAGGAGGACAGGGGACCCAGGGGGAGAGAGGGGGGGAGGTGGAGGAGAGGAAGGGAGGAGGAGAGCAGTGGAGTGGATATGTGACTCGGTGATGGAAAGATGAGACGGATGATTGGAAGAAACACAGGAAATATAGATTGCACATTTTAAAAAGACACAGGGAGATATTGCACAGTAATAATTTGAAGCCATGGAGGCAGTTTATTGCTACATTTTAAATTGCTGAATTTAAGAACACTCTCTTGGACCCACAATCCATGATCAAGTCTGCACAGACGGCTTTGGTTTGTTCTCACGTCCCATAGTTTCCCACTCCCTCCCAGGGAGAATCTTCTTGGAAAGTGAATATGAAAGTGAGCTTTTGTCTTGCACATTAATTTCTGACTGTGTTAACTTAAAGAAGAAACAGGAAAAAAACAACCCTTAGATCACATTGCCTTGAGCTTATATGACATATTTAAAGGCTTTTTTCTAAAGGGCAGCTGCTATATGACTCAAGGAGCTCAGCCCGGTGCTCTGGGATGACCTAGAAGGATGGGATGGGAGGGGTGGGAGGGTGGCTCAAGAGAGATGAGGCATAAGCATACACACAGCGGATTCATGTTGTGGCCCAGCAGAAACTAACACAACATTGTAAAGCAATTATATTCCAATTGTTTTTTAAATTTAAAAAATAGAGGCTTTTCATTGACATAATCCTTAATCTTTACAGCATCACTCTGAGGTAGATAGGAGATCTGTAGTTTTACCCCCATTCTGTAAAAACAAAATCAAAATTAAATGAGAATTAAAACAGTAGACACACAAAGTCTAGAGTAGGGTGATTTGCCTTAGCGGTCCTGATTAAATCAGAGGTAACAAAACTGAGCTAATTCTGTACACTGGGACTGATGACAATGTTTAAAGTTGTCCAGACTACAAACAGGTTCAATTTGGCCAATCAAAACCACATTTCAAACTTAATCCCCATGAGTGCAAAGTTGTAAAGATGATGCTCTGGTTAATCCTTTAGTTCTATTTCTCTTTATTTGACCATTTTCCTTTGCACTAGAGATGAGCCCATAATTGCTATTTGTCTGTTGACATCACTATTTTTGCGGCTGAAAGACAGTCCATCCCACAGGTGAAGTATATAGTCCAGAGCTTCAGCAGAGCCTTGGTCTCCATCTGGTCTCCACAACAGCGATCCTACGGGGACTTCCTGGGTGCTATGATCCCAGTCTCTCTGTGACACCAGGAGGTTCGGTAGCCAGTAAAGTGCGGGACAATGCAGCACACACTGGGGAGAGAGACAGGGGCAGGAGGAGACTTGTTTCTTGCCTCTGGGGCACTTAACGTGGCTCATAAAATTGTTCTTTTTAAAATTTGCATTTCTTTGGCTTTTCTGTCTGCCAGTGAATATTATTTTTCTGGTTTCTGTTTCATTACACTGTTGTGTCATTTGCTTATTACTCTTTTCAGTATTGAACTAAATAAACCCTGGAGTTATTGCAAATTTGTGTTTCCCTCAGAAAAGAATGCCCTCATTTAGCTAATGATGTAATATTCCACTGGCCTTCACAACAGAATAAACGAAATTTTGCAAGGTAAATTTGTTTTTCCAAGGCATTTAAAGTAAATTATGTGGTTTGTAGCCTGACATGAAGCAAAATCTTCCCCAGAAATGCAGCATGGTTGGCCAAATCCCCAACAGCCGCTGAGCCACGGGGCCAAATGTGACGACGTGGGAGGAACAGGACTCTGAGCAGCAAATGTGACTGAAATACAAACAACAAAACGTGTGGTTTTCCAGACTCAGAGAATCCTGGAAGACAAAACTGTGAGCACATTATAATATGCAAGTCAAAGGCTGAAAGTCACCACTAAATTATGTGTTTTTCCGTAGCCACGCCACTATCCTGGCACTTCGCTCTTTGTTTTTCAGATTTTCGTTCTTTATTGTCTGTAATTTGGCCTGAACTGTGAGTCTCTGGTGCTCCTCCAACATGTTACTGCAAAACTGCTGCAGCTGAAAGAAGAAATAGATGGTCAGTCCATCAGTGTAACTGAACTTCTCACTCAGACACAGTAAGCCACAGTTCATGTTAGGTAGTAGCGTGATCTCGCAAATGGATGAATGGCCGTTGGAATGAGTAGAAATGTGTGTTCCTGAGTAGATTGTGACTGAGAAAATGTGACGAAGAATACACCTGTCCTGAAGAAGCCGATGTAGAGAGGAAGGTCCAGGAAGTAGAAAATCTGTCTGCTCTATATGCTGCTCTATTCCCCCGGCAGCACAGAGTAGGTGTTCAACAAAGATTTCCTGATTCCTGTTGGATATTAGACCAGACTTGGGGACAGAGATACAGGAGACCCTCCCTCTTCTCAAAAATAACATAATTTCCAGAGCTCAAACCCAGCATACAGCATCTGTTTCTTTACAGATGTTATCCTTAAGAGTATTGATAGTAGATCATCCATTGGCTAAACTCCTTCACTGAGTCAGGTCAAGCATTCAGTTATAAGAACATTTGTTCCAATATTACATACAAGCCAGACCCCAAGTGGTGGATAAGATATATTTCAAAAGTCTATTTCTGTGTCACTGGATAAGAACTCAGAACATACATTACCATAAAATGATAGCGTACCCTGTTGTTTCTCCTCCTGGCGGGAGGAGAAGGGGACAGAGGATGAGATGATTGGATGGCATTGCTGACTCAATGGACATGAGTTTGAGCAAGCTCTGGGAGTTGGTGATGGACAGGGAAGCCCGGCGTGCTGCAGTCCACGAGGTCGCACAGAGTCAGACACGACTGAGCGACTGAACTAAATTGCCCCTGTTTTTTAGTCGCTAAGTCTTATTTGACTCTTGCGACCCCATGGACTCAAGTCCATCAGGCTCCTCTGTCCATGGGATTCTCCAGGCAAGAATACTGGAGTGGGTTGCCATTTCCTTCTTCAGGGGATCTTCCTGACCCAGGAATCAAACCCCAGTCTCCTGCATGGGCAGGTAGATTCTTTACCACAGAGCCAACAAACTTCACAAAAGGTCACTTAAACTTTTAATATATTTGAAATTAAGTAACAATAGGGTTGTCATGCCTAACTGCATTGCAGAAGAAAAGTAAGGTTCTAGGAAAAAGTAGATTAAGGGAACAAGAGCAAACCTCTCTCTCTCCACCCCCCACACCTGGGCATTCCTGGCAGGCAGCGGGAGCCGCATGCCAGCAGCACTGCCCAACACTGGGTGTCTGCAGGGGGCAGGAGGGGAGTGTGGGGCTGTGGACAGTGGACGGGGCTTCATAGGTGCTTGAGAGCATGAGAGAGGCCAGGCTCCAGCAGGGTAGAGTAGAAAGACCAGGTCAAGAGATGTGAGAGTGGATTAAAAACTGCTGGTATGGAGGGAAAAGCACTCATGTGACTTTCATTTTCCTTTTTTAGCAATTATTTTCGATATTACCATGTGAACTGATTCAAACAGGACTGTTGAGTGTTAACCGGTTTTTGATAAGGATATTCATGGGAGCTAACTTACTTGTTTTCAAAATTGCAATAACTGAACCACTACTAAATCCATTTTTGCATTTTGAGAGAAATGGACCATCAGTGATTGTAGAGTTTTAGAACTTTGGGGAGTGCTAAAGTTACACAAACTTCACTCACTCATTCAATAACAACAGCAACACTGGGTTCTGTAGACACAAAGTTGAACTGAGGCACTTTTGAAGAGATCAACACAACTCAGTTTTGCTTCTAGGAGTTGTCATTTCAGCATTTTTGGGTGTGCCCCTCACTCTCTCGTCTGGGGAATCCCTGATAAATTATGTCCTGACAGCTCAGCCTCAGGCAGGCCAAAACTCAAGCAAAGATCATTCCTCCAGGAACTATCAGTTCTTCCTCTCTCACAGTAACAACGACATAGGATGATTTGCGTGCATGAAGGAGAGGGTGTCAATCAGTTAATTAAAAATGTCCTAGAGTTTGTGTTTGGAGCAGGGTCTAAAAGGATGATTAGGAATTATCCAGCCAAAGACAGGCATGAGGAGGCTATGAGACAGAAGGTACAGTGCTTCTGAAATCTAGGAAATGTGCAATGACATGATAATTTAAGAAAATTTCTAAGTGGAACAGTGTAACTAAAGGAAATGTGTGCAGAGGTGCCTATGTTTCTTATTCTCTGAAACGGTTCGTGAAGAGGGCAAAAATTAAGATGGCGAGTAAGGCAGCCAGATTATGAACGGTCTTGTGTGCTAATGAAAAGACTTCTAAATTTTTTGTGAGAACTATGATGAGCTACTGAAGCTTTGTGAGCAGGGCAATGAGCGGCAATACTATGATGGATGGGATGGAGGGAAGATAGGACCAGGGTGCGGAGGCCACAATCTATTGGAATGATGCAGATGAGAAATGGTGAAATCCAACCCTCCATGAATAAGAATGGCCTCTATTTCAGGAGCAAGGCAGAATTAAAATACATTTCCTGCACAGTGATAATAGCATCAATAGAGCACAGAAGGTAATAGTTCAGATAAGCTTATTATTTTTAATTTTAGCAACTCCAAACTACATAAAAATGGCTTCTACATTGTCATAATTCACAATATCTATACTACTTACCTCTAAGATCTGTGAATCTGTACTTATGGTTCTCCCGATTACATATAGTAGGGTAACCAATGATTGCGTTCCATACCTACAGAGCAACAACACGCTAATCAGGAGAGGAAAACGTTTTGTAAGACAAAGCTGTACAGCAGGTAAATGCTGAGCACACAGTCCCTATGAATCCCTGTCTCCCAGATCTAAGCAAAACCATATACAAAGTAGTTTAGCTTCATCTTTTAATAGAAAGTCCATGCTGTAGAAAAGTCTATTACCACAAAGAAGTAATTATAAATACTGATTTATGTAACACATGGTTTTTAAAAGTTTCATTTAAATATAAAAAGCTCTTCTTAAAATCAGTAATAGCAACTGCTTTTCTCTTTTAAAATGAAGGGGTTAGAATAGATGTCACACATCCAAAATTAAGAAAATTTAAAAGAGAACAAGGAAATATTCAAAGTACCTTCCTTAAAAATGTAGTTAATGTAGAATCGGTTTCAGAAGCTCTGACTAAAATGCCCTGAAAGCTTACTGAAGCTTCTGTATTTGTGCTTTTTGGAAAGAGGAGCTGCATCTTCAGAGATTCTGGAAATGCTGGGGCTCCCCGACGGTCAGTGCTCTGGGTCTCCCCGAGCCCCCTCGACAGGCCTGGCCACTGAAACTCCCCTTTTAGTTTAGCGACCCTGAACGCCTGATAAGAACTGCCTGACAAACAGCCACGAAGCACTGCTATGGAAAGACAGTGACACATACCTGCTCGGAGGGCTGCTGTGGTTAAAAAAGTAAAGAAAGACTTTTGGATGCGTTAAAAAAGAAAGAAAATTAAAATAGGTTAATACAATGGAATGGACAAGAAAGGGTTGAATTGCCATTGTCCTATTCATAGTTGATTCACAAAACTGACTTACTCCCAAAATGTATACTTGAAACTAAAATTTCTGAGAGTTAACACTGGTGTCTGGATGACAAAGGTGGAAGAGAACACTGCTTTCATCCTTTTGCAAGTTCCCAGCTGTAAGGTAAACTAAATCTACTTCAAAAAACAAGAGACAGTCTACATATAATTCAGGCAAGCAAACCTGTTTCTATGGGGAAAGAGGAAATGTTTCTTAGCTCTTCATTTTTGTTGACCAAGTATAAAAAGCCTGTGAAATGACTCAAGAAATTTGACAAAATTTGCAAAGAAACTGAGTTCCAAAAAAAAAAGGGTAGGAAATAGAAGAAAACTACTTAAGTTTCTAAATGTGTGATTTTTCTACCAAATAAAGAGAAAAGCTATGCTAAAAGCTGAGTTGGGTTTGAAGACACCTTGGGACAACTTATAAATTGCCAAAATGTGGAATCACATATAGTTAAAAGCATTGGTGTGAAGATTAAATGCGATGATGTGTGTTGAAGCACCTATCAGGGTACAAGGCACTCTTCATTCCTTCCTATTCTTGAAAGTTTCAAGAGGAGATATTTTTGAGACAGATGATTTCTCACTCCTGTTGAGAGAGTAATCTCTCTGAAATAGAACTCAACAAGAAAATATATGTTACAAATAGTTTATCCTGCCAGTAGTCAAGCGTATTAACATGAAGGCAGGAGCCAGTGTTTGTCAGTATAGCTGCCCCTTCAAAAAACTTACAACATTCAGTGCTAGCCAGGGTGATGGGGAACGTTAGTCCGTCTCACCTTCCACACCTTCCGCCTCCCTCCTTTCTCGCGTCCGTCCTCCCCTCCCACCCATTCTCCTGCCACATCTGGCTTCCTGCAACGAGCATGGAGGCACCCAGGCATCTAGCCTCACCCGGTGACAGGCGATAGGAATGGGCCCTCCAGCGCCTCAGCACACCACTCTGATAACATCTTAATTCTCTAGGTTGTTCCAATCTAACCCTTTCAGCTCCATGTTCCCCATCATGAAACACAACAGAGTAAACGGAAAATGAGTGTAAGTTTTTAAGCTTAAGACTTCAGCCAGTATAACATATTTGGAGAGAATTCCCCACTGGTCCAGTGGTTAGGTCTCCACGCTCCCACTGCAAAGGATACAGGTTCGATCCCTGGTGGGGGAACAAAGATCCTGCATGCTGTGTGGCTCAGCCAACATATGTATATAATTTATATTGTTATAATTCATCTATTATTATTATACATATTTATTATATATAATATGTAATGAATAATAAATTTAAAGAAATAAACTGGAGCAATCAAAAAAAGAAAGAGAAAAGTGCTGCCAATTAAAATGGCACAAAAAAATTAAATAAGTAAATAAAATGGCACAAAGTTTTGGGAAGATAGAAAACTTATCTGGAGAAGAAATTAAGCATTTGGGGAAGAAGAGGGTAAGGTTTATTCAGTTTGAAACAGATGATACTTTATATTTTATATTCAAGTAAAACTAGGATTTTCCAATAGGCCACAAAGTCTACATTGTTTTATAAAATTCAAAAGCAAGGTAACAAGGATAATACAAATAACCTCTCTACCGCATCCAATAAAACATCACAAAAAGTCGTGTTGCTTTACGTCTATTTACACATTCTTCCATAGGGTCTATCCACAGCTGCAGGTATATGGTGACTTCTCTGTAACCTGAAAGATGTCTTTATGGTTAATGGAAGCTCCTTCACTGGGATCAGGATCCAAAAGATCGCTCATCTAACAATGAACTAAATGCCCCACGGCTGCCGGAGCAGAGCCCTGAACAGGGGCGTGAGAAGCCAAGAGGAAACCGTTTTACTCAGGCAAATGGTCCTGCATACATTTTCAGATCCGGCTTCCTGGGAAGAGCTTTGGGCTCAGTTGCAAATAGATGTCCCTGGACTGCTACGGGCAGTGTCTCCACTGTTTCGCTTGACCAGCCCTATCTCCTCCTTTCCAGGGCCTGACGCTCCAGCCAGTTATGAGGCCCGTCCCAAGTCAGACTCTCAGCCCTGCCCTCCCGGCATTTACTGGTGTCTTCCCCTCCTCACAGAAGGTGATTTCTTCCAACTCAAGCCCCCTTCTTCTCTCAATCCCCTTTCCATCTGTCCTCGGTAACATTTATCAGACACCATGTCTTCATCACTTTACAACCCCTACAACAGCTTGAGCTAACTATGCCTGGCATAGAAAAACTAGAACATTTATTACCAGAAAGAACCTTAGAGTAGATCACATACAACATCTTCCATTTTATACAACTTTTAACCAAGGCCTAAAAGTTAACTAGTGGGCCATCAGTAAATAAATGTTGGTCTAGTTTCAGTTCCAGATGAGAGGGTTAGAAAATTTACTTTCTCATCTGTCTTTGTTTTGGAACAACTGATCTACTGGCAGAATGACAGTTTATGTTAGCACAGACAGTGCAAAGCAGGATCACAGTGACAAGACCCTGGGCTAGATGCTAGATTTGCTTCTGCCGGGCTTCTCGGAGCTTTATGATGCTAACATACACTGTGAATTTGAGGGAGTTAAAATAGTTTCCAAACTGATTGGGCTACTGCCTCCCTTGTTTGCAGAAGGCTTGTCAGTATCTTCCATGAACAATGCTCAGTGAAACACTCTGGAGAAACACAAGTTTCAAAGCTAACTCACAAGTGATTAGTCACATTTTAGCAAGTTCAGAATAAATCCTTTTCACTCAAATAAGATAAATGTAAAATTTGTCATAGCATCTGTTTACTTGTCTCATATCATTTTATGAAGACTGGTGACACACAACTATTCATGTCAAATATAACTGTTTAATAAGTGATAAGTAAATATTCTGATATACAAAGAATAAGGTAAGCATCCTTGTGCCATTTCAATGTAGAAAACATTTGATTATTAATTTGAACTTTTTTGTCCTCTTACAATCCATATACACTCAAAATCGTTTTCAAAATTCAGCAAGACTGGTGACTATATATTGAATCCTAAAAATAAATCTTTTAGATGTAGAAGGCAAATTTACTTGAGTCTCAAAGACGTTTTGTAGCAGAATGGGCAAGAGGAGTGAACTGAGATTAATTTATCATAAATAGAAAAGAAAAACATCTATTTTATGAACATAGCATTTTGTTAAAAGATAAAAAAATTTAAGCCATGGTTAAAAGTGAATGCATTTATAATTCTAAGAACTTCTCAGGGATGATGAAATATCCATTTAGAGTTGTTCTTTTTTTTTAAAAAAGGAAGTCCTTCTATACTCGTGTTTAATACAGTTAGATCATTTAAATAAATTACTAGACAATGGACTTTTTAGAGTATTGCAAACATGTTTCTGCTCTCCAAATGCAGAAAAAATTCTTCTGAGGGATAAAAATTAAAACACATTTAAATTAAGAGCAATCTTTCCCACAGGTTGCTCAAAGCCATTTGCAAGAGCTTCACTAGTTAGATGTGCTTTGTATGGTATAGAAAGAGAGGGAAAATGAATCGAGGGGCTGTTTTACCCCATAGAGCAGGGCTGTGCAGTCAAATTCTCTCCAGGATGTAAATGCTCTCTGGTCTGTCTATTTCGGTAGCTACTGGCCACACTGAGCACTTAAAACAAGGCTGGTACAAGTCGGGAACTGAATTTTAAATTTATTTAATTGCAGCTAATTTAAATTTAAATAGCCATATGTTAGCTAGTAGCCAGTGTATTGAGCAATGCAGCCTTAGTTAATTTTTTAATCTGGTGCCAGTCAGTTCCTTGTTAAACTACACCGGGGTCACTCAGGGGATTAATGAAAGCTACAGATTTTGCACCCTATTCTGACAGATTCTGATTTTCAAGGAGTAGGTGGGCTTGGAAGCCTTTATATGTATCAGCCACTCCAGGTAATTACAAAGCTCTGCCTCCCAGGGGGGTCAGTGGTAAAGAATCTGCCTGCCAATGCAGGAGATACAAGAGACCTGGGTTTGACCTCTGGGTTGGGAAGATCCCCTGGAGGAGGAAACGGCAACCCACTCTAGTGTTCCTGCCTGGAAAATTCCACGGACAGAGGATCCTGGTGGGCTACAGTCCCTGGGGTTGCAAAGAGTCAGAGAAGACTAAGTACAAAATATTAGAAAGTGTCAGGCTCGTGCTTATGCTCACCTGTCTGAGTGTGGATGTGACCCTGGACTGACAGGCACCATGTGAAAAGTCCTCAACACTTACAAATACACACAAGTGCCAGGCACTAGGAAGCACTGAGCCTGGGAAGTAACGTGAAGCTGTGTCTTAATTCTGGGCTTTTAAGAAGGCATGGTTAAGGCTTTCAGTGACTATGAAGCTGGGGAGGTTCCAGCCAGCAGAAGGATGTTGGACCTCATTGTCTTCCTGCCCTTTGACTGTCTGCCGAAGACCATCAGTAAAATAGCTTGATTCCCTCCCCCTCCCAAAAAAGAATGTATGGTTAAGTCATGTTCTAGAAAGAACAATTATTAAAGGTAAGTTATTTGACTTGTGCATTTCAATGTCTATTTTACCTGACAGGCTATGAAGCAAGCATATTTAATCTTAAAAGGTGAAAGACATAAAACGTTCAATAATATGGAACCCAAATATATAAAGGGAATCTGACAAAAGACACAAGCTCAGCATCCAAGCATATGTAGTAATATGTTGCATATGTTGTTTCTTTAAGATACGGCGATGTACTTCACAAAACAAAATGGAAAATGTACACTCATACCGAAAAACAGGACTTAACTCTAATCTGTGTCTCTGAAGACAAGATTCTTAGTGGGCACAATGGGGAAACTGAGGTAGATAGGTATCTCACGCAAAACTACATTCACAAAGAAAGCCAAAACCAAGGATAAATGACCTTATCTTCCACAAAGCTAGTGTGTGGTAAGACACGAGCAGGAAAAACAACCACTTTTCTAGGCAACGTGAAGGCCTTTAGGGACCTAGCCAGACTAAAGCTGAGCCCCTAGCACCAGACTGATGACCTAAAGAAAAGGGCGGTTTCACATTTCCTCCTCACCTTTCGCTCACAGCTTGCCAATTGTTGACTAAAAAGTCCTTTGCAACATATCGGCCAACTTCAGATGCTGCAACAGCTTCGATGACATTTGTTTCATTAAAAGTGAAAGGAGACACAGTGATGGCATAATCCATATATCTGCAAAAGTGCATTTGGCAGAAAATAAATATGTAAAAATTATTCAACAGAAAGAATACATTTATATAAGTGGAGTTAAAAATCCCGTATGGTTCTAAGTTAGTGGCGCATAAATATGTTTCATATTAATTCTTACATTAGCTCAGGTCTGTTTTTCTCCCTTTAGTTTATTAATTGCATTCCTCCACCAAGAACCTTTTCAAGTTAAGTTACAATAATCACCTGTTAAGTATCCATGGATCTTTACTGCAGCTCATTGCATAAGCAAGTTGAATCCTTTCTTCTTCCTTTGTGTTATTATTGTAGATTTTTAACAAAAAATCCCATTCTTTATCATTTCCCAAGGCAATGCCATAACATAAAATAACATTTTTAATTGGATTAGGTATTCTGTAAGATATAACATGCAATGATATTTTTCATAGTAGTTAAGTTATATGTTAATCTAGGTTGCCACATATTTAGCAGTATAAATCTAGAAAAAATGAAAATCTGTTTTCATTTTCATATTTCATATCTAGAAAATCTCAGATATGAATAGCAAAAGCTGGAATCTAGAAAAGCAACTGTGGAAACTGTCATTCACACTAATATCTTGAGGTCATCAAATTAGTTTAGAAACTAAGGAGATTTGAGGGAGAAACAAATTAGAATAGTACCAACAGTGTATGCTGATAATTCTGTTTGATTTCATATATTATTATCACATTTTCTAAGAGTCCATCTGAGGGCATATATTCACGGTAATATAATAACACCAAAATGACAGAGTATGAGTCTCAGCTGTCAACGAGGCTGAAAACATAGAGATGCGCTGATGCACTTTTATATATATGAATAAATAACCATAAAGAACAACCTAAGTAAGACTTGAAATAAGCACAGGTGCTTATTAGGGGATGCACTGGTAATGAGAGGTCCTGGGTGAGATTTCAGTGTATAAATTCTGATCTATTGTGAATTGTGGTGTTGGAGAAGACTCTTGAGAGTCCCTTGGAGTGCAAGGAGATCCAACCAGTCCATCCTAAAGGAAATCAGTCCTGAATATTCATTGGAAGGACTGATGCTGAAGCTGGAACTCCAATACTTTGGCCACTGATGTGAAGAACTGACTCACTAGAAAAGATCCTGATGCTGGGAAAGATTGAGGGCAGGAGGAGAAGGGGCCGACAGAGGATGAGATGGTTGGATGGCATCACCGACTCGATGGACATAAGTTTGGGTAAACTCCGGGAGTTGGTGATGGACAGGGAGGCCTGGCGTGCTGCGGTCCACAGGGTCGCAAAGAGTCGGACACGACTGAGTGACTGGACTGAACTGATTGTTATGCACAGACCCACATGAGACAATTCTCTGTGTGCGTGTATCTGTTTTTAAAGGATATTTGAAAAAGAATAAAAAGAGAAAGAGATTATGTAAGTAAAAACAAAATGTTCCTTCCCAAAGTAAAGGCATGAAACGTTGAGAGACACTGTTGGTGCTCAAACAGAGCAAAAAGAAGGGCAATTACAATACGACTCTTACTCATTCTCTGGATGGTTCATCCAGTTTCTGAAGAGTTCTCTGGACAGCTGAAGACAGTCCTCAAGACCCAACCAACATGCAGTTCCAAAAACTTTTTCCAGTGATATTCTTGAAGGAAAAATCAAAGAACATTTATTTTTCATTACTATATTTATTTTTTTCTGCTTCCAAGAATATGTGTTTCATAAAAAGATGGGTATTTTAAAAACATCCTTCCAATAATATCAGGTTTGTTAAAAAATAGCCTTTGTGGATGGCAACTATATTTAAGGCTCAGGGAAATATTTGCTGAGACGCTCTTAGGCACCAAATAAGCTCTCAGGCTGGTAGTTTTTTGAAGGTAAGAAATAAATTACTGCCATCCTTCATCTCCCTCAAACACACACGGGTGTACACATACACCACATCTGTTATCAATTTATTTTTTCTCTCTCATACAACAATTGGCTTACAGATTTTAAAAAAATGACTTTAGAGTATCTGATATAATACACTTAAAAATACGGTTCTTTCTCTACACATGAAAACAGAGGGAATGGTTTATTTCTCTCCTCTGACACTATGCCTTCCCTCACTTCAGCTTCCAGTTTTCTCTCTGCTCCTCCTGGCTATTAATGTCATCCCCAGAAAAGGAACGGAGGTTTCTGTTTTTGTTTTTATAGTTGAGCAGAGGTATGTGTTATGATTGCAAAGAAAGTGGGTTCAAAAGAACACGGAGAGGAACAATGATAAATCCAGATAAGTGTGATGTGTGACTCCTCACACCCTGCAGTTTGGAGCCAGAGGTAAAGGAATTCAGAAGGGTCGGAAGTTTTCCTGAAAATACAAGAGCCAAATCTCCTTTGTCCCACCCTCCCTCCGGTTTGCTCTCTGCCTGGCCTGACCGTCTGATAAGCAGCAGTAGTAAGACCAGGGGTGGAAGCCTTCTGATCACTCACTACACATTCACCCCTCTCTCCACTCTTCCCAAGCTGGCAGCAGCAAGAAGCAATTCTCTGGAAGCACAATCTAACTCCCGAGGTTGGCCCCAGGATGCTACCAAAAACAGGTCGCTTCAGGCCAGTGTAGCAGAGCCAAGGCCACAGCTGGTTAACAAAGGTGCTGCCTGGTTGGGCCTTTCTGTTCGCTCAGACAACTTGCCTATCCACTCTCCATTCCAGCTCCTCCCGTGTCTTCCACAACTCTTCACCAATAGTACAACTTACTTGAGATTTCAACCAGTAGCATAATAGTTGAGAATATAAAGCTATAAACAACTGTGTGTACACGTATGTGCTTTGCAGGTAAATTAAGATCCCTAACATCTATTTCCCATTAAGATATATGTAGCTCACCAATCTCAAAGCTACTATTCTCAAATTGCACACAAATCTCTCAGTGAATCGTTAACTATTAGGATCTTATTTTATGAATCTGGAAACCTATCCATTAATATGAATCATTTAATTCAATTGTCATTGTTCAGAAAGTACTTACAGAGCTAAATAGTCCTCCTGCAAGGCTGTCACATTTTCACGAATTATAGTTGAGTAAGTATTCCATATTGAGATAAGTCTCTTCAACAGATACTTCTATAAACAATAAAGAGAATATTAGTTAGTTCTGCTCACAACACTCAATTTGCACTGCTTTTCCCTTTGTCTGAAAAGACATTAACAGAGAGGTGACAGATATTTCTTCAGAAATAAACTTCATTTGTTACTAAATGTTTAACTGATTTTTTTAAACATTTTAGGTTCACTTTCTTCATATGAAAGCAATATGTAGACAATATGATGTGTGTAAGCACAATGCCTGGGACATAGTAGGAGCTTAATCAATATTAGCCACTCTTATCATTTACTATCACCCCAAAATTTCTAGTTGTCTTTAAAATAGAGGGAAAAAAGGGAAAAATATAAGACAAACTTTCTACCTTGAAACTTTCAAACTTTCATGCTTAGTGTATATATATATATGTAATATATGTATAATATATTATACATAATAATATGTATATATTTATATATATATATAAAAATATGAAAACAAGGAACACTGATTTATGCCTTGGACAATGTAAACTCTGGATCCAAAATAAGATTTCTTTAACTGAGCTGCTGGCTGGTAAATAACAGCATTTTAACAGTCATATATTTACCAATACATCCCTCAGAATAGTATTATTCATTGAAATTCTCTAAAAACAAAAGTGAGCTTTTACTTCTTTACTCATGGGCCAAGGATCAGATGTCATCAATGAGCCACCTCAACCCCACAGACATCCAAGCGCCTTCTACTGGTCACTATGCCCACATTCAAGTACGTTCACAACAGCACTTCAGACACTAGATAGAAGAAAGTCTGGAACTCCAAGGTGCTTATGATTTTGCTCTCAGATGGCCCTGGAAACTCACTTGAAATCATCACCTAACACATCTGCTATTTTGTTTGCGGTCCCCAAATCTCCGACAGGCTGCTCCCAAACTTAGGCTTTTCCTATGCCATCTAGCTTATGATCACTGGATCACCATTAAAGACCTAATAATGGAAATTTCCCCTTTTATTGATGCTATTTTCCCCTTTTATAAGGACAAGATGGCACAGTCATTTCTTCATTCATTAACTCTAATTTCTGCATCTCTCTTCCCAACATCAAAAACAGCTTCAAAATATTTACTTTTCTGGAATATAGCTCTCTGGTTTTAAGTGCTGGCCTTATAAATCAGAGTATATAAATTATGGATATAGAACTGTGAAAAGTCACTCTGTTTACCAACAATCTTTTAGGAAAACAGTTGTTAACAGACACTATGCTTTCTTTATAAAAAAAGAGAAGTATACCATTTCCATCCACTTCTGGTTTCTTAAGACACATTGACACCTCAGCAAGAACTCAGCACCTTCTCTCAAATACATCTCCTAGGGCAGTTCTCTGACCAAGGTATTTTCTTCTAAGAATAAGTAACTGTCCCTAAGGAAATGGATATATACAGAACTAACAGTCTCTTATTTTGGGAGAGATGCTATCTAAAATATGGAAGGAAGATGAAACAAAAGAATTATTTGTAAAAACCATCTAACAAAGAAATAATTTACCTTTAACAATGGATATATATCATGGTTGTTCACATCAGAAACAAGATCCCTGGTTACTAGGTTCATCAAAACTGCATGCCACACTATGATTTCATCTTCTTCAGCAAGGTACTTGGTTAAATCAAGTGCTGTTTCAATCTCGATATAATCATTTCTGTTTGGTTTTTAAAAAAACAACAAAGATTCAAAAAAGCCTTTCCTTGCTAAATGATTTGCACACTTTCCATGTTTCCTATATGATTCAGTGTCTGATTTCAAGAAGGTATATGAAATCAAGAAGCTAGAGGACAAACGCCCCATCTCATTGATAAGGTGGAACCCAAGCAATGTTGACAGGCTCTCCATTTCAGCTTGATAGATTAAAGGTCAATGAATACAATAAAGTAGCAAAGAAGAAAAATATAGGCATGTGATGGGAGGGACAGGGAAGGCTTTCTGGAGGAAGAACTTGAAAAAAGAATGAAGGAAGGGTAGGACTGGAATGAGTAGAAAGATAGAGGAAGGCAGTTAGGACAACGCGTGGGTTCATGGCAGACCAAGTTAACCAAGGCAGGGAATTTCTCTCGTGTGTACTGAGAGATGGGGGCCAATAGGTAATCAAAAGTGTGGAGAGGCTTGACCGTCAGGATGAAGAATTTACATTTGGTGGGAAGGTATTTAAACAATCAGGGTAACATCATGAAATTGATGCCTTAAAATTTTGTTTCCATTTGTGCTGCAGAAGACAGGATGGAATTCTAAAGGACTAACAGCTAGAAGCTAATGTGACAGGCCAGACAAAGGGTGACGCAAATTTGACTTAGCAAGGAAGCAATGAAGGTGGTAAGTGAGGTGAGAATCCAAAAGACATTCCCCAGATCCCCAGAATGAATAGATAGGACACAGTGACTTGATGAGAGATGGAGAGAGAGAGGAGAGTCAAGGATATCTCTAAAGTTTCAAGTGGGGGAGATGGGAAGAATGGTAGTAGCTTTGACAAGGAGAGACTGATAGTAGGAGCAATTTAGAGACAGAAATAAAGTTCAGTGAATTTAAATAACCTCAAGATGAACAGAAGACAGGAGGAGATAAGTAGATATATAGATTTAGAAGTCATCAACATATCCTTTACAAACATTTATTGAATACCTTATATCTGGTGGGCACTGTACATATACATAATAAAATGATCACTGAAACCATAAGAAGGCAAGAATTACTCAGAGGAAAGATAGAAGAAAATAACATAACCATGACTGGTCTTAAAGATGCTCAGGGCAGCTGGAAAAAGAAGTCAGATACTGGAGGAGAACCACGTTTGCACACTGAAGTCTCAGGAAGTCAAAAAAGAAGTTTGCAGGAGGATGTGGTTAACAATACTAAATTCATGGCAATATCAGAGAAATGTTTCAGTGAAGTAGTGGGTGGGGAAATGTGCTCTACGTCGAGGGGAAAGTAGGAAAAAAGGAGGGATAAAATATGCATTCATTCAAGAAATACAACAGGTGAAGGAAAGAGAGAATACACTGGATAATTTATTATGTGTACTCCTTAGCTTTACTGTCTAAAAATTTAAATTCTGAACATACATTCATTTCCCTGGTTAGAAAATTAGCAGTAGAGTAAATCCACTACCAATGAAATCAATCATTCTGTAATACATTAGAATTTAGGCTCATTAAAAACACATACAGCCATCACTTGTGGGTAACAAAAATTATTTCAAAGTCTTAATTGATAGTCTACTTCTTTCCAGAAACTCTTTATTTTTAATATATCAGTGACTTTATTTCCTTAACTTCCAATATCTTAGAATCATATGAAAATATCTTCCATAATCTTCCTAAATTTATCCATTTGAACATTAACAGTCTTTACAAATGCAAGTCTGAGCTCCATGTATGTTACCTAAGTTTTCACTCTTGATCTAGATTTTAAAATAATGATTCTTATACATTTTGTAATAATCCTATAAATATTTAAACACTATTACCTTTTCCTCCTTACATCGTCTCTACTGCATCCTTCTAAAGATTTTCCTTTAAGGGCTTCCCCCTTTTTCTTTTTTATCATGGAAAGGCGCTTTATTTTATTTTAAATATAGTAGTGTGTACATGTCGATCTCAAACTCCAGTCTATCCTCCCTTCCCCCCAGGACTTCCTTTTAAAACATTAAATTTTCTTCACTGCGCCTTTAAGACCCTTTCAAAATTTCTCCATGATCACTTTAAATCTTATTATACCAAAGTTAATTTAATAAAAAATACATGGGACTTTCATATAATTAACCACCAAATTTTGACTTGACAAAGAACATATATTCCTTCTAGTCAAATTGTTATAAAAAACATTATTTCCTGTGGCTTTCGTTTTTTATTAGTAGTAGATGTTATTGCTCTTTCCTGATGATGACCTTTTCTGAATTGTCTTTTTTTTCTAATTTTTTATTGTTGCAAAATACACAAAACATAAAGTTTGTCTTCCTAACCATTTAAAGTGTACAGTTCCCTGGTATTAATTACATTCATATGTGTAAATGGTTTACTTTGCTGCATAGCAGAAACTAACATTGTAAATCAACTGTACTCCAAAAAAATTGTTTTAAAGTAACTTCATAATGTACAACTATCATCACTGGCCATCTAGATAATTCTTTTCATCTTGTGAAACTGAAACTCTGCACCCATTAAACAGTGTCTCCCCATGCCCCTCCCTCCCTCCCGCCCCAGTCCTTGGCAATCACCAATCTTTCTGTCTCCATGATTCTGACTACTCTAAGTAGCTCATATAAGTGGAAACATGCAGTGTTTGTCTTTCTGTGACTGGTTTATTTCACATAACATAATGTCCTCAAGGTTCATCTATGCTGTTGCATATTCCATCAACTTTTTAAAAAGATTTTAAACCTTTTCTTTTGTACTGAGCTATAGCCAGTTAACAACGTTGTAATAGCTCTAAGTGAACAGCAAAGGGACGCTGCCATACACATAACGTGTATCCATTGTCCTCCAAACTCCAGCCCATCCAGGCTGCCACATAGCATTGATCAGAGTTCCATGTGCTATGCAGTAGGACCTTGTTGGTTACCTATTTTAAATATAGCAGTGTGTACGTGTTTGTCCCAAACTCCGTGTCTCTTCCCCTCATCCTTCCCCCGGCAAGCATTAAGTCCTTTCTCTAAGTCGGTGAGTCTCCTTCTGTTTTGTAAGTAAGTTCATTTGTATCATTTCTTTTTAGATTCCACATGTAAGGGATGTAATATGATATTTCTTCTCAGTCTGACTTACTTCACTCAATATTTCACTCTCTAGGTCCATTCATGTTGTCCAGCATCTTTTATATCATAAAATTTCACAATAACCACAGAATTTCACCCTAATCTTAATAAGTTAGGGCTTGTGTAAACTAAGGAGCCAACTTCATAGGGATGAGGTTATTATTTTTGTAAATTTTTCAAGCTACACTGTTAAATGATGAGAGAAGAAAATATACTCACTTAGACAAGGAAAAGGCATCATCAACCAGCTGAAGTCTATGAATAACAGGAATAGCCTGCAGATGAGATCCAAAAATGCTCAGGAAAAGATGAGAACATTTTTAGTAGAAAAATAACTTTCAAAATAATAACAACATTTCAAGATCATTGCTGCTTACAAAGCACTTTCATGTGCATTATCTCATGTACAGAGAAATGATCATTTCTAAGGATGATTTCCATAATTTATTTATTATACATCTGTTTTTGATAAGCGGTCCCTTTGGACATCAATCATATGGCTTAAATATGGCTGAGAGTTCTGCCAAAATACTATGTGAAAAACAGCATGTTAAAAAATAAAACAGGGAGCCAAGTTTAAAGGGCCTCTCTGAAACAAAAAGTATACGTTAATTGTATCACAACGTCCAAATTGTTGTCAGGGTACTTTTTGGCATAGAAAGCCTTAAATAAATATTACTTAGCACTATTTTGGCAATGCTGAGGTCCTCTTTTCAGTGGTATCTCTCTTCTCAAGAGTTTCCCAATTCGACACAGTACCACCAATAGAACCCTTTGAATCATGAAAAGGAGTCAACGGCCAGCCTAACTTCTCAGGCTTCTGTTTGCGCTCCCCAGCACTGCCAGGCCACAGGACCATCTCAGCTTGTGTCCCAAGGGTCCCAAAGTTTCCGACAGCATTCCTTCAACAGCAATACCCCACCCCCCACCCCCACCAAGCATATTCACATATGTGGTCCCAGAAGATTTATCTTCACAACATCCCTTTGAGCATCTGCACAAGCCAAGCCTAATTCTTTCCTTGGCAGTAGTCACATATCTTTTCTGGCAGTAATAATAGTACTTACATTTTCTAGATTAATATTAATAGTAGAAATGTTTTGTTTGCTCAGCAATTATGTTGTAGGAATAACTGACTTCAGTTTTTCAATAAGTAAAATCTACAAGGGCTTCAAGAAATCATTGCTATAATGGCAGGACCTAGTGTTTCCATAGCTAAGACTGCCCTTAGAAATGAAAAAAAATTTAGCTACTCTGAAAAAGATTTTTAAATAAAGTAATTACTACAGCTGGTTTTTGTACCTTTATTCAAAAGCCCAGTGATAAATCTTTTAAAATTACTGATCATGTTCTGAATGCCTGAATTGGGTTAGGCTTCTGTTAAACATCATACATACATCATCTTATTTAATCTTCACAAGCTTTTAACATTGGTCCATCATACCCATTATTATACAGACAAGGAATCCAAGGCATGACTGGCTAAATAAGAGGCCCAAGGTCACGCATCTGGTAAATGATGATCAAAAATACTAACACAAGTTGATCTGACCGAGAACCCAAGCTCTGCCAGTTCTGTGCACTGCCTCTCTTGCCAGAGACTCGGTGGGTGACTCACAAAAATTTTGACGACAGAGACACCTAAGATATCTTTTAGTTCAACACACTAGTTTTACAAACGGAGACTAAATGAACTGCCCCAGATTTCACAGCAGAGCCAACTCTACAGACTTCTAAACCAGCATCCATCTCCACTAATGCAGATTTGGTTTAATTCAACTAAGTAAAGTCTGACTGCTAAGAGCTAGCCAATACTTTAATTTTTATATACTGTATAATAATTTACAGTTATTTGATAACTTTAAAGTGATATTGGATTATTACTGATATCTTGTGAATTAAATTATCTCCTTGGCCAGAAGATTGAAAATGCAATTTTTAGAAAATTAACATTTTCTAGCATTTATGTACTGGTACCTATTATGTGTTTAGAAAGGTTTTTGTTTTGATTTTTGCTTTGGCCACACCACGTAGCATGGGGGAATCTTAATCCCTGACCAGGGATTGAACCTGTGTCTCCTGCATTGGGAGTACAGTGTCTTAACCACTGGACTACTAGGGAAGTCCCTAGACATTTAAAGTATTTGTTGACTTACCTTATCTCTAATTCTCACAAGGAATAAGAAAGATACGGTATTATTCCCATTTTAAAGTGAAGACATTGAAGCAGAACATTTAAGTAACTTGCCTAACATCACAAAATTAACAGTTAATCAGAAATTATTTTGATTTTTCACTTAGAAAGGTAAAATTATTATGGAAAAGTGAGATTAATGTTCATAAACACAATACATACAACCAAAACCTCTCTTTTCTAAGAAAAAAAATCCAGCATGTCTTGGTATTGAGGGGTGGCAAAGGGGTCAGGTTCCCACCAGTCAGGTTAATAAGAGCTCAGTCTATGACGTCTAGAGAGTACAGTATTAATGATATTCAGTAAAAGGCATAAAAATAAAACTTACCTTAGGATCTTTTTCAAGCTGTTGATTTAATTTCTTCCAACCTAATTTATCATAGTTAACTCTATAATATCCAGTCACATTCAAATTTAATATCACCCAGTCATGGTCAGAATCTGAAACTTGCATTTCAGGAAATACTTCTACAAAGAAACAAGTGAACAGTTTGAACTGGTACATTTTTAAAATATTTCACTACGTGTTTTACTATGCCCTCTTAATTCTACAAATCCAGTAAAACAAAAAGTAAAGATATTCTAAAATATGTATTGATCTTACCATATAACTATATTTTTTCACATACAATAACTTTTGATTAGAAATGTTTCTTTAAAGCTCTATGTTCAACAAGAATGATGTAATATTTTACTTTTAAATAAGCTATTCAAAAGCTAGACATTTTAACATTTTATTCTCTGCTTTTATATATGTGTATGTGTATATATATTTGCATATATATATGAAGGTATTTTTAAAAATTTGTTACTTACTGCTGCTTTTATCTAGCCAGACTAAAGACTGTGTAGTTCCATTTTTTATCCAAAGAACAGGTATAATCCATGTATCACTTTTTGGAAAAAAATGAAAACTTCAGTTATTGTTCACACATAAGAATAAGAGCTTTGAGCCAATATTAAAAAAGATGATAAAAGGACTCAAATTCTTCAGTCATTCCTTGTGGATATACAGGACTTGGTTTTAGAATTATTCACTGTTGTTTCACAAGCCAGGTTTGGCTATTTATTTATTCTCTTGTGCCTCACAGATTTGCTTCTTCTTGCAACTCAGGGTAAGCTTCTAAGGCTCTCCTGTATCTGAAACTTTCAAGGCCTGTTTATATTCAATTATAGCCATCTGGCCTTACTCAGGGGTCATTCAAATGCTGCAGACATACCCAAAGCTATCTGGGCCAAGAAAACTGAATAATCATTTAAGAAGAAAAAGCATGACAAACATTTCAAAATGCTTTTCCACCTCAAGTTTTTTCCCAGTTTGAAAAGTGTTCAACAACAATCAGCCAGATTATTCATATTCGCTGAACGCTGGCCCTCTCCCTGTGCTGGTGGATGTGACCTGGATGAAGTCACTGACCACGAGGAGGACATTAGTCATCTGAAGACACACATTACTCGGAATGTAGACAATATTTCCAATCTTGCTCAAATGCTCGCACGTCTGGCTTCTCAGCCTTTGAACTGAGAGTCTCTGTTCATATGGTAGCTAAGGCCACCTCTTCTCAAAAGTCATGAAACATCACAGGGAGAAGGGACCTGCAGGTCCCCTATTTCCCCCCCTGGGGTTTTAGAAAGAGTGGGACAACCTGAAAATGTTGGTGATGGTACATGAAAATAAATTACTCATTCGTGCTTATGCTTAATACAATGTGATCTGAGAATCAAACCCTTTATCAAAAACAGTTGAAAACTAACAAGTTAAGGAAGAAGAGGAAACAGAAGGAGAAGGTGATGACTGCTAAACCACGGTATACTTCCTATCTCATTTCACTTCTACAACAAGCCCCTGCGGTTTGTATCATTACATTTGCTTCACAGATAAGGAAACTGAAACTCAGAGATTTTAAATAAGACTAAGGTTTGAATTTGGGATCTATAACTCTAATATTTTATGTATGGTTACAAAAGCACATACACATGTGTGGGCATACATGCACAGAATTATTCCTCAAGGATATGGTCACCATTCAGCTCCATTTCTAGAGAAGGGAAGATGACCTGGCAACCAGATCCCCTTTTTTCTTAACTAACGTAAGGCCATTCAGATTCAATTTTACTGGCTTTCACACAGAATTCTGAGTAATTCATTACCTCCGTCTGAAGGACAAAAAAGAAATGCCTAACATGCAAAGCTAAGTCCCAGGGGAGAAGCACCGCAAGAACCCTAAAGGCAGGTCTCCGGCCTCGGTCAGGACCTCAGGGGCTCTGCCCCGCCCGAGCACATCCCATGGAGGGTGTGCATCCAGGGGGAGTTACGCTTCCTCATCCATAGGCTGGTTTCCTTCTGATCAGAGCTCAGCCCCAAGGAAGGTGAAGACAGGAGCAAATCTACCTACTTGTGGCTTAGAAGAGTCTGATTTTTAACCTTGCCAAGATAAAATGGCTCCTGTTTCATGACGCCCGTGGATACATTTAAGGTGATAACTGGAAAACCACTCTGGTGTGTCCAGCTGTCCATGATGCTTTTTACTGTTGCTGGCAAAAGAATTTTACTCTGGTGATCTATGGCCTGTTTTAAAAAAAATCATCACAAAAGCGGTTATTTACCATCCAAGTCTTCTGAGGTAGCCAACTCCTAAAAGGAACCATCAATACGTAGTGATTGTATCTCTCATTTATATAGTAAAACCCAGTGGGGAATTTCTGGATCAAATTTAATTCTGTTCATCTCTGTATATATGAGTGGTTCCTTAGTTCATCCTTTCATTCAATCACTGAACACACTTTTTATGGATCTAATATATGCAGGCTCTATCCTGGGCACTAGAAACACGGTGTGTTAGTAGTCACTCAGCTGTGTTCAAAATGCCATGGGCTGTAGCACCAGGCTCCTCCATCCATGGAATTTTCCAGGCAAGAATACTAGAGTGGATTGCCATTCCCTTCTCCAGGGGACCTTCCCAACCCAGAAATTGAACCCAGGTCTCCTGCACTGCAAGCAGATTCTTTACCATCTGAGCCACAAGGGAAGCCTGGGAATACAGTGGTGAAGACTAAAGAAGTAACCTCCGACTTAAAACAGTCTCACAGACAAGGGAAGGGGGTTTTCCTGTGGCGTCCGCATACGCACACGGCCCCGAGATCCTACAGCACAACACAGCAAAAACGCGGCAGAGAGTCAGAGAATTACCATTTGAAAATGTCTCCACAGATCATCTTGCTCAGCATTTGAGTAAGAAAAAGTCTCCAAATATGACTGTTAAAATAGAAAAGGTAAGGTTAAAGTGAATAACTTGCCAAAGCAATTCATGTTTACTGTCTTTAGGTAACAACAATTTTGCAAACTCACCTTAAGTGCGCTGATAAATATTTTCTCATTCAAGAAACTAGCTAGCATCCGGGCCAGAGACGCTCCCTAAGACATAAGCAGTTGTCCATTATTTGAATAAAATTCAGTATCTAAATACTGACACATTCCATTTTGGCATACAAGATTTTGGGCTGTGCTCCTCATTGCATTGTATACCTCAACTGAATGTCTGGGTTAACCCAAAATGTGCTAGTAAAATAAACTGTCACTGATTAATAGATAAAAGATGAGAAAATGTCCTACATATAAGAATTCAGGGTACAGAAAACTTTTTAAATTGAGAGACTCACATGACAAGTATAAATAAATAAAGGTTACCTGTCATTCCAGTTCTACAAGGATCAGCAATTAGCTACTGTGGTTGCCTACTGACAATGTCCCGGCGTGGGTGTAGGGGGTGGGCAGGGGAGAATTGAGGATGGAGAAAACTAAGAAGCATTCTTTGTTTTGAATATACTAATCCCAAGATAGTTCAGACACATATCTAAAGAAACTTTTCAATGACCCCAGATTCTTGCATCCTTCCATACACGTGTAAGTATTCATTTGAGATGTCTGTTTCCTGTGACTAGCAGTAGTCTATTTATACCTGACTGGATGTTGTCCCCAGGACCAAAACAAAACCTTCAGCTATACCCTGGCTGCCCCCTTGTCTCTTTGGAAGAGTTTCTCAGAATACTCTGAGAGGCTGTCTCCTGGGCTATAGTCCTCAGTCAGGTTCCTGAACAAAACTTAGCTCACGGCTTTTATGTTGTGTGCCTTTCTTTCAGTGACACAAGAACAAATTTCCACCAGGCAGAAGAGTTCACCTTAAAAGTATCCAGCTGTCTGTCTATATTTAAAAAGGTAGATGGCATTGAGCACCTATTATAGATTAACATTTACTAGATAAGAACTGATTTAACCACGTTTTCTGAGATCCATCTACTGAATAATATTAAGGTCTTTGTACCAAAATTGTGTAGCAGCACATTAGTCTAGAACCCAAAGAACCCATTTTATGTAGCTTTCTGCAAGACTGCAGCACAAATACAAATGTGGAACTGTTTTACCTTGTTGTAAGTGAATAAGTCAAAGAGCTCATTTATTTCATTGGTTTCTGTGAAACTTTCCACCTTCATGGAGACGGCTCTAGACACCAGGGCGTGATCTTCTCTGAGCACACCATGTAAAATGTTAGAAAAGAAGATCTCATTCTAAAAGGAAAACATTGAGACACACTAACTCCTGAGGCATCACAGAAACAGGAAGCTCAATGCTCCTAAAATATTTTCAGAAACTATCATTGAAGAGGGGAAGAAATCAATAACTGAGAAGTGCTCTTCGGGCTACAATGTGCCAAATAAGTCAGGAGTCCTTGAATAACAAAACTCTGTGATACTTTCCTTCCCATTTGGTCTCCTTTTTTATTTCAATTAAAAAAATCAATTACAAAAGTTAATGTGGTTTCCAAGACAGTCATCTATTGGGTTGGTCAAGAAGTTTGTTTGACTTTTCCATAAGATGGGACAAACTTCTTGGCCAACCCAACACATTCCTTATGTTAGGAGGTCCCTGACCACCCAGACAGGTCCTCCAGGGAACAGCATCTCTAGGTGGTTTTAATCCTCTAGAGTTTTATTGGCAACTTTATTAGTAATCCCTCAAAATGTATCAGTCTCTTACATGGACATTTATAAGACAAAAGCAATGTCAAATTTACAAATTCACAGTGATGATGATGTAGTAATATTAGTTACTAGAAATAAATCAAAACAAATCTACAAACTGTATACTGTAATTTATAGCTCATGCATTAAGAATTTTTTTTACTGTAAAAGTGTTAGTCATTCAGTCATGTCCGACTCTTTGCAACCCCATGGAACTTCAGCCCGCCAGGCTCCTCTGTCCATGGAATTCTCCAGGCAAGAATACTGGAGTGAGTAGCCATTCCCTTCTCCAGGGGACCTTCGCTATCCAGGGATCAAACCCCAGTTTCCTGCACTGTAGGCAGATTCTTTACCCTCTGAGCTACCAGAGCAACTGGCAGTTATTGATATTTTAATAAGGTCTAGAACTCTCCAAAAGATTAGATCTCTCTTAGACATGTGACAAGGGCCATTTCTTTCTGAAGGAAAGCTAGAAGGAAAACCAAAGAAGAGTTAAGAGGTGCATGCAAAGACAGAGCCAAAGAGAGGGCAGGGGCGGCCGAGGCACACCCTGGGGAGCACCTGGAAACCACGGGAAGTCTCAGCTCCCAGGGGACTCTCTCTGCGGTCCCACGTTGACTCCCTCACCCCTCAACAGTTGACTCCCTCAACCCCTCCAAACTCTGCCCCAATGCCATTTGCCAGTATTTCAATCAACCCTCTCTAGTTAGCATATTATGTTCAGATTTATGCATACTTTGGTTAACTTATCGTCAAACTCAGCTTTTCTCAAAATGAGAAAGCCTGTCATTTAGATAAATGCATGTCAAACTTTACTGCCCATAAGGATCCCCTGGGGATCTTGTCAAATTGTATTCTAATTCAGTTAGTCTGTGCTGGGGTTGGGTTGGTTGGTTTGTTTTTCGGCAGTACCTTGAGACATGCAGGATCTTAAGTTCCCCCGACCAGGGGTGGAAACTCGTGCCCCCTCCAGTGGAAGCGTGGAGACTTAACCACTGGACTACCAGGGAAGTCTGGGGTCTGCATTTCTACTAAACGACCAGGTGATGCTGATGTTGGCATATAGCTCAAGAACCACACTCTGAGTAGCAAAGATTTAGAGGAGGCATCTGCATAAAGTCCCACCTTACTCGTTAAGTATAGGTTTTATTAATTTAACACCTAAGAGCTCTTGAGAATGTGCACTGTCCACCCCGCTGCCATATAAACACAATGAAGAAAATAGCAAAATAAAAAACTCCTGTAAGTCCACATCCTGCAATAACTCCCATTAGAATGTTGTTAATCCAGCTCTTTCTAATCTTTCCCCCTATTTATTTATTCTTACAGTTGTAAAAACTTTTCATCTTGTTCATTTACTTATTATCACATTCATTTAGAAATTTTGCTGTCTTATCTTCATAACTACTCCTAATAATGGCTACTGTATTATAAACGAAACAAACACAAATTGGAAAGAAATAACCCCAAACTTAATCATGATTTTCACAGGGTAGATATAACTTTTGCAAAAGCAAAACACTAAAATAAACAAATGCACAGCTGCATAATACCCTTTCAGGTTGATGGACTATAATTGACTGAATCATTTGCCTAATGGGTAGGCATTTGTTTCCAGTTGTTTTTTTTTTTTTTTCTGTTATAGACAATGTATTAATGAATACTTTTGTACACATAACCTTTTCCATATTTTTCTTTCAGAATGGACTGTCTGTCTCTCTTGCGCCTGCCTGGCATAAGGTTTACATAATCTTCTTGGTGTCCTCCCAATCACACAAGAGCTGTGATGAATGAGACGAACACCTCTTACTCAACATTCCTCAGGTTTTTCTACTTTAGGCCTCCCATAAGGTGATGCTTGTCCCAGTCTGTTCTGGTCTTGTGGAAGGGAAACTCTATTGTAAAAAGCAATATCAGGTTTTTAAAAAAAATATTACCTAGCTACTGCATATAATGATTGGATAAAGTGAGTCTCTACACTCCATTTCTTTCTTCATGCAAGCTATGAGATTCCAGAGAACAAACCTATTTCTATCAGATCTATGATTATACTAAGAAATGTACAGTATTTATTATAAAATTCATATGGAATATCGCTGTGGTTGAAAGCACAGGGTTTGGAGTCAAGCTACCTGGGTCTGAATCCTACTTCAGCCTCCTAGGGACTGTGTGACTCATAAAAGGCAACTAATTTCATCACTCTGGAAATTCAGTTTCACCTCTGAAAATGGGGTGAACACTGTCCTCACTGGATTATTATCAGGTCTAAATTAATTTACGTAGAATTTTTAGCACTGTGACTGGCAAATAGAATATGCTCAATAAGGGTTAAGCACTACTGCGATTATATCATCATCATTAGTTCTTCAGAAGGGTGGATCAGATATTGTACATAACACACTCTAAGCACATAAGGATTGCTTAGTAAATGATGGTTGTCACAACAGTGCCCACTAAATACTCAATCTACTGAATGACTGCATGAAACTTTCTTACAGATGAGGAAGGAAAGCTCAGAAGTGTTCGACTACTTGCCTCAGCTTACAGTGATCATGGAAACATAGCGAGATCTGACTGACTGCAAGGCCCCTACGTGCCCCTTGCCTCCACGAGAGCTGCTGCTTCCTTAGACCAGTCAGAAGAGGGATGCTGAAAAGTCAGTGAGTACCAATGTTAGAGCTGGAGCTTCGGGGGTCAAGAAACCAACTGGAATGTTCTGAATCCTTGACCATGACCCATTCATCTTGTATGTTAACAGCTTTCAGCTGAAATTAGACTAGAATTAGAAAAAATGGAAATCTGTTTCTGCATATGTTTCTGTGATGCTCTTTACTCACTTTCAATCTAATGACTGATTCAAAGGAAGCTAAAGTTCTGATCTCTTAAAGACCATTCAAACAAAGCCTTAAGCTTTTTAAAAACAAAGCTCATGGCAATTTTTTCAAGCTCCAAGATCTGATACTCTTCTGGCAAGGGTTATGGTTCACTCAGCTCTACAAGTGATTGAGAAATGTACACACAGAAAACAGTGATTAAGAACCAATGACAAAAAGAAATAAAACTAAATGATATGAGAGGATAATCTTACCATCTTAGCTTCAAAAACATTGGTAACATGTTTTCATCAATGTTTTCCAGATATGATAATATATTAGCCATTGTTGTTGCATTAAAAGGTAACTGAAATTTATAGTATAGTCAATAAAGGACATACAGGTGAATCTAATTATTTTAAGGACTGGAATGTCTTTCCATATTGACTCTCAGCACAGAGGTAATTTGGGGTACAACCAAATGCTTTCAAAAGTAGTTACAGATGACACTAACCATGTGTAGATGCTACTTTATAAAAGAGAGATATAAACAATTTCATAGGTGTAGCATATATGGAAGGACTAAGACTTGCTGTGTATATATATATAGTTCGAATATATGAAGAGAGTCATAATGAACACGCTCACACACCATAAGCCCTTGAGAATGAGAGCACTACCAGCGGTTTTCCTGGGGTTAAAGCACGGGCTTTCAGCTAGAGAAACCTGGAACTGAATCTCATCTCTGACCTTTAACAACTGTGAAATCTTGGACAACTTACCTAATACTTATACCCTCAGTTTCCTCAATAGGAGATAGAAAAAATAACAACTATACTCATAGGATTATCTTGAAGATTGATGAAGATGATATATGTATAAGACTCACACTACCAGGCAGTTAAGTCCCAAGTGCTCAGTGAATGGCATTAAATAATATTTTTGATTATTTATTAATATTTATTATCACCATTATCCTCATCTTCAGCCTAGACCCAGATCACTGGAATGTAATCACAGTTTCACCTCAAGCAGGCAAATGACTTTGGGCAAGTCAATTAACCTTTCAGTACTTCATTCTGCAGATCTATATAATGATGTCTAGCCCAGGGGAGGAAGAGCAGGGGTACTGTAGAGTGCCTGGACTGTGTGCCGGTGGGCATTTTATAAGATGTCCACAAAGGGTAGGAGGAAAATTCTGAAAGAGATGGGAATACCAGACCATCTGACCTGCCTCTTGAGAAACCAGTATGCAGGTCAGGAAGCAACAGTTAGAACTGGACATGGAACAACAGACTGGTTCCAAATAGGAAAAGAAGTATGTCAAGGCTGTATATTGTCACCCTGCTTATGTAACTTATATGCAAAGTACATCATGAGAAATGCTGGGCTGGAGGAAGCACAAGCTGGAATTAAGATTGCCGGGAGAAATATCAATAACCTCAGATATGCAGATGACACCACCCTTATGGCAGAAAGTGAAGAAGAACTAAAGAGCCTCTTGATGAAAGTGAAAGAGGAGAGTGAAAAAGTTGGCTTAAAGCTCAACATTCAGAAAACGAAGATCATAGCATCTGGTCCTTCATGGCAAATAGATGGGGAAACAGTGGCTGACTTTATTTTTCTGGGCTCCAAAATCACTGAAGACGGTGATTGCAGCCATGAAATTAAAAGACGCTTACTCCTTGGAAGGAAAGTTATGACCAACTTAGACAGCATATTAAAAAGCAGAGACATCACTTTGTCAGCAAAGGTCTGTCTAGTCAAGGCTAAGGTTTTTCCAGTGGTCACGTATGGATGTGAGAGTTGGACTGTGAAGAAAGCTGAGCGCCAAAAAATTGATGTTTTTGAACTGTGGTGTTGGAGAAGACTCTTGAGAGTCCCTTGGACTGCAAGGAGATCCAACCAGTCCATCCTAAAGGAGATCAGTCCTGGGTGTTCATTGGAAGGACTGATGCTGAAGCTGAAACTACAGTACTTTTGCCACCTCATGCGAAGAGTTGACTCATTGGAAAAGACCCTGATGTGGGAGGGATTGGGGGCAGGAGGAGAAGGGACGACAGAGGATGAGATGGTTGGATGGCATCACCGACTTGATGGACATGGGTTTGAGTGGACTCTGGGAGTTGGTGATGGACAGGGAGGCCTGGCGTGCTGCGATTCATGGGGCTGCAAAGAGTCGGAGATGACTGAGCGACTGAACTGAACTGAACTTTCAAAGTGGCATGGAACTGGGGCAGTAAAAGACTACTACATCAGTGCTCCTCAGAAGCCACAATTTCACAAACAGGTTAAAAAAAAGATTTTTTTTAAAGTTTCTGTGCGCCCAAGAGAGGTCTGTCAATTTTTTATTCTTTCAACTTTTTAATAAGCAAAAGATAAACATCATCTATCTTCTTCCTTTCATAAAAGAGGGAAAAGTTTACAACCAATATAATATTAATGGGCTTCCCTGGTGGCTCAGACAGTAAAGAATCTGTCTGCGATGAGGGAGACCCGGGTTTGATCCCTGGTTGGGAAGATCCCCTGGAGAAGAGAATGGCAACCTACTCCAGTATTCTTGCCTGGAGAATTCCATGGACAGAGGAGCCTGGCAGGCTATATAGTCCACGGGATCGCAAAGAGTTGGACACGAGTGAGCAACTTTCACTTTCATAATAATAGAAAGAACAATCTTAGATTCTCCTTCAAAGTGAATAAATTTAGCCTGTGAAGATCTGACCAGTGGAAATCAGCATGTCAAACATCAATACACTTTAATGAGCAAGGGCATGGAGAGAAGAAAAAGAGGCCCGAAGTAGAGCCTTGGAAACACTTGGGAGGGGAGAGGACAAAAAGACCCAGAAAGAGGAGCAGAAAGAGCAGCTCAGAGCATCAGAGAGATGACGGGAGGCGGGAACAGAGAGGAAGAAAGAAACCCTGACTTGGTGGGAAGAAATGAGGTCTGTGTCAAAGATCATATTAAATCTAAATATTTAAACACTTAAATTAATATCATGCCATTCTGAAAGCATTACCTAACTACTCTAAATAAAATATTAGAAATATAACTTTCAATTCAGATTTGCATACACATAAATTAATTTTCCATGTTACTATTTACTCAACATAGCAAAAGATTATCAGCTATAATAGATACAATGTCAGCTATGAGTATCATATGCAATATCAGCTATATTATGGGTAATATAACATAGCATATTACTTAATATTAAAGTTGTAGACTACTGATTGCAAGTGCTTTAAAATTCAGTCTAGGTAGAAATAAATGAAAATAACCTAAAATCTAATAGTAGGGAAAATATCTTATAAAGTTATATGATAAAATACTAGGCAACACTTAAAAATCTTATTTTCAAGAATGATCTAATGACCTGTGGAAAAGCTTTTGATATAGTATGAAGTAGACAGGGCATTACACATTTCTGCGTAATTTTCACTTCTAGGAATATTTACAATAATAAAAGCCTGACAAAAGAAAACAAATCAAAAAGATAACATTGAAAAAAAAAAAAAAGACAACATTGATCATCTCTGATTTTACACACTTTCAACAATGAAAATTAACTACTATTATAATTAGAAGAATAATTATAAATTAATTCAACAGACATACTTACCCTTGGGAGTTTAGGATTGAAGTGGTTAATTATCCCAAATTCAAAATAAGATGCAAAACCTTCATTGAGCCAGATATTATTCCACCAATTCATGGTAACCAAGTTTCCAAACCACTTTTGGAGTTGGGGATAAAAAGAACAATCTTAACTTCAATTTAAGTAATATTTATTGTAATTACATGTTAAATAAATGTAAGGTCAAAGACAAAATTAACTGTAATTTGCTATCAGTGATAAAACTTGAAAACAGGACTCCAAAATCATGTTGTTGTTTTATTAATAACATGAAGTCACTCATGTATTTCTGTAAAATTTCACATCCAATGACTGGAAGCAATTTTTGCTTTAAAACTGTGATGCTCAGAAATAAAGTAAGCTAGAATAGCATTTCTTAAACATCCACAAAAAGTTAAGTTAAAGTAGAAGGCCTGAATGTTCACTTAACACCTACTAATGACAGCATCTCATACTCTAAACAGACTACATCAGGATTTTGCTGTAAGCAGTTGATTATGTTTTAAGGACATGATTTGATCTGTACCATGTAAGAATCACTCAAGTATTCGTTTCTGCAAAGTAGTCCAGTTGTAATTATTTTCTATTTGAGCTTAACAGAAGGAAAGTGTCAAATGATGATGAAGAGAATCAGGAAAGAAAAACAAAATAATTTCCAAAACCAACAAATCCACACCCTGGTTTTTAACCAAATTCTTATAATAGCAGTGATGTATTAATAGTTAGCACCCTATTTTCCAAAACAATGTGTCACTTAGGCTATAATAAAAAATGACACTTTGGGTGATGATCAAGACTTGTGAAAGTATGTGTTGACTGTGTAACAGGGTATAATTTAATCACAGTAAATCACTCTTCTCTAAAACTTCCATATAACAAAAAGATAATTTCACAGTTTAGATGACTGTCACCTCAGTGATACTAGTATATTGACTATAATCCTTTAACTTGTAACTTCTCGCAAAAAAAAAAAAGTTTGTGACAATCTACTGATGAAATGGGATATCTTCTAGTGACTCTATTTTAAGCTGGAATGAAAAGCAGATAATCATAGATCTGCTTGGCTTACTTTTCCTGAAGAGAACTTTGTGGCACGCAATCACTCTTTAAATATACGACCTGCTAATGTTCTGAGATTTCTCATCACTATGATCTATCACCAAAAGTTCAAATCCATCAGGATCTGATTACATAGTTCCTTCCTTGTTTTCACTCATTGGACCACTTTTCAGGTTATTTTTTAAAATTTGGTGTATGGTAGGGCTTGAAAGATTTTTGCTACTTTTGGTACAGAAGCTGGAGAATATTTTCATGTGAAATAAGAAAGAATATTTTACCACATGCCTGATGTCCAATCTCGTGGGAGACAATGTAGAAGATCATGATCTTTTTTTCTGTTAATTTATCATTTGGCTGCAGCAACAATAATGACTCGTCAAATGTCAATAGTCCCCAGTTTTCCATTGCACGGTTGTCAAAAGTAGGCAAAGCAATTATATCTGAGTGGATTTAAATGGAGGGAAAAATGAATCATCTCTTTCTCAAGATTTGAGACTTCCAGATACAAACATCTCAAAATGAAATCATAAAATTACTGGAAAGAAAATGCAAGTGGATATCTATAAGGGGCAGGGGAAAGGCATTAAAGACATAGAGAAGACAGAGTCAGAAAACAAATTGTTTTGACTATATGAAAATTAAATACTTCTGATTAAGGACCTATATCCAAAATATACAAAGAACCCTTGAAACTCAAAAATAAGAGAACAACTTTACAGAATTAGCAAAAGATCTAAAGAGACACTTCACTAGAGACACACAAATAGCAAATGAACAGATGAAGATATGTTCAATATCATATGTCATTAGGAAATAGCAAATTAAAACAATGAGATACCATGACACAGCAGTTCAAAACCAAACATCAATGTTGGAGAAGATGTGGAACAATAAAAACATTCATTCATTGCTGGTGAGAATGCAAAATGATACAGTCACTTCAGAAGCAATTCAGCAGTTTCTTATAAAGCAGAACATGGGTTGGCTATACAGTCTAGCAATTGAGCTCCTAAGGATTTACCCAAGTGAATTGACAACTGAAGTCAGCAACATGTACATGAATGTTTATAGCAGCTTTAATCATAACTGCCAAAGCATGGAAGCAATCAAGATGTCTTTTAATAGGTGAATGGATAAGTAAACTGTAGTACAGCCCTACAACAGAGTACTATTTAGAGATAAAAAGAAATGAGCTGTTAAGCTATGAAAGGGCATCGAGAAAACTTAAGGGAATGTTGCTAAGTGAAAGAAAAGTGAAATATGCTCAGTCATCTCCGACTCTTTGCGACCTCACAGTCCATGGGGATTCTCCAGGCAAGAACACTGGAGTGAGTTGCCAGGCCCTCTTTCAGGCGATCTTCCCAACCCAGGGGTCAAATTCAGGTCTCCTGCATTGCAGACAGATTCTTTACCAGCTGAGCCATCAGGGAAGCCCAAGAATACTGGAGTGGGTAGCCTATCCCTTCTCCATAAGATCTTCCCAACCCAGGAATCTAATCCAGGTCTCCTGAATTGCAGGTGGATTCTTTACCAGCTGAGCTACCAGGGAATCCCACTAGGTGAAAGAAGCCAATAAGAAAAAGTTACACATGATTCCAGTTAGTACATAACATTATGGAGAAGGCAAGCTTATATAGACAGTACAAAGACCAGTGGCTGTCAGGGAGCGGGGACAGGGAGGATGCAGAGGTGGAGCAGAGGGGATGTTTCTGACAGTGACTCTCTCTACGACACTGTAACGGTGGGTATATGTCATTACTGTATGTGCTCGGTCACTTCAGTCGTGTCCGACTCTGCAACCCGCTGGGCTGTAGCCCACCAGGCTCCTCCGTCCATCGATTCTTCAGGTAAGAACACTGGAGTAGACTGCCGCCCTCCTCCAGAGGAGCTTCCCGACCCAGGGATCAAACAAACCCACGTCCCCTGTGTCTCCTGCTCTGCAAGGGGATTCTTTACTGCCGAGTCACCGGGCAAGCCCTCACTACTGTATGCATTTGTTGAAATTCACAGAACTGTCCAACACAAAGAGTGAACCCTAATGTAAGCTATGGACTTTAGTTATAAAAATGTATCAGTACTGATTCATCAATTGTAATTTGAAAAAATCCACACCAGTGTAAGATGTTAACAAGAGGAGAAACTAGGGGTGGGGGTAAGGGGAGGGAGAGGAGATATATGACGACTCTTGGCACTGTGGGCACACTTTTTTTGCAAACTTAAAACTGTTTAAAAAATTAAGTCTATTTAAAATTAAATATGTTAGTGCACCAAAAAACACCACAAACAAATCTGAAAGGCAAAATACAGACTGGAGCAAATATTTGCAGCCTATATCACAACTAGATAATATTTTTTGAATACTTAAAGAACTTTGGTGAACAAAAAGAAAAAATGTGAACAATTCAATAAAGAAATAATTCAAACACCCAAAAGTCTTATTTAAAATTTTCAGCTTCATTAGCATCAAAACCAAAAATTAAAACAATGATATAACTTAAGCTTTCAAATGTATGAGGTTAATAATTAGTATTGGCTAGAATTTATAATTAGGAATAGGAAAACTGACACATAGCCTATTGGTGAGGGTATGAACTGGTACAGTTTTTCTGAAGCACTCCAGCAAAATGCTTCGTAACTTTTAAAAATGTTCCTAGCCTTTCAATTTTTGGAATTTCTACTAAGGCAAATAGCATGGATATTTGTAAACACTTCCTTATGTTTTCTCTCATGTTTTAAAAGCAGCCCCTCCCCCTCAAGAAAGGAAAAATCAGTCCAAATTTTCAAACACTGAGGATTAAATAAATTATTTTGTCAAATTGATATGTAGGCAGCCTATGAGTTAAAATGACAATAAAAAAGAACAGTTACCTGGATCATATTGCTTTATATTGTTAATTTTTTTTTTAAATCAAAGAATAGTATCAATTCCATGGTGTCATTTTTGTTAAAAACAAAGAAGCAAATGCAGAGAAAGATGGACATTGAGACAAAGACAGACACTGGGAAAATAGACATCAAAATGTTACCCATGGTCATCTTTGCATAGCAGCATTGCAAGAGATTTTGCTTCTCTTTTTTTTTTGCTTTCCCTATCTTTCCAAATTTTTTACAGCGTGATCATTTGTTACTTCTGAAACTAGAACAATACAAGTTTTAAAATTTTCCTTTGCTAGTGAAAGAATATCATTGCTAATAGTCCATGCTACATTTGCCTCATGAATGCTTTAGCTGTGCTATGCTCAGTACTTTAGTTGACTTTACACTTGGTTGAAGCTGACAGTGTACAGTAAGAAATACTCAGATCATTACATAGCCTCAACAGGTAATGCTCCATTATCTTTGAACACACTTAGTTGCCTCAGCCTGGGTTTCCCATTCTACTGGATAGTTTTCCATTGTGTGAATGAGCCATATCCATTCTATCAGTGACCCCTTTGGTTGCTTTTGGTTTGGCACTAGTATGAAACGTGTAGCTACAAACATTCTTGCACATGTCTTCTGGCACGTTATGTGCTCAAATTCCTCTTGAAGATATATCTAGGAATGGAATTTCTGGGTTTTAAGAATTTCTGGAATTTCTGGGAATTTCTGATGATCAACATTGTAAGACAACAAACAGGTTTTTAAGTTGTAACAACTGATACTCCTTTCAACAGTCACTTTCTAACACTTGTATTTGTGAGAATGCCTACTCGCTGACAACTGAATAGGTTGTCACTGTGACCTTAGGTACTCAATTCTCAGACTGCTTAATGAGGTTAAATATTTCTTCATAAGTTTGTTAGCCACATGTGTTTCCTTTTCTGTATAACATCTATTCATATATCTTTTACCTGTTTTTTTCCTATTGTATTTTTCTTATTTATCTGTAGGTGTTCTTTATATATTTGGGCTACTCCCATTACCACTTATTGTCCTCTTTCTTTTTCATTTAACTGTTTCTTTAAAAATTTATTTATTTGTAATTGAAGGACAATCGCTTTCCAGTATTGTGTTGGTGTCTGCCACATAGTCCTCTTTCTCTGGAGACTTCATGCTGACTTCATCAGTCAGTGCTGTCTCCTACTTCGAAGTTTGTTTGCTTCTGTTTTTAACATGTAGATGCTATCGCCCGAACTCAGCTACCTGAACAGAGCCCCTACCACCTACGGCTTCTGCATTCAGAGGGCACCTAGAAAAGTAGTAGGTGATTCTCACTTACTCAGTAGATTCTCACTAATTACGGTAATTACGGCACCACTTTATGATTTATATAGTACGTGAGTTTTATTGCTACCAAAAGACAAACTTTGCTGAGATGTACAATATATATTGTTAGCCTGCTATGGTTACAAGCTAAGAGAAAATTAAAACTTAAAAGGAAATTTGCTATTTTAAAAGTTTGCAAGTCTTAAATACCCATGCTGCTGCTAAGTCACTTCAGTCGTGTCCGACTCTGTGCGACCCCACAGACGGCAGCCCACCAGGCTCCCCCGTCCCTGGGATTCTCCAGGCAAGAACACTGGAGTGGGTTGCCATTTCCTTCTCCGATGCATGAAAGTGAAAAGTGAAAGTGAAGTCGCTCAGTTGTGTGTGCCTCTTAGCAACCGCATGGACTGCAGCCCACCAGGCTCCTCCGTCCACGGGATTTTCCAGGCAAGAGTACTGGAGGGGGGTGCCATTGCCTTCTCTGAACCCATACTTACTCCTAAAAGCATCATGATGTCACTTTTCTTTTAAAGCTTATAACAATCCAAACAGCCAACTCCACCAGCAGCTGTAATAGTTTTTTTGTTTTGTTTTTAAATGACTCAACCAAAAGTCAAAGTAATTAGGAGACATCAGTTCATCTTCCTTTTAAACATCCAATAATAGAGAAACTCCATTGTAATCATCTATCCATCAAAAGGCAGTTTTGACTAAGCACCACCTACACGTGCTCATAGAGCAACACTGGCTCAGATGCTATAAAAGATACAGCAGGGAAAAAAACTGCCAACATAAATTTGACTTCCAAGAACTGGTAATCTAGCCAGAATTTACATGGAATTATGGAACTCATTGAACATATCTTTTCCCCCCACACAAAAAAAATGTTTACTGTTTACTACTTTGAGAGAGGGGCTTCCCCTGTGGCTCAGAGGTAAAGAATCTGTCTGCCAATGCAGGAAACATGGGTTTGATCCCTGGGTTGGAAAGATCCCTTGGAGAAAGAAATGGCAACCCACTCCAGCATTCTTGCCTAGAGAATCCCATGGACAGAGAAGCCTGGCAGGCTACAGTCCATGGGGTTGCAAAAGAGTCAGACATCACTTAGCAACTAAACAATTCTGAGAGAAGCAGCGTCATAGGCTCAGAAGATGCTTTAAAAAAGGACAGCCCAGACCCTGACCCTCAACTTGCCCTTGACCTAATGCAGAGATGATTAGGATCTAGCAGCTCAAGAACTTGAATGCAGGGATGCACAGGATGCTGTGGAAGCTTGGGAGAGAGAGAATCAGGGAAGACTTCCTGGAGGAGGAGGCACTGCGTTGAGAAATATAAGAATCAACAAGTTGGGTAAAAGGAATGGCAGGATGTGCAAACTGAATGTGCAAGAGCCTGACCAAGAAGAGAAGAAGATGAAAGTGTAGAAGAGAACAGAGACGCTGCTAGAGCAGCCCTCCAACTCTGAGAAACTGTCAAAAGCCCCGAGAGGTTGGCAAGAGGTGCTCTATTAAAGACAGGGTGTGAAGTTTGGACTTGATCCCCAGGGCAATGGGAAGCCACAGAAAAGTTTTAAACAGGAGTAACACGATCAGATTTTGCTTTGGAAAGATCCCTCAGGCCTCAGAGTGGAGGATGAATTGGAGGAGAAAAGAGGGACAGTGGTCAAACTAAGCAAGGTCAGTTGTGGTCAAGACTGTAGTGACATGAGCTAGGGAGAATGAGGGGGATGGGGAAGAAGGGGGTGGAGGGGGAGATAATAAGGAGGTGACTAACTGCATGGAGGAGATGCTTTGACAGAAGAGGATATCAAGAATAACTCTGAACTTCTCCTTATCTAAATAAAGATAAAGAGAAATTTTCTTGCCTAGACAAGGGTCATCTTGAGATCTTCCAGCCATAGAAGTGCCAGAAACTTGGTCTCCATGCTCAGATTCCTGTTGCTGCCAACTTTATTTCTTTCCTTCTTTTTCTAGTTTTTTTTGGCTGTGCTGTGTGGCATGCGGGATCGAGGATCTTAGTTCCCTGGCCAGGGATTGAACCTGTGGCCCCTGCAGTAGAAACTCAAGAGGTTTACCCACTGGCCTGCCACAGTCCCTGCCTCCGACTCTCTAAATGACAGGTGTAACCTCTGGGATCCACGAGCAGGCACGGCTGGCCCCCGTTCCTTCACTCCCTGTCCGTCCTCAGCCGGAAGGCTTGAGTGGCAGAGGCCCCGGCTACACAGCATTCGGGAGCCTGGAGCGCCCTAATTTTTACTCCCCACCTTCTTCCACTGTCTGCCAGTAAAGGCCAAACATACTTTCCCCCAAGACTCCGACTAAATAACCTGTCAGAGGAACAAGACACACTGACATGATACCCTCAAGCGAGAGAGAAAAAACGTGGAACAACTTTCTGAGCTGAGCAGCTCACATAATTTTAAGGACATTCCATACAGATCTATGCGAAATAAAATGTTTACATATTCCTTCGAGGATCGTATTCTGTTCACACATGATTCCAATTTTATACAACAAAAATTCACTGATGGGACCCCCAAGTCCTAATCCAATGACTCACAGCTAAAGAACATATTTTGAAAAAAACAACAAAACTTTGCTAAAGGGAACTGGAGTAATTCACGCAAGCAGTTAAAAGGATCCAGAACATTGCACTGCATGCTTGCGGTATGAGATGAAAGGACAGAAAGCCAGGGAGAAGGTAAGGTCTGGAGGACGTAAGCCGCCAGCAAGCACCCATGAGGGACCTGAAGCCGGGCACCCTCTGAGCACCAGCCAGTCATACGGCACGAGAGAGAGAGAGCAGGCAGGCCTCTGCGTGTTTAGGAACGTGTAGGACACGAGACGGAAGCCAGCAGGGCTGATTCCAAAACAGCAAAAACAGCAAAACGCCAATGGGTCCTTGGAGGCCCATCTAGGTATCTTTTGATCTCAACCTAGAGCACCCATAATAGGAAATCAAATGCACTGTAAGGGAAGATACCTCACCTGTTTTTGGAAGAGGGTAACTGATATTAAATAAATCCTCCAGAAAAGAGAAGATGGGACCTGTGATGTTCAAAGCAAAGTCTGCGTTTCCATCTGCGATGGCATCTTTCCGGGCCCAGATGCGTATCTAGACAGAAACAATTAAGCAGTGATTACAAAAAGCAATATGTACAGTGGTTCTGGAAAGTGGCAGCCTGCTTGCTCCAATTTCCTGATGCTCTGGAGCCAAAGGTTATCTTTTCAGAAGAAGTTGCGTGATAAAATGTTTAAATGTGACCATGCAATGAGAAGAGCCCTGGAGGCTATTCATTAAGTTGGGAACAGTGATTCTTCAGAAACTGTGTTATTTCAATCTTTTGCAATAACATGTAAAACTTCTATAATTCAAAAATAATGCTGGTTGCAGGGGGTGGGGGTCGGGGCTTTACCACTGGTGGCTCAGTGGTGAAGAGTCAGCCTGCCCATGCAGGTCTGACCCCTGATTCAGGGAGATCCCACAGGCTGCTGAGCAACTAAGCCAGGGCGCCACAACTACTGAGCCTGTGCTAGGGAGCCCGGGAGCCGTAACCACTCAGCCCGCGCGCCACGCTAGAGGCCGTGCTCCGTAATGAGAGAAGCCACTGCAACGAGAAGCCGCACACCACAGCGAGCAGCCCCCGCTGGCAGCAGCTAGAGAGAAGCCTGCAGAGCAACAGAGACCCAGCACGGCCAAACATAAATAAAAGATAAATCAAAAAAATCCTGGGAGTGGTATCACCCCCACAGAAAACATGGACTCTACATCAGAGTAAAAGGGCCCTTAGGATCCTAGCTTCCCTTTTCAGGACATATTTCCAGTGATTCAAAACAGAGTTGTGCAGTTAGTAGGGGTTACAGAGTATAGAACATATGAAACAAATGTGAATCATGCAAATTTAAAATGATTTGTTAATAAAAAACATGAACGCAAGTGTGCTCAGTCATGTCCAACTCTTTGCAACCTCATGAGCTATGGCCCACCAGGCTCCTCTGTCCATGGGATTTCCCAGGCAAGAATACTGGAGTGGGTTGCCATTTCCCTCTCTGGGGGATCTTCCCAACCCAGGGACTGAACTGGCATCTCCTGCATTGGCAGGTGGATTCTTTACCACTGTGCCACATGGGAAGCCCCCAAAACATGAATAGTCCCATCTTATTTTCAAAATTTGAAATAAGCTTAATTTCTTTAATTTTAAAAGTCTCATGACTTCTACAGTTATTGAAGCAAGCAAATTATATCCTCTGTATATGACACTTTCATGCTAATAGTAGATGGAAAGAAATCCCTGCCATGTTTTGTTAGTTTAGTGTGACTGTACTGTTGTTTGGGTGCTTCAACTTGTTTGTGTTATTTTGGTGACTAATTTGATGTTGTTTTACCATCCATTGTCATTTTGTTTTGAAGTCATGGTACCCCTTCAACAGTACCATCTGAACACTTTTAAATGGAATTGCTAGTGTCAGTGCTTACACACACGTATGAAACACCTAACTCTAGAATGAAAGTCAGCGAGGAGGGAATTAAGATAATCGTCCTGATTGTGAATACAGTTATTTGGGAATGAGCTCTCTACAAAACACAAGAGACAACGTGAAGAAAACGAAAAGCAGCACAACATTATCTGCAGATTGCTGTCCTTCAACCAAACGTTCACTTGTCTTTGCTTTTATTTCTGTTGGAAAGTTTGTCTTGCGTTTTATGACTTTTGAATGACATGAGGGCTTCGGAATGCTTCCCTTTCACAAAACGTAACCACCTGTTTTAGAAGCCTCCTGCCTGGATCCTCTCCTTTCTTCCAGGCTCCTCCCACCCCAAGGCCTCAGTCCTGCCCCTACACTACCTGTACCTGCCCTATCCCAAGCTCTCATCTCCAAGGCAAAGTCAGGAGGACATCTAAACCAGAGCCCACACTGCTGAGTGGAGGTAACAGTCACCACGTTCAGGATACGATGTGCCTTTTGGGAGGGAAGGCAGTAATAATGTGTGTATAGAAATTTCCAGTTTACAGGCTCCTCCCACAAATGACCACTCTAAGCCACAGTGGAGGCAAATGATGATTTCAAGCTGTGGGGGAGGGGCAGGGCAGTGAGGATCACAAGTATGTGTGGGACATTTTGAAGAAAAAGTTCCTTCAAAATCACAGCTAGCCCACCAGTGTGTCCTTGTGGTCCTGCTTAGACCCAGCAGACCTCAACCTCTAAAGGAGAAATATCTTTACATGTGCACATGTGTGATAAACTCTACTCAAAATATGCTATTTCTGAGAAACAGAATATTTCCCGCTGTATCAGGAAACGAAGGTGTTACAGTTGTCAATGATTGCAGCCTTCCCATATGAGCCGATGAGCCCTGAGAAAACACAGGAAGGTAAAGAACACCTGGCCGCTAGCAGCCATCAGACTGTAGCCACTCCCCATGGTGAGCAGCCCCAAGGAAGCTCAAGATGTGAAAAACAGGGTACTGGTCCCAGATCGCTGAGGGTTCACATCCTTCATGGCTGCCATAACTGTCAAATGAAAAAATATATGTACCCTAAAAGTTGAGAGTTATGGCAGAAATTTTTAGGACTTCAAGCCCGGGAGACAGCATCTCAAGCAACCAGAGAGAACTGCTCTGAGGAGGCGAGGGGAGGAGTCAGTTTACATAGAAGTTTTGCAACAAAGGGCAGGTAGTCTGAACATCAAAAGATTACTGTTAATTAACGAAAACCCCAGACATCCCAAGTTAAGGAATTTAGCACTTTCTATGTGGGAAGATGCAAGAGTCTGGGCTCACTGAAATCATTCCTTTGATATGTACCTCAGCTATCTGTGGCGGACATCCTGTGTATTTCACATCCTGAGCTTCCTTGGGGCTCACCCTGGGGAGTGGCTGTCATCTAATGGCTGTTAGACGACAGGTATTCTTTTCCTACCTGAGTTCCCTCAGGGTTCACCAGCTCACATTGGAAGGCTGCAATTGCTGATGACTATGACATCCTTCTGGAGAAGGCAATGGCACCCCACTCCAGTACTCTTGCCTGGAAAATCACATGGACGGAGGAGCCTGGTAGGCTGCAGTCCATGGGGTCGCAAAGAATCAGACACGACTGAGCGACTTCACTTTCACTTTTCACTTTCATGCATGGAGAAAGAAATGGCAACCCACTCCAGTGTTCTTGCCTAGAGAATCCCAGGGACAGTGGAGCCTGGTGGGCTGCCGTCTATGGGGTCGCACAGAGTCAGACACAACTGAAGTGACTTAGCAATGACATCCTTCTCTATTGATATAGCAGAAAATATTCCATTTCTCATTTCCAACCTTAGTTATGTGTGTCTTATATTTATCCTCATGCCACGCATGAACCACATTTTCAACTTTGCTAAATTTTTTCTCTTATTTAGGGAGTCCTTTTTCCTTTTTGTAGAGTCTGGATGCTATTCCAAGAGTACAGTCTGGTTCCCTGTAGAGTATATGGTGAATTCCTTAGCTTTCCAGAACTGAGTCATAGCCAAACACAACATTCCACTGATAAACTCATCCCAAATTTCAGTTTTCTGGCTAAGACCATTACTTTCTTAAGCATGTTCCATTTTCTCTTTGCTTCCATAGCAGCTTTCTTTGCAGGGTGATCTTTCATGAAGAAACAGATATGATCCGTTTATAAGAATTATTCACTGTGCAGCAACATTGAGAGCAACAGGCCAACAGAGATGAGGATGCTGACAGCCATCCTGGATCGCTCGTGAGCGCTGAGTCACTGCTTCATACCAGGTACAGAGCATAGGTTTCCACACCGAGTCTCCATGGATTTATCAATGTACGTCATGAATGTTTGACTTGGCCCAGGTTATATCTGTGAATATCAAGGATCTACCAGTGATTATTCAATAAGGGAAATCAGGCTGGAGCCAACAGCTGAGGATGATAATGAGCTGTCCTTTGCATCTAATTTAGGATTATTCATTCATCCTTCGGAGGAGGAACTTTGAGCAATTCTCCCCTGGTGATAAGAGCTGGTTCATTCACAGCTTCCTTATCTGCACAAGCCAAAGGCTGGAAATTCATGCACCCAGGAGACAGCCTCAGCCTCTTGACTCTACACTCTTGACCCCACACTCTAGCATGGGAAGTGAACCAGTCCATAAAGTACTTTTACAATCATCTTGATATTTTCCCAAAGGACTATTATGTAACAAAGGTATAACTGGGTGAAAACTAAGTGTTCCAGGACAGAGCACCTATTTCCACAACTGTGGGGAAGTGCTCATACCCAGTAGGTCTGCTCCTTCATAGGGACGGTGCTTAACCTGCCCGCATTTCAGCCAGAGCAGCTGCCCCAACTGGCGTCAGCTTGGCATCAGCTTGCCCAGCATGGTACCAGGAGCATGTAGGCAAGGGAGACAACAGGCAACCTGAGCTTCAGCATGCTAGTGCGGCCCCTTCCCCGCTTCTCTCTGTGCTCTGAAAGGTAGCAGGGCCCAGGAAGAAGGGGCTCAGAACCCGCCCGTAGGGGACGTGAGGCGCAGCCTTTCTGTAGACATCCCTCCTCAGAGCCCCAGCGGAAAGGCTGCGCTCCGCTCAGCATCGTGCTCCGAGCAGTGACAGGGCTTGGGGGAAGGAGCAGCAGAGGTCCGTGACCGAGCAGGTGCAGCCCCTGACGCCGAGGAGTGCCTGCAGCCAGCACAAACGGTCCCGCGCCTGGAGCATCTCCCTCACTCACCTCCTTGCCCCTCTCAATCCTGCTGATGTGTTCATAGTCACAAATAACAAAGGCAGCCAAGTAAGTGGGCATGTGGGGCGTGGTGTGAAAGCTGGTAACAGTCCACTTGCTTCCGTTCACATCTTCTTTCTCAGACTGACCTAAAGAAATTGATTTTAGTCCAAATCACTGTAAATAAGCAATAAGGAACACAATTATCTGCCTTTGAAACAATTTGTCAAGTCAACAACCACTCAACTACGGTCTTCCCAACTACTCTCCATGGTACAATAGCTTGGATTTCTCTACCTTCGAGCTATCTATTAGGAAGGCCTAAGGACAGAGTCAGGCTTCGCTCCTAGCTCGGTCAGTAAAGAATCTGCTTGCAATGCAGGAGACCCGGGTTCAATTCCTGGATCAGGAAAATCCCCTGGAGAAGGAAATGGCAATCCATTCCAGTATTCTTGCTTGGAGAATCCCATGGACAGAAGAGCCTGGCAGACTACTGTCCATGGGGTCGCAAGAGTTGGATACAACTTAGCGACTAAACCATCACCACCAAGGACTCAATTCTTGGTTCTGAATTAGCACCATGAATAATGTGGTCTGGGTGAAGGGCAAATCCATGAGCAGCTGCTTTCTCTCTTTCCATCCACTGCTGTTTCCTAGTCCAGCCTGTCTCTCTCAGCACTTAATCAGAGTTTCCCAGACCCGTGGCAGGTCAACAAGGTACAATTCTGCCATTCTCAGGTTTGGGGCAGGTCTCAGTGGAGTCCCACTGGGGTCTCTGAACCTGAAATCACAAACTCAATGCCTGTGAGGGCCAGGTGCTCAGTGTGAATGGGCTGGTGTGCGTAACAGGCAGGGTGGGGACCACAGGCAGGCCGGGTACAGGCTCTGACCACAGGGGACAGCCTCTTCTCACCTGCAACCAAAACGGGCATGTAGGAAGTGCAGGGCCAGTGCTGTTGGGTGGTTTGAGTTTCCAAAAAAAACTAAGAATTTTAACTTTTATGAGAAATGTCAGAATTTTTTTAAGTTGCATACTAATTCAACCAAAAGAAAAAAAAAAGTGCTGTGAGCTAACCGCAAAAAAACCCTGAAATGAACAAAAAAATCCACATCTATGTACCAGATTTAGACTAAGTCCACTAGCTTGCTGTCACTAATGATCAAGAGACTGAAGCCCAAATTAATGGGCAGACAGGATACTGATGTATGAAAACAGGACAATGTTCCCAGCTCCTAATACAAGAGGGATCAGGATTTACCATTGCCAGGATGTGGGTGCTGACACATATCCTAGGTGACAGCCCTATCTGGTTATAATACGCCATAATTAAAATACATTCCCAATACACTGCCAAGAAAATCTACTGTTGTAAAATCTATTACAGAGTTAAATACACACACACAGAGATATGGGCACATATAAAAATATATAAGTATACATTTATATAAACATATAATTACACGTAGATACAAGATGATAGGAAACATTACTTACTTAGCTTTGGCATGTTAGAAAGGGCCACATAACGTGGATGATGAATGATTGTAATATTAAAAGTTGCCTTCAGAGCTGGCTCATCAAAACAAGGGAAAACATTCCTGGCAAATGTTGGTTCCATCTGAGATGCTAACAGGGCCCTGAAATACATTTGGGGGACAAATCTACTTATTTTTATCTTAAATCAGTGGAAGCAAATGTGTATATGTGTATATGTATATATATATATAGAGAGAGAGAGACAGAGACAGAGATGGATTATGGCTTAAAATTATCTGAAGAAAGGAGGTGGAACGTTTTCCCCTCATCTTCCTTATTCCCCTTCCCATAATATACACAAATTCCAGTTCTCACTACCCCTGAGATTTCCTGTAAGACCTAAAATACAAAAGAACTCTTTAATTTTCAACCACAAAATAACATTTACTTCATTACATCATATGCCTTTAAAACCTTTTACAAACAAAATAGGAACAAATATACAATGCCAGGCTTTTGAGAACCAAGGATTTTTTAAACTAGGATTACTTCTTTGGGGATGGTCTGTTGCTTTCATTCCCCACCAAGGTGTAAGTCAGAAGAAGAAAGTCTATATTTTTATCTTTTTCTCACATGTTCCTTCTTTTTCCTGGCTGGAGACTTAAAGAGATTTTAATTTGCCTACCCTTGGTGCTAACCAATATGGACATATCCCAACTGAACAAAATAACTTTCATTTGCATACGGGTGGATTTATCGAATCCCTCATCCTCTGCTACCCTCTTCTTCTGCCTTCAGTCTTTCCTAGTATCAGGGCTTTTTCCAATCAGTCGGCTCTTCACATCAGGCAGCAAAACTACTGGAGTTTCAGCTTCAGCGTCAGTCTCCATCAGACAGAGGATGACACGGTTAGATAGTATCACCGACTCAGTGGACATGAACCTGAGCAAACTCTGGGAGACAGTGAAGGAATGGAAACCTGGCATGCTGTAGTCCATGGGGTAGCAAGAACCAGACACGACTTAGTGACCAAACAGCAACAATGGATCCTTACTGCTCCTTCCTGCATCTTCATGGAAAAATTCCAAAGTGACATTATCCCACAATGGACTGGTGATTTACGGGGAAAAGTTTAGGAACAAGAGTACCCTGAAGAAATGTGGAGGTTGCCAGTTTCACCCTCTGTAAACACTGCTGGAGGCTGACAAGACCATGGGTGCTTCCTCCTCCAAAGAAATCTGCTGCCTCATTAGCCCATTTTCCAAGACTCTGTGACTGGTGATTGCTTTTAGGTGACCATTACGGACGCTAAATTCCTTTTTTTCTCCAAAGGTGCTGAGATTCAATGTCTCATGCTCATGTCAGTCTAGCTTCAGGTCCAGTTCTGTTTTTTGTTTTTTTTTTTTAATGTGGACCATTTTTAAAGCCTTTAAGGAATTTGTTACTGTCAACAACAAATTGGCACTTCCCGAGAGCACCTCCCAGTGACTGAACAACAAGCGCGTTTGCCAAATGCCTCTGTGGAGATTGAACCCTGTGTGGCTGCAGCTGCTTGTTGACCTTCAGCAACTGCTGAGGCAGTTCAGGGTGGAGTGAGGCACTCTGTGCTCTAGGGAATCTGGTGGGACAGATCTTTCCGTTCAGTTCAATTCAGTCACTTGGTCATGTCCGACTCTTTGCGACCCCATGGACTGCAGCATGCCAGGCCTCCCTGTCCATCATCAACCACCAGAGCTTGCTCAAATTCATGTCCATCGAGTCAGTGATGCCATTCAACCATCTCATCCTCTGTCGTCCCCTTCTCTTCCCACCTTCAATCTTTCCCAGCATCAGGATCTTTTCCAGTGAGTCAGTTCTTCATATCACATGGCCAAAGTATTGGAGTTTCAGCTTCAGCATCAGTCCTTCCAATGAATATTCAGAACTGATTTCCTTTAAGATGGACTGATTGGATCTCCTTGCAGTCCAAGGGACTCTCAAGAGTCTTTTCCAACACCGCAGTTTAAAAGCATCAATTTTTCAACACCCAGCTTTCTTTATAGTCCAACTCTCACATCTTTACATGACTACTGGAAAAAACCATAGCTTTGACTAGATGGACTTTTGTTGGCAAAGTAATGTCTCTGCTTTTTAATATGCTAAGTTGGTCATAGCTTTAGTTATGATAGTTTAGATCTTTAGTTAGATATTTTCAGGAACTGATTTCATGATCCCAATCCTTGCATCTCTTCATATCTAGAAAATCACTAAATCCCCTCATGGTGACATCAGCTCCTCATGCCTAGCAGAAAGCCTTTTGTAAAGTAAGCACTTGAGTATTGAACTCCACCTTCACCAAAATATTATATATTGACCTTCCCCCACTGCCTCTTTGGAGAAGTCTCTCAGAGCTCTCTGACGTGCTGGTCCCCTAGCTGCAGTCCTAATTTTGCCCCAATAAAACTTAACTAGCAATTCTCCAGTTGTACATTTTTTAGTTGACATTATGATACTGTTTTTGTGTTTTGGTTTTCAGGGCATTAGGCATGGGGGATCTTAGTTCCCCAACCAGAGATGGAACCCACACTCCCTGCCTTGGAGGGCAAAGTTTCAACCAATGGACAACTGGGGAAGTTCCAGCTCAGTTCTTAGATAAATAAAAGGTGAATTCAACACAGATATCTTGAAAACACAGTCCATCCATGATCCGGCTCTGTCAATCCCTCCTCCACCATGATAAGGCCCTGTTCACATAAAACTTCACACAGTTTTAAAAACTGCGCAGAACAGGGGCATGTTCAGAAGCTTTTCACAGTCAGCTAGTGTGATGGGTTCCTAGCGTCACAGTGACAAAACTGTCATTTTCAACAAGACTATTTTGCTTTATTTGTTTTTTCCAACTTTATTATACTGTTACTTTCATGGGCTGAAAGGATTTGAGGCTCTGACGGCAGCCACTTCAGTTCCAAGACTCTGCTCTACGTAATGATAACCCTGAACTAGTTACATACCCTTGCCGATCCTCAGTTTCCCCTTCTAGAAAATAATTCCACTAGCCCTGTTTCATTATTAATTGAGGTTTTATATTATTAGTAACTAAATTTAGCAGTAAATGATCTGTGAATTCTCTTCTATTCCTTCTATTCTCCCAAACTGTTCTTGATGTAGATGAACTACAGAAGAATTCAAGGAGGGATAAATTATAGATTAGGGGTGGAGAGTTGGAAATCACTAATTACAAATGTATCTATTCCCATACAGCAGAAATTAAACACAACATTGTAAATTAAAAAAAAAAAAGGGTTCCAGAGATCATAGGTGGCCATAAGCTGAAAATAAATCATGTTTGTCTCCCCAGTTAATTTTAAACTACCAGAAATTAGGTGTTATATATTTTTCCTTTGTAAGATTTTTTAAAACTTGGCAAAAATATGGGTTCACAGCAACTATTTTCTCAGCCTTGGAGTTACTATAAAGTAAAGGAAGCTTGATATTAATATATGCAGGAGAATATGAAATATTTTGGTAGAGTTCGCCACATGCCACATTGGCATTTATTTACTTTGTAATATTGGTTGGTATCTTTAAAGGGGATGGGATAAACTAGGAAAGATTCAAGTAACGAACAATACAGTAAAAGAAAAAATGAGCAGGGGATTCAGCAACCTGAGTCATTAGGACCTGCAGTGTAAGCATAGTGGGGTAATGTTGGAAAAGCTGCTTAAACTCTCTGAACATCCATTTCTATAAAATCAGGGATGGGACTAGATGAGCCTGTAAGTCCAGTTACAGCTCTAAAACTGATTCCAACAGAGACAAAGACTTCAACAGGAGAGAAAAAAGAGCGCATGAGGTGGTCATGACTGAGCCATCGGGGATGGTGACAAACAGTCCCCTCGGGAGTTTTCACAACGACCTTCAGACGATCTATAGCCTTCTGAAATAGCAGGATACTTTGTACAAATGGTGATGTGTCAGCATGAAAAGTGCAAGGTAAAGTGAAAAGGCACATGCAACTATGTAATACACACTTATATATTTGGAAAACCAACACATGCCTGTTGTTTCCATAATGGAAACTATGGAAAATATAGCTTGGTAACATCTTTTCCGCTGCCATGACTTCCCAAAACATGCAAATCTCAAGGAGGTGGCAAGGTGGGGAGGAGGGAGAAAATCAGACTCTTCAAGGAGGTGGGAAACTTTCATGCTCACTGGAAGGAGCTGCAGGTTCAAAAAGACTAAGAGACACAAGCTTAGGGAGTCACTGCGTTAACAAATCAAGCATCAAGCGAGTCCTTCCAATTCTGGGATTACAGTCTCCAGAGAAGTGAAATAAAAGAAAGACACTTGGGTTTTACTCAATTATTTCCCTCCCTGGTTTTATACAAAGAAACAAAAAGGGGAAAAGCCCTACAACATAGAGCCATTCTGGCTAATTCTTAACGGCAAATGTCAGTGCCAGCCAGCATCACACACAATCTGGTTATGACACATCGGGACCCAAGGTTGATATTTATTTCCCTTCTTTCTCTGCTTAGGATATCCTGGTCTCAGAAAATAGAACCTCTACCACCCTCTCCTCCCTGCAAACCTCACTGAACCATGTCATTATGGTGCCTATGAAGTCTGGGTTTAGAGTGGTCAGCTGGGGAGAGAGTTAATTTTGGAGAGTTTGTCTCCCAGTGGCTCAGGATTGCAAAGCCACTCTCCTGACCTCTTGTACAGCCAGAGAATTGTGGACTTACCACGTTCTTGTGCTGGAAAAAGTCTTAGCAGGCAAGATACGCGATGCCCTTGGGGATCCATCTACTATCATAGAAAACACATCCATTCAGTACAGTATTTCACTCCAAATTATTTTATGAACTCTGTCTGCCTACAGCTGTAGTTAAGAAGTGCTAAATAGCATAGCTGGTTAAAGATTAAATGAGATGCTCTGGAGCATTTTCCCCTCCTCTGATTTTTTTTTTTTTTTTTTAACACAGTAACAACACTCAGAAACCAAAATGTTTAGTAAAGACAGATGGTACACCACCGGACTGTGGTTCAAGGATTGGTCCATGAATCATGTTTGTTTATTACTTATGTAATACGATCTTAAGACTGAAGGTTCCACCAGACGACAAAACATAATAGACGCAAAATTCCAAAGAAAGGTGCCAAACCATGTTATGAAGATTTTGAAAGTAAATGGCCTCAAGAACCTTCAAGCCACTCTTGGGATTCTCAGCTACGTTGAGGACACAGAAGAAGGGTCAGGGAACACAGATAAGAGTGATCAGAGAAAAGATTCCTTGGTGGGGAGGGACATTGTGTTGCCAAGTCGTCCTGCATTCAGGCAGCTACTCTCTAAGCCTGAGCTAGGCAGAAGAAAGTCCCTCAGAGAGCAGAGAAAGTGCTTCCCAAGGCTGAGAGACTTACAGTGGGTGTTAGTTTGTCAGTCATGTCCAACTCTTTGGGACCCCATGAACTGCAGCCCACCAGGCCCCTCTGTCCATGGAATTCTCCAAGCAAGAATACTGGAGTGGGTTGCTATTCCCTTTTTCAGGGAATGTTCCCAAACCAGGGATTGAACCTGGGTCTCCTGCATTGCAGGCAGATTCTTTACCCATCAGGAAAGCCCTGAGAGACAGACTAATTCACTCTGAGAAAGCTGAATTGACACTGGCTGAAGTTGAGCTCCTATCAGGTAGGAATCTATACTGACTGTTTTGGAGGCAAAACCAGGAGAGTGTGATTGTCTTGCCACCCACATCAGCCTCGGGCAAGGGATGTATGAGTGTTCCTGGGAAGAGCTGTGGTCGCTGAGACAGTGAGCCAGTATGAAGACTGTCCGGGTTCTGTCCAACAGAGCCACTTGGAGGAGTTTGGAGATGCGTTACTGTGTGTCTAGGGCCCGAGGAAGGAGTCCCATGTGACCATCAGAACAGAGAAATAAGAGAAGCATCCTGCAGGGACAAGAGAATTGTAAGAGAAAAAGAAACAGTGAGAAAGCTCTGAAGAGTCTGGGAACATGACATCTCAAGGGAAAAAGGCATCTGCTAGACCAGAGTGAGACCAAACAGTGAGAATATGGGATCGAGTCAGAACTGCCCCGTCTGTTGCCTCTCCCTGTCTCCCTCCCAGGACCTGGTAGGGTTGAAACAACAGCTCTCAGGACAGAGGTGGAGGACTCAAAATAGGAGGTGGAGAGAAAGAAGGACTTCTACCCTCTATCTCACTGCAGGCTTCCATCATGAAGTCAGCCCAAGCTCACAGAAGTAAGGCTGGAGAGAGAAAAAGGGAGATTTAATAGTAACTGAAGTTCAGAGTTTTGAGTATCATCCAAGACTGGATTTTCTAAGCTTTTTGCATCTGGATAGTGTTTGTAACTTAGTGAGCATAGATCTTCTGTTACTTAAGAATTAGTAGACAATTATGGGTTGCTAGAGCATTCATGCGGGGCTTCCGCAATGGCCCAGTGGGAAAGAATCCACCTGCAATACAGGAGGCACAAAAGATGTGGGCTCGATCCTGGGCCAGGAAGATCCCCTGGAGAAGGAAATGGCAATCCACTCAAGTATTCTTGCCAGGAAAATTCCATGGACAGAGAAGCCTGGCAGGGCTACAGTCCATGGGGTCACAAAAAGTCAGACATGACAGAAGATACCTGCATTTTCATATACATAAAATTAGAGGATTCAGGCAGGAGATAATATTCCAGAGACAAAACTGCAAAGAGAGAGTGAGAGAAAAATGACTGCATTTTTGCTGAAATATGAGGTATGCTTTTTCAATATGCTAGTTACACTTGTTTTCAAAGATACAAGCTCTAAAACTCTGAAGAGTAAACCATCTCCCAGAGAAAACAACTCAGCCACAGGAAATACATGGGTTCAACACCTCTATAGGATAATGAACTGACCTCTTTTCTCTGTGACACCAACAATATCATGTGCCTGGAACTTGAGTTCACTGACCTTGTTTTGAGACTTTTAAAGTCTTCCCTAATATTATTCAATTTCTCTCCTGTGTGTCATACCCTGAGGACTGTGCCAGATTCTTAGCATAAAAAGCAACTGGAGTCTTTTTCAATTCACTGTTCACTCTTTAATAAGACACCTGCACAAAATGATTGATTTTGATCATGCTATCCTCATCTTAATTTGTCCAAATAATGATCTTAATTTTCTATTGTGACTGCAGCCATGAAATTAAAAGATGCTTGCTCCTTGGAAGAAAAGCAATGACAAAACTAGACAGCATATTAAAAAGTACAGACATTGTTCAGGATGGGGAACACATGTACACCCAAGGCGGATTCATGTCAATGTATGGCAAAACCAATACAATATTGTAAAGTAAAAAAAAAAAAGTAGAGACATTACTTTGCCTAAAAGTTCTGTACAGCTATGGTTTTTCCAGCTGTATGAATGTGAGAGCTAGACAATAAAAAAGACAGCACCGAAGAATTCATGCCTTCTAACTGTGGTGTTGGAAAAGACTCTTGAGAGTCCTTTGGATAGCAAGGAGATCAAATCGGTTAATTCTAAAGGAAATCAGTCCTGAATATTCATTGGAAGGTCTGATGCTGAAGTTGAAACTCCAATACTTTGGCCACCTGATTTGAAGAACTGACTCATTGGAAAAGACCCTGATGCTGGGAAAGATGCTGGCAGGAGGAGAAGGGGACGGCAGAGAATGAGATGGTTGGATAGCATCACTGACTCAATGGACATGAGTTTGCGCAAACTCCGGGAGATGGTGAAGGACAGGGAGGCCTGGCATGCTGCAGTCCATGGGGTCACGAAGAGTTGGACATGACTAAGCAACTGATCAACAACAAATCTGTAGTTAAAAACCATTCCACAAAGAAGCTCCAGGCCCAGGCAGCTTCATTGACGAAAATCAACCAAGCATTTAACAAAGAAATAATACCAATCCTACATAAATTTTTCTAGAAAATTAAAGAAGGAATACCTCCAAATTTATTATCTGAAGCCAGTGTTACTCTGATGCCAAAACCAGACAAAGACATCGCAAGGAAAAAAGTAAGGCAACACAAAAAACCACAAGTCTACATGTCTCATGAGCAAAGATAAAAAATCAGAAGCAGAATTTTAGTAAACTGCAACAAAACATAAAAAGGATAATACATCAAGACCAAGTGGGATTTATCATGGCAGTGGAAAGTTCGTTTAATATTAAAAAGTCAATCAGTCAGTGTAATTTACCATATTAACAAATTTAAATAGAAAAATTATAGGATTATCTCAGTGAGCAAATCTTATACAGAGGAACAAAAATTAAAGTTTCTAGACTTCTCTTCAGAAATTATTTAATTCATAAGTCAATGAAGTAACATCCCTAAACTACTGAAATTAAAAACAAAAACCTGCCAATTTAGAATTCTATACTGAGCAAAACTATCTTTCAAAAATGAAGGAAAAATAAGAAATTTTCAGACAGACACAAACCAAGAGAATTTATCACCAGTACACCTAAACTTGAAGAAGTATTAAAGTCTTCTGGGTGGAAGCAAAATAATACAACATGGAAACTGAAATGTACACAAAGGAATGAAGAGCCCTGGAGATGGTATATATGTAAGTAAATAAAAAGAATTTTTTTCTTTTGTAAAAATTTATCTTAATGCAATTAATTGTTCAAAGGAAAAGTAGTAACAGTATATGGTGGGGTTTATAACCTATGTAAAAGTAAAATGTGTAGCAGCTATAGCCCAAAGTAGAGGATGGGTAAAATGGAAGGATATGCTTCTAAGACTGATACATAATATGAGAAGTAATTTCATTTGACTTTAGCCTGTGGTAAGTTTGGGACACATATTATAAACCTTAGAGCAATCTTCTTTCCCTACTTCCCACCTCAACCACATACAAAACGACATAACTAATTAGCTGAGTTAATATTAAATGGAATACTAAAAACTACTCAATGCAAAAAAAAAAAAAAAAAGGAGAGAAACAGAATTAAAAAACAATTTAGACAATAAAGAGTAAATAGCAAGATAGTTGATTTAAGTCCAACCAACTCAATAACTATATCAAATGCAAATAGTCTAAACACCCCAATTATAGGGCAGAGATTGTCAGACTTTAAGACCCAGGAGAAGGAAATGGTAACCCACTCCAGGATTCTTGCGTGGAAAAGTCCATGGACAGAGGAGCCCGGCAGGCTGCAGTCCATGGGGTTACATGACTGAGCATGCGTGTGTGAGGGTGGAGGGAGATGGGTTGGCAGCAACAAACTGGTAGAACTAAAAACAAAAAAAAGACCCAATACTATGTCTTGATAATAAATTCATTTTTATTATTAAGATACATATAGGTTAAAAGTAAAACTTTAGAAAAAGATGTATCATGTAAATAGTAAAGAAAGCTGGAACGGGAATATGGGGAGAAGATCACTGGTATACGGCCCATGTAGGGCACATTCTTTCAAAAGTGCCATGAGCAGGTTAGGCTTTTCAAACAAAAGGGGCCTTTTCCTTCACAGTAAACTTAAAAGATTTTACTTGTTAAAAACAAGATAACAGGCCCCAAATGGAGTCATTGTCCTATGCCCACATTACCAAACCAAGACTTGAATACTTAATTACAGTTTCAGCCTCCTCCAGGAATGGAATTTTAAACCATTCAACCTGGAATTACCCTAGTTATCACTAGTGAGGTTATGTGTCTGATAGACCCTATCAGACTTGACTGCCTGAAGAAAGATGACCTTGCCATAAACCTTTGCCAGTATAGCTTCTTTGTCCTGCTCACTTCTGCTAGCTCTTTCATTTTTTAGAGCTTAAAAAATATGGGCACTTCTCTATTTGCTAGATGGGATACTGCCTGATTTATGCATCACTGAAGAAAGCCATTAACATCTTTACATTTACTCAGTTGAATTAGGCTTTTTAAACACATTCTAAGTCCTCTCAATCTACTTAGGAGAGCAAATAAGGAGGTGGCTCTTGTGCTGCCATGCTTTTAAGCTGTTTTTCATGGAGTTAGATATTCCAGGCTTCTCATGTCCACCCTATACCTAACATAAATCTTGCACACAGTAAATGAAGAGATGCATATTTAAAAATTCTCATAACCAGTAATGGCAAAATATCACATTAATGAAATTGACTCCAAAGGTGTATATTTATTAATTGGGATTAGTGATTATGAGAAAGCATCTCAGGGAAGGTCAAGTTCATCTTCAAGAGGTATAAGTGGAACATGGTCCCCTAATATTCTCAATACTGCTGTAGCCAATTTTACCCTCAGAAAGATATTTTAGAAAAGACCTATTTACATCTTTAAAACAGCCAAACACAACCTGTTAGCCATTCTGTAGTCCAAGGCCATATGAGTGACTCATACTTACCAGGAAAGAAAATAATATGTTTTTTATTTCAATTTTCATAATATGCCTGTTATCAGATGGCTAAGTAAAGCTTCATGAGCTGAGAAACTGGCATTTAGCATAAGTATTCTCTGCAATAGGTTCCAAAGGTCAGAAGAAACTGGTATGAAACATAGTTTTGAGGTACATTGTTTTATGGAGAAGAACTGTTTAGAAAGCTTGGATGAATCCAAATGTTATAAGCTCTACTCATTCATGTTGGAGGAAACATTTATTTTACATGAAGGGAACTAATTGTCAAAATTTACTTACCAAAACTCAGATATGTAAAGCAATCTTGTCCTATGACTGCATACTCTGGAACCCCTGTACTCAAAGTTCGTAGAGGAAAAAAAATGCAAGCTTGCCAATTACAGGTTATTCATTGTTACTGATTTTAAAACAGTCTTTTTTGTGGGATAGTCATTCAAAATCCAAATTACCTTCCAGGGATCTCTCATTTCCTAAGTACATGAGAACTAAGATGCTTTCTCCTACACCTGAATGTCAGCAGAAAAAGAGGAGATCTCTTGAAAGGAGAGGACTTCTTGGATTTACCATACTGGTTTAACCGCATTCTCTTGACTGGTATGACTTGTAAACAATTCCTTCACAACAGTCAAGGCCCAGCAGTTCTCACTGATAACACGGTGATCATCTGGGCTCTTGCTCACAAGGCCAGTCCTCTGAGCCTGGCTGCAGCTCCCTCTGGAACCAGACCTTGCACAACCACTCCATAGCATTCACTGCAACACAGTTACTTTGATCCCTGGCAAGGTGGCCCCTCTTGAGCTCCCTAGTCAATATCCTTATCCCATGTAAAAAATTCTACATCCCCTCAAGATAACTTGCACAATCCAGGGCCATTGGCCTAAGCCATTTCTAGTATATAAATCAGGTGCCACAATGACTGCCAACCATGCTCACCATAAAGGGAAGAAGAAGGGTCTTGCTCTGAGATCTTCCTCAGGCACACTTTTGCTAATTTTGCTGTGTGCTCCATTATCCATTACATTCTATCCTGTGACAGCTAATGATGATATGTGACAAAATCCAACACCCATTCACGATTTAAAAAAAAAAAAAAGCAACCCAGAAATACTATGACTCAACAGGAACTTTTTCATCTTAATAAAGAGCACATACAAAAAATTCCACCTAAAATCATACTTAATGGTAAAAGGCTAAAAACTTTCTCCCTAACATTAGGGAAAAGAAACTCCACTCTCCACTTTTACTCAACATAGTGCTGGAAATTTCAGCCAGCAAAGTAAGATAAGAATAGAAAAGAAATGTTGTATGTATTGGAATGGTAGAAATAAAACTGCCTCTATATGCAGATGACATGATGATCTACACAGAAAATCCCAAGGAATCTATTAAAAAAAAAAAAACAAAAAACTCCTAGATATTTCAAGTGAGATCATCAAGTACTCTGATATATGATAAGTACACAAAACTCAGTACTTCTATGTAGGAGAAGCAGATACATGAAAACTAAAATTAAATGTACAATACTGTTTATACTTGTTTGAGTAAAAATAAATACTTAGGCAAAACTCTAACAAAACAGGTATAAGATTTATATGCTGAAAATGATAAAATGCTGATGAAATATATTAAAGATTTAAATAAATGAACTGTTATTTTGTGTTCATAGATTGGAAAATCCAGCATAGTAAAGAAAAGCAGAAAAATAGTGGAAGACAAAAATAAGTATAAAGAACAAGGGCAAAAAATAGAAAAAAGTAATAATTGCAGTATATATTCATCCTATAATATCGATACCAATATCAGAAATGAAAGAGACATCACTACAGATCCTATGGGCGTTAAATGGATAATAAGGAATGAACTAATTTATGCCCATAAATTTGATAATCTAGATGAAACAGACCAATTCCTAGAAAGAAACAACCTACCAAAATTCATACAAGAAACAATCTGAGAAAACCTGTATCTATTAAAGAAACTGAATCAATAATTAATAACCTTTCAAAACAGAAATCACCAGGCCCAGATGCACTCACTGGTGAATTCTACCAACATTTAAAGAATATCAATTCTTTCACATTTTCAGAGGATAGAAACAGAAGGAATACTTCTTAGCTCATTCTATGAGGCCAGCATTTCCATAATACCAAAATAAGAACAAAACATTATAAGAAAAGAAAACTGTAGGCCAACGGCTCTCCTGAACACAGATGCAAAACCCCTCAACAAAATGTTATCAAACCAAATCCAACAAAGCATAAAAAGAATTATGCTCCACAATCAAGTGAGATTTATCCCAGGTATGCAAGACTGCTTTCAACATTAAAAAAATCTATTGGTATAATTCATCACATCAACAGACAGAAAAATCACATGATCACCACTTTATAGAGACAAAGAAAGCATTTGCTGAACTTCAACACCCAATTATGACTAATTTCTCAGTAAAGTATGAATAGAAGGGGACTGCCTAATCTTGATAAAGTGAAAGTGTTAGTTACTCAGCTAACAGTACAATTAAAGGTGAGAATTTGAAGCTTTCCACTAAGATCAGGGACAAGACAAGGATGTCTCCTCTTGCCACTTTTCAACACTGTACAGGAAGTCATTACAAATGCAACAAGTCAAGGAAAGGACATAAAAGGTACATTCACTGGGAAGGAAGAAATAAAACACTCTTATTTGCAGATTACATCATAATCTGGGTTTTCTACAAATCCAAAAGAATTGACAAAAACCTCCTGTAACTAATAAGCAATTATAGAAAATTTGCAGGATACAAGGTTAATACACAAAAGTCAATTTATTTCCTATATACCAACAATGAAAAAATGGAATGTGAAATTAAAAACACAATACCATTTACATTGGAAAAGTGAAAGTGTTAAGCATTCAGTCCCTATGGACTGTAGCCCACCAGGCTCCTCTGTCCATGAAATTCTCCAGGCAAGAATACTGGAGTGAGTAGCCATTCCCTTCTCCAAGGGATCTTTCTGACCCAGGGCCTGAACCTGGGTCTCCAGCATTGCAGGCAGATTCTTTACTCTGTGGGTCACCAGGGAAGCCCAGCTATTTATATTAGTGCCCCTAAAAATGAAATGCTTGGGTATAAACCTAACAAAGTACGTACAAGATCTAGGTAGAGAAAAAATGGAAAACTCTGATGTGTGAAATTTTAAAAAGAACTAAACAAATTAAACACATTCATATTCACGGATTGGAAGACAATATTATCAGAATATCAGTTCTTCCCAACTTGATCTATAGATTCAATGCAATCCCAATTCAAATCCTAGCAAGTTAAGAACAAATGGATTCTAAGGTTTACAGTGAGACACAAAAACAAACAAAACCTCAGAATACGCAACACAATACTGAAGGAAAATAACTAAGTTGTAAAATTTATACTACCTGATATTAAGACTTACTTTAAAGCTACAATAATCAAGACAGTGTGGTACTGATGAAAGAACAGACAAACAGGTCAAGGGCATAAAATAGCCCAGAAGTAGAAACAGAAATATTTCTAAATATTTTTGGACTTTCTAAAATAGAGAGCCCAGAAATAGATCCACATAAATAGAGTCAACTAATCTTTGGCAAAGGAGCAAAGACAAAACCACGGAGCAAAGAAAACCTCTTACTAGACAACCACACTCAAAAAAACAGAATCTAGACTCAGGCCTTACACCCTTCATAAAAACTGACTCACAGTGTTCATAGATCTAGATGTGAAATGTAAAATTATAAAACTCCTAGAAGAGAACACAGAAGAAAATCTAAATGACCCTGGGTATGGTGCTGGCTTTTAAGATACTACACCAAATACAAGATCCATAAAAGAAATAATTGATAAGCTGGACTTCACTAAAAGTAAAAAAAAGTCTGTTCTGTAAAAGGAAATATAAAGAGAGTAAGAGGATAGCGACAGACTGGCAGAAAATATTTGCAAAAGACACATCTGATAAAGGACTGTTATCCAAAATATACAAAGAACTCCTGAAATTTCAACAATAATAAAACAAGGGGAACTTCCCAGGTGGTCCAGTGGTTAGGACTCACTGCTTGCACTGACTTGGCCCCGTTCCTGGTTGGGGAACTAAGATCCTGCAAGCTTCTCAGCACAGTTCCTCCCACACTCAAGGAAGAAAAAGAAAACGACTCCATTCTATGTATGTGTAACTGAATCACTTTGCTGTACTGCAGAAATTAATACAACATTGTAAATAAACTATACTTGAATAAAATAAATTTTAGAAAGGAAACAAATAACTCACTTAAAAAATGGGCCAAAGACTTCAACAGATGATTCACCAAGAAACTATACAGAGAAGCATATGAAAGGATGCTTTACCTCATATGTCATCAGGGAAATGTAAATGAAAACAACGAGATACTTATTAGAATATAGACCAAAATCCAGAACATTGGCACATCAAATGCTGACAAGAATATGGGGCCAAAGAAACTCTCACTCACTGCTGTTGGGAATACAGCATGTTACCCCCACTCTGGAAAACAGCTTGGCAGTGTCTTGCAAAATTAAACACATGCTTACCATGTGACCCAGCAATCATGCACCTTGGTATTTACCTAAAGGAGCTGAAAATGTATGTCTACACAAAAACCTGGCCATAGAGTTTATAGGAGCTTTTTTTGTGATTGCCAAACTTGGAAGCAGACAAGATGTCCTTCTGTAAGTCAATGTATAAATAAACTGTGGTACATCCAGACAACAGAATATTATTCAGCACTAAAAAGAAATAAAAAGCATAAAAAGACATGGAGGAACCTTAAATGCATATTGCTAAGTGAAAGAAGCCATGCTGAAAAGGTAATATACTATATGATTCCAACTATGTGACATATGAAAAGGCAAAACCATGAAGGCAATGAAAAGATCTGTGGTTGCTGGGCAGAGTGGACAGTGAGAAAATGAATAGGCAGAGAACAGGATTTTTAGAGCAGTGAAAATACTCTGTATGACAATATAATTATGGATATGTCATACATTAGATCAAACATAGAATGCACAACACCAAAAGTGAACCCTAAGGTAAACTATGTATTTCTATAGATTCATCCTTAGTTTTAAAAAAAAGTGTCATTCTAATGAGTGCCTGATCATGGGGGGAGGTTATGCATGTGTTGGGGTAGGGGATAGATGAAGAATCTCTATACTTCCCTCTAAATTTTGTTCTAAACCTAAAACTTCTCTTTAAAAAAGTCTCTCTCTTAAAAAAAAGAATGCTTAGACATGACACCAAAAGTATGTTCTATTAAACATTTTTGATAAACTGGACTTCTTTCAAATTAAAACTTTTTGCTCTCTGAAAGACCTTACTAAGAAGATTAAGAGACAAGCTACAGACTAGGAAAATGATATTTGTAAGCAATATATCTCACATTGGACTCAGATGTAGAATATATAAAGAAATAACAGAACTCAACAGTAAAGAAACAAAACAATTCAATTAGAAAATGGACAAAAGACACTAAGAGACATTTCACTGAAATGATATAAAGATGGCAAATAAGCATGAAAAATGATTATCTGCAGCAGTTGTTAAAAAATACAAATTTTCAAACCCTCACTCAAAACTCACTGCTCTAGAAATGTTTTGCTTTTGAAATTTTTAAATGGTCAAAAATACACATAAAATTCACCATCTTAACCATTTTAATGTATAACATTGAGTGGTTAAGTACATTCACATTGTTGTACAACCAGTCTCCAGAATTCTCATCTTGCAAAACTAAAATTCTATACTCATCAAACAAAAACTCTCCATGCCACCAGCCCCTAGCAACTACCATTCTTCTTTTATCATTCTATAAATCTGACTGTTCTAGGTCCCTTATATAATGTCCTCAGGATTCATCTGTGTAGTAGCATGTGTCAGAATTGCCTTCATTTTTAAGGCTGAAAAATATTTCATTGTGAGTCTATACCACATTTTGTTTCTTCCCTTCATCCATAAATTGATAACTTGGGTTCTTCTACCTTATAGCTCCTGTGAAAACAGTTGCTATGAACATCATCGTACTGGTCTGGCAATTTTGAGGGTGTACCCCTGGAATCTGCATGTTTAACAAGCTCCTCTGGGGCTTCTGATGCACCTTGAAGTGTGAACCACATTGCAATGCAAGATTTCCCAAAGCATAGATGGAGAAAGATTTTTGGTAACCCTCAGACACACTATTACATAAATCAGGCTCACACATGATAAAGTCAGTCCTTTCTCAGTTTTACGAATCATTCTGATTAGGTCAAGAGAAAGCATTGGCTTGGTGTTATTTGTCTTGAACAACTAATTCTAATTTCCCTTTTTAACAAAGAGACAACAGTCTTCCTATTCAAAGCCTTCAGATCCTTCAGCAGGCAATAATAATAGATTGAACATATTAACAATGTTTTGTTTTGTTGTATTTGTGCCATTCCTTTCTATAAATTTCAAGTGCTTTTCCATCTATAACAATGATACAGAGTGGCTTCAATAAATCTACTTAACATTTATGCTTAAATCAAGAAACTTTTTAAGTAAATAATGTGGCCAGAAATGGGCTTTCCTGGTGGCTCAATGGTAAAGAAACTGCCTGCAATGCAGCAGGAGATGCAGGTTGGATCCCTGGGTGGGGAAGATTGGAGGAGGGCATGGCAAACCCACTCCAGTATTCTTGCCTGGGAAATCCATGGACGGAGGAGCCTGGTGGGCTACAGTCCATGGGGTCACAAAGAGTCAGATATGACTGAAATGACTGAGCACACACCGCCAGAGATATGTGAATACAGCAAAATCTGGAAACAGTCACATGCCAGCAAATGAAGCTTGGGAAATACTGCTTAGAGGGACATTAGCGTTTGGATCTTGCTCTCAACCTTCCACACATGGAAGATGTACATGTTCAAGGCATCCAGTAGATGGATCCTATGGCAGAAACGTAAAGTCACCTGTCAAGTAGAGAAAGGCTGAGAATGAGTACAAAGCATCCCCTGCAACTTCTGAAGCTAGAAAATCGTCACATAAACTTTACAAGTCAAACAGTGATGCTCTTTGTATTTCCTGGATTGACTTTCTCTCTTTCCTTGTGTGTGTGTGTGTGTGTGTGTGTGTGTGTGTGTTCGCTAAGCTGCTTCAGTCGTGTCAGACTCTTTGCAACCCCATGGACTGTAGCCCACCAGGCTCCTCCATTCATGGGATTCTCCAAGCAAGAATACTGGAGTGGGTTGCCATGCCCTCCTCCAGGGGATCTTCCTGACCCAGAGATCCAAGCCACATCTCTCTTCCCTTAGAGTTGAGTAAAATTATTTAAAAACATTAGCCTGTCTGGACTGTGATAAGAGACCATCCAGGAGCAGAAGTAAACATGTCCCAACCACTGTGGCTGGACTTAGAGACACCCAAGAAAAATGTGAAGACAGTAGGCAACTTTTTCACATGGAGAAATAGTCTTAGAATTTTAACTACCAGGAATGTGACAGGTTCCATGCTTAGATAACAGGAGACTGTGCCTAATAATAATACCCCAGCTAATGATAGTGGCCACCACTACAAGGCTTATATACCAGTCACGATCCCCCTTTTCCCATTCAACTCTCACAACATTCTAAAGGTTGACATTTATTATGTCTATTCGATGAAAGAGGCAACTCAGAGAGGTGAAGAGACCACCTCAAGTCACACAGTTCAGACTCACGCCTGTTGAGCTCCCAAACTCTGCCCCATCACAAGTCATCGTTTTGTTCAGGTTCTTTGTGACCTTGGCTTCAAGTGTGACTGCAGGTTTCTCTTCCTCCTGGTTTCAGAGGCAGAGACTAGAGAACAACTTCCAGGCAACTGCTCCTCTCAGATGCCACAGTTCCAGAGCTCCACCTAAGTCTATGAACATCTGTAGGACTTCATTAAATTTTCTGCTTATTTGAATTTGAATGCTATCAAAATACAGTTTCTAGTTACCACTAGAGTTGGCAGCACAATAGAAAAATGGAAAGGGACTTTCCTTTCCTGTGTCTGCTAGGGCAGTTGTCTGGGCCATAGCCTCATTAAGGCTCATTAAGACAGGAGGAAGGAAGAGAGTGGTGAACAGATGAAAATTTACTGACAGCAGAAAACACTGTCAGATAGGTGTGCAAAAAACATCCCCCTTTTCAGTCATTTCAAAAGGTTTCCAGAACCCCATGTAAGTACAGTATCGCATGACCCTCATGAGAAACTTTTCAAAACTATTCCCCAAGCATTGATGCATTTTTAAGAGAAAAATCAAGCATGCTGTCCTTAAAAACAAAAGTTACAGATTACACATCCACCTAGGCCAGCTTGTTAAAAACTTATTTTAAATCCCTGAAGTTTTGAAAATAGTTCAGGAGACGATTTAGGGGGTAATTTAGTGGGTTTCTTTCCCTCAGAGAACATCTGAGAACATTTTCTCTAATAATAAAGGGAAAAGTACATGCAGTTGTGTAAACCGCAAATGCTCCAGGAGTACGTGAGTGAAGCAGGGCTCACAACTTTGGGAAAAAACAGTTTCCCCGGCCCTTGGCTGAGGTCAGGGATGTGGTCCCAGAGCGTGGCAAGAGGCAGTTCTTGAGCTGGAAACATTCCGCGTGGGAGACACTATCGCAGAAGAGTGTGGAGAGAACACACGTGTGGGCTTGCAGGCTCAGAGGGGAGGTCCTCTGTCACTGCTTTTACTTCTCTTGAACGCCGGCACACAGCCGGTCAAAGAGCAGGGGATGCCGGCCGCTCACCAGCAAAGCAACACGCGGGGCCGGGCAGGGGTGGGAGGGCAGGAATGAAAGGTGATTCTTAAGTTTTGGGAGAACCTTGGCAAAAAAGAAAAAGCGATGACACAAACAGCCCGGACATGTGTCTCTCTGTTGCAAAAGCAGCAGTTGGGGCGCCTCCAGTTAACAGAGGCACAGCAGGAAAAGAGCAGAAGGACGCTAAGGAGGAAGAGCCTCAAGGGTGCTCCAGCGCTGAGCTTCAACTCTAACGCGGGCGAATCACCCGAGGACCTCCGTTAAAATGCATATTCGGATCCCCCTGGGCGAGGTTGGGCCCAAGCGTCTGTGTTTCTAACAAGCTCCCAGACAGTACACCTATCGCTGGTCCGCGGACCAAACTTTGAGTAGCAAGGGGTTTACTCGTCGCCCTGAGGATAATCTGGATTAGAGAACGTCCTGAATTAGAGGTAAAGGGGTTCTCTGAAGAGGACAAGAAAATTAAAAGGGACAACGATAGGAACAATCTGGATGGGCAGGGATGGAGGCTGAAACCTGGCCGGAAGAAGCACCACAGTCTCCAAAGCCTGTTATTCCGAGCAGTTTCTGGAGGGATGGGAGGAAGGAGGCACTCCTCCTCTGACTCTAGAAGAAAACGTCGCGAGGGCTGGGCTGGCGATCTTTGCGGAGGGCCAAGAAATGCGCCCCGAGGCAGCCAGACCCGCAGCCCGCGCGGGGGCCCTCGGGCGGGGGGTCGACGGGGCCCGGGCCGGTCCGCCCTTACCTGCGCTCACCCTGGTCCGTGTAGAGGTTGAGGAAGAGGCCCTCCCTGGTGTCCTGGCTCACGGCGCCGGAGAAGCCGAGCTGCAGCTCATAGAGGCTCCCGGGCTGCAGGGCGTCGCCGAGCTCCAGCACCAGGTACTGCATGTCCACGGCGAACCACCTCTCCACTACAGATACCCGGCCCGCGGAGGCGTCTCCAGCGTCCGGGGACAGGGGTCCGCGCACCGCGGCGCTCTCACAGTCCAGGAAGAGGCTGTGTAGCAGCAGCCGCGCGGTGGCCGCGGTGCAGCGCACCGTGATGTTCACGCGGCCCGTGAAGCGCAACGCGGACGCCGACAGGTCATCCGGCCGCAGCCGCGGCCACAGCTCCAGCTCGTAGTGCAGCGGCACGAGCCAGGGCGGCAGGCGCAGCTGGTCCCAGGGCCCCGGAGGTCGCCGGTTGCTCCGGGTGGCCGCCACGTCGGGCTCCGCAGTGGGGCCGGGCTGCGCGGTCGGCTCCTGCTGGCCGGGGAGGGAGGGCGCGGCAGCCGGAGCCCCGCGGTCCCGGAGCTCCGACGGCGGGACGCGCGCGCAGTGGCCGTACAGCGAGGCGAGCACGGCCAGCGCCAGCAGGAGCGCGGCGGCCAGCCCCGCCAGCAGCAGGGCCACCGCGCGGCTCACGTAGAAGCCGGAGCTGGCAGGGGGTCCCATGGCCGCGGCCCGGGGTGGGGGAGACGCGGGCGTTCAGACCCCCGGGCCTGAGCGCTCAGGGATGGGACTCCTTCCCCTCCTCTCGAGCACCGTCCCTCCCTCCTCCTGGAGGACACACGAGAGAGTGGTTGGGACCACAGCTTCCCCTCCCAGCTAATCGGATCCAGGTCCTCTGCCCACCCACCCTCCGCCCCCTGCCAGGGCCGGGGGAGGAGGCGGACGCGCGCAAACAAGCGCGCGCGCCTCTTGGAGTCCGCCGCGAAAGAATCGGCGCGGTCGGACCAGACTGGAATCGGGGCATCTCTGACGGGGGTACTTGGATTCATGGGATTTGTTGAGGGTGCCCCGGTGTGGTAGCGAGTGCTGTCGCAAAAGAGACGGTTACAGAGGGCCCTCAGTCCCTGGCCGGCAGTGATGAGCTTGGGGCGCACACCTGCCGCGCCCACCTGGGGATTCTTGCGCTAGGAGCCGAGGTGGCGACAGGACCGGGACTCTGGAGGATATGCTCTGAGATGCTCCTCCAAGAGACAGTCCCTCTGTCTGAACTAACTTCCGGAACTAAATATTTGGCCCTACGTTAGCTTTCTAGATAAGTTCGGGACTCACGCGGTCCAGACACAAGAGCGAGGTTGGAAACAAAGGCAAGGGTGTCAAGGGCCCCAGCTTGGGAAGTGGGGCTGGAAGAGGGGACAACAAACAGGCAAAGCAGTGTGGCGTCTCCAGGTGAAGGCTGCTTTACTTCGGGAAGAGACCAGGCATAAAGCTGTCTCTCGGCTCTGCAACTGCCAGGGATGGGCTTTCAGGACTGGAGCCCGGACTAGCTCCCCACACCCTGCCTGGGGCAAAGGACGCCCTGGTTTCGAAACCCACTGGTTTCAAGTACAGGGAACGGGACAGTCCGGCGGTTAGCCTTTCCACTTGAAAACGGCCGGCTGGAGCTCGTTTCCCAGGCGGTGCCCTGGTCGGTGAGGTCTTTGGCGTCCTGGGCATCTGTTTGCTATTTACCGGATGCTTCCGGGGGAGTTCCGCGCGCTGTGAGCCGGGTTCCCATCTACGTGCCGCGCTCCAGTCAACTGGGAAGACCCAGGAGGCGCTGGGGAAGAGGGAGGAGAGGTGGGTGAAGATTCTGCTCCGGACATACCCCATCTTTACACTCCTTCGGTGTTTTGGTTTTTACAGAATGAAGAAAATTTTTTTTGTCTTCGCAGCCATAAAAAAGTCTTCGCTTTCCTGCTTGGATCCGTATCTTCATTCCAGTGAGGAAGCTCTTTCACCAGAGGTCAGAGACGGGGTAACCCGAAGTGATTCTCCTGGGCCGTGTGATCTTCGCAGTTCCTCGAACTGAAATTAATCACATTAACAAAAAGACCACTAGAACAAGACTTAACACCAAGCTTGTGCAATGGTTATGCTGTGATTACAGGTGGGGTTACTTTCTTCAGAGACGGAATAACCATATTTAAAAATAATTAGGTCATCTGTTTTGCATATAGGGTTATCGTTACCATCTTTCTAAATTCCATATATATGTTTAGCCTCCAACTAATAAAAATAAATTTAAAAAAAAGAAAGAAAGGTAATCAACAAGAAAAAAAATAAAATAGTTAAAAATAATTAGGATCACGTGCACCACTCTCAGAAGATTCTGGGAAGCAGTGAGGGAGGAGAAGCTCCTTTCCTTACCCTGGGCAGGACCTACCAGCAGTCAGGCTGTCAGAATTGTGAGCTCCTGAGCTAGGAAGGCCCTCTGGGTGTAGGTCATTGCCAGATGGGGATTGCCACAGATATGGAGCTAATTAATTATTGGCCTTACCATTCCCTGGACAATTTCTTGAAACATTTTGATGGATTCCAGACTTCCAAGGGAAGGTTAAGAAACAAAAGATAGAAAAGAAAAGAGAAGAAAGGAAATGGAAAAAGTAGAAAGAAAAAGAGTCAGTAACAGAACTACTTCACGTTAGAGCTGTCCCTCCCCTCATTTTTAAATTGAAAACTCTACTGAAAAGTGTATATGTGGATCTAATTATTTAATTCCACTTCTCTAATATCATTGAAGAAGCCGAGATTGGCTGCCACATAAAAAGCTAAAAAGTGATAAAATCATGTCAGGTGGTTGAGCAATTTAAATATCTTATTAAAAGGGAAAATAGTTCTGATAAACCATTAATGTCACCAAAAAGAAGTTGCAAAATAACGTACTGGTTGAGTCATGCTTATGTTAATTTTTAAAGGACTGGAAAATACTGTTATATGCAATATTTGACATTTTCATGAAAGAGCAGTTTTGGGACACAGCTCAACTGCCGGGAAAACAGTTACTAGAAAATTTAAAAAAAAAAAGTTTTAATGAGTTGCTCAGAAAATCAGCTAAAGCACTGATTCACACTGGGGGTGCCTTGGTGTCCCCCTCGCCTGGACATTTGGCGATGTTTAGAGACATATTGGCCGTCACAGTGTTTCAGGGGTGGTGTGTTGCGATTGGTCCTAGTGGGTAGAGGCCAGCGATACTGCTAGGCTGCCTGCAAGGCACAGGACAGTCTCCTCCAATGAAGACACTCCACCCCTTCAGAAATCCTAAGCTAAGCAATAATCCAGGCCTTTCCTATGCCACCCAAGTGAAATTTCTCCCTTGTATCTGTGTCTCTTTTACTTTCATTATTTATGTTTATTGTTTGGCATGTCAATTATTTTTCCATTTTTTTTTCTTGGTATTTATTATAGGCCTCCATAATACTTTATTATCCCTCTTGGGCCACATAACCTAGTTTTTATTTTCCCTTTTTCTTCATTTACTTTGAAATTTTAATTTTTTGAATGGGAATATTCATAAGTTTCAAAATCAAAACAACATGAAAATTTGTATCTTGCTTCCATCACTTCCATAGTTAATCATTTAAATAGGTTTTTTGTATTCTTTCAATATTTCGTTACTCAAATCAAGCAAATACAATTATATACCCTTGTATTGCTCCTTTACTACATCAAAAACATAGTATACTAACTATGCAATTCTGAACCTTACATTTTCATTTAACAATATATCCTGGATGTCTTTTCATATCAGTCCACAGATATCTTTCATGTTCCTTTCTGTAGCTGCATGCTATTATACTGTATGTACATACCATTGCTAATATATCCCAGTTTGGCTATTTGAAAGGATTCACCAGCTTTCACAGAGTACTTTCATTCAAGCTTTTATTTAAAGGAAAAATAATATGGTGCAGGAAGAGAAAGAGAAGACAGGCAAGCATTGGAAGTCTGATCGACCTGCCATATGCAAGCTCCTCAAGGGCCCTTATTTGCCTAAGTGGGCCATGCCATGTCACCAACTAAGAACCACTAAGGTCTGTGAAAGGAATCTTGTTTACAGAGGGCTCAAAGGACAAACTCTTAGGGAGGCTCTTGAAATAATCAAGCTAGGTTAGTCAGACCATAAATCCAGTTGTAAACTATCAGTAAAGAAACTGACTCTGAGGGTCTCCTGAGAAAATTTTAGACCTCAATCAACACATCATAAATTTATCAAGAGTCAAAAATCAGATACCCAGAAAGAAGCCAGAGCCAGGATCACTGAAAGTCTTCTCCATGAAACCAACATGAACACTGGAAACATGGTCAGAATTAACTCTTTCAGAGCTCAAGAAAGTAACCAAAAGCTTGCAGCCATTAAGGGAGGGTTTGTTCAAGAAAACAACCAAATTTCAGTTTAAAAAAAAAATCAGTGAGCTTTATGGCATTTCAACTTGCTTTGTCCGCATTTCCCCCTCCTCAGTTCTGCAGTAGACTTAAAAATCAACAACCTGGTACTGTGGTGAAAACCAGCGGTCTGACAACCTGTCAACGAAGCATAAAAGTGTTAAATTCCTTTAAAGCCTCATTCTGAGAGAACTGTCATTATTTGAATTATCTGGTGATTCCCTGGAAGACTTTACTGTCCTGGGTGTCTTTATTGACTTGACTCAGGGCTGATTCAGTACAAACAGCCTTTCCCCAGGGGCAGTGGTTGACAATAAAAATAGGCAATTGTTTAACATTGCAACTGCCTGGGTGGGCAAGCAATTGAGGCAAACTTGAAGCTCAATAGAAAGCCTAAAAGAAAAATTCAGGAATTAGATACCTATGGGGGCTTTGAAAGCTCCAACATATTCCTGAAAATCAAGAGGGCCACATGCATGTATTCAGCTATGCACATGACCATGCTCAGACAGGAAATGAAAAGGCCCTAAACACTCACATCTGGCTAATCTTGAGGCACTGCTAAAGGCTGATGTGCAGGCTATGGCAGAATTGCCAGCTCTCCGCCTGAGTATTAAAAGGATGCCTCGACACATACAGAGAACCGCTTGGCAAAAACTGAGGAATGCACTGATTCTAGGTTTTTAAGGAAACCTTTGTCTAACTGTCAGCTGACCAAAAAGCTTACTGAACATAGACGTCAGTGGATACTATAGCAAAGAATACAGACTTTACTGAATTAGTTTAGAAAAGTGTTTAAGCAAACAAATGACAACAACAACAGCAAACCCTGAAGAAGCAAGAAAATATTTTTTCAGAGTTTTCACATTATGTAAAATATATTTCCATCAGAAAAGTTATGAGAAATCCAAAGAAACAAGAAAATATGCCCATACACAGGGGTGAAAGTAGTCGATAGAAAATGTTCCTAAGGACTTATAAAATTTGGCCTTAAGAGACAAATACTTAAAATTAGCTATTTTAAATATGTTAAAAGAACCAAAGGAAACCATGTTTGAAAAACTAGAGGAAAGTATGGAAATGATATCTCATCAGATAGAGAATGTAAAAAATGAGATAGAAATTCTTTAAAAAACACCAAATAGAAACTTTGAAGTTAGAAGTACAATAACTAAAATAAAAATTTCACTGGAGGAGTTCAAGAGCAGTTTTTAAGCACGAAGGAGACAGAATCAATGAAATTAAAGATAGATAACTAGATTATCCATTCTGAATAAAAAAAGAAGAGAAACAAACAGGGCCCAAGAGCCCTGTGGGATACCATCAAGAAGGCCAGCATACAGATTGTGAAAATACCAAAAAGAAAAGGGGGGGAAAGGGGCAAAGAGATTACTTGAAGAAATAATGTATAAAAACTGCCCCAAATTTTTACAAGAGATATATCTATAAATTTAACATGCTCAACAGAGTCCAAATAGGATAAACTCAAAGAAATTCACACTAAAATGTATTACAATCACACCATCAACAGCCAAGGACAAAGAGAGAATCTTGCAAACTACAAGAAAGAAGTGCTTCGTCACATACAAAGAATTTCCAATAGGACTATCACCTGACTTCTAATCAGAAATATTGGAGACTAGAAAGCAGTAGGTTGACATAGTCAAAGGACTGAAAAAAAAACAAAAAACAGTTTTTTTGGATATAGACAACAAAAACCATCTATATCAACAAAAACTTTTGATATAGACAACAGAAACTGTCTATATCAATAAAAACTGTCCATCAAAATTGAAGAAGAAATTATACATTCCCAGATAAACAAAAGCTAAAGGAGGATGCTACTGTTAGGGGAAGCACACTGACTGAAACCGCCCACCCTGGTCAAGCCCTTGAGTAACCATTTGCATGAGCTGTTTTATGACAGGAGATCCTGGTAAGGAATACAGAACTGATAAGCCACCACCAACCAGAAGAGTTCAGGAAAGGTCAAAAGGAGACACTGCATGTCTGTCCACTTCCCAGAATCCCTCTCGCTAGCATCCATCTTGGCTGAGCAATGCTGCGCCACCAGGAAAGACTCTGAGCTAGAATGATTGGCCAAAGACTACCAGGAAACTAATCCCATCACCATAAAACCCAAGACTGCGAGCCACGAGGCAGAGCAGTTCTCCTGGGTTCCCTTACCCTCCTGCTCTCCACCCGGGTGCCCTTCCCAATAAAATCTCTTGCTTTGTCAGCACATGTGTCTCCTCGGACAATTCATTTCTGAGTGTTAGACAAGAGCCCAGTTTCAGGCCCTGGAAGGGGTCCCCCTTCCTACAACAAATGGTGACTCAGGTGGGACTCTTCTTTGCTGAGACTGACATCCTGACCACTCAGGGTACTCAGGGGCCAGCTTGCCTGCCAATGGACCAGACCCAGCAGCTGCAACTGGGACCCTTTTGACCCTGGTCTCCTCCTGATGCAGACAACTGGCCAGAGTGCCCCGACCGTTAAGGAACAAGAGACTTTATTGACCTCTCTCCCCTTCTCTCTCTCTTTCCTCTCCTTAACCCTTCCTATCCTCCCCCTTTTTTCTAGTCCCCCGGTCCTGGATGCAGGAATCTGGTTGAAGGGCCTCAGCCTGAGCTGAGGATTGGAGACTGATCACCTCCTCTTGGCAGAGAACTCGAATTCTGGTTCTGATTTCTGGTAGGGCTGAGTTCCAGTCCTCCCTTCTCTGGAAGCCCAGGGAAAAGTCCCATAATGCCTGGGTATCTGCAGGTGGCAGGAGACGTCTGTAAGGCCACCTCTTTTGCCCCCCTCTCCTGCCTCCTCCCCCTTCTTCTTTCAACCTGGCTTCCTTTCCTCCCTTTGAAATCTTTGAAGACCTGAGATATTTTCACTTATCTGAACTTTATATGAGGTTTTCTGAGAAACTGTATTCTTGTATTTAAGGGAGTGTCTGATGAGGACTGCCAGGTCTCTATGTGTGTTTTAACTCTGTGTTCTGTGTTGTGATTTTTGACGGCCATTTTGGTTTGTCTGGCTACCATTTGGTTTAGACCTGCCGCCATTTTGTTAGAACTTGATTTTCTTTCCCTCTGCCTTGAGACCAGGGCTCTCAGGAACACTTATCTAGACCATCTCTAACCCCTGAGACTGAGGGAAAAATAGAAAAAAACCTTTCTTATTTATTCCAACTGTTTTTTTATAAACTAGTAAATTTATATTGTAATATCTAATTCATGACTAAAAACTTAGAAAATGAAGCTAGATCTTGCACTGTGTCTGTCTAAATATGTCTTGGTATGTCTTTGTCTCTGGGTAATATTTTTGAGGTTAATTTGTAAATGAGCTCTATTTAATTGGCTTAAGGAAAGGTAAGCACTTACAAATCAAATAATTCTGAACTAAACAATAAATTTCAGGTTCATGTGAACTGGGAAATATTCAGTATTAAATACCTGATATTAATGTTTGTTTGTTTATCTATCTAATATAGACATGTCTTAGAGTAATTAACATTAAGTAGAATATTTTCATTGTACCTAGGTTTAATATAAGTTAAATATTATCATATCAGTTACAAGTTTGTCAACAAGGACATCGCCTCAAGTGAAGAAACTTCTAAAAAAATGTAAATGAGATATGAGCTTTTAGGTAAGCTCTATTAAGAATAATTATTCTTTAGGAATATCTGTCTAAAATAGTCTCTCCAAATTGGCGTAACTTGAATTTCTAAGGGTTGTGCTAAGTGTGCTAAGTGTTAGAAGTCTATTGAATAGTTAGGTCATTTCCAAATAAAATAAGATTTTGAAACATTTACTACTAAACACTAATTTCCTTTTACGGAGAAACAAAGAGATTTGGGACTATAAGTGAATAATGTTTGGTGCCATCCTAAAATGTTCTAAGAAAGCAAGGGTTTTAGAAATTATCACTGGTATCTATGCTCACCAATCTATAAAATGCTAATATAAAAGTTAGTTCTTGGTTGCTAAAGGAAAGTAGGAAGTGCGTTTTCAGTAAAAAAAAAAAAAAAAGCTATGAAAAATACTAAAAAGAGTTATGCATGATCAGGATTTTCTAAAATTGGATTACAATTAGATAAATGGCTTTTGTTAGGAATGACACAGCCATAAGAAAACTGGTTAGAGCCAATTAGGTCCAAGATGGTGGAGCTGACTTTCAGTAGACCTTGAGCCTTGGTATTTATGCCCATTGTGACATATCAGCAAGCTAAATGATACACACATCAACGTTGACTAAATTTGACCAAATTTTCTAAACCCTTTAATTGATCTTTTTGATAAAACTTCCTAAATTGAATTCTTTTGAAGTACTTTTGACCTCTAGCTAACTTTGGGGTGTTTCAGAGGGCCCCTGAAACATCCCAAAGAGAGATATTAAACTGTGTTTATTTGGTTGGTTAAATTACATGAAAAAGATTATCAAATGAGTAATAAATCTGCTCATGTTATAATGTATGGTAAAATTACTAATACAGATATCCTAGAAATTATATGGAGTTCTTAACTTTCTGATAGGTCCTGGTATTCTAATGGAAAACCTGATGACTTCACAAAAGGTAACAAAAGGACTGAATGAACCAGCAAATATGCTTATAACTTTTATAGTTTCTGTCTGAAAAATTATGGGTTTGAATCTTATGGTTTCTGGGAGTAGGGAAAACCTTCCTCTCAAACTAATTATGACAATACTTTGGTAAAATTATACATTATAAACAAAACAATTGTATTTTCTCTCTGACTCCTCCAGAAATTGGAAACTGTTAGGTTTCCAGTAAGTTTATCAAATGAATTAGGAAGGTTATCTCACTAACAGGTACAAAAATCTCAAGGAATTTTTGAGACCTTAAAAAGGGAAGAATTCACTTAGATTTGTTAGGCAAAATCTGTGATAAGCCTTTGGTGTGAGTTTCCCAGCCCTGTTTTATTTTAAAAGTTCAGTTTGAAACTCTATAAATGTTTCAGGAAAATAAAAAGTCTATGATTAATTTTGGTTATATAAATCATCAGACCAAAATTAGTGAGAACAGACCTATTTTGCAAACAAACTAGCCTTAATTTGGTTATATTTGATAAAAATGAGGGTAACTTTAGGGAGAAAAAGATGTCTCAATAAATGTTAAACCCGAGTTTGTTAATAGAGGTCTGCATGTAGTAAGACTCATTTCTTGGATAGTTCTTTCCTGTTATGTGATATGAATGTAAAATTTAATTGAATTCTTAAAGAACACCCTAAGTTTGTTTCTGAAGCTTATCTCAGTAATCTATCTTTGGATGAAGATCAGAAGCCTCATGACCTGCAACCAAGGACTGGAAAAAGACATAGTTTAAGGGACTGTCTCCAACCTGGATGGAAGGACTTTTTTATCAGGTACTCTTAACTGGCTCATGCACAATGAAACTGAAGGGAAATTAACTCTTAGACTAATTTCCACTTCCAAAGGTCCCTATACTAGATTGGTCTATAGAGAAGACAGCTGACCTGATCTCACCTTAAAATGATGCTCAAACAGGAGAAACTACACTACACCAGGATGAGAAGATGACGACAACAGAGGTAGACAGCTTGCCCAAGATGCTGGACCTGATTCGTATGATCATTTATAATGTTTTCTTGACTTCTTAGACCTTTGAATATAAATCAAATGCTTTTCTATCATAGGCCTGATCCTATGCTAGTTTTAGAAATCAATCCAGTTGTTGGGTTTGTGGCCAATTACCTGTGTCTAGTTCTGGGTTACTTTGGTAAATTTCTCTACTACAAGGCTCTAACTGGTTTGTCCTTGAAAAAATTTACTTAAAAAAAAAATTATAGTCATATTCAGGTCACTGTGATATTACTAAATGAGATCCCCTCACCAGGCCAATTAATAATGCCTGCTCTGACTCTGGCCATAAATTTGAGCTTTTTTCTATTACTCAAGCTCAATCAGAGCAACAAGAAAAGTTTCAACAAAGTAGGAAAACATCTCCCACAATCATGAGGTGGATTTATATGGATAACACCAGGCTATGGTAATTTAGGTTTAAAGCCTCCTCTGTGTTGGAAACAATTAAATCATACTAAGGAAAGAATACCCAGGAGAGATAAGAAAGCCTTCCTCAGAGATCAATGCAAAGAAATAGAAGAAAACAACAGAATGGGAAAGACTAGAGATCTCTTCAAGAAAACTAGAGGTACCAAGGGAACATTCCAGGCAAAGATGGGTTCGATAAAGGACAGAAATGGTATGGACCTAACAGAAGCAGAAGATATTAAGAAGAGGTGGCAAGAATACACAGAAGAACTGTACAAAAAAGATCTTCACGAGCCAGATAATCACAATGGTGTGATCACTCACCTAGAGCCAGACATCCTGGAATGTGAAGTCAAGTGGGCCTTAGGAAGCATCACTATGAACAAAGCTAGTGGAGATGATGGAATTCCAGTTGAGCTATTTCAAATCCTGAAAGATGATGCTGTGAAAGTGCTACACTCAATATGCCAGCAAATGTGGAAAACTCAGCAGTGGCCACAGGACTGGAAAAGTTCCGTTTTCATTCCAATCCCTAAGAAAGGCAACCCCAAAGAATGCTCAAACTACCGCACAATTGCACTCATCTCACACACTAGTAAAGTAATGCTCAAAATTCTCCAAGCCAGGCTTCAGCAATACGTGAACCGAGAACTTCCAGATGTTCAAGCTGGTTTTAGAAATGGCAGAGGAACCAGAGATCAAATTGCCAACATCCACTGGATCATCAAAAAAGCAAGAGAGTTCCAGAAAAACATCTGCTTCTGCTTCATTGACTACACCAAAGCCTTTGACTGTGTAGATCACAATAAACTGTGGAAAGTTCTGAAAGAGATGGGAATACCAGACCACCTGACCTGCCTCTTGAGAAACCTGTATGCAGGTCAGGAAGCAACAGTTAGAACTAGACATGGAACAACAGACTGGTTCCAAATAGGAAAAGGAGTACGTCAAGGCTGTATATTGTCACCCTGCTTATTTAACTTATATGCAGAGTACATCATGAGAAATGCTGGGCTGGAAGAAGCACAAGCTGGAATCAAAGATTGCCAGGAGAAATATCAATAACCTCAGAAATGCAGACAACACCACCCTTATGGCAGAAAGTGAAGAAGAACTAAAGGGCCTCTTGATGAAAGTGAAAGAGGAGAGTGAAAAAGCTGGCTTAAAGCTCAACATTCAGAAAACTAAGATCATGGCATCTGGTCCCATCACCTCATGGGAAATAGGTGGGGAGACAGTAGAAACAGTGTCAGACTTTATTTCTTTGGGCTCCAAAATCACTGCAGATGATGACTGCAGCCATGAAATTAAAAGATGCTTACTCCTTGGAAGGAAAGTTATGACTAACCTAGACAGCATATTAAAAAAAAGAGACTACTTTGCCAACAAAGGTCCGTCTGGTCAAGGGTATGGTTTTTCCAGTGGTCATGTATGGATGTGAGAGTTGGACTGTGAAGAAAGCTGAGCACTGAGGAATTGACGCTTTTGAACTGTGGTATTGGAGAAGACTCTTGAGAGTCCCTTGGACTGCAAGGAGATCCAACCAGTCCATCCTAAAGGAGATCAGTACTGGGTGTTCATTGGAAGGACTGATGCTGAAGCTGAAACTCCAATACTTTGGCCACCTCATGCGAAGAGTTGACTCATTGGAAAAGACCGTGATGCTGGGAGGGATTAGGGGCAGGAGGAGAAGGGGATGACAGAGGATGAGATGGCTGGATGGCATCACCAACTCGATGGGCATGAGTTTGAGAAAACTCCGGGAGTTGGTGATGGACAGGGAGGCCTGGCGTGCTGCGATTCATGGGGTCGCAGAGAGTCGGACACGACTGTGTGACTGAACTGAACTGAACTGAACTGAAGGACAATCAGTCTAGTAACACTAGAAAACTGGGCTATGTGCCTTATAGATGGTCCAATATATAATTTCCCTGTAAGATAAAGATTCTACAGAGCAGACTAAGTCAGATGACCTGAGATACACTGGGGTACATCTAACGGAAGCTCTTAAGTCTTACTTGTGACTTTACTAATACTGCTGGCTATGTTCTTTGTATTTCCCCTGTTTTACAAAATTGCCATTTCTTACAGTGCCAAATGTGACTGAGGCCTCTGATAGAATAATATATAGTCCCATATGAGATTGATGATGGAAACAGTGTAATTCTAAATATGGGAAGAAGCAACAAGAAGGAATATTTTCCTGAACCAAGGGGCTAGTAAGACAGGTGGTCCAGAGAATTTTGGATACTGTTTTATGGCCTAGTCCAGTAACAGGACATTGAGTGGCCTATCAACAAAATCTTTGCCAAACCTGAGAATGGACATTCTCAGCACCATGGGATAAAATGGTCATGAAATGCCCCCCTCAAAATCATGGTCAAGTTTGAGCAAAAAGGGGCTCTGCCAACTGAAGATTGACACTTGTCATCTACATCTACAGAGATTAAATCATGGCCTGTGCAACTGCTGACTTTCAACACCCCTGAAAGGAGTTCAGGGTGAAAATCAGGAATGAGGCACTCTGTGCTCTGGGAAAAACTGGCAGAACAGGCCTTCAGATAGTTAGATCCTTTCAGGGGCAGACTTTATGAGTTCCAATTCTTGCATCTTCTCATACCTAGAGAAACACTGATGTCATTAATGGTGACATCTGCTTTGGCTATTAAGGAAAATTTTACAGTTAAAAAAACAAAATAGAGTGGCTATGGTTCAGACATCCTGGGAAATAACTAGGTGACACTATGGTGTAATTTCAGATTAGACTTTGTATTGATAACACTTGAGTTTTCTGAGTCGTGGCAGGCTTAGATGCCTCCATTCTCAAAACAATGTCTGCTGGAAGTTAGTAACTGCCACCTTACTTTTTATGAAAACTAGGCAACTGGCTACCTGGCTACAAGTCTCCCCAAAGTGCCAGGTCCAGAGTGGGTTTCAGGCCTATTCTTCTAAAAAGAATTGAGATTTATTTTGTCTATTAAAATTCCAGTTATCCCTCCTCCAGCTACTTCTAATTGGGTCTGGTACAACAAAATGGCAGACCAAGCGATTGAGATTTTAATCATACAAAGGCTCAGATCTAGGACTTGGAACTCAGGAATACTTCCAATTCAGTGTCTCTTCTCCAAGCTGAGGCAGTCCTATGCCCCATTTTGACAGGAAGTTATCACAGTCATAGTTGCCCAGTTCCCTGAATTAAAACTGAGCAGGACTCTGTGGGGCTCTGGAGTATAGATCTGTTCTGTGTTCTCCATTTCTTGTCCATAGGATATAGGTTTCATTCAGCCTCGTGACCTTCCCTGAGTGCCAAAGGGTGGATTCAAACAATTGCTAATCAGGGAAGGGAGGGGATACAGAAACAGAGGAGAAACAATCAAATGCTTGTACAGCCTTGAGACAGGGTCCTGGTTCCTACTCAAAGAAATATGCATAACAGTGTCTTTGAGTTCTTCTACAGAACTGGAGCCCCCACCCAGGTGGAGGATGGTACCTTCAGACTGAACACAAGAGTCCTGGAGCACAGCTCTGTTGCCTCACCACCACCAATCAAAAAGCTTCACAAACCCTGCAGCCCTCACCCCAAATGTTGCCTTCTGTTTCCGGGGACCAGAGATGGCCATCCTGTTAGGTCTCCTGTTTGGCTCCTGTCTATTTCATCTCTGAGAGGAGCCAACAGTTTCAAACTAAATTGTTATTACAAGGGTGAATGCTGGTTTCAGATGTGGAACACCGCAACTTAGATCAGGTATAGAGAGACTTCTGCTCTGCTAGGCAGGCCTACGCCCAGGCACAGCAGGAAGAAGTTACAGAAGAAAGAGACCTCCACCCCAATTCCCAAGAAGTATCTTGAATATGAAGTCTCTCAGAGGGGAGCTGTTAGGGGAAGCACACTGACTGAAACCACCCACCCTGGTCAGGCCCTGTAGTAACCATTCACATGAGTTGTTTTATGACAGGAGATCCTGGTAGGGAATACGGAACTGATAAGCCACCACCAACCGGAAGAGTTCGGGAAAGATCAAAAGGAGACACTGCATGTCCGTCCACTTCCCAGAATCCCTCTCGCTAGCATCCATCTTGGCTGAGCGATGCATGCACCACCAGGAAAGACTCTGAATTAGAATGATTGGCCAAAGACCACCAGGAAACTAATCCCATCACCATAAAACCCAAGACTTCGAGCCACGCGGCAGAGCAGTTCTCCTGGGTTCCCTTATCCTCCTGCTCTCCACCCGGGTGCCCTTCCCAATAAAGTCTCTTGCTTTGTCAGCACATGTGTCTCCTCGGACAATTCATTTCCGAGTGTTAGACAAGAGCCCAGTTTCGGGCCCTGGAAGGGATCCCCCTTCCTGCAACACTACCATTATATGCGCCTGTAAGAAATGCTAACAGGAGCCCAAGTTAAGATGAAAGAACAGCAGGCAGTAACTCAAAGCCATTTGAAGAAATAAAGATCTCTCAAAAAAAGTGAACACATGGGCAATTACAAAAGTTGGTACTTCCACTTTTTATTTCCTATGTGATTATGGCCACACAGTGTATAAAGATGTGACATCAATAACAGAAAGGTAGGGGGAAGAGAATCAAGCTGTATAGGAAGAGAGTCTTTGTATTCTTTTGAAGTTAAGTTGGTATAAATTCAAACTGGATTGCTATAACTTTAGAATGTTAAGCATAACCTCTTTTGAGATTTGTAATCAGGTTTTTTTACTTTAATAAAGTTTTATAGACTTCTGTTTTTAATTATCGCTTCTTCTGTTCCATTTTTTTCCCTTCATCAGATACATCCATAATTCTTGCGTTGAATCTCTATCATTTTTTTTCTTCTTTATCTATTATGCTCTTTCTCTTCATTTTTATCTTAAGTCATTTTTCTCTTAAGTTCTTGGAGAATCTATCAAGTATTTCCTCCCTATGATAAAGATGCACAAAAGGAAAAATTGATGCACTCTTGGGACTTGGACGAGGGGAGTATCCAAGCTGCCAACTGAGTCCTGAGAAAGTCATTTGTCCGAGGATCCTACACACCCATAGATGATGAGAATGGCTCTAACACAGGGATCCACGAGGCCGAAGTGAAGTCTCCACTCTCTGCCTCCCCTACTCCCAGCCCCACCGTCTTCTCCTGCATCTCAGTTCAGGAAACTCTAATGCCCAAAGGCTTTGCTGCCACTTGTCTGTATCCCCACTTGAAAAGCTTTATCTGTGGCAATAATACCACCTCAGGTGCAACAAGTCACTCATTCCCTGCATACCTTCCTCAACTCATTGTTAAATCCAGTGTCATGAAGGCTTTCTCCAGTGTTTTCTTGAGTGAGTTTCACATTTTTATCTCTTCTGTTTATGTCTTTGATGCATTTTGAGGGCTTTTTTTTTAATGTTGTCAGGTAAGAGTCTAATTTTGCTCTTTTTGCACATGGATCTCTAGGCATGGGCAGGGCAGAGGGCTTCCTGTTTATTTCCAGGTAGTGAGAGTTGCCATGTTCCTGACATCATGGCACTAGCAGTCACTAGAAAGTCCTCCCGATGCTATCAGTAGTTGTTACTCCCAGTTTTTGGTGGTGCTATTTTTAACCTTTTTAAAGCTCTCCTGAGAGGCTGGTTTAAAGTAGCCTTAACTCCATCATTCATAGTTTTACATAAGACAAGCACAAATAGCTCTCTTCCCTTCTATATATTAAAGGCCTTTCTCATGGAAACTATGGCCCAAGTGTTAAAGAAACATTTAGTTCAGTACCCTCACAGCACAATATATTCAATAAATGTTTGTGGAATGAACAATGGAATTCAAATGATCAGTTCCCAAGCATTTTATTTCTTCTACTCTGTCATATCAGATACTATATTTTAGTCACTTTCACTAAGCTAATGTGTTTAAAATGAAAATCAACTGTATGTAAACCAACCCTCTTGCCTGAATTAGAAAATACACTTCCTGACTTTGACAATTCACGTAGAATAACTGAGAACAACTAAGAAGAGGAGGACAAAGACGTGTATTTTCTTCTCTGTAGTATCTTGCACACAACGTAATGTGGGAACCATACGTACGGAAAATAGTGATTTTTAAAAAGGAGAGGAAAAAAACACATGAATGAAAAACACACAAATAAGAAAACTGTCCTAGAAATAATACCAAAAAACACACATTAAAATACATGTTCATTTCTGTTTTCAGCTATCCATTTAAGCACATAAAACTAATACAAAACCTGCTTTTAAAATATTGTGTTTGGTCACCTGTTCATTTAGATGGGAAGTTAGGGATTACAGGAGAGTTTCTCAGACAAGTTTGCACAAAACCGTCCATTGTCATATGTGACTTTCGAAAAACCCTGATGTATCATTACTTAAGGTTTAGGGTAAACCGCTAATAACAAGGGAATTAAAAAACGCAGTGGCTGCAGCAAGGCAGAGATTTATGTCTTCCCATGATAGCGCAGTGGGAATGGGAGGCTCCTAGGTGGGCAGGTGGCTCTCTCCCATGGCATCATCCATCCCCTGAGGGGGTCGTCTTTGTCCACTTGCTCACAAGGCCTCACCAGCTTCACAACTGCACTCTGGCCCTGACCATGGAAAAGGCAGAAAGCGGAGGGCAAGTGTTTCTATTTAGGAAAATGATACAGATGTGCTGCATGTGTATTTTTTGTCCATATTCCAATGGTAAGGAAGTCATGTGGCCATATCTGGCTCTAAGGAAAACTAGATTTGTTTCTAACATGCTATGTGGTGATTTCAAGTACTAAAAGGAAGAAAGAATGGATGTTGGAAGACAATTACTAGTCTTTTCCATTCTTGAAAAAAACAGTTTAGTAGAGTCATTCTTGCCTCAAAATTAAATTAAATAAGAAGGAAGCTAGCACAAAGCTAAACCTCAGGGAGAAAGCTGTGTATTGCCAAACATTAATACTTAAGGATGCACAGAGAGCTCTCTCAAGGTAGTTATCATTTGTCACACCGTTTATGAGCCACAGGAAAGCAATGAAGTTCACCTGAAAACAGACCTCGGACCTGCCAAGAGCACCTTCAGTTTTCCGGGGTTCCCTCTCCAAGTACAACTCTGTTTCCTGCGCCTTGAGGAGGTGGGGGTTTCCCTGAGCACCGCCCTATAACTGGCATCTCGCCCAGCCTGCTCAGGGGCCACAGGCCCCTCACTGGCATCAAGTGAAGCTCAGCCTCTGTGTAAATCACCACACAAAAGGAAAACAGGGGAAGTCTGAAGTTCAGGTAAAGAGCTGAACAGCGGGTAGGAGCTGGAAAATTCCACTTCCTTTCCCCTTTGTACCTCCCTGAGAAGCCTTCCCATGGACTGACAGTATCAAAATAAGATCAGGAATTTCTTTTTAAATTCCCACATCCCGGGAGCATCCCATCAGTCATCATCCTTGTTGTTCGGTCGTTAAGTGGTGTCCCAGGTCGGAGCTCTGTGTCTTTCTAACCCAGGGAGGAGAGCCCGCAGTGGGAGGCACGGCCCCCCTTGGTGACAGCTTTTAAGCAAAGCAACTTGGGCCTGGGCTTACAGGGTGGCCCTGGGACTCCCAACAGCTTCATCAGCCCTTCCGCCAGCCATAGGGCAGTCCAGGAAACCTGTACCCAACTTTCTTTCCCTCTCTCCTTCACTTAAGGTCAAATTTACATTGAGGTCTGATGACTCTCCCATTTTCCCCCATTTTCCCCTCCTATTTTCTTCCCCACAGGCGCTTCCCCTAATAAAACCCTGGCCCATTTCATCTCATCGTGGCATTTGGTGTCTGTTCCTGGAGGATGCAGACTTAGCACAGAGCTGTGACTTTGTTCTGACAGACAGATAACTTACTCTTGAAGTCAATCGGAACATCTGAGGCTTGTTTTTAGGCTTAGGTGGGCCAGGTCTCAAATAGCCTTTTCTTCTCGGGTTAGTTCAGCCCTACGACCAAGGAGTTTCCTCTCTGGGGTTTCTGATTAAATGCCCCCAAATTCAGCAAGGACTCTTCACTCTGACTGGCTGGAACCTGAATATCCTCTAGTCTTTTATGAGCTCTGGAATTAATCCTCTTACAGCTTCCTGTTTTTTGTTTTGTTTTGTTTTCTGGCTAGCTTCATGGCATTTTAGCCTATGCATGTGCAGCTAAGTATGCAGCAGTTGACCCGAGGGAGTCCTGTGCTGAAAGGACAAGCGGAAGTGGTTTTGCTGGCTCAGTGGCAAAGAGTCTGTCTGCCAGTACAGGAGACCCAGGTTCGATCCCTGATCTAGGAAGATACCCTGCAGAAGGAAATGGCAGCCCTCCAGTATTCTTGCCTGGGACATCCCTTGCACAGAGACCCTGCTTCTCCATGAAGGTTCCAGGAACCGCACCTCTGCCATTTCCTATTGGCCTCTCTTTCTGCAGGGAAGCTAAGAGCAAGTAGGTGAATGGGATGTCCTGTAGTTCCTGACCTGGCAGTTCATCTCCAGGCCACAACTGGAACTCATCCCCTCCCTCCTCCACCATTTATGCTGAATTCCCTTCACCCTCAGCAGGTCTAGCGGCTTATCTGATAGTAGGAACCAAACCTTCACTCCCAAGATTGACGGTGTGTCGATCACTCGATCACCACACCTTTCTCAGTCTGGGGCTGGTGTGCATGTCCACTCACAGTTACAATGGGGCAAGGAAGTACCTCAAGTGCCCAACTGGACCATGACACTGTTCCTATTGCATAAAAGCATCCTGTCTCTTCCCACCAATCAGGGTCAGCTAGCCCTGCCAGCATGGCAACGCCTCTGTTTGCTGGCTAGCCCCCGAGCACAGTGAGTCCAAAGTACTCTGTAGCCGCCATAGCAATGGTTCAACAGTACCCTTGCTGGGTCCTCTAGGAAGAGTACACCCGCTTAGGGCACTGGGACTTCCAACCACACACAGAACCCAGTTTGCTGAGATGAGAAATACAAATTTCCTCATGAGACCCCGGAAGGAATAGTAGTTAGGGCCATCCTGTTTTTGTTGTTTTCCATACTGAGCCCTTCCAACTGGGGAAACAGCACATTAGAGGTCTCTGATTTAATAAATCAACTGCACTCTGAAGGGTGAGACCCCATCCTTTCAGAGTTTCCTTCAAGGCAGCAGCTGAATTAAACTTTAGAAGGCCTTTTTAGCCTCCTATTATAAGGGATATCATATATCCTAATGTAAGGTCAGGATATTATATATTCTAAAATAAGGTCAGCTGTCTCTGGATGTTGCAATATGTGCTACAACCAGTGAATCCCGTAGGCAGAGGCATCTGCCATGATCTTGTTACCGTAAAGTGGGTCCCCACGTTAGATGCTATGCTGTGTGGGATTCTGTGTCTATGGATCAAGGATTCCCACAGCCCCTAGATAATGGTTCTAGCCAAGGCAGCAAAGGCAAACCCATACTTCAAACAGGTTACCTATCCTGTGAGAATGGGCCACTGGCCTTTTCAAAATAATTGTTCATGAACACCATTGGTGCTGCTTGGTCAAATCTGCAGTAGTCTAGTCTCCTCTAGGGTTCATCTGGTTTCTGTAGGAGCCAGACTGGAATTAAATGAAGGTATGATGGGGACCACCATCCCTGCATCTTTCAGGTCTTAGCGGTGGCGTTGCTCCTGCCATCCTCCTTGGGGCACAGGATTGTTCTGATTTACTATCTAACTGGGGAGGGAGGTATGGATTCAGAGGCTCCCATTTGGTCTTTCCCCCATGGTGCTCTTTACTTCATAGAAACGGGTCTCAATATTAGGGTTATTCCAACTACCAAGCGTAACCATTCCAACTGTGTGCACTCAGGGACTGTGAACCAACTAGACTTTAGCCAGGACTCCATTTGTTAGACTCCATGGCTTAGTCTAACAACCGTCCATGAAGACACTTTAGGTCTCTAGTATTTTGTCAGCTCAGATTCTGTGTCCAGTACCTTTCAAAACTGGTTATTCCCCCTTTCCCAATGTAAAGTCACCCAAGTAAACAGTTGCGAATCTCTTTGCAGAAAAGCAAGAAGCATCCTGTCAGTAGACACTAGCGAACATCATGGTATTCCTTCTACAGTTTCTTCTTCAGTCGATGTATTTCAGATCTAAAACTGGCTTGAGCCTGGAAACAGAACAAGGAATTGTGACTTTTCATTGGGATGACCACCCTAAGCTTCCTGGTCTCCTTTTTAACTTGCTGTTGTCTAATAGACACGAAGGAGCAACCCTACTGGCTGCCAGTGTATTTTGATCCTAGAGGCACTATGCTCTCATAACTGTCTCTAAAACTCCTGGGGGCTTCCCAGGTGGCACCAGTGGGAAAGAACCTGCTTGCTAATGCAGGAGACATAAGAGACACAGGTTCGATCCCTGGGTCTGGAAGATCCCCTGGAGGAGGGTATGGCGACGCTTTTCCAGTATTCTTGCTGGAGAGTCCCATGAACAGAGGAGCCTGGTGGGCTACAGTCCATAGGGTTGCAAAACGTAGCACACAGCTGCAGCGACCGAGCACATGCACGCACACACAGGTCCTGGTGGGTTAGCCCTCATCCACACACAGCGAGTGAGGCCCGAAGGAGACGCAGGTGGGGTCACCAATAGTGAGGTCTGTAGAAGAGCTCTCTTTAGAAGGGCTGAAAGGGCAAGTGGAACTCAGAGGGGTGGTTGCAGGGGCAGCTTCTATGCAGCCAAGCTTTGATCCAAGTTCCAGAAAAACAACCATGAAGTCAAACAAAATTTGAAGGATAGGTAAAAAAGAGAAAAGATATAAAGTTAGTATGGAGTCAACACTTAAGACGTGATTGACTCAAAATTCAGAATAAAAAGAAATTTAAAAGAAAAAGGAGAGAAGATAAAATTCTAACCAAAGAAAAGAATCTTGTCAGTTTAAATTAAGAATAATATTAAAAAATGGAAATTTAAGACAAAAATAAATCATAAGACTCTTAAAGACAAAAATTAGAAAAATAGATGATTTTTCAAAAAAATAAATGATTAGATCATGAAATAAACATTAAAGACTATCATTAGTAAAATAGAAATAAAAATAGATTTAAGAATATAAGAATTTTAACCTATAAAGGAAAATAATCTGAAAAAGAATATATTTTTATATATATATAAAATATATTTATATATTTTATAATATATAATATATATATACTTATAATATAAAATTATATTTGTATGTGTGTACATATTTTCCACAGGACTGGGAAATATAAATATATTTATATATTTATAAATACAAATTTATAAATTAACATATTTATCAATCATATAAATTTATATGTTTATACACCCACACATGGATATGTTTAACTGAAACACTTTGGTTTATACCTGAAACTAACAAAATATTGTAAATCAACTATACTTCAATTAAAAAACTACAAGAGTTTAAATGTAAAGATTAGTATACAAAAAGAAAGGAAAACCAGGCAGAAGCAGGAAGACAAAGATTAAAGTGATAGATATTAAATTAGAAATAAATGGCTCATAAGAACTACCACAAAACCTCCAAAAGCAGCACAGATACAGTCCTTGTTAGTTGCCCTGATAGCAAGTAGCCAGTTATCTCCATAATAAAGCTTTCCTCTGCGTGGCAGCGTCCAAACTGTCCCCCGCTCCCAGAGAATGCAGGAACTTGGGGGGCATTTATCCAGTCAAAGGGTGACTTGGTTAAAAATTGTGTCAAATGACTCTATCTCCAGCCAACTTTTTCTGAAAATTCTCAGTGATGGAAGGTGGGTAGGGAGGTCACACCCCAAGAGGAGAGAGACAAAGGTTTAACTAATCCTACCACTGGCGTTGTTCTCATTGTCATATGAAGTTGCTGTTAAAAATGGCTCCTTGTGTATACACTGCCCATTCTCCCAAGATGTCCTGTTTATTTAGGTCCTTGCACAGGCCACTCTGGTTCTTGGAGAGTGGAGGCACTCAGTCAGGCCCCATGCTGGGAATCCCAAGACTGAGACTCTTAGGGGTCAGCTCTTTCTCCTCCCACACAAGGCACCCTGAAGCACCCAGTAGCACTGGGTCAAGCACAGCCAGTGGCTCCAGGGAGTCATGCCACACGTCTTCTAAAGAAGACCACTCTGCCCGATTCCAAAATGCCACACGCATCCTTCCAGACGATGGCTGATGTTTGGGCATTTCTTTCTCTGGAGACGAGGTAACTAAAGCATGAGTTGAATCCATATTCAGGTGCCTTGACAGACTATCCATTCCATTAATATAATGGAATATGTTCTAAGATATTGAGACACACAACGCTCACCAGATAAGAATATAACATAATGTAAGCCCTTCAGTTCAGTTCAATTCAGTCACTCAGTTGTGTCTGACTCTTTCTAACCCCATGGACTGCAGCACACCAGGCCTCCCTGTCCATCACCAACTCCTGGAGTTTGCTCAAACTCATGTCCATTGAGTCGGTGATGCCATCCAACCATCTCATCCTCTGTCGTCTCCTTCTCCTCCTGCCTTCAATCTTTCCCAGCATCAGGGTCTTTTCCAATCAGTCAGTTCTTCGAATCAAGTGGCCAAAGTATTGGAGTTTCAACTTCAGCATCAGTCCTTCCAATGAATATTCAGGACTGATTCCCTTTAGGATAGACTGGTTGGATCTTCTTGCAGTCCAAGATTCCAAGAGTCTTCTCCAACACCACAGTTCAAAAGCATCAATTCTTCAGTGCTCAGCTTTCCTTAGATTCCAACTTTCACATTCATACATGAGTACTGGAAATTTTGACTAGACTTTGTCAGCAAAGTAATGTCTCTGCTTTTTAATATGCTGTCTAGATTGGTCATATAGCTTTTCTTCCAAGGAGTCTTTTAATTTCATGGCTGCAGTCACCATCTGCAGTGATTTTGGAGCCCCCCAAAATAAAGTCTGTCACTGTTTCCATTGTTTCCCCATCTATTTGCCATGAAGTAATGGGACTGGATGCCATGGCCTTAATATAATATAAAAGCTGAATAGAAAAATAAAATCTAAAACATAACTAATGAAGCCCAACTGTAAACAGGCCAAGAGTCTCATGTCTTCTGCAGTTCCTACTTTACTACTTCTCCCTATTGTGGGACCTTGACCAGAAAGGAAGAGGCAGAAGAGAAAGCTGTCTTCCCTGGAGCCCATGCTGAGGGACACGGAGTCCCTGCGGCTGGAGTTGTAGGGCTGCATCCCGCCCACACACAACTCAGCATCATCAGATTGGCAGGTCATCACATCACAGAATCCAAACTCAGACAACAAAGCACGTTGTCATTACCTGCTGAGGTGCTGAGCATCACAATCAAATTACTGGAAAATCAGTGTTTTGCACTATGCCTCACAAGGGGGTGCTATTTATTTTCCACTGACTTGGACATACTGAGGAGATTCTGAAGAAACACTAATGAGTCCTTCGTCTCATATATGTACAGAGTAGTAGACTTATTTTGTACCTCCATTATATATTTCAAGAAGACTAAGATGAACTAAGAAAAATAAATGTAACAAAACAAAATGGTTGTCTGAGGAGGCCTTACTTACAAATAGCAGAGAAAAGAAGAGAAGTGAAAGGCAAAGGAGAAAAGGAAAGATATTCCCATTTGAATGCAGAGTTCCAAAGAATAGCAAGGAGAGATAAGAAAGCCTTCTTAAGTGATCAATGCAAAGAAATAGAGGAAAACAACAGAATGGGAAAGACTAGAGATCTCTTCAAGAAAATTAGAGATACCAAGGGAATATTTCATGCAAAGATGGGCTCAATAAAGGACGGAAATGGTATGGAACTAAAGAAGCAGAAGATATTAAGAGGTGGCGAGAATACACAGAACTGTACAAAAAAGATCTTCATGACCCAGATAATCACGATGGTGTGATCACTCACCTAGAGCCAGACATCCCGCAATGTGAAGTCAAGTGGGCCTTAGGAAGCATCACTATGAACAAAGCTAGTGGAGGTGATGGAATTCCAGTTGAGGTATTTCAAATCCTGAAAGATGATGCTGTGAAAGTGCTGCACTCAATACGCCAGCAAATTTGGAAAACTCAGCAGTGGCCACAGGGCTGGAAAAGGTCAGTTTTCATTCCAATCCCAAAGAAAGGCAATGCCAAAGAATGTTCAGACTACAGCACAATGGCACTCATCTCACACGCTAGTAAAGTACTAGCGTGTACATAAAGTACTGCACAACTGTGCTCATATCATATGCTAGCAAGGTAACGCTCAAAATCCTTCACGCTAGGCTTCAACAGTACCTGAACCAAGAACTTCCAGATGTACAAGTTGGATTTAGAAAAGGCAGAGGAACCAGAGATCAGATTGTCAAAATCTATTGCATCATTGAAAAAGCGAGAGAGTTCCAGAAAAACATCTACTTCTGCTTTATTGACTATGCCAAAGCCTTTGACTGTGTGGACCACAACAAACTTAATTCTTAAAGAGATGGGAATACCAGACCATCTGACCTGCCTCTTGAGAAATCTGTATGCAGGTCAGGAAGCAACAGTTAGAACTGGACATGGAACAACAGACTGGCTCCAAATAGGGAAGGGAGTACATCAAGGCTGTATATTGTCACCCTGCTTATTTAACTTATATGTAGAGTACATCATGAGAAACGGTGGGCTGGAAGAAGCACAAACTGGAATCAAGATTGCCAGGAGAAATATCAATAACCTCAGATATGCAGATGACACTACCCTTATGGCAGAAAGTGAAGAAGAACTAAAGGGCCTCTTGATGAAAGTGAAAGAGGAGAGTGAAAAAGTTGGCTTAAAACTCAACATTCAGGAAACTAAGATAATGGCATCTGGTCCCATCACTTCATGGCAAATAGATGGGGAAACAGTGGAAACAGTGACAGACTTTATTTTTTGGGCTCCAAAATCACTGCAGATGGTGACTGCAGCCATGAGATTAAAAAACACTTGCTCCTTGGAAGAAAAGTTATGACCAAACTAGACAGCTTATTAAAAAGCAGAGACACTACTTTGCCAACAAAGGTCCATCTAGTCAAAGCTATGGTTTCTCCAGTAGTCATGTATGGATGTGAGAGTTGGATTATAAGGAAAGCTGAGTGGCAAAGAATTGATGCATTTGAACTGTGGTGTTGGAGAAGACTCTTGAGAGTCCCTTGGACTGCAAGGAGATCCAACCAGTCCATCTTAAAGGAAATCAGTCCTGAATATTCATTGAAAGGACTGATGCTGAGGATGAAACTCCAATACTTTGGCTGCCTAATGCAAAGAACTGACTCATCTGAAAAGACCCTGATGCTGAAAAAGGTTGAAGGTGGGAGGAGAAGGGGACGACAGAGGATGAGATGGTTGAGTGGCATCACCGACTCCATGGACATGAGTTTGAGTAAGCTCCGGGAGTTGGCAATGGACAGGGAGGCCTGGCATGCTGCAGTCCATGGAGTTGCAAAGAGTCAGACATGACTGAGAGACTGAACTGAACTGATTGAATCATAGAGAAAGCAAGCGAATTCCAGAAAAACGTCTACTTCTTATCCATTGACTACGCTAAAGCCTTTGACTGTGTGGATCACATAAAACTTTGTAAAATTCTGAAAGAGACAGGAATACCAGACCACCTTACCGCCTCCTAAGAAATCTTTATACAGGTCAAGAAGCAACAGTTAGAACCGACATGGAACAATGAACTGGTTTCAACTTGGGAAAGGAGTACGTCAAAGCTGTATATTGTCACCCTGCTTATTTAACTTCTATGCAGAGTATATCACGAGAAACACCAGGCTGGATGAAGCATAAGCTAGAATCAAGATTGTTGGGAGAAATATCAATAAACTCAGATATGCAGATGACACCACCCTTATGGCAGAAAGTGAAGAAGAACTAAAGAGCTTCTTAATGAAATTGAAAGAGGAGAGTTAAAAAGTTGGCTTAAAGCTCAGCATTCAAAAAACTAAAATCATGGCATCCAGTCATGGCAAATAGATGGGGAAACAATGGAAACAGTAGCAGATTTTATTTTCTTGGTCTCAAAAAATCACTGCGGACAGTGACTGTAGCCATGAAATTAAAACATGCTTGCTCCTAGGAAGAAAAGCTATGACAAACCTAGACAGCATATTATAAAGCAGAGACATTACTTTGCCGACAAAGGTCCATATAGTCAAAGCTATGGTTTTTCCAGTAGTCATGTATGGATGTGAGAGCTGGGCCATGAAGAAGGCTGAGCACCAAAGAACTGATGTTTTCCAACTGTGATGTTTGAGAAGACTCTTGAGAGTCCCTTGGACTACAAGGATATCCAATCATTCAATCCTAAAGGAAATCAATACTGAATATTCATTGGAAGGACTGATGCTGAAGCTGAAGCTCCAATACTCTGGCCAACTGATGCAAAGAACTGATTCATTAGAAAAGACCCTGATGCTGGGAAAGATTGAAGTCAGGAGGAGAAGGGGGTGACAGAGGATAAGATGGTTGGATGGTGTCATTGACGCAATGGACATGAGTTTGAGCAAGCTCTGTGAGATGGTGAAGGACAGGGAAGACTGGTATGCTGCAGTCTCTGGAGTCTCAGAGACTCAGCGACTGAACAGCATTCTCTTTCTTAGGAAGCCTGTGAAAGATGTGCTTCACACACTGAAGAAAGATGATGATGTGGGGCTCATCATCCATTGTCCCTTGGGATGAAAGCCATGTGACAGACCTAGAAAGAATCCAAGAGGGGAAGGGACGTATTATACGTCCATATATAGTGTCCATATATATGTCCACTAGAGGAGGTGTGGGAGTGATGGTGGGATGATCTGAGAAGTTCTGTTTTTTGAGAAACCTTTTTGCCGAAAGTTTGACTGATCATTGGATCCTTTATAGAAAACTGCAATGCATACGTGGAAATAAATGGATACAAATAAGTGAAAAAACAAGACAATTATTAACTCCAAGAAGAAGAAAAAAATTATCTCAGAACAGAAATATATTCACAGCTACATTATTGGTTTAGCAGTGAATGATGTGCATTTCAGTCATTATTGATGTGAATTAAACTGTGACAAAACTATTAGGAGGATAGGAAGAAAGAGATTGAAAGGTGATGCTATAGAAGATGGCTTAATTCCTAATTTTGATTTAAGAGAATGTCAAAAGATACTCTCTAAAAATTACAGTGAGAAATCTCTGTCTGTGCATAGTATTTTGAAATATGGAAGTACAGTCAAGAAGGAAAAATTGAAGCAGTTACAGGGATGTGTGGAGACGGGTGTGGTAATAGATTGCTGATTTTTATTATAGATTTTTTAGCATTGTTTGGTTTTCATTTAAATATGTACATATGACTTTGACAAAAATATGAATTCATTTCAGAAGTAAGTCTCTACTACTTACATCCAAAAAATTGCCAAGTTTTATCAGTTTTGCCTCCAAAACTTGTCTCTAATTTTCTCTCTATACACTTCCAGGCTGACATCACGCTTGACCTGAAGAATTGCAAAAGCTTTTTAGTGGTCACTTGGCATGCAACTGCTTGTTCGAGGTCTGTTGCGTCTATTGGATTGTTTACTCCATACAGGCAAAGATAAGGACTGTCTCATGCACCGCTTTGTTTATAATTCCTATTTTACTGCTTGGCATAGTATAAGCCTAATAAATCTTCTGTAAAAACTAGTGAAGAAATATAAGATTCTTGAATTCCAATCAACTACTATATTACTTTGAGCAAACATCTTTCAACTCAGCCCAAAATCCAAATGTAAGAAAAATATCCTCCCGGCTGTGATAGAAATAGTTGTCACAAATTTAGGTGCTCTGCTCACCAGTAGCCCTAGGATAATATCTTCAAGACCTAGAGACAGAGAGGGGATGAGAATACATGTGCCTCACCCCCATCACACAGCTGGGTGGTAGAGGAGTAGTAAGCTACTACTTACTAAATACTACTCATTTACTTACTAAGCAGTAAGTAGTAAACTACAACTCCCAGCTTCTGGCCCCCATTCTAGCTTCACACTGCCACAGTCAAGACCTACTAATGCAGCATCACACATAAAAATTAATCTCACTGCCCTTACGTTTACTTATCTAGCTTCCCTTGGAAACCTTGGAATTTGTGTAGGTTATAACCATAGTTCATGAGGAGCAGCCAATTATAAAATGGTAAGAGTGGAAATGGAAGTTCACACCCTGAGAAGTAAGGAGATTACAGAGTCCTCAAACATTGTGCTCACTAATATTCCGGAAGTTACATGCAAACTGTCCAACACTTTCATAATGCATTTGACAAACAGTTAGCTCTTACTGAATACCAGGCATTTTTACAGTTGCTAAGGATATGGCAGTGAACAGAACGGCCAAAGTCCTGCCCTCAAGAAGATAACATTCTAGTCAGGGAAACAGGAAAAAGGAAACAGATCAATAATATTGGGGTGAAATAAATGTTTTAGAGAAATAGGAAGTCAATAAAGGAAGAGAGTCATGGAAGTGGGAGCAACTGCCGTTTTAGACAGAACAGCTAAGATCGCTCAGGAGAATGGACATTTAAACAAGTGGGACAGCAAACCCTGCAAGACCTGGGGAGAAAGCAATCCAGAAGAAGGAGCAGCAAGGATCCTCAGGCAAGCCTGTGCTGAGGTTCAGAAACAGCAAGGGATGTGGCTGGCATGGCGTGAACAGTGAGGGGAGATGAGGCCAGGGCTGGACCATCCAGGGCAAAGTGAGGACTCAGGATTTCCTTCTCTGTGTGATGGGAACCAGTGCAAGGTTGCGAGCAGGGGAGGAATACAACCAGGATCACCCTGCTGCTGATGGAGACCAGTTAGGAGACAGTCTCAAGGCAACACATGATGGTGTCTTGGACTATGATAGTATCAAGCTGAAAGTGTTGAGAAGTGGTTTGACTTTGGTTATATTTTGAAAGTAGAGTCAAAAAGAATCTGCTAATGGGAAACACATGGAATATGAGTGAAAGAGCTGAGCCAAGACTGACTCCAAAGCTTTGACTCCTATGAGAAACAGGATAAATGGAAGTGTCATTTATTATCTAGAATTCTTGGCAAGGAGTAGGCTTGTGTGGAGAATCAAAGTTCTGTTTAAATCATTGATTTTTACATGTCTGTTGGATATGTCTTCAAATGGAGATAATAAGTAAGCTGCCTGGAATCTAGGAGAAACATGAGAACTGTACATGTAAATCTGGGAGTTATCAATAGTTGGGATCTTTTTATGGCTTTGGCCATATAATTATGTGAAGTAATCTAGGAAAGATGCATGCATGAAGAGGAGATTGTACATGCCAATATTTAGATTTCAGTAAAATGAGGAACGTTCAACAAAGGACACAGAAAAGAGGATGCCAGTGAAGGGGAAAACAAGGTGAATGTAAAGTCTTGGAACCCAAGTAATGATATGTTTTGAGGAGGAGAGAGTGATCAGTTGTGTTGAATGTGCTAGAATTAAGGCAGGTGAGGACATGGATTTAGCTATAGCACAAAGCTTTTGAGCAGAATCCCACAGTTGACTTTAGAAGTAAAGGATTTCATTTCTTGAAGAACCTTAGAAACCAATCCCTAATTTTAAATGTGAGAAAATAGAGACTCAGATGAAGTGATTTGTCCAAGTACTAGAATTAGTTATAAATAGATCTCCTGATTCTGTGTTTTTTCTAATAGATCACTGCTCTACTTTCCAGATATTCTAAATGATCACCCTGAGTTACCCATGTCCAAGTCAAAAAATGTTTAGCTATATTCTGTTTACTCTGCTTAAGGAAGCTGAAAATGTAAGACTTCCTTACAGAAATGAAGAGGTTTGTTGTTGTTTTTTTTTTAAGTTTTCTTGGTTCTTGCCTACAGAATCTATTTGGATAGAGCAGCTTGTTCTCTGGAAATACCTGATAAATTACAAGTTATCATTTAAAGAAAAAATTGCCAATTTGATGAACAATTTTAAACAGTTCTGCTTTTCCCTCTATGTTCCACTCTATTTCCATGGAAATTACATCCAGGAGCACAGAATCAGCATCAAGGATGTTACTACTAAGGATGTTACTACCAGAATAATTTGCAAAAACTAGAAAGCTGGGGAGGATTAAATTATTGCATACAATTTAAACATTCAAATCCAAATTAAACCTGCCTTTCAAGATAAAATCAATGGTCTATGATTTCTGGTGCGTTTTGGCTATGGCTACGTAACCAGTTTTCCAACTCTTATCCAGCGGCTTTATACTCACATTATACGACTGGCTATTGCAGGCTACTAAAGCTTGTTGGTTTAGATCACAGGGTTCATTTTACCCCATCCCTTTTATTTTCAGCATAATATAAATTCACCATTGCTTCAAACAGTCTTTTGCTTTCTGGGACACAGTTAGCTTTCCTGACTTCAGATAAGCTCGAGTTAGCAAGAATTAAAACTGTTAGAACTGTATTGAGGTCATACTGTACCTACAGTCTGGGCAGTCTCCACTTTACTTGAAGTACTTAGACTGCAATTCTCTTTGAAAGCGGCAGATGCAGCCAATCTTACAAAAGATGCTTCTGCACTGCCATGAACACTCTATTAAAAAAATATGCTGTCTTTTAAAATGTTTTTTGTGATAGAAGCCTTTCTCCCTAATCTTTTAACTTCCTTTACCATCTCTCTTTGCATCAGACATAGTAAATTTGTCTTATTCACTTCACTGGTCATGAAAAAGAAGGTTATTGATCAGGTCAACACATTGTGTGGTGGAAGAGCACATATACTGCTTATCATATGTTGAAGTAACCACTATGTGATCAAACAGGAGATGGCAAGAGTGAACGTCGACATTTTAGGAATTAGCGAACTAAAAAGGACTGGAGTGGGTGAATTTAACTCAGATGACCATTATATCTACTGCTGTGGGCAAGAATCCCTTAGAAGAAATGGAGTAGCCACCACAGTCAACAAGAGTCCAAAATGCAGTACTTGGATGCAATCTCAAAAATGACAGAATGATCTCTGTTCATTTCCAAGGCAAGCCATTCAATATCACAGTAATTCAAGGCTATACCCCAACCAGTAAGGCTGAAGAAGCTGAAGGTGAATGGATCTATGAAGACCTACAAGACCTTTTAGAACTAACACCCCAAAAAGATGTCCTTTTCATCGTAGGGGACTGCAATGCAAAAGTAGGAAGTCAAGAAACATCTGGAGTAACAGGCAAATTTGGCTTTGGAGTACAGAATGAAGCAGGGCAAATGTTAATAGAGTTCTGCCAAGAGACTGCACTGGTCATAGCAAACACCCTCTTCCAACAACACAAGAGAAGACTCCACACATGGACATCACCAGATGGTCAACACTGAAATCAGATTGATTATATTCTTTGCAGCCAAAGATAGAGAAGCTCTATACAGTCAGCAAAAACAAGACTGGGAGCTGACTGTGGCTCAGATCATGAACTCTTTATTGCCAAATTCAGACTTAAACTGAAGAAAGTAGGGAAAACCACTAGACCATTCAGGTATGACCTAAATCAAATCCCTTTTGATTATACAGTGGAAGTGAGAAATAGATTTAAGGGACTAGATCTGATGGACAGAGTGCCTGATGAACTATGGACAGAGGTTCATGACATTGTACAGGAGACAGGGAGTAAGACCATCCCCAAGAAAAAGAAATGGAAAAAAGCAAAATGGTTGTCTGAGGAGGCCTTACAAATAGCTGTGAAAAAAAGAGAAGCGAAAAGCAAAGAAGAAAAGGAAAGATATTCCCATTTGAATGCAGAGTTCCAAAGAATAGCAAGGAGAGATAAGAAAGCCTTCCTCAGTGATGAGTGCAAAGAAATAGAGGAAAACAATAGAATGGGAAAGACTAGAGATCTCTTCAAAAAAATTAGAGATACCAAGGGAATATTTCATGTAAAGATGGGCTCAAAAAAAGGACAGAAATGGTATGGACCTAAAGAAGCAGAAGATATTAAGAAGAGGTGGCAAGAATACACAGAAGAACTATACAAAAAAGATCTTCATGATCCAGATAATCACCAGGGTGTGATCACTCACCTAGAGCCAGACATCCTGGAATGTGAAGTCAAGTGGGCCTTAGGAAGCATCACTATGAACAAAGCTAGTGGATGTGATGGAATTCCAGTTGAACTATTTCAAATTCTAAAAGAAGATGCTGTGAAAATGCTGCACTCAATATGCCAGCAAATGTGGAAAACTCAGCAGTGGCCACAGGACTGGAAAAGGTTTTCATTCCAATCCCAAAGAAAGGCAATACCAAAGAATGCTCAAACTACCACACAATTACACTCATCTCACACGCTAGCAAGGTAATCCTCAAAATTCTTCAAGCCAGCCTTTAAGAATACGTTAACTGTGAACTTCCAGCTGTTCAGCTGGATTTAGAAAAGGCAGAGGAACCAGAGGTCAAATTGCCAACATCCACTGGATCATCAAAAAAGCAAGAGAGTTCCAGAAAAACATCTACTTCTGCTTTATTGAGCATGCCAAAGCCTTTGACTGTGTGGATCACAATAAACTGTGGAAAATTCTGAAAGAGATGGGAATACCAGACCACCTGACCTGCTTCTTGAGAAATCTGTATGCAGGTCAGGAAGCAACAGTTAGAACTGGACATGGAACAACAGACTGGTTCCAAATAGGAAAAGGAGTACGTCAAGGCTGTATATTGTCACTGTGCTTATTTAACTCATATGCAGAGTACATCATGAGAAACACTGGGCTGGGTGAAGTGTTTCTCCACTTCTCCACTTCTCCACAAGCTGGAATCATGATTGCTGCAAGAAACATTAATAACCCCAGATATGCAGATGACACCACCCTTATGGCAGAAAGTGAAGAACTTAAGAGCCTCTTGATGAAAGTGAAAGAGGAGAGTGAAAAAGTTGGCTTAAAGCTCAACATTCAGAAAACAAAGATCATGGCATCTGGTCCCATCACCTCATGGCAAATAGATGGAGAAACAGTGAAAACAGTGGTAGACTTTATTTTGGGGGGCTCCAAAATCACTGCAGATGGTGGCTGCAGCCATGAAATTAAAAGACACTTACTCTTTGGAAGAAAAGTTATGATCAACCCTGACAGCATATTAAAAAACAGAGACATTACTTTGCCAACAAAGGTCCATCTAGTCAAGGCTATGGTTATTCCAGTAGTCATGTATGGATGTGAGAGTTGGACTATAAACAAAGCTGAGCACAGAAGAATTGATGCTTTTGAACTGTGGTGTTGGAGAAGACTCTTGAGAGTCCCTTGAACTATAAGGAGATCCAACCTGTCCACCCTAAACGAAATCAGTCTTGAGTGTTCATTGGAAGGACTGATGTTGAAGCTGAAACCAATACTTTGTCCACCTGATGCGAAGAGCTGATTCATTTTAAGAGACCCTGATGCTGGGAAAGATTGAAGGCGGGAGGAGAAGGGGATGACAGAGGATGAGATGGTTGGATGGCATCACCAATTCAATGGATATGAGTTTGAGTAAGCTCCAGGAGCTGGTGATGGACAGGGAGGCCTGGCGTGCTGCAGTCCATGGGGTCGCAAAGAGTTGGACACGACTGAGCAACTGAACTGGACTGAACTGAACTGAGCCACTATGTACCCCTTGCTGTGTTGATGTTGTTTAGTCTCTGAGTCATGTCTGACTCTTAAACTCCATGGATTGTATCCCACCAGGCTCCTCTGTCCATGGGATTTCTCAGGCACAAATACCTTAGTGGGTTGCCATCTCCTTCTCAGGAGATCTTCTTGACCCAGGGACTGAAGCTATTGGCAGGTCTCCTGCAGGGGCAGGTGGGTTCCTTACTACTGAGCCACAAGGGAAGCCCCTTCGCTCACTATAGCAAGTACTTTATACACACATATCTCTTTACCCTTTATAATAGCCTGCAGGCAGTTGTTTTATCTGCGCTGTATATATGTGGAGGCTGAGGCTCAGTGAGTGATTGCTCAAGAACACAGAGCTGGGAAGTGGGAGAGCTGGGATTTAAATCCAGGTCTGTGCCCTGAATCCATTGCTTAGCATGCTTCTCTTCAGAACCATTCTGCTTACTTATTAATGTTGTGAAAGAACATTTCAATGAAACAAACAAAATCTTTTCAAGTGTGTAGAATGCATTCACTTTTCAAAATAAAGGTAATTTCTTGCTATTTTCAATTCTTCCATTCTATGTATTGATCTTCTTGAACTCATCTCCTCCTTCCTTGAAGTAACCTGATTGCATGGTCTGTCTCAGGCTTTCTCCTCTGTCTCCAGTCACAGTAACAGCTCCACTTTCCCATATCTGCAGGGGTCTAGTTGGTTTTCTGCCACATAGTTCATCAGAAAGGGGCAGCTTAGAATATTCTATACTACCAAACAGGCCCACAAATGTGTTCAATGGCCCTTGCAAGGGGGACAGTAGTCTTAAACCACTGACCCTTGGACAGTAAATAGTATTTGATGATATTTAAAATAAAAGTTAGATTTTGCATCTTTTCTGTGGAAGCTTCAAAAAATTGCCTCACTAAGGGAACTCATGCAGTTTGTGGAAACATGACAATGTTATTACTGACATCATTGGTGCTGGCCAATCCTGCTTAACTCTACCAGGATCAGTTGGCCAGCCTGGCATCTTTCTGTCTCAGCAAGGCTTCTCCCTCCCTCTGCTCTTACCAACCCCATTGCCAACAGCTGCTACTTGAAAAACTGATTCTCTTCCAATCCCTTCCAGGATTTAACATGAAGGTTACAAGGTGAGGGGCAGCTGGTTCAGCTGGGCCATAATGAAAGTCTAGGAGAAGCAAGAGTAAAATAAAGAAAATTTTTGAAAAATTTTAAAGAAAAGAAGGAGAAAATACCTCAGGGGAGAGTCCCTGGTAAAAAGCAGTTTCCTCCACTGGCCAGCTTGAGAGGAATTTTGCCACAAGTATTTGCTAATTATTGAATTTAATTAAAGTAACCTTGGTGACCAAAACCACAACTTACTGTTAAAGGTTTGTGTGTAAAGTACTGGAAAGGAGATCAGTATTCTACAATAACATACTTTGTAAAGAGGAAATTATAAATATGGGGACAGGGTAGTTGCTGCCATCTCTACCAGGGTGAGGTTCCCCTACTAACTCTGCTAAAGTGTTTTCCTTCTTTCATTAAATTTGGAAATTTCACTTGATCTTCTTTAGATGCAACTGTACATTCATTTCTCACTTCCACTGTATATTCATAAGGGATTTGATTTAGGTCATACCTGAATGGTCTAGTGGTTATCCCTACTCTCTTCAGTTTAAGTCTGAATTTGGCAATAAGGAGTTCATGATCTGAGCCACAGTCAGCTCCTGGTCTTTTTGCTGACTGTATAGAACTTCTCCATCTTTGGCTGCAAAGAATATAATCAATCTGATTTCAGTGTTGACCATCTGGTGATGTCCATGTGTGGAGTCTTCTCTTGTGTTGTTGGAAGAGGGTGTTTGCTATGACCAGTGCATTCTCTTGGCAAAACTCTATTAGCCTTTGCCCTGCTTCATTCTGTACTCCAAGGCCAAATTTGCCTGTTACTCCAGGTGTTTCTTGACTTCCTACTTTTGCATTCCAGTCCCCTACAGTGAAAAGGACATCTTTTTGGGGTGTTAGTTCTAGAAGATCTTGTAGGTCTTCATAGAACCATTCACCTTCAGCTTCTTCAGCATTAGTGGTTGAGGCATAGGCTTGGATTACCTTGATATTGAATGGTTTGCCTTGGAAACAAACAGAGATCATTCTGTCATTTTTGAGATTGCATCTAAGTACTGCATTTTGGACTCTTTTGTTGATTATGATGGCTACTCCATTTCTTCTAAGGGATTCGTGCCCACAGTAGTAGATATAATGGTCATCTGAGTTAAATTCACCCATTCCAGTCCATTTCAGTTCCTGATTCCTAGAATGTCGACATTCACTCTTGCCATCTCCTGTTTGACCACTTCCAATTTGCCTTGATTCATGGACCTAACATTCCAGGTTCCTATGCAATATTGCTCTTTACAGCATTGGACCTTGCTTCTATCACCAGTCCCATCCACAACTGGGTATTGTTTTTGCTTTGGCTGCATCCCTTCATTCTTTCTGGAGTTATTTCTCCACTGATCTCCAGTAGCATATTGGGCACCTACTGACCTGGGGAGTTTCTCTTTCAGTATCCTATTATTTTGCCTTCTCAAATCCTTTATGAATATACAGTGGAAGTGAGAAATAGATTTAAGGGACTAGATCTGATAGACAGAGAGCCTGATGAATTATGGACAGAGGTTCGTGACATTGTACAGGAGACAGGGAGCAAGACCATCCCCATGGAAAAGAAATGCAAAAAGGCAAACTGGTTGTCTGAGGAGGGCTTACAAATAGTTGTGAAAAGAAGAGAATCAAAAAGCAAAGGAGAAAAGGAAAGATATTCTCATTTGAATGCAGAGTTCCAAAGAATAGCCAGGAGAGATAAGAAAGCCTTCCTCAGTGATCAATGCAAAGAAACAGAGTAAAACAACAGAATGGGAAAGACTAGAGATCTCTTCAAGAAAATTAGAGATACCAAGGGAACATTTCATGCAAAGATGGGCTCAATAAAGGACAGAAATGGTAGGGACCTAACAGAAGCAGAAGATATTAAGAAGAGGTGGCAAGAATACACAGAAGAACTGTACAAAAAAGATCTTCATGACCCAGATAATCACAATGGTGTGATTACTCACCTAGAGCCAGACATCCTGGAATGTGAAGTCAAGTGGGCCTTAGAAAGCATCACTATGAACAAAGCTAGTGGATGTGATGGAATTCCAGTTGAGCTATTTCAAATCCTGAAAGATGATGCTGTGAAAGTGCTGCACTCAACATGCCTGCAAATTTGGAAAACTCAGCAGTGGCCACAGGGCTGGAAAAGGTCAGTTTTCATTCCAATCCCAAAGAAAGGCAATGCCAAAGAATGCTCAAACTACCGCACAATTACACTCATCTCACACGCTAGCAAGGTAATCCTCAAAATTCTTCAAGCCAGGCTTCAGCAATACATGAAGTGTGAACTTCCAGATGTTCAAGCTGGTTTTAGAAAAGGCAGAGGAACCAGAGATCAAATTGCCAACGTCCACTGGATCATTGAGAAAGCAAGAGAGTTCCAGAAAAACATCTACTTCTGCTTTATTGAGCATGCCAAAGCCTTTGATTGTGTGGATCACAATACACTGTGGAAAATTCTGAAAGAGATGGGAATACCAGACAACCTGACCTGCCTCTTGAGAAATCTGTATGCAGGTCAGGAAGCAACAGTTAGAACTGGACATGGAACAACAGACTGGTTTCAAATAGGAAAAGGAGTATGTCAAGGCTGTATATTTTCACTGTGCTTATTTAACTCATATGCAGAGTACATCATGAGAAACACTGGGCTGGGTGAAGCACAAGCTGGAATCATGATTGCTGCAAGAAACATTAATAACCCCAGATATGCAGATGACACCACCCTTATGGCAGAAAGTGAAGAGCAACTAAAAAGCCTCTTGATGAAAGTAAAAGAGGAGAGTGAAAAAGTTGGCTTAAAGCTCAGCATTCAGAAAACTAAGATCATGGCATCCAGTCCCATCACTTCATGGCAAATAGACGGAGAAACAGTGAAAACAGTGTCAGACTTTATTTTTTGGGGCTCCAAAGTCACTGCAGATGGTGATTGCAGCCATGAAATTAAAAGACGCTTTACTCCTTGGAAGGAAAGTTATGACCAACCTAGATAGCATATTAAAAAGGAGAGACATTACTTTGCCAACAAAGGTCCGTCTGGTCAAGGCTATGGTTTTTCCAGTGGTCATGTATGGATGTGAGAGTTGCACTGTGAAGAAAGCTGAGCGCCGAAGAATTGATGCTTTTGAACTGTGGTGTTGGAGAAGACTCTTGAGAGTCCCTTGGACTGCAAGGAGATCCAACCAGTCCATCCTGAAGGAGATAAATCCTGGGTGTTCATTGGAAGGACTGATGTTGAAGCTGAAACTCCAATACTTTGGCCACCTCATGCGAAGAGGTGACTCATTGGAAAAGACCCTGATGCTTGGAGGGATTGGGGGCAGGAGGAGAAGGAGATGACAGAGGATGAGATGGCTGGATGGCATCACCAACTCAATGGGCATGGGTTTGAGTAAACTCTGGCAGTTTGTGATGGACAGGGAGGCCTGGCGTGCTGCGATTCATGGGGTCACAAAGAGTCGGACATGACTGAGTGACTGAACTGAACTGGACTGATACATTCATTTATCCATTCAGAAATACTTACTGTTTATTTCTTATATATACTATATCCTGGGCTAAGGAAGGTAACACAAACATATACACAAATAATCACAAGACAGTGATTAAGGGCCATCAGAATATGTGTCCTATTCTCTAACCAAAGAATGTACAAGTGTATAAGGCCCTCGGTGGAGCAGAGACCTCACGGGCTGCCGGACAGGGCTTACTGCATAATAGCCAAGGGCGCATACTTAGAACCAAGCATCAACCCAGTTCCTCCATAGTCAGCTTGTCATCCGGGATGGTTTCCTGCCTTATTAAAGATACAATTTCCTCATGCATAGAAAGGAGACAAGATGCTACTTACTTCAGAGGGTGGTAGCAAAGCTTAAGTGAAGTCACCCACGTGAACAAATGGGCACAGTGCCTCGTCCAGGGCAAATGCTGAAGAAATATCCATAGTAGTACTATTGTGCTTGATGTATCCATCAGGATGATCAGGCTTAATCAATAAAGTCTGGCTTTGGCTAATATAGGCAGATAAAAAGGAACATGGTAATTTAAGGGGATAGCTTAGAGACAAGAGGTAAAGAGTCAAATCATGGAAGGGACAGAAATCAGGGACCCACATAACAGCAGGAAGAGTCTTTGTAGGAAACAACTGTCTCTGTTTTTCACTCCGAATATCACTGGGCTCACACTTGCATTCCAGGGAGAAAGTATGTGATTGGCTTACATGTTGGACCCAGGATTAGCCCATCCACCTCTTAGAAAGATAAAGATGCAGAGAAAACTCCTTAGAAGCTGTGGTATTTTTTGGTCAAGGGGAAGAAAAAAGGGGACATTCACAGTGAGAAGTCTAAGGCCAAGGAGGCATCACCAAGAGCAGCATCACTGCTGGTAGGAGGGTGAAATCTGCCTACCCATGTGGTCAGGGAGAGGGAAGATTGTGGTGACATGCATAAGAAGGGCCAGATTTTCCAGGAGTTTCTGGAAGGCCAACAAGAGGGCTTCAGAGTTGGTGTGCTAGGAACTTAGGAGGCACTGAAGGGATTTGAGGAAGATTAAACACAGATTAACATATGTTTCACATATAGAGTTTGGCAGGGTTGGGTAGTATAATTTGGAAAGGGGAGAAAGAAAGCAGTTTAGACTCCAGAACACTGCATAATTCTCCATTTCTGTATTGAACTAGATGGGGATATTGGGAAAGGACAAAAAGGTCTAGACGAGAAAGATATTGCCTTTTTTTCAGAAAAAAAGAATTTTTCAGAAGTCAGCAGGATAGCTAACATCAAAATATCAGATAAGAACAAGAGTTGGAGAGTATATGAAGAAAATGGTACCCTCATACTTTACTAGTGGAAATGGAAAGTGGTACAGCTTTTATACTTTGGAAAACAGTCTGACCATTTCTCAAATGATCCATCTCAGGGTTACTATATGGCCCAGCAATTCTATTCCTTGGTCTAAGTAAAATTAAAACATATGTACACATAAGAAGTTTTGCATGAATGTCTATAACATCCTTATTCATGGTAACCAAAAAGTGGAAAAATCGAGATGTCCACCAGCTTATGAAGGGATAAACAAAACATGGTATATCTAGACAATGGAATATTATAAAATTCCATAAAAATGAATAAAAATATTATTCATTCTATAAAAAGGAATGAAGCACTGATATATACTACAACACATGTGAAGCTTGAAAGCATTAAGCTAAGTGAAAGAAGCCTGCATGATTTAGCCATATGAAAGTCCAGAATAGGTGGCTATAGAGACACAAAGTAGAGTAGGGGCTTCTTAGGGCTGGCGGTGGGAGGGGCTGGAATGGGAGGGTGCAGAGTACAGGGGGATGGCTTGAGGGAACACGTTTTCATTTGAGGTGTTGCAAGCGCTCTAAAATCGACTGTGATGATGGTTGCACACATATACAGCTATCCTAAAAACGCACTGAATTGTACAGTTTAAATGGGAAAAATGGCATGATATGTGAACTATATCTCAATAAAATGCTTTGGAAAAAGTCATCAGGATGTGGCAGCTTAGTATAACGGGGAATGAAGCAGAGGAATAAATCTATGAGAGCCATCATGCAAACTGCTTGGGTCAGTGGGAGACTACAGTATAATGATGAAAGAAGGTGGACAGAGGGAACCTGGCTGGGTGGCAGAAAGAAATATGCGCAGGCCTACCTGCGTACCTGATACACAGGCAATGAGTCCACGGGGAAGAGCCATGCTGAGCGCTGAAGAACCACTGCCTCCTGACTGTGGTGCTGGAGAAGACTCTTGAGAGCCCCTTGGGCTGCAAGGAGATCCAGTCAATCCTAAAGGAAATCAACCCTGAATATTCACTGAAAGGACTGATGCTGAAACTGAAACTCCAATACTTTGGCCAACATCATGATGTGAAATGCTGACTCGTTGGAAGAGACCTTGATGTTGGGAAAGATTGAAGGCAAAAGGGGAAGAGGACAGCAGAGGATAAGATGGTTGGGTGGCATCATTGACTCAATGGACATGAGTTTGAGCAAACCCCAGAAGACTGTGAAGGACAGGGAAGCCTGGTGTGCTATAGTCAATGGGGTTGCAAAGAGTTAGACACGACTTTGTGACTGAACAACAATAACAACAAAGTTTTGAAAGTGACCAAGAAACAAACAATGTGAGAATGCCCTTGGGTCAGCTAAAGTTCCTCTTCCTGGAGACAGGGGCTTGTTTTATAATGACAGAGGAATGCATCAGACCAGATTTCAAAAAGGTTGTACAAGTACAGATGTAGAAGAAAAATGTTCATTTTCTTCACAGGGCTAGGTGGCAAGTTATTAAACAATACAGTGTTTCTGTTACTACAATACTATCTTCAATTTTGTGTGTTGACTTCAGATCCTGGCTAGCTCACCTCAATGTGCCCCTCCCCAGCTAGTTCACTCTCCTGCACTTAAGGACTACTCAATAATTCTTAGTAATCTCAATTTTAGATTTTCACTTTCACTAATCTACCCAACACTGGACATACAAAGATAGTCCATACTATCAGCCCATACCCACCCCACTCCATCTGCATCCTCCTACAACTCTGCACAGATATTTTGATTGCCTTTCTGTGACTCTGTACCCTCTATTATATAAGATTGTTCTTGCTGGTTCTAAGACATGAGTGAAACAATATCACATACTGCAGATGACTTCATCCTATTTCCGGCATTTCCCCTCCTTGTTTCTGGTTTGCAAAAATCCAAGGAAAACCAATAGTGGATGATACCTAGAGAGAATGGTGGTAAGCCCCACCTGATGATCTGAAGATGTTTTTAAAATCAGATCACTGGCCAGTCTCTACACATTGTGCCAAATTGACCAATCTCTACGCACTGTGAAAACACACACCTATGTCAGATTGGGCCTGATACAAGAAAGACTATGGTCTCTCTCTTGCAGTGATAAAAATCGACATTTCTCTCTACTGAGGAATCAAATAAATCTCTGGTCAGGAATATTTCAGGTCTGAACCTGGCACTTTGTGGACATTGTCTTATTTAATGCTCACTGCGATGAGGAAACAGGCCCAGAAAAGCAAAAGGATTTGCCCTCAATCACTTAGGCAGGATCTCTGTTTACAAAGACCGGCTGGTAGCTAATATACTACAATGGCTTAGAGTGTTTAATACCTGCCACTCAATAATGCCTTCGGACAGTGGCGGCCTCTCAACTCCAGCCTGGTTATGTTGCATGGCCGTCCCACAGCTGGGACCAGCCTCAGCAAACCAAAGACAGAAGTTCCTTCCTGCTCAGGGATGGAGGAGTCTGAAGCAGGCCTGGTGTTCTGCCTCACGGTTCAGACACTTTGATACTGACCACCTCTCAACTAAATATTACCGAATAATTCATTCCCTCCCTTCATTTTAAAGACCACGCTCATTTAAAAGGAAATGTAATCCATATGTTTCTAGTTCCTTTACATTCAAGTCACTAACAATATATGCTTTTGCAATGGCTACTTCATGTCCAAATGTCTTTGGAGACGATATTTTTTTTTTCATGAGGGCAGGAAGCTGTATTTTGGACAAGAGTAATCACCGAAAGGTTTAAGTTCACAACTTGAAAATTCAAACCCATAAGGTTTAAATTGTAAACTTGCCCACTTTGTATTCTGAAAGGGCTCTAAAGAGCAATAATAGCAAGGATCTGGCAAGTATTAATACATGAACATCTGGAAAAGGGAGGAGGGGTGGAATGAGGGGAGAGGACAATGACCGATGTGGATGCCCTCAGGGAGCCAGGCCAGGGGAGGGTCCCTGGACGGATCCAGAAGACACTGTGTGCTTGAACCGCTGATGTTCCTGTTATGAAATCAGTGGTGGCGGCAACAGCCAGGAGAACACTCCAGGAGCCACAGGGGAATCCAGGTCGGAAGCAGAGCGAGGACTTGGATCTGTCTTTTACATAAAACTGAAAAATCCGTGGCTGGGCTCTGAGGCTCCTATTTGTTCAAATGTCATAGGAAAGGGTCTCTCCTTCTGCTGGGTTACAGGTAAAAAAAAGTATGGAAAGCTAACTTTTCAGTCCGTGGATTAAACAGTAACTCTCTTGATGAGCTTATAATGTTGTGCCTTATTATGTGTTTCTTTTTATCTTGATTTAGATAGGACCAAGGATTTTCTCAATTGTGATGAACATCACAAAATGGAAATAAAATTTGACTAGCTTGGGACTCCCCTGGTGGTATAGTGGAAAAGAATCTGCCTGCCAATGCAGGGGACACAGGTTCGATCCCTGGACTGGGAAGATTCCATATGCCTCGGGGCAACTAGGCCAGCGAGCCACAACTACCGATCTTGCACGCTGCAACTACTGACGCCAGGGGACCTGTGCTCCACAACAAGAGAAGCCATCGCAATGGGATCCACATGCATGGCAACAAAGAGGAGACCCCGCTCGCCGCAACTAGGCAATGCCTGCACATAGCAACAAAGACCCAGTGCAGAAAAAAGTAAATCTATAATTTTTTTAAAAGGCACTGTTTCTTTAAAAAATACAATTGACTAGCTTGGGGAAAAAAAAAAAAAAGAATAAATAAATTCTTCCTAAAATTGTTGAGATGTAAATATTTTCAATTATTAATTGTAGATAATAGAAAACGAAGACTGTATGAAATCTGACCAGATGGGCATTTTCTTGGAGAAAAATTAAAATTGCATTATTCCTAGCTAAAGGACTAGTGATGGAAGTAACAATTTAAAAAGATGCATGATGGGTTTCTCTCACGACATCATGGGCCTCACGGAGAAGCAGGCAGCATAGGAGAACATGAAGTGACAGTCTCATAGACGTAGTCTGCATCGACGAGCTCCAGCTCTTTCTGCCATGAGCGGCCATCTTACCCACACCTGCAGTAAGTCTCCCTTTGGGTCTCATTGGCCTAGTTTCTTGTCCACTCATGGAGTTAAGACAATGATCTCCTAACAGTCCTCAATTCTGTGAAAGGAGCCAACAGTTAGGGCAGGACATGGAAGGAATTCTCAACACTGGAAGTACACACACCGCACCAGGTCTGAGCTCTCATACGGAGCAGACAGGGAGCTTCCTGTCAGTGTCTCTGCATCATTTACCCTGTTTCTGGATCAAGCAATTCAGAAATTGAAAGAAGATGGTTCTAACTGATGCTAAATTCTCCATCACCATTTCCCTTGAAAGAAGGAAATATTATGTTGATTGGGAAAGAAGACTTGCAAAGAGGCTCCAGGTAGATTGGATGGAAGGAAGAGTGAACCTCCAAAGGAGAGGGTGCCGGGCATATATGCACACCCTACCTGTCCTGTGTGTCTCCTTCATGGAAGAAGGCAGGCCGTGAAACTGCACAGGCCAACCTCCTCTGATAGCGCCCTACAGTGTCCAACATGAGCAACAGGACTAGGCATCGTCAGGAAAAATATCCTATTGCTGCCTAGCTCTTCAGCCTTTACCCTAAAACTTCCCACCACTCCCTAGACTGTTGTAGTTTTTTAGTCGCTCAGTTATGTCTGACTCTTTGTGACCCCATGGACTATAGCCCACCAGGTTCCTCTGTCCATGAGATTTCTTGCCATGAGGCAAGAATACTGGAGCAGATTGTCATTTTCTTCTCCAGGGGATCTTCTTGATCCAGGGATCAAACCCATGTCTCCTGCATTATAGGCAGATTCTTTACCACTGAGCCACCAGGGAAACCTACTCCCTAAGCTACTATAATGCTAAACGGGGCCACACTGAAAGATCAAAGATGGGGGCAGAAAGAAGGATATGGAGCTCTCTGCCTCCTTCCTGGCCTGATACATATGGAAGCCATGGCATCGGTAGGTAAGTAACTCAAACAGGAAATACAAGGGCTCAGGTATTCTGCGACCATCAAATAATGAATATAAATGTACCTATATGTCCTAACCTTTGGATATAGCCAATCTTTAGATACAAATGAGGTCACATATATGGTACTGCCCCAAAGACACTGTTTGGCAGAACAGTAAGTAGCAGAAATTGCAGTGCTTTCGGTCCAAGAGTTTTTTGGGCCCCAGAGAGCTTCATATGGTGTTAGCAATAAGAACTAGAAATTTACTGCTGTCACCAACACCACTGCTCTTGGAAGAGATTAGGGTTAGGCCCCTTGAGACCAGTGGGGGCCAGGGGTGGGATGTAGAAGACAAGTCACACATTCTTGAATGGCCTAGTTTTCCAGTTCATTACACACATTTAACACATTCTGGGCGTGCAATACTGGAAGCTGGGTGGGCGGGTCCTCCAGAAGCAGATGCTGAGATGAGGTTTGGGATGTGAGATATTTACTAGGAATCAAAATCTGTGACAGGAAGTAGGATGAAGCAGGGACGAACTGAGGGAGAAGTCAAGCTGTGGCACAGGTCAAACCAGTGGGGAACTCTGGACTGAAAACGGCCCTTCAAAACTTACCCAAAGCAGAGATCTGAGGATCTATACCCCTAAAATAAATGACCAGCCCATGTTCAGTTACCAGCCGCAGACTACTGCCCTATAATGGACGTGGCCTTGGGAAAAAGCAAGTTCTCTGCAGGTGAGTAGAGTCTAAAGCAGATGATGGCTAGAGGCTGTTTGCTGATTGCACGTCTCACTGCTGGTTAGCAAATGCTTCCTTGAAGAGAGATCTCCATGGTGCCTATCACTGTCTACCACACGGACGGGCTAGTCCAAACTAGGGAGGAGGGGAAAGAGATGAAAAGATCAGTTTGGTTCAGTCGCTCAGTCATGTCTGACTCTTTGTGACCCCATGGGCTGCAGCACAGAAGATAAAAATATATAAGTGGGACAAGGAGTGAAGAAGCTGGAGCCAGCTAGTGTGTGTGTGTGTGTGTGTGTGTGTGTGTGTTATTCAGTCATGCATGACTCTTTATGACCCCATGGGCTATAGCCCACCAGGCTCCTCTGTCCATGGAATTCTCCAGACAAGAATACTGGAGTGGGTAGCCATTCTCTTCTCCAGGGAATCTTCTGAACCCAGGGGTCAAACCTGAGTCTCCTGCATTGCAGGAGGATTCTTTACCATCTGAGCCACCAGGGAAGCCCAGAGTGACCTAGAGTTGAGGTCAAATAGACTTGAGGTCAAACCTACTTCCAGTCCTCGGCCTGGGAGGACCTGGAGTCAGAGGTCACTTTCAGCCTCCACCGTAATGACCCACACCATGGAGCCTCCAACACCTGATAGTCTTGCCGATTGCAACTTGATCTTCTTGGCTTGGGCTTCAATCTCCTCAATGATGATGAGGCATGGGACCACTCAGTGCCCACATTTGTACAATCCAAAAGGGAGAATGGTTAAGGAGGTGGGCAGTTAAGGTCTTATTTGACAATCAGTTCAATTCAGTCGCTCAGTCATGTTCTACTCTTTGCAACCCCATGGACTGCAGCACACAGGCTTCCTTGTCCATCACCAACTCCCAGAGTTTGCTCAAAGTCATGTCCATCGAGTAAGTGATGCCATCCAACCATCTTGTCCTCTGTCGTCCCCTTCTCCTCCTGCCCTCAATCTTTCCCAGCATCAGGGTCTTTTCTAATGAGTTGGTTTTTCAAATAAGGTGGCCAAAGTATTGGAGCTTCAGCTTCAGCATCAGTCCTTCTAATGAATATTCAGGGTTGATTTCCTTTAGGATGGACTGGTTGGATCTCCTTGCAGTCCAAGGAATTCTCAAGAGTCTTCTCCAGCACCACAGTTCAAAAGCATCAATTCTTCGGTGCTCAGCCTTTTTTATTGTTGAGCTCTCACATCCATACATGACTACTGGAAAAACCATAGCTTTGACTACACAGATCTTAGCAGAGAAATGTCTCTGTTTTTAAAACACTGTCTAGGTTTGTCATTGCTTTTCTTCTAAGTAGCAAGTGTCTTTTAATTTCATGGCTGCAGTCACCATCTGCAATGACTTTGGAGCCCAAGAAAATAAAGTCTCTCATTGTTTCCATTATTTCCCCATCTATTTGCCATAAAGTGATGGGACCAGATGCCATGATCTTCATCTTTTGAATGTTGAGTTTTAAGCTGGTTTTGTCACTCTCCTCTTTCACCTTCATCAAGAGGCTCTTTAGTTCCTCTTTGCTTTCTCCCAATAGGGTGGAGTCATCTACATATCTGAGGCTATTGATATTTCTCCCTGCAATGTTGATTCCAGTTTGTGCTTCATCCAGTCTGGCACTTTGCATGATGTACTCTGCATAGAAATTAAATAAGCAGGGTGACAATATACAGCCTTGATGTACTCCTTTCCAAATTTGGAACCAGTTGGCAGTTCCATGTCTGGTTCTAACTGTTGCTTCTTGACCTGCACACAGGTTTCTCAGGAGGTAAAGTGGTCTGGTATTCCCATCTCTTTCTTTCAGAATTTTCCACAGTTTGTTGTGATTCACACAGTCAAAGGCTTTAGCATAGTCAGTGAAGCAATCTCACTCCTGGGCATATATCCAGTTCAGTTCAGTTCAGTCACTCAGCCGTGACTGACTCTTTGCGACCCCATGGTACCAGCTTCAGTCCTAGTACCAAGACTGGTACCAGGCTTCCCTGTCTATCACCAACTCCTGGAGTTTACTCAAAATCATGTCCATCCAATCAGTGATGCCATCCAACCATCTCATCCTCTGTCGTCCTCTTCTCCCGCCTTCAATATTTCCAGCATCAGGGTCTTTTCCAGTGAGTCAGTTCTTCGCATGAGGTGGCCAAAGTACTGGAGTTTCAGCTTCAGCATCAGTCCTTCCAAAGAATATTCAGGACTGATTTCCTTTAGGATGGACTGGTTGGATCTCCTTGCAGTCCAAGGGACTCTCAATATATCCAGACACAACTGTAATTCAAAAAGAAACATGCACCCAAATGTTCACTGCAGCACTATTCATAACAGCCAAGATATGGAAACAACCTAAATGTCCATCACCAGCTGAGTGGATAAAGATGTGGTACAAATACACAATGCAATATTATAAAAAAGAATTGAATAATGCCACTTGCAGCAAAATGGATGGACTTAGAGATTATCGTACTAAGTTAAGTAAGTCAGAAAAAGAAAGGCAAATACCATATGATATCACTTATATGTGAAGCCTAAAAATATGACACAAATGAACATATCTATGAAATAGAAACAGACTCACAGCATAGAAAACTGTGGGGAGGAGGGATGGTGGAGGAAAGGATTGGGAGTTTGTGGTTAGCAGATGTAAACCATTATACATAGAATGGATAAACAACAAGGTCCTACTCTATAGCACATGGAACTGTATTCAATATACCGTGATAAAACATAATGGAAAAGATTATGAAAAAGAATGTATATATATTTATACATATATATATAACTGAATCACATTGCTATATAGTAGAAATTAATACAACATTATCAATCAACTATACGTCACTAAAATTTAAAAAAATTTCCCCTTCCCACCCCACCACCCATCCAACAAAGGAAAAAACTCTACATTCTAACTTTGCCCCTTCCCCACTTCCCCTTGTAATTAGAGCTTTAATGCATGCAAATTTGCCCCATTCTCTTGCCTTTCCCTATGACTGAAAATTCAGGGAAGTAGTTATATTATTTTTCCCCCAGCTGAGAAGGCTGGGACTATTGAGTGTACTTGTAGTTCTTCTTTGAAGGTGAAAAGTGAAAGTGACAGTGAAGTCGCTCAGTCGTGTCCGACTCTTGGCCACCCCAGGGACTGTAGCCTACCAGGCTCCTCCGTCCATGGGATTTTCCCGGCAAGCGGACTGGAGTGGGCTGCCACTGCCTTCCGCAGGGGATCATCCTGAGTCTTTGAAGGCAGCGAACTCAGATGAAGAAGATAAAGAAACGTTTCTATGTCCTGAACCTTTATCTGGTATCTGGTGTCCAATACAGAAACATTGTTCCCATTGTTCAGACACACCTACAAGGGTGTTTTCAGGGGAGCCTTTATGAGGAATTCCTTAGGGCCAAGGCCGAACGAGGCCAAAGAAAAACTACAGTGCATTATACCAAGCAGTACCATTTACAATTCCAAAGAAATTATTACCAAACTAATGTGGTACGTCAACTGAATCCTCTTGGCAGTGGGACTTATATTCAAGTGTCACTCATAGTTCCCAGCCGACTTGCACCTAATAGTAAGATAATGTGGCTGAAACACCTGCTAGAGATGAACCACACTGAGTTCCCTACGTATGAACCTTTAAGTTGTGAACTTTCAAAGTGCAAATGTGTGCTCACATGTGCAATCACACAATCACACAATTCACGTGTCTGGCGTACATTGTCACGTGTGTGCATCCCCTACAGGGAGCTGTGCTTTTGTGTACTTTACTGGGCAGATGTTTATGATGTTTGTGGATTTGAGAAGGCAGATGAGGAGTCCAAAAAGCAGCTCACTGACCCTCAGCGAGAACCTAGAGGTGGATCTGCAAAGGGACGACTTCACTGTCCTCCTTGCGGTGCAACACGAGAAGCTTACTAATGAAGACCTGATGGAATTGGAGCCCCAGAGAAAGGATGAAGAGAGACAAGAGGAGAAGTCACCGAAGAACTGAAGAGATTCACAACCCAGGGAATAGCAAGGGGGGGTTTCTTTATTTGAGGAGGCACTTTTAGCTTTCTGAGGCACAGGATCTGAACATAGAATGGTCATAGCAGCCATTCAGAGTGCAATCCAGGGCTAGCGTGTTATCTAAAAGAGCTAGTACCCAGACATCACTGGATCATTTCTTCAAGAGGGTAGATATGTTGCTGGTGAATTTGAGGTTTTTTCCTTCATAGCAAAAGAATTTGGAGATGAAGCAGAGAGGTTAAGAAAGTAAAGTGAAAGTTTACATAAGTAAGAATACACCCTTATTGGAAGGATGGAAGCTGAAGCTCCAATACTTAGGCCACCTGATGCGAAGAGGTGACTCATTGGAAAGGACACTGATGCTTGAGAAGATTGAGGGCAGGAGGAGAAGGTGGCTACAGAGGATGAGAGGGTTGGATAGCATCATCAACTCAACAGGCAGAGTTTGAGCAAACTTCAGCAGACAGTGAAGGACAGGGAAGCCCGGCGTGCTGCAGTCCATGGGGTCACAACTGAACACCACCACCCTCAGAGGGAGAGCAGGCAGACAGTGAAGAGCTGCCACTTGGGCCTCTCTGGCAAGCCAGTTATGAGGGGCATAGAAATGAAAGGGCAGAATATTCACTGGGGAAGTAGGAGTCTGGGGGTTGACTTCCCTGACTTCCATTCCAGCTCCGTTTTCCCAAGAGGTGAAGGGATTTCTGTCGCTACCTAGCTTAGATCAGAAGGTCATGTTGTTGGTACAAGATGAGTAAGATCTGTAAGGCTAACCTTCAGTAATCAGAGCGCAATGAGCAAAAGGTTGCACTGGGATGTAGGAGAGGAGAGCCCCACCTTTCCCTCCTTTCTTTGTCTGCTACTTGAACCCGTAACACCCAAAATGGTGGGTGTCCCATCAGTCCGGAGATTCCTGCTTTCCTTTGTCTGCCTATGTTGTTGTTCAGTAACTAATTTGTGTCTGACTCTTTGCCACCCCATGGACTGCAGCACACCAGGTTTCCCTGTCCTTCATTATCGTCCAGAGAGTTTGCACAGACTCATGTCGATTGAGTTCGTGATGCCATCCAACCATCTCATTCTCTGTCGTCCCCTTCTCCTCCTGCCCTCAATCTTTCCCAGCATCAGGGCCTTTTCCAGTGAGTCGGCTCTTCACATGAGGTGGCCAAAGTACCGGAGCTTCAGCTTCAGCACGTCTGCCTGTGGACCCCTGTGCATGATTTCCTGCCCCTGCCTCCATTTCTCTGCTCATACCTAGCCACCTGCCTGCTGCAACAGATAGAATCCAACCCAGCAAGACACCAGAACCGGTGTCGTCAACATCAGGCGGAGGGAAATTGCAGCTTGCCCTCCACCTCCCACTGCCGATGACCCTTCAGCTCTGCCATCTCCCATCCCCTCTCCCTCCTCGGCCGGTAGCTCTTCTTGCCTGCTCACTAGGCTGTGAATATTTTTTGACACCTGTATGTCCGCTGTTGTGCTACCCTTTCCAAGGTACTGTACTGTAAGATCAAAAAGGTTCTCTCTATTTTTTTGTGTTTGTTTCATATATTATTTGTGTGAAAAGTATTATAAAAAACCTATTACAGTACAGTGTTATATAGTCGATTGTGTTAGTTGGGTGCAGTTGACTTAAAAATTATTGACAACCTTATGTCTGGAGTTATGTTTCATTTGGTGGGGACTTTTAGGACTTTAAGCCCAGGAGACAGCATCTCAAGTAACCCTGAGAGAAGAGCTGCAAGGACGTGGGGGAAGGAGCCAGGTTACAGAGAAGATTTGCAACAAAGGGCAGATAGTCTGAACATCAAAAGATTGTTATTAGTTAAAGAAAGCCAGATAACGCAAGTTAAGGAATTTAGCACTTTCTATGTGTGGGAAGATGCAAGAGTCTGGGCTCACTGGAACCAGTCCTCTGATACGCACCTCAGCTGTCTGGGGCCAATCTCCTGTGTTCTCACGCCCTGGGCTTGCTTCGGTCAGGTTTCACTGTGGAGGGTAGCTGGAGGCTGGGGAGCAGCTGGAGGCAGACGGCTGCGGGGTAGCGGGCGCTGTTTTCCTCACCAGTTCCCTTGGCGCTCACCAGCTCACATCGGAGGGCTCAATCTCGTTGCTGACTGTGACACCCTTGTTTCCTGATCCCATAGGAAGGACTCCATTCCTTGGTACCTAGGCTGACTTTGCTGGAGTTTGCTCTCAGAACTCATTCGCATGTAGGGGACTTACTGTGATTTTCCCCTCTTCAGCTTCACAGCGGGGAGGCGGGGGATGTTCTGGGGCAGCCCTGTTGCAATAGCGCTACGGTCCTGTTGCTGAAAAAGAGAGCAGGGTCAGGCTTTGGGTGTCCCTGCTTGTTACACCCCCAGAACACACTGACCGCCGGCAGGTCCCGTGAGCTCAGGAGGACCTGGACACCAGGGGCTTGGTCAGAACCTGTGGCTCCCCTCTGGAGGTGGGCAGCCTGCTCTGTAGGGATGGGCTGGGAACCTGAGGGGCGGAGAGCAGGACCGTCAGGACCCCAAAGCTATGCAAGCCTTCAGCTCCGTGATGCCCTCCTCCAGTCCTCCAGCATTACAGAAACAGAGGCTTCACCAAAGAATCCAGCAGGAGGCCCGGAAGAAATCATAAGTGATCCAGAGAGCTTATTGGAATTTCAGACCATGAGTACAAGGAGGCAGAGGCCTGAGACAGCTGTCCAGACGTTACACCTCGGCCGTCTCTTTCCTCTGCACTCCCAGCGCTCTCTTCCCCTCCAGCCACAGCTCTTGCAGGAGCCTGTGAACCCGGTTTTGAAAGGACAGTGCTCCTGAACAGGTAGAAAAAAATCAAACAGGTGGGGAACTAGCTCCATTTGAATTAAGTGTCAGGGGCTGGAATAAGAGAGGGTGTGGCGTGGAAGCAGGAGCTCTGGGCTGAGAGGCCGCTTGACCCCCCGTCCCTCACCCACCCGAGAGAGATGTCCATGAGGGCCCCAGTAAGGCCCTAGCCTCTTGGAACCACAGAAGTCTCACCTCTGAGGAGGCTGGCTGTTAGCCTATATCAGAGATTTTCAAGCTTGTTGTGAAGCGGAACACTCTTTATTCAAAACAGATTTTTTATTTTTTTAAAGAACTGCTCTGGTTAAACTTGGAAAGGAAACAGTTGAGAATTCCTGGTCTCAAGGACTGAAAATTCCCCAGCACAACTCCGTCACGCCCTGCACCCTCCCCCAACACAGATGATGTCTTGTCACGCAGCAAGACCCCCTTAAGGGAATCTTAAAGTTGCTAAGTGATATTCAAAGATCAGAACTGTTATTACGTTCTAGCAGAAAAGAGGGAAGAGGAAAGATGATCTGGGCTGCAGTCTGTGACAGTTAGTTGTAAATACAACCACAGCGGGAACAACTCTCAATAAGCTGGAGAAGAAAACATGTTGAGGAATTTTGTCCTGGTTGGTAGATCCTCAATGTGCATGGGAGGAGGCGGGGACCCAATAATGTGTCCAGAATTGAGATCCTCAGTGTTCTCAAGGCTTCGCAGGTTACCAGCCCTCCCCGCTCTGCAAGAGAGTTCCTCAGTCCCTGCAGGCCTCCTTTCTACCGGTAAAGACACCCTCGTTCCATCCTGGCTCACCCCAATACAACAGGAATTCAGAGGCCCTTGGCTGGATGCCAAACGTCTCTAGCCTAAGAATCTCCTTCAGCATGCTGCCATCAGCTTCTGAGGGTCTCTGCTTTCCTTAGACCCACGGGAGGGGGTTAGGCAGATCCACTTGGCACCCCTCATGCCCCAGCTGGTATAAAGTAAAGGTGGAATTCTAAGCCTGCAGTTGGCTTGGGACCACTCATAGACTGATCTGTAGCATTCCTAGTATTTTCCAAATGTGGAACAAAAATTTTACACACACCTCTTAGGAAGTCAGTTGATCCATCAGGACTGAATGTACTTCTTGAGAGCAAGGAAATATCCAAACTATGGACCAAGTTCTACATCACATGAATGGACAAATCAGAATGGATGAGAAACTGTAGTGGGCCTTGGAGAACTCCTGTTGGGCCAGATGTTGACTTTATTTGATAAATTATGTTATGGGTTGAATTGTGTCCTTCTCAGAATTCATATGTGTAAGTCCTAACCCCCAGTACCTCAGAATGTGATCTTATTTGGAAATAGAGTCATTATAGAGATAGTTAGAATGCAATTATACTGGAGGATGGCAGGCTCTTAATCCAATATGAAAAGGGGACATTTGAACAGAGACACTCACACAGAGAGGACACCATCTAACATGAAGGCAGAGATCATCAGACCAATGTGTCTATAAGCCAAGGACACCAAAGATGGGCAGCAAGCTCCAGGCAAGTGGGGAAGAGGTCTGGAATAGACCCTTACCTGAGCTGAAACTCCAATAATTTGGCCACCTGATGAGAAGAACTGACTCATTGGAAAAGACCCTGATGCTGCAAAAGATTGAAGGCAGGAGGAGAAGGGGACAACAGAGGATGAGACGGTTGGATGGCATCACTGACTCAATGGTAATGGGTTTGAGTAAACTCTGGGAGTTGGTGATGGACAGGGAGGCCTGGCGTGCTGCAGTCCATGGGGTCACAAAGAGTTGGACACAACTGAGTGACTGAACTGAACTGAACTGAACTGGGCATCTTCAGAGGGAGCATAATCCTGCCAACATCTTGATGTCAGACTTCAAATCGAGCCTCCAGCTCTGTGACACAGTAAATTTCTCTCACTGAGGCCAGCCAGTTTGTGGTCGTCTGTTACAGCAGGCCTAGCAAACCAGTACGGATGGGGAGTGGGGTCTGGGAGTCCTGGGGCAGAACCTGGTTGGCAGGGGGAGAACTTTCCGAGGCTTATGGCAGTGTCTATTTTCCAACTGATATGAAAGCATTTCGGGACATGAGCAATCAGCTCGGCTGTGCATCAGTTTATGTACAAACTGATTACCTGGCCAGACTCTGCGGCGGGGTGCTCACAGTCTGTCTCTTCCAAGGCTGTGTAAGAGGAAAGAGAGTTGTGTTTTCAGGAGCATTAGAGAAGGCACCTGCTGTAATGGGGGGTTAGAGAAGTTGCTTATTCGGGTCCATTTTAGCTGTGTGAGTGCCTCCAGCTCCATTTGGGTTATGCGCCTACTGCAGGTCTGGTACGCTTCCCGGGGACTCAGGAGTAAAGAATCCACCTGCCAACGCACGAGACACGGGTGGGTCCTAGGGTGAGGAAGATCTCCTGGAGGACGAAATGGCAACCCAACTCCAGTAGTCTTGCCTGGAGAATCCCACGGACAGAGGAGCCTGGTGGGATACAGTCCATGGGGTCGCAGAGAGTTGGACATGACTGCTTGCCTAAGCATGCACTCACAAGTTGCTTGGGAGGCCCGGGCACCAAGAGAGGACACAGAGGCTAAGACTCAGTCTCTGATCTCCTATAATTTGCATTTAGTTGGAAAGACAAGATTATGTCATTGTCTTTATGTCAAGATTATGTCAAAAAAGAAGCTTATATAAACCCATCAAAACTTGAGTGCAATGTGACTCATACACATTTTTGTTGTTATTACTCTAAGAACCCACTCAGATGACTACATTAAATTAAAGATTCCCATCCCTCTGAGGGCCTTCTGTGAGATGAATGGCTATGAAATGCTCAAGCGGACAGTTCACACCTTCTCGCTCAGATTGCAGGCTCTTTCTAAACAGATGGGAACAGATCTATCAGCTTTCCACATATGATGTCAATGTTCCCCTCACAGTTTTACAGTCGCATTCTTGACATTTGGATTCATTTTACAGTTGGTTTCTGTGAGTCCATCCTGGTTGTGAAATGTTAGGGGGCTTAGCTTGTGTTTCATTAACCTGCCCTCAAGCCTGCTGAGATTTCTAGTTTGCTTAGGGCATGTGGATGTGGGCCCTAATAAGAATGTGAATAAGAGCTGTGTACTGACCCTTTCTAGAAAAAACCAAGGGTGCGTTCTCCACGCAGTGAGGAAGGTAGGTCTGACCGACGGGAAGAGGGAGGGGATGGGTGAGGCTGAATGGCAGCAGGTGTTCCCAGAAGTGGAGGATTTGTGGGGGGGCCTTCCTGGACCCAGGGCCCAGCAGGGACACGGCGCCCTCTTTAGCCCCTCTTATACCAGGGGAGCACACAGCCTCAGCGTCATCACCTCTGAGTGAGAATGTGCGGGAACAGAGAGGACTTGGACAAGTTCCCTCCTCTCGGAGAACTGTTGTTGGAGATTCCGTGGGATATAATCCTGGCCACACAATCCAGGAAGAAGCTCCAACACCTGCTCCCTTTGTCTCCGGGCCCAGTCTGGATTCCATGAAGCCAACTGGCAAAACGTGTTCTTTCCTTTGGCCAGAAACACAATGTCTTTAGAAATCTGAATGCACCTTGACTTTTCTTCCCTTTTTTTGTTCTTGGGCTTTGTTTTTCTTCCAGTCCCATTTTCTTCATTAACTACTTCAAATCTGAAACTTGATCACCCACTAAAAAAGAAAAACACTGTCACTGCAGATTCTGTGAGGCTGGGAGACAGGAGCTTCAGGAATAGAATTGGGAACAGATGCATTTTGAATGTCTATTATTTAGAAATGTACCTGGATGTTTTATAAACATTTGAATCAAATCTCCACAGAACTCCTGTTGGATCTGTCTGGATCCCTCCATCACCATAACAGGCCCAGGGGTAGCACTGCTGTGGTATAAGTGACGCTTTACTTTCATCATCACAACCCCACTTATCAACCCGTTACAAAGGATCACACTGATATGCACACGGGTGCGTTGCTGCTGTAAACAGAGGATTAAATTATGCTATCTTTTCATTTTAGTCCTAGTCCTGGAGTTGGTCTGTCGGTTACAAATTCTCCAGGAACTGTGTCAGCCTGTGATCATCTGCAAGCAAATACCTTCTCCAGGGTGGAGGCATCAGAAGAGTGTTGACTGACACTTAGGTGGGCTTTAACACCCTGCTAGTAAAATCTTAACATACTCCTAAGAAGACAAGCAGCAGAGTCATATCTAAACCCAGACTGTATCAGCTTCAGTAATCTGGGTGAATTAAAAGCATTAAGACACACACTCACTAAAAAGTCCAAAATAAAGGCCAATTGAAAAGTAAAAGATTTAGAAGAATTTTAATATTTTCTACTTTCTAATTCATGTCTGTGTAGGTTGGTTTATTTCCTCGGAAATCTACACAAGCAAACACTTGACTTGTTCTAGCCAGATGTTTGTGGGCTCTTGGCCTGATGTTCAGACAGCCACGATGAGGAGGAAGATGGGGACGCCAGGGAGTGGAAATGACACTCAGATCCTGGTGGCTGTTCCTTGTCGATGGACTCTGATGATCTCTAAACACTGCATCAATCTGTTTCCAGGATAAATGTTTCTCCAGGGTCTCCTATTAGTTCACAATGGAGCTGGAGTCTGCTTCTACCATGCTTGTGATGCCCAGCACAGAGCCCTGCCCACAGGAGACATTCCAGGGATGAATTCTAAAGGTTGTGGGTGAATTCCATTTTTGTAAGTTGAATTATACTTTAAGAACATATGCAGGGGGAGAACATATGGGGAACACATTTAAAGGAATACTGCATTAGACCATTTTGTAAAGTTAGAACAACTTCCTGATTTATTTGTTTCATAAGCAGAATTGGGTTTATCAGGTTTCCTTAAAACCGAACACGCAGAACACTCTGTTCCTCCATTTGTAAAGTAAGGAGATCAGACTCAGTGATTTTGAATATTTTTCTTTTTATTGAATATTTCTTCCAGTGCTAAAATTTTAAGGTTTTAGAACCTTCCTTCAAATAACACTGAAGTTTAGAAATTGAGAATTTTGGCTGCCTTTTCTGCTTTGAGGGATAGAGAGAAAAAAATTGAGTGATTCTTCTCAAGTTTTATCTTCTTTTCATTTATTTACAATCAGCTCCTTATTGCAATTACATCCTCCTGGAATAATTATTTGTCGTATGCCAGCCCTACCTCTCCTATTAGGCAGAGCTGTACTCTGGATTAAATGCATTGCTTGCCTTTAGATACGCTTTACTTCTTGACTACAAAAGAAACGAACTCTATTGGAGTGAAGTGGCAACAACGGAGCACACATGCCCCCCGCCCCCTCCCCAAGTGTAAAAGCCACGTGTCTTAGAAGCAAAAATCACACAATTAAGATCCTTTTTGTGTGTGTGTGAGGGAGTTTTCACAGGAAAAATGTTTAAATGCTTTTTTGTTCTTTTAGATTGTAAAAGTAATAAAAAAAAAAAAAGTAACAACATTTAAATGTACTGATGGATTATGATAATTTAGCAAGCTCTCTCTTGAGCCAGTTCAGTTCAGTTCAGTCGCTCAGTTGTGTCCGACTCTTTGCGACCTCATGAATCACAGCACGTCAGGCCTCCCTGTCCATCTCCAACTCCCAGAGTCTACTCAAACCCAGGTTCATCGAGTCGGTGATGCCATCCAGCCATCTCATCCTCTGTCGTCCCCTTCTCCTCCTGCCCCCAATCCCTCCCAGAATCAGTGTCTTTTCCAATGAGTCAACTCTTCGCATGAGGTGGCCAAAGTACTGGAGTTTCAGCTTCAGCATCAGTCCTTCCAATGAACACCCAGGACTTATCTCCTTCAGGATGGACTGGTTGGATCTCCTTGCAGTCCAAGGGACTCTCAAGAGTCTTCTCCAACACCACAGTTCAAAAGCATCAATTCTTCGGCGCTCAACTTTCTTCACAGTCCAACCCTGACATCCATACATGAGCACTGGAAAACCATAGCCTTGACCAGACGGACCTTTGTTGGCAAAGTAATGTCTCTCCTTTTTAATATGCTAACTAGGTTGGTCATAACTTTCCTTCCAAGGAGTAAGCGTCTTTTAATTTCATGGCTGCAATCACCATCTGCAGTGATTTTGGAGCCCCCAAAAATAAAGTCTGACACTGTTTCCACTCTTTCACCATCTATTTGCCATGAAGTGATGGGACCAGATGCCATGATCTTAGTTTTCTGAATGTTGAGCTTTAAGTCAACTTTTTCACTCTTCTCTTTCACTTTCATCAAGAGGCCCTTTAGTTCTTCTTCACTTTCTGCCATAACGGTGGTGTCATTGCGTATCTGAGGTTATTGATATTTCTCCCGGCAATCTTGATTCCAGCTTGTGTCTCTTCCAGTCCAGCATTTCTCATGATGTACTCTGCATATAAGTTAAATAAGCAGGGTGACAATATACAGCCTTGACTTACTCCTTTTCCTATTTGGAACCAGTCTGTTGTTCCATGTCCAGCTGAGCCAAGTACCCTATAAATCCTTACAAAAGGAAACTATGTTGGTTCCTTTCCTACCATAACTAGAATAGCATCAAGTTCTTGATGACTGGTACTTCTCTCTCCAATTCCTTTATTTAAAAAACACAGTGGCTTTAATACTTTGACAAAAATAACATGATTATTAAAAATAATTCAAGTAGTTCAGAACATCACCACAAATTTCACTAGTTAGATACTAGTGAAAACCTTTTAGCAGTCCTTAGAATGTGGCGGACAATCCCTCACGCACTCTTGGAGAGAAGGTAAACTGGTGCAGTCATCGTGGAAAACACAACGGAGGTTCCTCAAAATTTGCAAATAGAAATACCACACAATCTAGCAATTCTACTTCAGGGTATTTATTCAGAGAAAATGAAAACACTAATTAAAAACATATATGTATGCACCCCCACATTCACAGCAGCATTATTTACAATAGGCAAGATATGGATGCAACCTGTGACCATCAACAGATGAATGGATAAAGAAAAACAGATCACACACACATACACACCAACATGAAATATTACCCATCCATATAAAAGAATGAAATTTTGCCATTTGCGGCAATGTGGATGGACCTAGAAGGTATTGTGCTTAGTGAAATAAGTCAGAGAAAGACAAATACCATATGTGTTCACCTATATGGGGAACTAAATGTCTAAACAAAACAGAAACACACAGATACAGAGATTTGTATATACAAACTCATACAAACTTCCTTCTGTGGCTGCCAGAGGGAAGAGGGGTGGAGAGAAGGGCAAAATGGTGAGTCGAATCAAAAGGTACAAACTGCTAGGTATAAAATAGCTGTTACAAGGATGTCATGTATAACATGGGGAATATAATCCATCTTGTATAGTAACTTTTTATATGGAATATAATCTATAAAGTTATCAAATTACAATGTGTATACCTGAAACAAATGTAGTATTGTCAACTATATTTCAAATTTTTAAAGTGTCATTCACTGGTCAGACTGGTCATAATCATAAAGTTTACAAATAATAAATGCTGGAGACGGTGTGGAGAAAATGACTCTTCCTACACTGTTGGTATGAATGTAAATTGATGCACTGATGGAGAACGTTATGGAGGTTCCTTAAGAAACTAAAAATAGAGTTACCATATGATCCAGCAATCCCACTCCTGGTCACAGCGCTGGTAAAAATGGAAACTTTAATTTGAAAAGACACATGTACCTCAGTGTTCACAGAAGCACTGTTTACAATGGCCAAGACAGGAAAGCAACCGAAGCATCCAATGACAGGTGAATGGATAAAGGAGACGTGGTATGTATAAACAGTAAAATATTAGGGACTTCCCTGGTAGCTCAGATGGTGAAGCATCTGCTGCTCAGCCATAAAAATGACACAAAATAGTACCATTTGCAGCAATATGAATGGACCTAGAAAGACAAGTGTATGTCGCTTATTTGTGGAGTCTAAAAAGACACGAATAACTTATTCACAAGACAGAAACAAGTCACAGACATGGAAAACAATCTTATACTACCAACGGGGAAGGCTTGGGAGGGATAAATAAGGAGTTTGGGGTTAACTACTATATATAAAATGGATATACACTACTATACACACTGGGCTTCCCTGATGGCTCAGAGGTCAAGAGTCTGCTTCTTATGCAGAAGACGCAGGTTCGATCCCTGGGTCAGGAAGGTCCCCTGGAAGAGGAAATGGCAACCCACTCCAGTGTTCTTGCCTGGAGAATCCCATGGACAGAGGAGCCTGGCGGGCTACAGCCCACCGGGTCACAAAGAGTCGTTCACAAGTTAGCGACTAAACAAGAACAACAAGCAAGAGCCGTACAGAGGGTCCCCTTCCGCCCAGGTACCCTGTCCCCAGGCGTCCCCATGGTTAGCGGGCCCCAGTCGCCTCCATGCTCCACTAGGGTCCTCCATTAGTAGGGTACTGTTGATGAGGGGGAATTTCCCCCCATCGTGCTTAAGTTCTTTCGGCTGGTCTGGTAATTAAATTGACGCAAGACAGGTGCTGGGAAAACTGGTCAACCACTTGTAAAAGAATGAAACTAGAACACTTTCTAACACCATACACAAAAATAAACTCAAAATGGATTAAAGATCTAAATGTAAGACCAGAAACTATAAAACTCCTAGAGGGAGAACATAGGCAAAACACTCTCCGACGTAGATCACAGCAAGATCCTCTATGACCCACCTCCCAGAATACTGGAAATAAAAGCAAAACTAAACAAATGGACCTAATGAAACTTAAAAGCTTTTGCACAACAAAGGAAACTATAAGTAAGGTGAAAAGACAGCCTCAGATTGGGAGAAAATAATAGCAAATGAAGCAACAGACAAAGGATTAATCTCAAAAATACACAAGCAACTCCTGCAGCTCAATTCCAGAAAAATAAATGACCCAATCAAAAAATGGGCCAAAGAACTAAACAGACATTTCTCCAAAGAAGACATACAGATGGCTAACAAACACATGAAAAGATGCTCAACATCACTCATTATCAGAGAAATGCAAATCAAAACCACAATGAGGTACCATTACACGCCAGTCAGGATGGCTGCTATCCAAAAGTCTACAAGCAATAAATGCTGGAGAGGGTGTGGAGAAAAGGGAACCCTCTTACACTGTTGGTGGGAATGCAAACTAGTACAGCCGCTATGGAGAACAGTGTGGAGATTCTTAAAAAACTGGAAATAGAACTGCCATATGACCCAGCAATCCCACTTCTGGGCATACACACTGAGGAAACCAGATCTGAAAGAGACACGTGCACCCCAATGTTCATCGCAACACTGTTTATAATTGCCAGGGCATGGAAGCAACTAGATGCCCATCAGCAGACGAATGGATAAGGAAGCTGTGGTACATATACACCATGGAATATTACTCAGCCATTAAAAAGAATTCATTTGAATCAGTTCTAATGAGATGGATGAAACTGGAGCCCATTATACAGAGTGAAGTAAGCCAGAAAGATAAAGACCATTACAGTATATTAACACATATATATGGAATTTAGAAAGATGGTAATGATAACCCTATATGCAAGACAGAAAAAGAGACACATGTACAGAACAGAATTTTGGACTCTGTGGGAGAAGGCGAGGGTGGGATGTTTTGAGAGAACAGCATCGAAACATGTATATTATCTATGGTGAAACAGATCACCAGTCCAGGCTGGATGCATGAGACAGGTGCTTGGGCCTGGTGCACTGGGAAGACCCAGAGGGATCGGGTAGAGAGGGAGGAGGGAGAGGGGATCGGGATGGGGAATACAGGTAAATCCATGGCTGATTCATATCAATGTATGACAAAAACCACTACAATATTGTAAAGTAATTAGCCTCCAACTAATAAAAATAAATGAAAAAAAAAATTGACACAAGACAGAAAAAACAGGAGGAAAAAACAATTCAATTTGTACGCATGGAGGTCTCATAGAACTAGAATCCCCAAAGTGACCAAAGCAAACTGTTTATGTATCATATTTAGACAAAGAAACAGTTATTTGTGAAGATCTGACAAAACAAAGGGGCTTGTACTTGGAGTGGCAGACTGAATGAAGAGCATCAGTTTGTTTACACAGCTTTCCTAGCCCTGAATTCCCGAACTGGTGACAGGGATGCTTTCTATCCCCCTGGTGGGAGGATGCCTTCACGTGGGAGATTCATTTCCTGCTTTCAGGGGGAAAGACCGGGTCAAAGCCAGTTTAAAAAAGATTTTTTTCACCAGCTGCTTCTCAAGTAACTGTAGTCCAAAGCAATCAATATGCCATAGAGGCATATTTGTGGACAGCCCTGTGTGCTAAATGCGCTCTTTGCAACCCCATGGACTATAGCCCGCCAGGCTCCTCTCTGTCCATGGGATTCTCCAGGCAAGAAAACTGCAGTGGGTTGCCATTCCCTTCTCCAGGGGATCTTCCCAACCCAGGGTTGAACTCAGGTCTCCTACATTGCAGGATTCTTTACTGTCTGACCTACCAGGGGACAGCCCTGGACCTCAACAATACATTTGTCAAAACTAATGAACTAGTTTGTCAAGCTAATGAACATTATTACTGACAAAATTCCATACTGTATTCAAATTTCCTTAGCTTTTACTTGATGTCCTTTTTCTGTCCCTGGACCTCATCTGTTGATCGGATACCACATTACATTAAGTGATCACTTCTCTAGGCTCGTCTGGCCTGTCAAGTTTCTCAGATTTTTCTGGTTTTTTATGAACTTGAGAATTCTGAAGGCCATGGGTCAGAATACTTCATAGCTTGGCCCTCAGTTTGGGTTTGTCTGATGTTTTTCTCATGATTGGAGTTAGCATGCTTGGGAGGAAGAATGCAAAGATAAAGTGCCATTCTCAGGGCACCGTGTCCGACATCGCCGAGGAGGTTAAACTTGACTATACACCTGCGGCAGTGTTTGCAGAGTTTGTCAGATTTTTTCCACTTTCTTGTCCTCCTTTCCAAACTGTACCCTTTGGAGGGAAGTCACTCTAGGCAGCCCATATTTAAGGGGTAGAGAGTTATGTTCTGTTAATTTCAGAAGATAGCCCCTACATAAATTATTTGAAATTGGTTTTTATTTTTTGCCACGGTGCTCAGCCTGTGGGATCTCTGTTCCCCAGCCAGGAATTGAACCCAGGCCCTCCTCTGCTGCAGAAGTGAGGAGCCCTAAGCACTAGACTGCTAAGGAATTCCTTGAAATTCTTTTGTACAGAAAATTTGTCTATTCTTATTTATTTACCTACTCATTTATTTGTGTCAGTATGGAGTCAAAGGTATTTATTTTGTACTTTGGTTTATAATCCAATACTACATTATTTATTTTGTTGTTCCAATCGTTTCAGCTTTGGCCGTGGATAGCTCTTTCAGATAGCCCTTCAGTCCCTTTGACATACACCCACTGTCTTTTTTTTAAATTAATTTATTTTTTATTGAAGGATAATTGCTTTACAGAATTTTGTTGTTTTCTGTCAAACCTCAACATGAATCAGCCATACGTATACATATAGGCCCTTCCTTTTGAACCTCCCTCCCATCTCCCTCCCCATTCCACCCCCCTAGGAGAATACAGACCCCTGTTTGAGTTTCCTGAGCTGTGTAGCAAATTCCCTTTGGCTGTCTATTTTACATATGGTGATGTAAGTTTCCATGTTACTCTTTCCATACATCTGTCCTCCTAAGTCAGAAAGAGAAAGATAAATATCATATTCTAATGCATATGTACGGAATCTAGAAAAATGGTACTGAAGAATTTATTTACAGGGCAACAATGTAGAAACAGACATACAGAATAGACTTATGGACTGTCTTGTTTTTTTGAGCATTTCTTTACTTTCTGGCACCTCAATATGCTCCAGGTTCATCTTGTGTATTCCCATCCCTAGATTCAGACATTTCTCCAGTGAGTCCTATTCCCCTTTATTGAAAGATGGTATTTAGAATCCAAGATCTGGTGCTGGGTGTTCTCTTTGTCATTGGAATCTAGCACTTCTTTCCTTTTTGCTTCTTCTGGACCCTCTCAGGAGAAGGCAATGGCACCCCACTCCAGTACGCTTGCCTGGAAGATCCCATGGACGGGGGAGCCTGGTGGGCTGCAGTCCATGGAGTTGCTAAGAGTCAGACAGGACTGAGCAACTTCACTTTCACTTTTCACCTTCATGCATTGGAGAAGGAAATGGCAACCCACTCCAGTGTTCTTGCCTGGAGAATCCCAGGGGTGGGGGAGCCTGGTGGGCTGCCATCTATGGGGTCGTACAGAGTTGGACACGACTGATGCGACTTAGCAGCAGCAGCAGATCCTCTCTGCTGACAGAGTAGAGAAACTTTTCTGTGTATACTAACCAGTATATATACACATATCCCTTGGACTGCAAGGAGATCAAACTAGTCAACCCTAAAGGAAATAAACTGAATATTCATTGGAAGGACTAATGCTGAACCTGTAACTCTAATATTTGGCCACCTGATGCAAAGAGCTGACTCATTAGAAAAGACCCTGATGCTGGGAAAGACTGAAGGCAAAAGAAGAAGGGGGCAGCAGAGGATGAGATGGTTAGATAGCATCACCAACTCAATGGATGTGAGTCTGAGCAAACTCCAGGAGATGGTGGAGGACAGGAAACCTGGCATACTGCAGTCCATGGGGTCACAAAGATTTGAACATGACTTAGCAACGGCAACCCACTCCAGTACCCTTGTCTGGAAAACCCCATGAACGGAGGAGCCTGGTAGGCTACAGTCCATGGGGTCGCAGAGTCAGACACGACTGAGTGACTTCACTTTCTTTCTTTCTTTAGCAACTGAATAACAACAAAAATATGCATATCTATAAATATTCTTTATGCATCCGTCTATATATTATGATAAACATGAGTCCATACTAATGTCTGCAAGTCTAATTCATTACCATACATTTTAAAAATACTGCGACAGTAGAGAAATATAAAGCCAATGTAATTTTTTTCTCTGCTTTTATTTACTTCACTTTTCATCGCAATTTTATCTTTGGCATTCAGTAACTTTACCAGGCCCTGCATTAGAGTTGACCGGTTTGACTGAACCCAGGCTCCATGAGTGGGACAGAAGTGTTCAGAGGACAAGACAAGGAAAGCACCTTCTCCACAATCTCCAGGTGGTTGCTCCATCCCTGGCACGAAGACTTCTCTTTGGCCTCTTGTATTGTTCAACTAGTGTAAAAACTCTTCTAGGGCAAGTAACTTAAAGTAAGGATTGGTAGTTCACTTAGTTTTAAAATACATGTTTACATTTGTGCAGATTAAGAGTCACTGTCTGTGATGTGCAATTCCATGTCTTTTCGCAAATGTGTAGAGATGTGTATCTATCACAATAGTCATGATACAGAGTAGCTCGTTCACCCCCTAAACTCCCCTGTTTCCCTTCATGGTCGATCTCCTTCCCTTCTTTTCAGCATTTGATAACCCCTAACCTATTCATCAGCCCTACAGTTTTGTCTTCTGCAAAATGTCATATAGCATGCAGTCTTTTGGGTCTGGCTTATTTCACTTAGCAAAAAAGGCATTTGAGATTCCTCCACATTATTACATAAAATCTCATAATTTTAATATTAATATCTATGTACTATGTCAGCATAGCTTAGATTGTTGCTCCAGTGAAACCCTAGAATACCTCTTCTAGTTTCCTTTTGCTACATAACAAATCATTTCAGTCTTAGGAAGTTTAAACATCCATTTGGACTTCCCCAGTGGTGCAGTGGATAAGAGTCTGCCTGCCAGTGCAGGGGACATGGGTTTGATCCTGGTCCAGGAAGATCCCACATGCCATGGGGCATCGAAGCCTGTGAGCCACAACTACTGAGCCCACGCTTTAGAGCCCATCAGCTGCAACTACTGACGGCCGCCTACCTAGAGCCCGTGTTCTGCAGCCAGAGGGGCCACAGCAATGAGAAGTCTGCGCATGGCAGCAAAGAGTAGTCCCCGCTCACCGCAGCTAGAGAAAGACTGCGCAAAGCAACGGAGACCCAGCGCAATCATAAATTAAAAAAAAATACCCAATAAAATTATATTACAACCCCCCCACCACCAGTTTATTAACTCACAGTTTCCACGGGTCTGGAGTCCAGGCACAGTGGATTCCTCTGCTCGGGGTCCACAAGGCTGCAGTCAGCATGTCAGTCTGGGCCGCCTTCTCACCTGAGGCTCACAACCCTCTTCTAAGCTTGCCTCCGGCAGAACTTCAGTTCATCGCAGCTACAGGACTGAGGTCCTTGCCCTGTCAACACTTTGACTTTAGTGCTGTGAAGTTGATTTTGGATTTCTGACCTCCCCAATTGTACGAGAATAAACGTGTGTGTTTTAAGCTACTAAATTGTGGTCATTTGTTACAGCATCAATGAGAGACTAAAACTGCACATTAGGAGAGAAAGGTATGGCCAGAGGACGTGTGAACAGAACAGGGACTGTCAGACTCTTCTGGCGGCCAACTCTTGGTAAGAAATATGCTTTATGTTAACATCCAATGTGAGCAAACATACACAACTAGACACAAATATGTAACTCAAAGTTTTACAAATCAATGTTTATTCCACAAAGTATTACCCTGACATTTTCAGGACTATTTTATTCTATTCCATTCTTTTTTTTTTTCCTTAATGCTGGTTGAAAGTGAAAGTCAGATACTTGGTCGTGTCTGAGTCTTTATAGTCCATGGAATTCTCCAGGCCAGAATACTGGAATGGGTAGCTGTTCCCTTCTCCAGGGGATCTTCCCAACCCAGGGATCAAACCCAGGTCTCCCGCATTGCAGGCAGACTATTTACCAGCTGAGCCACCAGGAAAGCCCAAGAATATTGGAGTTGGTAGTCTGTCCCTTCTCCAGGGGATCTTCCTGACCCAGAATTTGAACCAGGGTCTCCTGCATTGCAGGTGGATTCTTTACCAGAACCCACTAAATAGATTTCATAATCTCCTGAGTATCCTGAAAAACACTCCTGTTGAAGGAAGAGACTACCACTTTAGAAACGCAGACTAGAACCTAAGTGAGATGGGCTTTACATGTCAGCCTCTTGGGAATCCTTAGGGGTCGAATGGTTAGGACACCACGCTTCCACTGGATGGGGCCCAGGTTCGATCCCTGGTTGGAGAACTAAGATCTCACAAGCTGGACGGCACAGCCGAATTAAAAAGAAATGTCAACCTCTAGACAGCATGGGACAAATGCTTAGTAGCTTATAGTTGGTGCCCCTGCCATCTGGGGCCTAAGCAAAGTACAGACTTTGTTTAGCTTTTCCCTGGAATTCCAAATGAATTCTCTTCTCTAGTGGTTTCCAACTGAGGGTGATCTTGCAGCCCTGGGGACACTGGGCAAACACGCCTGGAGACATTTTTGTTGTTACAACTCAGAGAAAGACAGCTATTGGCATAAAGTGTGCGGAGGCCAGGGCGGACACTGCCAGCCATTCCACAACCCGCGTGACAGCCCCCACGACAGTGAATTATCCAGCCCGCGTGTCTCTGTTGCTGAGGCTAAGAACCCACGCTCCACTGGCACCTTCTCGTACCCTGCTGTGTCCAGATCAGCTGTGTCTATCTCCTTAGAAGCCCTTTCCGGGCCCATCCTCCCTTACTATGCCCTATGGTCTAAAATGTTGCCTTTTCTAGCTGGCAGAAGACAGTCACAAGCTCTTATGAATTACATTTGTGTTTTAGTCCACGAGGGCTGCTGTAACCAACACCACAAACAGGGTCGCTTAAACACAAATGTGCTTCTCACAGATCAGGAGGCTGGGAGTCCAAATCGAGGTGTCAGCGTTATGGAGTGAGGTGGTCCTCCTCTGGCTGGAGACTTCCCAGCAACCCTGGGTGGCGGAAGAGGAGAGCGAGCCCCAGCGTGCCACCTTTATAAGGGCCTGGGTCCCATCTGGGAAGGCTCCGCGCTCATGACTAAGTGCCTCTCAAAGGCCCCATCTCCTGATAACATCACCTAGGGGGGTTAGATTTCAACATAGTAACTTTGGGGGGACACATTCAGACCACAACAGCTTGTGATAAACGGCAGCTGCCTTTGGAAGGGCTTACAAATGGAAAGCAGTGATTGGTGAAAAGTGCACGAGCGCCCCTTGGCACACAGCAGCTTACCCCAGACTGCAGCTCTCAGTGAATTAAACCAGCACACCTACAAACTGTTTCAGACTTGCCAAACTACAAAACAGCTCATCTGGCCGTCGTTTTGCTTTATTATATTTTACTACAGTCAGACTTAGGGGTTTCCCTGGTGGCTCAGACGGTAAAGAATCTGCCTGCAATGCAGGAGACCCAGGTTCAAACCCTGGGTTGGGAAGATCCCCAGGAGAAGGAAATGACAACCCACTCCAGTATTCTTGCCTGGAAAATCCCACGCACAGAGGAGCCTGGCGGGCTACAGTCCATGGGGTCACAAAGAGTCGGACACGACCGAGCAATGAACACACGCAGTCAGACATCACAGTTGAAAGCGGTCTGAACGGGAGGCAAGCAGCACTGGTCCCCTGAAAACTGAAAACACAATGACTTCCATACTGTAAGGCTGTTTAAGAGATTTTTCACTCTAAAAATAACTTTACAGTGAGTGTCCCTAATTCTGTATGTTCCATGGGCAGGGCACAAGAAAGCAGTTTAAGAGTAGAAGGGAACAGTCAATAACCACCTTCCGTTGTTGCTGCAAGGAATTGGTATAAAATGTACCATATGTTTAGGAAGTGACATCTAATTAGAGCCGATAGGGGACAACTTTCTAAGGGAGGCCCAGGCCACAATCACAGGGCCAGCTCCTTGGGAGACGTCAGGAGTGACACGCACAGGGGAGGGCGTGGTGGTGCCTAGCGTGAAGGGTGGATTGTGAAAATAATCTATTTCAGCCTTCATACTTGGGGTGGTCTTTGGGGAAAAAATACCACATGCATTGTTAATTCTAGAATGAATGGTTCTGTGGTTTAAGTATGACTGTCTCCTCTAGTTTCAGAGAAACATGAAAGCACCTATAAAAATAAACTCCAGGAAGTGGAAGATACATTACAAAGAGGGCTTTAAACATAATAATTAGAATTCCTGCCTTCTGAAACTAAGATAGCTTTACTGTGGAAAATACTTCGATCTTAATTTCTGTGTTGCTGTATGCAGCCCTCTCCCAACCCCAGGGGAATCTGGAATAGTAGCAGGAGAGGTCTTGGCAAACCAAACCTCAGGATCTTAAATGGTTAAGGAAGGTGTCTGAAAGGGAAAGTTCCAGAAGGGCACTGTTCCAAGCAGAACAAACCCTTGAAAGTGAAAAATATTCTTTACTAGCCAGCCAGGATCCTTCTGCACTTGTATGCATTTCCCCCCCTGGAGCAAAACCACATTTTTTTTTTTTAAAGCAACCATTTCATTAAATGCCAGTCTTCTGTTTGGCACTGTGCTAGGCACATTACATAGATTATTCATGGAGTTTTCTGCTATGTAGTCAAGTCATGTCTGACTCTTTTGCAACTCCATGGACTGTAGCCCACCAGGCTCCTCTGTCCATAGGACATCTTGGGCAAGAATACTGGAATGGGTTGACATTTCCTTCTCCAGGGATCTTCCTGACCCAGGGATCGGAATGAAACCACATCTCCTGCAGCTCTGGCATTGGCAGGCATATTCTTTACCACTGAGCTACCACGTAAGTCCAGTTCATATACTCATCCCAGTAATTCTATGAGATAAGTACCATTGGCATATTCTACTTACACGTGAGGAAACTGAGGCTTAGCTGCCTTGCATATTTGGTTTAACATGGACAAGCTAGAATTAAAAATCAGGTGATTTGAATCTAGAGGTCATGAAATCAATCACTGTGGTAACTGCAATGCTTCCCTCGTGGCTTTCCTGCAATGCAGGAGCTGCCAGAGGCACGGGTTTGATCCCTGGGTTGGGACGATTCCCTGGAGTGGGGCATGGCCCCGCACCCCAGTACTCTTGCCTGGAGAAGCCCGTGGACAGAGGAGCCTGGCGAGCTACAGTCCAGGGTGTTGGACGTGACTTTTTACCCTTAAACAGCATCTCCCATTCCCTCAACCCCCAGCACCTGGTAACCACCATTTTACTGTTTTCACGAGTTCTGCTTTTTTAGGTTCCATACTCAGGTGTTATCACACCTACCATTTATCGTTCTCTACCCGCCGTACTGCACTCAGCATGACGCCTGAAGACCCGCGTGGCTGTAAAGAACAGGACTTGCTTCCTCACGATGAGTGACACTCCACTTCGCGTGTGTGTGTCTTTTTTTCCATGTCCTCACTGACACACACCTCTTGTTGTCTTCATAACAGCCATTCTAACAGATACGAGTTCATATCTCACTGTGGTTGTTTTCCTTAACCTTTTAAAACTGTAGTTAACTTACAATGTTGTGTTAGTTTCAGATGTACAGCAAGTGATTCAGTTGTATACATCCATATACACAAATGTATTTTCTCAGATTCTTTTGCATTATAGGTTATTCCAAGCTATTGAATATATTGAATATAGTTCCCTGTGCTACACAGGAGATCCTTGTTGCTTACCTATTTTATATACAGTACTGTGTATCTGTTAACCCCAAACTCCTTATTTATCCTATCCCTTTCCCTTTGGTAATATAAGATTGTTTTCTATGTCTGAGTTCATTTTGTAAATAAATTCCTTTGTATCATTTTTTAAGAGTTCACAAGTGATATCATATGACACTTGTCTTTGTCTGGCTTACTTCACTTAGTATGATAACCTCGAGGTCCACCCTGGCTGCTGCATATAGCATTATTTCGTTCTCCTTCATGGCTGAGTATGCGTGTCTGTGTCTGCCACGTCTTCTTTATCCATTCATCTGCTGATGGACACGCAGGGCACTCCCATGTCTTGGCTGTTGTAAACAGTGCTGCTGTGAACACTAGGGGGTGAGTATCTTTTCGAATGAGAGTTTCCATCCTTTCTGGATCTATGCCCAGGAGTGGGATTGCTGGTTCAGTTCAGTTCAGTCGTTCAATTGTGTCTGACTCTTTGCGACCCCATGAACTGCAGCACGCCAGGCCTCCCTGTCCATCACCAACTCCCGGAGTCTACCCAAACCCATGTCCATTGAGTCGGTGATGCCATCTAACCATCTAATCCTCTGTCGTCCCCTTCTCTTCCTGCCCTCAACCCTTCCCAACATCAGGGTCTTTTCAAATAGGTCAGCTCTTTGCATCAGGTGGCCAAAATATTGGGAGTTTCAGCTTCAGTATCAGTCCTTCCAATGAACACCCAGGATTGATTTCCTTTAGGATGGACTGGTTGGATCTCCTTGCAATCCAAGGGACTCTCAAGAGTCTTCTCCAACACCACAGTTCAAAAGCATCAATTCTTTGGCGCTCAGTTTTCTTTATAGTCCAACTCTCACATCCGTACATGACCACTGGAAAAACCATAGCCTTGACTAGACGGACCTTTGTTGGCAAAGTAACATCTCTGCTTTTTAATATGCTGTCTAGGTTGTTGTATGTATGTCTAGGTCATAACTTTCCTTCCAAGGAGTAAGCGTCTTTTCATTTCATGGCTGCAGTCACTGTCCGCAGTGATTTTGGAGCCCAAAAAATAAAGTCAGCCACTGTTTCCCCATCTATTTGCCATGAAGTGATGGGACCGGATGTCGTGATCTTAGTTTTCTGAATGTTGAGCTTTAAGCCAACTTTTTCACTTTCCTCTTTCCCTTTCATCAAGAGGGTCTTTAGCTCTTCTTCACTTTCTGTCATAAGGGTGGTGTCATCTGCATATCTGAGGCTATTGATATTTCTCCCAGCAATCTTGATTCCAGCTGTGCTTCATCCAGCACAGCATTTCCCATGATGTACTCTGCATAGAAGTTAAATAAGCAGGGTGACAATACACAGCCTTGATGTACTCCTTTCCCAAGTCGAAACCAGTTCATTGCTCTATGTCCGGTTCTAAATGTTGCTTCTTTACCTGTATACAGATTTCTCAGGAGGCAGGTCAGGTGGTCTGGTATTCCCATCTCTTTCAGAATTTTCCATAGTTTATTGTGATCCACACAGTCGAAGGCTTTGGCATAGTCAATAAAGCATAAATAGATGTTTTTCTGAAAATCTCTTGCTTTTTCGATGATCCAGCGAATGTTGGCAATTTGATCTCTGGTTCCTCTGCCTTTTCTAAAACCAGCTTGAACATCTGGAAGTTCACGGTTCACATATTGCTGAAGCCTGTCTTGGAGAATTTTGAGCATTACTTTACTAGTGTGTGAGATGAGTGCAATTGTGGGGTAGTTTGAGCATTCTTTGGCATTACCTGCCTTTGGGATTGGAATGAAAACTGACCTTTTCCAGTCCTGGGACCATTGCTGAGTTTTCCAAATTTGCTGGCATATTGAGTGCAGCACTTTCACAGCATCATCTTTCAGGATTTGAAATAGCTCAACTGGAATTCCCAAAACTCCACGAGCTTTGTTCATAGTGATGCTTCCTAAGGCCCACTTGACTTCACATTGCAGGATTTCTGGCTCTAGGTGAGTGATCACACCATCATGATTATCTAGGTCATGAAGATCTTTTTTGTACAGTTCTTCTGTGTATTCTTGCCACCTCTTCTTAATATCTTCTGCTTCTTTAGGTCCATACCATTTCTGTCCTTTATCGAACCCATCTTTGCATGAAATGTTCCCTTGGTATCTCTAATTTTCTTGAAGAGATCTCTAGTCTTTCCCCTTCTGTTGTTTTCCTCTATTTCTTTGCATTGATCATTGAGGAAGGCTTTCTTATCTCTCCTTGCTATTCTTTGGAACTCTGCATTCAAATGGGAATATCTTTCCTTTTCTCCTTTGCTCTTTGCTTCTTTTCACAGCTATTTGTAAGGCCTCCTCAGACAACCATTTTGCTTTTTTGCATTCCTTTTTTTGGAGATGGTCTTGCTCCCTGTCTCCTGTACAATGTCATGAACCTGAGTCCATAGTTCATCACGCTCTCTGTCTATCAGATCTAGTCCCTTAAATCTATTTCTCACTACCACTGTATAATCAAAAGGGATTTGATTTAGGCCATACCTGAATGGTCTAGTGGTTTTCCCTACTTTCTTCAATTTCAGTCTGAATTTGGCAATAAGGAGTTCATGATCTGAGCCACTGTCAGCTCCCGGTCTTGTTTTTGCTGACAAGAGCTTCTCCATCTTTGGCTGCAAAGAATATAATCAATCTGATTTCAGTGTTGACCATCTGGTGATGTCCATGTGTAGAGTCTTCTCTTGTGTTGTTGGAAGAGGGTGTTTGCTATGACCAGTGCGTTCTCTTTGCAAAACTCTATTAGTCTTTGCCCTGCTTCATTCTGTACTCCAAGGCCAAATTTGCCTGTTACAGATGGTAACTCTATTTCTAGAAGTGGAAGATGTCATTGGAACTTTCATAGTGGTCACGCTGAATCTATGGGTGGCTTTGGGAATGGGGGGTTGCTGTCAGCATCAGGGCGGCATGAGCTGTCCCTTTTTCTCTCCCCTTTTATTTGCAGCAGGTTGGTGATTAACAAGCAAACAAAAGTGCTTCTTCACATTACACCAGAAAACAGCGTTGGGCGGGGAGGGGAGATGAAACTGGTGAATGCAAAATAAGGCAGACAAGCAAAGGAAAACAGAGAAACCTGTGGAAGTCCAGAGAGACCGTCAGGAGAATCAGGCGTGCTACTGGCATGGGAGGGTCAAGTTTGGAAACAGAGGAGAATCTCAAACGTCAGCCCTCCTTCCCGGGGTAACACCGCCTGCTCCGGGCTTTCCCGGCATTGACAATGGTGATTGCCTTACAAGGGAGATGGAAAGCAAAAGGGTGAGTGGCTAACAGTGGGCTGCCCGGGTCACAGGAGGATGGACCTGTTTCTCTCCAGCAGCATGGATTTGAGGAAAAGTCTCTGTGACTGAGGGGGAAAGTGGGTGAGAGAGGAAAGGGAAAGCGGCAGACAAGTGTAAGGAATGGCCTTACAGGAACAAGTGCCCTGCTATCTGCTTCAAGATTTTAGCAGGAGGTCTAACCTGCAATCAAGGAACCCCCTACTGCGTAATGGGCAGCCACAAAGCCCCAGGTGCTAAGCCCACACTTCCCCATGGTGTCCTCTAGCTTTTTCTATGTCAGATTCTATTCTACCAGGAGCTCTGAAGTGCCGACCCTCGCTGGTTTAGGTAAGTGGAGCTGGTTTAGGTAAGTTTGATCTGTAGCGCCACCGTGTGGAAAACAAAAGTTTCTAACTGCCCATCTGCTAACCTGAACAAAGGAAACAAGAAAAGCGTGTGTGGTATTTCAAATGCAACAGGACAGGCACATTTCATCAAACACTATAAAAAAAATCATGGTAATATGGTATAACAAAAAGAAAACAATAATTCTGTAGCAACTGAACCCACAGGTACAGAGTATTGCAATCTGATAAAGAATTCAAAACAGTTGTTATGAAGAGATTCAATGAGCTTCAAGAAAACTCAGAACAGCAATTAAAAGAACTCAGGAGTAAAATTAATGAATAGAAAGAGTTATTTACCAAAGAGACTAAAAATTTTTTTAAAAAAAAGAAACAGACAAAAATTCTGGAGCTGAAAAAGTCAATGACTCTGATAAGGAATACATGAGAGAATTTAGGAAAAGAGGCAGAAAGATCAAAAAAGGAATTAGTGACCCAAAGGATAATAACGTGGAAATGACTCTGAAGAGTAAAGACAAACTGAGATGTTTAGAAAGTAAAGAAACCCTATGATAACTATGAGATATGATGAGAAAAACAAAAAAAAGAATAGTTGGTCTACCAGGAGGAAAAGAGTGAAAGAGGGAGCAGAGAGTGTATTGAGAGAAATAATAGCTGAGGATTTCCAAACCCTGGGGAAGGAACTGGACAAACAAGTCCAAGAAACTAATAGAACATCCTGTTATCTCCACGAAAAAAAGAACTTCCTGAGACACATTATAATGGAATTGTTAAGAATTAGTAATACAGAAAGAATCTTAAAGGCAGCCAGGGGAAAAAAGAAAGTAACCTACAAAGGAAAGGAACTCCATTAGGCTATCAGCAGATTTCTCATCAGGAATGCTACGGGACAGGAGAAAGTGAAACACATATTCAGAGTGCTGAAAGATAAAATCTGCCAGCCAAGAACACTTTATCCAGCAGTTATCCTGCACATATGAAGAGTAAAGGCATTCTCAGACAAACAAAAACTGAGGGAGTTCATCACCACGAGAGACCTGCCTGGCCAGAGAGGCTGAAAGCGGTTCTCCAAGTTGAAATGAAAAGATGCTAACTAGTGACATAAAAGTAAATCAAAGTGTGCTATACTCTAGCAATGGTGAAAAATAAACGGAATATAGATGACATTTTTAAGTTTTAATTCTTTAATTAAAATTTAATAATTTATTAAAGAATTAAATAATTATTTAAATTAATTAAAGATTAATTTTTAAATTTAATTTTAAAAATAATCCTTTAAGTTAATTAATTAAATTCTTTAATTCCAATCCACAAATTTCCATTTGTCTGTGCCTTATTCAGTTTCTTTCAACGGTCTTGTAGTTTTCATTCTAGAGATCTTTCACTTCTTTGATTAAATTTATTTCTAGGTATTTTTCTGTTTTTGGCGCTATTGTGAAAGGGACAGTTTTCTTTTTCAGATTTTTTGATTGTTAGTGTATAAAAATGCACCTGACTTCTGTATGTTAATCTTATGTCCTGCAACTTAACTGAATTTGTTGATTATTTCAAACAGTTTTTTAATTCTCTAGGATTTTCTATATTTAAAATCATAGCATATCATCTGCAAATAATGCCAATTTTATTTCTTCCTCTCGAATTTGGATGATTTTATGTCTTTATCTTGCTTAACTGCTCCAGCTAGGACTTCCAGTACCACACTGAACAAGAGAGGTGCGAGTGAACTTACGTGTCTTGCTCCTGATCTTAGAAAAAAAGCTTTCAATGTTAGCTGTGCATTTCTCACTTTGATTTTGCTGAAGTGTGTCCCTTCTATACCAATCTATTGAAGGTTTTTATCATGAAAAGATGTTATATTTTGTCAAGTGCTTTCTCTGAATTTATTGGTTACTCTTCAGTTTTCTCTCTCTCATATATATACATATATATCTATATCTGGTTTTGGAGTCACACTGAATGAGCTGTGTTCAGTCAGCAACTGCAATGCTAGCAACAGAGTCCTAATGAAACCTGTCCTCAAAATAGCTGTGATTTTGAATCACTAGACAAAACATGATTGCTATTATTTTTGGTGCCCTGAAATACGCTATTTTTGGGTCAGACTTCAATGAGCTGAGGAGAAATGGAGGATGGGGACTCTTTACTTTGCCAACAAGATGTTTTGATATGAGGATCCTGAAATGAAAGGACAGCTGCTGTAGATGAAAGAGGAATACAACCCTTGTTGCACCCCTAGAGGAAGCATTTCTGGGATCCAAGACCTCTAGACCATAATAAACCCTAGAGTTGTGACGACAGGAAGCACAAATTCCCCTGGCAGGTCACTGGGAGTGGTGTAAGTTTGGCCACGTCTGCCCCGTGGTTCACCTGTTGGGAGCAGAGCATCATGTAATGATTGTCGACGGAGGCACCCAGTACCTCAGCTGTGCTTTAAAAAAGGCCATGACATGGCCCTAGCAGTCCAGCAGCTTGAGCTGGGCAGCATGTAACGAAATCAGTCGATCCACTGTTCTGCATTCATCGCAGCCTCTCCTTTGCTGTAAGGTCCTTGGTGATGCTATGTGGGCCCTCCCGTGTGAGCTGATCAAACTCTTTGTAAGTCCTTCAATAGTGACGCTGGTTGAGGACACGCAGCCTGAAAACACAAGCTCGTATCCAGAATACGTGTCCACTCTATCAGGCTTAACTCACTCTGCTTTCTAAAATGGAAGAGGCAAAAATTACTTGCCACAAGTGGCTGCTGGGTTTCCTCAAGGGGCTCAGCATTGGTCTCTGTTACCGGTAGAAGGCCATCTGACACAATCAGTGGCTAAGTTAGCCTTGATGTGGAGGAGTTCACGCTGCTGGGCCCACGTGTGGCCTCAATGCCTGGATACCCTTTTCAAGCTCCACTGGACCAACCCTGAGGCCAAAGGCAGAAGCAGAGGAACACTTCGCTGAGTCGTTCTGTCCATATTTGGCAGTACAGCATCTCTTCAGATGATTTCTATGGGTAACATATGATTCAAAAATCTTCACATTTTCATGCTCATTCCGATATAAGTCTATCCACACGCCTCCTCCCCAAGCTTCCTTACCCTGATCTTCCAATCTTTGTCCTTCTGGGACTTGGGCTAGCCCCTGTTTGCTCCCACCGTAACAGGGACAGAGGCACATGGTGAGGTTAGATTGCTAGTTGTCAGTGTCAACTTGGGAACTGTGCCCAATACTCCTCAAAAGGTTGGGCATCTCCCATTTGCCAGTGTCTGGTTAGTCAAGTAAGTGGGAAAATAATTCATCTATGCCCTTGCCGTGGTGTGCTGGGTTGTCCTCCTGGAGACTCGATCTTTCTGTGAATCAGTGAGTTCTGGGTCTGAGAACCAGCTCAGGATCAGAGACTGGACCAAGAGTCATGCCTTTTTATCGTGGTGACTACTCTCAACCCGATCATCCATGTTTTCTTTTCATTATGCAGATTGGGCAATGCCCTCACTGGCTGACCATCTGTCTTATATCTGCTGAAGCCCTGTTCCATTAACCATCTCTATAGCCCTCTGCGAATCTAGACCTTTGGCTGCCATTTCATTAAGATGATTAATCCAGGCCTATCCCAGTGGCTCACTGGTAAAGAATCCCGCCTGCCAATGCAAGAGACATGGGTTTGACTCCTGATCCAGGAAGATCCCACATACCATGGAGTAATTAAGCCCATGGGTCACAACTACTGAGCCTGTGCTCTAGAGCGCCAGAGCTGCAACTACTGAGCCACGCGCTGCAACTACTGAAGCCCTCGCCGCCCAGAGCCGGTGCTCCACACCAAGAGACAGCACTGCAGAGCCCAGGCCCTGTGACCGCAGCAGCCCCCACTCACCCCAGCTACAGAAAAGCCCGCACAGCAACAGAGACCCAGCACAGCCAAAAAAATTAATCCAATCGCCACAATCTGGAATCTCTTATTTCAGGATCTCAACATCCCTGTTGTTTTCAGGGTACCCAGCTCTTTAACAGCATTTCCGACCATCAGCCCTGGCCTTCAGAAGACAGCCACTAGGGAGCTCCTAAATGATGCCAGTGTCCCTATAGACGGCATGTTACTTATTGCTTTAATAAATGGAGGAACTTCCGGGCTGTCTTGCTTTACACTGTATATTATTCACTTTAGCTCACATGCTTCTCTAAGGTTTTTAATGTCTTCTTGCTCCTCCTGTCAAAGAAAAGCTATGACCAACCTAGATAGCATATTTAGAAGCAGAGACATTACTTTGTCAACAAAGGTTCATCTAGTCAAAGCTATGGTTTTTCCAGTAGTCATGTATGGATGTGAGAGTTGGGACTATAAAGGAAGCTAAGCACCAAAGAATTGATGCTTTTGACCTGTGGTGTTGGAGAAGACTCTTGAGAGTCCCTTGGACTGCAAGGAGATCCAGCCAGTCCATCTGAAGGAGATCAGTCCTGAATATTCATTGGAAGGACTGATGCTGAAGCTGAAATTTCAATACTTTGGACACCTGATGCGAAGAACCGACTCATTGGAAAAGACCCTGATGCTGGGAAAGATTGAAGGTGGGAGGAGAAGGGGAAAACAGAGGATGAGATGGTTGGATGGCATCACCGACTCAGTAGACATGAGTTTGAGCAAGCTCTGGGAGTTGGTGATGGACAGGGAGGCCTGGCGTGCTGCAGTCCTTGGAGTGGCAAAGAGTTGGACACGCCTGAGCGACTGAACTGAACTCTACCTGTCTGCTTGCACATTGTTATACTTCACTTAGCTGGGCCAAACCAAGTGGCTCAGCCTTTCTCCAAGCTTTCAAGAAATACCCTAGCAGTGTAACAGCTCTGTCTCCCAAGGTCCTGACCAAACAGTTAAATCTTCTGTCACTGGAGAGCTCACATATAAAACTCTCTCCCTCGTCCAACTTTATGCTCCTTCCACCTTAAGCCAGAAGCCTTGTGACCCATGTCCATATGTTAATAGACTCTCTTGGCTCTTCCAGGCTTACTTTGGCAAGGTTCTGCAACAACTTTGGCAGACCTAGCACTTCCCTGGCCTGACTATGCTGTGTCTTGACCCTAGTTATTGGCTTGGTGATCAGAGCAAGGAAGGCAAATCCTAAGGAGGTTTCATCTTACCCTGCGAGGTAGATGCTTCTGCATCTTCTTCAACAAGGACACGAGTGAGTGGCAGCTTAATGGGAAGAAGTGGGCTACTTCTATAGGTCTGTATCTAAGATTTTTGTCCCTGACCTTGGCTTAGCAGACATGATGAGCCTGGAATCCAGTCTTCCCTTGAACTTTGCCTATCTTACAGCTAAGTCTGGGCCTGATGCTTAGCTTTTTCTGTCATCCAGCTGAACAGAGATGAAAGTACTTTTATAGGCTGTTAAGAAGGCCTTCTGCTTTTCACTGTTGTTGTTCAGTCACTCAGCCCCCCTTCTCCTCCTGCCCTCAATCTTTCCCAGCATCAGGGTCTTTTCTAATGAGTGAGCTCTTCGCATCGCGTAGCCAAGTACTGGAGCTCCAGCTTCAAAATTAGTCCTTCCAATGAATATTCAGGACCCATTTTCTTTAGGATGGACTGGTTGGATCTCCTTGCAGTCCAACGGACTCTCAAGAGTCTTCTCAAACACCACAGTTCAAAAGCATCAGTTTTTCCGTGCTCAGCCTTTTTTATTGTCCAGCTCTCACATCCATACATGACTACTGGAAAAACCATAGCTTTATCTATATAGATCTTTGTCAGCAAAGTAACGTCTCTGCTTTTTAATACACTGTCTAGGTTTGTCATTGCTTCTCTTCCAAGGAGTAAGCATCTTTTAATTTCATGGCTGCAGTCACCATCTGCAGTGATTTTGGAGCCCCCAAATATAAAGTCTATCACTTTCCATTGTTTCCCATTTGCCATGAAGTGCTGGGACTGGATGCCATGATCTTCGTTTTTCTGAACATTGAGTTTTAAGCCAGTTTTGTCACTCTCGTCTTTCACCTTCATCAAGAGGCTCTTTACTTCCTCTTTGTTGAAGGGTGGTGTCATCTGAGGTTATTGATATTTCTCCCTGCAATTTTGATTCCAGCTTGTGCTTCTTCCAGCCCAGCATTTCACATGATGCACTCTGCATGTAAGTTAAATAAGTGGGGTGACAATATATGGCCTTGACATACTTCTTTCCCAATTTTGAACCTGCTCTTAACACATAGCCTTTAATTAGTAATTAATCACACTCAGCATTTCTCTAATGGATTGACGGCCTGGAATAACAGTCATCCACTTGCATACTCTTCACAGTTACTAGTTCTCATGCATTTCTCAAAGGCCTGAGACACTGCCCCCACCAGGGCACACCCAGCTCACCACCCGTGAGTGTCAACACTTACACTGCTGCCGCACACCACTGGTGAGCCTCGCTCCACTTGCTGTCAGTAATAGGTCTTCCAACGCCGGCCTGCCAGGAGGCAGTCACGTTTCAAAACCTCGTTTCAGAATGTGCCTCCTCAGATCATTCTAGGCTATAATTTGCTGAAAGCCAGACTGAAATAGAGATGTGCATGCCAGCCAATCACTGGGATCAAAGCCTGAAGTCTCAAGGAAGTAGGATGAGCCAGAGGGAAGAGTTAAGTGGCAGTGCAGTCCCGACAAAGGCTGGAGCTGATCCCATGGGCCGCGCTGGAGCTGGGGCTGTCCTGCCTTAGCCAAGTGGACTGCGCTTTTATAACTTGGCTGGAGGATGTCTCTGGAGAGGAGTCACGACTTGAGGTGAGGTAGCTCCCTTCAGCTGGCGGCAATCCTCAGCAACCAGCAGAGTGCCCTCCGCCACCCACGTGGCTGGCAGCTGAAGAGGTGCGTGCTCCAGTCCTGCAGAAGGCACGCCAAGGCGCCGCTTCTGGCACTGAGGCACTTTCTCCCCTGTTCTACCGCACCGTCCCCCTGCACAGCCCCCTTGGAATTCTAAAATATCACAGATACCAGGGTTAAAGAAAACAAGTTAATTTCGGAGGCAGGCAGGGCAGGTCTTTTTGTCTTTCGTGGTATTAAGAGTTTTAAAGTTGCCCTTTGGGGTCAGGCTTCCCAGGTGGTTTAGTGGTGAAGAATCCTTCTGCCAAAGTAGGAGACACAGGAGATGCAGGAGATGGTGTCTTTGACCTCTGGGTTAGGAAGATCCCCTGGAGATACAGTTTGACCTCTGGCTTAGGAAGATCCCCCGAAGGAGGAAATGGCAACTCACTCTGGTACTCTTGCCTGGGAAATTCCATGGACAGAGGAGCCTGATGGGCTACGGTCCGTGGGGTCGCAGAGTTGCACACGACTTAGCGATGCACGCATGCCACCAACTCATCACATAGTTCAATTTATTTGCTTTGCTTTTAATTTTGGAGGGTTTAAAAATTTAAGTTTGATTACTAACTATGTAAAACATTTACATGGTTTCAAAACAAGATACACTTCAAGAAGTCCACGCCTCTGCCCTTTTTCCTTCTCACTGTGTATGTGTGTATGTGTGTATCCCACACACACCACTCATTCTCCCTTTTTCTTGGGTAACTGATAGCATACCGTGACGGATAATTTTATGTCAGCTTAATTGGGTCTTGGGGTTTCCCAGACACTTGGTCAAACATTCTGGGTATTTCTGTGAGGGTGTTTTTGGTTGAGATTAACATTTAAATCAGTAAACTGAGTAAAGTGTATTGCCCTCCCTTGTGAACGGGCCTCACCCAAACAGCTGAAAGCATGAATAGACTGATCTTCTTCATTGCTCCTGGCAGACTGCCTTCAAGCCAGGACATCAGCCTTCTTCTTTTCTTGCCTTCTCATTTAAAAATGATCAGCAACATGATGATTTTATTTAAAGATCTTTATCATAAGGAAACGGCCCACATGAGTCCCGTTCCTTATAAGTCCCACGATCTACAGGGTGAGTTGATAAGTTGGAGACCCAGAGAGCCTAAGGTGGAGCTCCAGTTTGAAAGCTGGGAAGATTGACACCCAGGATGAATCCCTGTTTTATTTCAACTCCGAAGGCAGAAAAAAGCCAATGTCCCAGTCTGAAGGCAATAAGCAGGAGGAATGAAAAGAGGCAGCTTTTTCATTCTATTCATGCTTTCAACTCATTGGGTAAGGCCTGTTCACATCAGGGAGTGCAATATGCTTTACTCAGTCTGCTGATAAAATGTCAACCTATTACACACACATATACACACACTCACATCCTACTGGTTTCAGAGAACCCTAACTAATACACATACCACAGATATAGACACTCTTCTTTTTATCTTGATTTTTCTCACTTAACATTATATTTTCTAGGAATCAATTTTATCAGTGTTTAGCACTATAGAGGGATATCTCATTTTGATAACTCCTAAGACACCATAATGTGGATGCAATCCAACTTCTCAATCAGTCTCATTATAAAGGACATTTGGGTCTCTCCAGGCTTTTGCTATTATAACTAGTGTGACAGTTACCATTATTTATTCAACCATTTCCTTACTGGTGGGCACTGATGATATTTCCAGTTTATTATTATAATTATTTTGCTTTAAAAAGGTGATGAAATAATTACCTTTGTACATAAAGATATCCAGGAATGCTAAGAGAACAGAGAGTCTCCAAAGTGAGTCACAGGGTATGTATGATATGTGTGTTTTTAATTTTTAAAAATTTTCACAGAACTTAGCATATTATTTTTTTTTTAAGTTACCGTAAATTACATTCCCACCAGCAATATCTGACAGTTCTCATTCCTCACATCCTCTCCAGCACTGGATATTGTCACCCCTCCTAATTTTTGCTAGTATGACAGAAGTGAAAGTGAAGTCGCTCCGTCGTGTCCGACTCTTTGCGACCCCATGGACTGTAGCCACCAGGCTCCTCTGTCCACGGGATTCTCCAGGCAAGAGTACTGGAGTGGGCTGCCATTCCCTTCACCAGGCTCCTCTGTCCACGGGATTCTCCAGGCAAGAGTACTGGAGTGGGCTGCCATTCCCTTCTCCAGGGGGTCTTCCCGGCCCAGGGATGGAACTCATGCCTCCTAGATCACAGGCAGATTCTTCACTGCCTGAGCCACCACGGAAACCCACAACAAGTGAAAGTAATTGTTCTTTAAACCTGCATTCCCTCGGTTACTAGTGAGATTAAGCATCTTTACATATTAAGTGATTGCTGAGATTTAGTTTTCTATGACTTGCTTATTTTTGTCATTTGCACATGACTGGGTTTCTTTCTCATACTAGAATATAGTGAGAGATAAAACCCTTTCCACTATTTAGGTTAAAGCATAATCTGGCCCAGAAGTTTCCCTAATTTTGGTACATTGTAACCAAACAAAAACTTAAATTTTTCCATAATTCACACCTCTCACCCAGAAAAACGAAAAAGAGAAAAAATACATATTGCCAAGCACTCTTGTGTGGTACTGTATATAGCTCCATTAGGACAGGGACTTGTTAACCTGGCACATTTGTCAAATGACTAAAACATCTGTCAAATGACTGAAGAGCAGGGACTTCCCTGCATGTTCTGCTTTGCACAACCTTCTTCTAGAACTTTGATCCACCTCTGAACTGATGGAAATCCCAATAATCACAGACTGAATTTCCTGGATGGGGCTTAGAGTCAGATTAATTTTATTTAAAAAGAAACAGTGACTTTTCTTATACCCCAGACCTTGGAGTAAAATTCAGACATGCCACAGATCTAAGGAAATGTTTCAAAAAAGAACATTTAGGGAGATAGGACTAGAACTATAGAGAAAACCTTAGTCTAACTGGAAGAGGAACTCCACTCACGGATCACAAGATAAGACTAAATATGAAAATGTGGGCAAATTATGTGATACACTGCTCTTGACTTGTGAAATAATTTAATTTTATAATAATGAGCTTCTAAATGTTAAAAATATAAATTAAATAAATCAACATTAACAGCTGCTTAACAGTGATAAAATATACTTTTATTTACTTTGTTGAGTCAGAGGGTCGTAAAAAAAAATTATTGCTAAAGTAGATATCAGGCAAACAGAACGGTTCTTTATGAGTCCGGTTACCTTGGAGTTTATTTAAACTAAGAGAAATAGGTCATAAGGTTTTCATGCAATACATACTTCGTTCTTTAAATAACAATTGTGACAAATAACAGAAATTATTAAGGAATGCTGCACTTGTGATCCACACAAAACACCAACATTTTGGGTTGTACACAATTTAAAGAAATGTCCTGAACACTTTTCGAAATACTGTAATAGCCAATACATACAGGCATGCCTTAGGTGGCCACAGGAATGCAGTTTAGAAAATAAAGAAAAAAATCACACTGGAACTACTTAATTTCTTCAAAACCACTGAGCAAGAAAAGCAACATTGAACTTCCATACTGATTTTATATAATGTCTATACAGTACCTTGACTTAAATCCAAGAGTAAAAGTTAAGACTCTCCTCCTTTATTTTTGGTAAACAACTGCATGGTAAACTTAGATGACTTTTTCCCCTGGATTTTACCTGGGAGTGGCCTTTTAAATTTTTTATTTAAAAGAGGGCAGGTTTGGCACTTTTATACTGATGTCACCAATGTTAATATTTCTTGGGATCTCAGGAAGATTCATATTCTTTACAGCTGATACAGCACGGGCTGGAGCTCCTGCTAAGCCAGCCTGTATACAGAAGCAAATAAAAGAAAAAGAAAATGAACAACTCAGGTGTAGCTCATCAAAAAACACTAAAACTGGAGGACAATGGTAAAAGATTTTCATATAACAAGCTTAGAGACCAGATGGTAGTTGGAATTGGTATGGAATGGTTACTTTGAAATACTACTCTATAAGGAGAAAACAGTTGACACATTAAAAAATACAGTGAATACATGCAATGATAACAATGTAAAGATTTAAATACAAATTAACTTGTACTATGGAAACATCACACAAAATATTTAAACTGCATAGCTAGATCTTCACCTTTATCTTGATTTAACTGACTTATGATATAAACATGAAGCATATTTTACATTACTTTCCTTACTAGACACCTCTTGCAACAACTGTGATAGATTTTGGGTTTTTGCTTTTAAACTGTCATTTACTATTAATATATGCTGTGAAATAAAAATTGAAAGTAATAAATCATGCTTGTTTAGTTTCTGAGGGCTAAACCCTTAAAACATTTTAATACAATACAGCTTTTTAAAATTATTTTTTACAACTGTAGAGGTTCTTCTAAACTTTTCTAGGAAAGTTCTAGAACATTAAAAAACAAAATCAGGCTTTTAAAGTGAAGCCTCAATCCAAAGAGAGTGGTCTGTCAAAAAATGAAACTGTAAGAAGAGGATCAATCCAACCCTTCAATACATTAGTAAAAATATAATGATTAAAAATATTTTGTCATATAAAGTAGATTCAACATATGTTCAGTTTATAATATACAAATTTAGAGAAAGAAATAACATAAATGTAAAAGGTAGGATATATATGAATACATGAATTTAACAATTTCCTATGCCATTAGTATACAGTATCTGGCTTTCATCTTAGAAGGACAATTTATATTGTGAAAAATTTTGAGAGAAAACATGCTTAAAATTATAAGAAAAATGCATATACATCACTTTTCTTAAAAAGCTACAATCATCATTATGTTTTTAAGGTTTAATTTATATATTAATTAGATTTCATCAATTTTTATTCAGGTTATATAAAAAAGCCAACAAACATATGGGAATTCAGTACCATACATTATCTTGCACAAAAGCAATTAAGTAACAAAAACAAATCTTCCACTTTGCTTAGATTTCATATATGAGACAGTGTCCATGTTATAAGAAATATGAGTTTTAATGTCCCTTTTTGTAATTTAGTTTTTTCTCTAATGTAATCCTACCTCTTTTGTTAATTAAAAAATAATAATAATAAAGCTGTTACCTGAGAAAAATCTTGACTGATACAAAATAGGCCAGTGTAAACTATTAGCTGAATAAAGGATACAAACATTGTTAAGCAATGAAATAAAAGCCATGGATTATCAAGTCAGAATTGGAAATAATAGAAAAATCAGCAAAACAGTATTAATAATATATATGGTCCACACAGGCAATGATAAGGGTGATATGGATGAAAAACTCCATACCCAATTAAAGACTAATAGGGCCGGAGAATTCAACTTTTATAATTTAATGGAGGTTAGTTGTTTTTGATGTATAACTAAAATTTGAGTGACCTCTACATTTATACCTACCTGAAACAATGCAGTTTTTGTTATACCCCACTCCTCTCCAACTGCCCCCCAAAAGACGTTGGAGATACAGATGAATATTATTTGGGCTTCCCAGGTGGCGTTAGTGGTAAAGAACCCGTCTGCCAATGCAAGAGACATGGGTTTGATCCCTGGGTCGGGAAGATCCCCTGGAGGAGGGCATGGCAGCCCACTCCGGTATTCTTGCCTGGAGAGTCCCGTGGACACAGGAGCCTGGCAGGCTACAGTCCACAGAGTCACAAAGAGTCAGACATGACTGAGCAACTTAGCACACATGCCAACTTGCTATTTTCAAGCTCAGTGTTTAGCTACCAAAGTTTAGGATGGTTTAGAATCAGAGAAGACTCTAATCCAAACAGCTTTGCCATGTTGTAGGCTTTCTTCCTTTTACTAGAAAGTATATTGTTTTCCGAGGGATCAAAAACTAGTTAACAAAATAACAGACAACCTGGAAATAGTTATCATCTTTCCAGGTAAAAAGGTTTTATAATTTTTCTAATTAAATAAGCAACTTGCTCCTATTTCTACTCTGGAATTTATATACCAGGTGCTAGTTATGAGTAGGCTATAGTAAAGCACTGACAAAGTATTTAACTATAAATATTTTAAAAGGCATGGATTATTAGAGGATTTTTATTATTGAGAACAAGAGAAAAGGTAGGGGTGCATGTGTGTGTATGTGTCCATCTGTTTTACTGGATGCTATGCTTAACATTTATAAGTAGTAAAAATACATTTTTGTAGTATTAAAAGTCATTGTCAAGAAGGTTTCTTCCCCCATAATACCCTGTACCATAAGCAGCTAAACTAGAGAATAAAATTGCATCCTGTTAAATTTCATTAGATTAAGTTGTTTCTTTGTGACCACAGACGGTGTTGACTGTTGGCTGCTAATAAGAATACATAAAGTCAATATAGCAATTGATTTAAATAGCATATATGTGCCAAATTCATATTATGTAAAACCAAAAAGTTTCTAAGTCAACAAACTACAATTCCTCTAAACATAAGCAGCAAGCCATAGACATGCAAAGGGTGGTAACTACTCAGAACACGCAAATGAATTAAGAGAATCAAATTATTTCTCAAGCATGTTCAATACTTCTGTGTAGTATGTCACAAATTTAAATGATAGAAAACTTAAAAATTGTAATGTATACTTCAATTAAGTTTTAATTAAACTAACATTTTAAGAAATCAGATTCTGTAGAATATAAAATGGAAAGAAAAACATGAGAAGGACTGTTGTTCAGTAAGTAGACGCTTAAATGAGCTGTTAATGCACAAAAATTCAGACTTTAAAAAATAATAGACTTCATGTCACTCAGATAGTTAACACCAGAACTGCTAAAAACACATTTCAGTTTCAGACTTCCATGAACGTGAAGTCTGAAACATTTTTATTAAAGAATAAAATGTAAAAGAGGTCATTTGCCATTAGAAAATCAGTTTGCCAGCAAAAAGGTATAAAGGAATTTTCATCTGAGTTGAGCTTTTTTAGATATACTCAAAACAAGATAACATTTACTAACACAATTTTTTTAACACTGAAACTTACAGAAATTAAGTTTACCTGTCTTCTTAGTAGTAAGTACAGTTTAAAATGTAAAAATAAGATCCTTTTGACAGTACAGCATAGTTCTTATAGATTTAAGATTACACAGTTGACATAAAGCAGAAATAAAAAGAATGAAACCCTACTGGAGAAATAACTTGTTTCCATCTAAGCTGTTATACTCGAGCACCACCATGGCAGGTAAACTGCAGCAACTTCACTAACAAAAACAAATACATGAATCCAAAGCAGTTAAGAGTATGAATCGGATGGAAGAATGAAGTACAGTATATAAAAGAATGATCATGTTTTCTCTCCCATGAGATTAAATAAATTAACAGAATTAAGAGAAAGAAAACAAAATGAAGTCTGCAAGTATACCAAAATGAGGCCAAACAGATAGAAGACTTATACAGACATACTCTCAGAAATTTCAAGCACTTAATCACAAAGATAGTAATGGATGGATATGATTCGTTTTTGATTTTTTTTTAATTGCCAGACCCAAAAATAAACAAAATGTGTGCAAGCAAAACTGAAAAAGCAGCATTATAAAATACATTTCATTCAAAGGATCTGAAGGCTCCCTTTTCCTCATGCAATAAGCGATTAGCTTTCTCCAAGGGAAAAGGAAAGAACCTAGGTATTTACTTCATCTAACACATAAAATATTCTACCATCTTAAGATATTTTTTCAAGCTTGAAATAGACCATAATAAGATGGTAGTTGGAATAATCTTTACATACTAAAACCTTTACCCACCCATCCTGCTGGAAGTTGCTATATGCACAATTCATAATTTTGACCTAACAGCAAAGTGAAAGAACATCAACATTAATAAACACAGTATTAAATGGTTTCAGACTCAAAATCATTAACAAAATAATGGCAGGTTTTGAAAGTATGTTTTGAGCAGAATGGAAAATGTCAATATTTCAATTTTTGAATTTAAGGCAGAATAACTTTTAAACTGGGGACAGGCCTGCTCTTTGCTTTAAAGGCAGTGTTTTAAAACTGCAATTATAAACAGACTAGAAATGCTGCTGACAGTCCTCTAGTGAGCAAGAATGATGGCACTTTGTGAAAATTTTTATCAAAATGAGAATATTTAAAAATTGTAAACCTTTCACGTCTAGCAATTTTATGTAATCTTAAATTATAGTTTTAATTTCTAGCATAGGATTTACCTGTGTGAAATAAATATAGCAGACTGATGTCATTTATGGATTTAAGATAAATAGTTTTGACCATTACATGTGACCTCCTGGGTCTTCACCATAATTCTGAAGGGGAGAGTAACTGGGCACGTCAAGGTAGAGGGGCAGAACCAACTCACAAGCTGACTTTCCAACATCTATATCTGAGGGCCACTTTTCTTGTTCTCTATTCTTTGAAAATAGATACTTGATTTAAAAAAAAAAAGCAAATCAGTAGTTTTAGTGAAAGACATTATAAGACCCAAGTTACTGATGGTTCTATGCTAGAAAAAACAATTTAACATAAATTAAAGACTGGAATGTAGAAACTGGCAGTGATTTGAGATTAATGCAATAAATGAGACCCATTATGCATTTTCTGTTCCTGGGATACAGTAATACAGATCTGGGCTTCAAAAGTGGTGTCCCCAGCATCATGACACAAGGCCCACCAACTCAGGATAAGAAATGATAAAACCACCTGTATGATGCTGCTTTCTAAACACATCCAGAAAGCAGTAATTTAGTGTCTAAAAATGGTGCCGAATTATCAGCGGCATTTTTCTAATTACTAAAGTGGCTAACCTAAGTTTATACGTTTTTTCCCTGCATGAGACTCAATAAAGTATTTTCATTTGAAAATTTAAATGGAGGTATATAAACATCTTCATTTTTCCTGAAATGGTTCTGTACAAAAAGTTGTTCATTATCATCTCTACATGGAAATGATTGACAGTAATTCACACAGGTAACTTGTGGTGTGAAAAATTCACAGGAAACAGCAGAGAAAATTTAGTTTTGTAGGGCCAGGAGTCTATTTAAAACATTTCCAATTTTCTCCAACGTGATTTGCAAGAATTTTCAAGGTTTACAATATCTTATTGAGTCATATTATGATATATTTAGATATCAGAAGTTTGCTACAGTAGAAATCCATTTTAGTTTGGTCAATATATTTAATTCCATGTTTTAGAGCATTGAGTTCAATTTTAGAAAATTTCTGATCTTATTTTGCTGGCCACTTTCAATATTCACCTGTCAGTCAAAACTGTAAAAGCAATTCTGTTAAGACTTTGGAACTGAAAACCATTAAGTAGGGGGAAAGGGACTATTTAACAGTCACTGTTGTAAGCCTTTGTGGTTCCCACTTTGTATCCAAATCTCTAAAGGTTCAGCTTTTGGTTTTTAAATTCAGAGCTTCCAAAACCCAGCAGGAAATTTTATGTTATTAATAGAATCCTAATTCAGAAAGATGAGGGAAAAGTATCTGTGAGAGTTAAATTAAGATTGGTTCTGCCATATGGTGCTCAAAATAAACTCTAATTTATATATACAAAGTAAATTGTCATTTCTACAAATGTGATTTGTCAGTTAAATGACAATGTTTTTAAAAAAAGAACAAAAAATTTAAACTTTCCTTCACAATGCAGGCAGACAAAACAGAACAAACATGACATTAATGATATACTAATAAAATACACTAAGTCCAATAAAAGATGAATAACTACAAGGAGAAACTAGAATGGAAAAGAGCTACAGGGACTATATGGGTTCATTAACACAAAGAATTTTTGAGTCTGGCCTAAATAATTAATTGCCTTTGACATCATTTTGCTTTCCCTTTGTTAAAGTACATTTTTCTCAAAGTCAGCAATACCTTGTCTACCTGTCCTGTCTGGGAGATTGAAAGATAAAGGTCTGTAAGAGAGAAGAATGGAAAGAGCTAGAAAGATCAGGATGTTCGGAAAAAAAGAGGACTGACTTTTAAAAAGTAGTGACTAAATCCAGACCCATTTATTCATCTTGAAAATCACATGAAACACACACCTCCCCAGCCCCACCCCTCGACCTCCACCCCCAGGGAGTCTTTTCACACCTAGGCAGATCCTGAGTGCCTCTTCCAGCCCCCAAGTCCCAACAACCTCCCAGCGTAAACCCTCCTTTCCCAGGATCCCAATGTTATAGTAAACCGTTCATCTATTAAAGCGGGATAGAGGAAAATCTGTTCAGAGCGTTATCTTTGTTTCTCCTCTTTTCAAAGATCTGAGTGATCTTTGCTTCTACTTGTCTAGGTAATGGGAATTAAACTGGCTCACTTTTGACTGTTACTAGAAATACACTATTTTAAAAATAATAAAATCTTTTTATTTCTGACAAAGTTAAAGGGACCTTGAAACATCCATGTTATATTTTAAAAGCTGTAAAGTAATTACATCCAAGCTTTTTAAACGACACATGATATTCTAAACAATACTTAATTTTTATAATATGATAAATAAGTCTCTTCACCAATCATGGTTTTCTGAACTTTAAGATTTTCTTTGGAAATTTTTGCTTACGTAATACATTTTAACTAAAATTTTGTAAGAGTAAGATTAATAAAAGCTTACAGTTTGCTCACAAATAATTTTGGATTATTCTGCAGTCATATATTTGGTAGATATAACCAACTTAAATAATATTGAAATGAAACACATATGAAAATCTTTAACATTTCCCTGTGTCTGGAATAAAGCTGGCAGCCTTCCAAACATATTTAACATATATGAAAATTACTGGAAAATTACACAAAGTCAATGTTGCTTCAACACAATTTCTTAAAATGTGATCAGAACTAAATTATGGCTTCACTATGACTCAAAATTCTATCTTGTGAGTAAAATATTAGCAGACATCACATATAGGGAAATGCTTGATAAACATATAATGTTAGTTTATCCCATCAGATTTAAAACATACTTCTCTGTAAAGAAGAAAAAGAAAAACTAATTCGGCAATAGACAACAATTGATTATACATGTTAAAAAATGATCAGTGGATGAAAAACAGAAGTATTCATTCTCTAGGATTCAAGACCAGTTTTAATAGCACTGTTTCGGTGAAAGGACATTTTTAAAGTTGTAATATTCTTATAACTATTTCCACTGAAAACATCAATTCTTTATTTTACTGCTCTTTACAGATAAGAAAAATTGGCTTATTAACAAAGTTTTACTGGACAATCAAAAAGCAAATATCCATCATGGAATAATTATAGGTCTCTCATGACTTCTATCAATATTACAGATAGGAAACTAAGGAGGAAAAGGGGTGAAGGGCACCACCAATGGAAAGGAATTAAATACCTGGAAAGGCGAAAATTCCAGACAAGAGGTTGATATGTTTTTACAGATGATTACACAGAATTTATAAATTACCACATATCCACTCATTTTGGACTAAATATTAAGGGACTGTATCATTGTCTGTCTCTTAGCATTTAAAATCTATATCCATACAATTTTGCAAAGCAAGATTTAACAGATTACATAAATTATCATTTTAAGACCTTAAAAACTATAGCTTAGAGCTTATAGTAAATCTTTTGCCATATTGATAAATCCATTGCAAGCCAACTCTACTAAACAGTCTGAGCCCTTTTCCCTGTCCTAAATGAAATTTTCTTTATTAATCTAGTTTGTTTTCCCTTTTCAAAAACCAGTATTTTAAAAACTGGTTGTAGAATATATAAAATATATACAATTACTTATAAGAGTCATAATTTTAAGTTCTTCCCCATTTCAAGCCCCTTCTTTGGGAAACCAAGAAGGATGATAAACTGAGATAAGGAGGAATGTAGGACTTATTTTAATTTAAAGTAGACATTGGAAAAGACTTTTATACAAAACTTCAACTGTTTCTAACTCTCAGATTTCAGATTTATCCACCATCCTATATTTCATTTAATTACAATGAGCACAGCATTTTGTTAAGCTGATCCTTTAAAGAGCCAACAAGATAAAAATTCTTCACAACTCACCTGTTGTAAATCAATGCTAGCATATTTTTAATATCTCTCTGCTTTTATAGTAATATTTACATTAGATCATCCAAACACCTGTACTAATAATTATAAATAAAATTAGTTTTCTACTCTGAGTTATGACTATAAATATCAAAGGTAAGGGTATCCTCAAACATGGATGGTGCTGAATGAGGTATCAAGACTATTCATCTTTCTAAATTTCTTCTACAGCAGTAAGAAATCACTAAAATAATGCCCACTTGAGTGGTTCAGCTTCAGCACCTGTTCTATTCGGCCTTGTTTGAGGGAAGCAGCATGCCTAAAGCACACGTGCAGAACAGAGTTTTACACAAGGCTAGAGCGCCGGTCGGTCCTCATTCCCTCAACCTAACAGCACAGTTAGCTCGCATCACCACATCTCGCTCTTCCAGAATGCAACAAGAGCCATGACTACATGGCTCATTGTAGGAAATAGTTATGATTTAGCTAACGTGTCAGTGACTTTTGACAAGGATCCAGAAATAAAAGATTAGTGGGCTGAATTTCTTTTTTTTCAATGTGCACTCAGGCCTACTAAGCATCTATTATTAATATCACTTCCTTATGAGAATTCCGTTTTCTCTCCTTTCCTTTTTCAGAAAGTTTTATAAAACATTAAGTTCGTATATCTTTGAAAACCAGTTCTAAGATTTCTTGGATAATTAATGACTAAGAACATAACAAATACTGATTCCATTATTCAAGTAAATAACTTCTTTTTTAAGCAGTAAGAATTGGGAATTTTATTTATTACCCAAAGCAATTATGACTGTGGCTAAAAGAATACACAAAACTATTTGGTGGATAGTGGTCACAGAACATTTAACATACTAAAATGTGTATATTCCATTTATTTTCAAAACCGAATAAGCCTACCAGCTGTACTGAAGGGTGATACTGAAGGACAAACAGTGAAAGCTACAAATCATGCATAATTTATGATCATGCTTACTCCCTTCATTAACTAGAGCACTTTCCATTCTTACCTCAGATTTCTCCAGTTTATTTTGGGCATCAATTTGTGTAACAATCTCATTCATGTTGGTCTCCAATACCATTCCCCCCATCACCATTTCTGCAAGAATATTGTGAACCTAAAGGAAGATAGAATACACATCCATAAAGAAAACTCGCTATGTTTCATGATTCCAGTGATTTTTCTTTCAAATACTGCTGTGTCTGTTTTATGAGCTGTAAATAAAAATAATTTGGAGTGAGTGTTCATAATACACTTATGTCATTGCTGTGAAGCCTTAGGTAATTATACAAACTTCTTTAAATCTTAGTTTAATGAGCTGTAAAACAGGGATAATAATAATATCTCCTTCCTAGACTGTTGAGAAGATTAAGTGAGGTCAACCACCATGGACGTGTCCCCAAAATAAATAATCTATAAACATTAGCTACCATGATTATAGTATCAAAATTAAAGCTAAAAAAATGATCTATTGGGGCCTTTTATACCAGATTCTTCATCAATAATTATAAAGTTGTTTTATGCTCAAGGTACTTAATAAGGCTATGTGGCCTTACTACTAGCTCTAGATTTAAAATGAAGTAATTTTTTTTTTTTATTGTGCCCACTTGCTCAGTCATGTCTGACTGTTTGCAATGCCATGGACTGTAGCCCACCAGGCTCCTCTGTCCATGGAATTTTCCAGGCAAGAATACTGGAGTGGGGTGCCATTTCCTACTCCAGGGGATCTTTCAGACCTAGGTATCAAACCACTGTCTCTCCTGTCTCCTGCACTGGCAGGCAGATTATCTGGCGCTAGTGGTAAAGAACCTGCCTGCCAATGAAGGAGATACAGGTGATGCAGGTTTGATTCCTAGACTGGGAAGCTTCCTCTGGAGAAGGGCATGGTAGCCCACTCCAGTATCCTTGCCTGGAGAATCCCATGAACAGAGGAGCCTGGCGCGCTACAGTCCTAGGGTTGCACAGAGTCGGACAAGACTGAAGTGACTTAGCATCCCCGTTAGCATGGTGCTGAGTATTCCCGCCTGTCATGTGGGAGACTGGGATTTGATTCTCTGACAGGGAGGCAACATGCCCTTTTTGAGTTCCTAGTGGCTCAGATGGTAAAGAGTCTGCTTGTAATGCAGAAGACCGGGGTTCAATCCCTGGGTCAGGAAGAACCGCTGGAGAAGGAATGGCAACTCACTCCAGTACTCTTGCCTGGAAAATCCCAAGGATGGAGAAGCCTGGTAGGCTACAGTCCATGGGGTCGCAGAGAATCTGACATGACTGAGCCACTTCACTTACTTTTCTTTCTAGCATAGCATAGCACAGCACCACCTGAGAAGTGGCGCTTTTGTTATATTATAGCAAGTGGTGGTTTCTTTATACTATAGGTACTTTAATAATACTTTAGGGCTTCTCTGATACCTCAGTTGATAAAGAGTCCACCTGCAATGCAGGAGACCCTGGTTCGATTCCTGGGTCAGGAAGATCCGCTGGAGAAAGGATAGGCTACCCACTCCAGTATTCTTGGGCTTCCCTTGTAGCTTAGCTGGTAAAGAATCCTCTTGCAATGTGGGAGACCTGGGTTTGATCTCAGGGACGATCCCCTGGAGAAGGGAAAGGCTACCCACTCCAGTATTCTGGCTAGGAGAATATATAGTCCATGGGGTCACAAAGAGTCGGACATGACTGAGCGACTTTCACTTTCAATAATACTTTTACCCCAAAGCTCTCTCTACTAATCTAATTACTCAGATTTTTCATGATCAAAAACATTACAATGACAAAAATATCATTTTCCATTGGGGAGAAAAACTATAACCCAGGTGTTTTATCATAAGGAATTTACTGAATCAAAAATCACCAATTCAAAGCTGAAGTGGGTGTCAAAGAGCAGTACACTGTGCTATAATATACATTTTTTAAAATAACGTGGCAGCATTAAGAATGGAGACTGTGAAGTTAGATAGGTGTAAATACTGCCTCAATCACTTATGAGCTGTACACACTTCAGTAGCTACTTGACCTCTCTGTTGCATTATCTGTAAAGCAGAGGTAGAGACAGCATAGGTGCCTCAGAGAGTTATCATAAGGACTAAACAAATTCATGAAAGTACTGTAGCACAGTACCTTACAGGTTTTCTTTTAAACAAAACTTTTAAAAAGTTAAATATAGAATTAAGCTATTCAATTTTCATTCTTTTAGGATTTCATGCAAATATATTCATGATTTTTAAAATATCATTATTTACTAATGCTTCATTTTGGAAAGTTGGACACTTCACACTCCAATTCTGAAAAATTCTAGAAATTATTCTTCCTTAACAAACAAAATAAAACCAGAAGCTATAGAAGCTTTAAAAATATCATCACTTTGACTACTATCCTTTCTGTTACTAGATACCATTTATTAAAACTCTGTTTTGATGCTGCTGGACTTGCAGTATCTGATTTAATTCTCACATTAACCTGTTACACTGACAGAATAAACCAGCTTACTCAAGATACATAAGCTAATATGTAGCAAATTAATGACTCAAACCTAAATCTGAGTGATCCAAGTCCAATACTTTGTTTTTTTCTGTTAACAATAATAAATGAAATAATAAATGAAATAATTTATTCATAGTAAGTACAGCAAATTACTTTCTAGTCTTAATCTATGAAAATCCACTTAAAGGTCAAGAAGGTAACTAGGTGATAAAATTACCTCATAATAGCTAATAGGTTCTGTATGTGTAAAAAGTGTTCAGAAAGAAAAGTCATGGCAGGGAGAAATATCAATAACCTCAGATATGCAGATGACACCATCCTTATGGCAGAAAATGAAGAGGAACTAAAGAGCTTCTTAATGAAAGTGAAAGAGAAGAATGAAAAAGCTGGCCTAAAACTCAACATTCAAAAAATGAAGATCATGGCATATGGTCCCATCACTTCATGGAAAACAGATGGGGAAAAAATGAAAACAGTGACAGACTTTTATTTTCTTGGGCTCCAAAATCATCGCAGATAGTGAGTGCAGCCATGAAATTAAAAGACACTTGCTCCTTGGAAGAAAAGCTACGACCAACCTAGACAGCATATTAAAAAGCAGAGACATTACTCTACCAACAAATGTCCATCTAGTCAAAGTTATGGTTTTTCCAGTAGTCATGGATGGATGTGAGAGTTGGACTCTAAAGAAAGCTGAGCACTGAAGAATTGATGCTTTTGAACTGTGGTGTTGGAGAAGACTTTTGGGGGTCCCTTGGACTGAAAGGTGATCAAACCAGTCAATCCTAAAGGAAATCAGTTCCTGAATATTCACTGGAAGGACTGATGCTGAAGCTGAAACTCCAACACTTTGGCCATCTGATGCTAAGAACTGACTCACTGGAAAAGACCCTGATGCTGGGAAAGACTGAGGGCAGGAGGAGATGGGGATGACAGCGGTGGTTGGATGGCATCACTGACATGATAGACATGAGTTTGAGCAGGCTCTGGGAGTTGGTGATGGACAGGGAAGCCTGGCACGCTGCAGTCCATGGGATTGCAAAGAATCGGACAGGACTTAGCGACTGAACTGAGGGGAAAGAGATTCATTAAAACTTCTGTTTTAGCAGTAGAAACTCTTCTCTACTTTGTAAAGCAAATTCTCATGAGATGGCATGACTTGTAACACTGATAGATGTGCAGCAATTCCACCAGCCCCATTTTGCTCAGGCTTTCTTGTGGCTTCATCCCTACACACATTGTTCTATTGCCTTTCACAACATCTCAGAACACAAGCACTAGATTGGTAGAACTGTAGATTTCAGTAATACTGAAACGTCTGCTAAGATTAGAGGTATCAAAATATGAGCAGCCTACCAGTGTGAGTTGTAAGCAACAAATTCTAAGAATGTATGCAAATTTGTCCTCAAAGTTAAAAAAATTCTTATGAAAGCAAATTTTGATCCAGAAGAGACAGAAAATATGAGCTAAATTCCTAAACATAATCTCAGTCATTACAAAGACAATAAATGCCTAAAGACGGTATTCCCAATGAGGAGGTCCTATAAGTCATGTAGAAATCCAAGGAGATAAATGGCTTGGGAATGAGAACTATCAACTGGGAGGCTACTCCAGGCCTATCCAGGTTGCTGTGGTTCAGTTGCTAAGTCGTGTCCAACTCTTTGCAACCCCATGGACTAAGCGCGCCAGCTGTCCAGAGTAAGGTATGGCACATGAGGAGAGGAATTTAGAAGGTGAACACGTCCAGTGACAGAAAGATTCATGTTCCAAGAATTGAAAAGAATTCTGGCAGACTTAGTAAGAGAAAGAGGATAAGCTCTGCTTTCAGCTTAGCCCTAACTCATATGGATGACATATTTCAGTATTTTGTTTTACAAGTTTTACTAAAAACAGATTTTTATGGAAATAAAAGGGTAACAATATGCTTATAATACAACTCATCTACTAGAATGCTTTGATGTTCACATAAAAGCTCAATAAGTTTTCACTCTCTTTTATGAATTTTTTTAAGTGCTTAAAAAGTGGTAAATACCACATTAACGATGTACTTTTGCTTTAAAAAAAAATGCCCTATCTACCCAACCACACAGCTTCTTCTGGACATAGACCATAACTTTTAAATTTCATTTTCACTTTTTTAAAAATCACCATATAAGAAAAACAGAAACATATATAAAAATAGTCTCTACCACCCTCTGCTTCTGTTATTAGGTCCCTCTATCCAAAGATAATCACAGTTAATTGTATCTTATATATCCTTCCAGAAAACTGACACACATGCTTGTTATATGTGTGTGCATATGTAATGTACACAAATGAGATTACATTGTACACACTATTCTCATAGTTCTACAAGAAAATAAAGATTGAATTGAAAGTTATAGGCAAGAGAAAATGAGCCTGTCAGTTAATAAAATAATACAAGTTACTGGAGTCAGATACATGTACAAAAATGATCAATGAAACTGTTGGTAAGCGCAAACAAAAATATAAAATTAAAATGGTGAATCTACCATATTAATTATCACACATCTAAAAATGAGAGAAATATACAGATTCTTCAGGAATACAGGTAAGTTACTAAATGAACAAATGAGTGGGACAGCACAATATCTATAATATAGTCCCACTGAGGTATACTAAAAAAATTACACACATACACACACTTGGATATACCCAGAAAAATTATGGAAAGGCACATAAATAATTTTAAAAATAAGACTTTATCTTTTAAGAGCTGTTTTAGGTTCACAACATATCCCACACATACAGCCCTGGCCTCTGACAGACATGACCTACTGAGAGTGGCAATTTGTTAAAACTAATGAACCTACACTGACACAAAATCACCCAGACTCACAGTCGCCCTCAGAGCTCAAGACTTCTGCTGTCTTACAGCCAGCACTGTTCTGTCACAGAGAGTACCTGAAATATTCAGTTCAGGTGCTCAGTCATGTCCGACTCTTTGCGACCTCATGGACACGCTAGGCTTCCCTATCCATCACCAACTCCCGGAGCGACTCAAACTCCTGTCATTGCATTGGTGACACCATCCAACCATCTCATCCTATGTCGTCCCCTTCTCCTGCTGCCCTCAATCCCTCCCAGCATCCGGGTCTTTTCCAATGAGTCAGTTCTTCGCATCAGGTGGCCAAGTGTTGGAGTTTCAGCTTCAGCATCAGTCCTTCCAATGAATATTCAGGACTGATTTCCTTTAGGATTGACTGGTTTGATCTCCTTGCAGTCCAAGGGACTCTCAAGAATCTTCTCCAACACCACAGTTCAAAAGCATCAATTCTTCAGCGCTCAGCTTCCTTTAGAGTCCAACTCTGACATCCATCCATGACTACTGGAAAAACCATAGCTTTGACTAGATGGACCTTTGTTGGTAGAGTAATGTCTCTGCTTTTTAATATGCTGTCTAGGTTGGTCATAGCTTTTCTTCCAAGGAGCAAATGTCTTTTAATTTCATGGCTGCAGTCACCATTTGCGGTGATTTTGGAGCCCAAAAAAATAAAGTCTGTCACTGTTTCCCCATCTATTTGCCATGAAGTGATGGGACCAGGTGCCATGATCTTAGTTTTCTGAATGTTGAGCTTTAAGCCAACTTTTTCACTCTCCTCTTTCACTTTCATCAAGAGGCTCTTTAGCTCTTCTTTGCTTTCTGCCATAAGGGTGGTGTCATCTGCATATTGAGGTTATTGATACTTCTCCCGGCATGATTCTAGCTTGTGCTTCATCCAGCCCGGCATTTCACATGATGTACTGTGCATTTAAGTTAAATAAGCAGGGTGACAATATACAGCCTTGACAAACTCCTTTCCCAATCTGGAATCAGTCTGTTGTTCCATGTCCTGTTCTAACTGTTGCTTCTTGACCTGCAGACAGATTTCTCAGGAGATAGGTCAGGTGGTCTGGTATTCCCATCTCTTTCAGAATTTTCCACAGATTTTGTGATCCACACAATCAAAGGCTTTGGGATAGTCAATAAATCAAAAGTAGATGTTTTTCTGGAACTCTCTTGTTTTTTTGATGATCCAGCGGATGTTGGGAATTGATCTCTGGTTCCTCTGCCTTTTTAAAATCCAGCTTGAACATCTGGAAGTTCACGGTTCATGTACTGTTGAACCTGGCTTGGAGAATTTTGAGCATTACTTTGCTAGTGTGTAAGATTAGCACAATTGTTCAGTAGTGTGAACATTCTTTGGCATTGCCTTTCTTTGGCATTGGTATGAAAACTGACCTTTTCCAGTCCTGTCGCCACTGCTGAGTTTTACAGATTTGCTGGCATATTGAGTGCAGCACTTTCACAACATCTTCTTTTAGGATTTGGAATAGCTCAACTGGAATCCCATCACCTCCACTAGCTTTACATTTGATCACTAAAAACATCATTACTTTATGAACCACTGAAAAGGAAGAATGCTGCCAATTAAATTATGACAAGCTATAGAATTATAAATGTATATTGATCTAAATTAAAACACACTTGCTCCTTGGAAGAAAAGCAATGACCAATATCGACAGCATATTAAAAAGCAGAGACATTACTTAACCAGCAAAGGTCTGTCTAGTCAAAGCTATGGTTTTCCAGTAGCCATGTATGGATGTGAAAGTTGGACCACAAAGAAAGCTGAGTGCTGAAGAATTGATGCTTTTGAACTGTGGTTTTGGAGAAGACTCCTGAGCATCCCTTGGACAGCAAGGAGATCAAACCAGTCAATCCTAAAGGAAATCAATCCTGAATATTCATTGGAAGGACTGATGCTGAAACTGAAGCTCCAACACTTTAGCCACCTGATGGGAAGAACTGCCTCATTAGAAAAGACTGATGCTGGGAAAGATTGAAGGTAGGAGGAGAAGGGGATGACAGAAGATGAGATGGTTGGATGGCATCATGGACTCAATGGACATGAGTTTGAGCAAGCTCCGGGAGTTGGTGATAGAGAGGGAGGCCTGGCATGCTGCAGTCCATGGGGCTGCAAAGAGTCGGACACAACTGAGTGACTGAACTCAAAAATGTTAAAAATGGGAAAGAAAATCAGCATTTTAGAATCTATGAAATATGATATTTTCTTATCATGCTTTAGTTCCACAGGTATTTATAAATAAAAGAAAAGCTATAATGAAAAATTTTAAGGAAGAAAATGGATGTCTTTGGGTTTTACTGGAGTTACACCAACACCAATAAAAGAGCTTACCTTCAGAAACACATCTTCTCAAAACATACTTATCAGAACTTCATTAAATCTAAAAATATGTTAAATTTTTGTATAATTATCCTCCAACAGGTTAGCTGACATGTCAAAGTGTTACACAAATCAAAGTTTTCACTTGGTAACTTCATTAACCTGAAGAAAGTATTTGCTTGTTTGCAAAGGAAGTAACTGGTTCTTTGGTATGTGGTTAACGTTGAGACTGATGCAATTGAGCAGGTTCTGCTGCTCAAGAGCACAATCTCCACATAAACTTCTTTTTTTTTTCATTTATTTTTATTGGTTGGAGGCTAATTACTTTACAATATTGTAGTGGTTTTTGCCATACATTGACATGAATCAGCCATGGATTTACATGTGTTCCCCATCCCGATCCCCCCTCCCCCCTCCCTCCCCATCCCATCCCTCTGAGTCTTCCCAGTGCACCAGCCCTGAGCACTTGTCTCATGCATCCAACCTGGGCTGGTGGTCTGTTTCACCCTTGATAGTATAGTTGTTTCAATGCTATTCTCTCAAAACATCCCACCCTCGCCTTCTCCCACAGAGTCCAAAAGTCTGTTCCATACATCTGTGTCTCTTTTTCTGTTTTGCATATTGGGTTATCGTTCCCATCTTTTTAAATTCCATATATATGCGTTAGTATACTGTATTGGTCTTTACTTTCCGACTTACTTCACTCTGTATATAATGGGCTCCAGTTTCATCCATCTCATTAGAACTGATTCAAATGAATTCTTTTTAATGGCTGAGTAATATTCCATGGTGTATATGTACCACAGCTTCCTTATCCATTCGTCTGCTGATGGGCATCTAGTTGCTTCCATGTCCTGGCAATTATAAACAGTGCTGTGATGAACACTGGGGTGCACGTGTCTCTTTCAGATCTAGTTTCCTCGGTGTGTATGCCCAGGAGTGGTATTGCTGTGTCATATGGCAGTTCTATTTCCAGTTTTTTAAGGAATCTCCACACTGTTCTCCATAGCGGCTGTACTAGTTTGCATTCCCACCAACAGTGTAAGAGGGTTCCCTTTTCTCCACACCCTCTCCAGCATTTATTGCTTGTAGACTTTTGGATAGCAGCCATCCTGACTGGCATGTAATGGTACCTCATTGTGGTTTTGATTTGCATTTCTCTGATAATGAGTGATGTTGAGCATCTTTTCATGTGTTTGTTAGCCATCTGTATGTCTTCTTTGGAGAAATGTCTGTTTAGTTCTTTGGCCCATTTTTAGATTGGGTCATTTATTTTTCTGGAATTGAGTTGCTTGTATATTTTTGAGATTAATCCTTTGTCTGTTGCTTCATTTGCTATTATTTTCTCTCATTCTGAGCGCTGTCTTTTCACCTTGCTTATAGTTTCCTTTGTTGTGCAAAAGCTTTTTAAGTTTAATTAGGTCCCATTTGTTTATTTTTGCTTTTATTTCCAATATTCTGGGAGGTGGGTCATAGAGGATCCTGCTGTGATTTATGTCAGAGAGTGTTTTGCCTATGTTCTCCTCTAGGAGTTTTATAGTTTCTGGTCTTACATTTAGATCTTTAATCCATTTTGAGTTTATTTTTGTGTATGGTGTTAGAAGGTGTTCTAGTTTCATTCTTTTACAAGTGGTTGACCAGTTTTCCCAGCACCATTTGTTAAAGAGGTTGTCTTTTTTCCATTGTATATCCTTGCCTCCTTTGTTGAAGATAAGGTGTCCACAGGTACATGGATTTATCTCTGGGCTTTCAATTCTGTTCCATTGATCTATATTTCTGTCTTTGTGCCAGTACCACACTGTCTTGATGACTATGGCTTTGTAGTAGAGCCTGAAGTCAGGCAGGTTGATTCCTCCAGTTCCATTCTTCTTTCTCAAGATTGCTTTGGCTATTTGAGGTTTTTTCTATTTCCATACAAACTGTGGAATTATTTGTTCTAGTTTTGTGAAAAATACTGTTGGTAGCTTGATAGGGATTGCACTGAATCTATAGATTGCTTTGGGTAGTATAGCCATTTTCACAATATTGAGTCTTCCAATCCATGAACACAGTATATTTCTTCATCTATTTGTGTCCTCTTTGATTTCTTTCATCAGTGTTTTATAGTTTTCTATATATAGGTCTTTCGTTTCTTTAGGTAGATATACTCCTAAGTATTTTATTCTTTTTGTTGCAATGGTGAATGGTATTGTTTCCTTAATTTCTCTTTCTGTTTTCTCATTGTTAGTGTATAGGAATGCAAGGGATTTCTGTGTGTTAATTTTATATCCTGCAACATTACTATATTCATTGATTAGCTGTAGTAATTTTCTGGTAGAGTCTTTAGGGTTTTCTATGTAGAGGATCATGTCTGTCTGCAAACAGTGAGAGTTTTACTTCTTCTTTTCCTATCTGGATTCATTTATTTCTTTTTCTGCTCTGATTGCTGTGGCCAACACTCCAAAACTATGTTGAATAGTAGTGGTGAGAGTGGACACCCCTGTCCTGTTCCTGACTTTAAGGGAAATGCTTTCAATTTTTCACCATTAAGGATAATGTTTGCTGTGGGTTTGTCATATATAGCTTTTATTATGTTGAGGTATGTTCCTTCTATGCCTGCTTTCTGGAGAGTTTTCATCATAAATGGATGTTGAATTTTGTCAAAGGCTTTCTCTGCATCTATTGAGATAATCATATGGTTTTTATCTTTCAATTTGTTAATGTGGTGTGTTATATTGATTGATTTGCAGATATTAGAGAATCCTTGCATGCCTGGGATAAAGTCCACTTGGTCATGATGTATGATCTTTTTAATATGTTGTTGGATTCTGTTTGCTAGAATTTTGTTAAGGATTTTCTTCTCTCTTCTTTAATATTACATCATGAAAAAAAGTCTAAAGTATGACAATTTTGAAAACAATTTTGAAATGAACTAAGAGTATATTTTGCTAGTCCATCAAAAATTTTGATAAAATTTTCAAGACAAAATGGAAACGGAAAGCATACAACATACTTTCAGTTCAGTTCAGTCACTCAATTGTGTCTGATTCTTTGCGACCCCATGAACTGTTGCATGCCAGGCCTCCCTGTCCATCACCAACTCCCAGAGTTTACCCAAACTCATGTCCATTGAGTCCATGATGCCATCCAACCATCTCATCTTCTGTCATTCCCTTCTCCTCCTGCCCTCAATCTTTCCCAACATCAGGGTCTTCTCAAATGAGTCAGCTCTTCACATCAGGTGGCCAAAATACTGGAGTTTCAGCTTCAACATCAGTCCTCGCAATGAACATCCAGGATTGATTTCCTTTAGGATGGACTGGTTGGATCTCCTTGCAGTCCAAGGGACTCTCAAGAGTCTTCTCCAACACCACAGTTCAAAAGCATCAATTCTTCTGCGCTCTGCTTTCTTTATAGTCCAACTCTCACATCCATCCATGACTACTAGAAAAACCATAGCCTTGTCTAGATGGACCTTTGTTGACAAAGTAATGTCTCTGTTTTTTAATAAACTGTCTAGTTTGGTCATAACTTTCCTTCCAGGGAGTCAAGTGTCTTTCATGGCTGCAATCACAATCTGTAGTGATTCTGGAGCCCCCAATATAAAGTCAGCCACTGTTGCCACTGTTTCCCCATCTATTTGCCATGAAGTGCTGGGATCAGATGCCATGATCTTAGTTTTCTGAATGTTGAACTTTAAGCCAACTTTTTCACTCTCCTCTTTCACTTTCATCAAGAGGCCCTTTAGTTCTTCTTCACTTTCTGTCATAAGGGTGGTGTCATCTGCATATCTGAGGTTATTGATATTTCTCCCGGCAATCTTGATTCCAGCTTGTGCTTCATCCAGCCCATAGTTTCTCGTGATGTACTCTGCATATAAGTTAAATAAGCAGGGTGACAATATACAGCCTTGAGGTGCTCCTTTTCCTATTTGGAACCAGTCTGTTGTTCCATGTCCAGTTCTAACTGTTGCTTTCTGACCTGCATACAGGTTTCTCAAGAGGCAGGTCAGGTGGTCTGGTATTCCCATCTCTTTCAGAATTTTCCACAGTTTATTGTGATCCACACAGTCAAAGGCTTTGGCATAGTCAATAAAGCAGAAATAGATGTTTTTCTGGAACTCTCTAGCTTTTTCGATGATCCATTGGATGGTAGCAATTTGATCTCTGGTTCCTCTGCCTTTTCTAAAACCAGCTTGAACATCTGGAAGTTCATGGTTCACGTACACTTGAAGCCTGGCTTGGAGAATTTTAAGCATTACTTTACTAGCGTGTGAGATGAGTGCAATTGTGTGGTAGTCTGAGCATTCTTTGGCATTGCCTCTCTTTGGGATAGGAATGAAAACTGACCTTTTCCAGTCCTGTGGCCACTGCTGAGTTTTCCACATTTGCTGGCATATTGAATGCAGCACTTTCACAGCATCATCTTTGAGGATTTGAAATAGCTCAACTGGAATTCCATCACATTCACTAGCTTTGTTCGTAGTGATGCTTCCTAAGGCCCACTTGACTTCTCAATCCAGGATGTCTGGCTCTAGGTAAGTGATCACACCATCGTGATTATCTGGATCGTGAAGATCTTTTTTGTACAGTTCTTCTGTGTATTCTTGCCACCTGTTCTTAATATCTTCTGCTTCTGTTAGGTCCAGACCATTTCTGTTCCATACCATTTATTGAGCCCATCTTTGCATGAAATGTTCCCTTGGTATCTCTAATTTTCTTGAATAGATCTCCAGTCTTTCCCATTCTATTGTTTTCCTCTATTTCATTGCATTGATCGTTGAGGAAGGCTTTCTTATCTCTCCTTGCTATTCTTTGGAACTCTGCTTTCAAATGGGTATATCTTTCCTTTTCTCCTTTGCCTTTGGCTTCTCTTTTTTTCACAGCTATTTGTAAGGTCTTCTCAGACAGCCATTTTGCTTTTTTGCATTTCTTTTTCTTGGGGATGGTCTTGATCCCTATCTCCTGTACAATGTCCATAGTACATCAGGCACTCTATGAGATCTAGTCCCTTAAATCTATTTCTCACTTATACTGTATAATCATAAGGGATTTGATTTGACAACATACTTTAATATGCTATAATATACTAATAATAATTAAGGCATTTTTAAAATTGCTGAATATGCCTCAGTCTTTCCTTCTTCTATATTAGACATTTCTTGTTCCATTTTCCTTGACCTGTAAACTATCTTTCCATTTTCAATCTTTTTGTCTCTCAAAGTATATTTATTAGAACTTCATTAAATTAAAAATACATTAAATTTTTGTGTAATTATTCTTTAGGAGGATAGCTGACATATCAAAGTGCTGTATAAAGCAAAAGTTTCACCTGCTAATGTCATGAACCTGAAAAAAGTCTTTGCCGAGGAAGTAATTGGTTATATAAGTATGCAGTTAATATTAACCACATATAACTCTTAACCATGAACATATAACATTAACCACAAATAACATTTTCAGTCTTTCTTGACTTTTTATGCTACAATATGAACAATGTGTTCTACCTCTCTATTTACTCAGATGTGTCTGTTTAAATTTATCCACTGAAAACTTTTTGACATTTTTTTTCCTTTTCCAGAAATTCCATTAACTCCTCTAGTAGTTACATATGCTTTCTCATGGAGCATATATACTGACTGTTCTCTTGTTGAGATGGCTTTTTTTTTTTTTTTTAAAGAAAACAAGCAAAGGCCATCAGTGTAAGCTTTTGTTAAATTTGAGCAAAATCTGTATTTTATTTTTTTTTTCTTAAAATCTGTATTTTAGTTAATAATATTGCACCACATGTTAATTTTCTACTTTTTTTATAACATAGTATTTCTATATATATATATTTTTTTTCTTACTCACTGGTACTTAGGTGTGGTTGCTGAGATCTCTTAAAGGTTAATTTCTTCCATGGGTGAAAGGAAAAGGATACTCTCACCCTATGTCCTGTGGTTTAAGGACTGGCTATCAAACTCCTTAACAGGGAGTAGGCTAGAGGAAACCACCTCTGCTCTTAATTCTTAGTTCTCCTGGCCTGAAGGGTAGGAAAGATACTGAGGCCTCCAATCAGATCTCCCTTACTCTGATCTTCTTTTTTGGGGAGCATGGGGGTGGGGGAAGAAGCAGGGAGAAATAGACAGAGCACATTATAGCTGTCAATGTCAAAGTCATACATGCTCCAAACTGAGCTCTTTATAAATCTTCAGCTCTATCATCTTTGCCCTGGGATTTGATGGTGTGTTGCAGTAGCAGCAACAACCTGGGGCTGCTCAATTAGAGCCAGGGTGTGCGGAAAATGGGCAGGTAACACAGCTGAGCAAATAAGCAGACCTTCCCAGTAAACCCACAATGGCATGTAAGTAAGAAATAAACCAAGCTACTCATATTTCTGATCTTATGACGGTAATGTAACCGGACTGTAATAAAGAGTCTGACTCTTTTTGACGTCTGCCTCCTGACAGCCTGCAAGCCCCACTGTTCTCCCTTCCTCTCCTGCCCACATCTGGGAGAACTGATAAGAAAGTCCATGTGCTCCTTCCTTTACCCTGCCAGGAAATTCAAACTATGCAAGACCTGAGCTGCCTGTGGAAACGCTCATTCCAGCCCCAACCCGCTAACCACATAAAACCCCCAAACGGTCACTGTTCTTGTTCTCCCTCTAAACACTTGTTATATGACTGATAAATCCTCCCATATCAGATCTTGGTGTACATGTGGTATCGTCGGTCTCTACATCCAAATAAATTTTGGGTTGGGGGTACTGTTCCATTCTTCAGGGTGACTACAAATATTAGCTTATGTGACTGATAAACAAATTGTTACTTAAAGGCTGGTAATGAGAAGCTCAACAACAATCACAATAAAGGAAAAGACAATGGCTTAGGGGTTGGGCAGTAGGCCATGTGGAAATTACTGTACTGGAGGTTAGAAAGTTAGTGATCCAAGTTTGTAGTGGTAAAACACTGGCAAAAAAGCAGATAAATTTACCCATGAAAACGCACTTCTCTCTAACATAAAAACTGATGATTTTCCAGATACTATCAGTTTTGTTACCATGGATCCCAGAGAGACAGCATGTAGAACAAGATAAACATATTGCATAAATTAGAAATAATCTGGTATTTGTTACTGCAGTATAAACTAATCCATCTTATCTGATAACAGAACAGGTATTCTTTACAACTTCCTTCTTTCCTCTACCCAAGTGTGGTCTAACAGCACTCAGAGGGTTGTGCAGAAAACTGTATTTGCCCCTAAGAAGAAATGGGCTAAGCTATTTGGAGATCCCTTACTGCTAAAAGGTCCAGGGCTGCTTGGAAGCTGAAAACAAGCCTACTTTCACAGAAGGGGTAAAAACAAGACTCGCATTGTTTTAGATAGAGAGTATAGGGACAGAAAAAGACCCTGATGCTGGGAAAGACTGTAAACAAAAGGAAAAGGGGGCAGCAGAGGATGAGATGATTGGATGACATCACTGATTCAACGGACATGAGTTTGGGCAAACTTCGGGAGACAGTGGAGGACAGAGGAGCCTGGAGTGCTGTAGTTCATGGGGCTACAAAGAGTTGGACACGACTTAGCAGCTGAACATCAACAACAACTAACAGGGACAAGAAATGTCTATTTGACCGGTCTGTTCAGTTCAGTTCAGTTCAGTCGCTCAGTCGTGTCCAACTCTTTGCAACTCCATGAACTGCAGCACGCCAGGCCTCCCTGTCCATCACCAACTCCTGGAGTCCACCCAAACCCATGTCCATTGAGTCAATGATGCCATCCAACCATCTCATCTTCTGTCATCCCCTTCTCCTCCTGCCCTCAATCTTTCCCAGCATCAGGGTCTTTTCCAATGAGTCAGCTCTTCACATCAGGTGGACAAAGTACTGGAGTTTCAGTTTCAGCATCAGTCCTTCCAATGAACACCCAGGACTGATCTCCTTTAGAATGGACTGGTTGGATCTCCTTGCAGTCCAAGGGACTCTCAAGAGTCTTCTCCAACACCACAGTTCAAAAGCATCAATTCTGCTGCACTCAGCTTTCTTTATAGTCCAACTCTCACATCCATCCATGACTACTGGAAAAACCATAGCCCTGACTAGACGGGCCTTTGTTGGCAAAGTAATGTCTCTGCTTTTTAATATGCTGTCTAGGTTGGTCATAACTTTCCTTCCAAGGAGTAAGCATCTTTTAATTTCATTGCTGCAATCATCATCTGCAGTGATTTTGGAGCCCAGAAAAAGAAAGTCAGCCACTGTTTCCACTGTTTCCCCATCTATCTGCCGTGAAGTGATGGGACCACATGCCATGATCTTAGTTGTCTGAATATTGAGCTTTAAGCCAACTTTTTCACTCTCCTCTTTCACTTTCATCAAGAGACTCTGTAACTTCTGTTAAACTGAAATTTTTTCCTGATTGCACTGAAGAAAAATTAAAACAAGATTTGAGGCCAGAAAGAAGAGGCACAGCTAATTTTGGCAGGTTCAAAAACAGTGATACATGGTTGTGTGATATGAATAGGCTGCTGCTGCTGCTAAGTCACTTCAGTCAGGTCCGATTCTGTGCGACCCCATAGACGGCAGCCCACCAGGCTCCCCCGTCCCTGGGATTCTCTGGGCAAGAACACTGGAGTGGGTTGCCATTTCCTTCTCCAATGCAGGAAAGTGAAAAGTGAAAGTGAAGCCACGCAGTCGTGTCTGACTCTTCGCAACCCCATGGACTACAGCCTACCAGGCTCCTCTGTCCATGGGATTTTCCAGGCAAGAGTACTGGAGTGGGGTGCCATTGCCTTCTCTGATGAACAGGTTATGCACACTATATATATGATTCTATAAATACATATTTGCTTGTTACTTAATTGTACCAAAAAATCTAGAAATACACATACTCTAAAATGCTAACACTAGTGTCAGTTAAACCAGGAGGTGATTAGACCAGGTGGTTCTAATACATTAACAGCCTGCATGAGCAAAGTAAAGCCTAAGCCTGAAACGCCTCAAGGTTAAGAAATCAAAGCCTAAGAACAACCAACATACACAGCCAACTTGGCTTTCCCAAATAATGCAACTGCTTAAGCAATAGCCAGGGCTTCCCTGATAGCTCAGCTGGTAAAGAACCTGCCTGCAATGCGGGAGACCTGGGTTCAATCCCTGGGCTGGAAAGACCCACTGGAGAAAGGAAAGGCTCCCCACTATAGTATTCTGGCCTGGAGAAGTCCATGGACTACATAGTCCATGGGGTCGCAAGAGTCAGACACGACTGAGCGACTTTCACTTTCACACAACAGCCATTCACTTTCACTTTCAAGCAACTTTCACTCTTTCACTTTCATCAGATGCTTCTGCTCCTTCTCTATAAACGTCTTTCATTTAGCTTGCATCAGTGGAGTGCTCGTAGCCACTTTTGGTTTGGTGTTGACCAATTTGAATCCATTTTTATGCCAATAAACTTAAAATGTTTAATGTGCCTCAATTTATCTTTTAATACTAGACAATCTCTGAAATTGAGATGGCTTCTATTTATTTTCTTATTTGTTTTTTCTGATTTTTCCAAAATGAGTGTGTATTAATGTAAAATAGAAGTTATAAAAACACCATGTGTCATGAATGGAAAGTATATATATGTAGTTTAATTTTTCTATTAAGGAAAATTTTTCTATTACAAATGCAACAACTTTACTCTTACTGCAACATTTTACAATAGAACTCTCGATTTTCTCAAAAAATTGCTACATGTAACAGATAAGCTAATGATCTTTGAGCAGTCATTTTAAAAACAGAATTTTAAACATTTTAACCATGTACCAAAACATACTTTAGAATATTGTAAACCCTAAGGCCTAAAAATAACAGGAGTCTTTGTAAGTTAAAATGGCGTAAGGTAGATAATAGAAAAAAGCAATAGAAAACTAAAATGAATTCTCTTAAAAATATCAAGGTTAAGTTCTTTCTGCAAAATGAGTCAAAATATGAAATTAAATCACTTAGTAGATGAGAAATGTGACCTAAAGGACTGGCTAATGGTAAAAGTAATCTTCTGATGTTCACAAATAATATAATGCATTCTTTTTGTTATGTCTTGATTGTGGTAGTGTACATAACTAAATGCATTTGCCAAAACTTAGTAAAATGTATGCTTACAGCTGCTGAATTTTAATGTTTGTGAATTACATTTCAATGAAGTTGACTTTTAAAAATCACAATTTTTTGTTAAAATTTTCATATTATTTCCCAATAATTTTATTCAATGATTTAGCCATTCAACACAATGTTACATTTTATCAACTTAACAGAGAAAAAAACCCATGTACAGCAGAAGTGGAATCTCTCATAAACCCCTACTCCGAACAGCCAGTAACACCAAAGAAGCCAGTCACTCTGCCTCGCTCTCACCCCCTTTCAACAGGTCAAGTCCTATCAGTTTTACCTTCTTTCATCTCAACTCTACCACCTTAGTTTATTTCTTCCTGGACTGCTGCAGTACACTTCTAATTGATTTCCTTGTCTTTACTCTCCCACCTACCAACCCACCATTCTTAAAGCAGAAAATTATTTTGTTTTGTCCCCCCCAAAAATGAACAAACAAAGCAACAACAATGCCAAAAAATACTTGTTTTAGCCCAAATCCATGGGAGTAAAGGTACTTTAAAATTAGGCTTCATGATCAATATCAAATCTTCCCCTCACAAAAAGCATGTATTTTATATCTCTGTCTGTAGAGTCATCCTCTCCTTTTCTGTCTGTGAAATATCTATGAACCCTTTAACCTTTTTTTCTGGGGAAAAAAAAAAAATCCAGTTTAAACGTAATTTCCTCCATTCCCATCTCATCCTCTAGATGTGAATTCCTCTAGGTCAGGGTCTGAAACTTCATCACTAAACACAGTGCCTGGCTCATAGTAAACACAACTAATGAATTGAATAAAGGATTAAAAATAGCATTATTCACTAAATTTATTTTTACTTTGACAAATACAAATTAACATTTTTCTAAGATAAAAAGCTTAGAAAATTTGATAACACAGAAGCTGTACCTTGTCTACATGGAAAATTAGATCCAGTTCACAGACGTTTTCAAAACACTTGTCTAATGTTTCCACAAATACCTAAGGAAAAGAAAAAAGGTTAAAAGCTTAAAGAACTATACAAGTTCATTCATATCTATCACCTACAAGGCAGACAATTTGTAACTGAGAACTAAAATGTCGAAATCCATTATCACATTTCTCTTTTTTAAATTGAAAACTGTATTAAGTACAAAAGGAATAATTATAGACTACTCTTCTAAACTAATTTTCAATATGGTAATAACCAAAATAAACTTCACTGAAAATTATTAAGAATCAGAAATTGTTAGCACCATTACTTACAAAACTACTGACAAACACTCAAATCAGGCTCCCTTTCTTCATCTGAGGAAAAAAGAAAACCTGTCATAAGCATCTGTCAAGCTGGACAGGCACAGTCCAAGTCTCAACCACATCTAACAGAGCCAGGAGTTTTTAATTAGCAAAGCAGGATACAAGATCACTAAAATTCAAACTCATGGAAAGAGCACAGGCTTTTAGAATCACACTGACCTGGACTCAAACTCTGGCTAGAATTCCTTGTATGACCTTGTATGGGAAAAGGTTAACCCAGTAAGCCTGGCTTGTTCAACCCTACCCATTCCCCAAAATGGTCTGCTTACAGACTAGTCTCCGACTAGTTCCTGGGAACCCAGCCCTTGGAAAGTTCTGTCTGATAAGAGTGTTTCTGCATGCCTGAGAACCTAGACCACACCGTACCAGCGTGACAAGACAGTTTATGCTGACAATGTGATTTACGATGAACACACTTTTTCCTCTCAGGTTCTGAAGCTTAAGTAGTTCAGTCACATAGGTATCACATGCCTATGTGACTGACCCCTAATAAAGCACCTAACACTGCCCAAAACACATCTACTAACCAAAGTCACTACTATTTATCTGGTTGTTTAACATATATGATGATTACAAGTTAAAAATAGAAAATTCTAATTCTGCTAATAAACACTGATATAAAAGCAAGGAAATTATGTGGTTGCCAAAACTTTGGAATTTCCTTATTAACTTAGAAAAAAGGTTGTCAATATTTAAACCAGATTAATACCACCTATGAAAAATGTAAATACTTTTTTTAAGAAGTGCCTTGCAGCAAAATATCATTATAACTACATGCTCTTAACTTAGGAAAAGAATTTTTAAGATTTAAGGCATACAAATGCTTAGTTGAAAACTTAAAAACCTGCTTCAAAAAACTCTTAACTTTCAAGTTAGCAAGAATTACTTATAATTAGAATCGAAAGCCCCAAGGCAGATACATACTGCCAATCTGTTACATGAACAAGGTCAATACAAAACTAATAATCTACAAATTGAAATTAAGAAATTAAAAAAAAAAACAAATTAATGGGCTATGAACAAGGTCAATACAAAACTAATAATCTACAAATTGAAATTAAGAAATTAAAAAAAAAACAAATTAATGGGCTTTGGGGAGTCTAGTCAGAACAGTCAAAAAATAATACAGTTGTTGCTGCATTGTATTTCACAAAGAGAAAGATAAAAAGTAAAAAACCAGAACTGGCATGGTAAATGGCACCCTCTTGTGTTTCATTTTTAATGATAAAAGTTTAAAGTCAATCTCAAGGTAACTGTTATCTTCTAAGTAGCTACTCATTAATCTCTGGCCTTAGAAATTCAAAGGCTGGTGGGAGAAAAATTACTTTTAATTTACTACAAATAATTTTTTAGGTTTTCCCACATTTTAATACTTATACAGCTTTCTAAAAATAAACATAAAGATATTCAGAAAAATGCCACATTCACATATAAACTGAGTCTCCCTTACTAGTGCCCTTCTAACAACAGAACTTCCTTGCATCTCCTCTCTCTTTAATTACAAACTTATATGCCTGTGTCTGTACTTCTTGGGCTCTAAAACCACACCAGATGTTGACTGTAGCCATGAAATCAGAAGATATTTGCTTCTTGGCAGGAAAGCTATGACAAACCTAGACAGTGTCCTGAAAGCAGAGATGTTACTCTGCAGACAAAGGTCTTGTACAGTCAAGGCTATGGTTTTCCCAATAATCACAAACAATTGTTAACAGCTGGATGGTAAAGAAGACAGAGCGCCAAAGAAACGATGCCTTCAAATTATGGTTCTGGAGAAGACTCCTGAGAGTCCCATGGACAGCAAGGAGATCAAACCAGTCAAGCTTAAGGGAAATCAACACTGATTATTCATTGGAAGGACTGGTACTGAAGCTGAAGCTCCAGTATTTTGGTCATCTGATGCAAACTGTTGACTCATTGGAAAAGTCCCTGATGCTGGGAAAGATTGAGGACAGAAGGAGAAGAGAGTGTCATAGGATGAGACAGCTGGATGGCATCACCGATGCAGTGGATATGAACTTGGGCAAATTTAGGAAGATGGTGAGGGACAGAGAGGCCTGGCATGCCACAGTCCATGGGGTTCAGGTGACTGAACAACAACAACAATAATGCCTGGGTCACAAAGGGTAGCGGGAATCTATCACAAGCTTAGTACCTAAGAGTACTTGCTGCTGCTGCTGCTGCTGCTAAGTCGCTTCAGTCGTGTCCGACTCTGTGACCCCATAGACGGCAGCCCACCAGGCTCCCCCGTCCCTGGGATTCTCCAGGCAAGAACACTGGAGTGGGTTGCCATTTCCTTCTCCAATGCGTGCAAGTGAAAAGTGAAAGCGAAGCCTCTCAGTCGTGTCGGACTCGTCGCGACCCCATGGACTGCAGCCTACCAGGCTCCTCCGTCCATGGGATTTTCCAGGCAAGAGTACTGGAGTGGGGTGCCATTGCCTTTTCCATAAGAGTACTTAGTATGCTACTAAAATTACAGCTTAGACTCTAACAATGGAAACTAGGGCAAGTTATTTAACTCCAGCCTCATTTGGGCATAATAATGGTGTATGCCACAGAGTTGTTTTAATGATTAAAAGAATAAATATAAAGGGCTTAGAACAGTATCTCACCAAAAAAAGTATTTCAATATATGTTAGCAAGGATTAAAATATAATATACAGATGCAGAAATAAAAATGTGCACTAGATAAAATAAATGTCATAAAAATTTCCTTAAGCAGTATCACTGACTTTGCAGGCCCTCCTTTAGATTATCTAGGTAAAAATATAAAGGATTTCTAGGCTTACGGACTTCTGCTAAATTTCAGGAGGAACCAATCCTACTGTTTCTAATCTATAATATTAAATATAACACATAAGTGTTAAACTGACATGTTATAAGACAAGAAGTGCCTTAAACCCAAGAAAAGAGGACATAAATATAAAAATATGCCAAGATCAAAAAAAATAATAATTTTGTTCAGTCAGCAGCGAGATGTTCTAGAGAAACATTGGCTTAGCTCAAATAAAGAATCAAAACCATCAATAAAAACGTACTAACAAAGCTAGGGAAGACAGACTGAACTTAAAATCTGACCAATTACCCTTGAAAACAACTATGAATACAGTTGCACATAAGATCCAGACTATAGAAAGTGTGATGTTTAAGGTACATAAATAGCTCTTGAGTCATTATATGACTGGATTCTGGACTGGATTTCCATTAAACCTGACCTAGATACTAACGCGACAATGATTACAGATATTTTTTCTATCAGTAAAAATGAGACATTTATTGTGCATTTACCATGTAGCAGTTAATTGAGACAAATTAAACTCTTGACTTCAATATGAAAAAACTGAGTTGATGAAAGGACTGTTTTCTGTATTCATGTCATAATGATTAAGAATTCTTAACTCAGTGATTCTTACTGTGTGATTAATTTCTATTTTTTAAAATAAAAATGAAAAAAATTTAAAAGCTAACAATGATAATGGCACACAGTGGTAAAGAATCCACCTGCAATTCAGGAAGTGGAGGAGACAAAACTCGGGTTTGACCCTGGGTGGGGAAGATCTGCTGGAGGAGGAAATGGCAGCCCACTCCAATATTCCTGCCCTGGAGAGTCCCATGGACAGAGAAGCCTGGCGGGCTACAGCCCATGGAGTCGCAAAGAGTCACACACGACTGGTATTTTTTAAATATGTATTTACTTATTTGGCTGAGTCCAGACTTAGTTGTGGCACACGGGCCTTGCTGTCTCGCAGCATGTAGGATCTTTTCAGTTCCCTGACCAGGTATCAAACTGGTAACCCCTGCACTGGAAGGCAAATTCTTAACCACCAGACCACCAGGGAAGTCCCTACAATTGGTATTTTGAGCACTGACTTAAAATGAATAAAATTCTTAGCTTTTCCTTACAGAATATCAACTAATAAATATAAAAATCATGAAAAAAATCACCATTTGGCAAACACCACAATAATTCAGGCAGGAGTCATCAAAAGATGCTAAAAACTAATGTCCAAATTATGATTAGAAAAAATATTATTTATATACTATCAAAATTATTCTCCATAAGATACTTCTAAGCACAAAGGGGCAAGAGAAGTTTAAGGAGGTAAACCTGGCAGGCACTTTATCATAATTAATGGGACAAAATGACATCATGCATATCCTGATATGATGCATTTGAGAAGGACACAACATTACTTGTGATATTCAAAAACGTATAACCCAAATTTAACCATTAAGAAACATCAACTCCAAACTGAGGAATACTCTGTGCAATAACTGGCTAGTATTCTCCAAAGGATCAAGGTACAAAAGACATGAAATGAATGGAAGACAAAGGTGAAGAACTATTACAGAGTGAAGGAGACTTAGAAGACAGAAAAACTAACACAATATATGACCTTAACTGTACACTTAACAAGAAAAATTATATGACTGGCACAACTGGCAAATTTTGAATACACTCTGCAGATAACAGTATTCTATAAATGTAAATTCCCTGATTTTAATTACCTACTTGAAGTTACAGAAGATGTTAAATTCCAGGAGTTTGGATGAAGATATGGTGTTGAAAATTCTTTGTATTGTATTAGTATTTACCACTCTTTTAAGCTTAAAATAATTTCAACATGAAGTTTTTTTTAATTTTAAAGAAAAAATTTTTGAAAAACCAAGTTGAAAAGGTACTCTTCTCCTGTATATCCAGTCCCCCCTGAAATCTACTATTCTATGCTGACAAATAAAGAAATCACATTATTTCAAAGAAAAATACTAACATAAGCTGAGTTTTTCTCTCTCAATCCTACTGTGAAGGGGAAAAAAATAAATTTTAACTTCTAGCTCTAAAATTCTGACTTTACATACTTGAGTTCTTCACCACTATAAAGTAATAACAATGTGTCTGCTACATTCCGGGCCCTGGGCTGACTACTTTATACACGCTAGCTCCAATTCTTATCACAATGCTGGCAAGGCAGGTATGGATATTGGCATTAGAGACAAGAAAATTGGGGGCGGATAAGACTAAGTAATTTACTCAAAGTTACAGAACTGTTAGATGACATAACCAATACTTAAGCCCATACCATCGAACTCCAAACACCAACTTGACACTATAATGCCTCCCAAGGGGACTGCTGAGGTCAATAAAACATGTAAATTAGAATAGGGAAAGGGAAAGTGAAGTCTCTCAGTCATGTCAAACTCTTTGCAACCCCATGGACTGTAGCCTGTCATGCTCCTTTGTCCAAGGGCTTTTCCAGGCAAGGGTACTGGAGTGGGTTGCCATTTCCTTCTCCATAGAAAAGGAAGTATCATCAAATTTGACACCTGGATTTATCATGAAGCAGCAGCAATGGAAATAACTGAAAAGTGCATTACTTCAATTATTATAAATTAGTATTTTCAACAATGAAAATAAGATAGGAAAAGGATCTTAGGAATGCTGAATCACCCTAACAGTGTCGATTCAAACTGTCTACAGAACTATTTCTTGGTTTCCTACATACATAAAAAACAAGTCTTATTAAAAACAGGAATTTCTAACACTCTGGTAACACAGTCTGGTGGAACAAGTAGAACTTTCCTAAAATGATCCTGGGCGTTCACTGTGGAATGCCCAGAAAAGAAACAAATCGCGCCACGGTTCCCTCTTTCTCCAGCAGGAGTAACTGCACCAGAATTCCTCTCTCTCTGGAACCAGGGGTTTATCCTTCTCAGTCCCTAACAGGGAAGCTGCAACTTCCCACAGTCCTCAAGAGCTGGTCGGTTAGGTTTCCCAGACAGTTCTTTAAAGCAGGTGGCACCTCAACACGTACAGCTCAAAGCTTAAGTAATGTGTACGCCACCCTACGGATTAGGGTGCTTTCAATGACGCTGACCTTTGTCATGAAAGAACAACGATGTGGCGGAAGGTGTGAGCCCTCCGTTGGCACACTCTTCCATGTGTAGTAGTATCTACCTCAGCACAGCTTCCTACACGATAGTGCAAAGACCGGAGAATCTTTAGCTGAGTGTTCTTGGCTTATAAGTTTCTTCAATTACGCCTATCCCTACCACATAACTCTATCACAATGCAGAACTCCTCCTAAGAATTCATCTAAGACCATATAGGATAAAAAGAAGCCCAAATTCGTGTAATAATGAAAAAAAAATATAAGACGACTTCTTTACCCAATTCAGTTTGTGTAATAATGAAATAAAACTTTATACACTATCCTCATAAATATATGGGAGAAGGCAATGGCACCCCACTCCAGTACTCTTGCCTGGAAAATCCCATGGATGGAGGAGCCTGGTAGGCTGCAGTCCATGGGTTCGCTAAGAGCCTGACACGACTGAGCGACTTCACTTTCACTTTCATAAATATATGCTTTAACGATAATGTCAGCTAAAAAAATTGACTGCTACAAGTCCGTCATTTAGCAACAGGCTTCACATACACTATATATTTTTTAATGCTTTCACCTATTCTATGAGTTATTATTATTATTACCCCCATTTTGCAGACAAGGAAAATCAGGGTTAAAGAGCTTAAATAACTTGCCCAAAGTACAAGCAGGGCCTGAATGGTTTTAATCACTACCAGTGTGCTTTAATTTACTGATATTTCTAACAACTCATCAGGCCTATAGGTAGTATTCTGAAATAGGCATACTTTACAACTGAAAAAAATTCAAGGTCTGCAAGCATTAAATGACTTGCTCACTATTACATTAAATTAACATTAATAGCAATAAGTAAAATAACTTCACAAAAGTCAGTGTAACAGTCAGTACTACAGAACTGACAGATGCTATATATATAAGAACTCTAGTTTATATACATATTCTAACACCAAGATCAAAACATATCTTTCTAAATCTAGAGAAAAGTTTAGCAGCTTCTTCTCCATTTCTTCCTAACTATAACTGAGCAAGACTGACAACTGAATAACTGCTACATGTGACATCACGTATTAGAGAACTGTTACAAAATTTGGAATTACTGAGTAAACTTCTATGCCTCCATTATCAGTGTGGCATACTAAATTAACTGAGGACACACTGCTTATAAATAACTCAAACAACCAACATGAATATTTAATGAAGTCTTATTCCCACTCTGTGTAAATATTTCAACACTTCCAATGAAGATATGCTACAACAGAAAGGACTTCAAAAAGGCTAGCTTACAACTCTGAAACTGGATTATATTGCAGTCAATATCACACTAAAATAGCACACACAAGAAAGGAAAAAAGGCCACCTTTCCCCCCTGACTAACAAAGAATTAAAAGAAAATAGAGGCTGATTATTCAACTTGGTGGCATGCTGGTATAAATCTCACAAGGAAGGTACTAGCAAGTCCTTCTTTCAGATTTTATATAAGATCAAAAGTCAAATCTGACAAGACACACTGGTATCTTAGAAACACAAAATCTTTGCATAAAAGTACTAATATAAGTGCCCAATGATCATTTGAATTGTGTCATTTTTAATATTAAAAAAACCACAATCAAAACATGTATTTAGTCATCACATACTGATGTTGATTAAGTTTTCTTGACCCATTCTCTAACGAAAATATAAAACCAAGAGGTTTTGATCTAAACTCTCGATTTATATAATTTTCCACCTTTACTTGTATTACACTTGCCTTTCTCAAAACTAGAGGATGAACAAGGCCAGAAAATCAGTTCTAAATAAGCTCTGAAAAGCTGTTTGTTTCATGAGACAGAAGCAGAGACAATAAGCTACTCCCTTCCATTTTGTTCACTCAACCAATTTTTTAAAAAATGACTACCTTGTGCATACTCAGCACTCCCTCTTCTTTAAAGATCTGTAATAACCACAGGGGAAAGACAGTAACTACAGAGCTTCCAACATGTTCAAGGGAGTGAAAGAACCCATCTCTGTGAGGCAAATTACAGAAAGCTTCTTTTTTTGTGACATAATAGATCAACATGTAATAACTCAATAGGATCTTCTTATAAAAACAGCTCAAGTCTACACTAGAAATGGAAAGACAACATAATTCTCCTGAAATTCTTTTCTCTGTATTTTATTTAGGAACAAGACATATTACCAACATTTCAAATAGTCATAGCTAAACAGTTTTGCAAAACATAAGACATAGTTTCCACTTTTCATAAATAGATGATAGACTTCAGATATGACGAAGGATATTGGTTTTTAATTCCCATCTGAGCTGTAACAACCATGCCGTCATATCCATTAAGATCAGCAATAATATCAAAATAGTAATCAATGATGGGCGAACAACACAGGTAGGAAGATCAGCAAGTACAAAGGTTGTAGATAAAAGCATACCTGGTGGATCTGAGGAACACAGAGGCCAGGGTGGGTGAAGCAAAGGGGGGAAACACTAGAAAATGGAGGTAAGTAATAAGGCATGGGGAGGAGAGTAAGATTATGTGACTCACGGGTCATTTATAAGGAATTTGGCTTTTGCTGTGAGAGGCTGAAGCCATTGGAGAATTCAATATGGAAGAGTGTAAAACACAACATATTTGAACAGTATCACTCTGGCTGTTCTAAGAAAAGACAAAAAGGAAAAGACAGTGGAAGCAGGAAGCCCAGTCGGAAAACTACTGAAATAACCGAAGCAAGAGCTGATGGTGGCATGGACCATGTGGGGGCAGTGCAGAGCGTACTAAGTGGATTCTGCATACTCAACAGAGTTTTTGCCAAAGAAGACTTGAGAGAGATCAAGAAACTAAAATGAAGCAACTAATAGTAGTAGGATGCAAACCAGACAGGTAAGGTGTCCTAGAAGCCAAGTGAAGACGGTATTTCATGAAGAAGAGAGAGCTAAATAATCTTGATCAAGCAAAGGAGGGCTGAGAAGCACCTTTAGATTTAGCAAGAGTGGAGCTGAAAATCCTGATTGGAATGTGTTCAAGAAAGAATGGGAGAAGGAAAATTTAAGACATTGCATATAGAAAACATTTTTAAAGTGTTTTGCTATAAGGAGAGGGAAAGAAATAAGGCAGTGGCTGGAAAGGAATGAGGGACAGGATTTTTAAAATAGAAGAACATATCAACACATTACAGACTAGTGGGAATAATCTTGAAGAGAAGAAAAAATGATACAGAGGAGAGAGAAATGCTAGAGCAATGAGGAGGAAGCAGACTAGTGTATAAGTGGGGGGCTGGCCTTAGCTAGAAGCAGAGTTCACTCATTTCTTACAGAAAAGGACAGAGTACAAGGACACAGATACAGAGTCTGTGGAAGTTCCCTTCTGATTGCTTCTGACTGCCTAACAAACCAGGAAGCTATACGCTGGAGAAGTGCTAGAGGTTTGAGAAAGGAGGAGAATGTATCAGCCATTGTCGAGGAGTGTGGGAGAGTGAAATGACTGGGGAAATATAATGTGATTACTGGGCAACATTAAGGACTCACTGAGGTCTGGGACCGTGAATTTAAAGTGAGGACAGCATGTATGGTTATCTTTTTTTTCTCAGATATGTGGGTATAGGCAAAAGGCTGAGTATATGCAAGCCTATGACCATCATGATTGACCATGGAATTTAAGCTGGGCAAGGAAAGTAAGACATCAGGAGGATCAGGGACAGTGAGATTTAAAAGATGGAAGATCCCAAAGATCCACTGAAAAGACAAAAAACATAGGAAGAGGATACTGGATTCTAGATATATCTATTTTTCTAAAGCTGCCATTTATTTATTAATAAACACTGAATAGTTTAGAATATATAACTATAGCTAGAAAACTGAACACTGTCAATAAACGTTTTTATCCTAAAAAAAAAAACAACCAAAGAAAAGGACTGAGGGTCCCAACAGGCTCCAAGAACCACTGGAGTAATAGAAACTGTGATATGAAAAGGTAAGAGATGGTAGCAGAGAGTGGAAACTGCGAGGGACCGAAGTCTGGATAAACACAAGGTCTAGAAGTGAGCAGTGAAGTGGGATAACGGGCAAAATTCACTGGAGAAGAGGAATTTCAGTCTGAAGATACCAGTGTACTGAATGAATTACCCACATGAATGTTGAAATAACCAAGAATTATAACAAGTAGTACTGGAGTGAATGTCATGGAACTAAGAACTAGTGTCTGTTGGAGACAATCCTCCATGAGTCTTGCATTCCTCTACATCATGTGAACAGAGGTACTAACTACCTTTATTGAGGATAAACTTTCCAAGCAAACCTGTATAGCCAACAGCCTTAGAAAATAGACAGAGTTTCCCTCCAAAGCAAAGGGAACGTTTCCTTTGCTTGGAAGACATTCTCTTCCTCCATGACATGGGCAGACATGCTTAGTGCATGTTATGAAAAGACACCTTATTGAGTCACACTTTAGGAACTGCGACTTGAGTAACCAGTGTAAGCAAATGCTGTCGCTCTGGCTACTGCTTTTGCTGTTAATAATAAAGTCCTTTGTTTCTGCACCAGAAACACCACCCTCCTCACTCCATCTTTTGTTAGCATCCATGAAACCGGGGTAGTTTTAGCTTGCAGGTAGAATAAAATCTCAGACCACTAAAAATTTTTGACAAAACCTCCCATGAATAGGGAGTGGGAGTGAGAGGTTACTGCAATGGGTAGAAAGTGGTACAGTTTGAGAACATGAGATAAAGTCTGAAGATGTTTCAGAAGAGAAAAGGGTCTAGACAAAGTAATGAAAAGCAAAGAGAACACCCTTCAGGCTCAATGAAGTGAAGAAAGGAGGAGAGAAAACTACTGTTTGAGAAGGTGGCAGGTATCATCATCAGGGAAGCCAGATTTAGATGACAGCAAAAAGATGAAGGCAATATTAATAGAAGAGGCTGAAGGACTTTGCTGATACCTAACCGTGAGTTTACAGGGACACTAAGGCAGACTTGCAGGAGACAGGAAGGGGCAGGTTTGGGGTTAGATCTGGATACATGTGGTGAAGGGCTTCCTCTGGTGACTTATGTGAGCAGGAAAAGGGGCACGAGGACGTCAGCTGTCGTCAGCTCCATCAGATTAAACCAGTCTGTGCTTCTACATCCCTCACCCCTCTTTCACCCACCCAACATCTACTACGGAATACTTTATTTCTTACCAAACAAAACATCATTTTAGAAAATTTAGAACATTGAAGTTTTAAAAAACAAAAATGCCAAAGTTGTTGTTTAAGACAGTAACAGGCAAGTGTTAACTTACTTGAATTAGATCTAAAATGCCAAGTTCACTTTCTGAAGAATCCACACAGAAGACAAAATATAATGTTGCATAATGTCTATAAATCAGTTTGTTGTCAGATCCTCCGATTAATCTAAATGACAAAACAAAACAATTGGAATGTTATAGAAACTGAAAAACATTTTCATTAACTCAAGCAAACTGATAATTTTTTTTAAAACTTTCTATAAAATGAAAGGTAGCAATGACACAGCATTCAAGTGAACTAGATGGCTGTTATCTTCAGAGAACTCAAGTAAAGATGCCAGTGCTTAATCTTAGTTCATTCATTCAATTATTTACTGAGTACTTGCTATGTGTCAGACACTGAGAGTGGGTAAGCAGCAATGAACAAATAAGAAAAAATGGAACTACATAACTGGAAGGAACTACTTAGAGAATCAAAATAGGACAATGCCACACCCATAGATTTGCTACTTTCGATTGGGAGTTAAAAGAGTTGATGTTTAGGCTGAGATTTAATGATAAGAAAAATTTTGAGATGAGCATTTCAGACACAGGTAAACTAATAAAAAAGCAAATTCATCAAGAATGAAATATCTATGTTCAAGAAAGAAAAAGAAAGCTTCAATCAATGAAAGATAAGTACATGATTAGGCCAGAGACGTAAGCAGAAATGAGTCCACAGGGCATTTTTAAGTGCTTATTAGATTTAATCCCATAGGTCACAGTAAGTTACATAGCCTGAGACTGATTATCAACTAGGGAAAAAAAAAAAGAAGGACATTTCTTCTTCAGTTTTGGACAGACTTACTATCAAATTCTTCTACAAAAGCACATTTTGTTTTGGAGTAGAAGAGCAAGAAAACTGAGCTAAGAGATACTCAATTCTTTTGCCAAATACTTTTTTTTTTACTGATTGGTGTTTCAGCATTTTAAAAATAATAATTCGGGAATCATTATAAACACCTTTTATTTTTCTAAATATAGTTTAGCTATTCCATAGTTAAGTTTACAAAAATCAAAGCTAAACAAAAAGAGAGCTAACTGAACATCCAAACATGACACAGGAAAATAACAACTATTTCTTTTTCTTTGGCCTCACTTTGAGGCTTGCGGGATCTCAGTTCCCCAACCAGGGATCAAACCCATGCCCCCTGCACAGAGTCTTAACCTGTGGTCCTCCAGGGAAGTCCCTATTTCTTACTCAGTAAAAGTAATACTAAATCCACAAGTTTGTAGAAACAACTTCCTTAAGTATACACTCATTCATTACTTAACATCCTTTTACACCAAAAATGAAAATTATCTTGGACAAGAATTAAAACTCCTACTATCTAGAAAAGATATGCCATTTAAAGATATGTACAAGCACTTCAAAGAGTCCCTGAGTTGTATTTATTTATACACTATCCTTGCACCTGACCCTTGAAAGGGACAGAGAGAGCACAAACAGCAGGCTTCATCCTGAATCTGCAATTTAGTCATTTATCTTAAATTTTTGTTTGGTTCTGCTGTAAAAGAAGACCAAATATTTAAAAACTATAAGTTTTAAAATGGCAATTAAAATTATTGAAGGGAAATAAAAATATTAATATAAATACATTTTATTATAATTTTGCTACATAGTACAATACCGATTCAAATTCTTGTACAGAATGTAACACACAATATAAAAACCACAGAATTCTAGAAATCCTTAGTCCAAATATCTCATTTAACATAAAAGGGGAAAACTGAGATACAAAGAATTTTAGTGACCTATCCAAGAAAACCAGCTTGTTAGTAACAACACTAGGATTAAACCAGATGTGTAGCCCCATTTCTGATGCAATATTTGCTTTCTACTTTTTATAAGGTTGAAAAGAATAATCACAAATTCAAGTCATACTTTCTGGTTCAAACACTGCCCTGGTTAGATCAACCAAGTTCTTGCACATGTACCACATGCAGTACACTGTGCTGGGTGATAAACTTCCCATGAGATTAGAAGGTCAAGAGACTGAAATAAAGGGAAATGACGGCACTGGCAAACACAAGTCAACCACAGAAGTTTAAGTGAGATAAGTGAGGCCCAATTAAAATACAAAACCAGAAAGCAGGTACATCTATCAACTATGAAATTGGAGGCCTCGAGTTAACAGCAAAATTTACAAATCATAGGTGTGTATTTGCAAATTTAAGTGCAACATGATATAACCTTTTAAGAAATGCAAGTAAACTTTCTACATGATAAAAAGTAATTTATGGTCAGGCATGATTGAATTCTCTATTGTGAGTTATTCTTTATAATATACATCATCTACCTTAGAAATACAGAAAACTGTAGGTTTCTCTAACTAATTTCTAATTATTTGCAGTGAAGTTCAGTTAAAGTTGAGTTTTTTGAATTGTCAGTGAGGAAATATCCTGTTAAGAAATTAAACATATAAGCATGGAAGGGAACATCTACGAAACCATTTGAGAACAAACTGTTTTCATGAAACCCATTAATTTAAATTTATAATAGTTGGCAAGCTAATTATATGCAATTTTTATTTATTCATTTTAAAAACAGAAAAGTCTGTTCTCTGAATTTGAACTTATTTTATCTAGACACACACATATATAATATCTGAAAAGCAGACTTCAGAATTGTCAATAATATAAAATAAAAGATGCTATCTAAATTTTTATGAAAGCAGGTTCATTCACCCTAAGGAGTACTCTGTAGTCATTAAAAAGAATGAGATTGCTCTAGATGGGTTTATATGCAAAGCTTTTCAAAATATAAGTGCAAACAAGCAACATGGTAAGCAAAATACATGTGTGATCCCCTAAGTAAAACTTTTTAACATTATATTTTTATGTGCTGTGTTGAGTCGCTCAGTAGTGTCCAACTCTTTGTGACCCCGTGGATTGTAGCCTGTCAGGTTCCTATGTCCATAGGGATTCTCCAGGCAAGAATACTGGAGTGGGTTGCCATTCCCTCCTCCAGGGGATCTTCCCGGCCCAGAGATTGAACCCACGTCACTCACACTGCAGGTGGATTCTTTACCGTCTGAGCCACCAGGGAAGCCCAAGAATGCTGGAGTGGGTAGCCTTTCCCTTCTCCAGGGGATCTTTCCGACCCAGGAATTCAACTGGGGTCTTCTGCATTGCAGGCAGATTCTTTACCAGCTGAACTACCAGGGAAGCCTTACATTTTTATATGTTAGTGCAAAACTAATTTTCTAGACGGATACACAAGAAACTGGGAAGAAGGACTGAAGTTGGAGGAGGAAGACTTGGTTTACGTTTTATATTTCTGTTTGAATTTTTGCCATATGAATGTATTACCTCTATATAAAATGCCTTTATAAAAATTTTAAAAGAAAAAGATTAAGTATCTAAAAATTATGTTAGATTTATAGCTAATATAAGATGCAATTAATTCCCCTGACCCAATTAATCAAATCAGGAAATTTTACAATAAAATCATTAAACAGTGATACTCTACTTATACAGTCAAAGATTAGAAATGTCCATGAAATGCTTTACTTACAATCCTCCTTCTAGGAAATTACAAACATTTTCATCTCTCTTAGATACCAAATGGAATGTCTCCCTGATGATTTGCTGTTGTGTATCTTCACTCTGAGAAAGAATAATTCATATACATTAGAGTCCAATTTCTAGGTTTAACAGTTTTATAAGAATTTGAAAATAAAAGACAGTAATCTGTCTGGGAAATTCATATAAGAGTATAGTCATTGGAGAACTAACCTATTATATCTTAATAGAAACAAAACCCAACATATTAAAATTAAAAACAAAAAGCAAAAACATAACAAAAAATCAGCATTTAATATTTTCTAGTATAATAAAACTTATTTCTCAGCTTCAAAAACCAACAAGAAAAATATCAGACACATGAATTATAGACACTGGCAAAAGGGAAACTAGATATCAACTAGTCAAAGTACACTGTACAAATGGGTAAACTGAAACAAAGAGATAAGTGTTATAAACAATTCATGGAACTAATCTATATTTTAATAGAAGAAAGAACAGAAGTTTGGTGCTCTCAATTAAGTTAGTTTAAGTGCAAACTGAGGTAAGAGTTTATCCAGCTTACTTATCTTTATGTAAGCACAGCTTAAAACCAAGAATTGACTCAATAAATATTTATTAAATTCACCAAGCAATTCATAGCAAAGTAAAAAAAGAATCAGCTTCTCAAACACTGCAATATAAAACTGGGTAAAATCATGAACAAGAAATTTTCCAGGAAAGACTATATGATGGTCCATAAACAAATGAAAAGATGCTAAACCTCATTAGTTATGAAGTGAAATACAAATTAAAGTAACAATGAAATAATTCAACATGTACCATATGAGCAAAAATATAAAAGTATGACAATATCAAATGGTGACAAAGATCTGGAGCCAAAGAAATTCTCGTCCTGCCAGTGAAAAGGTAAATGGTAAAACCATTCGGGCAAGAAGTTTTATAATTCAGCACTCTACTCTTAGGTATAATGCTAACCCATATGAAACCATAAGTTTTTGAAGGTCAAAAACAGTATAATATTGACAACTACATATACATAATAAATTCTTAACCTGTATACCAAGAAAGTCATAGAAGAATGTTCATAAAGGCACCATAACAACAACAACAAAAAAAGCTGAAAACAACCCAAATGTTCACCAATCACATAAGTTAGAGTATGCTTATATAACAGAATCCTATAAGAAGTAAAAACTAAATAAGTAAATTATACCCACCAATATGAATGATTCTCAAAAAATTAATGTGGAAAAAAGGAGTTACCAGAGCTCAAGTTGCTATTAAAAAAAAATACCACAAACTGATGACTTAACTAACAGAAATGTATTTTCTCACAATTTTGGGGGCTAGAGGTTCAAGACTGAGGTGCCAGGATAGCTGATTTCTGGTGAGTGATATCTTTTTGGCTTGAAGACAACCACCTGCTCGTTGCATTCTTACATGTCCTTATGGGGAGAAACAGCAAGAACAGGCTCTCTGGTAACTCTTCTGGTAAGGGCACTGATCACACCCCGAGGGCCCCATGGTCATCAGCTCATCTAAACCTGATTAAGTTCCAAAGTCCTAACCCCAAATAACATCAAACTGAGGGTCAGGGCTTTAACATGTAAATGCAGGGGGTACACAATTCAGTCTACAGTAGGGGAGTAAAGCAAGTACCAGAATAATATGTAATCACTCCATTAGTATAACATTCAAAAACATGAAAAACTAAACATTATGTCTGACAAAAATTTGGGGGTGATAAAAATAAAAACTATAAAGAAAATCATGGAAATGATTAACAGATTTCAAAGGCCTATTTTCATAGGAAGAAACAAAACTGTCATTCATAGATGAAAAGATTTTCCACATAGAAAATCTAACATAATTTACACAGAAGTGATACAATTAATAAATGGTTATAATAAGAACACAAAGACATTACATAAAAATCCTAATGCCATTCTAAACTGCTGCAAGAATGAGTTGCAAAATGTAATTTTAAAAAGATACCATCAAAAACCATGCATTGCCTAGGAGTAAAGGAAACAAAAAAATTGCAAGAGGAAACAAAAAAAAACCAAAAAACTTTACTGGAAAAAGTTAAAGAAGATCTAAGTAAATGAAAATATGTACAATGTTTATAGACTGAATGATCCAATATTATACAGATGTTCAAACTCCCCAAAATGCTCCAAAGTCTTAAGGTAATTCTAATCAAAATTTCAACATGGGTGTGGGAGATAAACTTGAAAACCTGATTACAACTCAAAATATGATTTATATATGAGAAGAGAATATAGAATAGAGAATTCAGCTAGAATAACCAGACACTCTCAAGTAGAATACAAGAGGACCTGTTGACCAGGTAAGAATTATTATAAAGCCACAGTAATTAAGATAACATATTGGTGCAGAAATAGAGAAAATGACTGATGGAGCCAGAAGCACACCCACACATAAGTATAATAATTTAATTTTAAATATAATACGCACTACAGATTAGCAGGGATGGAAGGGCATTTTCATAAATGGTCCCAGGATGAAAATTATTGGTTTTGTTCCAACATAATGAACTTCTAGCTCTCATATTATACTCAAAAATCAATCCCAGATTGATTAAAAATAAATGTCAATGCAACCTAAAAGTCCATCAGCAGAGGAATGGATGAAGATGTGGTCCATATACACAATGGAATACTACTCAGCCATTAAAAAGACTGAAATGCCATTTGCAGCAACAGGACGGACCTTGAGTGTGGTACTGAGTGAAGTCAGACAGAGGGCAAGCATATTACATGACGTCCCTTATGTGTGGGTCCTGCAAAGAAACGACACCAATGCATGCATGGCTGAGTCCCTTCACCATTCACCTGAAACGACCGCAACACTGTTAACTGGCTGTACCCCATACAAAACAAAAAGTTTAAAGTTAAAAAAAATGTCAAGTATGAAGCTACAAAAATCTAAAAATATAATACAGAAGAATATCTTTATAACTTTGTAACAGTGTGGACTTTTAAACAAGACACAAATGATAACTATAAAGGAAGTGGTAACTATAAAGGAAAAGATCTGCAAATTTGATCACATCGGAAGTAATTGCTTTTAATGCTGAAGTGACATCACAAAAAAAAATTAAGAGCTACAAACATGACAAATATTTCTACAATACATAAAACTGACAAAAGGAATAGTATCTAGCACATAAAAAATACTTAAATGCCAGCAAGAAAGAGATAAAAATTCCAACAGAAAAATAACTTGGCAAAAATAAGACTTGGAATACAACAAACTGAAAAGTTTCTCTATAGCAACGAAAACCATCAACAAAATAGGTACCCCACTGAATGAAAGAAAATGTCTGCAAATCATATATCTGATCAGAGGTTAATATTCAAAACATATAAAGACTCCATACAACTGAATAGCAAAAAAAAAAAAAAAAAAAAAAAAATCCAAACAATCCTAATTTTAAACCTTAGGACAGAAAATCTAAATAGACTTTTCCAAACAAGACATACAGGTGGCCACAAGGTACAAGAAAAGACGCTCAATATCAGTAATCATCAGGGAAATACAAACTAAAACCACAATGAAGTATCACTTCACACCTGTCAGAGTGACTATAATAAAGATGCTCACGTGTTGGTGGGGAGGTGGAGAGAAGGGAACCACGGTGCACTGTTGATGGGAAAGTAAATTGGTGCAGCTACTATGAAAACCAGTAAGGAGGTTCCTCAAAAAAGTAAAAATAGAACTACCACATGATCCAGCAATTTCACTTCCAAGTTTTTATCTGAAGAAAATGAAAATACTAACTTGAAAAGATAAAAGCATTCTCATGTTCATCTGGGCATCATACACAATAACCAATATATGGCAACAACCTAAGTGTCCATGCAAAGATAGAGAAAATAAAATGTGGTGCATATCAAGGCATACCCTGCAAATATTGAAGGTCTGGTTCCAGACCACAGTGCAGCAATAAAATGAGTAACACAAAACTTTTGGTTACCCAGTTCATTAAAAAGTTATGTTTATTCTATAATGTAGGCTACTAAGTATTCAACAGGATTACATATTAAAAAAAAGTACATACCTTAATTAAAGAATACTTTATTGCTAAAAAATGTTAACCATCATCTGAGCTTTCCCTGAATTATAATCTTTCTGCTGGTGGAAGGTGTTGCCTCAATGGCTGCTGACTGATCAGGGTGGTGGTTGCTGAAGGTTTGGGTGACTATGGCCATTTCTTTATGTAAAACAACAATGCAGTTTGCCGCATCGATGGACTCTTCCTTTCATAAAGGAGGAATCATGCAGTGCTGCTTGACAGTATTTTACCCACAGGAAAATTTCTTTGAAAACTGGAGTCAGTCTTCTCAAGCCTACAATTGCTTTATCAACTAAATTTATGAATTACTCTAAGTCCTTTGTTGTCCTAATAACACTCTTTACAGCATCCCCACCAGGAATAGATTCTATCTCAAGAAACCACTTCTTTGCTCATCATTATGAAGCAACTCCTCACCTGTTCAAGTTTTATCATATTGCTGCTGTTCAGTCGCTCAGTAATGTCCAACTCTGCAACCCCATGGACTGCAGCATGTCAGGCTTCCCTGACCTTCACCGTCTCCCAGAGCTTGCTCAAACTCATATCCATTGAGTCAGTGATGCTATCCAACCATTCAGTCCCCTGTTACGCCCTTCTCCTCCTGTTTTCAACTGTTCCCAGCATCAGGGTCTTTTCCAATGAGTCGGCTCTTCACATTGGGTGGCCAAAGTATTGGAGTTTCAGCTTCAGCATCAGTCCTTCCAATGAATATTCAGGATTGATTTAATTTAGGGTTGATCTCCCTGCAGTCCAAGGGACTCTCAAGAGTGTTCTCCAACACCACAATTCAGAAAGCATCAATTCTTCGGTGGTCAGCCTTCCTTATGTCCAACTCTCACATCCATACACGACTACTGTAAAAACCATAGCTTTGACTATACAGACCTTTGTCAGCAAAGCAATGTCTCTGCTTTTGGATTTTTTAAAAATTTTTTTTTAATTTATTTTTTATTTTTTCCCAATTATTTTTATTAGTTGGAGGCTAATTACTTTACAGTATTGTAGTGGTTTTTGCCATACATTGACATGAATCAGCCATGGATTTACATGTGTTCCCCATCCTGAACCCCCCTCCCACATCCCTCCCCCTCCCATCCCTCTGGGTCTTCCCAGTGCACCAGCCCCGAGCACTTGTCTCATGCATCCAACCTGGGCTGGCGACCTGTTTCACACTTGATAATATACATGTTTCGATGCTGTTCTCTCAGATCATCCCACCCTCGCCTTCTCCCATAGAGTTCAAAAGTCTGTTCTGTACATCTGTGTCTCTTTTTCTGTCTTGCATATAGGGTTATCGTTGCTATCTTTCTAAATTCCATATATATGCATTAGTATACTGTATTGGTATTTCTCTTTCTGGCTTACTTCACTCTGTATAATGGGCTCCAGTTTCATCCATCTCATTAGAACTGATTCAAATGAATTCTTTTTAATGGCTGAGTAATATTCCATGGTGTATATGTATCACAGCTTCCTTATCCATTCGTCTGCTGATGGGCATCTAGGTTGCTTCTATGTCCTGGCTATTATAAACAGTGCTGCGATGAACATTGGGGTGCACGTGTCTCTTTCAGATCTGGTTTCCTCAGTGTGTATGCCCAGAAGTGGGATTGCTGGGTCATATGGCAGTTCTATTTCCAGTTTTTTAAGAAATCTCCACACTGTTTTCCATAGCGGCTGTACTAGTTTGCATTCCCACCAACAGTGTAAGAGGGTTCCCTTTTCTCCACACCCTCTCCAGCATTTATTGCTTGTAGACTTTTGGATAGCAGCCATCCTGACTGGAGTGTAGTGGTACCTCATTGAGGTTTTGATTTGCATTTCTCTGATAATGAGTGATGTTGAGCATCTTTTCATGTGTTTGTTAGCCATCTGTATGTCTTCTTTGGAGAAATGTCTGTTTAGTTCTTTGGCCCATTTGTTGATTGGGTCATTTATTTTTCTGGAATTAAGTTGCTTGTATACTTTTGAGATTACTCCTTTGTCTGTTTCTTCATTTGCTATTATTTTCTCCCATTCCAAAGGCTGTCTTTTCACCTTGTTTATAGTTTCCTTCGCTGTGCAAAAGCTTTTAAGTTTAATTAGGTCCCATTTGTTTATTTTTGCTTTTATTTCCAATATTCTGGGAGGTGGGTCATAGAGGATCTTGCTGTGATTTATAGGCAATGTCTCTGCTTTTAATACTGTCTAGGTTTGTCACAGCTTTTCTTCAAAGGGGCAAGCATCTTTTAAATTTCATGGCTGCAGTCACTGTCACCAGTGATTTTGGAGTCCAAGAAAATAAAGTCTGTCACTGTTTCCCCATCTATTAACCATGAAGTGATGGGACCAGATGTCATGACCTTCATCTTTTGAATGTTGAGTTTTAAGCCAGCATTTTCACTCCCCTATTTCACCTTCATCAAGAAGTAAAAATATTTCCTCTTCGCTTTCTGCCATAAGGGTGGTGTCATCTGACTATCCGGGGTTGTTGATATTTCTCCTGGCAATCTTCATTCCAGTTTGTGCTTCAACCAGTCCAGCATTTTGCATGATGTACTCTACATATGAGTTATATAAACAGGGTGACAATATGCAGCCTTGACGTACTCCTTTCCCAATTTGGGAACAGTCTGTTATTCCATGTCCAGTTCTAATTGTTGTTTCTTGACCTGCATACAGATTTCTTAAGAGGCAGGTAGGGTGGTCTGGTATTTCCATCTCTTTAAGAATTTTCCACAGTTTGTTGTGATCCACACAGTCAAAGGCTTTTGTGCAATGAAGCAGAAGCATATGTTTTTCTGGAATTCTCTTGCTTTCCCTATGATCCAGTGGATGTTGGCAATTTGATCTCTGGCTCCTCTGCCTTTTCTAAATCCAGCTTGTACATCTGGAAATTCTTGGTTCCAGTACTACTGAAGTCTAGCTTGGAGGATTTTGAGCATTACTTTGCTTGTGTGTGAGATGAGTGCAATTGTGTCGTAGTTTGAACATTCTTTGGCACTGGAATGAAAACTGACCTTTTCAAGTCTTGTGTCCACTGTTGAGTTTTCCCAATTTGCTGGGATATTGAGTGCAGCACTTTAACAGCATCATCTTTCAGGATTTGAAACAGCTTAGCTGGAATTCCATCACCTCCACTAGCTTTGTTCACAGTGATGCTTCCTAAGGCCCACTCGACTTCACATTACAGGATGTCAGGCTCTAGGTAAGTGATCATACCATCACGGTAATCTGGGTCATCAAGATCTTTTTTGTATAGTTCTGTGTTTTCTTGCCACCTCTTCTTAATGTCTTCTACTTCTGTTAAGTCCATACTATTTCTGTCCTTTATTGTTTCCCTCTTTGCATGAAATGTTCCCTTGGTATCTCTAATTTTCTTGAAGAGATCTCGTCTTTCCCATTCTATTGTTTCCCCTATTTCTTTGCACTGTTCACTTAGGAAGACTTTCTTATCTCTCTTGCTAGTCTTTGGAACTCTGTAGTCACATCTTCAGGCTCTGCTCCTAATTCTAGTTCTCTTGCTATATCTACCACATCTGCAATTACTTCCTCCACTGGAGTCTTGAATCCCTCCCCTGCAAGTCATTCACAAAGGTTGGAATCAACTTCTTCTAACTCCTGTGAATGTTGATATTATCACCTCTTCTTATGAATCATAAATGCTCTTAATAGCATTTAGAATGGTGAACCCCTCCCTAAAGGCTTCCAACTGACTGGCCACATCCATCAGAGGAATCACTGTCTATGGCTGCTATAGCCTTACAAAATATATTTTTTAAAGTAGAAGACTTGAAAGTCAAAATGATTTCTTGATCTGTGGCCTGTAGAATGGATACTGTATTAGCAAGCATGAAAATAACATGAATCTCATTGTACATCTTCACCACAGCTCTTGGGTGACCACCTGCATTGTCATGAGCAATAATAATTTGAAAGGAATGTTTTATTTATTTTTTTTATGAGCAGGAGGTCTTAACAGTGGGCTTAAAATAAATTCAGTAAACCATGTTGCAAATAGATGTGCTGTCATCTGGCTTTGTTGTTCCATTTACAGAGCACAAGCAGAGCAGCACAATTTCAGCATAACATTAGCATAATTCTTAAGGGCCCCAGGATTTGGCGAATGGTAAATGAGCACTGGCTTCAAACGAGTCACCAGCTGCACTAGCCCTTAACAACAGTCAGCCTAGTCTTTGAATCACTGATGCCAGGCCCGTCCTAGATGGCATCTTCTTCCAATAGAAGGATGTTCTGTCTACATGGAAAATCTGTCATTTAGTACAGTCACCTTCGTTCATTATCTTGATTCTTCTGAATAACTCAATGTAGTTTCTATATCAGCACTTGCCGTTTCACCTTGCACTTTCATGTTACTAAGGTTTCTTTCCTTAAACATCATGAATGAACCTCTGCCAGTTTCAAACTTCTCTTCTGCAGCATCCTCACCTCTGTCAGCCTTCACAGATCTGAAGAATTAACAGTCATGCTCTGGATTAGGCTTTGGCTTAAGGGAATGTTGTGGCTGGTTTGACCTTCTATTCAGACCACTGAAACTTTCTCCACATCAGCAGTAAGGCTACTTCACTTTCTTATCATTCGTGTGCTCACTGCAATAGTACTTTTAATTTCCTTCAAGAACGTTTCCTTTGCATTCACAGGTTGGCTATCTATTTGGTGCAAGAGGCCAAGCTTTTATCCAACCTTAGCTTTCAACATGCCTTCCTCACTAAGCCTAACCACATCTTGCTTTTGATTTAAAGTGAGAGATGTGGGACTCCTCCTTTCACTTGAACAACTTATAGGCTACTATCAGGTCACCAACTACTCTAATTTCAAAGCTGTTGTATCTCAGGAACCAGGGAGGCCCAGGAATTGGGGGAGAGAAGGGGACTGGCTGGTCAGTGGGGCAGTCAGAACACAAACATTTGGTTTGCTCTCATATGTGTGTGGTTTGTGGCACCCCCAAAAAAATTACAACAGTGACATCAATGATCACTCACAGACCATTATAACAAAGAAAATAATAATGAAAATATTTGAAATATTGCAAGAATTGCCAAAATGGGACACAGAGACACAGGTGAGCAAATGCTGTCAGAAAAACCGGCGCAAATAGACTTGCTTGAGGCAGGGCTTGCCACAGACCTCCAATATGTAAAAAATGCAGAATCTGGGGCAAAATGTGATAAAACAAAGGGCAATAAAATGAGGCATGCTTGTAAATCTGTGTTATTTTTAAGTCACTACGTTTGTGGTCAATTCTTAGGGCAGCAATAAAAGTAAATACCAGACCATACTGGGGGATAAAGAAAATATCAACAAGCCAGATGCTGAAATCCCTATTTCTTTACTTTGGTCAGCTCCCAGAATTCTATACCAGAGCTGGCACAACCGAAAGTCAACTGGGCACATCTCTTCCAAATTCTGCATTCCGTCACACGATGTCACCACATCATGTTGATAGCATGAAACTGACCATAACGGAGTCCTTACACCATGTAGCAAATACCACAAAATAGAGCTCTTTCCTCCAGGTAAGCCAGTCGTTAAAAAAAAAAAAAATACTGGCCATTTGTGTCTTCCTTAAATGCAAATCAAAACTTCAAAGACGTATCATTTCACACTGGTAGAACGGCTACCATTAAAAAGTCCACAAATAATAAATGCTGGAGAGTGTATGAAGAAAAGGGAATCTCCTACACTGTTGATGGGAATGTAAGTTGGTGCAGTCAACTTACGGGAAGTTCCCCAGAAAACTAAAAGTAGAATTACCATATGATCCAGCAATTCCACTGCTGGTATATACCCAGACAAAACTACAATTTGAAAAGATGTATGCATCCCCATGTTCATAGCAGCACTATTTACAACAGCCAGGACACAAACAGATGAACGAATAAAGATGTGGTACATATATACCATAGACTACTGCTCAGCCAAAAAAATGAATGAAACACAGATGTGACTAAAGATTATCATGGGGCTTCCCTGAAAGCTCAGGAGGTAAAGAATCCACCTACAATGTGGGAGGCCTGGGTTTGATCCCTGGGTTGGGAAGATCCCCTGAAAAAGGATAAGACTACCCACTCCAGTATTCTGACCTGGAGAATTCCATGGACTGTAGAGTCCATGGGGTCACAAAGATTTGGACACCACTGAGCAACTTTCACTCCACAAAGATTATCATACTAAGTGAAGTCAGAAAGAGAATGACAAAAAGCATATGATACCACTTATATGTGGAATTTAAAATATGGCACAAATAAACCTATCTATAAATCAGAAACATACTCACAGACATAGAGAGCAGACTTGTGCTTGCCAGGGGGAAAGGATAGTAATGGGGAGAACTACTGGGAGTTTGGGATTAGTAGAGGTAAACTATTATATGTAGGATGGATAAACAACAAATTCCTACTGTATAGCACAGGGAACTATGCTCAATATCCTGTGATGAACAATAATGGAAAAGAATATTTTAAAAAAAGAATGTGTGTGTATTACTGAGGCACTCTGCTGTATAGCAGAAATGGGCACAACACTGTAAATCAACTACATGTCAATAAAAATTTTTTTATTTAAAATATATACCATCCAAGCTTCACTCATAAAAATTCCTATACTATCTTCCATGGTAACTAGATACAGAAGCTCCTCTGACACCATCTCAAGGATGACAAATAAGTGCCCACAAAGGAGGTTCTAGCTGATCAGGAACACTAAACTAGACTTAATGTGAGTTAAAAATAAGTCTTTATTGCATTAAACACAAAGACTTGGGGAGACTGCTGTTATAGCAGTTTCCACTGTTACACTAGTGAAACTGCCTATCCTGACCATCCCAGTAAAGCTCATATGCTGCTAAGGCGCTTCAGTCGTGTCCGACTCTGTGCGACCCCATGGACGGCAGGCCACCAGGCTCCCCCGTCCCTGGGATTCTCCAGGCAAGAACACCAGAGTGGGTTGCCTTTTCCTTCTCCAATGCATGAACGTGAAAAGTGAAAGTGAAGTCGCTCAGTCGTGTCTGACTCTTAGTGACCCCATGGACCGCAGCCTACCAGGCTCCTCCATTCACGGGATTTTCCAGGAAAGAGTACTGGAGTGGGTCACCAGTGCCTTCTCCAAAGCTCATATAGACAACCTCTATTCACAGATTCAGTAGTCATGTATGGATGTGAGAGCTCAACAATAAAAAAAGGCTGTGCCAAAGAACTGATGCCTTCAAATTACGGTGCTGGAGAAGACTCTTGAGAGTCCCTTGGACAGCAAGGAGATCAAACAGTCAATCCTAAAGGAAATCAACGCTAAATATTCTTTGGAAGGACTGACGCTGAAGCTGAAGCCCCAATACTTTGTCTACCTGATGTGAAGAGCTGAGTCACTGGAAAAGACCCTGACGCTGGGAAAGACTGAGGGCAGGAGGAGAAGGGGACGACAGAGGATGAGATGGCGGGTTGTCATCACCGACTCAATGGACACGAGCTTGAGCAAACTCCGGGAGATGGTGAAGGACAGGGAAGTGTGACGTGCTGCGGTCCACGGGGTCGCAGAGTCAGACAGGCCTGAGCGAATGAACAGTGTTGACATGGAGCTAGAGTCTCCGGCTGGCTCTTAGTGCCCTACCTCTACAGAGGAGTCAACCAGAGACCAGTGCACATCTGATGAGCGCTCTAAACAAAAGCTAAGGACAAAACCAGGGCTGAAAAGCAACTGACAGGAAACAAACCAAGTAGAGTGAAGCAAAAATGTAAGTGCCCGGCATTAGTACCAGTGAGCCAAGAAAAGGTTATCCAACTGTGAACAGGACAGCACATCATAAAGCAGTAACACTCAAATTTTTTATAAAGAGTTCATGTAAATTAAAAATATGAGAAGCAATCTTAAAATTCAGGGCAAAGACTAGAAAATAAAGTGAGAAAACCATTCAAAAAATAGGACCAAAGGGCAGAAAAATAGAAAATAGGTGAGAAAGAATAACAGAAGTAGAACAACAATCCAGAGGAATGCTGAATAAAAGGAGATTTAAAAAAAGAACTGAGAAAATTTTCAAGGAGAGAAAACAAGAATTTCCAGAATTAAAGCACCCGTCAAGAACCCAGCACAACTAGTGAAAACAGATTCACAGCAAGAGTCCATGAAACCTAAGAAACTGCAGACAAACAGGAGTCTACGTATTTTCTGCAGAGGAAAAAGAGGCCAATACACAAAGGAATAGGTAATTAGAACTTCATCAGGCTTTTTGATAACAATACTGGAAACTAAAGGTAAAAGAGCAATGTCATCAAAATTCTAAGGAAAAGTTATTTCCAGCAATAATTCTATAGGCGGTCAATGTAAAGTTACAGTCTCTTCAGACTTGCAAAGTCTCAAAAAAATTTATTAATATCTCCCATGATCTTTCTTCCTCAAGGAGTTACTGGAAGATATGTTCCACCATGGTAAGGTGATAAACCAAAAAAACAAGCAAGAGGAGATCCAACACAGGAACAGGAAAAAGGAATACCTACAATAACAAAGATTCTAACGTGACTGCCATAAAGCAGGTCCAAAGGATTTCAGGAGAGACTTCCTTTTTTTTTTTGGTAGGCTCCAGAGTCCCCCTGTGGATAGCTGTTCAACAGCTAGTTGTGATTCTGGTACTCTCACACGAAGAGATGAGCACATGTCCTTCTATTCTGCCATCTTGAATCAATCTCTCCAAGAGAGATTTCTTCACGAATAAGAAACTGATAGAAAATGTATATAACTGAGACAACTGGCAAAGACATGGATTAATGGTAAGTAAATAAAAGATTAGATCAAAGGAAAAGGTGACTGTATCTCCAAGGAAAAGGAAATGTCAGGAAAAACTAAGTGATTTATAATGTGGTTCAGATGAGGATGGTGTTCACAAAAGAAACTAATGTAAACATTAAATACTTATCTAACCAAAATTACGAAATAACTATGAAAGGATTGGAAGGATACAGATATTGAATGGGAGGGGTGGAAAAAGAGCTAAATAATCATTTTCAATAGCAGAAATCAACAGATCATGCCTATAAGTGAAAAATGCCCATTGCCTACAGGCAACAAAACAAGCATGTTATTTAGAGACATGTAATAAACACCGAGTTATCAGATAAATGTATGTACCTACGGGAGGGGGAGAATGAGAGCATGTTATTTTTCATAATAAATCCTACAGAACTATATAATAGTTCTTTGTGTGTGTGTGTTCAGTTGCTTAGTCATATCTGACTCTTCACGACCCTGTGGGCCACAGCCTGCTAGGGTCCTCTGTCCACAGGATTTTCCCAGCAAGAATAATGGAATAGGTTGCCATTTCCTCCTCCAAAGGATCTTCCTGACCCAGGGATGGAATTCCTATCTCCTGCACTGCAGGTAGATTCTTTACTGCTGAGCCAGTGGGGAATCCTGTTACATTCTATAACCTATGCTTATGTATACAACTTTGATAAGCAAGCTAAAAATAAAGAAGGGAGGGAAGAGAGTATGGATTCTGCAACCAGACTACCTGGCTTTATTCCTGAATATGGTCTTTATTAACTGTGTAACTTTGAGCAAATTGCTTTACCTGCCTGAGTTTTCCTCTGGTAGCAAGAATAATAATATCTACCTCACAGAGTTGTTGTGAGGATTGAATTAATACACATAAAGCTCTAAAAAACAACAGCTGGCACATAATAAGCATGGATTAACACTGACTTACTTTAGAATATCCATTTCGAGGCCTTGTCATCATCCGTTAAACAGCTTGAGAATTATAATGAAAGTATAAAGGTCTTATAGGAGTCTTAAGAAAAGTTATCTTTTTGCATTACATTACTGTTTATAAACAAATAACAGGTTAAATATGTGAAACTCTAATTACGTTTCACTGTTTTAACAGTGAAAAGAATTTCTCATACAAATTTCAAGACTGCTACTTGGAATCATCTTTCTTAAAATACCAAGCAATACTCAACTAACAAAATCAATACTAGAAAGAAGCCCTGAAATTTTAATCAAGCAACCGAAGTCTAAGTTAAGATTAAACAAATCAAGTCTCTACTGACAAAAGACAATTTCCCTTTCTTTAAAAATCAATTTAATTTAACAGCTTTCATAAAGAAGCCTGGAGCTTGCTTTAGGCAGATCAGATTTCCTAACGCTACAGTTTCATAACAGAAGTCAAAAGATACACATACATTTCAGTCAATCACATCCCCTAGATTACATCAGTCTAAAGACAACTAGAATTACATGACGGCAACGATGCTTATTATTTTTAATACTTCTTAATCCACACTGAAAACCAAATTTTAAAAATCCAGTAGCCCAGTTATAAAAACTTACCTTTTTCTATGTTCCTTCCTTGATTCTAAACATTTATCCCAAACAAAAAACAAAAACCCAAACTTTCCTCTAATCAGACAGTAAATATATCATTATCCGCTTCCTTGCCTCCCACAAATAATTTTTTTCTTAAAGTACATTCATTTACTCCACTGAATGTCAGAATATCAACAATTACCAACACAAAAAGAAAGTTTCTTTTCCGAAAGAGCTTAAAACAAGAAATAAAATGAATGTATCTACTTAGTATTTTTATTTCACATTCTATATTTTGCCTTTTTTATTGTTCAAAAAAGAAATATACATCTTTATGATAAAAGGGGGTAACCTCTGACATAAAAACAGCACAAAAAATATATTCAATACTGTAAGAAGTCAAGGGGAACACATGATTTTCAACAGCAAGAATTATCTTCAAAGAAAAGTGACATATATCTAGGGACGGCCTTACAGAACAGACAGAATTCAGGAATGCAGAGAAGGAGGAATGTGATGCTACATGACATTGGAGGCAGAAGGAGAAGTCTGGGCCAAAGCAAGGACCAAAGCATAACCACAGTGAGCAGCATCAATGAGGAATAATAATTAGTTTACTTTGCATTAAAATGCAGAAGGGAGAGAAAGACTGTCTTTTTCCTAAAGGGAACAGAAGTTTGTAAACTAAGCCACAGAGCACTCCAACACTCAGAAAACATGAAAAAGAGAAGGCCTCAACAAAAAAAATTCAGTTAGTGTGGGGTTTTTTTGCCAAATCTCGCCCAAGTTGGAAGTCTGCCTTGAAACTTGTATACGCGAGTAAGCTTCACTTTTAGCCTGAGTGTATAAAGAAGAAGCAGTCATCACTGGGCTACCCCTATATCCCAGCCAACAAGGAGAGAAGGCAGCACCTGCAACTGAAATTACACTAGCACCTGCCCAGACAGTTCATTAAATTTCTTTGAACTCAATGGTGTTTCCCCTTACAATGTATAAAGATGTGTTAATAATGCTTAGCACAATAAAGCACTCAATATGTGAAAGCTATTATCAACACTCTAAAATTAACATCTATCATACTAAGAAGTTTGCCACTTTCAGTGGCAAAAACCCTATTATTTAATTTAAATAACAAACAGCTGAGAAGGTGAGAGACTGAGTCTGAAATATTTAGAGAGAGAGACTGAACCCGTGGTGGAAGGTGAAAGGTCTGAGAACTAAAAAACAAAGTAAAATTTGGGGACGAAAACTGGAGTAAGGTACTTAGACAATTCAATAGGAAAAGAATAGTCTTTTCCACAAAAGGTGAGAGGAAAAATGGATAGCTACATGCAAAAAATGACATTAACCTCTACCCCACACCATATACAGAGCTAACTCAAAAAAAGATCACAGACCTAAATGTAAGAAAACTACGAAACTCCTGAAAGGAAATATAACCTATATGATCTTGGATTAGACAAAGTTTTCTTAGATATGCCAAAAAAACACAGGGACAGGGGGGAAAAAAGGATAAACTGGACAAAATCAAAATAAAAAACCTTTAGGGACTTCCCTTGTGGTCCAATGGTTAAGAACCCAGCTTCCAGTGCAGGGGATGCGGGTTTGATCCCTGGCCAGGGAACTAAGTTCCCACATGTCACAGGGCAACGAAGGCCGAGCACCGCAACAAAGAGCTGACGTGGCCAAACAAATACAGGCCTTAAAAATTACAAACCTCTGTGCTGCAAATGACACTAGAAGGAAAGTGAAAGCAACAACAAAGATGTGCAACTCATGCATCTGTAAGGTGTTTGCATCCAGAGTGTATCGAGAACTCTTACAAACTCAATAACAAAAAGACATATAACCTAACTTAAAAATGGATTAAGGATTTGAATAGACTTTTCTCCAAAGATACACAAATAGCCAACAAGTACATGAAAAGATGCTCTCACTGTCATTAGGAAAATATAAACGAAAACCACAATGAGATACCATCTGACATCCAACACATTAGCTAGAATCAAAAAGACACGTAATAATAAGAGTTAATGAAGATCTGGAGAAATTGGAGCCTACATACATTGCTGATGGGTATTTAAAATGGAATACACAATCTGGAGAACAATCTGGCAATTCTTTAAATAATTAATAAACATAGTTACCATATGACCTAGTCATTCCACTCCTCGATACATAACCAAAAGATACCAAAATATATGCCCACAGGAAAAATCTGTACATGAATATTCATAGCAACACTATCCACAGTAGTCAAAAAGTAGAAACAGTTCAAACATCCATCAACTGATGAAGGACAAACAAATGTGGTATGTCTGTACAATGGAATATTATTTGGCCATAAAAATGCAGTACAGATACGTGCAACAACATGGGTGAATCCTGAAAATATCATACTAAGTGAAAAGATGGCAGCCACAAGAGACTACATATTTCATGATTTCATTTATGTGAGATGTCTAGAATAGGCAAATCTAAATACACAGAAAATAGATTAGTAGTTGCCAAGGGCTGGGGGGAGTAGAGATTAGGGATTGACTGTTAATGGGTATGAGGTTTCATTTGGTTTGATAAAAATGTTCTAAATATACATTATGCTAATAGTTGCATTAATACAGCCATGAATAAAAAAATTTTTTTTTAATCACTGAATTGTACACTTTAAATGGGTAAATTTTATAGTATGTGCATTATAAAGTATACCTTAAAGATTTTTAAAGGTTAGCTAATTCTTTAAAAAAAAAAAGCCGGGCAAGTCTTTTAGCTTTCTCTTTAAAATACCTCCCAATGAAACTCTCTTCTCTGGAAGACTTGTGTAGAACTTCGCATTTTGTAATAAGAAGGAAGTTCACTCCAAAACAAGGTCTACAAAGACAATTCATTTTGAGGAAATAGAAAGAACATCCAAAAACAATCTCTGGACTGTTCTATAGTCCCTTAGCTATATAATTTTCCAACCAAGGATAGGAAGTAACAAGAAGTAGTAATAATAAAAGTAGCAATGAAAGTTATTATTAATTTATGTAACAAGTACTGAGTTTTTATTATGCATCAGGTTTTGAAAGTATTTTCTTACCCAATATTCACTTTAAAAAACCTTATTCAAAATAAAAGGCCACAGCAGAAGACTGGTTAAATAAATTATGATATACTATACAATAAACTATTATATAGTCATTAAAAAATCACTTTCTGGATATGATAGCAAAAGCACAGGAGAACAAAAAAGAGATGGACCTCACCAAAATCAAAAATTTTGTGCATCAAAAGACTGTCCTTTGAAAAGGGATAACACTCCTTGGGTGAAAAAGCAACCCACTGATTGGGAGAAAATATCTGCAAATCATGTATCTGATAAGAAACAACTCAACAACAAAGAAACCAAATAGCCTGATTATAAAATGGGTAAAGTCTTAGATATTTCTCCAGAGAAGATATACAAGTGATCAGTAAACACAGAGATGACGCTCAACATCACTAGTCAACAGGGAAGTGTAACCTAACACCCAGGTTCACAGCAGCATTACTCACAACACTCAGAAAGTGGAACCCAAGCATCCATTAATAGACAAATGGATAAATAATGCAGGGCATATGCATATATACCATGGACTGTTATCCAGCCTTGAGAAAGAAGAGAACATGCAACAACACTGTTAAATCTCTTTAGACACCATGCCAAGTGAAGGGTTTCCCGGGGGGCACTAGAGGTAAAGAGCCCATCTGCCAACGCAGGAACATAAGAGAAACAGGTTCGATCCCTGGGTCGGGAAGATCCCACGGAGGAGAGCATGGCAACCAACTCCAGTATTCTTCCTGGAGAATCCCATGGACAGGAGTGTGGCGGGCTACAGTCCATAGGGTCGCAAAGAGTCGGATATGACTGAAGTGACAGCACGCATGCATAGCACACATGCATAGCATGCATTCCTGCTAAATCAAAGAGGCCAGTCATGAAAGGACAAACATTGCATGATTCCTCTTTCATGAGATTCCTAACCAAATTCACTGAGACAGAAAGTAGAATGGTGGTTGCCAGTGGCTTTCCAGGGAGAAGGGGACAATGGGGGGTTAAGTGTTTAACAGTGTACAAAGTTTCAAATGGGGAAGATGAAGAAGTTCTCCAGATAGATGGGAGGGATAGTTACACAACGCTTTACTTAATGCTACAGAGCTATATACTTAAAATGGCAAATCTGTTACAAATGTTTTATCACCATAAAAATCATTTTATAACAATCACACCAAGAATTGACAGGTAATGGCAGAATACATGTGTGGTGGGATGAATTGGCAATCTTTTCCACTTAATTGGCTAGCACACAGTCATCAAAACAATACAGTGGGTCTGACACTCTGATCAAGAGCCCTTTCCTCCTGGGTAACAGAGAACAGTGACTGACAGCTATGGATTCCTGTATTAGGAGGCTCCGAGCAAAGCAGAAAAGATATAAATGCTTCCTGGCACAATAACAGAGGTGGTCTAGTAGGCTTCACATAAACTTTGCTCATCTATAATTAAGGCTGTGAGATGTCTGAGAAGATAAATGCTTTTCTTCTTGAGCTGTGTTACTTCACAGGTTACTTAGGAAATGAAACCAGCTTGATCACTGGTCTCATTAATACAGAGGCTGCACAGAATTGAGCGCTCACTTTTGCCTTCATTTGCTGGGCGAGCTCTCCTACCTCTCCAAACCAGGTAGAGAAGAAAATAATTGAGCAGAGGAGAGCATCACTGCCTCTCCTGCAGAGGCGAGAGGCATTGTTCAACCAAACAAAATACAAGTGGGATTCAAGGAGAGACGCCGCTTCCTGTGGAGAACACGACAGGGATGATGTCATCTGACTGAAAGACTGGAAGAAGAGACGGTGCGATTTGACACAGGCATGATCTGTCCCTCTCTTTCTCTGACTTCATCTCCTGTCACTCTTCCCTGCGATCACTCCGCCTGCCTTCTCGCTATTCCTCCACACCAACTGTGGACCCGTCTGAGGGATCCTGCACCTCCTTCTGCCTGAAACGTTCTTTCCTCAGTTCTTCTCACACACTCCCTCACCTAGTTCGGTTCTCTTCTCCAACGTCAGGTTTGTAAAGAGTCTTTCCTTGATGATTTTATTTAAGATAGCTTCTCCCCATCATTCTTTATCCCCCTACACGGTTTCCTTTTTTTTTTTCATAGACTAATCACAGTTTGACATAATTCATTTATTGTTTATTTCTTGTCACTGGAAAGTATTAATAAACCCACAGGGCAGGAAGGCTGTCAGTCTTACTCATTACAATATTCCCAGAGCTTAGAACAGGGGCGTACAAAACAACAAATAAATATGTGTGGAAGGAATATGGGCAGGGAGGAGAGAAAGAAGAGTGCAATGGACAGGTCAGATAGTACCCAAAAAGGACACTCTTACTTTCAAAGGACTAAGCCTGGATGTGCCTCCCCTTGGAGTCAAGAAATTAACACCTGAGAGCTAGAATGCTGGCCTTTACCGCTCCTACACAGCTTGAGAGTTTCCTGATCCTTTAGTAAATAAAGCTGTATATCTGTATTGTAGTTCAGGTGGGTCGTGACAGGAAGGCTGACAGGGCCAGAATTGCCTTGGCTTAGCAGCAGCAGTGAAGAAATCAGTAACCCAAAAGTACAAAGACAATTCCAAGTGCTAAAGAAGGAATTCTTTGACGTTATCACAAAAATTAGCAAGGATTTCCCTTCAGAATCAAAAAAAGGGAAGGGCCCTGATACACTCAGCTTACTTACACAAGTTCAATTCTTCTATGCGGGGAGGGAGGAAGATATATATGGAGAAAAAAAATACATGCAAGTTATTAAAATGCAATTAACATACATTATGTGTTTTTAAATATTTAATAATAGAACAGCTAGACATGTGATGGCTGGATGGCATCATCAACTCAATGAACCTGAATTTGAGCAAACATTGGGAGATAGTGAAGGACAAGGAAGCCTGTTATGCTGCAGTCCATGGGGTTGCAAAGAGTTGGACATGACTTAGTGACATGACATTAACAACAAGACATTAACATATTTGGTTATCTTAAAGCCACAAGACTAAATATCTCTTCAAGAAAATTAGAGATACCAAGGGAATGTTTCATGCAAAGATGGGCTCAATAAAGGACAGAAATGGCAGGGACCTAACAGCAGAAGATATAAAGAAGAGGTGGCAAGAATACACAGAAGAACTGTACAAAAAAGATATTCATGACCCAGATAATCATGATGGTGTGATCATTCACCTAAAGCCAGACATCCTGGAATGTGAAGTCAAGTGTGCCTTAGGAAGCATCACTACGAACAAAGCTCGTGGAGGTGATGGCATTCCAGTTGAGCTATTTCAAATCCTGAAAGATGATGCTGTGAAAGTGCTGCACTCAATATGCCAACAAATTTGGAAAACTCAGCAGTGGCCACAGGACTGGAAAAGGTCAGTTTTCATTCCAATCCCAAAGACAGGCAATCAAAGAATGCTCAAACTATGCACAATTGCACTCATCTTACACGCTAGTAAAGTAATGCTTAAAATTCTCCAAGCCAGGCTTCAAGTGTATGTGAACCATGAACTTCCAGATGTTCAAGCTGGTTTTAGAAAAGGCAGAGGAACCAGAGATCAAATTGCCAATATCTGCTGGATCATCCAAAAAGCAAGAGATTTCCAGAAAAACATCTATTTCTGCTTTATTGACTATGCCAAAGCCTTTGACTGTGTGCATCACAATAAACTGTGGAAAATTCTGAAAAAGATGGGAATACCAGACCACCTGACCTGCCTCTTGAGAAACCTGTATGGAAGTCAGGAAGCAACAGTTAGAAGTGGACATGGAACAACAGACTGGTTCCAAACAGGAAAAGGAATACGTCAAGGCTGTATATTGTCTCCCTGCTTATTTAACTTATATGCAGAGTACATCATGAGAAATGCTGGGCTGGATGAAGCACAAGCTGGAATCAAGATTGCTGGGAGAAATATCAATAACCTCAGATAAGCAGATGATACCATCCTTATGGCAGAAAGCGAAGAACTAAAGAGCCTCCTGATGAAAGTGAAAGAGGAGAGTCAAAAAGTTGGCTTACAGCTCAACATTCAGAAAACTAAGATCATAGCATCTGGTCCCATCACTTCATGGCAAATAGATGGGGAAACAGTGGCTGACTTTATTTTTTGGGCTCCAAAATCACTGCAGATGGTGACTGCAGCCATGAAATTAAAAGATGCTTACTCCTTGGAAGGAAAGTTATGACCAACCTAAACAGCATACTAAAAAGCAGAGACATTACTTTGCCAACAAAGGTCCGTCTGGTCAAGGCTATGGTTTTTCCAGTAGTCATGTATGGATGTGAGAGTTGGACTGTGAAGAAAGCTGAGCACAGAAGAATTGATGCTTTTGAACTGTGGTGTTGGAGAAGACTCTTGAGAGTCCCTTGGACCGCACGGAGATCCAACCAGTCCATCCTCAAGGAGATCAGTCCTGGAAGGACTGATGCTGAAGCTGAAATTCCAGTACTTTGGCCACCTGATGTGAAGAGCTGACTCATTTGAAAAGACTCTGATGCTGGGAAAGGCAGGAGGAGAAGGGGACGACAGAGGATGAGATGGTTGGATGGTATCACCAACTGGATGGACATGGGTTTGGGTAGACTCCAGGAACTGGTGATAGATAGGGAGGCCTGGTGTGCTGCGGTTCATGGGGTCGCAAAGAGTCGGACATGACTGAGTGACTGAACTGAACTAAACTGAAAGCCATAAGTATTCTATAACTCCAAAAACAGCTTCAATGAATTCTTTGTGTTATTAATGTCTAAAAGGGATATACTCTTCATTGGGATATTCTAAAGAAAAAATTTAAGAAGACATAGGGAAGAAGTATATTAAATAACAACAGTTATCTATGGGTGGTGAAATCAAGGATGACCTTAGTGATCTTAATACTTACATATTTTTCATGTAATCACAATAAATTTATTTAAAGATAAAAACAATAAATATTCTAGCAATCAGCTTAACCAAAGAAACATAATGCAGCCACTCGATACAAGGCCTTTTTCAGTTCTGAAAGGCAGAGGAGTGGACTATGACATTTTCCTATTTATAACCTTTTCCCCCAAACCAAAAATCACTGTGAGGGTGAACACTTTATTTCTTCCTTTCAATACAATTTGCAACAGGTTTACTAATGTTAATTTTTTAAAAAGCAAGTCTTTAAGCATACTTACCTACAAAAATTGTGATTATATTAGAATTTGAATTTTTTAATATTCCACTGGTATAAGAAACACCTTGAACTAAGTAATAAGTAAGATTTTTTGTGTCACGTGTTCAGAACCACATAGTATCAAGAACTATTCTTGATAGTAACATCCTCAGAAACAATCTAAGATTACAGAGAATGGGGCTTCCCAGGTGGTGCAGTGGTTACAAATGGGCTTTGCAATGCAAGGGACAGGGGTTGGACCCCTAGTCCGGGAAGATCCCACACGCTGCACAGCAACTAAGCCCACGTGCTGCAACGACGGAGCCACAGCTGCCGAGCCCACCCGCTGCAACTACTAACGCCCCTGCACCCGGAGCCTGTGCCCCTCAGCAGGAGATGCCACTGCAGTGAGGAGCCAGCATGCCACAGCAGAGAAGCTCCCACGTGCCACAACTAGAGAAAGCCTGTGTATGGCAATGAAGACCCTGCAACCAAAAATAAAATAAAATTACAGAGAAGAAAATATCTATTCAAAAGAAATAACATGAGCTAATGAAGAGGGAATAGTGGATACTATTTTGCCTACCCACATCCACTCCTCTCTTCCACCTTTCCAACAGAATAGCAATTTTCTTCATATTTCCACCCTCATCCTCAGCTGCAAGTGAAAGTGTGAAAGTCACTCAGTCGTGTCTGACTCTTTGCGACCCATGGACTATACAGTCCATAGAATTCTCCAGGCCAGAATACTGGAGTGGGTAGCCTTTCCCTTCTCCAGGGGATCTTCCCAGCCCAGGGATGGAACCCAGGTCTCCCGCACTGCAGGCAGATTCTTCACCAGCTGAGCCACAAGAGAAGCCCCAGCTGTGAGGGTGGACCCCAATTAGTCTAACCAGACAGTAGAACCACCCAGACTGAAGGGAAAGACATAGTCTAGGATTACAGGAACAGATCACTCTCTTCTTGTCAATTTTATTAATTAAAACTGATTCCATATCAATGTATGACAAAACCCACTGAAATGTTGTGAAGTAATTAGCCTCCAACTAATAAAAAAATTTAAAAAAAAAAAAAAAATAAACAATCTCAAAAAAAAAAAAAAACTGATTCCAAGGAGGAAATCAACCTTTGGATATCAACTTTGTGAAGCGCAGAGAAAGAGAAACAAACTGGATCTATAGTGAAGTCACTGATTTGCTGAATCAAAAAATTTTGGAGTTTGTCTATTAGTCTGCATTTCCTATTCTGTATCCTAACAAAGTTCCTTTTAAAGCAAATTGGAGTCAGGTTACATAAAACTCAATTTGTATAGTCAAAAGTGTCCTAACTCATGTGGAAGGAAATAAAATAATTTTGAATTATCTTGTTAACAAAACAGTCAAATACTATATGTTAATATGTGTTAATACCTAAATTTAAACTTAGAATTGTTGACATCTCAATCATAAAAATAAGTTTAACTATCCCACTTGCCACAATGTCTTAACAGCTGCTAAAAAAAGACATCAGTCAACACCACTGCATCTTTCTCAAAGAAATTTTTAAAAGAAAAAGTTATATATACTTACAGTTTAAATTTTTTATGTAAACAAATTCAAAAAAAGGAAAGAACAATATGAGCGTTCTACCTAGGGCTTGCATTTGGTTGAAAAACAACTTAATAATCAAATATAGTTTATAAGAATGTTGAGACAACTCATGTATGTAATAGTTTGAAAATTTTCCTGTTTGTACTTTGTGTACACCCTTATACATACACAACTGCTTAAATCTGTAAACATAACTACAATAATTCATATAAAAGGAAAACAATTTTATTACAGATTTTCACCAAAGGATATGCCATGGTGCATTAATAACATGAGAATCATAACCCAAGGGTTTTTTTCCTTGCTTGATGGCTATATAAAATATATATCTGGCTTATGAAATATAAATCTCTTTAGTGATTTGTAGTAATATACAAATATTGCCAGGCAAATATTAAAACACTGAAGTTTACTGTTGCCAAGTCGCTGTTGCTAAATGTCAATTAAAGAAGTAAAGCAAGAAAAATATTTGAATTTCTGCAGTCAAGTTCAAGGATGTGCTTGCGTGTTAAATCGCTTCAGTCGTGTCCGACTCTTTGCAACCCTATGGACTGTAGCCTGCCAGGCTCCTCTGTCCATGGAATTCTCCAGGCAAGAATACTGGAGTGGGTTGCCATGCCCTCCTCCAGGGGATCTTCCCAAACCAGGGATAGAACCTGCATCTCTTACGTCTCCTTCATTGGCAGGTGGGTTCTTTACCACTAGCAACATCTGGGAAGCCCAGTTCAAGAATACAGGAGGGAAAAACAAAAGTGAACGAATTCTGAGTCCACTCTTGAAATCTTACATATCTGATTCTAGCAGAATGAAACTAAAAACCTCAGTTTAGAAAACCTAGGGTGACTTTATATGTCCCATACATTGAACAGCAGGTCGGAGGCACAATCAAATCTAAACATTTATTACAGCAGGAACTGGAAATCTGTACTATTAAAGGGTAAACACAAACTGTTGTATCATAAGGGAGAATAAATGAGAAATGGAAATCCAAGGCAGTAAGGAAAACTGGTTGGCAAATGGTTAAACAGTTTTCAAACTCTTCAGTGTCAAATCATTATTGCTGGACTCAAACCTCAGCATCCCATCAGAGTACAGCAATGGTACCCAAACCACACCCCTAGATATCCCTCAATAAATTAAACTCAAAACTGCCAATGATATTGGATATATACTTCTTAAAGCCTTCTTTCAACTAAAAACCAAAACAGTTGCAATAGCAGCTGTTTTCTCATTACTTCTGTCCTAAAGACATGGATTCTTAAAACTTTCAGTTAATAAAAAGACTACATAAAGAGTTGGAAGGAACCTCAGGAAATCATTTCTAAACACACTCCATCTGAAGCTAGGAAACTCTGATGAATACATTTAGCAAAGAAATACAGAGTTCTTTACATTTAAGGTTTAATGTTGATTGCTGAGGGTAACACAAAGATGTTTAAAACCTGATACCTTCTGTTAAGGAATGTATAGGATGCCCCAAGGAATTATGCAATCTGAGAGAGAATACTATACCATCATAAAATAAAGACAAAATCCTAAGAACTAAGAGGAATCTTCAAGCAAGACAAAAAGGCTTCAGTGGATGCATAAGTGATGAGTTAAGCCGGGAGTCTGGACATCTGGCAATGGTCGGGAAGGACAGTGCGAGCAGCGAGGACAGAATAAACCCTGCTGCCCCCCACACAGACCTCGCGCCCTCCTTCGGCAGACAGTCTGTTCTGGCCGTGCCAGTCCTGGTCTTCTCCCAACAGGACGGGCTCTTCCGTTCCCTCCTCAGGGCCCTTGCACCTACTGCTCCCTTTGCCTGGAAAGAATTTCCCCCAGATAACTGCAAGGCTGCCTTTCTCACCTCCTTCAAGTCTTTGCTCAAGTATCACCATCTCAGCGGAAACTTCTCTGACTATTCTATTTTAAAGTGTCACCTTTGCATTCCTTATCACCCTTCCTTGCTTTATTTTTCCCACAGCACCTATTACTATCCGGCATGGTATATATTCTACTTATTAGCTTTGTCTATGTCCCAGCTGGAAAAGCATGTTTGTTTTATGCATATCTGTTTGTTCACCTCCAAATTTTGAAACACTGCCTGCACATGGTAGGCATGAAATCAATATTTGTTGACAAACTGACTGATGGAATAAAAACTGAATAAATGAACTGATTGAATGAAAAGGATTTCTGCCCTCAAACAGGTTATGATCCATCAGAGAAAGCAAATATATAAATAATCTCAAATTATCCCTGAATGACAAAAATAAACAGGTGGCAAAACTCAATTTATGAAAGAGTAATAACATTACCCTGCATCCCCCACTTCCTCACGTTCAGTGACCACTAGATTCTTCTTTTACATTTCTTAGCAACCTACTCCCAGCCACACCCGTCATTTAGCAATGGACATGAGTTTGAGCAAATTCCATGAGATAGTGAAGGACAGGAAAACCTGGAGTGCTGCAGTTCACAGGGTCGCAAAGAGTCGGACATTTCCTCACGACTGAACGACGACAAAACGACACTAGAGATGTCACTGTTCCACCTTAACCTTACTGCTACCTACCGAGTAAAGGTAAAAGATAATCTGTTGCCAGCGCTGGACAAGAGAGAGAGATATTTCTGCATTTCAAATTCGACACATTTTTCTGTACATAGTTCAAGTCTACACTACAGGAGTGGTAACACCAACATTATGGATTAGCCAGAAAACCTTCTACTTTGAATAGTGCTTAATTATTAAATGGAGATATGGAGAAACACATGTTAAAATTCTATTTCACAACTGGAACATATTGTTTCTACACTGCAAATGGATGGCAGGGCGAAATGGCTCAAAGAAAGATATCTTCAGGAAAGGCTAGCACAGCAATCTATTTTAGGCAAATGGGTAACAATGTAAAATCAAGGGGATTTTTTTTCCATTCAGAAAAATCAACTAGAATTTTATCCTGGATAAAGAATGGTGTAGAATTCTTAAAGTATTAGGATCGAAATTATACTACACTAAAATGAAACAAGAGTAGTAGAAAATATTCTCTTCTACTTATCGCCAGCAAAAGCAAAACTACTTACGGATATGAGAAATGAGCTCAAGATTTCTCACTTCAACTAACACCTCCACACAGACTGCATTATCATTTCAGGCAAAGTGAAATTGTCACATTTAATTTTTAAAGGCAGGAATGACTTCCATTTGGGGTTTATCTGCATAAAAGTGTTAGCCATTGCACAGTTTCAATATTTAATTGAAAATTCATTTTCTGGCTCTAAGCAAAATATCCAATACAAAGTTATATACAACAATAAATAATGCAACAATAAACAAGAGTTATATATCCACATTAATCCTATCACTGAGAGCTTAATTTTGTGTTTCTACAGTGGTAAATTTTGCCCTCAGATAGAGACACTGGTCTATAACCCGTCATCAAACAGTGATAAATTACTTGTAAATTACTACCGTAAAACCTGCGTTGTCCCACAATATTTACACTTCTGAAAGAGTTTAACAAATATTACTATTCTTTGTAAGCAGAACAAAAACTATAAATTAGGGCAAACTCCCTTACGTAGAAAAATGACAAACCAGTCGCTGAAATGGTCACTTTCAGGTACAGCATCACCGTTCTACTTGATCAAACAACAATCCTCGCCAGTTATTGGAGGAGTAAATAAAATGCAGCCGCTAGGGGAAAAGCCACAGAGAAACGTTAGGTCCTCACTTATCTTTGTCGTTAAAAAGGAGACACCGGAAAGTCACACTGAGCACTCGATCACGTATGGCAACCTACTGGAGAGACTACTGAGTGTGCAGGTCTCTCCAAACGCAGGAAGTCAAAGTTCCTGCGCGACGAGAGGATTACAGCGGAAAAAAAAAAACCACTAGCCCATCTGTCCACACAGGAGAAGAGAAAGAAGTCAGGCAGGAAAGGCTGGGAGTCGGGGAGGTGGGGCTGCCAGAACAACCGGCTCCGCGCCGTCTCCCTCGGCTGCAAACCGCGGTGGGCTCGCCCGCGCAGGTGGGCTGCAGCCTCCAGACCCGCTTCGGCCCCGCACCGGGAAGTCCCCAGGGCCTCGCCCGCACAGCCGGGAAGCCACCCAGCCCACAGACAAGCGGAGGAGCCGCCTGAGAGGAGCCACGTCGGAGGAAGGGAGCGCGGCGGGAGGTGGGCACCTGGCACACCCATCCGGGGGCTGACAGCCCGGAGCGCGCGGCGGCCGGGGCGCCAGAAGGGCCGCGGCGCGCCTGAGGGGGTCGCCCGGAGGGCGCTGCCGGCCGCCAACGACTCCCCCCTCGCCCGGATCGGCGGCGGCGGGCACTCACGTAGGGCTGGTAGAACTTGGACAGCCGCGGCTTCCCGTGGTTGTTAAAGATGAGGATCGCCTTGATCATGGCTGAGCCGGGCGGACCGGGTGGGAGCTGGGGGCCAGGGCGGGGGCGGACGCGCGAGCCTCGCCTCGGGATCTCGCCGGCTGTCCTTCCCCACCCGCCCCCTCCCGCACACGCGCGCGCGCGCGCGCCCCCGAGGCTCGGGGCGGGGTTTGCACGGGGCGGGGCTTGGGAGGGGTCGGCACGGGGGGAAGCGGAAACAGCTGCAGGGCCGGGGCGCGGAGTTTAGGGGCGCCTGCGCACTCGGCGGCTGACGGAGACGTCGCCTTCAGGAAGCTTTTCCGGAAGCTTGCTAGAGTGAAATAATAGTTGTTCTGTCAGCGGTCTAGGGACCAACCTGCGATTCCGAGTCAGGGTTGGGTCGGGTTCTCCCCCGCCCCTACCCCGGCGCCTCTCTAGAGATGCTCCTCGGCGCAAGGCCCGCCCACCGCACGCGCTGAGCCACCGCTTCCGCCCTCCCTTCCCTCCAAGCAAGATGGCTGAGGAGCAGGAGTCTGCGCTGCAGCTGCCTCCCTCAACTGCTCCCGAAGCTGAAGGGCCTACGGAGGTCTCCCCAGAAACAGCCACTCCGGAGCCCCCTTCTTCGGCTGCAGTCTCCCCAGGAACAGAGGAAGCTGTCGGTGACACCAAGAAAAAAAGTAATTTTCAGAGCACTGTCTCTGGGCATAGGCGGGAGGTTGAGGTTGTCTTCGAAAAGGGATGGCGACTAATAAGAAGCAAAATTTAGGGTAGGGCCGTTTCCAGACGAGGTTCTTGACCAGTCAGGAGAAAGGAAGTATACTTTTCGGCTTTCAAGACGTTTGAGTGCCTCGAAAGAATAGCTATCCCTAGAGGCGCCTTCGCGATGTGGCGCTGGGTTTTAAAACCGTGTACTCTCACCTTCCTTTGAAATAGCCAGACTGCGAGCTCTGTGAAGGTGGGAGCACTGTGGGATCTTGGTAGCTCTGAGAACTTAATGCGATATCTAATTGTTTGAATAGTGACTTTAGCTGATAAGGATTGTCGTTCAGTCGCTCAGTCGTTTCGGATTCTGTGCGACCCCTGGACTGCAGTACTCCAGGCTTCACCATTTCCCGGAGTTTGCTCAAACTCATGACCGTTGTGTCGGTGATGCCATCCAGCCATCTAAGGTGGTTAAGGATAGTCGGTAGCAGATCTGAAGTAGAATCCACACCTTCCAACTAGGTCACCGGTTTTTTTTATTCCAAATTGGTGAGAGCTCATCTTGGACCAAAAAACGGGTTTTGAACACTGCTAAGGGAAAACCGAAAACATTAGCATCGCCTTTAAAAAACAAAAAAAAAGGCAACATCATTTTGGAATCTTTGTAAGGAATTACATTCGTTACAAATCATTTCATTGCTTGAACTGGCTGTCCTCAACCCTTTATTGCTTGAGAATTAGTTCGCCCTTGTAAAATACAAAATTCCTTTGTAAAATGCAGAAATTCCTAAGTGGAGCTCTCTATGTAGAGTTGCCTATGAGAAAAGCAGGAAATAATTTTCTGTCCTGAGTGTTAAAGTGTAGGTATGGCATTTTGTGCTTACTGATCTCTTGGCCTTTCATCCAGCTTCATTTTCTGCTGCTGTGGAGTGTAATTGTCTGTCCCAGCATTGTCCCTCTTTCAAGTCAGACTGACTACATTTGAGAGAAGTCTTTTCTTTCATTTCCACCTGATGCACCAGTAGAGGAACAAAACCCTGTAATTATTTCTGTAGATAACCACTAAAATCGTCCTTCAGATGAATCCCTTGAGTTTTACAGATCTCCTTATTTTTTTGGAGTCGTTGTGATGGTTTCAGCTGTACAGTGAAGTGAATCAGTTTTATATATATATCCACTCTTTAAGATTCATTTCCCCGTTGGTGATTATAGAGTATTGAGTAGCATGCCTTGTGCTCTACAGTAGGTCCCTATTAGTTACCTGTTTTATATATAGTACTGTTGTTCCCTTTTTTTCCTTTCCAATTTACTGTAAGCCAAAACAGACTTTGAAAAGGTTTGTCTTAATATCTAGCAGTGTTAGTCAACAGTTTACTACGTACTTGACCCTGGAGATCGCTGTGAGAACTGTGGCTAAAAGATAACTGCTCACAACCTAGATATGGTGTGTTTTCTTGGGTCTGCTCAATTTATGATTTTTTAACCATTCTTTAAACACCAAATTTTCATCTTCTGGCTCCTGTGAATATTTCAGTTAGCTTCTCTGATGTCACACTTACTTTCTAGCTATTGAATTTCTACCCTGAAATTGTCATCCTTTTTTTGAGGACGTTTTTTGATAGAGAAAAGCTTAAATATTTCATATATTCCACATTTGGTTTAATCTACAGCTTATTGAAGCAGACCCAGGTTGTTGGTTCTTGCGGCCCTTTAGGATCATCTGAGGGAGCTTTTAAACTACCAGTGCCAAGGCCCTACTTCCAGAAGATTCTGATTTAATTGATGTAGGCATATGTATTCTTGTAAATGTTCTCCCAGTTGAGTCTTAATGTGTAGTTATGGTTGAGAACTACAAGCAAATTACATTTTATAATTTTTTAAAAAATATATAGCTTTAATTATAAATATTTTTCCTCTCTAGCTTCTTGCCCTTGCCTTCTTCAGTAATACAGCTCACTATTTTCTGCTTCACATTCTTGGAATGCGCAGTTACAGTTGACTGATAGCCCCAGGGAATTTAGGGAACAGGGACAAGGCTGTGTGGAAGATTAGTTAACCAAAATCCCATTAGTTATCTCCCAATTCATCTTTTGTCCTTGGATAACTGAGACTAGAATTACCAAGTGGAAGAAGGAAAATAAACTTTCAGTTCAGTTCAGTCGCTCAGTCCTGTCCGACTCTGCGACCCCATGAATCGCAGCACGCCAGGCCTCCCTGTCCATCGCCAGTTCCCGGAGTTTACTCAAACTCATGTCCATCGAGTCCCTGATGCCATCCAGCCATCTTATCCTCTGTTGTCTCCTTCTCCTCCTGCCCCCAATCCCTCCCAGCATCAGGGTCTTTTCCAATGAGTCAACTCTTTGCATGAGGTGTCCAAAGTACTGGAGCTTCAGCATCAGTCCTTCCAATGAACACCCAGGACTGATCTCCTTGAGGATGGACTGGTTGGATCTCCTTGCAGTCCAAGGGACTCTCAGGAGTCTTCTCCAACACCACAGTTCAAAAGCATCAATTCTTCTGCGCTCAGCTTTCTTCACAGTCCCACTCTCACATCCATACATGACCACTGGAAAAACCATAGCCTTGACTAGACGGACCTTTGTTGGCAAAGTAGTGTCTCTGCTTTATAATATGCTATCTAGGTTGGTCATAACTTTCCTTCCAAGGAGTAAGCGTCTTTTAATTTCATGGCTGCAGTCACCATCTGCAGTGATTTTGGAGCCCAAAAAATAAAGTCTGACACTGTTTCCACTGTTTCCCCATCTATTTGCCATGAAGTGATGGGACCAGATGCCATGATCTTAGTTTTCTGAATGTTGAACTTTAAGCCAACTTTTTCACTCTCCTCTTTCACTTTCATCAAGAGGCTTTTTAGTTCCTCTTCACTTTCTGCCATAAGGGTGGTGTCATCTGCATATCTGAGGTTATTGATGTTTCTCCCGGCAATCTTGATTCCAGCTTGTGCTTCCTCCAGCCCAGCATTTCTCATGATGTACTCTGCATATAAGTCTAATAAGCAGGGTGACAACATACAGCCTTGACGTACTCCTTTTCCTATTTGGAACCAGTCTGTTGTTCCATGTCCACTACTAACTGTTGCTTCCTAACCTGCATACAGATTTCTCAAGAGGCAGGTCAGGTGGTCTGGTATTCCCATCTCTTTCAGAATTTTCCACAATTTATTTTGATCCACACAGTCAAAGGCTTTGGCATAGTCAATAAAGCAGAAATAGATGTTTTCCTGGAACTCTCTTGCTTTTTCGGTGATCCAGCGGATGTTGGTAATTTGATCTCTGGTTCCTCTGCCTTTTCTAAAGCCAGCTTGAACATCTGGCAGTTCATGGATCATGTATTGCTGAAGCCTGGCTTGGAGAATTTTGAACATTACTAGCGTGTGAGATGAGTGCAATTGTGTGGTAGTTTGAGCATTCTTTGGCATTGCCTTTTTTTGGGATTGGAATGAAAACTGACCTTTTCCAGTCCTATGGCCACTGCTGAGTTTTCTAAATTTGTTGGCATATTGAGTGCAGCACTTTCACAGCATCATCTTTCAGAATTTGAAATAGCTCAACTGGAATTCCATCACCTCCACGAGCTTTGTTCGTAGTGATGCTTCCTAAAGCCCACTTGACTTCACATTCCAGGATGTCTGGCTCTAGGTGAATTATCACACCATCGTGATTATCTGGGTCATGAAGACCTTTTTTGTACAGTTCTTCTGTGTATTCTTGCCATCTCTTCTTAGTATCTTTTGCTTCTGTTAGGTCCAGACCATTTCTGTCCTTTATTGAGCCCATCTTTGCATGAAATGTTTCCTTGGTATCTCTAATTTTCTTGAAGAGATCTCTAGTCTTTCCCATTCTGTTGTTTTCCTCTATTTCTTTGCATTGATCGCTGAAGAAGGCTTTCTTATCTCTCCTTGCTATTCCTTGGAACTCTGCATTCGAAAGGAAATATCTTTCCTTTTCTTCTTTGCTTTTCGCTTCTCTTCTTTTCACAGCTATTTGTAAGGCCTCCTCAGAGAACCATTTTGCCTTTTTGCATTTCTTTTCCATGGGGATGGCCTTGATCCCTGTCTCCTGTACAATGTCACGAACCTCCGTCCATAGTTCATCAGGCACTCTTATCAGATCTAGTCCCTTAAATCTATTTCTCAGTTCCACTGTATAGTCATAAGGGATTTGATTTAGGTCATACCTGAATGGTCTAGTGGTTTCCCCTACTTTCTTCAATTTCAGTCTGAATTTGGCAATAAGGAGTTCATGATCTGAGCCACAGTCAGCTCCCAGTCTTGTTTTTGCTGACTTAACAGAGCTTCTCCATCTTTGGCTGCCAAGAATATAATCGGTCTGATTTTGGTTTTGACCATCTGGTGATGTCCATGTGTAGAGTCTTCTCTTGTGTTGTTGGAACAGGGTGTTTGCTATGACCAGTGCATTCTTTTGGCAGAACTCTGTTAGCCTTTGTCCTGCTTCATTCTGTACTCCAAGGCCAAATTTGCCTGTTACTCCAGGTGTTTCTTGACTTCCTGCTTTTGCGTTACAGTCCCCTATGACAAAAAGGACATCTTTTTTGGGTGTTAATTCTAGAAAGTCTTGTAGGTCTTCATAGAACCGTTCACCTTCAGCTTCTTCAGCGTTACTGGTTGGGGCATAGACTTGGATTACCGTGATATTGAATGGGGATACCCCTCGTCCAAGGTAAAGAGCAGTGTCTGTGCTTTGCTGTGGAGCAGCCGTGAAGAGATACCCCATGTCCAAGGTAAGAGAAACCCAAGTAAGACGGTAGGTGTTGCGAGAGGGCATCAGAAGGCAGGCACACTGAAACCATACTCACAGTAAACTAGCCAATCTGATCACACGGACCACAGCCTTGTCTAACTCACTGAAACTAAGCCATGCCGTGTGGGGCCACCCAAGATGGACGGGTCATGGTGGAGAGGTCTGACAGGATGTGGTCCACTGGAGAAGGGAATGGCAAACCACTTCAGTATTCTTGCCTTGAGAACCCCATGAACAGTGTGAAAAGGCAAAATGATAGGATACTGAAAGAGGAACTCCCCAGGTCAGTAGGTGCCCAATATGCTCCTGGAGATCAGTGGAGAAATAACTCCAGAAAGAATGAAGGGATGGAGCCAAAGCAAAAACAATACCCAGTGGTGGATGGGACTGGTAATAGAAGCAAGGTCCAATGCTGGAAAGAGCAATATTGCATAGGAACCTGGAATGTTAGGTCCATGAATCAGGGCAAATTGAAAGTGGTCAAACAGGAAATGGCAAGAGTGAATGTCAACATTGTAGGAATCAGCAAACTGAAATGGACTGGAATGGGTGAATTTAACTCAGATGACCATTATATCTACTACTGTGGGCAGGAATCCCTTAGAAGAAATGGAGTAGCCATCATGGTCAACAAAAGAGTCCGAAATGCAGTACTTAGATGCAGTCTCAAAAATGACAGAAAGATCTCTGTTCATTTCCAAGGCAAACCATTCAATATCACGGTAATCCAAACCTATGCCCCAACCAGTAACACTCAAGAAGCTGAAGTTGAACGGTTCTATGAAGATAAACTTTAGTAGAAAGGGAAACAGTGCATTATGGGTTTCAGATAGCGTCATTCCAGGGATAAACTTGAATAAATTAATCTCAGTAACCTCATAGTGACCCAATTTTTAATAACCAAGGAATGGGACAAGAAGGATGTAATAGAATAGACTTGACTTTAAGGGGCAGCAGAACTCTTCTGCTTTCAGTCTTTCTTTTGATTTAATTTTTAATTTTTTTTTAAATTGAAGTATAGGTAATTTGGGCTTCTCAGGTGGTGCTCTGGGTAAAGAACCTGCCTGCCAATGCAGGAGACTTAAGAGACTCAGGTTCTATCCCTGGGTCAGGAAGATCTCCTGGAGGAGGGCTTGGCAACCTCTCCATTACTCTTGCCTGGAGAATCCCATGGACAGAGGAGGCTGGAGGGCTACAGTGTGTAGGGTTGCAGAGGGTCAGCTATGACTGAATCAATCCAGCAAGCAGGCGCATGGTTAATTTACAGCGTTGTGTTAGTTTCAAGTGTCCAGCAAAGTGATTCAGCTACATGTGTGTGTATTGCTCAATCATGTCCAACTCTGTAACCCTGTAACCACCAGGCTCCTCTGTCCATGAGATTTTCCAGGTGAGAATACTGGAGTGGGTTGCTACTTCCTACTCCAGGAGATCTTCCTAACCCACAGATCAAACCCAAGTCTCTTGTCTCATGTGAATTCTTTACTTCTGCACCACCTGGGAAGCCCCAATTCAGCTATACATATATGTATAGATTCTTTGTCTTAATCTTTTCCATTGTACATTATCGCAAGATAATTGAATATAGTTTCCTGTGCTATAAAGCAAGTCCTGTTTACCTGTTTTATATCTAGTAGTATGTATTAATCCCAAATTCCTAATATATTCCTCTCCCCTTTGCTGCTGCTGCTGCTAAGTCGCTTCAGTCGTGTCCGACTCTGCGACCCCATAGACAGCATCCCACCAGGCTCCTCTGTCCCTGGGATCCTCTAGGCAAGAACACTGGAGTGGGTAGCCATTTCCTTTCTCACCTCTCCCCTTTGGTAACTATAAATTTGTTTTTTTCTGTTTGTGACTCTCTACTTTGTAAGTAAGTTCATCCGTGTCATTTTTTTTTTTAGATTCCACATGTAAGTTGTATCATACGATAATTATCTTTCTCTGTCTGACTTAATATGATCTCTAGATCCATCCATGTTGCTGCAAGTGGCATTATTTTGTTCCATTTTTTCGCCGAGTGATACCCCACATCTTTTTTCCTGTTTATCTTTTGACGAATACTTAGGTTTCTTCCATATCTTGGCTATTTTAAATAGTGCTGCTATGAACATTTGGGTGTGTTTTGGTTTTCTCCAGGTATATGCGCAGGAGTGGGATTGCAGGGTTTTATGGTAACTCTATTTTTAGTTTTTTAAGGAACCTCCATACTGGTCTCCATAATGTCTGTTAATTACATTCCCACCAACAGTATAAGAGGGCTCCTTTTTCTCCACACCCTCTCCAGCATTTATTACTTGTAGACTTCTTAATGGCCATTCTGACTGACGTGACTTCATGGTAGCTTTGATTTGCATTTCTCTAATAAATAGCAGTATTGAGCATCTTTTCAAATGCCTTTTGACCATCTGTGTCTTCTTTGGAGAAATATCTGTTTAGGGCTTCTGCCCATTTTCTAATTGGGCTGTTTGGTTTTTTTTGATACTAAGTTGTAAGAGCTCTTGGAATATTTTGGAAGTTAATCCCTTGTCTATTACATTATTTGTAGATATTTCCTCCCAGTCCATAGGTTGTCTTTTTGTTTTGATGGTCTCTTTCACTGTGCCAAAGCTTTAACTTTTAATTAGGTCCTGTTTGCTTACATTTGCTGTTACTTCCAGTGCTGAAAAAGACAGATCCAGAAAAATGTTGCATTTTATGTCAGAGTGTTCTGCCTGTGTTTTCCCCTAGGAATTTTTTAATATCCAGTCTTATGTTTTAGGTCTTTAATATATTTTGAGTTTATTTGTGTATGTGGTGGTAGTGGATGATCTGATTTCATTCTTTCACATGTAGCTGTCCAGTTTTCCAGCAGCACTTACTGAAGAAACTGTCTTTTCTTCATGGTATATTCTTGTCTCCTCTGTAGTAGGTTACGTGGCCATGATGTGGTTTCTTATTGACCTGTGTGTGTTTTGGTGTCAGTCCTGTATTGCTTTGGTGACTGTCGCATGTAGTACAGTCCAGAGGCAAGGACTGTGGTTCCTCCAGCTCTGGTCTTTCTCACGGTTGTTAAAATGCTTGTTTTAGTTCTGTGAAAAATGCCATTGGTAATTTGATGGGAATTGGATTGAATCTGTAGATTGTCTTGGGTAGTGTAGTCATTTTAACTATACTGATTCATCCAATCCAAGAACACAGTATATCATTATCATTCTTTTGTGTTGTCTTCGGTTCCTTACATCAATGTCTTACAGTTTTTGGAATACAAGGGTTTTGCCTCCTTATTTGGTTGTTTTTCATGCAATAGTAAGTGAGATTGTTTCCCTAATTTCTCTTTCTGATATTTTGTTGTTAGTCTATGGAAATGCAACAGATTACTGTACGCTAATTTTGTATCCAGCAACTTAAGGGAATTTGTTGATGAGCTTTATTAGTTTAGTATCACTGATTGATTTGTAGATGTTGAAAACTCATCACACCGCTGGGATAAAACCCACTTAATCATGGTGTATGGTCCTTTTGATGTATTGTTGGAATCAGTTTGCTAGTATTTTGTTGAGGATGTTTGCATCTGTGTCCGTCACTGATACTGGCCTGTAATTTTCTTTTTTTGTGATACCTTTTTCTGGTTTTCCAACAGGGTGACCTCATTGAATGAGTTAGTAAGTGTTCTTTCCTCTGCGACTTTTGGGAATAGTTTCAGAAGAATAAGCATTAAATCTTGGAAATATTTGGTAGAATTCACCTGTGAAGCCGTCTGGTCCTGGAGTTTAGTTTATTGGCAGTTTTCGAATTTCTGATTCAGTTTTAGTACTGAATAAATAGGTAATTGATCTGTTCATATTTTCTATTTCTTCCTGGTTCAGTCTTGGAAGATTGTACCTTTCTTAAAATTTGTCCATTTCTTCTCGGTTGTCCATTTTATTGGCATATAGTTGCTCAGAGTAGTCTCTTATGATCCTTTGATTTTCTGTGGTGTCTGTTGTAACTTCTTTTTCATTTCTGATTTTATTGATGTGGGTGGGCCCTCTTCATTTTTTTCCTGATGAGTCTGACTAAAGGTTTATCAAGTTTATTTATATTTTCAAAGAACCAGCTTTCAGTTTCCGTGATCTTTGTCTTTATTTCACTGACTTCTGCTCTGATCTTTATTTTTCCTTTCCTCCTACTAACTTTGGATTTTGTTTGTTGTTCTTTCTCTAGTTGCTTTAGATGTAAGGTGGTTTGAGATTTTTCTTCTTCCCAAAGGAAATCTGTATCACTGTCAACTTTCCTTTTAGAACTGCTTTTGCTGTGTTTCATAGCTTTTGGATCACTGTTCATTTTCATTTGTCTCTAGGTATTTTTTGTTTCCTCTTTGATTTCCTCAGTGATGCATTGATTGTTTAGCTTCCATGTGTTTGTGTTTTTGCAGTTTTTTTCCAGTAGTGGATTTCTAGCCTTGTATTGTGGTCAGAAAAGATTCTTGATATGAATTGTTTTCTTCAATTTACCAAAGCTGGCTTTGTGGCACAGCATGTGATCTGTCCTAGAGAATGTTCTGCATGCATTTGAGAAGAATATGTGTTCTGCTGCTTTTGGATGGAACACTCTATATAAATATCAGTTGAGTCAATCTAGTCTAATGTGTCATTTAAGACTTATGTTTCCTTATTGATTTTTCTGTCTGAATAATCTGCCCATGGATGTAAGTGGAGTGTTAAAAGACTCCAACTATTGTGTTACTGTCATTTACTCCTGTTGTATCTGTTAACATTTGCCTTATATGTTGAGGTGTTTCTCTGTTGGGTGCATATATATTTACAATTGTTATATCTTCTTGGATTGATCCTTTCATTATTATGTAGTGTCTTTCTCTGTCTCTTGTAACAGTCTTTATTTAAAGTGTATGTTGTCTGATACAACTGTTGCAACTGTGGCTTTCATTTGATTTCCATTTGTGTGGAATACCTTTTTCCATTCCCCACACTTTCTGTCTATATGTATGTTTAGATCTGAAGGGTTTCCCTGGTAGGCAGCAACTATACAGATTTTGTTTTTGTATCCATTTAGCCAGTCTTTTTTGGTTGGAGCATTTAGTCTGTTATCTCTTAAAGTAATTATTGATATCTGTGTTCCTACTGCCATTTTGTTCATTATTTTGGGTTCATCTTTCTAGGTCTTTTTGTTCGCCTTCTTTCATTCTCTTGTGATTTGATGAGTATCTTTGGTGTTAAGTTTGGATTCCTTTTTCTTTTTTTGTATGAATGTCTGTTAATAGATTTCTGTTTTGCAGTTACCATGAGGTGTTTATGGAGGAGCCAATATGTACGTGTACTTGTTTTAAGTCGCTGATCTCTTAATTTTAAATGCACTTTAGATACTTTGCAGCTATACTTTCCTTCTTTCATAGTTACTGTTTTGATACTGTATTTTACATCTGATTTGTTTTATGTGTCCTTTAAACTGCCTATTATGAATACAGATGATTTTACTGTTTTTTTCTTTAAACTTTCCTGCTAGCTTGGTCTACAAATGCCTTCCTGCCTTTACTGCATGTTTGCCTTCACCAGTGAGCTTTTCTGTGTCATAGTTTTCTTATTTCTAGTTGTGGCCTTTTCTTTTCCACCTATAAAAGTTTCTTCAGCATTTGTTGTAACGCTGGTGGTACTGAGTTCTTCCAGCTTTTTTTTAAAATCTTTATAAAGTTTTTGATTTCCTCATCAAAGCTGAATGAGAGCCTTGCTGGGTAGTGTGTTCTTGGTTGTAAGTTTTTCTCTGTCATCACTGTGAGTATATCATGTCGCTCCCTTCTGACCTGAAGAGTTTTTGTTAAAAAATCAGCCAGTAGCCTTATGGAAGTTCCCATGTATGTTTTATACGTACAAGTATTTTCTGTTTATCTTCAGTTTTCGTCACTTTGATTACAATATGTTGTATATTTCTCTGTGAAGTAATCCTATATGGAGCTTTCTTCACTTCCTAGACTTTGGTGACTGTTTGCTTCCCTAGGTTAGGGAAATTTTCAGCTATTATCTCTTTAGATATTTTCTCAGGTGCGTTCTCTCTCTCTTCCCCTTCTAGGGTATAATATAAATATTACACCTTTAATGTTGTCCCAGAAGTCTCTTAAACGATCCTCATTGCTTTTCATTCTTTTTTCTGTTTGGCAGCAGTGATTTCCACTATTTTGTCAGAACTAATCCATTCTTCTGCCTCATTGTTAAAAAAACTTCTAATTTTTTTGTTAAGTGAAGTAATTTCTGGAGACAAATTCATAGTCTTTCTATTTGCATCTTTGTTTTTGAATTACTGAAACATTTGATTTCTCTGAAACTTTTTTGGCCCTAGTTGATGTATTTCTTTTTAATAATTTTTAGTGTTTTCCTTCATTAAAAAGCTTATTGTAGAAAACTTGATAATTACAAAAAGCACAAGTAAAATCAAGTAATAATCACCTATAATACTCCTACTAGAAAATACTATTTTGGAGCATATTATACACGTACATGAATATGTGCCTGTGATGGTTTTAATGAAATTGAAATCATATGCATTTTTATCCGTAATTATGCTGTTTCATATGTAATACTTTTTGATAACTTTTTTATACTATTAAATATGCTTTTATAATACTTTAATGGCAGCTTAATTATCTTGTGGTTTAATGAGTGAGTTATATGATACTGTTCTAAATAAACACTCTATACATAATCATTTAATCTTTATAACAGTCTTACCAGGTTTCTGCTGTTATCCTCATTTTACAAGTGGAGAAACTGTAGTGTGGTGAGGTTGAAGGGCTTACCTAGATACATGTATACTTACCTGGCAAGTGGCAGAGCCAAGATTTTGAACTCGGGGAGCTCCAAGTGTGTTCTTTTATCTTTACTATAGTATATGAATTCTATCATAGAGTATAATATCTTTTATTTTAACCAATCCCTTCTAAATATCTTTGTTGGAAATTTAGATTTACCTTTTTTTAATTAAAACAAGATGTTTCAACGAAAGTGAAATTCTTTTAAATGAATCTTTTCATATCTTGTGTTTTTAATTCAAGCATGCCTCCAGGATCATAAATACATAAACTGTATATTGGTTGAAGATTTAAGCTTTCTAAAGCCTTTTATATCGCATTCTCTTTAGGTGTTTCAGTGTACTTGTCAGTATAGTTGACCATTGAACAACATGAGTTTGAACTAAGCAGGTCTACTTATATCTTCACATGTGACTCAGTGGTGAAGAATCTGCCTGCTGATGCAGGAGATGCAGGTTTGATCCCTGGATCAGAAAGATCTCTGGTTAAGAAAATGGCAACCCACTATAGTATTCCTGCCTGGAAAAGCCCATGGAGTCTAGTGGGTCCATGGAGTTGCAAAGAGTCAGACGACTTGGCAACTGAGCAACCAGTCTACTTATACATGGATTGTTTTCAGTAAGTACCTACTGGAATAATAGATAATACATTGTAGGTTGAATCTGTGGATGCATAAGTTATAGGTGGGTTTTCGACTGTATAGACGTTGATGCTCTGAGTTCCTGTTTTGACCAGGGTCAACTGTATTTTTTTTTTTTCTTCTTTACAGTTGACATTCTGCTAAAGGCGGTGGGAGACACTCCTATAATGAAGACAAAGAAATGGGCTGTAGAGCGAACCCGAACCATCCAAGGACTCATTGACTTCATCAAAAAGTTCCTTAAACTTGTGGCTTCAGAACAGTTGGTATGAACCAATGGTGGTCATTTCCCTACAGAAATTCACAGAGCATTCATCTCTCAGTATCTGGGGGGCGGGGGGGATTGACTCCAGGACCATCTTCTGTAGATGCTCAGGTTCCTTATATAAAATGGCATATTTGCATATAATCTGTGCATATTCTTCCATATACTTTGAATCACTTTTAGATCCCTTATGATACCTTATACTATGTAAATAGTTGCCAGTACCCAACAAATTAAAGTTTTGCTTTTTGGAACTTTCTGAAGTTTTTCTCTCCAAATGTTTTTCATCAGAACTGGGTGAATCTGAGGGAACATTCAGAGCCCATGGATTCAGAGGGGAATCTATAGTTCCTAGGCAACAATGAATAACTTTTGTATAGAAATACATATGGAGCCACATATCTTACTTCAGTAATGTCCTTTTATTTCTTTTGTTAGTGGAATTTCTGTGCTTTATTGAAGGATTCTCTGGTGAACCCTGAAATGAAATGAGTTTTGTTAGCCTACTATATTGGTTTTCCTCAAAAAGTCACTGAATGCCCATGCAGAAAGATCTATCCTAGAATATTGGTACAGAAAGTTTTGGAGTTTTCTTTGTTTTGGTATCAATATTGCGTCCTTCGCATTCTTCTCAAGGTAAGCAGTATACCTTTGCCATGTGCTGTGGAAGAACTAAGAGATGTACCGTTCTTTCTTCATGAGTTTGAACTGCAGAAATCCGCTTATACATGGCCCTTGAACAACAGGACTTTGAAGTGCAGAAATCCGCTTATACATGGCCCTTGAACAACATGAGTTTGAACTGCAGAAATCCACGTACACGTGGATTTTTTTCAAATACATAGTGTACCACTACACGACCAACTGTTGGTTGAATCTGCCTTGCACATGTAGGTTTTTGACTGCTCAGAGGGTAGGCATCCCAACCCCCTTGTTTCTGAGGGTCAGCTGTGCTCATTTCATGCTGTGGTACATGTTAAGCGTTTCATGCCAGATTGTTAGCATTAACATTTTAAATGCCACTGGTTTTGAATTTGGTATTTGACCACAGAAACTTAAATGTCAACATGGATTTGACTTTTTATCACATGTATTAATATATAAAATGCCTTTATCTTCAGATCACAGTCTTGGTCTGTGTTAACACATAATATATAAATGGATAGGTAATTGAAGAATCATTAAGTATTTTTTGAATACAAGTATGTATACGGATTGGGGACGGACATAGTTGCCTGTGAACACAGGAGTGAGAACTGGCAAAATGAATGAAGTGATTATTAAGTGAGGTTTGTTGGAATTTATCTCTTTTTGTCAATGAAGAAGAAGAAACTACTCTGATCTAAGATTTTGGTGGTAATTGGTTTTCACGGAAGTGTCATGTCATGAGTACAAAAGTTAAGTGCAAGATAGATTAACCACTACAAGTTACTTGAGATAAGGATAGCATAAAGCCAGGGATTCCTCCAGAGGAAGTTGCAAGGGGAAAGTGTTGGAGATTTTTGAGTTTTACAGGTGAACATCTCCATTTGTGATCACTTGGAGTAAGAAAATCATGTTTTCTAAAGGGTGCCATAAAGAATTTAATTAAATTTCAGAGATGGGCAAGAAGATTATAGTGTCATCCACTTGCATATGGTAGCTAAAACCTGAGGAACAGAGGACCTTGCCTAGAGGCCAAGTCTAAATGGAATAGTTAGGGGGATAAGGACATACACTTAAGAGATTACTTAGGGTAGAGCATGAAGAGTTGGAGAGATAGGTAACTAGAGGAGAACCAAGTAATTAAAGCATTACTTTTAGAAATTTGTAGATAGAAGAAAAATGAAATAGTGCTTTGTTCTATGTTAATGTTAGAATTTTGACAGTTTATATTGCCTATTTTCAGTAATCTGAAAGGACTTGGTTGATGTCAACATGTATTTGGTTGAACCGTGTAAACTTTTCATCCATGAATCGTTTTGACCAAAAAAAGCCCCAGCAATTTCATATGGTCCAATTTTAAACTTCTGTAGTGAAAATGACTCTCTCTTCCCTTTTAGGAAATGAAAGCATAAAAGCCACCTTTTACCCCTTTTCTAGGTTAAGCTGGAACTCGCGTCTTCTCGGGGGTTGCTCTCCTTCAGTGCTACTGTCTCTTGTCTGTGACCCCGTGGACTGCAGGGCGCCAGGCTTCTCTGTCCCTCACTGTCCGCTGGAGCTTGTTCAAACGCATGTCCACTGAGTCAGTGACACTATCCAACCATCTCATCCTTTGTCGCCCCTTCTGCTGTCCTGTCTTTCCCAGCATCAGGGTCTTTTCCAGTAAGTCAGCTGTTCACATCAGCTGGCCAAAATATTGGAGCTTCAGCTTCAGCATCAGTCGTCCCAGTGAATATTCAGGACTGATTTCCTTTAGGACTAACTGGTTTGATCTCCTTGCCATCCAGGGACTCTCAAGAGTCTTCTTCAGCACCACAGTTTAAAAGCATCAAATCCTTTGGCTCTCAGCCTTCTTTATGGTCCAACTCTCACATCCATTCATGGCTACTGGAAAAACTATAGCTTTGACTATATGGACCTTTGTTGGCAAAGTGATGTCTTGCTTTTTTAATATGCTGTCGAGGTTTGTCATAGCTATTCTTCAAAGGAGCAAATGTCTTTTAATTTCATGGCTGCAGTCACCATCTGGACCCTACATCATTTTCGCAAAATAAATGTCAAAAGGTAATGCTGGGGATTCTGGGAAGATAGCATTAGTGTCAGAAGATATGAATTCCCACTAAAACAGTCAACTAGAAAGTAAAACTAAATCCCCATAATCAGTATGCTTAAGACTCAGGTGACAGTATCCTTGTGAACCCTAAGATTCAAGTTTGTAGAAATTCCCAACAACTACAGGATCTGTGTCATATTAGCAGATGGGCTGCCAAGATATGCAAGCAACCTATCAAAAGATAAGTGGACAGAAGATGTGTATACACACGCACACAACACAGTGAAATACTTGTTCAGTCGCCAAGTTGTGTCCAACTCTTCACAACCCCATGGACTGCAACACGCCAGGCTTCTCTGTTCCTTACCATCTCCCTGAGTTTGCCCAAGTTCATGTCCATTGCATCAGTGATGCCATCCAACCATCTCGTCGTCTGTTGTCCTCTTCTCCTTCTGCCTTCACTCTTCACCAGCATCAGGGCCTGATGAGTCAGCTGTTCACATCAGGTGGCCAAAGTTTTGGAGCTTCAGCATCAGTCCTTGTCAAAGATGGAAAAGGTGTATACAGTCAGCAAAAAGAAAACCTGAAGTGACTGTAGCTCAAATCATCAGCTTCTCCTAGCAAAATTCAGGCTTAATCTAACGAAAGCGGGGAAAACCAGTAGGCCAGCCAAGTATGACTTAAATCTCCTGTGAATGTACAGTGGAAGTAATGAATCGATTCAAGGGATTAGATCTAGTAAACAGTGCCTGAAGAACTATGGACAGAGGTCCATAATATTATATAGGAGGCAGCAAACAAAACCATCCCAAAGAAAAAGAAAGAAGGCAAAATTGTTGTCTGCTGCTGCTGCTAAGTCGCTTCAGTTGTGTCCAACTCTGTGCGACCCCATAGATGGCCGCCCACCAGGCTCCTCTGTTCCTGGGATTCTCCAGGCAAGAACACTGGAGTGGGTTGCCATTTCCTTCTCCAATGCATGAAAGTGAAAAGTGAAAGTGAAGCCGCTCAGTCATGTCCGACTCTTAGCGACCCCATAGACTGCAGCCCACCAGGCTCCTCCGTCCATGGGATTTTCCAGGCAAGAGTACTGGAGTGGGTTGCCATTGCTTTCTCCGAATTGTTGTCTAAGGAAGCTTTATAAATAACTGAATGGAATGCTACTGAGCCATTAAAACGAAAGAAAATTTGCCATTTGCAGCAACATGGATGGACTTGAAGGGCATTAAGCTACATGAAATAAGTCAGAGAAAGATGAATACTGTATGATATCACCTATTCATGGAAACCAAAAAATACAAAAAAACTAGTGAATATAACAAAAAAGAAGCAGACTTAACAGATACAGAGAACAAACTAATGGTTTCCAGTGGTGGGAATAGGGTGCAATATAGGGCTGGAGAAGTGAGATGTAAAGACTATTGGGTGCAAGATAGGATGAAGGGTGTATTGTACAACATGGGGAACATAGCCTCTATTTTGTAATAATTGTAAATAGAAAGTAACCCTTAAGAATTAAAAAATTTCTTTAACTTAAAAAAAGAACTTCAGCCTGGAGTGTTTGGTCGCTCAGGCTCTGGGATGTGTCTTGAGGAGAGGTGGAATGAAATGTTGAAAGAATTTGAGGGACTTCCTGGGTGGTCCAACAGTTAAGAATCTGCCTTGCAGTGCAGGGAACACGGGTTAGACCCCTGGTTGGGGACCTGGGTCCTACATGCCATGGAGCAGCTAAGCCTGTGTGATGCAACTGCTGAGCTTGCGTACCACAACTAGAGAGTTCTGTGCACCACAGTGAAGAAAAGAATGAGACGACCGTCAATACTGAGTATGAACACAGGAGAGTAAACATAGATAATAGGAGTCCCTGAAGAAGAAAACCAAAGCAAAGGAACAAGACAAATACTTGGAACTATAATTCAAGAGAAATTGCTTCTAAACAGATTTGAAACTACATACTGAAAAAACTTACCAAGATCCTGAGAATACTAACCCCGTGCAACCATCACCAAGACACATTCTAGTAAGATTACTGGACGTGAAATAAAAAGAAAAATCCTTTGGACCTCTAAGGAGAAAAGGTCATGGCTTAGGATATTAGGTTACCTCCAGATTTAGCTAGCAGAAATACAAAGAAAGTGTGAAATAATGGATTTTTTATACTATTAATACAAAACTGGCTTTTAAGGCAGCAACTATTAGCCGTGTGCAAGAACTCAAGAGTATGCTGTTCCTGTGAACCCTTTCTACATAATCTAGTTGAGAGGTTATAACAACCAAAACAACTAAAGAGACATTTATATGAATACTGGTGATTTAAAAGCAAATCATTAGTCTTTAAAATTGTATCCTCCCACGTTCTAGCATTTAGTTAAAGATTGCATTTTGAAATTTTTATCTCCATGGATATCCCATATAAACTAGCTTAATTGCTTTTTTATATTAAAGTCAACTTTTAGTTGCTAACTCCTGCTGCAGAGTTACATAGGTTTCTTACAGTTCTCTACTGTATCTGCTGTATTGTCCCTTCGACACTCAAAACATCTTTTGTCGCTTTTGCCTACAGAGTCCTAATTATTACTCTCTTCACCTAGTTAAGTCCGAATTTAGTCCTCAACTTTTTTCTTCCAGAAAGTCTTTCCTAACCAAGCGGCTCGGCTAAACTAATGCCACATCTTTGTGCTACACCCCTTCTCAGTGCATCTCTCCCAACTATATTCTTATCTGAGTATGTTTGCTTATTGAAGGTAGGAATCACAATCCTCATTTTTGTTCCACACCTTGTGCATTTCCTAGCACATAATAGACACTCGGTTTGTCTGCTGAAATAAACTAAATTGTCATCCAGAGTCCTTTCTCTAATTTAAAGTGTACCAAAAAATAATAAAATCTGGGTTACTCATAGTTGAACTGTCAGGAACTAAACACAAATTATTATGTCTCTGTCATAGGAGATTCACGTTAAAACGCACACTGATTTCTGAAATTATGTTAGAGCCTTATTCAGTCTTAATAATGAATTGATATTTATACATGAGTTATTTTAAATAGTTAAATAGTATAACTTATAAGTCTATTGAATACATATACCAAGCACTTATACTTGATGTGTACAATCTCATTTTATTGTTCCCAGAAGCTTCAAGAAGTGTAGGTCCTGTTGTTATCCGTATTTACAAGCAGGCACACAGTTTGAAGAAAGTTACTTGGATTTAGAGCCAGAGTTCAAACCTGGATCTCAGTAGGACCCCTCCTCTTCCTTGTGCTTGGTCTCAGTCGAGTCTGACTCTTTGCAAACCCAGGACTGTAGCCCGCCGGGTTCCTGTGTCCATGGGGAGTCTCCAGGCCAGAATACTGGAGTGGGCTGCCGTGCCCTCCTCCAGGGGGTCTTCCTAACCCAGAGACCAAACCCATTGCGCGTGGATTCTTTACCAGCTGAGCCACCAGGGAGGCCCGAGAATACTGGAGTGGGCAGCCTCTCCCTTCTCCAGGGGAATGCCTGACCCAGGAATCAAGCCGGGGTCTCGTTGCAGGCGGATTCTTTACCAGCTGAGCTACCCAGGAAGCCCTCTCCCCCTTACTTAAGAAGTACTGTTACCACTCTATATTGTCTGAGGGAGAAATGTATATGATATTTATTCTTGTTCTAGCTGGCATCCCAAATAGTATCTAGTAACCAACTATGTGTATGTGAATATATGTATATTTAAGGACTAAAAGATTAATGCCACAGTTATAACCACTGGGATTCAAGCTATCATTAAATGATAGGATTGAAAAGAGATGACTCATTTGTATAGAATTTGTAAAATAAATTCTGTTTCCCAATAAAACAAACAAATCACAAATTTTCTCTAAAGCTATATACTATGAGCATATTTCTTTCATATTTCTTCATAGAATATGCTCATATGTGAAACCCGGGAAATTTTAGTCTTAGAATTTAATATAGACAAAGGAAAATTGACTGTGTTAACCTTCAGTGTTTTGTTTTCTTAAAAGGAAACTATGAAAGGTCACCTAGACACTATGATCTTTTGTTTCAGCATCTTGAGGAATTTTTTTAAGTACTAAAATGTTTTAGTGGAAACAGACTAGACTGAAACATTTAACAATGAATCCTTTAAGGAACAGCAAGATTGTAAGGTTTCAATTTTGTTACATTTTTTTCTGTGTCATTTGGCTGCAAGTGACTTTAACTGATGCAATGGTTAAGAGTCCGCCTACCAATGCTAGAGATACAAAATATGCAGGTTTGCTCCCTGGATGGGGAAGATCGTTGGAGTAGAAAATGGCAACTCACTCCAGTATTCTTGCCTGAAAAATTCCATGGGCAGGGGAACCTGGCAGGCTACAGTCCATGGGGTCCCAAAGAATCAGACACAATTGGTACGCAGCACACAATTAGATGTTTTGATTTGGGGCTGTGTGTGTAAAACTTTAAGAGAAACTCTGTCTTTAATTATAAATAAATGAGAATATTGGTACTTTTTATAAATGTAATTTCTTGAATAAGTCTTTAAAAGCTATTGGTGAAAACAGAAGTTTCTTACTTATAAAAAGCTGGAAACAAAAATTGTTACTCCTCCAGAGGGAAAACAGGTTGTTCCGAAAGATCTTATTAATTACTAATTTATGAGAATTAGAAGCAGTTTAGGGACACTTTGTTCACTTCTGAAGACAAAGAATTTGAGGTAGCTGACTGGGAACCAGAAACATGCAGATTAATCTGAATACCTTTAAAAATGAATCACCATAAATGTTCTTTCTTGCAGTTTATTTACGTGAATCAGTCCTTTGCCCCCTCCCCAGACCAGGAAGTTGGGACCCTCTATGAGGTAAAATATTCCTGCTTTATTTTCTTCATAGAATATACTCATCTGTATATTGATGTGATCATTAATTCACATCATTTAAGAGATGATAAGCCATTCATAATTGTCTATCAAAAAAATTACTTTGTTGTCTCTTAACACCTTGAATATAGTTGTATCTCAATAAATGACACAGTGACTGAAGAATTAAGGGATGAATAATAAAAATAGAAGATGACTGAAATATGACCAGAAAGTGAGATTTCCTTTTTTACCTACAGGGAGTGTCCTCTATGTTGTTTATATAGTCAGTAATCCAGATCTCCCTCCAAGAAATTGAAAAGGAGACTATGTAAGAATGATTTTATTTAGCATCATTAACATTTATGATTACTAGTATTTGTCCAATAGCAGCTTGCATCTGTTGAAGGAAATAGCCTTTATAAATACATGTGCAAGGATATTTATGATACACATAACAATTCTTTCTTTCTTAGTTTCATCTAAAGAGAACAAAAATTGAGTTTAATTTATTGCTTTTTTTTTTTTCTTTCTGTAGTGTTTTGGCAGTGATGGTAAACTGGTCCTGCATTACTGCAAATCTCAAGCATGGGGATGAACTACAGAGGAAAAGATCTTGCTAACTTAAAAGGAATCTTCACAAAGGAAACCGCTCTGAAAAGTTTTGATCGCAAGAGACTTGTGGATGTAATCTGTTCAGCATGTATCTACTATGACCCATGTTTATTCTTTAAAATATCCACAGAATGGATGGACTTTAAAAATGTGATTTGTATTAATACACAAATCATCATAAAAGATTGACATTAGTATATACCCATTACTACAGTTATTTCTTCAGAGTTATCGTCAAGGTGTTGAAAAGGAGACTAATAAAAAATAAATCAATTAATTAAAAAAAAAGAAAAGGAGACTAAGATGATATAAAGCTGCTTTTGTACTAGTTCTCAAAATAACTGAAATTGTTTACTTGAAGAATTAGCACTCTACTGATTTTTTTCGCCCCGCCCCAAAAGTCAATTTACTAAAAGATTCTTTGGGGGCATATTCAGGGGAGTTCAATTTGTTTGTGGCTGTGATAGGCCTTTTCTCATTGACATTTCTGTCAACAGTGTTATCTTGTGAAGCAGATTTGCGTTGACCTGCTGGCTTTATTACCTTAGACAGTCAGTAGAGGGCAGCTCAGCTGCCAGGAAGAGTTGAGCAGTTCTGTTCTCCATCTTCACCGGAAGATAATAGCTATTCCCTGCTGATCTCTAGCAAACATCTGGCCAAGACAGCACGTGTGTTAGCACGCTGGAATACTGCTTTAGAGAGGATCTGTGGTTTTGGTTTGTTTTATTGGGAAACAGAAGTGATTTTACAAATTCTAGACAAATGAGTCTTTGAACTCTTTCAATCCTATCATTTAACAATTCTTGAGTCCCAGTGGTTATAACTGTGGTATTAATCTCTCTTTTATTTCTATAGTGTCAAAAACACTCAGTGAGTAAGCTTGGCAGCATCTTTCAGTTTTTTATAATGTATTTTCCAACTTGAAAATGCTCAAAGAATGGCTGGAAAATAGCTAGATTTTATGCCATGAGTAAAAGTACTATTTTTTTTTTTTTACTGATGCTATTAAAGTGATAATTGCTTTAATAAGATTTAACTTTTTTCTTCATTCTGTATTTGTGATGCAGCATTTTTTATAAAACATTCTAATAAATTGAATGGAATGTTCAAACAGGATCTAAGGTGTGTGCAAGAAATCTTAAGTGTTTATTTTCAAAGGTAATGAGAATTGTATGATTTTGTCAAAGAATTTTTGAGCTACACTTATGTCCTTTGAGTCCCAGAATGTACTTTATGGTTAATGATCTGCCATACATTATTGTTAGGGAATGCCAAGGAACAATTCAGTTTAAGGTGATGAAATCATGTTCAGTTCTCATTTTCTTTTTAGAACAAATTTCTAAGCCCCCTTATAATGATGTCCCTGTTTAATAAATTAATGCAACCAGTATTCAGCCCTGAAATAATATAGGTTGAATTGTGTAAATTTATTTTGTAAGGTGAGGTAAGAAATCAGTGTATGTGTTGAAAGTTGGAACGTATATTATTTTCAGATCAAATAAGTTGAATATGGTGAAGATCTGTTGTCTGGTTTTATGCTCTTACAGCTTACTGAAGGATGTAAATGTATTTATCTGTATGCATTTATATTTAACAGACAGCGAGAATGTGTTTAACCTGTGTGTATATTATGTTTGCTGCTAAGGTTTCAGAATGATAGACTGTCAACAGTCAAAACTACTTGAGTTTGAATTGTGTCATCAACTTATTCTTTTTTGATCTGAATAATCAATTAATTTATTAAATCTGAGGTTAGCTAAATATGTACTTTGTTTTCTTCCCTCACAACCTTTAAAAATAGGGCTTTACAAGTTTTTCAAACTATATTTGCAACACTTGTAAGCCTAGATCCCCTAAGTTATTTGCTTATCAGAACCTAGACTGCAATTTACAAAAATATTTTTGCAGTTGTTTGAACTCTTGATTGACATGAGCTTGGGGTGTTGGGGGGACCTGAATCCGCAGGTTACATTTTAAGTTTTCCATATTTATGAGAAAATGAGTGTCAGTAATGGCATGCTTTATCTTACTGTACAGAGATTTCAGTGTATGTAGTGTTAGAATATGGGGCTTCCCGGGCGGTGCAGTGGTAAAGAGCCCTGCCAATGCAGGAGATGCTGAGACTCGGGTTCAGGAAGATCCCCTGGAGAGGGGAATGACAGACAACTCACTCCAGAGATCTTGCCTGGAGAGTACCGTGGACCAGGGAGCCTGCTGGGCTGCAGTGGGGGTCGCAAGGATTGGGACACAAGTAGACAGCTGAGCACACATAGCACACGGTGTCACGGCGCTTTGCTTTCCCCGGGAAGCTGCCAGTGCCCAGGACTGCACCGTGAGCTCCGTAGTGAGGGCGTGAGGTGAGCGTAAGAATGTTCATCTGGAATCAAAAGAAGGTGGAGTAGTCTCTGGAATAACCAGTTTTTTGGATATTTTTTTGAGGCGTTGGGGGTGGGGGGGGGGAGTTTTAACCCTGAAGGGACTTTTAATATTATCTATTCTGATAAGATTAGAAAACTCAGAAGTACAGACCAAGCTTAGATCACATAGCATTAGATTACACTTGCTTTAGATTACACAACCGGTTTAGTTGTGAGCAACCCACAGTGGGAAAGTGCAGTGTTCAGGGGTATAATAATGAAAACCACCTTTTGTGCAGCTTCTGCTTCATTTTCCAAGGACTATAATATCCGTAGTACAATATGCCTTACTAAGGCATAAGGGAATTCAGCTACAGACCACATAATGAAAGGAAAATATTCAGAAAACAGTACAGCAGGTTTAGTTTTACAAATAACTCTTTTCCTTCAAAATCATTCAGCCTACACTAGATTATTTGCCATTCCCTGAACTTGCATTGTGTTTGTTTTCTGTTTCCTACACCTCAGCCCCTTCAAGTCTTACTTCTCTGCCTAATTCATTTTTTATCTTAAAGATTACCTGAATCTCAGGAGGAGGAGATGCTCTCATAAGAACACAGCAAACTACCACGCTTACAGCAGTTACTGCACTTACTACCTTACAAGCATGTTGAACACCGTTTCCTCATTCTAATATCCCTAAAAGTGGGATGTTTTGGGGGCTTTTATTTGGTACCCACTATGTAATACTTAGTACATTGCCTTACACATAATCAGTAATTCATTATATATTGAGTTTATGAAATTAAGTATGGTTTGCAAAATGATTTAACTTAAAGCAACAAGTAAAGATTTAATTTTTTATGGCAGAAGATAAAAATGCAACATACAACAGTTTTGATGTCCAATAATTGAGGAGCTTATTTCAGTTGATAAAAGAGACCATTGAAAAATGGGTGAAATACAGTATAATGCAATTAACAAGAATAAAAATATTGATGGCTAATGGAGCATGAAAAGTACTGGACATCACTAGTTATAAAAAGTACAAGTAAAAACTATGAAATGCTGATTATCACCTCTTGCATTATCAGTAGGTAAAAACAACTACCAGTATTGACAACATTCTGGGGAAATAAGTCCTATCATACTCTTGGTGAATGGAATATGAATTAGTACTACGTATTTAAGGGACATTTTGGCAATCTATCAAAAGCCTTGAAATTATAAATTTTCATTTGTTTATTTTGTTTATTCACCTATAGAGTGCCTACTATGTCCTCAGCATTGGAATAAAGCATAAGGTCCCTGTTCTGGAACTTTCTAATTGGGAGGTAGATTGTCAGGTATGAATTTAAATAGTTCTTGAAATTTTGATTTTTTTAAATAATAGATACTTGATACCAAATATTAGATTTACCTTTTTTTTTTTTCCCTTTTTGGTCATGCCACTCAGCTTGTGGGATCTAAGTTCCCTGATTAGGGATTGAAACTGGGCTCTCAGCAATGAGAGGGCCACGTCCTAACCACTGGCCCGCCAGAGAATTCCCTTTGTTTTCTTGTATGATATTGATGAAGGAACGATAAAGCAGGTATGTATATGAGTATGTTTAGAATCTTGAGTTAGAGGAATCCTTATAAATCAGCTCCCATGGTTCCCTGTATGTTCTCATATGAAGCAGATATACCTGAAGCTCATTGGTTATTTACAGTGACACCCTACCCATTTTGAGCTGGATCTATTCTTTACAGAACTCTTCGCTACTGCCTTCCTCCCTGCCTCTTAAAACTGTCTCTTCCCAGTTCTACTATGTACGAAGCCTATCTTTTCCCCTTTTCCACCTCAGTTCTCCCAAGTCCTCTAATTTAATCATGGCAAATCCATTCCTTTTGATTCTTTAATTACTAATTCCTCTCTAACAACCCACTTCCAGTCTGTCAGCAAATCTTGGCAACTTTACCAAAAACATGTTCAGAATTCAGCCATTTTTCATCTCTTCTCTGACACTAGCCAAGGCCACCATGATCTTCTTTGTGAAATATAATAGCCAGCTAATTGGCTTCCCTTTATCTGCTCTGTAGCCAAAACCCCCAAGTTAAAAGTCCTAAGTGATCTAAAGTCCCCATTACTACAGCTTGCCACCCACATCCGTGTTCATCTGTGTTACTCACACACTCGGCTTGCTTCCATCCCAAGGCTTTCTGCTTACCATATCCTCCACCTGGAAGCGTCCCCCAGACAACCACATTTCTCACTAACATCCTTCAGTTCCTGCTCAACTATCACTTCATGAAGGAAGTGTTCCCCTGAGCTCCCTCTAAAATGACACCTCCTCACCACTATCTTTCCCCCTGCTTAATTTTTCTCCATTGTGTGTTGTATATAGTACCATGTGTCCATTTCTCCATGTATACTATAGGTAGTATTAGTTGCCGTAGCTAACCCCATGAACATTAGAACATAAGCCTACTGAGGGCAGTCTTAAGTTTTATAAGCAGTACCTGCTGTATAGTACATGATTTTAAATATGTGTTGAAGTAATTAAAAATAAATATGTGTTGAAAGATAGCTCAATATTGTAAACCTCTAATAATTCTAGCTCCTTTCTCTGGATATCCACCACATGTCAATGTCTTTCTTAAATGATCTTAAATCTTTCTTAAACATGATGACCATTGCCCTGGGCCATGCACAGTGCAGTAGAACTGCCACCTCTGAATCTAGGTATTCTGCTTACGTTCACACAGCGTGTCCTGGCAGTCACTTGGGGTAGGGTGGGCATGAGGGATACTACCATTACCATGTGCAGTTCTTTGTGAAAGAATATGGGTGTTCTTTGCAAAAAAACAAAAAGCCTGCAAAGAAGTCTACTGCATTTGAATGTACAGCCACAAGGATCCTTAAAGAACAAACCAACAGTTGAATTACTCTAATCAATTACCGGTATGCTTTTACTGAAGTCACCATTCATGCATACTCAAAGCACTGTATGCTAGGCACAGAGGAGAGGATACAAAAATAACATGTAAGTGAAGTGTGTCCCAAAGGTCCTCATTGTCAAAATAATCCACATAAGTAACTACAAATACCTGCTGCGAGGTGGTAAGTACCATAAGAAAGATACTGATTATTGCTCTAGTTGTTCAAGAGGAGACATGAGAGGAAAGCATTTGAGCTAAGACCCTAACGTAGGATTTGGACATATTAAAATGTCTTTCTAGTATCTAGGCAGAAGGAAAAGCTTAAGCAGAAGAATGGATTTGGTAACCACAAGAAATACTGACTAATACAATCTGGCTGGAAGATATCTGGTAAATGAGAAAAGTAAAGATGAAAGATGAAAAAGGAATTGTAGAACCAAAACATGGAGAATTTTAAGTGCCAGACTGACAAACCTAGTGTGTAGAAAAAGAGTTACTGAAAGTTTCTGACCAGGAGACATAATCAGTCTGGAGTTTAAAGGATGGTTAGTGTGTATAAAGGATCCACACTGGGAAAGGCCAGCACAATAATCCACCCAAAATTATAGTAGAGGCTTGAACAAGTGGAGTAGCAATAGGAATAGAAAGGTGGGGAACCCTAAAAGATATTCTGGAGATTTAAAAAACTTATTTATTGGTTGAAAAGGCTTGAGAATGAAGCAAGGAGATCCAACCAGTCCATCCTAAAGGAGATCAGTCCTGAATATTCATTGAAAGGACTGATGCTGAAACTGAAACTCCAATACTTTGGCCACCTGATTCAAAGAACTGACTCATGGGAAAAAACTCGGATGCTGGGAAAGAAAGAGTCAGACACGACTGAGCAACTGAGCTGAACTGAAATGAGAGTGAAGTTGGAAAAAGTAGACAGTGGTGGATGAGGTTCTTGAACTTTGGTAGCCTCGCTGTGGAAATAGAACCTCCAGGAAATGAAAAGCATGTTTGAAAGGAGTTTTACATATGGTATATTTCATTTGTGGTACTAAAAGGTGTTTGAGATTGCTCTCAGTGTATGCGATTAGGGAGATGTAGGAGACATCCACAGAGGGGGTCAATCGTGATTTTGGGGGGAGAGTTTAGAGAGGCAATATGAACGTGTGGATATAGCTATATTATATAGATAGAGCCTTGATTATAGATACATACAATATTTTATATATATAATGTGTATACATATATATGTGTGTGTATATATATGTGTATCCTTGAGGTCTCTGAATGTCGAGGAGCTGGAAAAAGAAAATACTGTCTGAAAAATTTAGGGAAGTGTAATCCACTATGAAATGAAGGAACGTTAAGCTTGTATTTGATTTTTGTTTTTCATTCCCAATATTTGTGAGTTAAAACGGCTGAAATGAGGTATTCAGTAATTAAGAGACTCAACAGGAAATTCAGTAGTAGCCACAGGACTGGAAAAGGTCAGTTTTCATTCCAATCCCAAAGAAAAGCAATGCCAAAGAATATTCAAACTACCATACAATTGCACTCATTTCACATACTAGCAAGGTAATGCTCAAAATCCTTCAAGGTAGGCTTCAACAGTATGTGAACCAAGAACTTCCAAATATCCAGCTGTAATCCAACTACAAGCTGGATTTAGAGAAGGCAGAAGAACCAGAGGTCAAATTCCCAACATTCGTTGGATCATAGGAAAAGCAAGGGAATAAGAAAAAAATCTATTTCTGCTTCTTTGACTGTGCTAAAGCTTTGACTGTGTAGGTCACAACAAAATGTGGAAAATTCTTAAAGGAAATGGGAATACCAGACCACCTTACCTGTCTCCTGAGAAACCTGTATGCAGGTCAAGAAGCAGAAGTTAGAACTGGACATGGAACAACAGACTGGTTCAAAATTGGGAAAGGAGTATGTCAAGGCTGTATATTGTCACCCTGCTTATTTAACTTATATGCAGAGTATATCATGTGAAAGACTGGGCTGGATGAAGCACAAGCTGGAATCAAGATTGCCGGGAAAAATATCAACAACCTCAGATGTGCAGATGACACCACCCTTATGGCAGAAGCGAAGAGCAAGTAAAGAGCCTCTTGATGAGGGTGAAAGAGGAGCGTGAAAAAGCTGACTTAAAACTAAACATTCAAAAACTAAGATTATGGCATCTGATCCCATCACTTCATAGCAAATAGAAGGGGGGAAAGTGGAAACAGTGACAGATTTTACTTTCTTGGGCTCCCAAATCACTGCAGACAATGACTGCTGCCACGAAATTAAAAGATGCATACTCCTTGGAAGAGACACCACTTTGCCGACAAAGGTCCGTATAGTCAAAGCTATGTGTTTCCCGGTAGTTGTGTAAGGATGTGAGAGTTGGACCATAAAGAAGGCTGAGCACCAAAGAACTGATGCTTTCGAATTGTGGTGTTAGAGAAGACTCTTGAGAATCTCCTGGACTGCAAGAAGATCAAACCAGTCAGTCCTAAAGGAAATCAACCCTGGATATTCATTGAAATGACTGATGCTGAAGCTGAAGCTCTAATACTTTGGCCACGTAATGCGAAGAACTGACTCATTGGAAAAGACTCTGATGCTGGGAAAGATTGAGGGCAGGAGAAGGGGGCAACAGAGGATGAGATGGTTGGATGGCATCATCAGTTCAATGGACAAGAGTTTGAGCAAACTCTGGAAGGTAGTGAGGGACAGGGAAGCCTGGTGTGCTACAGTCCATGGGGTTGCAAAGAGTAGCACTTAGCAACTGAACAACAACAGGAAACACAAGAACAAAAAATTTTGAGCAAATGATCAAAAGGGTGCAAGTTTTTAATACTTTGTCCTATGATTCTGTAACCACCCTGCAACACACACCACAAAAGGTTGGCTTCTGGAGTACTAACATACATACAATATATACATATATTCATACATATGTATATACATATAAATACCTTGGAGCAAAATCTAGGAAAAATAAACCAGTCTTCCAGAAGTCTAGACCTTTAATAAACCCCAGTCTATCTATAGTGAGAAAGAAGGAGTCTCTACGGGCATTTCTTCTGTCCTTCACTTTTTCATTCATACCTAATTTGTGTTCATATCAAAGCTTGCCGTGTGCCACACACAACATAGAAATGCATTTTCTTGTATGTATTACTGGTACACACAAGTACCAGTGGTATTATCCTTCAAGCACAAGCCTAAAATTGAGAGATTGAAGTAACTAGAACGCTTTAAATTTCTTTGACCCATTACTTGAAACATCAGGTCTTTGCATTGCATATATTATTTTTAAGGAAATGTTTGATTTTAAGAATCAGAGCGATATCCGGCCTTCTATTGTTTCACTAGGTTGCTCTAGACACAAGCCTCCCTCGTCAAACTGTAATTTAAAGTACAACACATTCAAAAAATTTTTTAAGATTTTCATTTATTTTCACCTAGCCTTGAAGCACGTTATCGATGGTTTCAATTGGCGAAACAGTAGCTCTCCAGCCTTAGGAGTGCAATCCATCCTCAGCCTTTGCAAACTGTTCACAATCCCTCGGCTCCATTTGGAAGAAAACCCCCTTTCTTTCCCATTCCTTCCTGCCCGTCGTCCTCCCCTTCTCCAGACCCCTTCTGTCGACGTCCTAGCGCTGTGAATCGAGGCTGCAGAACGGAGCCTCAGGGAGCTGGGAGGGGGAGTAGGCTTTGGATGGGCTGTCAAAAGGCGCCCTGCTCCGGCGGGGGAGAGACTGTGCGAAGCCCATCGCAAGCGCTGGGACCCGCGAGGACAGCGTTCCGCCAGGGCGAGGGTGCCGAGGGAGCCGGGGTCGTCTGCGTGGGCCTTACGCGCACACGTTGTCGCCGCTTTAACCACCCTTCTCAGGTCGCTTCCCGCTTCTCCCCACCCTCCGAGGGACGTTGGTACATTCCCGCCGACTCCGAGAGCTTTAAAAGGGCCCTGGGAGGCTGAGCCTACAAGGTTTGATCTTGATTTGTGTGCGCATCGCGTACCCAGACCCGCCAGGGCGGGTATCTTGGCAAAGGGCTTATTTACGCCGTGACCCTCGTGCGTTAGGGGGCTTTGTGTCGCGAGTGACTGTCTAGCTAGCGCCTAGGGACTCTCGCCTCCGGCTCCTCGGCTCGCTCAGCTCCTCCTTCATCATCCTTCAGCGAGACGCGTGCCGCCAGTTCCTCGGGGGATGGAGCGGACCGAGGTGCTAAAGCCCCGCACCCTGGCCGATCTGATCCGCGTCCTGCACCAGCTCTTCGCCGGCGAGGAGGTCAACGTGGAGGAGGTGCAGGCCGTCTTGGAGGCTTACGAGAGCAACCCCGCTGAGTGGGCTTTGTACGCCAAGTTCGACCAGTACAGGTGAGCGCGCTCTCGCCCCGCTCTCCGAGGCTCCGCAGCGCCGGCCTCCCGGCCCAACGGCGGCCGGCGCGGGAGGAGGGGGTTCGACCGCCGGAGAGCGCCGGCGGCTCGGCGCCCGCCGCGCCCACCCTCGCGATGCTCCCAGCCCGCTCCCGCACCCCAGCGCCGCGCCTCCACGCCCGCGAGCCCTGGGGCCTGCGCCCGGCGCTTTGGGCCGAAGGTGGGTCCCACTGGCCCGAGACTGCGACAGGCTCCCGGAGGGGAGGACACCGCGCGGCTGCAAGTTTTCTGTTCTCTTCTCGTTGATCGACCGCTCGGCTGCCGAACAGCCGCTCCTCCTCCCAACCTTGGCGTCCAGAGCAGTAGCCCTCCACCCCCCACCCCGCTCCGGAGCCTTCGCTCGCCTAGTCCGCGGAGGAGATGCGGGGAGCCCCTGGGGGCTGGACGCCCTCAGGCTCGGACTGGCTGGATTAACCCGGGGTGCTCCTAGGAGAAGGTCCAACAGCGGTCCGGAGAAAGGGGTGACCGTGGAAGACACAATTAAGCGACATTACTTCTCCCTCGGTCGCCTGCAACCAGGCGTCCGCCGGCAAGCATTTTTGCTAATATAAAATAACGACCTGGGGATGTCAGCTGCTATTTTTCAGTCTATGCTGATCCCTCTCCCAAAGCAAGTTGTCTCCACTGACTGTGGGTTTGTTTAAACCCACTGTTTGGTTCTCAGATGAGTGCTTCTCTTTCAGCCCCCAGGCAATATGCTGTTTCTTATCCTCTAGATCTGAGCGTCTGGAATGTAAATTGAAGACCCCTGCTCCTCAGCTGTGCTAGAGTGAGATGAACTGGTGGCTGCTCATTGCAGCCCTGGCTTGGAGATTAAGTAAAATTGAAACATGAAGCACTACCAATCCCCTGGGGAGAGGAGTAAAATTTAATCACCCAGAAGAGTGAGGATTTCTTTTACGGAAGGGTAGCCAGCGCTTCGGTCATAATGGTTGGTTAGGTAGGTTGGTCATAATGGTAGGGAGGGCTCTGGTCCTCTTCCGATCACTTGGCACGTGAATTAACTTATTACCTTGCAGAGGTTCTGTGAGATAGGTGCCATTGTCATCCCTGTTTTACAGGGGAAGAAGAGTAGGTAGTGAGAAGGTTGGATTACCTGCGTAAGAACTAATGTCCAGGATTCAAATTAGCATTCTCGTTCCGGAGCCTACACTCTAAACCACTGCTAAACTTCCTATAGACATAAGGTGCCATCATAGTTTTCTTTTGCCTAGATTTATTATTGACCAAGTGAAATCAATTAACCAGGGTAGCTTGTAAGAGCTTTTAATCTGTAGAACAAGGGCATTTCCAAGGCCTTGAATTTACCTTGACGGACAAGCTCGAAACCACTTGATACCTTTGGGTTGACTTATTCCACAGGTTTCTGAAGCACCCCTCAGTAAGATAATGGGTGTAGTCCTGCAGTTGGAGGAGGGAGGGAGATGGGAGAACAGAAATCAATGCCATCATGGCCTTGGGAAGGCCAGTGCAGAAGAAGCAACACAGAGTAAGTGCTAGGCAGTAAATTCTCCGGAAGAAGCCCCAGCAAGAGGAGGACCCTAAGACTGGTGGAAGGAGACTGGGATCCCTAGTACAGAAGCTTTCCCAGGGTCAAGGGCTATGTGTGCGGCCCCTTGCAGATCATAAAGGGCTGCAAAGTAAGGATAACTGTCCTCTAATCCACTAATCAATCTCAGGGACCCTGGTCTGCCAGCACCTGGCCTCTAGCCCAGGGGAGGAGGGGGTGTGTGGGGCACAGTGAGCAGGTGACCATGTGAGCAAACAAAACCGGATAAAGATTCCTTTCCTTAAAAATGAGTTTAAATAAATGTCTTAATTACCTAACTTTGTTAATTAGATGGCGTCAAGAGAAACTGCTAGACCAAGAGAAGCTTTAAAGTTGATTTTCTGAGGTGGGGTGGTGTGGGTGGGGTTGTTTTGGTTTGAGATTTTTGGAGGCCAGTTGCTAATTTCTCTTCACTGTACAAGGTTTAGGGTATTATTTTACTTCACAAGTATAGTGACTTTTGTCCGGGTACTTAGGTCCCTCTGGAGGACTTTTCATTCTGATGCTTTTGAATGTGGATGTCGTTTGTGTCTTGGCTGTAGTAAAACTAAGGAGAATTCTAGAACAGCTGTTTAATAAAACCTTGTTTCTCAAATTCTGGTTTAGCTACAGGGAGGGGGAAAAAAGATAATAGCAGCATTCTTGCTTAGAGCAGTAATGTACTTTGAAAATACTTTCTGTGAGAAACTTTTATTCTTTTTATCAGTTTGAGGCTGTCACGTGAAAAATCAAGGAATTTGGGTTTTTTTTTTTTTTTTGGTTACCTTTTTCACGCCACTGATTGAAACTGAGCAGCTGTGAACAGTGATTAAAATACAAAAATGTCTAAAATGAACCATAGAAAAATATTTGTTTTCATTTGTGCTCAATTTCTAACTAGACAACCACATTTAAAGTTGCTGAGAGGTAAAAATATTAGCATTTGTAAATTAATGATACTGTATGACATTTTTCTCCCAGTGCTTGTCTCATCAAACAAATTCAAACTTCTGAAATGTTCTTTTTAGGTATACTCGAAATCTTGTGGATCAAGGAAATGGAAAATTTAATCTCATGATTCTATGCTGGGGTGAAGGACATGGCAGGTAAGACAGCTGCTCGTTTGGATATTTATTAAAGTACTTAGTCCAGCACATGAAAAGTATAGTGCAAAGTGGCCACGTGTCTGTGAGCACTAATAAATCACAAATTGTTCACAGTGTTCCCTAATCCCAGCAAAACTTCTCATGGGAATTAGCATGAGGGGTTTAGCATATACCATGTATGAGAGACCTGCTGCTCAAATGAGTGGTCAGTCAAAGGAGGTGGTGGTAAGTAACCAGCTTAATTTAACCTCTGTGTTCTCCAGAGTTAAACTTTCTATGGAATTATGCTAAAACTTGACCTTTGTGGTGCTTTGAAGTGTGTAAACAATTGTCAGGCCAAAGACCAAAGCATCCAGATGTGAAACTAGAAAAGCAATTTGGAAAATTTTCTACTTCAAGCTGATTGTTTATTTTCTTTATATAGAGATAAGGTAACTTAGGCTAATACCAGTTCTTCGTTCCTTAATTTTCCCTCAGCTTATGCATTTGCAAGTCTTACTACCAATCAAGTATGATTACCTCTTTAAGTAGGTCCTCCTCAGTCTTGAAAATGGTAAAACAAACAAACAAACAATAATCCAGACCCATTTTTGGTACAAGAAAGGAAATATGAATTTATAAGATTTTGGAAAGTTAGGTTTATAGAGGGCATTTACTTATCTATCTAGAATGAAGTTGTTTTCATCCTCTCAAAATTTTTTGAAAGCAGACTATATGTTAGGAGTAGGACAATGCTCTGTGAATTAGGAAGCAAGTTCTTATGGTGCATATATGGGTTAACAGAATTCAACGTACGAAATAAATGCTGTAGTGTATACAAATTCATACCTTTTAATCAACCCTATAGTAGCTAATACTACTTAATAAGCTTAAATACTATTTACAGGAATAAACTCTTTCCCCAAATCCAATTTGCTTTTTTATTCTCCCATCAATATTGGGAAGTAATCACAGGTAGGATACTCTAAATCTATAAAATGTTAACATTTTGTATACTTTACAGTATAATTTTCAGTTGGTCACACACGTTCATACCTTTTGTCCTCCAGAAGAAAGAGAAAAAAAGCCTGAGGGGGAAAACACTGTCACATGACCTTTGACCTTCTCAACGTGATGCTGTTATTACAGTTATTATTATCCTTTCTAAAATTACTCTAATGTAGTTTTTAAATCAAGTTCTAATTGAAAAGCTGTATCTTGGAAATGGTTACTGGTTTTGTGTTTCTGTTATCAAAGTAGTTTTACAACAGGGTTTAAAAAAGTGAACTGTTCTTCAGTAGGGTTATGGATCAAAACTGTACCCCTTATATGCATCAACATGGAAAATATAGTGTTGCATTACTTTGCCCTGAACAATGTTGAATTATAAATTGATGACATTTAGAAATCCAGCTGAAATGGATATTGGCCTGGGAGGTATCCTACTGACAGTTTTGGCTGTAAGCTCTGGAGAGACTGTTACAGGTCTGAGTTCATCTACTGAGTTCAGTTGTTGTTTTGTGTAACTATAGCAGTATCCATGATCACACCGACTCCCACTGCTTTCTGAAGATGCTGCAGGGAAATCTAAAGGAGACATTGTTTGCCTGGCCTGACAAGAAATCCAATGAGATGATCAAGAAGTCTGAAAGAATCTTGAGGGAAAACCAGTGTGCCTACATCAACGGTAACATCCAATACATTTAACTAACTAGTGGGGAAAACCTTGCACACCCATCTGAAATATTGCTCTCTTACATTTGTGCAGTAGAGCATGGGTCCTGGAGGCATGATCTCATCTGCTTAGGAAGTAACTTAAAAGCAGTGGGTTTTGCTTTTTTTCCTTAAAGCTTTTGCATGTGGATGGTTGCAACGAATTGGACATGACAGTAACTAAACCATCCCCATGTGTGGAAAGGAATCACTTATTAAAAACATATGCATGCAGGCTAGCATCCATTGAAGAGTTATTTACCTACCAAGTCTTAGGACAGTTAGAATCAAATAGGAATTTACATAAGGAGAGTCTTTTAATAAAGGTGAGAGGCCAACTTGGAAGTATTAGTCTTTGGTTAGAAAATGGAAAGAAATGTTCTGGAAGTGATTAAGAATGCTAGCTAGTCCCTGTTTTCCTAAAGTGCATACAGTATTCTCAGGAGAAACTTTATGAAGCACATTATTTAGCAATGATTTCTAGATCTCTGACAATTCATTCTTTCTTCTGAATATAATATGGGATTGAACGCTCTTCAGTAGAGGCAATGATTAACATCTGTGTTCCTAAAGGGCTTAGTAACTGCAAAAAGCTCCTCAAAGCTTCTATGAGATAACTTTTTTATTCCCATTTACAGATGAAATTGCCAACACATACGAAGATTAAGGTCACTCAGGATTTTAACCCAAAGAATTTGATGCCAAAGCCCACACTCTTAGTTGGGATGCTATCCCACTTATCTAAAATAAAGTATTACAGAGGTTTTTCTGGCAAAGCAAGTTCTTTCTTCTTAGATCTTAAAGTTAAGTATTGGCCTTGGTACGTGGCTTAATTTTGTTCATTAGTTTAAGAATGCAAGTCACTTACAAAGGTCAGATTGTGTAGGAACTTTTCCCCCATTCACATAACACAAGGGGGTTAATTCCTCAAGTGGCAGGAAATTCTTATTTGAGGTGGACTTCCCAAGTGGCGCTAAAGAAACTGCCTGCCAATGCAGGAGACATAAGAGATGTGGGTTCCACTCCTGGGTCGGGAAGGTCCCCTGGAGGAGGGCGTGGCAACCCACTCCAGTATTCTTGCCTGGAGAATCCCATGGACAGAGGAGCCTGTGGGTCCATGGGGTCACGCAGAGTCACACACGACTGAAGAGACATACATAAATAAATACATACACATAAATAAATATACATAAATAGCAGGCACACAAGACTCCCAAGAGCAAGATTACCAGTACTCCTCACAATAAAGCCAAAAGCCTTTCAGAATAATTACTTTCCGCTAGAATCACAGAGTCATTGTGAAGCTACATTAGATCTTGGAAAACACTTAAGATTTTTTTCAAGGGTCTTCAATGCAAGAGACTGTGGGAACTGGTGTGCAAGCGGTCCTGTCTAAAGGGACAACATGACTATCAGCTCCAGTGAGATCATCCTGACTTTTTTCCGTAGAAGTGGGACATTCTGATTTTTTTTTTTTTTTTGGCTGCACCTCATGGCATGCCAGACTCCCCTGACCAGGGATTGAACCCATGTCTTGTGTACTGGACGCTCACCATCTTTACCAGTGGACCATCAGAGAGGTCCTGGGAAATTCTTGATTTTTATGGGAAATTTTGCTAACCTGCAAAATACTGGATAAGATAAGCTAAACATTTCTGTAGACGTATTACTCAAAAACCATAGACTTTTAACCTTTGATTTTTACATGCAGGAAGAATGCTAGATATGGATAGTGATCAGAGGAAAGATGTTTCAAGTACAGGAAAGAGTATGAGTGAAGGCACAACCATTGCAAAGAATGAAAACTATGCAGGGATGGTCTAGCTGGAAGGGAAGAAGAATGGACTTGGATAGGAATAATAGGAGAGTAAAGCCAGATCAGGGCCTTAGCCTCCAAGACAAGCTTCAAGTAAGAGCTTTCTTTGGTCAGCAGAATTTTACTGGGAATGTCTTGATCAAGCAGTATGTGTCACAGGGTGAAGGTGAGGGAAAATGGGGCAAGGAAATCAAGTTACCTGTCTTAATAGGTGGAAGGTGGACATTGCCTCGAACAAGCTGGCATCCATAAGTATCACCAAGAACAGTCTGGTATTAGTGTGACAGAGGGTATATCATTGGCAAAAAGGAAAGGAGGGAAAAACTAATAATAATAATAACGTTGGAATTACTAACATCAGGGATCAGACATGAGCACTGGGGGCTTCTAAAGAATGGGCGACCTGTTTTTGTGGGATCTTTGCTTGAAATTGGAGGGGAAAGGCAATCAGTTCTTCGGAATGTTTCACTTTTGTTCAAAATTAAGCCAGTGTGTTATAAAAGCATAGGCTATAAAATGGAAGGGTTTGCATATCTAAGAACTAAGCCCCATTTTTTTAAAATGAGGAAGACAGAAGATCCTGGAAGTTCTGAGTTGTTCAAAGGTAGTCAGTCTAACTGGGAGTAGAATCAAAGACTTCTGTTTCTGAGCTATGTTGTTCTTTGTATGCAAGCTCCTGGAGCTAGATGATAAAGCGTAAGGCCAAATTAAGTGCCCTAAGGAGAAGAGGGCGTTGGAGGATGAGATGGTCGGATAGCATCACTGACTCAATGGACATGAACTTGAGCAAACTCCAGGAGAGAGTGGGGGACAGAGAAGCCTGGTGTGCTATAGTTCATGGGGTCACAAAACTCGGACATGACTTAGCAACTGATCAACAATTAACTACACTAATACCCTGAACTCCTTCCTTGATTCACCTTCCAACTGTCTCTCTACTATAGAAATTTCTTTATCCACAGGTATAAAAATACTGTTTTGTTTATTTCAGTCTTCTTGAAGACACCTCCCCTGGGCCTTTTGACCTCCTTCAATGTGGATTGGCTGGCCAGGTCTCCCCCTGGGTCCCCTCACACCATCCAGGCTTTCCATTTCCTCTCTCCGGGCGCCTATTCCCTCATTTCCTTATCTCATGCCTGCTTTCTCTTGGGTTCACATGCTTGTTTTGGTAGCACAAGTCTTCCAACGGCCCTGTGAGAAAGGGTACACGGAAGATAAATTTTTGAGACCTCTTATGTCTAAAAATCTCTGTCTTCAACCCTTATGAAATCATGACCTGGCAACCACTTTTTCTCACAACTATAAAGGTCATCCCTTGTCTTTTAGTTTCCATTCTTCTTGTTGAAAGCCTGGTTCCATTCTGATTCTTGAATATCTCTGTGAATCCTATTTTTTCTTTCTAGGAACTCTTGAGGCCTTCTCTTTGGGTGTCTTTTGATGCACTTTGTTTCATGACACTCGTTGTGCTGGGAGCTCACGAGGTCCTTATGAGCTAGGAATTCACGTTCTTCAAAATAATACTCTCAGGTTGTTTCTTTGATTTTGCTATGGTTGTGTTTGTTTCTGAAACTACTATGGGTCAGATATTAAACCTTTTGAACTAGTCCTCTGGTGTTTTGGGGTTTTTATCTTTCCTATGTTCTATCTTTGGCCCTTTGTTCTTTGAGTCTTCACAGGTTTTTCTTCTAGCGCTTCTATTCAGATTTGTATTTCTTCTCTTTATATCTATGAAAGCTCTTTTTGCTCTCTAGCCCTTTTATGGTATTCTCCTCTTGTCTCTGTCTCTGAGCACCAGGTGGCTTACAGGATCTTTGTTCCCCGACCAGGGGTTGAACTCAGCTCATCACAGTGAAAGCGCTCAGTCCTAACTCCTGGACCACCAGGGAACGCCCTCTCTCTTGTTTCTATGAGGATATTGATGTTTTTGGTTTTGTTTTTTTAAGCCTTCTCATGAGTCGTGTCTGTTTCACGTTGCCTTTTTTTCAGGTTGCTCTTGCCTCTATTATACTAGAGGCTCTGCTCACATGTCTGGTGGCCTTGACTGTGTGCTAGCATTTAAAAACCAGGGACGCAAAAGTTAATTGGAAGCTTTCACACATGGATGGTGTTTGTCAACTGGACTTCACTCTAGATCATCTGGTAAAGCTTTTCCTTGAGGACCAACCAAGGGCCATATCTTCAGGACTTTTTTCTTGAGCTGATCAGGTTCTCAGAGAAACTGCTTCCCATCTGTTGTCTGGAGAAGAAATTCCCATCTGGCAGCATTTTGGCAATTTTGTGATGAAGAAAGTGGAGATCTTACCACTCAATGTGTAAATTTTCATTTTAGTCAACCAGTTTTTCACCGAGTATCCACCGGTTCTGAGTTCATCTGCTATACTCTTTCTAGAGAATAAATAGATCTCAGACTTCTACCAGGGTTAGAGGGGAGGGGAGGGAGACATGATGAAAAGAGTTTGAGGCTAAACTTAAGATAGACTTCAACGAGTTCTTCTATCTGAAGCCTGTCTTTACCTTCATTTCAGGAAGTGTCTGTGCTGCCAGTCTGCGCTGTTCGTCAGTTTCAGGATATAAATCAGGTTATTTCTTGGCCATGTCCAAGCATAACTGAGGATTTAGCTTTCTCTCCTCTGCAAAGTCATCCATCTACTTCTGTACTTTTAATTTTTTTAAGAGTTTTTCTTTTTCACTTTAATAAAGACGTTTTTCTTTTCCTTTTATCTTTATATGTTGATGCCTTTTTAATTCTTCCACTTCAAGAAAGAGCATCTTCAGGAAAAAAGCAGAGTGTCATTTACTCTTTAACTAGAAGTTCAGTTATAACTAGTTTTTAATAATTCCATATGTATTGGTTGATTTAAGATTTGGGGTGATTAACAAAATTTTTACCTAAGTCTATCATCTAAGCCCCTTCATCTCTCCATCCCTCTTGGATATTGTTTAGATTCCATTGGCTTACATCGAGTAGAGAACATTAGTCATACAGAGCCTGCTGTGAGCCTTCACTTGTACAGTCCGCCTTTTGACACGTGCCATGCCTTTGATCAAAGAACAGGACATAAAAACAAAGTCACCATGACATTCCATAGCAAATTTGGAATCAGGACTCCATTTGTAAGTATAATTTCTCTCTCCTATATTTGAATGCTTTGTAGGTTGACAGCATCACATGGATACATTGCTTTTTTTGTTCTAGATATTATTTGAATTATTTAAATTCTTAAGTTGAAGTATAGGATGAGCCTTAACTTGGGGAAAAGACCTGCTCTATATTCTCTTACTTTCTTTAATTTCAGAGACTATACTTCCATTTATTAAAAAGAAAAAGCTTAAATTAGCTGCAAAGAATTGATTATTGAAAGATTTCAAAATTTATACTTATTACTAAAGAAAATATCTTATCGTCATTAGGGAAATAAGAGTGAGAACTATATTGATAAATCTGCCGCTGCCGTGACTTCATGTCCGTAGGTCTGATCTGCTGAGACAACACAAATAACTTGTGTAGTTAACCTTTGCAAAGTTGAGATCCTATTCTGATAACGTGAATAAAGAAACTTGCCTGTTTTGATTCCCAAGTTGCTTTGTCTTTGAGCAGTGATGGCAACCAACAGTAACATGCTATGGCAGTCTTCTACCTCTGAAGTCAGTGGGCCATTCAGCTGAGGGATCTTTAGTTAGCCATGGGAATGCCCAGAAATGCACAGTGCGTGAAAAGACTGAATATCCTTATCCATCTTAGGAAAGTACAGCCTTTGCGAGAAGCCGGGGCAGAATTCTCTCAACTGATTGCCCTGCTTTTTTTCTTGCATTCCAGTCCCCAGGAGATAGATACTCTTATCACAGGAACAAAACAGCAGAAGCTTCATTGCCATATACTGAATTTGCAAACACTGCTAGAGAAACAGAACTGCTTAGAACAGGCAGAAATGTCTGATGGAAAGATCCCACCCTGCTTTCTTTCTTTCTTTCTTACAGGCAACTTCAGGATCACTGGAGAACAACTAAGGGGCACCAGACCCTCTGAGGTTTTACTTTAAGGTCCAGTGAAGTTTCACCTCGGACAGGAACGTCTCCTACCACTTGCCTGTCCAGTAATACACTTTACAAGGCCAATATTAAATCTACCATAAGGCAGATGCTAATTATGAGGGATTAAGTAAGCAAATAGTGCCCCGAGCTACTATAGAAGAAAAATCCCACTAAAGATAAAAAGGCTTATGATTGTAAAGGTCAAATCAAGCTCCACTGTTTTTCCTGCTAAACCCATCAGAACCATACTAGGAATGTCAATGATGGTTTTTATAGTTTCTGGAAACACTTTGGTCTCTGGATTGTAATTAGCAATAAATAAAAGCAAGATATCAAACCACCCACCTTGTTACTTGGAAGGCTAAATGTAGATGTCTTCAATATACTTTGTATGTTCTCAATATGTGAGGAGAACTTTTTGAATCTGTGCATTTTATTTTTTCAATCTTATTTTACAAATTCCTGTTCTATAAATAATAGGGTAGTAGATAGAGAAACTTAAGGCACTTTGCCATTTGGTAATTAAATGAAGGGCAGAAGATTTCAAAAAGTACATGTACCCAAACCCACAACAAACTAAAACTATGAACTCAATGTCTAATGTATCCAGTGGTCAGAGACTTTGTACTGCTGCCAGAATTGCCAAATAATTTTAATAAAGTTGGGTTTGAACATAATTCAAAGTTTTCCTTCTCTTTAGCTTGATCAGAATTTCATATGATTCATGGCTTCTTAGATTTATGTAGACTACCAAAAGCACTGCAGAAGATGCTTTTATGATATAAGAATATAAGAAAGCCTAAAACCGCATTCAAGAGGAACTTACCTTTGGGGTTTTCTATATGTGTTCACCAACTGGCCAGAGATAGCAACCCAAGGGTCTCTGGCCCTAGGGCGGCTCATAGACATGATCAGTTTTGCCTGAAAATTGTCTGTGGGGCCTGCATGTGTTTATATATGAATTAGATTTCAACAGTTAAAAACTGGGGATTTCATGGAAGGAGGAATGGACTTTGAAGTGTCTGGCAAGACTGGACCTGCGCTGCACTCGTACTGATAGCAGTTAACCGTGCTGGGATCTGCCCCTTGGATGGGGCCGCCTCCCCCATCTGTGGCAATCCCCATTTTCCCTGTTTCCTTTGTGTGTTTCCTGCAAAGCCCACTCATGCCTTTTATGTTTGCTGCCCCCACTCTAGGCAATTTTCTTATGAGTAGCTGTCATAATCACGGGTTTTGTTATCTCTGGTAACTGAATTAGAAAGTAAACTCTTTTGAAGATACTTCTGATTAGGCCATTGATTGTGGAGTCTCATAGAATTATTTACATCTTTATACCTTTGCTTCCTCTCACTTTTGAGAAGGATATTAATGTTTACTAACATCAATGTCTAGTTGGTGCTAGTGGTAAAGAATTCACCTGCCAATGCAGGAGTTACTGGTTCAATCCCTGGGTTGGGAAGATTCCCTGGAGGAGGAAATGGCACTCCACTGCAGTATTCTTGCCTGAAAATTCCATGGGCAGAGGAGCCTGGTGGGCTGCAGTCCACGGGGCCGTGAAGAGTCAGATGAGACTGAGCATTTAAAATATACTTGGCGTTACTATAAGTTGTCAAGATGTACTAACAAATTGAATTCCAGAAAGCTCTTCCTTATGAATTAGACACTGGATTGATTTCGTTCTGCTGCTCTAACACTACCGCAGACTCACTTTCCCACAGCCCTGTTGGTCAGGAGTCAGAAGCTTCCTGGCCTCATGTGCAAGGCCCATGTCAGAGGCTTATCTTTTGGTGTGGGTTCATTGATCATGTACTTGGACGAACTGGTTGATGAATGAAGGGCTTTTACCTGTGTTTCATGTGAAGGGATAGCAGTACGTTTAGTAATGGTGCTTAGTCTTTATTTATTTATTTTTTTACTCCTACCACTTTGAAATCTCAAACGCTAAAAAAGTCTCCAGAAAGACCAGCACACAACAGATTTGCTTACAATTTCAGAGAAGATTCCTAGACCCTGTGAAGGCCCTTAGAAGCCCCAGTTAAGAGCTTTGCCACATATGAGGCTTTCCCAAGGCTCGTGACAAATGGTGGCTATTTCACTTCATTTTCTGAGCAAGCTGGGTTACTAGTTAACCTGTGAAAGTTACAGGGAGGTTTCTAGGAATCACCAGAGGTTGATGCTACCTTGTCTGAGGCACATCCACGTAGTTCACAAGGTCAGTTCTCTCTAAAGACATGAAAAACTGCAGTCTTTCACAACTTCAGTTATCTAGTTTGTAGGTGTTTTCTTTAAAGTGTATGTGGGATAGTGAAATAAGTCAGACACAGAAGGACAAACAATGCATGATTCCACTTACACAAGACGCCTAGAAAAGGCCAATTTACGTAGACAGAAAAGGTAGCCTAGAGGTAACCAGAGGCTGAGGGGGTAGGGAGTGGCAGGGAATGAGAGTTACTATTTAATGGGTCCAGAGTTTCCGTTGGGGGTAATGAAAATGACTTGGGTATAGATAGTAGTTGTGCATACATAGCATTGTGAATGTATTTGGTATCACTGAATTGAACATTTGTGTATAGTTAAAATAGTAAAAAAAAAAAAAAGTGTGTGTGGAAGTAAAGTTTGTGTGTGTTGGAATAGGTAAGACTTCCTGCCATAGAGAATGCAAATGAAATGAAAAGCACGTGGTGAAAAGTATGTTTTTCACCCCATCCTCAGGCTCTCAGTTTTCCTCTCTCGATGTAACCTGGCCCATATGACCACTCTCCTGTGCTTCCTCATTTACTTGTCCCCGTTACTTAGACACAGGGTAGCATTCTGAAGTCCATATGGTGCATTTACAAGGAGACTTTTCCATAGCCAGCTACAAGCAGTTCCCTCACTCTGTACTGATGGTTGCCTGTATGGTATTACACTGTGTGAATGTGCCATAGTTTAACCCACTGGTCCTCCGCTGATGGACTTTGAGGTGATTTGTAACCTTTTACAATCACAAACAATTCTGCAATGAGTAACCATGTATGTGATGTCATTTCACAAATATCAGTGGACATGTCTTTATTACAAAACAGCCGCGATAACTCAGCCCCAAGAAATGAGGTAACAGTGGAAGGTCATGGCAAGCCACCCTAACTGGAGAGGGCCCCTCCGGTGTAGAACTTATCACCTGATGTCATCACTGTTCAATTCAGCCACTTCCACATGTTCATCGGTCAAGTGTGTTCACGTTAAGCCTCCAACTGTCAGAAGCTTGACACTCAGAGAGATTCCTTATCACGAGCAGGAAAACCTGTGTTTTTGTGAGCAAACTGATGATCAATCTACATTCTGCGCGTGCAGATCAGAGAGCTGACCCATTCCTGATGTTCCGTTTTTGTTTGCTTTTTCACTCACTCCCCTTGATGAATGCTTGAAGATGTGACGGCTTTCTGTGCTTTTGAAAACATCCTTCACTTTGCTTAATGAGGGCCATTTTACTGCTTCTTGAGTAATTCACAAAGAGATGTAAAGGATCTCAGAGACTGAGATCTTCTGAATGTGATTTTGAGCACTGATTTAAGCCTCCGTAGCCTGAGGGGACCTTCTTATACAAGCTCAAGGAGACAGCCATCTGCTTGACATGTTTATGTCTGTATATCATATGATAGAGTGGGATGTATATTTACCTAAAAATGCAACCAGAAAAATTCCTTGCACATGAGGGGTAAAAATATAGAACTAGAAAGTAATCTACTGCAACTGAAAAGATTGATTAGCCTTCCATTCCATGGGCCCTCCTGGGCATGTCATAAGAAGAAAAAGTATCATTACAACAATAGATCACTGCCAAACACCTTTCCACAAATGAAAGTACGATTCTAACGAATTTATGCAGGATTCATCTAACTGATAAATATAAAATAATGCTAGCATGAAATCATGAAGATGAAATGAGTGAGCATATTGCCAAACAAATCTTTTGATAAATGAAACTGAGGCAGTTGAAGTTAGGGTTAACCACTGCTCAGAGCAGCTTTGTACTGGAGTAGGTTCACACAGCCCCATGGGAGATGGAATGGAGAAATTTCACAAGCTGACTGATAGATTAAAATTAACAATAATGGGAATATTTACACTGTGTCAATCTGTCAATACTACCAGTCCGAGTAGGTAGTTCTCTATCTTAAGAGAGTCTGTTAAATATTTGAGAGCATATCACTATATCTAAACCTATTCAGTCAATTCAAAATAAAGACAAGGTTTGCCCAGACTATTTAAATATACACTTTAATCCTTTCATTGTTACTGGACTTTTGCATACATAGAAAAATGTCACTTCAGGGAAATCCTTTAAATTGAGACAGAGATATTGTTTCTCCCCTCCCCATGTCAAAGACGGGGACATATAAGCAGACGTAGATAAAATCGTTTACCCAAGGACACACAGCTAGGTAATGGAAAAAACAAAATAGACGTTGGCTCTGCCCAGGACACACTGAACCTTGGGCAGAAGAGCAAAACTATTAAGCAGGAACAGAAAGTTAATATGGAATGGTGGTTCTGTGGCTTTCGTATCTGTCAACTGGTTCTTGACTTCATAGCTAAAAAGAAAAAAACCCAAATACTCAGAAGGTACTCAGGCTGAAAGGGACAGTGAAAAGTGAAAAAGTGAAAGTGTCAGTCACTCAGTTGTGTCTGACTCTTGTGACCCCATAGACTGTAGCCCACCAGGCTCCTCTGTCCATGGAATTCTCCAGGCAAGAGTACTGGAGTGGGTAGCCATTCCCTTCTCCAGGGGATCTTCATGACCCCGGGAAAGGGACAATCTTTCCCCTAAGTGGATCTGAATTAATTATCCTGTCATAACACAGTCCGGGAGTGAGCTGTGCTTCGCTCCTTCTTGTCTGACAGAGTGAGGCCATCTTCACTGGGACTGGTCACAGTTGTCCTCTACGACACCAGACCAGTGTTCCAGGTTGTTTTCATCAGGACTCACTCAACTGCAAGTGACAACATGTGACCCAACTGACTTGAGCAAAATGAGGTCATATAACTGTCAAATCCAGTAGGTTCTCAGGCAAAGGTGGGCCAAAGGGTTGAAACAGCTTCTTGGTACTCGGACCTTGCTCTAGCATTCCTGACTCTGAAGTCTAACCCTTGTATAGGATGATTCCCAGTAATGCCAGGCTCACAGTTTCAATTCAGTTTTCACAAAATAAGGTATTTCCTTACAATCTTTCTATAGAAGTTTAGGAAGTTAGCCATGTGGGCGCTCATTGCATCGTACACCCATCTCCAACCTGTTCACTATGGGCAGCAGCATATGAACTCGGCCCTGGCCCGAGTCACCTGGTTGCCTCTGGAGTCGGCTGGAGCCAGTTCCATCAAATCAAATGCATTAGTGTGGGGCATAAGGTCACCCAGGGAAGTCAGAAGGGGAGACTAGAGGCCAGGCAGACAAAATCAACAGATTTTTACTACTTGGGAAGTCAACAGATATTTGTTGAATGAATGAATGAAGGAAGGAAGGAATGAACGATCATAGCAACTAGACCACCATCACCTTTTTATCCCTGGTAACACTAATTTAGGGCTTCCCAGGTGGTGCTAGTGGTAAAGAACCTGCCTGCCAATGCAGGAGATTTAAGAGACTTGGGTTTGATCCCCGGGTTGGGAAGATCCCCTGGGGGAGGAAATGGCACCCCACTCCAGTATTCTTGCTTGGAAAATCCCGTGGACAGAGGAGCCTGGCAGGCTACAGTCCATGGGGGTCACAAAGAGTTGACACGACTGAGCAACGAACATTACTACACTACCACTAATTTAAACAATTCAGTGCTAGCTGTTTTTCTTTGACTTACTAAGGAAATTTATAAAACACCCCATCCCTCCAAGGACAGGAATTTATAGATAGACTCCTGAGTGTGCCCCCAAAGAAAGCTCCAATATATGAATATTCTCCATCAGTTCTTACCCATGAATAACATTTTTCCACCAGAATTGCAGCCTTATGTGATAGGAGGCAAGCAGACTTTTTTCACTGTCCCAGAATCTCGCTAAATCTTAAAGTTGAAAACAAACGATGTCGAAAATGTCATGCACTAAAGTGAACAGAAAAAGTCACTAGGAGGCAGGATCAGGCATTTCTCTTCAGGGCTTATGAGGAGCTGTGTCTCCCAGCCGTAGCACCACCCCATCACTCCTTCCCCAGCCTGAATAAAGCAAGGCTGAAGAGTTGCAGTCTTGGCATTGCCTCTGAGAGTTCCTCAAATCCCTCTCTTTATGTTCATTCCTAGATCTCTCTTCTCTCTTTAGTTGCTAAGTTTTGACTCTTGCGACCCCATGGACTGTAGCCTGCCAGGCTCCTCTGTCCATGGGATTCTCCAGGCAACAATACTGGAGTGGGTTGAAGTTTCCTTCTCCAGGGGATCTTTCCAACCCAGGGATCAAACCCGGGTCTCCTGTATTGCAGGCAGACTCTTTACCAACTGAGCTATGCGGGAAGCCCATTCCTATGTCTACATGAGTGCTTAAGTCTGTTAGGACAGCATTCCAGCTGCTGCTGGGCCCACCTCTCATGTAGCTCTTCCCTGTCCCTCCTCTAGCTCCCCCTTCCCCTCCCCAGATGTTTCATTCAGATCTTAGGCTTCCCTGCACGCTCCTCTTTCAGGTCCAGCTCACATACCAATTCTTTCAGAAGTACCATGGGCATGCGTGCCCATGTCACTTCGGTCGTGTCTGACTCTGTGACCCCCTGGACTGTAGTCCACCAGGCTCCTCTGTCCCTGGGATTCTCCAGGCAAGAACACTGGAGTGGGTTGCCACACCCCTCCTCCAGGGCATCTTCCCCACCCAGGGACTGAACCCGAGTCTCCTGAGGCCCCTGGGCTCCCACACTGCAGGCATATTCTTTACTGCTGAGCCACCAGAGAAGCCCCAGAAGCACCGCAGGGAGAGAGGGTCTCTCTGTCTTTGGGCTTCCACAGAATGTCATTTTCATTTTCTTGTAGCTGTGAAATAAAATTCACACTTTATAGCAAGATAAGAAACATTTAAACGGGAAAAATGTTCTCTAACCTTCGCTCTCCTCTCTCCCCACTACTGTATATTGTATATCTGAATTATGCATCAGTCAAACCTCCCCTACCGGCAGAAACGCCTCCTCAAAGAGCCACATTCTCCTAGCATCAGCAAGACAACTGAAAAGATAACATTTCTTCTTGATTTTGTAAGGGGCCTCAATGAGGCTTAGCTCTGGATTGTATAAACTCAATAATACATCATTTAAAGTATAGTCCTCTGTCTTAGAAAAACTTATCTGGCTGTGTCTTGACTTCCAATGGATGGAACAGTTCTCTGAGCTTTCTGAGGTGTTTCCAGGTTATAATCTTCATATATGGCTCAAATAAAATGTGCCATTTCTTCCTTAGGTTGACTGATAATTTATTCCTCAACGTAGCATTACTGCATTGTGCTCTAAGTTATAGGAATTCATTTGTGTCCTTTCTACCACCAGATAGCAGGCTCTCAAGGTGCTGGACAGTCACTTAGACAGAGTTCCCTTTACTGGGCCCAGCTAATTCTTGTTGCATTGAGCTGTAGCAAGACAATTTTTTCTTTTTTACAGAATATAATTTGTGTCTTGTTTTGCTATTGTACAGAAATGAGAAAGAATATGGGCCATTGAGTTTCTTTTTTTTTTTTCCTGATTGTGCCTGCCTTTGAATTCTCTTGCTTCAGGGGATAAAGAAGTGACTTCAGACAACTTCTCCTGGCCTTTTTTTTCCCCCAAAAGCCTAAACTGATGAAGAGATTATGCTGAGTATTCAGGAGTTGGGTATGATGGGGATTGTGCGTGGTAGCTGAATGGGAAAGGACATGGTTTCTTTTAGAAAGACTTGCTCCTTATTCCCTGAAAGTTTTTAAAGAGTGGATTTATGGTGCACTTAGGAAGGCTGGACTCTGAGAGCTAGCACAAAGCAGGCTCTTTCCAGGGACTATACAGACTTAAGCAATGAGCTTATCAGTGACGACAAAGGTAAACTGAAACCTGGAAGTATTTACTTTCTCAGCAGCACAGAGGCTTCCTGAATTCTTGAGTAATTCTGAGAGGGGGAAGGAACTGCTTCCAGTCAAAACCTAAGAGTGAACTTCTCACCAGCCTGGCACAATATTGGCCAAGATTTGGAATTACTTTGATTCACAGAAAAATGAAGTAATAGCGCTTCCAGTGTTGGATAAGAGCCTGGCTGCTGTGACCTGAATGCTGAGTCAAAAGGATTTTCTTTCAAGATGGGTTCAGATTCATAGACTTGCAGTCCACTGGACCCTGGGGCAAGAATCTGCTATAAACACCTGGGTTTCTAACTCAGAAAGGGCCCAAATCATGAGCAAAAATAGCAGAAATTTTATAAGAATAGAGAGCCATGTCATCCAAGTGAAAAAATAGATTTATCTAGAGAGATTGCTGTTGTTTAGTTGCTAAGTCACATCCAACTCTTTGTAACCCCATGGACTGCCAGGCTCCCTCGGTCCATAGGATTTTCCAGGCAAGAATATTGAAGTGGGTTGCCATGCCCTCTTCCAAGGGATCTTCCCAAGCCAGGGATCGAACTGCGTCTCATGCAATGGCATGCAGATTCTTTACCTCTGCACCACCTGAGAAGCCCCAAGAACACTGGAGTGGGTTGCCATTTCCTTCTCCAGGGGATCTTCCTGGCCCAGGGATTGAACACATCTCCTGCACTGGCAGGTGTATTCTTTTACTGCTGAGCTACCAGGGAAGCCCATTTCGAGATACACACATTCCATAAGGGCTTCCCAGGAGGCACTAGTGGTAAAGAACCTTCCTGCCAATGCAAGAGATGCAGGTCCCATCCCTGGGTTGGGAAGATCCCCTGTAGAAGGGCATGGCAACCCATTCCAGTATTCTTGCCTGGAGAATCCCATGGACAGAGGAGCCTTGCAGGCTACAGTCCATAGGGTTACACAGAGTTGGACATGACTGAAACAACTTAGGACACACACACATTCCATAAACAAAATGTGGTTCGTCTCAAAAGACGAGAGCAACTCCAGGGCATGGGGTCGTCCAAGAAAGTGAGAGCAGTCAAGACAGAAATAAACTCCTCAGGAAGAGTGTGAGCCATTTCAGGAGGTGAGACTCTGAAATATTGGGTGGTTAGTTTTAATGGGCTGGGTGATTTCACAGGCTAATGAGAGGGATGATGATTCCAACTATTTCAGGGAAGGAACAGAGTTTTCCAGGAATTAGGCTGCCGCCCACTTTTTGGCCTTTTATGGCTTCCCAGGTGGCGCTAGTGGTAAAGAACCTGCCTGCCAATGCAGGAAACATAAGAGATGCAGGTTCAATCCTTAGGTCAGGAAGATCGTCTGAAGGAGGGCATGGCACCCCACTCCCCATGGACAGAGGAGCCTGGCGGGCTACAGTCCACGGAGTTGCATAGAGTTGGACACGACTGAAGTGACTTAGCAGCAGCAACAGCAGTGGTAAAAGAATCAGCCAGCTAATGCAGGAGACTCAGGAGACCCAGGTTTGATCCCTGGGTCAGGAAGATTCCCCTGGAGGAGGGCATGGCAACCCACTCCAATATTCTGGCCTGGAAGATTCCATGGACAGAGGAGCCTGGCGGGCAACAGTCCATCTGATTGCGAAGAGTCGAACGCAACTGAGTGTGCAATCCCTGGTAATGGTCAGCCTCAGAACTGTCATGGCGCTGGTGGTCATGTCCTTTATCATATGCTACTGTATTACAATGAGCATATAATGAGGCTCAAGGTCTGCTGGGAATCAAATCTGCCATCTTGGGTCTAGTGGGTTGTATTAGGTTGATATAAACATAATTGTTGTCTCAGACCTTGAATTTTAAATCATTATAACTTAGGGTCAAACACATCTTTATTAATCAAAATAAGAACCATTACAATCAGCACATTTTTGCCAAAGAGAAATAAGTTGGTTTATTCCTGAAGCACAAAAATGCGTGCTTCTGGATTCGACGAACTTTTGGAAAGCATTTTCTGCATCCTGCTGGTTGTGGAAGCGTTTTCCCTCCAAAAAGTTCTCAAGATGCTTGAGGAAGTGGTAGTCGATTGGCAAGAGAGCGAGTATGACAGATGAGGCAAAACTTCATAGCCCAATTCGTTCAGCTTTTGCAGCGTTGGCCAGGCATTGTTGGGGGGAAGAATTGGGCCCTTTCTCTTGACCAGTGCCAGCTGCAGGCATTGCAGTTTTTGGTGCATCTCATCGATTTGCTGAGCATACTTCTCAGATGTAACGGTTTCACTGGGATTCGGAAAACTGTAGTGGATCAGACCATCAGCAAACCACCAGACAGGGACCATGGCCGTCTTTTGGTGCAGGTTTGGCTCTGGGAAGTGCTTTGGAGCTTCTTCTTGGTCCAATCACTGAGCTAATTGTCACCGGTTGTCACATTAAATCCATTTTTTGTCACACATCACAATCCGATGTAGAAATGGTTGTTGTTGTTGTTAGAGTAAGAGAAAAATGGCACTTTAAAACAACTTTTAAAATTTTCAGTCAGCTCATGAGGCACACACACATCGAGCTTTTTCACCTCTCCAATTTGCTTCAAATGCTGAACAACCCTAAAATGCTTGATGCTGGGTTTTGGGCAATTTTTCACGTAGTTATAAGAGGATCAGCTTCAATGATGCTCTCAGTTGCTCATTGTAACCTTCTGTTGGCCAGCCACTACACTCCTCATCCTCAAGGCTCTCGTCTCCTTTGCAAAACTTCTTAAACCACCACTGCACTGTACGGTCGTTAGCAGTTCCTAGGCCAAATGTATTATTGATGTTGTGAATTATCATCGCTGCTTTACAACCCATTTTGAACTTGAACAAGAAAACACTCAAATTTGCTTTTTGTCTAACATTACCTAATATAAAATAAGCAGCAAGTAATGTCATTAGCAAAAAAGCTAAAGAGAAATGTGTATTAAAATGATGTATAATATAACCACATTTATTTAAGTATGTATTCCAATATTAAATGGCAAATTTCAACAATGCAAAACCGTGATTGCTATTGCACCAACCTAATAACCAGTTTACACCAAATCCACAAGGACTCTGTTATTCTGAAAGGGTTGTGTCCTGCCCACTTCCATCCTATTTCACAGGTATCAGGTGAGCCTCTGCGGACTATGGAGCTGAGAGATGCACTTAGTTTTACCTCCTTAAATACTTTTGTCACCTGAAAATATGCACTTCCTTGTTATGGCAGTTTATATAGTGGTCATTCTTGGTCCCTGACAACAGGCACTTATCAGAGGTTCAAAATGCGCCTTATCGTCAGCAAATACAGAAGTTAGCTATCAACTATAAACATGTGTAAATCATGGGGGGCCTTCAAGCCTTTGTCAGGAAGAAGATAAATAGATGTCATGAAATACCCTGGTATTTGAGGAACAACATCAGAAACTTTGAGGACAATAGAAAATTGGGGGAAAATATGACTTGAAAATTATTAGAATTTCCCAAACTTACTTTTGTGAAACACTAACTTTTTGTTCTTGGAAAGTATTTTCAGACAGTCCTTCCCCCCAATACCTTTGCTTTTGGGAAAACTGTGGTGTTATCATTTATCTCTCTACAAGTGTTGAAATAAACAAGTTAAATGTGCTGGGTGTCATATAAATCAGTTTTGTGTCTCTGCAGACTTTGTAGTGTGTGTGTGCTCAGTCATGTCCGACTCTTTGCGACCCTGTGGGCCTTAGCCTACCAGGCTCCTCTGTCCATGGGATGGGATCCTCCAGGCAAGAATACTAGAGTGGGTTGCCATGCCCTCCTCCAGGGGATCTTCCTGACCCAGGGAATCAAACCCTCAGCTCCTGTGTCTCCTGTTATTGGCAAGCGTATTCTTTACCACTGAGCCCCCTGGGAAGCCCAGACTTTGCTGTTACTTTGGGGTAAATGGATCTTTAGTCTGTATAACACGTATGGTCTGGCTGAGCCTGCCGGAAGCTACCTGCAGAGACCTACAGGAGAAACGTTCACGGTCACCGCCCTCTGCGGGAGATGGTGGAAAGGCACTGGACTGGCCGGGGGTCACTCTGCAGATAATTCCTCTCCAGACAGACTGCACCAGACTTTGGCAAGGCATTTCGGTCGGACTGTTTGCTGTTGTGGGTGTCCAGCTGAAGCCAGAGGGCCGGGTCGTATCTGGAGACAGGGTGAGAACAGGGTGGGGCAGGCATTTCCTGAAGGGAGTGTCTGTTTTTTCGCAGTCATTTTGGGAAGAGGTAGATTCTGGCTGAGAGAAAGAGAAGGTGGGCCACAGACTAAAAGGGGGTGAGAAATTCCTTTCCCCAGCCAAACAGTGTAAAGTGTGGCACGACTCTGGGGATTTTTGTAGGAGGGCAGGGCTGTTCCTTCCAGGTAGAGGTGGGCGGCAGCTCTTCAAGGGGCCTCAGGGCAGGTCCAAGCCCGAGGGCTCCAGAGACCACATCCCGCAGGACCGTGAGGCTCTGTACCACGCGCAGTCCATTTCACTGTGCCCAAGCCCTCAGTGCTGTCTTTTTCATTTCGACTTAGTTTTTGCTGCGCCATGAGAGATCGAAGGAAGATTTGGGTTGGATCTGCAAAGAGTCCATGGCAGCCTCTCCCTGAGGTCAGAGCTGGGAGTGCAGTGATGGGCCCAGTGCTCAGTAATCTTTAAGCATCATTGGCAGCATCAGTTGGTGAGGCAACAAAGAGGAATAAAAGGAATTCATTGCACACATACAAGAAACCATCTTGCACGTTCTCAGAAATACCCAGGTGTCACTTTGCAAGAATCCAAAATCATGCTGGTAAGGTCTGGAAGCTTCCTCATGCATATATATTATAGAATGTGGTGATCTAAGGTTACAGCTGCAGACTGGTGAGCAGCTTATTTTGGACCTAATGCATGGGCAGCATCCCATGAGAGGCAGGGCACCAGGCCAAGTAGGTCTTATTTTGTGCCCTCAAGCCTTGCCTTTCTGTGAGATGCTTCCATTCCAGGTTCTGCTGCTACCACCCAGCTTGGTGTTCCCAAGGAACGCTGCTCCCTGGTCAACACTCTGGCCTGAGCCAGGATATAAAGCTCAAATTTCTTGAATATGGTGCTGTTAATATTTCAGTGCCAGATAAGTTAACTCATACTAAAATAATTAAAAATTTTACCTCAAAAAAGATCTGTAAGCAAATATTGAATTCTAATTAATTACAAATTACAGATGAATAATTACAAATTATTTTAGGTTATGTATTTGTAATTATTCATAATAAAATATTGGCTAAAAATACTTTATTAGAAACAGCATTGCTCACAATGCAAAGTTTTTCAGTATGAAGATTCAGATCCTACAATAACTTCACAATCATGCTAGTGCAATTTCGCTGACATCTCTGAATTTCTCTTTTCTGCATTCCAGCTCGTCCCCACGGGCCAAGTACCATCATATTCTTGACCACAGGGTGGTGTTCTGAAAGGTTTCTTCTCTTTCTCATCCTAGTCATCCACAGTGCCCACTTCAACCCCTTCCTTATTTGTGTGCTAAACAAACAGAACTTCTTCATCATTGATTAACAGCTCAGAGGGATGGCTATGTAGACCCACATATCTTAAGCAATGACCGCAGGTAGCATATTCTTACAACAGCAATTGTGCAAACTTAGTAAGAGGGAGACAACTTCTCTCACACCCTGCTTCTCTGGGTGGCAGTGTTTATATTTTCTAAAATGGCTCCAACATTCTGGGCCCACGTGCTCTTCCAGACACTACCTTTTTCCTCTCCCCAAACCTGGTTCAATGAATAGAAGGTGGCAGAAGTAATGTTACCTGGTGTCAAAGGCTAGACTATCAATTTCTACCTGTTCTTAATCTCTCTGTCTCTCAACTGTCTCTCAGCATGCTCACTCTTGGAACCCAGCCACCATGCTTCAAGAAGCCCAAACCAGCTCATGCAGAAAGATCACATGGGGAGGCCCATGAGAACAGGGAATGAGGTCTTCAGCCAACAGCCAGCCATGTGAGTAAATGAGCTTTCAGAGGATCCCAGATATCACAGTGCAGAGAAAAACCATCTCCTCTGTGCCCTGTTTGAATTCATAACCCTCAAAATTATGAACACAACAAATAGGTGCTTTACACCATTATATTCGGGGGTAATTTGTTATCCAGAATAACCGGAATGTGCTGGGAGATTAGAGATACAGATATCAAATGAATCCATGATCACTGTCTTCATGGAATTTATACGCTCATATTTCTGAGATTCCTTTCACAGCTGCACACACTGGGGGAGTGTGGGGCGGCCTGAGTGTGGAACAAGTTTAGAGATATACTTAGTAGTCAGATTTACAGAGCCGAAAATATCAACTTTGTTACTGATCCTGTTCGGTGCCTGAGGCTTCAGGGCTGTAGCCAAGTGCGTTTGCTAATATCTCACTCCTAGATTAGGCTTAGTCACTCATCCAGGCGCTGGTCCAGCTGGAAAACTTCAGGCCTCCTCCCTAACTCCTTTCCCTTCGCCCACCTCTCCCCAGGGGCAGCGAAGTGGGGGCCAGTCTGTAATGCCGAGGATGGAGCTAAGTGCGCATGCTCAGCTTCTTCTCCCACCCACTAATCCGAAGACTCCCCCTCCAAGCAGAATGAGGGCCTGGAAAAGGCATGCATAGCATTAGTGCCGCTGAGCGACTTCCACGTGGAAACAGGAATGTCATACCTCCTATCACATTATTATTAAAGATTTATTATGTTTCTTTAACTTTTTTCTACTTTAACCTTGTCCTAAGCAAAAATTCTCATGAAATTGGGGATTCGGTTAGCTAATTATACATTTTTCTGCTATACATGAAAATAAGTACTGTTTTAATCAACTATTAAAAGTTGTTGGTCCGTGTACCATTTTAAATAATTGCACATGTATCAGTGGGTGTATATCACACTTGGGGAAATTATGCTATGACATATTGATTGATGTCACCCCACAAAAGCAGTAAGGTCCACCTCAGCAGATAAACCATTCCATATTTGGTCAAAGGCAAATATAAGACATGAAAATTGATATTAAATGAAGAAAAAGTTAAGATTACATTTTACTGCTTCTTTTCCTTGGATGTTGCTGGAATGGTAAAAGATTCATGATACAGGAACTAGAAATCATATGACATTATAATGAAGTCTCCCGATTCTTGCAATAATTCTAGCATTGTGGACATGATTCAGGATGATTGTGTTGTTCTTGATTCTGAATCTTGGTGCATTTCCCAGCTGCCCTTCTCTGAGCCTTTGAAGCAAAGTTTTGTTGCCTTGTGTGTCCTCAGCCCTGGTGGCAGAGGCCCCATTTCTGTCTCCCCTAGCTTTTCCTTTTCTTGCTCCTGAAACCCACTTCAGATAAGTGAGGGGGTGTCAGCCTAGCGTGCTGTCATGGAACTGCAGCAGGGTGGGAATTAGTGTTCTTGGTGGCTAATAGTGGTCACTTAGGGCTGTCTCCATGTATGATTTCAATGTAAATTTTAAAAATTGAGGTGTAGGCAATGTGGGGCTTCCCTGGTGGCTCAGCTGGTAAAGAGTCCATCTGTAATGCAGGAGACCCCGGTTCAATTCCCGGGTGGGGAAGATCTCCTGGAGAAGGGATAAGCTCCCCACTCCAGTATTCTTGCCTGGAGAATCCCCATGGACAGAGGAGCCTGGCGGGCTAGAGTCCGTGGGTTTGCAAAGAGGCAGACACAGCTGAGAACTGAGCGCAGTGGCATAGGCGGTGTTCAATGTTATACGACTTTCAGGTGGACAACAGTGACTCACAGATTTTAAAGGTTACACTCCAACTACAGTTATAAAGTGTTGGCTATATTCCCTGTGCTGCACAATAGATCCTTATGGCTTATTTATTTTATACATAGCTGTTCTTACCTCTTAACCCCCAACCCCCCATTTTGTTCCTCCCCTTCCCTCTCCCCACTGGTAATCACTACATTGTTTTCTATATCTGTGAGTCTATTTCTGTCTTGTTATATTCACTAGTTAGTTGTATTTTTTAGATTTCCCCATGTAATGATATAATATAGTATTAGTCTTTCTCTGTCTGACTTAGTTCACTTAGCATAATACCCTCTGAGTCCATCTATGCTGCTGAAAATGGCAACATTTCATTCTTTTTTATGACTGAGTAATATTCCTTGTGTTGTTGGAAGAGGGTGTTTGCTATGACCAGTGTGTTCTCTTGGCAAAACTCTATTAGCCTTTGCCCTGCTTCATTCTGTACTCCAAGGCCAAATTTGCCTGTTACTCCAGGTGTTTCTTGGGTTCCTACTTTTGCATTCCAGTACCCTATAATGAAAAGGACATCTTTTTTGGGTGTTAGTTCTAAAAGGTCTTGTAGATCTTCATAGAACCGTTCAACTTCGGCTTCTTCAGCGTTACTGGTTGGGGCATAGGCTTGGATTACCATGATATTGAATGGTTTGCCTTGGAAACAAACAGAGATCACTCTGTCATTTTTGAGACTGCATCCAAGGACTGCATTTCGGACTCTTTTGTTGACTATGATGGCTACTCCATTTCTTCTAAGGGATTCCTGCCCACAGTAGTAGATATAATGGTCATCTGAGTTAAACTCACCCATCCCAGTCCATTTTAGTTTGCTGATTCCTACAATGTCGACATTCACTCTTGCCATCTCCTGTTTGACCACTTCCAATTTGCCTCCTGAGAAACCTGTATGCAGGTCAGGAAGCAACAGTTAGAACTGGACATAGAACAACAAACTGGTTCCAAATAGGAAAAGGAGTAAGTCAAGGCTGTATATTGTCACCCTGCTTATTTAACTTATATGCAGAGTACATCATGAGAAATGCTGGCCTGGAAGAAGCACAAGCTGGAATCAAGATTGCCAGGAGAAATATCAATAACCTCAGATATGCAGATGACACCACCCTTATGGCAGAAAGTGAAGAGGAACTAAAAAGCCTCTTGATGAAAGTGAAGGAGGAGAGTGAAAAAGTTGGCTTAAAGCTTAACATTCAGAAAACTAAGATCATGGCATCTGGTCCCATCACCTCACGGGGAAAATAGATGAGGAGACAGTGGAAACAGTGTCAGACTTTATTTTTGGGCTCCAAAATCACTGCAGATGGTGACTGCAGCCATGAAATTAAAAGACGCTTACTCCTTGGAAGGAAGTTATGACCAACCTAGATAGCATATTTAAAAAGCAGAGACATTACTTTGCAGTAAGGTCCGTCTGGTCAAGGCTATGGTTTTTCCAGTGGTCATGTATGGATGTGAGAGTGGGACTGTGAAGAAAGCTGAGCACCAAAAAATTGATGCTTTTGAACTGTGGTGTTGGAGAAGACTCTTGAGAGTCCCTTGGACTGCAAGGAGATCTAACCAGTCCATCCTAAAGGAGATCAGTCCTGGGTGTTCATTGGAAGGACTGATGCTGAAGCTGAAACTCCAATACTTTGGCCACCTGATACGAAGAGTTGACTCACTGGAAAAGACCCGGATGCTGGGAGAGATTGAGGGCAGGAGGAGAAGGGGACGACAGAGAATGAGATGGCTGGATGGCATCACCGACTCGATGGGCATGAGTTTGAGTAAACTCCGGGAGTTTGTGATGGACAGGAAGGCCTGGTGTGCTGCAATTCATGGGGTTGCAAAGAGTCAAACATGACTGAGTGACTGCACTGAACTGAATATTCCTTGTGTGTGTGTGTGTGTGTGTGTGTGTATACATATGTATGTAAATATATATACACATCACCTTTATCCATTCACCTGTCTGTGGACACCGAGGTCGCTTCTATATCTTGGCTATAGTAAATAGTACTGCAATGAACACTGGGGTGCATGTATCTTTTCAAATTAGAGTTTTCCTCTTTTCCAGATATATACCCAGGAGTGAGATTGCTGCATCACATGGCAGCTCTACTTTGATGTTTTTAAAGGAACTTCTATACTTTTCTTGACAGAGGCTGTACTGACTTACGCAGAAACCTACACCTAACAGCTTTCCGCAGAAACCCAGGACATTCTGATTCACAAGGTCTATAGAACATGTGTGAAGAAACACCACTCTTGTCACTACTGTTGGGACTTTCTTCAGCTATGACGCATGTGCCTAAACTATTTCTTTTCTTTTTTTGATTGAAGGATAATTGCTTTACAGAATTGTGTTGTTTTCCATCAAGCATCAGCGTGAATCAGCCATAGGTATGCATATACCCCCTCCCTCTTGAGCCTCCATCCCCTCTCCCTCCCCAGCCCACCCCTCTAGGTTAATACACCTAAACTATTTCTTAATAACTCCTCTGCATTTTAGTCTGTTTCTCATTTGACTTTGTTTTCCTATCACAGCCCTGTGCTAGGAGGAATGGAAAGAATACTCAGTCAAGAGATATGGGCTTCTGACCTTGCTCTGTTACCAGCTTGTACTGGGCTTTTAACTTCTTTGGGCCCTGGTTTCTTCATCTTTCAGTTAGAAGAATTGAATTTTTAAATGCTGAGTTCCATTAAACCCTGGAACACTTGGATTTTTCCTCCAGACTCAAAGATTTAATGAAGGATAAAGGATAGACTAACAGTCTGGGATTAAGCCACCACCCCTCAACCCCCAACTCTTTCAGCAACCAAACCAGCTTGGTTTTGAATTTTTACTTTATAAGTTGCAATTCCAATAATAGTTTTGTTTCAGCAGAGGAGAGGCCTCACTACTGATTTTTAATTTTTTTGATCTGCAAGATTTAAAGAGATCTTTAAAAGATTCCCTTAATCTCTAGTGTCTGTGGTACCAAATCCTGGCTGGAATACCTAGCACAAACCCTTCCTCGTGGAATTATCTGTCCTATCTCACATTCAATCAATGGTGGCTCGCGTTATTAGCATGGGGAGAAAGGATCCACTCCTGGGAAGCATGCCGTGGTAAGAGCCAGAAGTGTGGGTAGGTGACAGGGGCAAGTGATAACCAGTGTTTACGGGGATCAGCTCAAGAGTCATTAAGCCTGACCATTGGTGAAGGACAACGCCCCATCCACTCCTGCCATCTCCACCAGAGTTACTGCTTCCCCTCCATGTCGCCCCCCTCACAGTGATGCCCCTGATAAGCTATCCACAAGTTGTGCAGATAGTGACAGCAGACTGTCCAGAGGACACTCAGAATGTTCAAAAGGCACAGTTCTCAAGACGAGATAAGATGGTTCCTCTGCGTTCTTTCTCTCTGTTCAAGGACAGAACGCTATCACCCCAGCAGAAAGTCCCTGGGACTGGCTGCAAACAAGGGAGACATACCCCAGTTTGAGCAGCCATGCCACGTTCGGTCATGGGAGAAAGCAATGGAGAGGTGAGCCAAATAAAAGAGTCACATGATCAGAGCTAGGTTTTAGGATGTTTTACCCAGTTCTTGGTGTGAGTCGGGCTGGGGAAGGAGAGAAGTTAAGACAGGGAGGTCATTTTAGAGGCCTCTGCAGGAGTCTTGACAGGGAGATCTGGACGAGGAGTTGACGCTTGAAAAGACAAAAGCTGAGGAAGAGAGGAGCTGTTGGCCAGACTGAATCCTCCATGAACTGGCTGGAGGGAGAAGTAATCAAAGATGACCCTGACATCTCCACCAGGCTCGAGGGAGGAGGAATAATTCATATTTACCATAGACAAGTCAGGAAGAAATATATCCTGTAAAGATAAAACTGTTTAATTTGGGGTATTTTCACATGGACACAAAATTAGAGCTGATCTGCTTTATATTAATTCTCTTATCAAGTTGACTGGTGCTGCCATCAGAATCTGCAGAGAAACATGAGTGAGGTAGAGTAACAAAAATGAATGAAGTCAGTGAAGATGCTTTACAAGGACAGCCAATTCTGTGTGAGTCACTAAGAATTCAGCATGTAGAGTCACTTCATTTCATTCTGTCAATAACTGTTTAACTTTGTTGAAGTAAAAATCATAACATATTTAATATACAGCATATGATGATTTGATATATTTGAACACTGTGAAAGAATTCCCACCATTGAGTTAACACATCCATCATCTCACTTATTTGCCTTTTCTTTTGGTGGAGGTGGCATGGAGGTAAGAACAATTCAGTTTTACTCTCTTAGCAAATTGCAGTTGTATAATCTAGTGTTGTTAGCTATAATCACCATGTTATGCATTAGATCCTCAAATGCTATTCATCTTACAAGTGAAAGTTTATACACTTTTATCAGCCTCTACCTGTTTCTCCCACCCCCAGCCCCTGGCAACCACTTTTCTACACTGTTTCTATGAGTTCAACTTAAAATATTCCACATATAAGATTCTCTTAATTTACTTGGGTAAATAGGTTATTGAACTAAATATAACTGAATCTAATTCTTAGGCAGGTGATGGAAAGAATTGCCAAACTAATTTCTTTTGGGAAAAAAATTCCTATGCAAGTCATAAAAGGTACTTTTAAGGCTGCCTGAAAAGCTAACTCTACTTAACTTTCTATGATTTATAGTTCTCCAAGATACAAACTTCCCTGCATGTGTTAATTCATCCCTTGTTTGCCAGACCATCAAGTTTTTTTCCCCATCTGCAATATTTTAAGTCCAGTTTTGAATCTGATGCATTCTTTCTTTATCCAGACCAAATATTGGCAGGAACTTCCAGTGGTCCTAACAGGGAAAAATTTGACTTTAATTTATGGGTTTTACTTTTAGTGTGGGTAGGTCAAACCCAACTTCGTGTTTTTTTATTTTTAACTTCAAAATCCAAGACGGTTGGAAATATAGAACTCTTCTACTTTAAAATTTTCAAATATTTTTGTATCTGAATAGACTATTCTGAATAGTTGCAAAATGATGTCTTTTGACTCCCTTTACTCTATCCTTGGGTTTTCCAGGCAGCTTAGTTGACATGGGTTTGGCCCCTGGGTCAAGAATAACTCCTGGAGAAGGAAATGGCAACCCACTCCGTTATTCTTGCCTGAGAAATCCCATGGACAGGGGAGCTTGGCAGGCTACAGTCCATAGGGTCGCAGAAGAGTCAGGCATGATTTAACAACTAAACAACAGCCCTATCCTCATTTCATAAAATGTGAAGAAACTGACCAAAATCATCTAAAGATAATTCAAAGATTCAAGTTAACAGAGGTCCAAAAAGCCAGTCCAGTCTACCTCCAGGCAGGAGGTTTAATCTTGGAAATGTCCTGGGTCTCAGCATGAGAGGGTGGTTTTGAAACTACAAAGCAAAGTCACATAAGAAAGAGCTAAAATAGGGGTCAGGGTGTTGAAACTGGTGTCCATAACCAGCTGAGTCCAGCTGGCCCCTGGCCTCCAGAGCATCTGCACAGATTGAGCTAATCCCTTCAAAAAATGAGAACAATAATAAAAAGTAAGAATCCCTACTGCAGCATAGCTACTTATGGTAGGCACTGCATGCGTTTCCACATGTCGCTTCACCCCATCTTGCAGCAGCCTTGTGAAGGGCGGCTTATATTCCTTCACAGACAAGGACAAGCTACATAGGCACAGGCTTCTGAATGGGATCAAGTTCTGGCTGCCTCCAAACTTCATGCTGCATGTATCCTGCTGCTCTGCCTTGCCAGCAGGTTTTTCTCACACTCTTGAGCTGGAGGCCAGATGAGCGTCCTGGCTTCAGCCTGAGCTGTTCGGATGCTGAGAGCCAAGAAACTGAGCCTTTGGGCATAAAACTGAGACTCTGTCCAAATTATCCTGGCAAATGGCCCTCATTTTAGTTCTTACTTATGTTTCCATTCCACTGGACGTTATTTTCTAATTTCTCCTACTCATAAAACATATATTTTTCTCTATATATTCCACTTTATATAAAAACAAGATACTAACGAGTTGCATTGCACTTCTACTCATCCTCATGGTTTTGCTTCCTCATTCACTAAAGGAGAACTTTAGGATGCAAATAATTCCCGTAGTTGGCCCTTTTGCCCAATTTCTATTGTCTGAGATCCTTTGCTATTTTAATTCTAAATGATTTTTAGATTTTTCACTTGCCATATGTGTCTTCAATGTCTTCAGTTTTGAGACTCTGTATTTGCCACTTACATTGCACATTTGTAACCTTTGTGCCGCTATTTATTTAAAATATAACAATATGAGACTTTTCTAGCAGTCCAGTGGTTAAGACTCTGCCCTTCCAATGCAGGGGGCACAGGTTCAATCCCTGGTTTGGGAACTAAAATTTTGCATGCTGCAAGGCAAGGCCAAAACAAATAAATAAAATATAACAATATGTATGTCAAGGTTCATTGCTTATCACTCTTAAATCTTCTCTTGAGCTTCCTTTAGCTTGAAACATTCTTTCTTAGTATTTTCCTCAGCTGAGATACACATGGGATATGTAAATCAGCCCATATTCACCAACAGGTTTCATCTTTCTCTGGGAGGTGGATGGCATCTTGGCTCAGAGCAGGCTTTTGAAATTGCCTTCCTTTCTTTCCATGCCCTGTACTTTTTATTCTGTCATCTCCTGGCTTCCATAGTTGCTGTTGTTACTTTTTATCTGTCTTTTGTCTGTTTGTCCTTGCACTTGAAAAAGTTCACCAGGATATTTCCAGGAATAGACATATTATTTATTTTTCTCAACCTGCCCAGAACTCAGTAAACTTTTTCAAGGTGATGACTTCAGTCTTTATTTAAATCAGAAATTTTGCTCTTTGTTTTGAGACATGTCTTGGTTAAAATCTCCCTTTAGCTCAGTTGGTAAAGAATCCGCCTGCAATGCAGGAGACTCTAGTTTGATTCCTGGGTCAAGAAGATCCCCTGGGGAAGAGATAGGTTACCCACTCCAGTATTCTTGAGCTTTCTTTGTGACTCAGCTGGTAAAGAATCCTCCTGCAATGTGGGAAACCTGGGTTCGATCCCTGGATTGGGAAGATCCCTTGGAGCTGGAGAAGGGATACCCACTCTAGTATTTTGGCCTGGAGAATTCCATGGACTGTATAGTCCATGGGGTCACAAAGAGTCAGACACGACTGAGTGACTTTCACGTTCATTTCACTTTCACAGCTTGATTATTACAACATCAGTTGGATTCTCAAATGCATCTCTTCTCTCCATTTTTTTCACTGAATAATTTAATTTCAAAATAGTACTTTTTAGGCCCAGAAAGTCCCATTTATGCTGTAATAGAACCTCCTTGAGTATCTGGTTGTTTATTATTAAAGTTGTCTTCTACACCAACAACCTGTTATGTGAATGGCTGGAACACGGTTAAGTTCAGGTTGGCACAGGCAGAGACAGATGGCAATCACAGCCCACTGTGAGTAGCCACTGCTTCATCCCAGCCACCAACGACCCACGGGGCTGTCCCACCTCCTCCGAGGTTTCACTGTTGTGCTTAGACTTGGTGGTAAAAGGTTCACGGCAATATAACAAGTTAATGAACTTGGAGTTTAAATTGTGTACATTTTTAAATTGTAAGATTTTTACTGTATATTGATGCATAGTGTGATTCAAATAAATTGCTTGTAATTTAAAAACTAAAAAAAAAATAAAGTTGTCTTCTAAACTATAAAACACTGATGAAAGAAATCAAAGAGGACACAAACAGATGGAGAAATATACTGTGTTCATGGATTGGAAGAATCAATATTGTGAAAATGAGTATACTACCCAAAGCAATCTATAGATTCAATGCAATCCCTATCAAGCTACCGGATGGTATTTTTCACAGAACTAGAACAAATAATTTCACAATTTGTATGGAAATACAAAAAACCTCAAATAGCCAAAGCAATCTTGAGAAAGAAGAATGGAACTGAAGGAATCAACCTGCCTGACTTCAGGCTCTACTACAAAGCCACAGTCATCAAGACAGTGTGGTACTGGCATGAAGACAGAAATATAGATCAATGGAACAAAATAGAAAGCCCAGAGATAAATCCACATACCTATGGACACCTTATCTTCGACAAAGGAGGCAAGAATATACAATGGAAAAAAGACAACCTCTTTAACAAGTGGTGCTGGGAAAACTGGTCAACCACTAGTAAAAGAATGAAACTAGAACACCTTCTAACACTATACACAAAAATAAACTCAAAATGGATTAAAGATCTAAATGCAAGACCAGAAACTATAAAACTCCTAGAGGAGAACATAGGCAAAACACTCTCCGACATGAATCACAGCAGGATCCTCTATGACCCACCTCCCAGAATATTGGAAATAAAAGCAAAAATAAACAAACAGGACCTAATTAAACTTAAAAGCTTTTTGCACAACAAAGGAAACTAAAGCAAGGTGAAAAGACAGCCTTCAGAATGGGAGAAAATAATAGCAAATGAAGCAACAGATAAAGGATTAATCTCAAAAATATACAAGCAGCTCCTACAGCTCAATTCCAGAAAAATAAATGACCCAATCTAAAAATGGGCCAAAGAACTAAACAGACATTTCTCCAAAGAAGAAATTCAGATGACTAACAAACACATGAAAAGATGCTCAACATCACTCATTATCAGAGAAATGCAAATCAAAACCTCAATGAGGTACCCTTACACACCAGTCAGGATGGCTGCTATCCAAAAGTCTACAAGCAATAAATGCTGGAGAGGGTGTGGAGAAAAGGGAACCCTCTTACCCTGTTGGTGGGAATGCAAACTAGTACAGCCGCTACAGAGAACAGTGTGGAGATTCCTTAAAAAACTGGAAATAGAACTGCCATATGACCCAGCAATCCCACTCCTGGGCATACACACTGAGGAAACCAGACCTGAAAGAGATACGTGTACCCCAATGTTCATCGCAGCACTGTTTATAATAGCTAGGACTGGAAGCAACCTAGATGTCCATCAGCAGACGAATGGATAAGAAAGCTGTGGTATATATACACAATGGAATATTACTCAGCCATTAAAAAGAATATATTTGAATCAGTTCTAATGAGATGGATGAAACTGGAGCCCATTATACAGAGTGAAGTAAGCCAGAAAGGTAAACACCAATATAGTATACTAACACATATATATGGAATTTTAAAAGATGATAACGATAACCTTATATGCAGGACAGAAAAAGAGACACAGATGTATAGAACAGACTTTTGGACTCTGTGGGAGAAGGCGAGGGTGAGATGATCTGAGAGAAAAGCATTGAAACATATATATTATCAAGTGTGAAAGAGATCACCAGTCCAGGTTGGATGCATGAGACAAGTGCTCAGGGCTGGTGCACTGGGAAGACCCAGAGGGATGGGATGGGGAGGGAGGTGGGAGGAGGTATCAGGACGGGGAACACATGTAAATCCATGGCTGATTCATGTCAATGTATGGTAAAAACCACTACAATATTGTAAAGTAATGAGCCTCCAACTAATAAAAATAAATGAAATAAACAAACAAAACAAAACAACAACAACAAAAAGTTGTCTTCTGTATCCTCTAGCAATGACTATTGTAGAAGCTAACCCAGTTCTGGGCTTCTGGCTGCTCTTTATTCAATTTTGGCTCTTGGATTGCTTAATACAAATTCTTTGACACAAGCTTTTAAAATTGACTAATCCAAATGTTATTATGCTGTTAGTATAAATTCTAACATAAGAGCATAAATTTATAACAATATCCTGGCAGTATCCATAGAAAGAACATCATACACTATTTGAGCAGAATAAAGCCAGGACAACCAACACAGTTAGGGGAGTCTCATTCTTTGCTTTAACTTTGAATGAACATTTTTGCACCTTTAAACAAACATCTGTATTATATACATCAAAAGCAGTGAAATTGATCTCATTAACTTCTAACTCAGTAAGAGAACCCTTGCTGAAATTTGCTAGTGTTTCTGAAGTCTTGTCTGGAAGAGATTTCACTCACAATGACCTTGTGAACAAGTCTTTTTCACATAAAGCAAGAACAGGAAAATTTTTTTTCTGGTTATGGTTATTTGTGGCTATGCTGCAAAAAGATGAGGAAGCATTTAGATTGTTGATAACCTGTGGTAGTAAATGCAGTAACACTTTATTATGGCCATAGATTTTGTCCCAGCCCTTGAGTATGTACTGGCAGTTTTGGAATCAGAAAATCCTCCTGGTAACAGTACATTTAAATATTCAAGCTAAAATGCAGCTGATGATATAGACCGTGAAGGCCATTATAACTTCTGCTGTGATTATTTTATCTTCATATGAATTTCTCTTAATCAAAAAATTTTAATATTTTATAATTTTCTTTGGTACTAGATGAGGAAATCATACATCTCTTATGCTCAGCCTTTATTATATGCTGGTTTATGCCTGACAGTTTTTATATTGAATAAACTGTTGTGTATTAAACAAAGGTTTCAAATGAAATTTTTTCTCATTTAATACATGTCCACTGTTTGGAAATTCATCTCAAAATTACTCTGTGTTTTGGCATTTGAGGTTTCAAATATACACAAATTTAAAAATCATTGATTTGTTATTATCAATCACTGCAAAATTTGAGACAACTGAACTTGATAATCTTATGGCCACATCAATTCCATTGGTCGCTCACAAATCTGAAATCATAAGGAACTACGAAAAGGGTTGCAAGGTTGCTGACCAATAATACACTGAACTCCATATCTGATGCAAAGTAGGTAATTGTTCTGCTTGCCTGCAAGGGAGAGCTACACTTGTAAGACAGTTTCCATGAGCAAAACCAGAGCTGACCTTACATAAGGTCTTGGGAAACTTGACATTCAGAGACTAAGAACTTTCAGAAGCAAGTGTGTACAGAGACTGAAGGACTTCCAGCTGCGTTGGTATGGTCACTGGAAGAAAGTGGCGGGTGGTCAGCTGACTGTGACTTCCAGGAGTGCTACTTGCTGGCTGGTATTGTATACAGAAGCACAGGCTAGCACAGAGCACTGACCTTCAGGACTGGGGATTTGTCACTGATTGGCTGGCCTTCAGAAACCAGGGCTGGTACTAATTTGCCTGCTTTTAGATGCTTGCAGCGAGGCTGTTGACTGGCCAGCTTCCAGAAGTAGGGCTATGGGAGTGAGGCGATAGCTATTTGGCTGATATTCAGAGCATATAAACTGGTACCAAGTTATTGTGAATTAACAGTGATTTCTTGTTCACAGCTTGGCAATTTGGCCAAAGAAGAATGTTCTCTTTTCTTGAATATGAAAAGTAAATATTTTTAATTCTCAGTTTCCCCTTTTTCTCTCCCCTCAACCAAACCTGTAGGAGCAACAGGAAGAGATTGTCCAGATGTTTGTTTATAGAGGTATAGTTTTCTGTGCCTCAATATGGAAATGCCTAGGATTGCCATTTAAGTGATTTAAGCACCAATCATTGTGACAGAAAAATAGCTCTAACTAATAAATATTTGTAATTTCTCCAAAAAAAAAAAAAAAAGCTGACTACAAGGCATTTAATGGGTTCCAACAAAGGCTATATAAAGGGTAGGCCATGTTTAAATACAGATCTTGTCCCATATATATAGGATGCCTGACAACCTGTTTAATATAATATTCTAGTTAAAACAAACATTAAACATTTTACATAATAGTAAAAAGATTTGCTTTCTAAAATTAAAAAAATATATCATTATTGACCTTAGTATCTTTAAAAACAGCAACTTAAACTGAGCTTATGCCTTTTTCTCTCTCTCTCATTTAATCTCCTCAAACTATACAGAGATATTTAAAATCTATTCTATTATATATGTGTGTTACTTGCTCAGCTGCATCCAGCTCTTTGTATCCGGTTGGACTGTGGCCCACCAAGCTCCTTTGTCCATGGAATTCTCCAGGCAAGAATACTGGAGTGGGTTGCCATTCCCTTCTCCAGGAAATCTTCCCAACTCATGGATCGAACCCAGGTCTCCTGAATTGCAAGCAGATTCTTTACCATCTGAGCCACAAGGGAAGTCCCCTATTGTATTAAAGGAGGTGTTCAATTTTTTTCTGATGTTGATGGTAATAGTTTCCTACTAAAAATTTCTTAAAATAAGATCTGAATTTGCATGTAACTGTTTTGCTTTTACTTACCTCTTTGCTTTATCAAAAGCTATAATTCTACTTTCTTGAGAAAAAGATATACCAATAAATAGGAGATCAGTAAATACAACCAAGAAAGTGATTCATGGCTAGTGTTGCCTTTTTAAAACAGCAGTCTGAGAATTTTACATTTCTTTAGAAATTTTTAAAAACAACTTTTGTAGGTCATAAAGCAAAAGATATTTTGCTTGTTTGTTTCTGGCCATGTGGCTCACAGGATCTTAGTTCCCAGGGATTGAACCTAGGCCCTCAGAAGTGAAAGTGTGGAGTCCTAACCTCCAGGGAATGCGACCCCATGAATCGCAGCACGCCAAGCCTCCCTGTCCATCGCCAACTCCCGGAGTCCACCCAAACCCATGTCCATTGAGTCGGTGATGCCATCCAGCCATCTCATCCTCTGTCGTCCCCTTCTCCTCCTGCCCTCAATCTCTCCCAGCATCAGGGTCTTTTCAAATGAGTCAGCTCTTCACATCAGGTGGCCAAAGTATTGGAATTTCAGCTTCAGCATCAGTCCTTCCAATGAACACCCAGGACTGATCTCCTTTAGGATGGACTGGTTGGATCTCCTTGCAGTCCAAGGGACTCTCAAGAGCCTTCTCCAACACCACAGTTCAAAAGCATCAATTCTTCTGCGCTCAGCTTTCTTTATAGTCCCACTCTCACATCCATACATGACCACTGGAAAAACCATAGCCCCAACTAGATGAACCTTTGTTGGCAAAGTAATGTCTCTGCTTTTTAATATGCTGTCTAGGTTGGTCATAACTTTCCTTCCAAGGAGTAAGCATCTTTTAATTTCATGGCTGCAGTCACCATCTGCAGTGATTTTGGAGCCCAGAAAAATAAAGTCAGCCACTGTTTCCACTGTTTCCTCATCTATTTGCCATGAACTGATGGGATCAGATGCCATGATCTTAGTTTTCTGAATGTTGAGCTTTAAGCCAACTTTTTCACTGTCCTCCTTCACTTTCATCAAGAGGCTTTTTAGTTCCTCTTCACTTTCTGCCATAAGAGTGGTGTCATCTGCATATCTGAGGTTAATGATATTTCTCCCAGCAACCTCGATTCCAGCTTGTGCTTCATCCAGCCCAGCGTTTCTCATGATGTACTCTGCATATAAGTTAAATAAGCAGGCTGACAATATACAGCCTTGACGTACTCCTTTTCCTACTTGGAACCAGTCCATTGTTCCATGTCCAGTTCTAACTGTTGCTTCCTGACCTGCATACAGGTTTCTCAAGAGGCAGGTCTGGTATTCCCACCTCTTTCAGAATTTTCCACAGTTTATTGTGATCCACACAGTCAAAGGCTTTGGCATAGTCAATAAAGCAGAAGTAGATGTTTTTCTGGAACTCTCTTGCTTTTTCGATGATCCAGCAGATGTTGGCAATTTGATCTCTGGTTCCTCTGCTTCTTCTAAAACCAGCTTGAACATCTCGAAGTTCACGGTTCACGTATTGTTGAAGCGTGGCTTGGAGAATTTTGACCATTACTTTACAGCATGTGAGATGAGTGCAATTGTGCATAGTTTGAGCATTCTTTGGCATTGCCTTTTTTGGGGATTAGAATGAAAACTGACCTTTTCCAGTCCTGTGGCCACTGCTGAGTTTGCCAAATTTGCTGGCATATTGAGTGCAGCACTTTCACAGCATCATCTTTCAGGATTTGAAATAGCTCAACGAATTCCATCACCTCCACGAGCTTTGTTCGTAGTGATGCTTCCTAAGGCCCACTTGACTTCACATTCCAGGATTTCTGGCTCCTGGTGAGTGATCACACCATCGGGATTATCTGGATCTCTCAATGGTGATAAAATCATAATAATACTGATATAAATGTGCTTCATTTTATGCAATGTGTAAATTCTCTAGAATAATATTTGCTGTTTAGAGGCAATCTGTTGTAAGTAACTGTGAAATCCAACTGTAGCTCCAGAAACCTGTAAGCCCATCCAACAGATGCCATTAAGCTGAGAGAGGCCACAGATGTTAATTAGGGAATCCTATGCAGAGCACACGGGTAGGTCAGCCCCTCCTCCTTCTTCCAACAGCAGCGGCAGCAGATGCGCTCAGTGAACCCTGGGGATAACGCAGCACAACAGCCCCACAGATCTGCTGACCCGGTGCGGCACAGAAAGACCTCTTACACCAAAGACGTCTGTTGGGATGTCTCCTCCTAGCCACATAGTCTGTCTCACCCACAGTCCCTGGAGCAGGCTGTAGAAAACAGAAGTAAAACCCACAAACATGTTTACACACAGCCATAGATACAAAGATAAGCACACAACTAAGAATCATCACTTGATTCTTGAAATGCTGTGAATTCTATTTCACTGTTTGAATACTGTGAAAGGGAGGCACCAATGTCAAAGAAACAGAGTGAAGAGAACAAATAGAAAAGAGTTTAAAACAGTTATAATTAATATATACAATAAGATAGGCAATTATTTGAAAACTCCAAAATTCTTAGAGATTAAAAATATGATCATAGACAATGTTAAAGCTCAGTGAATAAACTTAATAGAAAAATGGACAAAATTGAAGATTAAATATTGGTTAGAAGATCTGGTTGAAGAATTGACTTATTAATTAGCAACATCTAGAAATTCTGATGTCCACCTCAGAGGAGGGGTAGACAGAGGGAAATGGGGAGAGTGGTAGGGATTCTAAAAACATAATTTATTTTTTTAAAAGATTTAAGTAAGGAATTAATAAAAATAAAGTAACAAAATAACAGATCTTTAATAGATATTTGTAAATATTAACATGTTTAATGTATTTATTCATAGACTTCATTGTAATACAACATATTTTTCTTCTCAGCTAAATAGACAAGCAAGTCAGATGACTAGACTTATATGGGCTAATTTAGACTATAGAAAGCATTCCGGGCACACATAAAGATGAAAAGTTTCCTACCTCATTCTATTAGGCTCAAATACTACCACCACCACCACCACCACAAACAACAAACAAAGAAATAAAAATTATAGGCCAACCTCAATTGAGTACCCAGCTGAGGCAAAAAATGCACAAATGAAATACTAACAAATGAAGCTCACTGGTGTATTAGCAGGTAGGGTTTATCCCAGGGAGGCAGGATGATTCCATGTTAAAACATAGTCTAATGTTATTTACAATAGTAAGATGCATAAAGAAAAAATTTTATGATCTTGATGTGAGAAAGACATCACTTAAACAAGATTCAGTCAAAGCTTAGAAACCATGAAGGTTAAAAAGAAAATAAATTATATTTAAACTGTAAACATTTTAAAATTCTACAGTACAGAAATTACCATAAGCATGTAAAAGATAACAACCAACAGATTTTTCAGAAAATATCTGAAACATATCTGAAAGGATTAATATATCATATATATAAAGAGTTCATAGAATACATATGAAAAGGATGAAGATGGAATTAAAGGTGGAATTAAATTAGCAAGTCACAGAAGAAATTCAAGTGACTAAGAGCAAATGAAAAGATGCCCCACTTCATCAGTAATCCACAAACTGAATATTAAAACATATATTCTTCACTCCCAACACCAATACAAAGGTGGGGAAAGGGCCATTTTGTCAAATACATGAATAAAAGGTGTTCTCATCCTTTTTGTGAGAGTTCAAATTGAGTCAGGTTGTGTTTCCTTGTAGTGGTGGTAGTGGTTGTTGTTGCTTTTAGGGTAATTAAGCTGAATCTATTAACATATTAAATGTGCATACATTTTAAACCAGAAACTATACTTACAAGAAAGAGTCCTAAAGAAATTCTGGTTGCACAGATTCTCAAAGGTGTAGTTCTGTGAGGTGACAGTTTGTGAACTAGGACATTTTGGTTCACTTTCCAAAATCGATTCCATTTCTCTATTACTGGAAGCTGCCTGGCAGTTTGGGGAACTGAAGTCAGCAAGGATGGTGGGTCTGAAGAGTCTTAGTGACCCCAACCTTGCTGCCATTGACTGGTTCAGAAACAAGTAAATTTAGTGGGTGTTCATTGGAAGGGCTGGTGTTGAAGCTGAAGCTCCAATACTTTGGCCACCTGATGCAGAGAGCTGACTCATTTGAAAAGACCCTGATGCTGGGAAAGATTGAGGGCAGGAGGAGAAGGGGACGACAGAGGATGAGATGGTTAGATGGCATCACTGACACAACGGACATGGGTCTGGGTGGACTCTGGGAGGTGGTGATGGACAGGGAGGGCTGGTGTGCTGCAGTCCATGGTGTTGCAAAGAGTCGGACACGACTGAGCGACTGAACTGAACTGAACTGAGCCAATGAAATGTGAGGTACCTTTAGTAAAGGTTTCTGAAAAAGCTCCTTTTCACTCTTAAAAGAGAACTGTGAGAAGCAAATCTTTTCCCATTTGGCATGCAAATTAGAGAGCATATAGCTCTGGTCATTGTTGTCAGCCATTTTATGTCCGGAGGTGAGCTAGCCTTGAGATGAGAAGAATGCTGAGACTGGCAGGGTAGCCAGACAGAAAGGACCTGGCTCATGATGGTATCTTTTGTTTTTCAAAATTTATTTTATTTACATATAGGTGATTTATAATGTTGTATTATTTTCTGCTATGCAGCAAAGTAAAAATTTAGTTATATGTGTATATCCATTCTTTTTCATGTTCTTTTCTACTGTGGTTTATCACAAGATATTGAATATAATTCCTGGTATAGGACCTTGTTTATCCATTCAATATATAATAGTTTGCTTCTGCTAATTCCACACTCTCACTCCGCCTTGACAACTGCAAATCTATTCTCTGTGTCTGTGAGTCTGTCTCTGTTTGGTAAATAAGTTCATTTATGTCATTTTAGATTCCCATATATAAATCATATCATGTGGAATTTGTCTTTCTCCTTCTGACTTACTTCACTTTATATGCTAATCTTTAGGTCTATCCATGTCGCTGCAACTGACATTATTTCATCCTGTTTTAGAGCTTTCATTCCATTTGTATATGTACCACATCTTCTTTATCCATTCATCTGCCAATGGACATTTAGGTTGCTTTCATGTCTTGGCTATTGTGAATAGTGTTGCTGTGAACATAGGGATGTAAGTACCCTTTCAAATTATGGTTTTGTCTGGATACATGCCCAGGAGTGGGATTGCTGGATCATATGGCAACTCTATTTTTAGTTTTTTGAGGAACCTCCATACTGTTTTCCATAATGGCTGCACCAATTTATGCTCCCACCAACAGTGTAGGAGGGCTTCCTTTTCAACAGCACTTGTTATCCGTACAATTTTTAATGATGACCATTCTGACTGGTTTGAGGTGGTACCTCACTGTAGTTTTGACTTGCATTTTTATAATAATTAGTGATGTTGAGCATCTTTTCATGTGTCTGCTAGCCATCTGTATGTCTCCTTTGGAGAAATGTCTACTTAGGTCTTCTGACCATTTTTCAATTGGGTTGTTTGTTTTTTTGTTGAGTTGTATGAACTGTTTGTATACTTTGGAAATTAAGCCCTTGTCAGTCGCATCATTTGAAATCATTTTCTCCTAGTCTGTAGGTTATCTTTCCATTTTGTTTATTATTTCCTTTGCTATACAAAAGTCTGTAAGTTTGACCAAGTTACATTTGTTTATTTTTGCTTCCTTTTCTATTGCCTAGGGAGACTGACCCAAGAAAACATACCTATGTATGATTTACATCACAGAATGTTTTGCCTATGTTCTCTTCTAGGAGTTATTTGGTGTCATGTCTTTTGTGCAAGTCTTTAAGCCATTTTGAGTTTATTTTTGTGTGTGTTTTGAGAAAGTGTTCTAATTTCATTGATTTACATATCACTGTCCAACTTTCCCAACACCACTTGCTGAAGAGACTGTCTGTTCTCTACTGTATATTCTTGCCTCCTTGTTGAAGATTAATTGACCATAAGTGTGTGGGTTTATGTCTGGGCTCTCTGTCTTGTTCCATTGATCACTATGTCTGTTTCTGTGCCAGTATCATGCTGTTTTGGTTCCTGTAGCTTTGTAGTATTGTCTGAAGTCTGGGAGGGTTATGCTGCCTCCTTTGTTCTTTTTTCTCAGGATTGCTTTGGCGATTCTAGATCTTTTGTTGTTCTCTATCATTTTAGGATTATTTGTTCTGTGTGTGTGTCCTTAGTTGCTTAGACATGTCCAACTCTTTGCAACCCCATGGACTGTAGCCTGCCAGGCTCCTCTGTCCATGGGATTTTCCAGGCAAGAACACTGGAGTGAGTTGCCACTTCCTTCTCCTGGGGATCTTCCCAACCCAGGAATCGAACCCAGGTCTCCCACATTGCAGGCAGATGTGAAAAATATCAAGGGTACTTTTGATAGTGATTGCATTCGATCTGTAGATTGCTTTGACAGTATGGCCATTTTTATAATATTAATTCTTCCAGTCTAAGAGCATGCAATTCATGATGGCATTGTTGTGCCAATAAATCAACCAGCAATAAAGTTTGCTTAATCTATTTAATCCCAGTTATGTGAGCTATAAATTTCTTTATTGTTAAAGTAGTTTGAGTCAGAGTTTCTATTATTTTCAAATGCCTCCTAACTGATGTAATGTATACTGCAGCACTAGTAATAGAGAAGAATAGCTAAACAACCTAAATGCTTATAAGCAGCAGAATGGGTAGATAGATATAGCACATCCTATTGTGGAATATTATGTACAGATGTGTGAGTTGGACTGTGAAGAAAGCTGAGCACAGAAGAATTGATGCTTTTGAACTGTGGTGTTGGAGAAGACTCTTGAGAGTCCCTTGGACTGCAAGGAGATCCAACCAGTCCATCCTAAAGGAAATCAGTCCTGAGTGTTCATTGGAAGGACTGATGCTGAAGCTGAAACTCCAATACTTTGGGCACCTGATGTGAAGAGCTGACTCATTGGAAAAGACCCTGATGCTTGGAGGGATCGGGGGCAGGAGGAGAAGGGGACGACAGAGGATGAGATGGCTGGATGGCATCACTGACTAGATGGACATGAGTTTGAGTAAACTCCGGGAGTTGGTGATGGACAGGGAGGCCCAGCGTGCTGCGATTCATGCGGTCGAAAAGAGTAGGACATGACTGAGCGACTGAACTGAACTGAACTGAGGCAGCCACTAAAATAAAAAAGGCAGAGATGCATGCATGGATTTGCAAAATTCTTCAAGAGCTTGATAAGTGAAAAAAGAAAATGGTGAAATGTATATATACTATTTAATCTCTTTGATGTTTTAAAAATTATATATGTAAACATTTGCAGTCAACTGCGTAAAAATAGAACTAGAAGGATACACAGAACTGCAAAATAAAGTGGGAGTGTGGGTTGGAAGTTAGAGAACCCAGTTTTATTTATTTTTCATAATTTTGTATGTCTTGAATATTTTACAGTGTAATAAAGCTATATATTAATATTAATCTTATGTTTTAAAAATGCACAATTCATTGTACTACACAAAGCTGCACAACTGATCCTTCTTTTATAGCTTCCACATAAGACCTCATAGGTTGTAAGAAGCAATATTTATTTTTTCCTTTATTTTAGTAAGTGCTAACAGACAGCACCTCAAAGATGTTCAACATAGTTGACAATCACTGTTGCTCAACTCCAAGAAAGATTCTATATTTTGTATAAACACTAGCTTCTGACTATAAGCTCTGTCTTTTCATTGGCTATGCCTCTAATAGATAATATCATAAGCCTAAGGAAGATTTGGCTTTCCTATGGATTCCTTCACTGGTTAATTGTGTGAATAAACCCTGAAAACACCATCAACCAGAATTATCCTAGAAAATATTTCAGAGCAAATGGAAAGTCTCCAGCTAATTCCAGGAATAAATGAATTCCATCTTTCCCTAAGGCTAGTGGGGGTTTTTGTTAATCTCATAGCTAATTACAACAAGAATAAAAAATTGCAGCTTCAACATATGTAACTTTTTTGGTCACTGTTGAGGATGCTTGTGGCAGTAAGCGCATCCCTCGAGACCTAAAAGTTGCCTTGCTGTTTTGTAATTGTCTGTTCACGTGTTCATCTCTTTTGCTAGCCTATTTGCTCCCTGAAAACAGGGACCCCTTTACTAACACTTCACTTATTTATTTACTCATCCAGGACATATTTATTGCATGTTGTGATGATTAGTTTTTTGTGTCAGCTTGAGTAGGCTATAGTACTCAGCTGTTTAACCAAATATAAATCTAGGTGCTGCTATGAAGGTATTTTGTGAATGTGATTAACATATATGATCAGTTGACCTTAAATCAAGGGGAATATCCTAAATAATATGGGTACATATCATCCAGTCAGTTGAAAGACCTCAAGAGCAAAACCAAAGTTTCCCCGAGGAAGAAAAATTCTACTTAAGGGCTGCAGCTTTAGTGCCCGACCGAGCCTTTCCTGCCTGCCTTCCCACCTTATGGATTTCAGAGCTGCCTCAGCAGCCCTCAGAGGGCATAAGGCAATTCTCCCCGATAAATCTCACACACGTGTATGACATGTGCTCTTTGACAGAACCCTTGCTGAATCACATGGCCACTTTGTGATGGGCACTGAGTATTCAATGGTAAACAAAACAGAGATGAAATTTACAGCTTAGTATGGGCAGAAATGACAGATGCACAAGTAATGTATATTTGCAAGGTGTGGTGTGTACTAAGAAGGAAAATAAATAGGCACTACTGAAGAGGAAGTTAGAGGAGGAACCTGATTTAAATCAGGTGATCAGGGACAGGCTCTTGAGGAAGGTGACAGATGGTGTGAGGTATGAGGTGTGAGGAAGTATCAGTCTTGAAAAATGTGAAGAGAATAGAGTCCCAAGTAAAGCGAACAGTATGTACAAAGGCTTTGGGAGCAAATGAGTGCTTGGCCTGTTCCTGGAATTTCCAGAAGACTGAAATATAACGTATCCTGACCTCGCCTCCAAAATCCTGTCACCAACCCAATTATCTCTTTGGCTTACCCACATTTAATTGAACAGTTGGGTTTTGGTCTGTCTCTCCATTACTAAAATTAAAGTTCCATAAAGGCGGGGATTTATCTGTTTTGTTCCTCTGCTCCATCTTCAGGAATGAAAAGTTCCTGGTACTTAACAGGTGCTCATAAATATTGAAAAGTTCCTGGTACTTAGCAGGTGCTCATAAATATTGAATGAATAAATGAGTTAGTAATAATTCCAGGAGTCCAGGCATAAGATATTGTTGGCTTGGTTAAAGTGGAGGTGATGGGGGTTGAGAAGGGCCAACAAGCTTGAGATATCTTTTGGAGTTACAGTCAATAGCACTGGTTGATAGATGAGAAGTGAGGTGTAAAAGAAAAGAAGTCAAAAAAAAAAAAAAAAAGAAAGAAAAGAAGTCAAGTGGCTCACAGGTTTCCAACCTGAACAAATAGGTAAGTGATAGTGGCAGAAATGAGAGCGCCAACTGGTAAATAAGCTGACATTTCCAGGACCTTGCTTGCAAACTTTTAACTGTTTGATAAGTGAATGAATGAAATGATGAATTTAATCGCCATCACTATGTAAAGAAAAAAGTAGCTACCTTAATGTTCACAAAAAACTTTATTTTTTCTTAAAATTTTTAATAAGCTTTAATGATATCTTCAGCTCCTTCTAGAAGATAGCACTTTGGTTTTGTACTCTCATAATATAAAGTAAATATCCTACTAGGAGGCTGAAGAACTGTGTTTAGAAAACCTTAGAAGACTTTAAGCTATTATGAAACCCAGTGGACAGGAAAACTCTACAGGCCACACGCTCCCAAGAATACACGTTTCTGGTGCAATAATCACAGAACAGGCCCATGTATCTCCCAAGAAATGGGTCTCCCTTTTCTTGGTACCTCCTTCTGTTTTAGGTATTTTCTTTCATTTCTAATTTTAAAATTTCATCTCACTGAAATGTGTTTAAGTTTTGCAAACTACCTAAACTATTTTTTTTCCCCTCTAAAACAAATTTCTCAAATACTCTACCGTGGATAAGTACTACCTGTGGGCAGAGGAACAGGAGTGGAGACTTGCTAAAAGTGCATATTCTAGATCTCAGTTGAATTGAGTGTATCAGCTAATCTGGGGATGGAGGCCCAGAATCAGTATTTTAAATATGCCTCCTAAATGATTCTTAAGCACATGCACCAAAAATAGAGGACCATTGTTATAGGAATATGAAAACATATAAGTTTCTAGGGGGAAAAAACTTCAAAAGATAGTTTAATTTCATTTCCTGGCTTGTTTTTCAATACAAATTTATGGCTCTTGAAACTAGCAGTCTTCAGTGTGGTCCAGGGGATCCTTGGGATCCCTGAAGCCTTTTCATGGAATCCACAGATTGAAACAACTTTTGTAATAATAGACATTACTTGACTTTTTCATATGCATTCTTCTTTTAAAAAAATTTGTTTCGACATGTACACATTGCTATATTTGTTTATTTATTTTTGGCTGTGCTGGGTCTTCCTTGTTGCACGTGGGCTTTCTCTAATTGCAGAGAGTGGGGTCTGTTCTCTAGTTGTGCTCCAAGGGCTTCTGGTTGCAGTGGTTCTCTTGCCGCAGAGCACAGTCTCCAGGGTGCTCGGGCATCAGTAGTTGCGATTCCCAGACTCTAGAGCACAGGCTTAATGGTTGTGGCACCCAGGCTGAGTTGCTCCGTGGCGTGTGGGATCTTCCTGGACCAGGGATTGGAACCTGTGTCCCCTGCATTGGCAGGAAACTCCTATCCACTACGCCACCATGGAAGGCCTTCATGCAGTCTTTCATGGATATGCAGTGGAGTTTCCCAGAGGCTAAAGCTGAAACTCCAATACTTTGGCAAACTGATGTGAAGAGCTGACTCATTGGAAAAGACCCTGATGCGGGGAAAGATTGAAGATGGGAGGAGAAGGGGACGACAGAGGATGAGATGGTTGGATGGCATCACCAACTTGATGGAGATGAGTTTGAGCAAGCTTTGGGAGTTGGTGATGGACAGGGAAGCCTGGGGTGCTGTAGTCCATGGGGTCGCAAAGAGTACCACAGACTGAGCAACTGAACTGAACTGAACTGAAATGGTGAGTGGTATCACCACAAACTGAATGCAGAAGCAGAAAGGAGAATCTAGTCTCTCTCTGTTAAACTAGCTGGTTGTTAAAGAGATTTTCAAAAAATATAAAACAATGCCACACATTATTTATTTTTTGTTTGGAAAAAGTTTTATTTTTCATAAAACCATGTTATTTATGTTAACATGGGATGCAAGTTTTATTATTTTAAAATAATAAATATTTTTAAATACCTAATTTTAATTTCAAATACAGTAAATACAAGTAGATATAGATTCCCTGGTGGCTCAGAGGGTAAAGAATCTGCCTGCAGTGCAGGAGACCTGAGTTCAATCCCTGGGTCTGAAAGATCCCCTGGAGAAGGGAATGGCTACCTGCTCCAGTATTCTTGCCTGGAGAATTCCATGGACAGAGGGGCCTGGTGGGCTATATAGTCCATGGGGTTGCAAAGAGTCTGGATAGGACTGAGCAACTAACACTTTCACTTCTCATAATTTACATAAGCAAAAGCTGTTCGGGATGTTCAATAATTTTTAAGAGAGTAAAGTTGTCCTGAGCCAAAAAGTCTGAAACATCTATTGACCCAAATTTATTTTTCTTCTATAAAAGCATCCAAGGGGATCTCAGTGGAAACTCCTTCCTGGTCCCCGATCCACTTTGCTTTCTGAACTCTTGTGATTAATGACCAATCAACTGCCTGACCAGGTGAACAAATATACTGTAGGGACTTGGGTGAAGCCCTTTGTCAATTCGAGAGTCAATAGTGGATGGTTTCCATGAAGACTAAGTTAAAAACTAGAAAAACAAGCTCTCAGAATTCTATTCAAGTAGCCAACTCTAGTCAAATGCGGAAAAAGGAACAGATGAGACATTATTAAAACAAAGATGTTTTAGGCATTCATAATATGACACAGTAAAAACAGCATTGTCCTTGAAGCAAGCATTCTTGGAAGTTAAGATTTTATTTCTTGCTCTTCGACAGATCAAACCTCTCTGGGACTCAGTTTTTGCATCTGTGGTTTATACTAGAATCTAATATTCATTCATTCATCCACCTATTCATTCCTTCTTTCTTTAACTCAACAAATATTGATTAAACATCTCCTTGGCTCCAGATACATTAAGTATTGCAGATTTATAGGCCAATGAGCTAATATCTGACTCTGACAGTCTATATGAGGAAGATGAATTACTTAAACTTCTCTGACTAAAATAGCTCCCTGTGTTCACAACTATTAATCTCTTCAGCCTGCTAGGTATTTCTTCATAGCACTTATCATCACATGGTGTATTATACATATATTAGGGGAGGGGTACTCATGCCTCTGCTTCCCTGGTGGTTCAGTGGTAAAGAATCCGCCTTCCAGTGCAGGAGATGCAGGTTCAATCTCTGGGTCGAGAAGATCCCCTGGAGATGGAAATGGCAACCCACTCCAGTATTCTTGTCTGGAAAATCCCACAGACAGAGGAGCCTGGCAGGCTACAGTTCATGGGGTCAAAAATGAGTTAGATGCGACTTGAAGCAACTAAACTCATTTCTATGCTTCTCATCAAATTATCGGTCCCAGGAGGACAGCAACTTAGTCTTGTTGACCAAGGCTTTCCTGACACATGATTGGCATTCAGTAACTGTTTGTTGGATGAATAAAAGGAAAAAGGAGTAAAAAAAAAAAAAAAGAGTATAAATATAGGGGAAAAAAACAAAAAAAGTACAAGAGAAAAAGAGAATGCCTAGGAAAACATATCAGTATATTTATTAAGGAAAGAAGGATGAGTTAAAATTCAGTGAAGTATTGGAGAGACAGAAAGCATTTCAGGCAGGGGAAGAGCATGCATGAAGACTTAAAATGTGGAGTAACTTATGTAAGTCACTTATTGTAAGTCACTCAATGCAGAGAGCTGAAGTGTGTGATCTGCAGGGCAGGAGGAGGGCTGCAAGAGATGGACAGTTCTCACATTCTATGAATTTATGAAGGACCCAGCAATGTAGGCCAGGCTTCCACTTCCTTACCTGGACAATGTGGATTTCTCTGTGAACTGGACTGGCAGATACATGGTTTCATTGTGGGAAGGTTTTTAGGCTTTGAGAGGAAAAAGGTATGTTTTCCTTCTCTCCACACACACTACTCTTAAGACTTTACTTCTGGCCTCCAAATGTGTGGATTTTTTCCCCTTACACTGTCCAGTTCTCTAGCAACAACAATTTAACTCAATTTTGACACTATCTACCTAGAGTTAGCATCAAATGCCACAGGTTAAAGGGATCACTCCCACTCAATGAACATGAATTTGAGCAAACTCCGGGAGATAGTGGAGGACAAAGGAGCCTGTGTGCTGCAGTCTATGGGGTCGCAAAGAGGTGGGCACAACTTAGTCACCGAACGGCAACAGCAATCCACAAAACTAATCCCTCACTTCAGACACCAGTTACAAGTCTAGGTTGTCACTTGTGCTTCTTATTGACTGACTGTAAATCAGGAGTTCCCAAGACCCCCCGCTTCCCATTTGTTAATTTGTAAGAATAATTCAAGGAGTTCAGAGAAACAGTTTACATCCTAGGATGTTGTTTTATTATGAAAGAATACAACTCAGGAACAGCCAAATGGAAGAGATGCATTTGGGAAGGAGCACAGAGCTTCCATGCCCTCTCCAGGCACACCACCCTCCTAGCATCACCACATGTTCACCAAACTGGAAGCTCTCTGACCCCCAAGCTCCATGTGTGCATGCTAAGTTGCTCAGTCATGTCTGACTCTGTGTAACCCTATAGACTGTAGCCTGCCAGGATCCTCTGTCCACAGGATTCTGCAGGCAAGAATACTGGAGTGGGTTGCCGTGCCCTCCTCCAGGGGATCTTCCTGACCCAGGGATAGAACCCATGTCTGTTACAATTCCTTCATCGGCAGGTGGGTTCTTTACCATTAGCACTACCTACGAAGCTTAGGAACTTTTAGGAAAGCTTCATTATATAGGCATGGTTGATTAAATTATTGGCCATTAGTGATTAATTCAACCTCCAGTCCTTCTCTCCCTGAAGGGTGGAGGGTGAGGCTGAAATTTCAACCTTTAATCACATGGTTGGTTTCCTTGGCAACTAGCCCTTATCAGTAGTTATCTAGGGGCTTTCCAAAATTCACTTCAAGAGTGGTTGAAAGGAACTCTTTGTAAATAACAAAAGATACCTCTTTCATCTTTATTGCTCTAGAGCTGTTTCAGGAACCAGGACATAAAAAACAAAAGATGCTTCCATTTTTCTTATTACTTAGGAAATTACAAGGGTTTTAGGAGCAGTATGTAAGAGAGGAAGATCAAATTTATATTTCTTATTATAAATCATAGTATCATAGCCATCATCTAACAATGGGGATGATAGTATTATTATGATTATGTTTAATGTATACTGGATTCCTACTAAGTGAAGAGCACATATATATCACCTCCTCTTTAAATAACTTTAAGAATTAGAGACTATTACTAAATCCCACATTATAGATATGTACATTGGTGCTCAGAGGGATTAGAAAATCTTCCCAAAATAAGTGACAGAGCTAAACTACGGTAGTCAGTCTCTAAGGTGGCCTTCAATGATCGTTACCTCCTGAGATTCCCATCCATGGGCTTCCCAGGCGGCATTAGTGGTAAAGAACCTGCCTGCCAATGCAGGAAAAGTAAGGGACACAGATTTGATCCCTGGGTCAGGAAGATCCCCTAGAGAAAGGCGTGGCAGCCTACTCCAGTATTCATGCCTGGAGAATCCTATGGACAGAGGAGCCTGGTGGGCTACAGTCCATAGGGTCACACAGAGTCAGACACAACGGAGCACTTAGCATGTACACACGCATTCCCACTCATGTGTCATCTACTCTCATAGTGAAGTCAGAGCTGGTCTGTGTGTCCAAAAAAATGTGGCACAAGTGATGGTACGTGATTCAGAAACTAGGTTATGAGAGATATGGAGCTTCAACCTCACTTTTGAGTTGTGAATTATGAAGACACTCCAGCATCCCTGCGGAGAAGTCCATGCAAAGAGGAACTGAAGCCTCTAGTGAAGAGCCAGCAGCATTGGATTCTCCAGTCCCCATCAGGCCTTCAGATGACTTAAGTCCCAGCCAACATCTGACAGTAACTTCATGAGAGAACTCAAGCCAGACTGCCCACTCAAGCCGTGCCTGGATTCCTGATCCATAGGAATCATGTGTGTGTTGGTCCCTAGTCTTCTCTGTCCATGGGATTCTCCAGGCAAGAATACTGGAGTGGGTAGCCATTCCCTTCTCCAGGGGATCTTCACAACCCAGGGATCAAATCTGAGTCTCCTTCATTGCAGATGGATTCTTTACCATCTGAGCCACCATGGAAGCCCAATAGGAAACATAAGAGATAAAAAATGATTTTGGCTGTATTAAGTCACTAAATTTGGGGTTAATTTATTACATAGGAATAGATCATTAATACACTTGGGATTAGAAGTCAGATTTGTCTGAGTTGAGAACCAGATTTCTTCATCTTTTTTCTCTCAGTGTTTGCTTGGTCGCTCACTCACGTCTGACTCTGTGATCCCGTGGACTGTAGCCCGCCAGGCTCCTCTGTCCATGGGGATTCTCCAGGCAAGAATACTGGAGTGGGTTCTCATGCCCTCCTCCAGGGGACCTTCCGAACCCAGGAACTGAAGCAGGGTCTCCTACATTGCGGTGGATTCTTTACTGTCTGAGTCACCAGAGAAGCCCGAGAATACAGGAGTGGGTAACTGGGTAACCTATTCCCTTCTCTAAGGGAACTTGCCAACCCAGGCATCAAACGGGGGTCTCCTGCACTGCAGGCAGATTCTGGATTCTTTACCCTTCTTTTCTCTCACTACCTCTGATTTTTAAAATGTCTTGTCTTACTGAGTGCGACCTAAGCAATGGCCCCAGGAGTTATCAAATCCAGGAGAGTTATAGGACACTATGTTGTTGCTGTTTAGTTGCTAAGTCATGTCCAATTCTTGTGACCCTGTGGACTACAGCCTGCCAGGCTCCTTTGTTCATGGGACTTTCCAGGCAAGAATGCTGGGGCAGATAGCCATTTCCTGCTCCAGGGAATCAAACTCAAGTCTCCCGGATTGGCAGGTGGGTTCTTTATCACTGAACCACCAAGGAAACCCTATAGGACATGATACAAGATTCCAAAAGCACTCAATATGTCCAGATAAAAAGCAACTACAAATAGAAGCTGTTTTCCTAATTTCTCATTTTTTTAAAGTTTCAGGGGGCCATCTTGAATATGAAAACTTTTACTGAAGTAGATGAAATTTTGAAATGATTACTAAACCGTGTCGCTTAATAAATCTGTTATACAAATTGTAAATTACATATTATAGAAAATAATGTTCTAATTTAGAAATTTTATTTTCCCCCATTCTAACATATCCATAAACCATTCTACTCATATTTTTCATATGCATCTTTTACATCCTTGCTACAAATATCCATGGATTAACAGAATTGGCATCTTGGAGCTTGTCAGATACACAGAATCTCAAGATCTCTAGACCTACTGAGTCAAAATATGCATTTTAACTAGATACCTAGGTGATCTGAACAAATCTTGTGAAGCATCTGCTTTGTGCCAAGCATCATGAAGGTACTTTCACATGCACATTCACCTGCATGCAACAGACCCCTCCACGGAAGTTTACTTTACTCATCCGGTCAAAATATTGGGTTGGCTAAAAATTTTTTTCAGTTTTTCCATAAGATGGCTCTAGTAGAGCTTAGTTGTCTTTAACTTCATTTGAAACAATTTTGTTAGATTGCATGGTGATGGCTGCCATGTCAGCACTGCATTAAAAAAAAAAACTTATCAAAATTGGTGAATTTTTGTGTAGCCATTTTAAAATTGAAGATGAAAGGAAAAAAGCAACATTTTTGGCATACTATGCTTCATTACTTCAAGGAAGGTTAAAAACTCAACTGAAATGTAAAAAAAAAAAAAAAAAGATTTGTGCAGTGTATGGAGAAGTTGCTGTGACTGATCAAATGTGTCCCAAGCAGTTTGTGACGTTTCAGGCTGGAAATTTCTTGCTGGATGATGCTCCACATCCGGAGACCACTTGAAGTTGATAGTGATCAAGTTAAGACAGTAATTGAGAACAATGAATGGTGTACCATGTGGGAGATAGCCAACATACTCAAAATATCCAGATCAAGCATTGAAGATAATTTGCACCAGCTGAGTTATATTAATTGCTTTGATGTTTGCACATGGGTTTCCCTTGTGGCTCAACGGTAAAGAATCTTGCCAATGCAGGAGACATGGGTTTGATCCCTGGGTTGGGAAGATCCCTGGACAAGGGAATGGCAACCCACTCCAGTATTCTTGCCTGGAGAATTCCATGGACCGAGGAGCCTGGTGGGCTATAGCCCATGGAATCACAAAGAGTCAGACACTTTCACTTGGGTTTTCACTTGGGTTCCACATAATGCTGCTGCTACTGGTAAGTCACTTCAGTCGTGTCCGACTCTGTGTAATCCCATCCCTGGGATTCTCCAGGCAAGAACACTGGAGTGGGTTGCCATTTCCTTCTCCATGGGTTCCACATAAGCTAAGCAGAAAAAACTTTCTTGGCTGCATTTCTGCATGCAATTCTCTACTTAAACATAATGAAGATGTTTGGTTTTTAAAACAAATTGTGACAATGAAACAATTGTGGTGATGAAAAGTGGATACTGTAAAATAATGTAGAACAGAAGAGATCATCAGATAAGTGAAATGAACCTCTACCAACCACATCAAAGGCCAGCCTTCATCCAAAGATGGTGGTGTTATGTGTATGGTGGAATTGGAAGAGAATCTTCTATTATGAGCTCCTTCTGGAAAACCAAATGATTAATTCCAACACGTACTGCTCCCAATTGAACCAACTGAAAGCGGCACTTGATGAAAAGCACCCAGAATTAGTCAACAGAAAACACATAATCTTCTATCAGGATAATGATAACATAGGACCATGTGTTTCTTTGGTGACCAGGCAGAAATCGTTACAACTTGGCTGGGCAGTTCTCATTCACCCACCGTACTCACCAGGCACTGCACCTTCAGATTACTCTTTATTTCAGTCCTCACAAAATTCTCTTAATACAGAGTATTTCAATTCCCTGGAAGACTGTAAAAGGAACCTGGAATAGTTCTTTGCTCAAAAAGATCAAATGTCTTGGGAAGATGGAATTCTAAAGTTGCCTGAAAAATGACAGAAGGTAGCGGAACAAATTGGTGAATATGTTGTTCAATAAAGTTCTTGGTGAAAATGAAAAGTGTGTCTTTTATTTTTACTTGAAAAACAAGGAACTTTCCAGCCAACCCATAGAAGCCCCGCTGCGGCTCCTCCCAAGCGGTAGGTCTTGCGCCAATCATGCCCAGGAGGCTCCACCCCCGAGGGAGGAGCCAGAGGAGCCAGGAGCCGCTCGCTGGCTTTGGGAACCTGTCCGGTTGTCGCCTTCGCCCCCACAAGGCTTCTGGGTTAAGAATGCATTTTTTTTTTTCTGTAGAGTGCCTTTCATTACTATTACAGAACTATGCTGCTGCTGCTGCTGCTAAGTCACTTCAATCATATCCGACTCTGCAGCCCCATAGACGGCAGCCCACCAGGCTCCCCCGTCCCTCGGATTCTCCAGGCAAGAACACTGGAGTGGGTTGCCATTTCCTTCTCCAATGCATGAAAGTGAAAAGTGAAAGTGAAGTCGCTCAGTCGTGTCTGACTCTTAGCGACCCCATGGACTGCAGCCTACCAGGCTCCCCGTCCATGGGATTTTCCAGGCAAGAGTACTGGAGTGGGGTGCCATTGCCTTCTCCATTACAGAACTATACTTATGCCTAAAACAATCAATGCCCTTCATTAAATCCATATCTTTCCACTGAGAGATCTATTGCACATTAATTTCGTGTTGTTTTTAGTCGCTCAGTCGTGTCTGACTCTTTGTGACCCCATGGACTGTAGCCCACCAGGCTCCTCTGTCCATGGGATTCTCCAGGCAAGAACACTGGAGTGGGTTGCCATTTCCTTCTCCAGGGGATCTTCCTGACCCAGGGGTCGGATCTGCCTCTCCTGAGTTGTCAGGTGAATTCCTTACCGCTGAGCCATCAGGGAATATTAACTTCACCCGACTTTATATCTCACTTAAGGGAACGAGTGGGAGGAAGTCATGTAACAGAGAAATGGAAATAAAGAGGAATCCCACATTGTAGTTTGATCTCAAATCATGATGAGGTATTGGAGTTTAAAAAAAAATTTTTTTTAACATACCAGACCAATATTTCTCAAATTTGAGAGCTATATTAACCTTTTCAAGGAAAAAAACCTTCTTATAAAATCCCAAGAATAGGTTGACTTCAGTGGGAAAAACACTCACTTAAGAAACAGAAGTCTTATTTTACAGAAAGACTTTCTCTGGATATGAATTATCACTGCAGATGCATGATCTCTTGATAACAAGATGATGTTATGCTATCTTTAAAATAAAAAATTCAGCATTTAAAACTCCTCACAAAACTCCCAAGCCTCAAAGAAATAGCAAGTCCCTCTCACCTGCTGCCTAGTTTGAGAAAACCTGTAACAGCCCCAAGTCTATTTCTATACAAAAGCATTCCCAATCACACACAGGGTCTTTGGAGGCTTTAATAATGAAAGGAGCTGGACTTTTTCCTTTTGTGTGGTCTCAGGGGAATATATCACAGCCTCATGCTTGCGGTTTGTCTCTGGAGACTGTTGTTAATCTGCCTTCCGTTGGCCTGGGTTGGCTGGCTGGGTGACTGGCTGCTGTCACAGGCGCAGGTGAAACCTTCAGCTTTGTTTTGCACAAGCTTTTAAGCCCCACCTGCATTCCCAAGTGCCAGACTCCCCTCTGGGATGGGTTCTCTGACCTGGAGATACCCATTCCAACCAGTCAGTGGTGTTGCAAGCACTCCAGGGCCTTGGAGGAGCTTTGTCCTCTGAGGCTCTTGGCTGCCTGGAAATCTGAGTCATGCTTTTATGATGACATCTGGTTGCTTGCCATATGGTATCTCAAGGGGTCTGGAAACATTTTCTGCAAGAATTCAGCAAAGTCATGTTACAGTGTCCAGGGTCTAAGAGAGGCATTTGGCACTGATATGAGAAACACATTACTGGGTGACCTTCTTAGGCACCATATAGAAAAGGGGCAAACCTTGGGAAAGCTTGGGTTAACCCAGTAAGGGATGAAGCAAGAGAGGAATGGCTGGGATGCCCAACAAAATTCCTGTAGTTCAAAGGGCTCATGGTGGATTTATTCTAAAATATTGGACAGAAATTTCAGGGTGATACTTATTAATATATATATTGTTCCAATTGGTTCCTCTACACACTGTTGCTTAAAAAATACTGATCATTAAAAATCACATAGACAGCGTATTGTTATTTTTATGACTGGAAGGAACAGTGTCAGATCTGGCTGTTGTCTTTCAGCAATAGGATGACAAGTGACTTTTTTGTTGCTTCTGTGTATTTTGTGTAATTTCCAGATGAGCTGCGATGATGCAGGAGTAGGAATTCAGTCTCAGACATTTGGTTCCACTAACACCTATGTGGCCTTGGGCAAGTTACTAACTCACTCTACTTTCATTTCCTTCTGTAAAGAGTGGGATAATAATACTAATAATATCTGCCTTCATGAAGCTCTTGTGAGGGCTGAATGAGACAATACAAATAAAGAACTTAAACAGTGCCTGGCACATAGGAACTACACACAAATTTTAGCTTGTGTTACTATTATTATCGTATGCCATTGATTCTAAGATTCACTTTTTCTTGCTCCAATGTGTAGTTTCTTTCTAACCGGGATGTATCTTATATTAGATGGTGTGACATCACTTAAAGGACAGTTCTTTTTTCCTATCTTGGTGATACATGAGACAGAAACTCACCTGAGGTAGTATTTGGTGTTAGCTGAGTAGTTATTTCTGACTCTCTATTTCCTGTGATGGATGCGATGGGATAGCATTTAGCTCTGATTCTTTTGGCCTGTCTCTACCCGCTCCCTTCCTGCCTCCCCAGCTGGAGAGCATGGTGGAGCCTGGGCTGCAGGGACCCACTGCTTCCTTGCCTGGTCCTCTTGGACTGAGGATGGAGAGGCGAGTTGAATCTAGGGGAATGCTGGGCTTTGGGCATTTTCAGAGAACCTGGAGAAATATGTAAGGAGTAGAATTGATTTGGGTGCCAAGCCATCTTAGGTGGGGCCGCGTCACACGGATTTTTTGACCTTAGTGTTTGATGCAGTCTGCACAAGTCACCCCTAAGTGCTGCAGCCTGGACCAGAGTCTCTTTCCCCTGGGCCACGTGGTGTTTTGAACTTGCTGGTTACTGCTGCTTATGAGGTTTTAGCCAAAGGCCTGTGGTTGTCTTTTATGAAAGAGGAGACAGAGTAAGTGTAGGGGGTCCATGATTGGCCTCAGCAGACAGCCGTGAGGGGGGCTGGTGAGCAACCCAACCCCGGCCTTGCTGTCCTCCCCGGAGGTACTGTCCCCAGGTGGTGGCCTTGACATCCAGGCTGCAGTTCCTTGGATTACAAAGACACATGTGCTTCAGCCTCCTGGGCTTCCTGCAACACCAGTGAGCTTCAGAAGGATTGATAGTGGAGGGGCTGAGGCACTCATCCACTTACAGGGGAAAGAAATTGTTTTGGACACACTTATAAAGCAGCGTTCTTTTGCTGCTTTTAGAATGTGATGTGGCTGGTGTGTGTGTGTGTGTGTGTGTGTGTGTGTGTGTGACAGAGGGTTTCAATGATGAGTGCCAGACCTTGGTAGGGAGCATTAGCTGAGCTGTGTCAATTCCATTCTGCCTCCAGACCAAAGAAGTGAGCTGTCAAGGAGCTTGTGCACAGATTCAAGAATCACTCTCCACCATGTGATATTAATAAGGCTCAGATTACAAGGCAGGACTTTTAGGACTAGTGAACCCACAGCAAGAGGTAGTAGAAACAGCATCTACAGCCAAAGATGAGAAAGGCCTGCTCACAGAAGAATGTAAATGCTGTGTATTATAGCAAACTGGGGTCTACATTCAAATTAATATTGGGGTTCTAGTGAGGTAAAAGGTGCGCTCTAATAAAAAATTATGTAACCTTGTCCCATTTAGACTAACACACGCCTTTTGTGGTTATCCAATTCTGATTTCGTGGAGCTATTTTACAACTCTGTAAGTTGAAAATAACTGATGGCAACACAAAATAACTGTTGTCTGCTGACATGGAAATGATTCCTTCCATGGAGGGACAACACCTACCCCTCCATCCTAGGCAAAAGCCAATTTTGTATCTGTTTGTATATTCACTTCAACAATCCTTACTCTGTAAGAATTTGTGCTTCTTTGCCTTCTCCTTTGAACCAGTTGCTTATCTCTTTGGTTTACTCAGTGAGTTAAATAAAATCTTTACCTTGTATTCATTTTATATCTGTGTGTGAGTTATGATTTTGCATCTTTCGAAAATATCTTTTAACACTAGACACATGGAGTTTAAAGGCAAAATTGAAACTTAGGAAATGTTACATACATTAGGTAGAAATGAAAGTCCCCTCAAATAAGACTGGGGTTGCCACTAAGTCAAATTTTTAGACTTTGCTCAAAGCAGCAATGGTTTAAATGGTCTTCTCTGAGAAGACAGTAGGCATAGGCTTCTCTCCCAATCTAGAAAATTGATAGTTACAAAATAATCTCTTGCCAAGAGATATTTCCCAATTGATTTAAAGTTCACAGGTCATGGTCTCTGGACAACTGATAAAAACTCTGGTACACTGGCACAGCTCAAAACAAACTGGTACTTTTCTGTCAATGCTGTTGAATCTCTACTGTTTTCTTGCCAACTCTTTTTGGTTTGGACTAGGTGCTAAGTTCCGGGAATATAATTTTGTTCCAAGCTAACTGCCCAAGAGACTAGGGATTGAGTCATTTTCTAAATTTGGTAGCTGTGGGCCAGAGCTATCATAATCCTGTATGTCCTACTAGCAATTAACTCTGGACTTCTTTCAAGGGTGGTTTGTAAAGATTTGGCAATAAATAATACAGTTCTTATGAACTACATTGACTACAGTACAAGGCAGTTTACGCTATAGCTGCTGCAAGAATCACTTTACCCAGGATGGAGAATCCCTCTATTACAGCTGAACAAGATAAGAAATTAGGAAGGGTGCATTTTGAATGTTAATATCTTTTTAATTCTGAAAGGCAAGGGAAATTGATTTTCAACTTTTCATTTCTTTTGACCATAATGGCTCTAGATTCATTTTATAAGTAGGACTTAATTTATGGACCTCAACTCCTCTTTGAGAATGAAAGGAAGTTTATAGTCATATTTCTGTGTTGACCATTCTTTGTTGGACTAAATTTATATTGCCACTTGCTGTCATGGTGAACCTGTTACAAACTATGTTGGATGATGAGGCTGCTCAGGATTTGTGATGGGAAGCAAAAGGGGTAGTCAACATCTACAATTGGGTAGAAAGCAGCTTTGCCCTTAATCTACCTAATGTATTGTTCCGAGCCTCTGGAGGCAAAATCAAAGCTTCCATCAGTGGTTCCAGGATGCTCTTCAAAGGGGAAGGCATTGGTATTGGGAAGCGCTGATGGTGGGAGAGCCCCGAACGGTCCTGGCCAATGGCTGATATTTTCCCTCAAGGGAGTGGCCACACCCCAGGATGAGTGGTTAATAGGACACAGAATTAGAGAATATGTTTTTTCCCAAACATATTGGATGTTTCCTTCCACGTGAAGCACATTCATTAGGTACCACTTTCTCCACCCTCTGTCTTATCACACCCTTGAGTTCAGAGAAAGGAAATCAGCATGGGTGGCTTATACTCTTCATTTGAACCTCCCTTCTGAGAGTGAACGTCCCCAGAGAGAGCACATATGTGCCTTCCTCCTCCATGTGCAGAGAACAGCCCTGCCCGTGCTGTTGAAAGAGAGCCCAATTCCAGGTTCAGTACCAGGAAGTTTCCTGTCCACAAATATAGACCCGCCTTCTCCAGAATCAGTTTTTTCAGAAACAAAAGAGGTAATAGATCTCACATCTGGTTTTTGTTTGTTTTTCTGGTTCCCTAACAACTTGTCATTAATCTCAGAGCTAACGAGTGAGCACAGATTGACCTGACTGTAAATCTACTCTATCAGTGGTGTTATGGTTTATGAGCTGGTTTCTGCGAGTGAATGTTGGGCTTGTCTTGGGTCTGGCTGGTAGAGATCACGCGCTATTGACCCCTCGTGTGTTCCTGTGCACTCACGAGACGTAATCCATTTCTAAACACTTTTGCCAACTTGAGTGGCTCTAGACATTTTTTAACATCTCTTTGGTTTGGAAACCCCTCTCTCCCTCCCAGTAAAAGGAGGGGGGAGAACATCATGTTACTTACTTGAACTTCATAGTGGAGAAAAGGCTTTGCAGGCTTGTCTATTTCCTCCTATTGCACTGTCCTTTCTTCCTTTTCCCCTTTCTGTTTGATGTGGCATTTGGTATATCTATTTTATAGTAAAGCTCTACACCCTTTGTTATAAATACTGAAAATATTTATATCTGTTTCATTTAAATGTCATTTAAAAACTCAAGGAGAAGAAAGGTGTCATTTTTTAACTATCTTTGAATCCCAGTACTGTGCATTGTTATTTTAAATGGCACATGTATTTTATTTAAAATTATCTCTTAATTATTCAAAATACATTAATCACTTTCCAAATCAGTTTCTTATATCTAAAATTAGCCCCTGAACTAGTGTGTGTTCATATATGCATACACACACACACTATATATTCATTTTCAATATTTGAATGAGAGCTAATTTATCTAAGGAGATATTTTAATAATCCATTCAAGAAACAACAGCTTTGTAGGAAAATAAACCTTTATCTAAGGTCCCTGGATAAGGATCTAACCAAAATTCATCCACATTATAGCAGTTTTGTTATAGTCTCAGTCTCCGAATATATTATTGACCAAATAACTTCTCTTATAGTGAGATACAAAAAAACTGAACATGCACATATAATCACACAAGTGCACATATAAGAAAATTAAGTTACAGATTTCGCACATTGTAACCAGCTTTTCAGACCGTTATCTCTGTTTTTATTTCTTTCAGCTATTTGCTTCACTTTTATCTTCCTCCATTTCCCATATTACTTAAGAGAGTATATATATATATATATATAATATACATAAATACATGTACATACATATTACATATGTACATTATGTATATACATACACATATATATATTTATATTTTCTTCTTTCTTCACAGTTGATATTATGATACTACTTTTATTTCAAGTAGTAGTAGATATATTCCTTTTATCATCAGCGTAAGAGTTTGGGTGTCAAATCTTCAAGTGTTGCCAGTGTGAAAAACAGCAGTGGGTACTCCCTGGTGGTCCAGTGATTAGGACTCTGCTTTCACTGCAGAGGGCTTGGGTTTGTCCCTGGTTGGGGAAAAAAGACAACATAGGGTGTGGCCAAAGCCAACCAACCAACCAAAACACCACCAAGGAGAACAGCATAGAGAAAATAGAATCCATTCGACACCGCACAGTGAAGCTCTCAGCTTCCCCAAAGGGGTCTGAGACCCACTCATCTCAGGAGTGTCTGGCCCTTTCCCGTAGACCCCTGGAGGGTCTCCCCGGCTGCCCACACTCAGCGCTCTCAGCCACCGGGGAAAGGCTGCGTCAGTCCCCGACTCTCCGGGGCCCCTTTCAGGCCTGCCGGTAGGCGGGTAGGCGGCGTGTGGGGGACCAGCCGCGGGCACGGGCCGGGGCTGGGGGAGGGGAACCTCGGCCTCTCAGGATGCCCCTGCTCTCCTTCAGACACCTCTTTCCCGCACCTTCTTTTGCAGGTGCTCCCTTTTCCTGCGGTGAGTCTTTTTTTCACTCCGGGAGCCCTAGAGTCCTCTCCACGGGCCTGTCTTCTCATGATCACATAGCTCTGAGTCCTAGGTCAGCCTCAGCTGGGGCTCAAGCTAAGCCTCCTATTACGTTTCCTAATTGGTTGAGGTGTAAATAGTGAAACTTGTATTTGTTGGGAAACAGAAATTCAAAAAAGTTTTAGGTGGAAATGCAGTTCAGTCTTCACTAATGCCTCAGTGTAATCTGAACATGAGTCAAACTTTCCTCAATGACTCAAGATCAACATTATAAACATGATTTCTGACAGTTTTATAATATAGCTCTTTCCTGCCTGTTGAAGGGTGCAGCTGTTTGTCTCCACTCCTAAACTGCTATGCTGTTGCGTGTCCTGTTTGTTTTACTCATGGTTATATTGCCTCCCTTGCATCCTTTCTATCAGTTGTCATGTCTTGTAGTCAACATCCTTAGGAATTAGAAACTGGGAAAGAAATCTTAATGAACTAGGTGTAAAATAAATAAGAATTGCACTCATCTCCCCTGCTAGTAAGGTCATGCTTAAAATCTTGCAGGCTAGGCTTCAGCATTATGCAAACCAAGAACTTCCAGATGTCCAAGCTGGGTTTAGAAAAGGAAGAGGAACTAGAGACCAACTTGCAAACATTCACTGGATTATAGAGAAAGCAAGGGAATTTCAGAGAAACATCTATGTTTCATTGACTATGCTAAAGCCTTTGACTGTGTAGATCATGACAAACTGTGGAAAGCTCTTAGAGAGATGGGAATACCAGACCATCTGACCTGTTTCCTGAGAAACCTTGTGTGTGTCAAGAAGCAACAGTTAGAACCCTGTTTGGAACAACAGATTGGTTCAAGATGGAGTAAGGAGTACGACAGGGCTGTCTGCTGTTACCCTGTTTGTTTTATCTATACTCTGAGCACATCATGGACATGTCGGGCTGGATGAGTTACAAGCTGGAATGAAGATAGACAGGAGAAACAACAACCTCAAATATGTGGATGATACCATTCTAATGGCAGAAAGCCAAGAGGAACTAAAGATCTTCTTGAAGAGGGTGAAGGAGGAGAGTGAAAGAGCCTGCTTAAGACTAAATATTGAAAAAACTAAGATCACGGCATCTGGCCCCATTACTGCATGGCAAATAGAAGGGGAAAAGGTGGAAGCAGTGACAGATTTCCTCTTCTTGGGCTCCAAAATTATCAGAGACGATGACTGCAGCCATGAAACCGGAAGACTTGGCAGGAAAGTGATGACAAACCTAGACAGTGTGTTGAAAAGCAGAGACATTACTCTGCTGACAAAGGTCCATATAGTCAGGGCTATGATATTCCCAGTCAAGGCTGTGGTCTTCCCAGTGGTCACATAGAATTGATGCCTTCAAACTGTGGTGCTGGAGAAGATTCTTAAAAGTTCCTTGGACAGCAAGGAGATCAAACCAATCAATCTTAAGGGAGATCAGCCCTGAATAGTCACTGGAAGGACTGATGCTGAAGCTGAAGCTCCAGTATTTTGGTCATCTGATGAGAACAGATAATTCGTTGGAAAAATCCCTGATGCTGGGAAAAATTGAGGGCAGAAAGAGAAGAGCACATCAGAGGATGAGATGGCTGGATGGCATCACCGATGCAATGAACATGAACTTGAGCAAACTCCAGGAGATGGGGAGGGACAGGGAGGCCTGGCATGCTGCAGTCCACAGGGTCGCAGAGTCAGACACGACTGGGTGGCTGAACACCACCACCAACAAAATAAGATTAAATGGGCTCTGCTGAAAACTATTAGCGCTTCCCCATAAATACTACGCATGACCTTGAGTGAATTTGTGGATTCTTCATTTTGAGGTCTTCACTTTGGCTGCTCTGCTGCCTTTGTGGTTTCATGTTTGGATCACAGCTAAATCTCTGACCTGTGACTATATATCTAGCTTTTTCCATGAGAGTCCTGATGCCCTAGGGTAATATATTAATGGTGTCCAGTTTCATTCTCAAAAGTGTTCCACATACAATCACAGATTCAGTAGTCACCCTAAACATGAGTGATAACATCAGCATGATTAAATGCTCTAGTAATTTCTTCTCTGAGTGGTCTGTATATCAAGATTATACTCGGGTTCACAAAAGAAAAATTAAAAAGAAAACATGAAAATATATAGTGGCGCTCCATTCTAAAGATTTCTAGATTTGTCCACCCAACAGAAAACTGAGATGGAAGGAGGAGAGCTCATATTAATTACCTCCTGTTTACTTTGGTCTACATTAGATACATTCACATTTACCAAACTTGTTTAATCTTCAAAGTAGATGTAATTTCCTTTTACGTAGAAGAAGAATTAGCTCACAAACCTTAGAGATGACAGAAGGAAAGAAAAGATAAGTATTGTACCAGAGATGGACTTGTGTCAAAGTCTTTCATCCTGTTTCCAATCACAACATATGTTGATGTCATACAACCAGCTGGAGTATTTCTTCCTGGTAACTTTATAGATTGTCCTTACTCTTAGTTAAGGGGCAGAGGTACGGTATAAAAGAAGCTTTAATTTAATTCTGAAATATTTGGAAAGACTTAGTTTGGAGGAAGTGCTGAATATTAGATCATAGCTTTAGGTAATTGTGCCCGACTGATTACTGCTTTAGTTTCTAAGGTCTGTGGTTTGAAGAACATCTTAAAGTTTTTAATGAGTCAAGTGAATGGAAAATCATGAGGGAAAATGTGACCTTAACTATGCTGGATGTATCTGAAAATGCAAGCCTTCATTTTAACAAATGAAGGTTTAGAGCACAAAATAATAGTACTCTGAGGAATATGGGATGGCACACATATATCCATAATCATTTTTTAATGTATTAATATTTTAGAGCTTAACTAAGCCACCTGGGGGGGGGGTTGTTTGTTTTTTAAATTTTTGTCGGGGTATAGGCCACTTCAGTATTCTTGCCTGGAAGATTCCATGGACAGAGGAGCCTGGTGGGCTACAGTCCTTGGGGTCACAAAGGGTCAGACATGACCGAGCACGAATGCACGCATTGTTCACTTACAGGGCTGTGTTAGTTTCAGGGGTGCAGCAAAGCGAATCTGTTACACCAGTCACACATTCACTCTTTCTTAGGTTCCTTTCCCATATGGGTCATTACAGAGCATTGAGTAGAGTGTCCTGTGCTATACGGCAGGTCTTTATTAGTCACCTGTTTTATATATCGTAGTGTGTATGTGACAATCCCAGTCTTCCAATTTATCCCTCCCCCTTTGCCCCCAGTTACCGTAAGTTTGTTTTCTACATTTATAACTCTGTTTTGTTCTTTTAAGTTCACTTGTAGCCGTTTTTAAGATTCCACACATGAGTGGTATTATATGATATTTGTTTCTCTCCGACTTACTTCACTCGGTATGACACTCTTTAGGTTGCTGCAAATGACCTTATTTTGTTCTTTTTTTATTCCATTGTGTATATATACCACATCTTCTCCATCCATTCCTCTGCTGATGGACATTTAGGTCGTTTCCATGCCCTGGCTATTGTAAATAGTGCTGTACTGAGCATTGGAGTGAATGTGTCTTTTTGAATTATAGTTTTCTTTGGATATGTGCTCAGGAGTGGGATTGTTGAATCATATGGTAGCTCTATTTTTAATTTGTTAAGGAACCTCCATACTATTCTCCGCAGTGTCTGTACCAGTTTACATTCCCACCAACAGTGTAGGAGGGTTCCCTTTCTCCACATCATCTCCAGCATTAGTTGTTTACAGATTTTTTGATGATGCCCATTCTTGGATTCTGGGTTGACAGTCCTTTTAGCACTTGACAACTGTGAGTCACATCCTTCTGGCTTCTGTGGTTTCTGATGAGAAATCTATTATCAGTCAAACAGTCTTTTTCTTATTAGTGAAATATACTTTCTCTCTGGTTTTTTAAAGGTTTTCCCATATCTTTAGCTTTTAGAAGCTTGATGATGAGGTCTTGGTGGGAATTTCTTTAGGTTTATCCTATCTGAAATTCGTTTAGCTTCTTGAATATGTGCATTTTTGTCTCTTGCCAAATTTTGGAAAATTTTCAACCATTATTTCTTTGAATGCTTTTCCCCCCATTTTTTTCTCCCCTCATTCCAGAACTTCAATAATACAAACATTAGAATTTTTGTTATGGTCCTATAGGTGCTTGAGGCTCTGTTGATTTTTTTTTTTTTTTCCAGTTTATTTTCAGGTTCATTGTGCTGTCTTCCAGTTCACTAATTCCTTCCTCCTTCCTTTTCACTGTCTGTTGAGCCCATCAGCTGAGGCTCTCACTTTGGTTATTATATTTTTCAGCTCTGAAATTTCCTTTTGGTTCTCTGTCTTCTTCCTCTTTTTGGTTGTTTTTCGATAAGACTTTTTTTCCATTTGTTTCAAGTGTGATGGAAATCTTGTTGAAGTAATTTTATGATAGCTGTTTTAAAATGTTCGTCAGATAATTCTAATAACATATGTGTCACCTCAGTATTGGCATTTTTTTTTTTACTTCCCTTTCTTATTCAAGTTGAGATTTTCCTGGATTTTGTTATGAAATGACTTTTTTAATTGTATCTGGACACATTGGGTATTAAGCTGTAAAACTACGGGTCTTACTGGAATCTCCTGTTTTGGCAGGCTCCTCCAGCGTCCCACTAGCCGGGGAAGGCACTGTCAGGCCCCCAGTTCCCGTCTCCACCCCAAAAAGGGGAGAGGGCCCTTCCCAGTGAGCTGGGGGAGGGTGAAAACCTGAGCTCCCCACTGGAACTTTGCTGCCAGGGGTGAGGGTAGCGTTAGTTTTCCCCATGGTGTTGAGCTGGAGCTGGGTGGTTTTCATGGCAAATGTTCTGGCTTGCTAGGCTGACTTAGCTAGAGAGAGCAAGACTTTAGCCAGAGAGAATCGGTTTTTCTTACTGCATTTTTTGCCTGCGTCTGTTGCTGTTTCTGGGTTTCAGGCTTCTTCAGCACCTAGTCCAGAATATATCAGGCAAAAGAAAGCCGTGAGAATTCACTGCCCTGCTGTTTTTCAGGTTCCAAGGTCGCTAGCTGGTCTGTCTTCTTTCAGCCTTTCAGAGTTCTATTGCTTGTTCACATACGGTATATGCACAGGGATCTGGCTATACCTGGAGGAAGGAATAGGAAGAAATGCATCCACTCTAGCTTCTAGTCATGTTCTTTTAACTCTTTTGGTGTATGCTCGGGGTCCAAATATTTTGAAATAACTTGGCTCCAGAAAGTTCTATAAACAAGGTAAAATATATGGATTCCTGTTTAATTGGTTCCATCAACCAGTCGCATGAGTTTGAGTTGTCATTTGTAACTGGGGATATTAATGTAGGCACAAACTTACGTTGACTGACTTACCTTGCACTCATTTGCTTTTTCACACACTGCATTCTGCCAAATACTATTGGTCAAATTTGTTTTCTTTTCCAAAATCATATATAACTTTTTAGGCTAAGTTCCTAGCTTCTAATCTCCTCATTGGTGAATTAATTTCAGAGAAGTTTACTTTGGATGTAGAAGTGAAACTGCTTCCTTTAATCTCAAAGCACATTTCAAATAAGGGCTCCATTTGTAGAGTTTACCTCTGGGGTGTGGTTGCTAAGTAAATTTCAGGGTGTTACAAGTTCCTTTGCAAGAGATTATAAATTTTGCTGTCAGTGATGTGAGAGTCCTAAAGTAGGGCAGCGCCAGGTTGGGACCTAGAATAGATACCTGATTGGAGCCTCCAGAGTGGTGGCTTTGCAACAGGGAATTAGGGAAGACCCTAGGTGATGAGCGGAGAAGGCAATGGCACCCCACTCCAGTACTCTTGCCTGGAAAATCCCATGGACGGAGGAGCCTGGTAGGCTGCAGTCCCTGGGGTCGCTAAGAGTCAGACACGACTGAGCGACTTCACTTTCTAGGTGATTAGGGAGCTAAGGAATGACAAGCAGAGGAAAACAAATGCATGCTACAAGGAGTGAGAGAGTGCAGTGGTGCGGCTGAGGCTCCACAGGCTAGAGCGGGGAAACCAGCAAAGGTGGCATATCTCGGAAAGTTAGTCAGTATGACTGGCTTTGCCTATCAGGGTGGAGAAAGCCACATGTTTTGTCCTGTCTTATGATTTTCCTATGAACTGTCACAGGAATTGCAAACTCAGATGTCTACAGGGACCAAGAAGGGGACATGGCTATAAAAAATATTTCCTTTCCTTCTTAGCTCCACTAAAATCAACAACTTTACTGTGATTATTATTAGCAAAACATTTGAATGGCTTCTCATCTTACCCAGTAAATGACAATAGACTACAGGACCCATACCATCTCTACCTTATAATCTCTCTAATCTCTTACTTTATGTACGTCAGTCACTCAGTCATATCTGACTCTTTGCGACCCCATGGACTGCAGCATGCCTGTCTTCCCTGTCCATCACCAACTCCCAGAGGTTAATCAAACTCATGTCCATCAAGTTGGGGATGCCATCCAACCATGTCATCCTCTGTCATCCCCTTCTCTTCCTACCTTCAATCTTTCCAAGCATCAGGGTCTTTTCCATTGAGTCAGTTCTTTGCATCAGGTGGCCAAAGTATTGGAGTTTCAGTTTCAGCATCAGTCCTTCCAATGAATATTTAGGACTGATTCCTTTAGGATTGACTGGCTAGATCTCCTTGCAGTCCAAGGGACTCTCAAGAGTCTTCTCCAACACCACAGTTCAAAAGCATCATTACTTTGGTGCTCAGCTTTTTTATAGTCCAACTCTCACATCCATACATGACTACTGAAAAATCGTAGCTTTGACTAGACAGATCTTTGTTGGCAAAATAATGTCTCTGCTTTTTAATATGCTGTCTAGGTTGGGCATAGCTTTTCTTCCAAGGAGTAAGCATCTTTTAATTTCATGGCTACAATCGCCATCTACAGTGATTTTGGAGCCCCCCAAATAAAGTCTGTCACTGTTTCTGTCCTTTCCCCATCTATTTGCCATGAAGTGATGGGACCAGATGCCATGATCTTAGTTTTCTGAATGTTGAGTTTTAAGCCAACTTTTTCACTCTCCTGTTTCACTTTCATCAAGAGGCTTTTTAGTTCCTCTTCATTTTCTGCCATAAGGGTGGTGTCACCTGCATATCTGAGGTTATTGATATTTCTCCTGGCAATCCTGATTCCAGCTTGTGCTTCATCTAGCCCGGCATTTCACATGATGTACTCTGCATATAAGTTAAATGATCAGGGTGACAATATACAACCTTGACGTACTACTTTCCCTATCTGGAACCGGTCTGTTGTTCCATGTCCTGTTCTAACTGTTGCTTCTTGACCCGCATACAGATTTCTCAAGAGGCAGGTCAGGTGGCCTGGTATTCCCATCTGTTTCAGAATTTTCCACAGTTTGTTGTGATCCCCACAGTCAAAGGCTTTGGCATAGTCAATAAAGCAGAAGTAGATGTTTTTCTGGAACTCTCTTGCTTTTTCGATGATCCAGTGGATATTGGTAATTTGATCTCTGGTTCCTCTGCCTTTTCTAAAACCAGCTTGAACATCTGGAAGTTCATGGTTCATGTATTGTTGAAGCCTGGCTTGGAGAATTTTGAGCATTACTTTGCTAGCGTGTGAGATAAGTGCAATTGTGTGTAGTTTGAGCATTCTTTGGCATTGCCTTTCTTTGGGATTGGAATGAAAACGGACCTTTTCCAGTCCTGTGGCCACTGCTGAGTTTTCCAAATTTGTTGGCATGTTGAGTGCAGCACTTTCACAACATCATCTTTCAGGATTTGAAATAGCTCAACTGGAATTCCATCGCCTCTACTAGCTTTGTTCATAGTGATGCTTCCTAAGACCCACTTAACTTCATATTCCAGGATGTCTGACTCTAGGTGAGTGATCCCACCATCGTGATTATCTGGGTCATGAAGACCTTTTTTGTACAGTTCTGTGTATTCTTGCCACCGCTTCTTAATATCCTCTGCTTGTTAGGTCCATACCATTTCTGTCCTTTATTGTGCCCATCTTTTGTATCTCTAATTTTCTTGAGAAGATCCCTAGTCTTTCCCATTCTATTGTTTTCCTCTATTTCTTTGCAATGATCACTAAGGAAGGCTTTCTTATCTCTCCTTGCTATTCTTTGGAACTCTGCATTCAAATGGGTATATCTTTCCTTTATGTACTTAGTCCGCACCAAACCACTTTAGATTTTTTTTAATATATGTAATTTCAATTTAATTTTATTAATTCATTTTATTTTTGGGGTGTTGGGTCTTTGTTGCCGCACAGACTTTCTCTATTTGCAGGACAGTGGGGGCTACTCTCTAGTTGCAGTGTTCCGGCTTCTCACTGAGGTGGATTCTCTTGTTGCAGAGCATGGGCTCTAGGGCTCACGGGCTCAAAAGTTGCGGCACTCAGGCTTAGTTGCTCTGCGGCATGCGGAATCTTCCTGCATAAGGGATCAAACCCGTCTCCTGTATTGGCAGGTGGATTCTTTACCACTGAGCCACTAAGGGAACCCAAACCACATGAGCTTTTGATTGAAGACACTGGGCGACCTCCCTTGCTAAGAATCTTCCGCTGGGCTATTTCCTGTGCCTAGAATGTTCTTCCCTGGGATATATCCATAGTCACTCTCTCACCCCTTTAGGTGAGTGTTGCTGTTCTGTCACTAAATGGTGTCTGACTCTTGGTGACCCCATGGACTGCAGCTCCCCAGGTCTCCCTGTCCAGGGGATCTTCCCAACTCAGGGATCAAATCTGAGTCTCCTGCATTGCAGGCAGATTCTTTACCATCTGAGCCACCAGCGAAACCCCATATAAGTGCTAGATAATATTATTAATAAAATATTATTCAGGTGAGTGGCCTAAATTAAGCATAGCTGCAAGCCTAGTCTAGCCTGGGGCAAGCCAATTTGTCTGAGATCCTGAGATTCTTTTTCTCTCTGGAAACCTATGTCTTTAGTGTGGTTTTTCGCCTACGCAGGCCCTTTGAGACTTGACCCCAGATTTTGTATATTCCCCATCCTGAGGCTGTGAAGCCAGGTGAAGACCGTCGCAGGAGGCCATAGCTTACGGCCTTGGTAGTGCTCTTCACCCATGCACCCTCTGCAGAGGGGTGGGCTGTAAGGGGTGACCCTGCCACAACAAGGTTCAGCCTTGGTGAGAGAGTGTATTGGCGCAGCTCCATGGACTGGCCAGTGGGACAGTCATTCATAATCTACTTGGGGTGCTCACTTGGGTACTTCTGCCTGGTCTCCCACCGCTCCACCAAACAAGCAGACCGGGAGCCAGAGAGGCTTCTGCCCTCTCTGTGTGGGTGGCCCAGCCAGCCCCTCAGCTGCTCCAGGCAGCCTCTGCCCGGGCCTTGCAGCGAGACCTCCAGGAAGGCAGGCATCTCCTGTTCTCTGTAGCCTGAGAGGGAGGAGAAACTGCCCAACTGCTCTGGACATTAATCCCTATTTATTTTTTATCTTTCCTTTCTACCAAAGGTGGAAAGGGGAGGGGGAAAGCCACTATTGGCTCTGGAACGTACCAGGGTCCTTTGCAGTAGCTGCAAAAAAGCAAGTCAGTAGAAGGTCAGTTTGGGCAAAGATAAGGGGTGGTGGCCTTGGGAGACCTCTGGTCCTTTGGCTGAGGTGCTGGAGGGCATTGACCAGCAGGACTGTGGGGCTCTTTGAGGGCCACGTGAGGAGGGATGTCCTTTGGGCTCCTGGTGAGGCAGGTCACCGCAGGACAGACAACAAATGGGAGACTAATGTGGTACCCAAGATGGCTGGTTTTAGGGTGCCTGTGGGATGCCTCCCGCAGGCTCCTTAAACAATTTGGGGTAAATTAGAAGGGGCTGGGTTTCTGCAAGTCAGGTGTGAACGAATGCAGAGAAAAACTGCTTTGTTTTTAGTACTACACCTCTACCCTTTAAAATAAAAATAAGTTAAATTTTTTCCCTCTTATTCCAATAATAATACATGCTTTAAAAAATTCAGAAAATTTAGAAAAGTATGAAGAGTATAAAAGTCATTTGAACTTCCACTGAGTAGTAATAGCCCCTGATAACTTTTGAATAATTGCTTTCTGGATTTTTAAATATCCAGGGAGCCAGAGGATATTTTATACATATTTTATACATATATATATAATTATATATACACACATATACATGTACATATACAATACATATATATGATACATATATACACACATATCTAATGATAAAGAGAGAATCTTAGTCTATTACCTTCCTTCTGGGGCCAGATGTTGGGAGGCACCAAAGCTTCCCAGGAATCAATCAGGAGAATGGCTAAAGAGCTATTGAGATAGGAGTCCAAGTGCCAACCATCATTCTCCTTAAAACTTCAATAAAGTCAGCAAAAACTCAACAGAGGCTTAGTGTGAGTGGATTTATTGTGAAAGGACCAAGATTTACCTCTGAGTTTCATGAGGTGAAACAAGACAGGTACACAGTGGGTTAGAAGTGCCGAGGCAATTGGAAACATGAAGAAGTAACTTAGGGGAGGGTGTTGAACATTCAAAGATCTTGAAGTTCATGTTAATCTAATACAAGTTTCTAATACTGGATCCTCAAAGGCATTGGGATTGAACTGTCTGGCTCATTTTTTCTCTCTCTCTCCTTGTGTATGTATGTATCAATACATATACACATGTGTTAATGTATTTTGCAACCCCATGGACTATACAGTCCATGGAATTTTCCAGGCCAGAATCCTAGAGTGGGTCGCTGTTCCCTTCTCCAGGTGGTCTTCCCAACCCAGGGATCGATCCCAGGTCTCCCGCATTGCACATGGATTCTTTACCAGCTGAGCCGTCAGGGAAGTCCAAGATTACTGGAGTAGATAGCCTATCCTTTCTCCAGAAGATCTTCCCAACCCAGGAATGGAACCGGGGTCTCCTGCTTTGCAGATGGATTCTTTACCAGCTGAGCTACCAGGGGAGCTCATTAGCACACACATACATGTATAAATATGCATATATATCTAAATAAATGTAAAATAAGTTGTTATACATGTTTTGTTGTCTGATATCCTTTCTAATTTTTAGTTAATTTTATTTCTAAGATTCTTACTGAGATATAGTTGATTTACAGTGTTGTGTTAGTTTCAAGTATATAGCAGAGTGATTCAGTTATACATATATACTCCTTTTTTACACTCTCTTCCATTATAGGTTACTACAAAGTATTGAGTATAGTTCTCTATGCTATACAGTAGATCCATGTTGATTATTTTATATATAGTAGTGTGTATATTTTAACCCCAAACTCTTAATTTATTCCTCCTGGCCCTTTCCTCTTTGATAATCATAAATTTGTTTTCTATGTCTGTGATCTATTTCTGTTTTGTAAATAAGTTAGTCTATATCATTGTTTTAGATTCTACATAAAAACATGATATTCTTTTTATAAAAAAGAAATTATAAAATTGTTGTGTAATGGGATTTTCTGTAACTTGTTGTTTTTGTTCAGTCACTCAGTTGTGTCTTACTCTTTGTGACCCCATGGACTGCAGCACCCCAGGCTTCCCTGTCCCTCACCATCTCCTGGAACTTGCTCAAACTCATTTGAGTCGGTAATGCCATTGAACCATCTCATCTTCTGTTGTCCCCTTCTCCTCCTGCCTTCAATTTTTCCCAGCATCAGGGTCTTTTCTAGTGAGTCAACTCTTTGTATCAGATAGCCAAAGTATTGGAGCTTCAGCTTAAATAGCTTTCTGTGTCAGTAAAAGCATATTCACATTGTGATCTTTTTAATAGCAGCAGGATATTCTGCTATATGATTGGATCATCATATATTTAATTCATTCATATTCAACATTTAGATGATTTCAGTTTTCACTGTTATAAACAATGCCACAATAAATGTTTTGGACATAAATTTATTTGTGTTTTTCTAATAATTTTCTAGGATTAATTCCTACAAGTAGAGTTGCTGTGTCTATTTTGAAGGTTTTGTGGTACAAATTACCAAAGTGTCCTTCACAAAAATGGTAGCAATTATTCTCTCACCAGTCCTACATGAAGCTCATTTTCCTATATGCTTGCTGTAACTAAATATGATGAGGCTTATACTTTTTGGCCATCTGTTTAGCTGAGAAACTGTGGAACTTTTTAAAAAATTATTTTACTTATCTCTTTATAGCATGGATGTATTTCCTCCTTTTTGAACTGAATGACTATAGAAATGTAAATATCTCATACTTTAAAATATATTCTAGTTTTTAATTTTGACATTGTTTTATTGCACCTTTTGGCAATATAAAGTTTTCTTTTTTCATTCTTAAGTGTCCTTAAATGTAATCCTGTACTTCACGGTTCCGCCTTTGTGTCATGCTGAAAGACCTTTATTTACCTATGGGTGGAAAATGATCCACCTATTCCACACCTTTTCTACTATTTACATAGTTTAAAATTTTACTTAAATTTTTAAGCACACCTGTTGTATTTTTTCCATGGAGGGTTAAGGCAATGATTTAACTTTTTTTTCCCCCAATTAGATAGCCAGTTACCCCAACACCATTATTCCCTCTGTTCTGAAATGTTTGCTTTATGAAAATCTTTGGCCCCAAACTGGCACAAACTGAGAAATGTAAGAAGCACATGTGGCGCCAGCTTGTCCATGGCTAATGCTTACCCTTATGATATTAAACTTCTCCATCCCAGAGCTGCACCACACACTAACCCCACTATAATGCTTACTTGTTTGCTGCTTGAGTTCTACCCTAATAAGCTTGTGTGACTTTGAACGTATTACCCAGTCATTCTGTTCCCTAAGCAACCAGAAGGACTTGCCCAATTTTTCTTCTGAAGATCAAATACTTTTGCGATAAACTATCTGAAAATGAAAAATTACAAAAGAGACCTACTTGTGTGTCCGCTCTAGGTTTGGGGGGAAAAAAAAGGTAATTTTCTCTCTCTTCCAGGCCTTAGAGAAATTTCTTCTTTTGTACCAACTTGTAGAATACTTGTAGACAACTTGTAGACAGTAAGCTGGCAGCATGTTTAAATGACACTGTTTCTGCTCTTGGCAGCCAGCAGTTAAGACTTGCTGCTAAGTGCCTTGAATCTGGTTTTAGGCTGAGAACTACGATGGAATCTCCATTAACTTGGGCCTGTGGATCTGACATGTGAGAGAAAGTTCGCTATGCTCGAATTTCAAGACTCTTATTCTTAGTCATGTCAACCACAAGGCTTCAGGGAAGAGGAGAGCCTTCCATTTGAACACTGTTTACGAACTTTTTATTCTGTCACACTCTAAAATTATTTACCAAGAAAGTAGGTACTCATCAAATCTTTTTAGAAAATGTGAGCTCATGATTACACCCTACTTTATATTACAGTTATTTTTGTATTTCACTTCCTTACTAAATTACATACTTCTTAGGGGGCAGAGCCCTTGTCTTGTATGTATTTGTCTCCTCCTGGGGCACCTAATACAGAGCTGGGGATAAAGAAAGGTTTTTTAAAAAATGTTTGCTGTGGTATAGCTGCTTTCCAGTATTCCCTCAGTTTCTGCTGTACTGCAAAGTCGATCAGCCGTATGTGGACATGGACCCCCTGCTTTCTGGACTTCCCTCCCACTTAGTCACCACAGAGCACTGAGGAGGCTTCCCGGAGCCATCTAGTAGGTTTGCATTAGTTATCTATTTTATGCTTAGTAGTAATAGTTTATATATGTCAATCCCAATCTTCTAATTCATCCCTTCCCTTTCCCCTCTTGCTATCCTACATTTGTTCTCTGTGTCTCTGTTTCTGCTTTGTAAATAAGATCATCTGAGGCAGTGTCCTTAATACAGGCTTTAGCTTCAGACAGGACAGACGTAGCGGACTGTCTCCATCATCAGTCAAGCGTATGACTGTAGACAGGTTGCTTAAGCTCTTGGAGCCCTGCTTACTTATCTGCCAAATGAGGATTGTATTCTTTCTCTTCCCCCTTGCCTTCTCTTCCCTCTTTCCTCCTTTCACAAGCACTTACTGACCACTTCATGTCAGACACCAAGGGGATACAAGACAAAATAATATAGGGATGGTCTTTGTTCTCCTGGAACTGTTTTAAGATTTGGAAGGATGATGAGAATGAGTATGGTGAGGAAACAAAATGTGAGATAGCTAGATGAGAGATGGATAGGACTGGAGAGATATTATTCACTAAATGAGTTCGAATTGAGAGAGGCTAAGGGAATGTGACTGCCTTTATTTTATTTACTTCTGGCTGCACTGAATCTTCGTTGCTGTGCATGGGCTTTCTCTAACGGCGGTGAGCAGGGCCTGCTCTTCATTGCAGGGCACGGCCTTCTCACTACAGTGGCATGTGGGCTCACGGCACACGCGGACCCAGGAGTCGTGGCTCTCGTGTTCAGGAGCTATGGCACACAGGCTTAGCTGCTCCATGGCATGTGGGATCTTCCTGGACTAGGGATGGAGCCCATGTTCCCTGCAGTGGTGGATCCTTATCCACTGTACCATGAGAGAAGTCCATGATTCCTTTGAAAATGTCTGATTGATTACCAATGGAAGAGAAAGAGAAAAAGAAAGAATGAGATAGGAGAGGAATGAAAAGGAAATAGGAGATGTGGATGCAAATGAAAAGAGAAAGTACAGAACAGGGGAGATGAAAAACAGGCTGGTGGGTTTAAGCTGGTGAGTTAGCTGAGCTGTATGTAGATTTATCATCAGGATATAAAAGTGTTGCTAAATTGTAGCTGGAAATGTGGTTAGTAAACCTCCCAGTCCAGTACTCTCAACTCACTCATTGCTGGACCCTGTGAGCTGTCTTCCCTGTCCTTCTGGCTTAGAATTTCTGAGAGAATATAAAGAGACAGGAAGACCAAGGATAACTCAAAGATTGGGGGCTTGTGTGACCAGAGTAATAATGATATCACTCATAGAAACAGAAAAATGAGCCATAGAAATTAGGTCTCAAGTTTGGTTTAAAACCTAAGTTTCAGCTATGAGCAGCTTGTCCAGGTGGAGCTGGAGGTTGGAATGTGATTTGGGGCAAAGGTCCCTTTAGAAACATGCATCTGAAAAATGCACTTTGCGATCATGAAATCAGATAGTTCCTGAGGGAAAGAACAGAGACAAAGGTAAACCAAAGAGCAAATACTGAATTGGAGGGTTGTCACTTGGGGGTGACTAGGTTCCTTCAGGTCACAGGAGGAGGAAGGGCTACAACCAATGGAAACTGGAGTTGCCCATGAAAGAAGAGCCAAAGGAGTATCATATCAGTGAATCCAAGAGAAGAAATTTCAAGAGAAGGATGGCAAGTGACCACTGTGGAAAACAATACTGTGGACGGATTAAAGATGCTAAGAACAAAGGGACGAGCCATTGGATATGAGGGTAAGAAGATCAGTGGTGATTTTTAGGAACCATTTCAGGGAGGTGGAAGAAATGGTGAGGAATACATGAATAAAGTGAATGTGCTGACTGGAGAGTCCTCCACATGGGCATCACCCGGGTGCTCATTAGAAATGATGATTCTCTGGCCTTCACTGACTCAAAGTCTGCCTTCGAATGCAGATGCACTCTGGGTGATTTTCCTGCAAGCAATGTTGGAGCAGCTATAGGGTCCTTGTTCAGGGTGACTGGTAGGAAAAGAACATTGACGGTAGTATCTTGTAGTGACAGCACAGTGTCAAGAAGGGTCTCAGAACAGGGGAGATGGGTGCAAGTTTTTAGCCCAAAAGGAAGTTATAGGAAGAGGGGAAGATGGTCCAAAGGAGAAAAGAGAGACATCCCTAGTGGGCCAGTGGTTAAGCACCTGTGAATCTGCCTTCCAATGCAGAAGACGCAGGCTTAGTCCTTGGTTGGGGAACTAAGATCCCATGGAACCAGGAGTCAGAGAAAGAAGCTCATCCTCTGCAGGAAGGAAAAAGATGCCAGGGGTGGAGAGGGAGGGGTGGTCACAGAAGGTGGAGAAAAGATAGTGGTTTTCTCATACCATGCATGGCCTTGAGGACAGGGGCTGGCCTCCATCATGTTTGTGGACATCTGAGACACTGCCGCAGCTTCGTAATGACTCCTGAAAGGGAAACAGGTAAGCAGGTTAAATCTCAGGAAAAGCAGAATTATTCACCAGTGTTATGATTTCTAGGTCACTGCAAAGACACTGGTACCCATTTTGTTCCTTAGTCTTTTTTAAAAATGTGTTTCTTGTGAAATGTCCGTATTGCATCTTAAGGATATTTTAAAATAATATCTCTCTCACATGTGGTTTCTTGAAAATGGAGGGTTAAACTAAAATTAAATTTTCCTGAAGTTAATATGGATTTAGTATTCAAGCTTTGGGTTTGAGTCAGTAGTTATTTGTAAGTTTGTCTAATAAGTAAAACAAAAAATGAATGAAAAGGGACACAGGCTGGCTAAAAAACTCTGAAGATTTCTTTTAATGGAAAAATTAAAATTCAGTTTCTTTTGGTTTTCCTTTTGCTAAGTCCCTGCTGCTTAATGTTTGATACCCAAAAGAAAACTACAAAAACCTTCCATTGTAAAAATGGTTGCATCCTTTGAAAAAAAAATGTGCTCCAGGGAAGAAATAAGTCATAAGAATTTGTAAGGAGACACAGTCTTTCTTCCCTTGACCTTCTTTCCCTCACGTTCTTAAAATCAGTAGCAATTTTTGAACCAGAGCTTTTTAAAAAAGATTTTTGCAAGTTTCTTGTGCCTTCCCATTGGCCCATGCTTTGACAGGGGGAGGCTGAAGTGTGGAAGAACGTCTGATCATGAGAACTGTGGAGGGGGAGTGGTGGGCAGGACAGGCTGATAAAGATGAAGGAAGTACCGAGAAAAGAAAGTTTGTACCCCAAAGAGAAATTTCTCCTGTTTCACAGATTTTCTTTGGGTCACCCTAAAATGTTTCCCCTCAATTCATCTGCCTTTAATATTCATGTTACGTGAGTGGCCTGCTAGTTATTTGCAAACTTGTCTTTAAAATAATTCTAATTGTTTATCCATGGTTTTCATTTTTACTAACATGAAAGTTTAATATCCCAATGCCCAACTTGGAGTTAAGGTTGGAAATATGCTCCCCCTCCCTAGTTTTCCTCTCTTTTTAACCGATTGTGAAATAAAGCAGAGACGTGATGTACTCTGTACACTAGGCAGGGTTTGAGAGTTTTTAATCCAGTGTAAACATAGCAAGTTAATTGAAAAACATCCAGAATATTAAATCGTTTGTCAAACAAACATAGTGTGTCTGACTCAGAGTCACAGTGGTCCCAGCTTTTTTCATTTTATAACAAAACTAGTTTCATGCAATTTCACAGTAGAGATTATTTTTTAGTACTTTTTAAATTTGTAAAAATTTTATTGAAATATAGTTGAGTTACAATGTTGTGTGAATTTCTGCTATACAACAGTGATTCAGGTAGACATATACATATTCTTTTCCATTGCAGCCTATCACAGGATACTGAATATAGTTCCCTGCCTACGCAGTAGGATCTTGTTGTTATCCTGACTTCGCTCTTTTCTTTCTTTTTCCACAGTGGCGATTATTACATAAATTGAAATTAAGAAATCTTAACTTGTTCTCACCTACTTGGCCTCAGTTTAAGATCTTATAATATAGGCAGTGCGTGCACGCTAAGTCACTTCAGTCATGTCCAACTCTTTGTGACCCCAAGGACTGTAGCCCGCCAGGCTCCTCTGTCCATGGGATTCTCCAGGCAAGAATGCTGAAGTGGGTTTGCCATGCCCTCCCACAGGGGATCTTCCTGACTCAGGGATCGAACCTAAGTTTCCTGTGTCTCCTGCATTGCAGGCCGTTTCTTTACCGCTGAGCCACTGGGGAAGCCCAATTTAGCAGAGTTACAGAAACAAACTTCCAGCTAAAGAATGTAAGGAATATGTGATAGTTGGATGGGGGCCTGTTGTCACTTCACAGAAGTGTCTCAGTGCTATCTGTCACCACATATCTCTTCCGCAGGGTAGTTTCAGTGATCATACAGGCGTCTCACCCAAGTGGAAAATTCCTGTGCCTGACATGTGCCAGCAGGTAGGTGGGGTTTCAAAGACCTGCAACTGCTTGTATTAAAATTCTGCTGAGACAGAAACCATGCATTGCACACCCCAGAATATTTTTTTTCTTTTGCTCCAAGAAAAGGACTAGTTGAAAGTTAGAACGTGTGTGAACTAGGGTAGCAGGGTTTTAACGAAGTTCTGGTATTGCCAGTCACTGTGCAAGAGGACAGCCCAGTAGTACCTTCTCCCTTCGGCTTGAAGCAACTAAGTAAACAGCCCTCATCTCTGGAGTCCAGAGTCAAGGCCACCTGGCTTCATTAGTGGAGTGACTTTACTGGGGTCTGGTGAGCAGACCCTCTCATCTCCAGAGCCACCAAGCCTCCAAATCACTACTTGGAGGGAGGCTGGCAGCACTTGAGTTCTCTCTTAAGGATTCTTGCCAAAGTTTGCAAACTCGGATTCTGCAAGGGACAGACAAGTGATGTAATAGAGCAAGGCAGGCAGATGGAGAGCTGGAGAAAGCTTTTTGTTCCATACAAAGCCCCAGCACGGTGCAGAGAGGCCAGCCCTCTCAGCTCATCTCGTTGTTGTTCAGGGAGGGGGCTCCATGTTGCCAGATCTTTGGATGTGTCAAGAGAAGCCAGGTATTTTTGTAAAATATATTCATCATAAACTATTGGCAACAAATTCAGAAAATATTTTGAGCAGTTTAGAAAGTGTTCAAAAACTTTTTACCTCTTTCAATTCTTTGCTCAAATATTACCTTCTCAATAAGGATTCCCCTGACCACCCTATTGTAAATGACACCCCCTACTCCACTCTGGCCCTTCCTTATTCCCTTTCGCTGCTGTATCTTCCTCTACGGCACTTGTTACTATCCACTAAGGGCATAAAATTTTATCTGACTGCTCTCCTTCTGATGTCCACAATCAGGAACAGTGTCTGACTCTCAGAAGGTTCTCAGGAGCACTACTGGGTAAATGCAGATCTGAAACACAGAGACAGGACTAGGGTAAGGTGAGTGAGGCACCCAGGGTGCAAATTGAAGACACAGAGCTTCAGTGACCACGGAAGTGAGGACCTCCTTAAATTTTTTCATCTTAGATGCCACCCTCTCCTTACCCTAGTCACTGTCATGGTGAGGCAATTGCTACAGTGGTCTCTGATATAATTCTGAGGGCAGAGTGAGAGAGAGGGAAAGGGATTAGAGTGTTTAAAGATTAACATGCTACTGTTATTTTAAACAGTATGACTCCAATGGGTCTCTGATAAGTGCATCAACAGCACAGGTGATATTGACCAAGAATGGTGCAGTGATCTGCTGGTAGGATGCAGATCGTCTGGGGATTAGGAATTTGAGTTTATGCCTTCACCTGCATTCTAACTTAGGGAAATGTAAAACATGATGAGCTCATAGGAAAATTTTCCATCAGCAAGGAGAGACAGAATTGATTTCAGGTCTAAGCATAGGATGACCAGAGTTAAGAGTTCTTATTTACTAAAAACCACTAAAATGTGGAACGAATTGAAAAAAGAATCAATTTCTGCGGAAGAGGCATTACAATCCATTTTCAAATTGTAGTTAAAACAAAACTTTGAGAGAATTCCCTAGAGGTCCAGTGGTTAGCACTCAGCGCTTTCCCTATTAGAGCCCAGGTTCAATCCCTAATCAGGGAACTAAGGTCCTACAAGTCATGCATTACACCACACACACACACACAAAAATTGAATGAAAGAAAATAAACATGAGAAATTTTCCAGGTACTGTAACAAGGGCCAGACAACATTTTTAATATGTAGTTTTCCTGGCTGAGAGGCATGTCATTCTACACTTATACTCAAAGTGTCTGTCCAAGTGACAAGGAACCATAATATGTAGGCCTTATGTAATGGTGAATATTATAGGCTGTTAAGTAGGAAATGCGGACTGAGATTCTGAAATAGAATATCTATCAGGTACCAAAAAGGCTGAGGAGACAAATCAAAATGGAAGTTGCTGAAATTTAATGAGAAACTGTTGGTTTCTCAAGCAGAGTGAGGGACCTACCAAGGGAACTTCCAAGGAATCCACAGTGATCCCTATGGGAGAATCAGCTTTAAGCATCTCCCATGCCAGATAGCATGAAGCCCTTTAGAATGACACCAGTCAAGGAAGAACTTTCTACTCCTTTCCCTCTTCCCTCTAACCCCAAGGACCTACGGGCATTGCTTAGCAGGTTGGTAGTAAGAAAAGGCCCACCACCACCCTTGCTGGAACTCTGCCCTTGCTGGGAGAGGAAATCTAACACTAAATCAAAGAAAGAGTTCTTTGTATTGCGTGGAACGGGGCATCCTCACTATTGCATGGACACTGTTTCGTGACATAAAGTGACCTGAGATGGCCTGTTTCCCAAGAATGAGCGGTAAAGTCATGGAACATGCTGGATTTCATTCCCAGGAAAGGGAAACTGAGCTAATTTTAAAGGGACAGTTGGAGTCAGAGCTCAAGTTTCCTTTTGATTACCTCTCGTGAATGTGCTTGTTCACTGCACTATACGGAGAATTAAAGCAGGCCCTGCAGTCGTTCTATGGCCGTTCTCTGCCATTATTGTTAAATTACCTAAAAAACATGCTCTTAGGAAGAATAACTAAGAATAGCTTAAAAAGAGAGAAAGGAAGATGATGAGGTATAGTCTTTAGGTGCATTTGTATGGCTGTGCAGTAACTGGGGATCAAGTTTCTTAGTTCAGGCTATGGTAACAGAATACAATCCACAAAGTGTAGTAAACAACAGACGTTTATTTCTCACAGTTCTGGAGACTGGGAAACCCAAAATCAAGACATCTGGTGTCTGGTGGGGGATTCCTTCTGGTTTGCAGAATACCATCTACTAGTCATATCCTCATACCGCAGAGAGACCAGAGGGGAAGCAAATTCGCTCACGTCTCTTCTTAAAAACTCTCTAGTCCCATCTAGGGTTCCATCCTCATGACCTAATTGCCTCCCAAAGTCCTCATCTCCAAATACCATTAAACTGGGGATTAGGGTTTCAACACATGAGTTTTGGGGGCACACATTCAGTCTATAGTAACAAACGAAGGAGCTCAGAGTATAGGTCTCGGAGGGAAGAATGAAGCCAACTAGACCTGGGAGCTTGGTGGTGGGGTCCTCTCCTTCAGAATCCACTCCTCACCAGTTACAAAAGATGAGAGTCTCCCTTGTAAAATAGAATCTATCACTCTTGGTTCATACCTTTCAATTCAGGTGTTGTAAATGAGATTTTGAAGCACAATTAACAAACTCTAGAAAGTAAGATAGTAAGTGATATATTGCTGGATAAGATTAGGAAAATAAAATAAAATCATAGAAATAAAGACTATATGAAAAATTTTTTAAAAAGATGAGAAAGTGGAAGGAATAGAATTTTGGAAGGCAGAGTCAGATCTGCCTCTTAGGGCTCTGTGCATCTCAGTTTCCTCGTTGGTAAAAAGTATGGATATTAATACTGTTTTTAGGATTGTTGGGTGGATTAAATGAGAACATATATGTAAATAAATTGTCTTATACTATGTTGGTTCACAGGCAGCATCCAACAAATGAGAACTATTATTATCAAATGCTAGAAGACTCACCATCTACATTGGGAAAAATTATTTGTATCACTCGTATATTACTTACCTCTGTTGTCATCATCATTATGCAGTGACAGGCTTATGAACATTCTTGCAAAAAGCTTATATTGGAACATATGTGTTTACTTCGTGTAATTTGCTTTCCTTACATGAGTAATACAAGGAAGCATGTAACAAAATACTTGTATAATAGTCAAGGAAAGCCCCCCAAATATACTCCCCTAGAAAATTAGCTCTTTTCAATTTTATTTCACACACTAAAAAAAAAATGTTTGAAGTGTTTCAGTAATAACTTCAGCATTCCTTAAGAAAACTGAAGTGAAGTGAAAGTCGTTCGGTTGTGTTCGACTCTCTGCAACCCCATGGACTGTACAGTCCATGGGATTCTCCAGGCCAGAATGCTGGAGTGGGTAGCCTATCCCTTCTCCAGCTGATCTTCCCAACCCAAGGATCGAACCCAGGTCTCCTGCATTGCAGGCAGATTCTTTACCAGCTGAGCTACCAGGAAGCCCTTTAAGAAGATTAGGAGAGCTGTTCTAAAATGATTGATTTTTATGTCTTTAAAAGGGAAAAGCCTAGTTTATTTTTGGAGTGTGGAAACCTACCCTAATGCAGCTAATGTAATAACTTCTAATGCAAACAGTCTTATGACTTTGTTTTGTCTTTGCCATCTCAGTAAATATTTGTGGGGCCTGGCAAACTAAATTGCGCTGATTTCCCAGAGTCCCAGGAGATAATGGGAGACTTTTTTCTTTTAAATGAATGTCTATAGTTCTCAAGAGTTTCAATAAAATATAACGCAAGCTGTGGGTAATATAAAACAGCTATCCTCAATCCATGTACCAGTAAGTTAGTAGCATTGCATGCAATCAGTCAATAAAAACGGACGTTCAGATTCTGGCCCTTTCTTAACCAGTGTGATGTTGTGATCTTGATAGAGGTTACATAAATTTTTATAGGTAGACATGTGAGGACTGACATTAGGCTGTTCATGTATGTACCCCATGAATACATAAGACCCTTATTATCAATAAGCCATCCCTTTGTGAACCTACATTGTTCTGGGGACTGTTCTCCTGAAAGCTCAGGTTCTGGGTCCCTCAGTGAAGAACTAGTGTCTTTGTGAGCCCAGAGTGGGGATCCTTTGAGAATGCAAGAGCAGGACATACAGTGTTTGAAATTTTACTTTCTATTACCCAAACTGTATTTAATTTTAGTGGTAGTTACATGTATATCTGCACATTTGTCAAAACTCACTGAATTTCTAAAGGCATATGCTTTATTATATTTATAAGGACCTCCAAGGTGACTCAGTGGTAAAGAATCTGTGTGCTAGGCGGGAGGCTCAGGTTTGGTCCCTGGGTCAGGAAAATTGCCTGGAGAAGGAAATGGCAACCCATTCCAACATTCTTGCCTGGGAAATTCCATGCTTAAAGGAGCCTGGCTGGCTACAGTCCATGGGGTCGCAAAGAGTCAGACAAGACTTTGCGACTAAACAACAATACCTCAATAACATTGATTAAAAGTAATTATGCTCCAATCAGATTATTGAAAAGTAATAATTGACATAAAAAAAAAAACCTTCAGTGGCTCCCATTGGACTATGAGATTAAATTCACACTTCTAAAGATATTTAAAGCTCTCTGTTACATGGTTGAAGATCCTCTGGAGGAGGGGATGGCAGCCCACCCCAGTATTCTTGCCTGGAGAATCCTATGGATGGAGGAGCCTGGTAGGCTACAGTCCATAGGGTCACACATAGTCATACACGACTGAAGTGACTGTATGTTATGTGTGCATGTATGTTATATGGTTGCAAGCTACCTGCAGCAAAGGTTTTTAACCTATTTGGTGTCATGGCCACTTTTGATGGTCTAGTGAAAACTATGGGCTCCTTCTCAGAGTAATGTTTTAAAATGTGTAAATAAAACACATATGAGTATAAGGGAAACCATTTAGATGGAATTTATATCAAAATATGTATCAAATTTTTTATATAGTAAGATATTACTTCTTCATTAACTCATTAAATGACTAGATCTGGCTTAAGTCTCATAACTACTGTAATGTCAAAGTATTGAACATAGACAGTAGTTTAAGATTGATATGTGAAATCTGCAACAACTATTCATATGTGGAATCATCTGTGAATTTATTGGTGACAAAGTCACACATACTGCTCATACAATTTCATTCAAATACAAAAGGGAAGGAAATGCTAAATTTCAGCTAGAAGTTAGTGAAAATAAAAGTGGATTTTTTCCCCCATCAAATTCCCCCTTTTTCATACACCACTCCCCAGACTCTCTCTGCCTTAATTCCAGGTGATGATCTCCTGCCTGTTCCCTTGTTCCCCGACAAGCCCTCAGACACTCTCTACTTTAGTAAACAGGGTTCATCCCCTCCTAAAACCTATAGGACAGCAGCTAACACAAGTATGCGAATGCTAAGTCAGACAGTGGAGAAGGATGATGGATACACAGTCCATGTCCTTCCTCAGGGCATTCAAATACAACGTTTGTTTTTGGGGAAAAAAAAATACAATAATGTGCCAGCCAAGGGAAGATTAGTGCAGAGTTGGCCAGTGTACAACTGCTGCTTGATCAAGCAGAATGAACTGCCTGTTCTCCTCTGCCTGCGCTCCCACCGCCTCACCAGGGAGCTTCACTTGCGTAGAAAGTCCTCCCCTGCTAATCTCTGTCAATCAAAATACAGCTAGTTCAGAGGCTGGCATTTCCTGCTTCCCCTAGCTGGCATCATCTGACCTCTTTCTCTCTTCCCAGAACACTTGGTTCAAATATTTTTTTTTTCAAACAGAGGTGCCATTTGGCGTTGTATTGTGGTGACTGACGTCCACACTCATCTTCTGTCATCCATCCTAAGCCTGAGGGATCATGCCCCCCGTGTCTGTTTGCATCTCCCCTGGTACCTGTACTCTGGTGCACGCAGAGCCGCGGGGACCAGTGGATCAGACTGATCGCCCTGGGCCAGCCTCTGCCTCCCCCGCCCCTCTCCCTCACATCTTGGTGTCTTTTACTGATGGATTCTGATGCTTCCACTGCTGGAAACAAAGCCCTGACAGATTTCTCTTTCCTGGAAGGGCCTACCATAGAGCCGCAAAACCCCCGGCCAGAAAAGTAATTGATGTCCTTTAAAGCCTTCCTCCAGAAATTCACTCAATCATTCATTCAGGTCCTCTCTCATTCCCCTTAAAGGCCAGGTGAGAGCTTACTGTCTGAAATACATCAGCTGGGGACTGGCAGGATATACATATGTGATGCACGTTTGTGAAACTGTTTCTTAATAGCCTAGAGACAAGGACATTAATGCTTCTTCATGAAAGGCACACATTCCTCCTCAAATGAGGTGGAGCTGTCAAAGCAGCATCCTATGATTTATATTTTATTTTTAAATTGAAGAAGTGAAGTGAAGTGAAAGTCACTCAGTCATGTCCGATTCTTTGTGACCCCATGGACTATAGAGTCCATGGAATTCTCCAGGCCAGGATACTGAAGTGTGCAGCCTTTCCCTTCTCCAGGGGATCTTCCCAACCCGGGGATTGAACCCAGGTCTCCCACACTGTGGGCAGATTCTTTACCAGCTGAGCCACAAGGGAAGCTCAAGATTACTGGAGTGGGTAGCCTATCCCTTCTCCAGTAGATCTTCCTGACCCAGGAATCAAACCAGGGTCTCCTGCATTGCAGGTGGATTCTTTAGCAGCTGAGCAATCAGGGAAGCCTCTTTAAATTGAAGTATAGTTAATTTACAGTGTCATATTAGTTTCAAGTGTACAGTAAAGTGATTCATTTATATGTATATATATTCTTTTTCAGATTATTTTCCATTACAGGTTATTACAAGATAATGAATATAGTTCCTTGTGCTATGCAGTAGGTCCTCCAGGTTTACCTATATTATATATAAATACATCCTTTAAATACATGTAAATACATTAGGGCTTACCTGGGGGCTCAGACAGTAAAGAATCTGCCTGTAGTACAGGGAATCCTGGATCAGGAAGATCTCCTGGAGAAGGGAATGGCTACTCACTCTAGTATTCTTGCCTGGAAAATTCCAAGAACAGAGGAGACTGGGGCTATAGTCCATGGGGTCGCATAGAGTTGGACACAACTGAATGATTAACACACAAACACAAACATGTTAACCCCAAATTCCTAATTTGTCTTTCTCCTCACCCTGCTATCCTCTTTGGTAACCATAAGATTGTTTTCTATGTCTGTGAATCTGTTCCTGTTTTGTAAATAAGTTCATTTGTATCATTTTTTAGATTCCACAAGTGATATCATATATTTGTCTTTCTCTGTTTGACTTCACTTAATATGATTTCATTCTTTCATATGGCTAGGTAATATTCCATTGTATATGTATACCACAAGTAGCATCCTATTAATTTGGTCGGTCAGCAGTGCCCACGGCCCCACGGAATATCCATAGTTATGGTCTCTGTGAAGCTACATTTAAAAACATGAAAAACAATAGAATATGAGTTTGTATCCTGGCTTTTAATATTATTTGCAGTGTGACCTTGAGCAAGCTGTTGAAGATATTTAAGCCTCAGTTTTGTCATCTATAAATGTGGATGGTAAAAACGTCTACCCCTTAGGGTTGTTCGATGGCGAGATGAGTTAATACATGTACAGCCCTTACACCAGTGCCTGGCACATGATAAGTGCTCCATGAACCCCACACGTGTTCACTAAGACAACACGCCTCCCATGCATCTATTTTTTATTAAGTACTTCTATGGGCTAAGCACTGGGCTAGGCATTAGGGATTTAAATCTAAACAAAACATCGCTTTATCTTCAAGGAGCTCATGGCATAATGTAAGGTTTTTCAACCTGTAGACTGGAGATTCCTTAGGAAACCTTTTTCTGAGAATCTATTTGTTCATCTGACTGAGTAAATAATCTGCCTTAGATATATATGCTTTATTTTAAAAGTGTATATAGTTACTTTAGGATTAATAATTGTTAAAATCATTTAGAAGGATTCATTTCATATTTTTTTGTCATTACACATCATCTCAACCCATATGAGGGGAACAAATGTGATCATGTGATGGTGCCCAGCATATTTTTAGAGGATATTAAAAATAGCTTCTTGTGGTCAAGTTGGCTGCATCTACTGAGTAGATGGTACGTTTTGATAGAAGCCCAAACCATCCCGTCTGCTTAGGCCTAGAGGGAATTCTGCCCCTGCCAAGTGGCAGTCAGTGCCAAGATACTACGTGGGGGAGACTCTCAGGGAATACTTAGTCAAAAGTTTCCAGGTGCTCCCCCCTAAATTGGGAACACTTCACAAAGAAGAAAGATATAGAGGGAAACTCGCAAACTGACTCTACAAAGAGGGCTTCTGTTTAGGGAGTTTCTGTTTCTCTGGTCCAGCTGAAGTGGGAAAAGGTCTCCAAGATGACGAGGAGCAGCCCGTAGTTGCTAATGCTGGATTTCTGTGGATGCCTCTCGGATGTGGCTGCTGGTGGAGTCCCCGCAAACTGATGGAGGTGGCAGAGAGGCATATAATTGCCTTCTTCACGCTGCTGTTCTGCTACTGTAGAAATTACAGAATTGTTCGTGGCAGTTGCTGACCAGCAGGGTTTTTTTAGATCATCTCTTTTTGTGATTGATCGTATAGGGAGGTGGAGAAGCATCAGTGAGTTGGACTCTGATCCGTGTCGCAGTTTGAATTTTCAGTCTTGGCAGTCCTCCTCGGTAAAGTCTTTAAAAGACTGCAATGACTATTCTGGCAAAATTAGTGGGAACTACTGCCAACACTAAGAAACTCCTACCAGCAGAGACTGGATGAGAACCTCCTACCTTGTTCTTTACAGAGTCCCATGCCTTAAAGTAGTTATGGTGCAATGTTCCCTTAGAGAGGAGAGCATTAATATTTACTTTCTGGTCCAGAGCAGAAGATCGGTACACTTGGCTTGCAGACAAGTCTGGGTGATCTTTTGGTTGTTATATCATTCTCAAGCCATGAGTTGATCTCCATGGAAAAAAGAGGCTCCCCACTATGGGTTGTTTTGCTTTGTTTGACTTTTGTTTTTCTTGCCTGGGAACTCATGTCTTTAGTTCCTCCCAGAAAAACTAATTCAGCGCCAACTTTACTGGCTCACAGTAGCAGACACTCGGTCCAGATCTGTTGACTGACTGAAGAGGTGCTCATTCACACAGCAGTTAAACCTCCACCTGAGCCAGCCTTCCTGAGCCTCGGGCCCACCCCTGAGGGGTTTTCTTCTGGGCCCTTAGGTTCTTTTACCGAAAAAGTTGTTGTGGGCCTGATGAACAGGTGGGATTGTTTAGTAGTTAAGAGCATCAGCTTTGCAGTCAAACAGCACCTACATGTGATTTTGGGCTCTGCAAATAACTAGATGGGTGATCTTGAACAACAAACTATTTGAGCCTCAGTTGCGTCTTTGTGAAAATGTGCTGAATAAAACTTACCTCATAGAGTTGTTGATAGAATTAAATGAAATGAAGCAGATTTTCCCAGATTTCAGTCATTTGCAACTTACCCATACAAAAATGGCCTGTGTGATTTTTGCCATATTTAAATACCACCTGTACTATGATTCCTTTAATACTTTCTTTAAATTAACTTGGTTTTTAAGACAGATTAATTTTAAAAGATATATGGATATTCATCACCTCCCTAGTGATAGAAAATAAATGTCATGGAGACTAAACAATATTAAGTTCCAGCTTAATATTTATACCTCCTAAAGTCTCTGACCTAAGGTCTTCTGTCTTTGTTAGGAAGATTCCTGTCATGTGTTAAAGACATATTAGCCCCAGACTGACACTTTATTTTTCCTTTAATTGAAAGAACTAAAAAATGATCAAGAAGGAATAGCGTTTTCACTGTTTGATTCCATGTAACTTGATACCCTGCGTATTTTGTCTCAGATATTGCCAATGGCAATCACATTTTGGAAAGCTGAGCTAAAATTTGTGAAGATGTTGTGTTTCCAAGTGAAATGATAGAGACACCTTGAAAACGCAGCTGCACTGGGTCCCATGCAGGCACAATATCCACTCAGAAAGTACAGTTTGGCCAGAGAAAAGAGAAAAGGAAAGTCTGCTGGGGGTTCCCTCTGACTGTCGCATGAGTTTCTATGAAGGACTCTGAAGTCAATGGTAGACCCCACTGTGGTGCCTCAAATCAAGAAATCACTGCTGGCCTTAGGGGAGGTTGTGAACCTTTGCTCGTCTGCACAGCTCACAGCCAGGAGTGGTGGTGTGCAAATAATGGGGACACTGGAGAGCGAGAAGCACCTTTTGACAAATCCCATCTTGGTCTCCACTTCCTTGGAGTCTGTTGTGGGCTGAATAATCCGCACGCCTCAAAATGTGACTGTACTTGGAGAGGGGTGTTTAAAGAGGTAATTAATAGCAGCCATTCTGACTGGCGTGTAATGGTACCTCATTGAGGTTTTGATTTGCATTTCTCTGACAATGAATGATGTTGAGCATCTTTTCATGTGTTTGTTAGCCATCTGCATGTCTTCTTTGGAGAAATGTCTGTTTAGATCTTTGGCCCATTTTTCGATTGTGTTATTTATTTTTCTGGAATTGAGCTGGAGGAGTTGCCTGTATATTTTCGAGATTAATTATTTGTCTGTTTCTTCATTTGCTATTATTTTCTCCCATTCTGAAGGCTGTCTTTTCACCTTGCTTTAGTTTCCCTTGTAGTGCAAAAGCTTTTAAGTTTAATTAGGTCCCATTTGTTTATTTTTGCTTTTATTTCCAATATTCTGGGAGGTGGATCATAGAGGATCTTGCTGTGATTTATGCCGGAGAGTGTTTTGCCTATGTTTTTCTCTAAGAGTTTTATAGTTTCTGGTCTTACATTAAGATCTTTAATCCATTTTGAGTTTGTTTTTGTGTATGGTGTTAGAAAGTGTTCTAGTTTCATTCTTTTACAAGTGGTTAACCAGTTTTCCCAGCACCACTTGTTAAAGAGTTTGTCTTTTTTCCATTGTATATTCTTGCCTCCTTTGTCGAAGATAAGGTGTCCATAGGTACGTGGATTTATCTCTGAGCTTTCTATTTTGTTCCATTGATCTATATGTCTGTCTTTGTGCCAGTACCATACTGTCTTGATGACCACTCCTGGGCATACACACCAAGGAAACCAGATCTGAAAGAGACACATGTACCCCAATGTTCATCGCAGCACTGTTTATAATAGCCAGGACATGGAAGCAACCTAGATGCCCATCAGCAGACGAATGGATAAGAAAGCTGTGGTACATATACACAATGGAATATTACTCAGCCATTAAAAAGAATACATTTGAATCAGTTCTAATGAGATGGATAAAACTGGAGCCCATTATACAGAGTGAAGTAAGCCAGAAAGATAAACACCAATACAGTATACTAATGCATATATATGGAATTTAGAAAGATGGTAATGATAGCCCTATATGCAAGACAGAAAAAGAGACACAGATGTATAGAACAGACTTTTGGGCTCTATGGGAGAAGGTGAGGGTGGGATGATCTGAGAGAACAGCATCAAAACATCTATATTATCAAGTGTGAAACAGGTCACCAGTCCAGGTTGGATGCATGAGACAAGTGTTCGGGGCTGGTGCACTGGGATGACCCAGAGGGATGGGATGGGGAGGGAGGTGGGAGGGGGGTTCAGGATGGGGAACACATGTAAATCCATGGCTGATTCGTGTCAGTGTATGACAAAAACCACTACAATATTGTAAAGTCATTAGCCTCCAACTAATAAAAATAATTGGGAAAAAAAATAAAGAGGTAATTAAGGCAAAATGAGGCAGGTAGTCCTAATATGACTCGTGTCTTACAAGTAGAGTTTAGGACCCAGACGTACGCAGAGAAGGACCGTGTGAAGACACGGAGTAGACAGTCATCTCCGAGCCAAGGGCTGAGGCTGCGGAGGAAACCAGCCCCGCTGATGTCTTGATCTTGGACTTCTGGATTCCAGAACTGTGAGATGATGCATTTCTGTTGTTCAAATCACCCATTCTCTAGAACTTTGCAGTAACAGCACTAGCAGACTAAAAGAGTCAGTGCTTCCCCTTTGGACCAAGGGGATAAGGGCTGATTAGCTCATCACTCATAGACAGTGACATCCAAGCTCATAGACTGGCTGGTATGTCAGAGAGAGCCAGGCTTATTTGACTTTTTACATATGTTTTCTCATTACTGTGCTCTCGATCCATCCATCAAAATTCCTCTTTGGCGGGGTGGTGGTGGGCGGGGGGGGGGGAGAGCAGGTGGTTTAGAAAAGACTAATTTTGTCAGCTTAGAGGACAAATTTTAGTGAAGTTATAATCTTGATAAGATTTGGATTGTCTTAAATGTCAAAGCAGAATTCTGTTTCTAAGCCTGTTCAAGGTCCAGATAAACTGATTTTCCCTATTTTGACCTTTTCATTATTTTTATTCCTTAAGCACAAAAACAGCATTTCAACATTGTTGCAACGATGTCTTGTGCATCAGTTCTGATGTGACATTTACCCATTTATCATGTTTGTGTCCTTTCCCCTTCCCACTATGTCCTCGCTCCTTTTTATCATCATTGTATCAAGCAAAGGCTTTAATTCAAGTTCTTACACCATCTTCCCACCACTCTTGTGCATTTCTGAGTGTCCTTGGCGTGTATAAAATTCAACTAAATTGTCAGTTCACAGTTGTGTTCATTAAGTTTGTTATATATTCTTCCTACTCATGGTGTACTCAAAGAGTGCAGCACAGCCAGGGTCTCACAGACTCTCCTATCTAGAGCAAAGCGGAGCTTCTCTTTGTGCCTGCCTATCTTTGTAAATAGCTCCAAAAATTCTGACTGTCCCTAATTAACTTGTAAAATGTTTGCCATTGTACATTCTGTCTCTTGAGAAAAGCTCTCCTGGTTTCATGGGTTCAAACAAAGTTCAGTTATGACTTCTTTGAATATCATCTGTAATCACAAACATTGGCCAGAAGGCCCAGTGCTTGGAAAGGTCTTAAATGCTTCCAGCTCCCTACTTGGTGAGTTGGTTAGGAAGATGTTTGAACATTTTATGGAAGAATAATGAAAGTGTTTTGAGGCCCTTTATCCAACCAGTTTATCTAGAAGTAATGGGTGAGTGTTGGAGATAAGTGACATGTCTCATCGTTAGCCACATAGCACGTACTAGAGGAAAGGAACAAGACAAAGAAAGTTCTAAGACCCCTAGGTGAACAGTGGATCACTCACATCCTCAGAGCCTGTGGTGAGTGAGTGTGACCTGCTAGTGGCAAGATGAGACCTGCATGTTAGAAACCCCTAGTGTGAATAGCATCTGGGGAAGGAGACGCTGATTATTCACTGCTCTTCTGTGTTTTGTTTTTTGTGGTCACTGTTTCTTCTTTGGGAATAAATCCCTCCCTCTTAGAGTTTTTCCTGGCCTGATTTCAGGGCCTACCTCTTCGTTATACAGTATGTTGTGATTTGTAAGTTTTCGTGAGGGATCAGCCTGTAAATAGAGCTTTTGTCCTGTTTGAAAATTTCTGTGCAGTTAGAATTTAGAAAATCTGCTGGAGAGGAGGCCAAAGGCAGTCTCTGAGTTCTGATCCCTCTATTTTTCACGCATCTTGGGTTGTTATTGTTGTTGTTCAGTCACCCAGTCATGTCTGACTCTGCGACCCTGTGGACTGCAGCACGCCAGGTCTCCCTGTCCCCCACCATGTTCCGAGTTTGCCCAAGTTCATGTTCATTGCATCGGTGATGCCATCCAACCAACTCCTCCTCTGTCGCCCTCTTCTCCTTCTGCCCTCGGTCTTTCCCAGCATCAGGGACTTTTCCACTAAGTCAGCTGTTCACATCAGATGACCAAAATACAGGAGCTTCAGCTTCAGCGTCAGTCTTTCCAGTGAATATTCGGAGTCGATCTCCCTTAAGATTGACTGGCTTGATCTCTTTGCTGCCCAAGGGAATTGCATGAGTCTTCTGCAGCACCACCACTCGAAGGCATCAGTTCTTTGGCATTCTGCCTTCTCCTAACCATGTGTGACCACTGGGAAGACCATTTTGACTACATGGACCTTTGTCAACTGAGTAATGTCTCTGCTTTTCAACACACTGTCTAGGTCACCGTGTAGGAAAAGTCTAATATTTTTTTCTTCCCTCTTAACTCCTCATTTCTCCCCTTCATAACCGTGTGATTCATAGGAAGTGAGGCTGGGTGTGCTTTCCTGAATGCCTGTGTCTACCCTTGGAGACAAACACACTAGCATGTGAACACAGCCACAGCAGTGTTTTCCATGTTGAATTTGTCTAGCGTGACCGTTTGTCAATCAAACTTCTGCCCTGTTTCTGCACATTTTAAATTAATGGTGAGGGTCACACCCTGACTGTCTGCTGTGCTCTCCTCCTCGTGTCCCTGCTTCTGCACGTTTGCTTGCCCACAGCCTCACAGCCTGGGTCAGATTTAGTACAGCGAGACAGGCCTCACAGGAAACACTCTAGGGAAAACAGTCAAGTCCTCGGTGCTCCAAGCCATATCCGGTCTTAATCTTTAGCTGGATCTTTGAGCTGCTTTAATGCTAAAATTTTTCCTTATCGTTTCAGTCTCTCTGTCTTTCCATCTGTTTTCTCTTTGTGTCCAGTGTTGCTACCAGGAGAATGCAACTCAAAGAAAACTCTTCCTGAGGATTTTTAAGTTATAAATACTATAAAAAAGACAGACAGACACAGCACCCTTGTTAGTGTCTTTACAGCACTTTCAAAGTTTATGACAACAGAGCCTCCCAGAACAACCCGGGAGCCTGGGCTCCAAGCCCTCCTGAGAGCAGGTTGGGTTTCTGTCTACCAGAAAAGGAGACTTTTCCCCTCCTCTCTTATCTCCAGGCTCAATTTTCTAAACAGCTTCTTCACCTATAACCTTCTGTTGTAGAAGACAGACTGGTTAGCTAGGAGTGAAGAGACATCTTTACACATCAGATGTGTAAAGTCTTATTCTTGCCCATCATGTTTATTCCCCTTCTTTATCACATGCATGACACCAGAAATCATTCACTCACAGACAGACGTTCGTTGAGGAGGGGCACTGTTTTGGACTCCAGATACCTTCCTGAGCAGGTCAGACAGGGCTCCTGATCTCACCCGTTCACACTGTAGGTGAGTGCACCGAACAATTCTCTGAGGTGTCACAGGGCTTCCTTCAAGAGGGTCCCGAGAGACTCTGCGGTGGTCCATCACAGTCCCACGGTCTGGAGCTCATGTCCTCTGCTTGAATACCGGCTGACCCGTGACTGCCAACAGTAGAATGTGGCCAAAGTGAGAGAATGTCACCTTCTAGGCAAATAGCGTAGGGGCTCCCCAGAGCAAGAGAATCAGGCATGACTTTCCTGACATAACAGAGGCCATTTTTGTCCTAAGCCATTATGTGATCTAAGCTTGAACACAATGCTTGCCCTTGAACAGATAATGATCTTAAGGGAACAAAGCAGGTTCTCAACTGGTGCTAGTGGTAAAGAATCTGCCTGTTAATGCAAGAGACGCAATCCCTGGGTCAGGAAAATCCCCTGGAGAAAGAAATAGCAACCCACTCCAGTATTCTTGCCTGAAAAATTCCATGGACGGAGAAGATTGGCAGGCTACAGTCCATGGGGTCACAAAGTGTCAGACAACTGGAACCCAAGAAATGATGTTATTGACCTTTTCTGACCCTTGTAACTTCATTAACTAAAGCTTAAACTCCATTGACTGCCCGAGCCCCTTCATGAATATGCATATGTCCTTAGCTTAAAACTTCCCCAGTTTTGCTCTGAGAAAGATCCCCAGTGTTCTCCTTCCTTGTTGCAAGTAATAAATCCTTCTTTCTCCCCATCTTTGGCTTAGTTATGTCTTTTAACTTAGTATCCAACAAGAGACAAACCCAGTTTTTCAGGTAACGATTTCAGTGATCACAATAGGATGTCTTGCTTAGAGGGCCCTTCTGGGTACAATAGCCTCTCCATGTCCCCCATTTCTTGTTTGTAGAAAATAGGATTTGGTCTTCTAGGCCTTCCCTGAGTTTCAAAAAGGAAAATAGGCGATTACTAAATAGGGAAGGGAAGGAATGCAGAAACAAAGGAAAAGTCATTAAACAAGAGAAGTTCAGCAGTTAAAACAGAGTCCTCTTTTTCCACAGCAACTAAGACACCCTCCCCAGCCAGCTACCCGCCCACGGTGGCAGATGGTGACTACATGCTGAGCATAAGCACAGAGACTCCAGAGTGGTTGAACCAGAAGAATGGTTGAAATTCTTGAATCACCACCCTGTTACCTCACCACTAACCAATCAGAAGGAAGTCATGACTCTTGAAGCCCTCACTCCCAAATATTGCCTTTAAATGCTTTCCTGGGAAGGGATGGTTAGGGAGTTTGGGATTGGCATGTATACTGTGCTATATGTATTTTCTTGATGTATTTTTATTATGTATGTGTGTTTATTTGTGTCTGTGCTGGATTTCCATTGCTGCTTGGGCTTTTCTCCAGCTGTGGCGAGTGGGGGCTACCTCTCTAGCTGCTGTGTGCAGGCTGCTTATCGCAGTGGCTTCTCTTGCTGTGAAGCACAGGCTTTAGGACTCACGGGCTTCGGTGGTTGCAGCTCACGGGCTCTAGGGCACAGCCTCCATAGCTGTGGCACGCAGACTTAGTTGCTCAGCGGCATGTGGGATCTTCCCGCATCAGGGATCGAACCCACGTCTCCTGCATTGGCAGGCAGACTCTCTACCACTGCGCCACCAGGGAGGCCCCAGACTCTGCTGTATTTACAGTGGATAATCACAAGGCCCTACCGTACAGCCCGTGGAGCGCTGTCAGTGCTGTGAGGAAGTCTGGATGGGAGGGGAGTGTGGGGGAGAATGGATGCATGTGTGTGTACAGCTAGGGCCTGTCCTGTTCGCCTGAAACTATCATAGCATTCCTAATCAGCTATCCTCCGGTATAAACTAAAAAGTTGAAAAGTCTCCCTGAAGTTTGGGTCTTTCGAGCATAATATAAACCCTGTACTTCCCTTCTCCACAAACTGGTGCCAATAAACTGGCTTTGTTGCACAGCCGGTGAGCAGATGCAGGTCCACTTTGGTGACGCATATTCATTCTACAGGGGCTTTCCTGATGGCTCAGTTGGTAAAGAATCCTCCTGCAACGCAGCAGACCTGGGTTCGATCCCTGGGTTGGGAAGATTCCCCTGGAGAAGGGAACGGCTGCCCACTCCAGTATTCTGGCCTGGAGAATTCCGTGGACTGTATAGTCTATGGGGTCACAAAAAGTCGGACACGACTGAGCGACTTTCACTTCACTCATTCTAGAAACTCTGTAGCTGACTTTGAAGAAATGGGGGCTGTATTGGGAGGTTCATGAGACAAGCAACTGAGGCAGCTGCCGGTCAATGAGCAGCAAGAAGGCGCGGGCCTCAGGCCTCCAGGTGCCAGCACCCTGAGTGTGCTGTCAGACGAGAGCAAAGGCAGGACTCTGACTGAGCCTGTGAGGCCCAGGTAAACCATTCCTAGCCCCCTGATCCACAGAGTGGGAGATGATGTGTGGTGTTAGCTTAAGCTCCTGAGAATGCGGCAATGTGTCAAGTAGATAGAAAACTAATACAGAGACCCTGCATCCAAGAGGAAGACCCTGGCCTAGGACTGACCCACAGGCTTCTGGAGCTGTCTACACAGCTTCCTCTGTTTACCTCTACTATTTTCCATGGGGTCCTTGGATTGCAGAGCTGTGACTTCACCTTGGAACTTACGTGACCTGGGAAAACATGTTTACAACATCCCAACTGCTGGAACTCCTTAAAATTAGAAAAATGCTGAAGCAGAGTCGTCTGAAGCAAGACCACAGACAAAGAGAGATTCCTAAAAACTATAAGCTGGACACTGTGTCACTGAAGGGATTTAAAAGACTTGTCCTCTCCCACACTGGACTCCTTCACCGCCAAGTACCTTTCCAGACCCCAGATGGATTGTCTCAAGGTGATCCATTTACTTACATGTGGTAACTTTGCATCTTTCATTCATTAGTTCAACTAACAGGTTTAATTTCCTCATCTGTAAAGTGAGTACAACATTAGTGTCTACCTCAGAGAGTTGCCATGAGAGAAAATGAGTTAATACATGACAATTGTATATATAGTCGCTTAGCACACATTAAATACTATACAAATGCATGTTATTACTATTGACATGGTTTTGAGTGTGCTTATTTATTAGTATAGTGAGGCAGTGACCTAGAGCTTGGGAATACAGATAGATATATAAGCTATAGACTCGACCCTGCCTCTGGTTCCTTATCTATCTACTAGAGAGCTAAGTTTTGAAAAAAGAGACAAACTGGACAGGAGGTTTTATGGAATGGGAGCTTAAAATCAGTAATACAAATTCCAGAGCCACATAATGTGCCCTGGAAAAACACATTCTAAGTAGGTGAAGTCTGGAAGTGATAGATGTAAAAGATGGATCCAATAGCATCCTATGTCCTCTTGGTATCATAGGAGTCAATTAGGGCTGAAAGAGAAGAAATGGGTGAAGACAAGCTCACTCAAATTATCGTTCTCACTGAGCCAGCCCTGCTAATGCAAAAAAGAAAAAAAAATTAAACTACAAACACTTGGCATAGCTATAGCATTATTATTCACAGCAAATTATATGCCTGGTAAACACACAGTACAATAAACACTCATTTATGACTTCAGTTTAAGTCATGGAAACGTTAGATTGGATTGCTCTTTCAGGAAAGTTATGTAAGGGTGAAACAGTCTTTGGTGGGGGGCAGGAACTACAGTCTGGCCCCTGTTCTCCAGGATCATAGTTCCTTTTCATGAATAGTAGAACAAAAGGGAAATGGGCTGTCCTGCCCTTCATGAGACAATTAAAAATTAATCTCTTAGGGACAAGACTAGGCTTCCAAACAAACAAGTCATTTAAAATTAAATCCATGTTTCCTTGGGGTTTCTTGGTCAAGGTATCATCTAAGATAAGGATAAAAATGAGATTGTACCCTGATGAGAGCATGTCATATTTTAATTGCTGGCTGCTGAGTACATCTCAATCTGTGGCTGAATTTTTTATCCCTCCATTTTATCTCTATAGCTACCATGGTGTCTGCAAAGAGCAAAATATTCTATCTGTATTTACGAATAATGAGTCACCGAATGCTGATTAATACAACTAGACAAAGAATGGTTAAATAATCAAAAGAGGGGAAAAATAACTCATTACTCAATTGTTCTTATTTCTGTTTGCAGATTCCCACATTAAGGAAGTGTTTTGACCAATTTGAATACAATTTTGGTAGAAATAGAATTTCAGTCTAGAAGTGAGGGGACTTTGTTCAAATATTGCATCTATAGAAATAGTTTCTTGAGACTTCCCCTAGACCTTCTTACTACAAACAACAAGTGCTTTGTTTTTTTTTTTCTGGTGTAGAAAAGATGAAAAATAATTCTTTAGTGCTCTTCCCTTAAACTTCTGCTCTGCTGGGCTTTGTAAATATATGTGACCAAGTGAAACCAGATGTTTCAATTTCCTCTCCCCGCCCATCACAAGATGCCTTGATTTTCACCTTTGGGATTGTTTGTTACAGCTTGAGATCTTGTTATGAAAGGCCCTGTGATGGTTATTTTTATGTGTCAATTTGATTGGCTAAGCATACCCACATAGCTGAAAAATATTATTTTCAGATATATTTGTGAAGGTGTTTCCAGAAGAGATTACCATTGAGTTAGCAAACTGAGTCCAGAAAAGTGCTCTTACCGACATGGATGGATCATCCAGTCATTGAGGGCTCAAATAGAACAAATGGTGGAGGAAGGGTAGCTTTGCTCTGGGACATCCATATTCTGCTCATAGACATCATTGCTTCTGATTCTCCTAGATATTCTAGGGCCTTTAGACTGTGTCTGAAATTTATGTCACTGACCCCTATGAGTCTCAGGCCTTTGGATTCAAATTACGCCTCCAACTTTCAGGTTTTCCAGTTTGCAGGTTGTATACCCACAATTGTATGAGCTAATTCCTCATATATATGTAGCTACATATATATAGATATATCCTACTGGTTCTATTTCTCTGGAGAATCCTGACTAATATATATTTCTTTCCATATCAACTAGTGAATATATAAGCCTGAATTAAGTTTACTGTTTATTTCCTGGGGTAAAGGAAATATGTAAATGAGCCATCACAAGGAGATAGGATTTGCAATGGTTAAAAAGAGAGACTTGTAATAGAATCTGAGCTCTACCATTTACTGTCTTGAATGAACTGTTTAAACTTTCTAAACCTCCTCTTCCTCTAAATTGAGAATACAGTTACTGAATTTAGATCATATGGTAACTTAATGAGATAATTTGTCTGAAAATACTCAGTATATAGTAAACCAATCAATAACTATTTCTATTATGTTTTGATTGGAAAGCAGGAAAAGGAAAGAGTTGGAAGGGTTAAGAGCTTGGGTGCTGTCTAGCTCTGTACAGAAGAAGGAGGGGGTATAGGAGGGAAAATTTTAAAAGTGTTGATAGTAGAAAGCTATAAATTTCTCTAAATTCATCATCTCACAAAGGGCCAATTCTGGGTGTTTATACCTGTGCCAATGCATTCTATAAGAATATCATATCCGTTCCCCACCAAATTCTTGGGAATCAGGTGATTTTAATATACTTTGTCCAATAGTGTGTCATAGGCATAATGTGGCCCTCAAAGTTGTACATGTCCTAATTTGTAGAATTAAATATGTTACCTTACATGGCAAAAGAGACTTTGCAGATATAGTGAGGATTATGAATCTTGATATGGATCTTATTTGACTAGGATGCATCTAACTGTATAAGCTGTTAAAAGTGGGAGAAAGCAAAAGTCAGAGAGACATGTCAGAATTGGAATTTTCCAGGAGAGATTCAGTGCCTGAGAGGTACTCACCCAACCCCCTGTTTATGGCTTTGAGGTTGGAGGAAAGAGGTCATGAGTCAAGGAACACGGGCAACCTCTAGAACCAAGGCAAGCCCCTCCAGCTGACAGTCAGCAAAGAAGTGGGTACTTCAGTACTGCAACCATAAGGAACTGAGTTCTCCCAACTGTCCATGTGCTGGAGGATGTGAATTATCCCCTAGAGCCTTCAGAAAGAAATGCAGCCCTGCTGACACCTTGATTTTAACCAAGTGAGACTCATTCTAGACTTCTGACATGGAAAACTATAAGATAATAAATTTTTTGTTGCCTAAGAGACTAAAATAGTGGTAATTTGTTTGAGAAGCAATATAAAACTAATACATGGAAATAAAGACAAAAGCTTCATTTAATTTCATTCATTCATTTATTCAGTTTTCAACATTCATTGATCAGCTATAGTAAGCGAGGCTCTGAGCCAGTTGCTAGTAATAAAAGCATGAGTAAGATCCTGTCCTGGCTCTCAACTTATTTAGACAAAGTCAATGGAATGACCAGAAAAAATTTCAAACTACCTAAACAATTTGTTCTGGCTGAATTCTCTGAACTACTCCACCTCTCCTCTTGCCTGCAATTTCAAAACAATTAGTCATAGGAGAGGTGTGGCATGTTTTGCAAACTCACTGGCATGGATTTAGCATGAGCAATCTAAAGAAAAGCTAATGGATTTTCCCCCTTGTTCTATTTCCAATAAGATCTTGGCTTTGGTGCCCTTTGGGGTAGGGCTTCGGCCACTTAATAAACACATCATCATGCTGCCGGTGACACAGTGACATCCTTCTTCAGAAGAGTAGTCTGTTGGTGGTTGCCTAGGTCAGGGCTCCTCGAGCCTTGGTGTGCCTAAAAATCGTCTGGGAGGCTTGTTAAAACGCAGATTCCTGGGTTCCATTCCTGAGATTCTGATTCAGGAAGTCTGGCCTGGGGCCCAAGAATCTCGAATTCTTTTAAAATATTTGTTAATAAATAAATATTAATATGCATTTAATAATTTAAATATTAATATTAAAATATAGTAAATATTGAATTGTTCCAAGTCTTAGTTGTGACTTGAAGGATCTTTTTTTTTTTGGTTGCAATATGCGAGATCTTTAACAGCAATATGTGAACTCTTCACTTCAGCATGTGGGATCTAGTTCCCTGACCAGGGGTCAAAAACCAGGCCCTCTGCACTGGGAGCATGGCATCTTAGCCACAGGGTCACGGGGAGTCCCCAGAACCGGGCTTGCTAACCAGCTCCTGGATGATGCTTCCTGTCCACAGGCCTCACTTGCAGTGTCTTTGGTGGATCCCTCCTTATTTATTAATGAACATGGCTTATGGAGCCTGGATGGTCAGAAGCAGACAAACTTCGAGAACATGCAGCATCTCTGCCAGTTGGTGCCATACATTTGAACACCTGAGCCCTGACAGTCCTCCACCCTGGTCCTTCTCCTTTTGGTTCTCAGATGGGACTTCCCAGCCCTCCTTTGGTCACCCAAGATGCACAGCAACTTGCTGCAAACTCAGACCCCTGAGAGGTGAGGAAGAGGAGGACAGTATGCGTGGTGTTCTTCTAGCCTGTAAGTCTTGATGCCCTTGCATCATAAACAGCATCCTCACCGATAAGGCAAAATGAAACACTGAAGTCTTAACTTACGCAACTCAGCATGGGTGCAAAGGACGTGTCTCACTGAGGGACACGCAGAGGGATTACACAACACGCTCTGTACACTGAGACGACACATGATATGGCAGCCTCTCCTCAACTCCAGCAGTTAACCACTCACCAATCTCTGCTGTCCTTTATTTTCCTCCCTGCCGTCCTTCTATGAACTTTTTAAAGCCCAAGGATACCCTAGAATGTATTGACACAGACAACTGCGAATGAGTTACTGCTCAGTTCTCTGACATCGTCCTTCTCAGGATCAAGGACAAGATCTCATGTCCTTCCTGAGGTAGAAAATGGCCACAAGTCTTAATACATTCCAGGCAATAACCCTGGACTCCTAAAGTGAGTATTTGTACATATCTCATCATTTTGATTGGCTGTATGAATCCCAGTTCCTCTGTTTAAGATTCAGAAACATAAAATGGGATTTGGGTCTATTGCTTAGAACAATGCTGTTGAAATTCCCAGACACCCTCTTTGTCATTTAAAGAGGAAAAATATCATAAATAAGGGCTTTGTCAAATACTGCTTGCTTGATTAAAAGGAAAAAATCATGTTTCTTGTAAAAATTGGTTTTCACTGAAGTCTTCTTTCTAAACAAAAGATACTTCTAGAGTTTTAGGAAAATGGTTTATCTCTAGATGACTGTGGTATTATTTTCTTTATGCTCAGTCGCTTAGTTGTATCCAACTTTTTGTGACCCTTTCTTTATGCTAGGTTTTTACAAAATAAAAAAAACTTGGTTGACATATAGACTATTAATCTCATAGCAGGAGTAAAAGACCGTTATTTCTTTTATCTGTTAAATTAACGTTAGTGGGGTTTTTTGCTCATTTTTAAAAATTATAGTTGATGTAAAATATTGTATGTTACGGATTTGCAATATCGTGATTCAGTTTTTAAAGGCTATACTCCATTTATAGTTATTACCCTATACTGCCCCGCCCCCTTCCCTGTCCTAACTGGTAACCACTAGTTTGTTCTCTGTACCAGAGAGTCTGCCTCCTTTTTGTAATATTCACTAGTTTTGGGTTTTTTTTGATTCCACAAGTGAGTGATATACAGGATTTGTCTTTCTTTGTCTGACATTTCACTTAGCATAATGCCCTTCAAGTCTATCCATGTTGCTGCAAATGGCAAAATTTCATTCTTTTTAATGGTTGAGTAATATTCCATTGTACATATACAATAGACATATACAAACATCTTCTATATCCATTCATCTGTTGATGGATATTTAGGTTGATTCCATATAAGATTGCTTACCTTTCTTGGCATAAGAATTATTTATTGACATTAAAACTTTATATATCTGAACTTTAGTTTTATTTTGCTGTAAAGTAAAATTTCTTAACTTATTTTGTATCATGAACCTCTTTGGAAATCTGTTGATGTCTCCAGGCCTTTTCTAAGAATAATGTTTTATTTATTTATGTGTTTGGCTGGGCTGGGACTCAGCTATGGCATGTGGGATCTTCAATCTTTGTTGCAGCATTTTTTGCAGAGGGATCTTTTAGTTTCAGCCTGTGGGATCTTTGCAGCATGTGAACGCTTAGTTGCAGCATCTGGATCTAGTTCCTTGATCAGGGATAGAACCTGGGCCTCCTGCAATGGAGTGCAGAGTCTTGGCCACTGGACAACCAGGAAAGTTCCCAAGAATAATGCTTTAGATGCATTAAAAGCACCACTTATAGGGAAAAAATAAAAATAATTATTTAAAAATACAGTTACCTAAATATTAAATCAAATTTATGATACAGTAATATGCTTTTTTGGGCTTTCCTGGTAGCTAAGATGGTAAAGAAACTGCCTGCCGTGTGGGAGACCTGGGTTCGATCCCTGGTTGGGAAGATCCCCTGCAGCAGGGCCTGGCAGCCCTCTCCAGTATTCTTGCCTGGAGAATCCCATGGACAGGGAGCCTGGCGGGCTACAGTCCATGGGGTCGCAGAGAGTCGGACACGACTGAGCGACTAAGCACAGGTGCTTCTTTAAGTTATGGCCGAGCAGCCGGCTTACTGCCGACTGTAATGTTGATGTAGTGATGAGCAGAAACAGTATTTTGAGGTATCTGCAAGAACTAATGAATGGGTATGATTTCTGTTGGAGATATAAATACCCTTGTCTGTTACTGTGGTTTGCTGTCTGCATTCTTTTTTCTTAATTAGAGGATAATTACTCGACCATTGTGTGATTGTTTTTGCCATACTTTGACGTGAATCGGCATTAGGTACATGTGTGTCCCCTCCCTCTTCAATCCCGCTCCCACCTCCCTCCCCACCTCCGCTCTATGTTGTCCCAGAGCTCTGGCTCTGGGTTCCCGCGGCACACATCAGACGCCCGCTGGCTGGCTGTCTCACACATGGTAATGTGTATGTTCTCTCATATCATCCTACTTCTCCTTCCCGCTCTGGGTCCAAAGTGTCTGTGTCTCCTTTGCTGCCCTTTAAGTAGGGTCGTCAGTACTATCTTTCTAGATTCCATATTTATGCGTTAATATGTCTACATTTTTAATTGAAGGAAATTCTAAATTTCAAAGAGGTTAGTGAAAATACAATTATTCCCTTCCAGGCCCATAGCCTCCCTGCATGTTATGCTAAGTCACTTCAGTCATGTCTGACTTTGTGACCCTATGGACTGTAGCCTGCCAGGCTCGTCTGTCCATGAGATTCTCCAGGCAAGAATACTGGAGTGGATTGCCATTCCCTTCTCCAGGGGAACTTCCTGACTCATGGATCAAATCTGCATCTCTTACGTCTTTTCCTGAATTGGCAGGCGGGTTCTTTACCACTAGCACCACCTGGGAATCCTGAATTTTATCCATAAAACTGCATGGGGATCAGTAGACCACAGGTTGAGAAAATCAGCCTAAAGCCTCTTTTCATGAACTCTAAATTTTAATGCATTCCCAAAAGAGGATTTCTGTGAATCAGCCAGACTTTAATGAATGGAGACTATTGATGGAATTTCAGAAACTGTTATGATGAAAGTTTCTGACCCTCGTGAAGTTTTAATTACTCAGGTAACATAATGATTTATTGATTTTGACAATTTTCTAAAAAACACTGAAGTATGTATACCGAGTTATAAAAAATAGTTTATTCTCCCTCTCAACTTCCACTCTGTTACCAAGAAGGGAATCACTACTGACAGTGTGTTTGTGTGTGATCTATGTATTTTATAATTCTCTCACCATCATATGCCAGTGGGAACATGAGTGTATTACTTAGCAATAACTGGGGAGAAAAGACAATTTTTTTCCGCAAGTTTATATTTACAGTGCAGGTCCCAAAGAAAGATGAGCTGTATTTTCTCTCACATGCAAAAAAGTCCCAGGAAAGTTCTGTCAGATCTAGCTAGGGTCATATGTCAGCTTGGTCCAGGCACTTGGCTGGAAAGGTGTAGGGTTGGATCAGCTTAATACATGGGTACTTTTGCTGCAACCATGTAAATATGTGGGTTGAGCAATTCTGTGTTTCAGAAAGAACTGAGCAGATGTCTTCACTAACTGACCTTTAGAAAGCTGGTAACACTTTGTCCTCAGCCTGAAATAGAGCGGATATCTTCCTGGAGAATGAGAGAACCAGGTTTCCCTCTTCTTTCATTATGAACAAGGACCAAGAGCTCATTCTCTTTTAAAATAATCTCAGTGTTACATTTTCTGAGTAAAAAGTAATTCACAAGACATTGAGAATTTGAGGAAAAAATTTAAGTGCAGTAGAGCAGTAAAGTATCTTGCATCTTTTAAACCTGCTTATGCCCAGATCCCACTTCTGGTGCATGATCAGTTGTTTAGTCGTGTCCAACTCTTTGCGACCCCCTGGATTGTAACCCACCAGGCTTCTCTGTCCATGGCATTTTCCAGGCAAGAATACTGGAGCTGGTTGCCATTTCCTTCTCCAGGGCATCATCCCAACCTTGCATCTCCTGCATCTTCTTGCATTGGCAGGTGGATTCTTTACCACTGAGTCACCTGGAAAAGCCATCCCACTCCTGGAGACTCTGAAAAAATTTATTTGGGGTGTGCCCTGATCCTTGGGTATTTTAAAAATGTCCCAGGTTACTCTGACATCAAGCCCAAGTTGAGAAACTTTGACTCATCTCATATTCTTTTTAGCTATACAAGTAATGCATGAATACATTCTTGTTCATTTTTTCAAACATGGTTCTAATTTTCAAAGCATTTATCAAAGTACATGGAATCAGGAGTCTTAAAATCTGATGTGCAGTGGAATCACCTAGGAGAATATTTAACATGCAGATTTCCATGCTTGATCTGCTTTATTAAGTGTGAGGAGAGACCTAGGAATGTGTAATTTTTATAAATGCCCCTTTCCCCTTTTTTATTAAAACTTTTATTTTGAAATAATTTTATACTTACAGAAGAGTTGCAGAAAATTCCATTCATTGGGCCCCAAACATCTTACTTAACCATGGTACACTTAAAACCAAGAAGTTAACACTAATACAATACTATTAATTAAACTACAAACTTCACTTGGATTTCTCATTTTTCACACTCTTTTTTCTGTTCCAGGGTACCATATTACATTTAGTTGTCATTTCTCCTTAATCTTCATCAATCTATATGGTACTTGGGTCTTCACTTATCTTTCATAACCTTGATTCTTTTGAAGAATTTTAATTAGTTACCCCCAATTGATTTTGGTATGGAATTTTCCCAAGTTTTTTTTTTAATTGAAGAATAGTTGATTTACTCAGGTATACAACATAGTGATTCAAAATTTATATAGAATATACTCCATTTAGGTCTTCCCTTGTGGCTCAGCTGGTTAAGAATCCACCTGCAATGCAGGAAACCTGGGTTCCATCCCTGGGTTGGGAAGAGCCCCTGGAGAAGGGAAAGGCTACCCACGCCAGTATTCTGGCCTGGAGAATCCCATGGACTGTATAGCAAAGGAAAATCCCATGGACATGTGTCGCAAAGAGTCGGACACAACTGAGCGATTTTCACTTTCACAGTTTCACATACTCCATTTATAGTTACTGTAAGGTGTTGGCTATATTTCCTGTATGGTACAGTATTTTCTTGTGGTTTATGTATTATACACATAGTAGTTTGTACCTCTTAATTGCCTACCCCTATTTTGTCTTTCCCTCCTTCCTGCTCCTCACCGGTAACTACAAGTTCTGTGTATCAGTGAGTCTGTCTTGTTGTTGCTATTGTTAACTGTTGTTATATTCACTCATGTGTTTTATTTTTCAGATTCCACATAAGTGATAACATATAGAGCTTGTCTGTTTTGTCTGACATCTTTCACTAAGTATAACACCCTTCAGCATCCATGGTGCTGCAAATGGTAACACTTCATTCCTTGTATGACTGAGTAATGTTCCATTGCACATGTATACCACATCTTCCTATCCCGCTTTGGTGACCTCAAGTTTGCTTTCTATGTCTGTGAGTCTGTTTCTGCTTTGTAAATAAGTTCATTAGTATAAGATTCTAGATTCTACTTAATAAGTGATACCGTGATAGTTGTCTTTGTCTGACTTACTTCACTTAGTATGATAATCTCTAGGTTCATCCATGTTTATACCAATCCATTCTTTCTTTGGCTGAGTAATATTCCATTGTATATATATACCACATCCTCTTTATCTGTCAACGGATATTTAGGTTGCTTCCATGTTTTGGCTGTTATGAATAGTGCCGCTATGAACATTGGGGTGCGTGTATCATTTTGAATTAATTTTCTCCAAATGTATGCCTACGAGTTGGTTTGCTGGATCATATGGTAACTTTATTTTTTAAAGGAACTTTTGTACTATTACCCATAGTGGTTACACAAATTTACATTCCCACAAACAGTGTAGGAGGGTTCCTTTATCTTTATACCCTCTGCAGCATTTATTATTTGTAGACTTTTTGATAATGGCCATTCTGACTTGTATGAGGTGATATGTCGTTGTAATTTTGGTTTATATTTCTCTAATAATTAGTGATGTTGAGCATCTTTTCATGTGTCTATTTGTCATCTGTATTTCTTCTTTGAATACGTGTCTAATTAGGTCCTCCGTCCGTTTTTTTATTGGGTTGTTTGTTTTCTTGCTATTGAGCTGTGTTACTATTTGTATATTTTGGAAATTAAGCCCTTGTTGGTTGCATTGTTTGTAAATATTTTCTCCCATTCTGTAGGTTATTTTTGTTTTGCTTATGGTTTCCTTTCCTGTGCAAAACTTCAGAAGTTTGAATAGGTTTCATTTATTTATTTTTGCTTTTGTTTCTTTTGCCTTGGGAGACTGGCATAAGAAAACATTGGTACAATATATGTTACAGAATGTTTTTCCTATGTTCTCTTCCAGGAGTTTCATGGTTTCATGTCTTATATTTTAGTCTTTAAGCCATCTTGAGCTTTTTTTGTATGTGTTGTAAGGGAGTGCTCTAACTTCATGGATTTGCATGTGGCTACCCAGCTTCCCTACCACTTGCTGAAGAGACTGTCTTTTCCCCACTGTATATTCTTACTCCTTTGTCAACGATTAATTGACCATAGATGTGTGGATTTATTTCTGGGTTCTCTATTCTGTTGCCAGTACCACACTGTTTTGATTACTGTAGCTTTGTAGTATTGTCTGAAATCTGGAGGGATTATGCTTCCAATTTTGTTCTTTTTCCTCAGGATTGCCTTGGCAATTCTAGGTCTTTTGTTCCATATACATTTTAGGATTATTTGTTCTAGTTTTGTAAAAAATGTCATGGGTAACTTGATAGGGACTGCATTCAATCTGAAAATTGCTTTGTGTAGCATGTCCATTTTTAACAGTAGTAATTCCTCTACCCCAAGAGCATGGGCTGTCTTTCCACTTCTGTGAATTGTCCTCAGTTTCCTTTATTAATGTTTTACAGTTCTCAGCAGGTATGTCTTTCACCTCCTTCATCAGATTTATTCCTAAATGTTTTACTTTGTTTTTTATGCAATTTTAAATGAGATTCCTTAACTTTCTGATATTTCATTGTTAGCATAAGAAAATGCAACAGATTTCTGTATGTTAAACTGTGAGACTGTAGTAGTGAACAAAATAATGAGGTTCAAAGGAACTTATTTTGCATCAGGTACATTTTTTTTTAAATTTGGAAACATAAGACAAAATCATCTATGTGCCTCAGGAGATGAAGAAACAGATTAGGAGAGAAGGTGGCACTTGAGCCAGGTCTTGAAGAATGGATACATTTTTAGCAACTGAAAAATGAAGAAAGGGTTGTTTGAAGTACAAATTGGACACTTAATAAATGAAGTTGAAGTGCTTTCTAATAAACAATAGCAGTACAGCAAAATATCTGTCTTTTTGCAGTTCTTAAGAATAATCATTCATGATCATTTCCCCTTTTATTCTGAGCCAAGTGATTCCTTTGTTCTCTTCATTTCTTTATATTCTATAGGTAGTTGTTTTTTATTTAATAGAAATTCTCAGGTAAAGTACCTCGTTGGAAGCTTTGGATTTAGAGCTAACTAATATAAGAGGAGAATTTTTAATCAGTAAGCCCTAGAAAACACTAAGAAAAAACATTCTGACATTGAATTAGAAGTATGAAGTTATTCCACATTCTGGAAATGGAGGTGGTAGTGGTATGTATGTGAGTGTTTCACCTGTTCTGAGAATTTCTCAAATGAGCTGGTATTTCAATTAAGAAGTTAGTTAGCAGTTGTTTTAAAGGCCTTTCCCCAACCCCTTTTAAAGATAGACAGTGTACACCCACCCTTATCCCAAAACTCCTTCAACAAATAAGTTCTTTGACCTAATTGCTACCCTGAAAAAGTTCTAGACTGTCTTGAACTACATGTTTTATCTATCAGCTTCTCAAAATAACTAGATACCTAATAACACTTGTATTCATAAAGGTTTGGAATGGGAATTATCTAAGAAAAAAAATAATTCAATACAAATTAATTTAGTCTTATAGCCAGAGGGAAGATAGGGAGTACAAGTAAATTCTGAGGGCTTCGGTATTACATGAAATTACACATGAAGTGATTAGAACACAGTCAGTGTGCAGCTTGGCATCAAGTTTTAATTCTGCAGCAATTTGCCTTTAGTTAATGGAACTTTCCAGGTGGCGCTAGTGGTAAAGAATCCGCCAGCCAACGCAGGAGACGCAAGAGATGCGGGTTCAGTTCCCAGGTCGGGAAGATCCCCTGGTGTAGGAAATGGAAACCTGCTCCAGTATTCTTGCCTGGAAAATTCCAGGGACAGAGGAGCCTGGTGGGCTACAGTCCACTGGGCTGCAAAGAGCCGGACACGACTGAGCGACTGAGAACAGCAGCAGCCTTTAGCCAATAATAAATGTGACGGTAACCAGTAACTGTCCCTGGTTAATGTGAAACGATCCACGGAGGAGGAAGTACCAAGCATGTCATCACAGTGTATTTTCATTGTCTAAGATTGTTCAAACACAGCATCTAGCATTTCAAATGTCAGTAACTAAAAAACATTTTTAAAATGGAGCTCTTAACATTTTCATAGCACAGTAGCATCTCTTGTGTCACCCTGTCTTCAAAATCGTTTGTGAAAGTGGCAGACATTTGCGGTTGTCCTAATGACATCACTGAAAACCAAATGTTCTCAGTCTAGGACAGAGCCATCCATCAAGGAAGCTGCCATCGTCAAGTTACCAGATGGCAAAATGTTAGCTGTGACAGGGGCAGAACCGGAATGAGACCCAGGCTGTCCAGGCCTGGACTGTTTTTAAGGACACTGCCAGAACATCTTTTGAAAAGAGGGGGGAAAAAATCTTTAAAACATCTGTTAACCAACTTTTTGAGACACCAGCTCATCTGGCAAATTCTGGATACAGAGAAAATGCTCACATTCATGCCACCATCATTTCCATTTCCAGAAAGTTCTTAGTTTTGGTCTCTGTTAAACTGATTTCTCCTCCCCCCACGCACCACCCTCCCCCATGCTCTTCTGTGACAAAGCACCCTGTAAGCCCAGGAAAACAGCTTTGAAATTTCAGAACGCTGTGCTAGCACCTTCTCTCATAGGCACTCTGCTGTTTTCTCATGAGTCCACCTTGTTCTGCAGATTTTCCTCCTCTGTGGAAGTTTCCAGAAGGCCTTAATAAACCATAAGGGCAAGAGGGCCCAGTGTTTAGATCACTTCCCTGCTGAAAATTTTAGAATTCTCTGTGAATGGTCACTTTTTTATCTCACTGCCTGGCAGCATTCCTGACCCACCACATTCATTCAGTAGTATTTAAGTGAATAGATATATCAAATGTGTGTGTGTGTGTTTAATCTAGCCTGCTAAGGATGGTGAGGCTTTCCCCCCATATATTGTTTGTTATATCCCATGAATGGAAGTAATGATGTCAATTCAAGTTTTTTACCTCTTTTGCAAAGACAGATTAGTAAAACGGTCACTATTATTACATTGCACTACCTCTTCTAATACCAGAGCAGCTCAGAAACATGAATGTCTCCCCTCACTAAGTCTCACTTATATTACAGACAGCGTAGTACGCTTCTTTTCACCAGGAAATATGTGTTTCCCAGGCAGTGAGATGAAAGGGCTGATTTTTTTGCTTGTCCTGGAGTGGACTTCTCTTGGGGGTGGGTGAAAGAAGGAAAGGAGCAGATGGATCCCACCCTTACCTGCAGGCACACTGGTACTCTGGGCTAGACCCTAGACCCTGCTCCCAACCCCCGTGGGGAGCTGACAGTGTGTTAAAGCTGGTGGGACACTGAGGGAGTTTGTGTCCAATTGGCGGTTCTGCTGAGGCTGAAACGAGTTCAGGTAGGCGGGAAACTCCCTAGTTAGCTGTGGCGCAGGCAGGGAAGGCAACTGGGGCTCTTGGCCCTGTACACACGTGGAAGGCGCCTTCTTCCCGTGATGCGGCATGGCAGTCCTGAGTTTCCTCCACTTTTTGTTCCAGTTTAAGATTTTGCTCATGGAAACAATGTTCTAAACTTTCAGGTTCCTGGAGTTAGGAGGTGTTGTTATATTTCTTTCTGGATTGCAGAAAAATTGAAAAGCTGAATGATTAAAGAAAAAAATAACATATTTATGTGTTTTCTGTCATGTCAAGTTTTTTAAAAAAAGCAAGTTACAGAAAAATGTATAGAGATCAAACCCATTTTACATATGCGCAGTTTAAAAAAAGGTCTGAACTAAACTGTAAAAAGGTTATCCCTACAGGTGTGAGTAGGATTGGCTAGCAGGGTACGAGGGGGACTTTCATATTATTTTGCTAAATATTATTCTACTCTGTTATTTTTACAGTCACAGTGTAATCATGTATTCATGCGTAACTTGTTAAAAATTACATGAATTCAACAAAAAACCAGTATCTAAAATACACGGAGAACTCTCAAAACTCAATAGCACAAACAACAACCATTTCATTTAGAAAATGAGCAAAAAACCTGACAGACACATCACTGGGGAGGATATCCAGATGGCAAACAGCACATGAACAGATGTTCGATGTCATTAGGCATAAGAAAAATAAAAATTAAAACCACAATGAAATGTTATTACACACCAATCAGAATGGCTAAAGTAAAGGATAGTCAATACACCAAATTCTGACAAGCCTGTGAAAAAACTGGATCCCATTGCTTTTAGAAATGTGAAATGATGCAACCACGCTTGGAATTTTCTTACAAAACTAAACCTTGTACACTTAGGTGTTTATTCCAAAGAAATGAAAACTTCACGTAAAAATGATTGTTTGTAGCAGCTTTATTCATAATAGCTAAAAACTGGAATCGGCCCAGAGATCCTTTGATGGGTGAACAGCTTAACATATTGTGGTGTGCATGCTTCATGCAATCCCCTTGATACATGCAATGACTTGGATGCATCTCCATGGAATTATGCTGAATAAGAAAAACCAGTCTCAAAAGACTGCATTCTGTATGGTTCCATTTACCTAAGCCTTTGAGATGACAGAGTGGTGGTTGTCAGGGGTTAGAGGAATAGGAAGGGGGTGGAGGTGAGTGTGGTTATGAAAGGAATCCTTGTGATGGAACTGTTTTATATCCTGACTGTGGTTATGAACACATGAATTGACATGCAATAAAACCGCATATGACTAAATCCGCAGTACAAATGTGCCTGGGGAAATCCGATCAGCAGATTATGTCAGGATCACCAGATACGTCAATGCCAGTGTCATGGTGGTAGAACTGTACTATCGTTTTGCAAGATGTTGTTTGGAGAAAAACTAGGTAAAGAGCACATGGAATGTGTATCATTTCTTACCATTGCATGTGAACCCACAACTATCCCAAAACACTTTCCAATAAAAAAAAAAAAAGAACACCTCAAAGCGTTTAAATATATCTGTCAACTCTTGTCTGTAAAGTTGCAGGCAGAAGGCAGGTCCCGACTTCTGTACTGCCTCCAGTGAAAGGTTGAGGCATCTTTTCCACCTCACAGCAGACATTATCTTCCCAAACATGTTTCCCTTGCTCTTTCCCCTGAGCACAAAAGGGAGAACAGTGACTGATACTACCTCAGTGAATTCTTTTCTACAACCATACAATCTGATCATCATCTAGATCTAGATTTTCAGCCCCAGCTAAAGATGAGAACTATCGTGATTCCTTATTAACCTGCCAGTGGCAGCACCCTAACCCCAGATGATTAAGTCTCAGGAGTGAAATCTAGGCGCGGTGTTTCTGTCTGGTGTTTAAGCTTTCTGCATGATTGTGACGTCCAGCCAGGGTTGAGACTCACTCATCAGGGCAGTGATCACAGTGCTGGCTTTTAAAGGCACCCAGCCCGGATCCGCCTGTCTCACTTCAGCAACCTACACTTCTAGGACCAGAAGGGCATGTTTTTAGGGACTCACTTCCCTTCTGCAGTCAAAGCTGACACTGAGCATAAAACCTCAAGAGGAGGGTGTGTCCAGGGCAGAGCGGGTGGGGCAGTTCTAGAAGGCACACAGGCCTGTTCAGTGCTCTCCAGGTTGCGTACTTGGCGGAGTGTCTCTAAACCTGGCCGAAGCTCTGTTGCTGCTTCTGAGGTTGCTGAGAGGCCAAGCAAATAGTGGGCAGAGCCCTTGAGGAGTGGGAAGGGTCGGGGAGACGAACATCCTTGGGGGTTACAGGGCCTTCTTGGGCTCTGTCTCCATCTGAGAGCCTGTGGTCATACCACAGAAGGTTTTGGAATCTAAGGTTCTGAGACGGTCAGGGAGGGAAATGGGGGCTGGGGATTAATCTGCCTTCACAGTAGAAAAGAGGCTGAGGATTTGGTGTCCCCCTGCAGCGTATTGCTCGGTCAGGCAGTCACACTCCCAAACAGCCCTGGAGACCATGTAAAGGAAAACTCATTTAACAGCTCCTACCCATGGTGGGGCTTCCCAGGGGGCCTGCTAAGCAGGAGATGCAAGACATACATTTTTGATCTCTGGATGGGGAAGATTCCCTGGAGATGGAAATAGCGACCCACTGCAATACTCTTGCCTGGAGAATCCCATGGAAAAAGGACCCCGGTGGGTTACAGTCCATCGGGTCACAAAGACTTAGAAACAATTGAGGATGCATGCAACAATAACAATCTTGCAGCCATTCGCCTCTGGATGGCAAGCAGAGCTATTAAAAACTCTGCCCAATTATATCATAAGTACCTCAAGAATTTCTCAAATAACCCGAGCAAATTCCTCAGACTCTGCTAAAAGCTAAGCAGAGGAATAACAACTTTCTGGCCATTCACGCCTTCCCTCCACTGGTATTTATGAATTCCAGACATTTTCTTCATCTAAACCTAATTAATCTCCTGGTCTGAAGATCAGCGATATTAGTCTCTCCCACAACCCAACTGTGTCCCAGCATTCACAGTTGTCACCACTTAGATTCTGTCCCTAGGCTGCTGCTAAGGGTCCATTAAACAGTTTCCAAAAAGCCACATGCTACTTGACCCATATTCACTGTGTTTATAGAATCTCAAGTGCAGTTATTTAAACAGGTGCTGTTCATCTACATGCTGAGATTGTTTCATTTTGTTCTCTCACATGTTTGGCCTCCTTGCCTCATTTGGAGAAGGGAAGAAAATAAATTATTTTCTCTCATCCTTAGTTTTATTTATAATTGCAATCACTCCTCCTAAAAGACTGAAGGCGTCATTGTCAAGGGAAACAAAAGACTGAAAAGGCAAAGCAACTATTAATAGCCCCAGCTGCTTGTTACTGTCTGGACTGTGTGCAGAGGGATTCCAGGACTGCTGGTGCTGGCTGGGACCTTCCCTGGCTGTTCATTCTTAACCTCTTGCTCTTTCTTCTCTCCTCTGGTTTTGACCAAAAGTCACAAGGCAGTGATGTGTTTCTCCTAAAGCAGCTTCCAAACTAGGTGAAAACTCAGTCAAGGCTGTGGCAAATTCCCGCTTCTTACCTCTTTAGGTCAAAGTTGCTCAGGCTTTAAGATAAAACTTAAAAGATCAACCAGTCAGGCAGTATTTATGTGACCAAGTCCCAGTAAAACTCAGGCCACCGAGGCGCTGCCTTCAGCGTGTATGTGACACGTGGTTTCCAGAACAAATGAGCACTGCTCACAGCTCTGCTGGGAGAGGCAGCTGGAAGCTCCAGGGGTGGGACCCCGCTGGACACCACCCCAGGCCCCTCGTCCTGTAGCTGATCCTCATCTGTTTCTGCTTTCACTGTAACAAACCATAACCATCAGTGCAGCAGCTTTCAGCAAATTCTCAGAGTCCTTCTGGGAAACTATGGAGGCCAAGAATGGTCTTTCAGATCCCTACTCTTGCAGTTGTTCTCAGGGGTGGTCTTGTGGACATCGCTGACTTTTAGCTCTCATGATTAACGCTGAAACAGTCAAATGAACTTTTGGCCTTCAGCTAACTCATCTGGAAAGTGGGGACATGATCGTATCTGAGCTGCTGACCTTCACAGAATGAATAATAAGCTGAAACAACATATTTGAAAGTACATTGTGAGCCATAAAACACTTTGTAAATCTAAAGTTATTCATTGTGTCTCGCTGTCTGTTTCAAGGAATTCCTGGTGAGACAGTTAACTTTTAGATAGCAGAGCAGTAGAGGTTAATGGCCCAGGTTTTGGAGTCAGCCATGTCTGGCTTCAGTTTTTCCCATGTCTACTAATTATTGAGGCTACTTAATCTCTTAAGTTTTGCCTTCCTCATCTGCAACATAGAAGTAGTAATATTTGGCTCACACAGTCGTTGTAAGAATTAAATGACTCTCAAATGCTCAACACATAGAGTTATTATTTTTGATGACCCCCCACTATGTTGGCTAGCCAGTTATGGAGATGGGGGTTGGAGGATGGAGATAATTTGCTAAATTATTGCGTAAAACTCAACATATCATTGCTCTTTGCTTTACATTATTACTCCGATGTTTGTTAGTAAAGTTTTTTTAGAATACTAAGTAACTGCCTATATTAACAGAGTTAATATAACTTCGAAACTCTAATTTACCAGTAAAATATAATCAAGATTTCCTTTCATATGTCACTTTGGTTTTACTTAAGCACATATTGGTTGGTTGCTGTTTGATTGGTTAAGATTCCAGATTCTTCTTCATGCTGCTAATGACTGGATTCTAGTAAGAACTTATAGACTCACATAATAAGAATAGACACAGAAATTAGAATAGAGTTGGGGAAAATAGTGTGATGCCAGTATTTCTAAGAATATCTTTAAAATTTTTAGAGGACTTGATCAATTTTCCTTTCTTCTCTTGAAGACATGATTTCTTTCCCCTCTCCCTTCCCTCTTTCGAAGAAGAAAGTAATGTTTCCCTTTCCCCTAGAATGATTTGTGCCTGCCTTTCTCTGCATTTTTGTCCTTTTTTCCAACCTGACTCCTTGCTGAGAATTGGGTATGGTGTCATTGCCAGGCAGGGTTCTCATCTTCCTCTGAAGGGTACTCAAGCTGCTCTTGAAGAGCAAAATGTCCACAGACAAAACAGTCCACTTCTGTTTGAATGAATTGAAATTGGAATGGAGCACAATATTCTGACAACTCTGCCAGGACAGTCTTATCAAATGTGGGCCTAAGACAGACTTTCTATTTTGTTTTTCTTTTCTAACTCTTGAGTAGTGTGTGAAACTGATCTCAGTGTGTGAAACAGTATGTGAAGGGATCTGTTTCCACACCTCTTTTCACTGCTTCTGGCCCACATCTCAGCCTCTCTCTGGCCCTGAGCTTCACCCCATCTCTGGGGCTCACCTCTTCATGGGTTGTACCCTATTCTTCCCCCAACCCTGAGCTGCGCTCTCATTTCTGAGAGTCACCTGCCCTTGACTCCCGCTCCCATCTCTGAGCCTCCCTCTCTCTTACTTCCACCTTCCAGCCATCAGGAGAGAAGGAAGGAGAAAGGCATTACCATAACCCTTTAGGGATGACCACCGGAAAGCACACACGCCTCTTTTCGTATTCCACTGGTCACACTCAGGTTACAGGGCCACACTAAGCTGCAGGGCTCTTAATTCTGGTCTCCGTGCACATTCTCTGCCAGTACAAATTCACCTGCTTTACAGGGATTTTCTTTCTTCCTTTCTATTTTTTTAAAATGGACTTAGTGGGTTTTTAAAAAAATATTTATTTGGCTGTAGTGGGTCTTAGTTGTAGCACATAGGGTCTTTAGTTGCGGCATGTGGGGTCTACTTCCCTGACCAGGGATCAGACCTGGGCTCCCGGCACTGGGAATGCAGTGTCTTAGCCACTGGACCACTAGGGGAGTCCCTGCAGTGGTTTTCAACAGTATATTTTGTGTTGTTCCCTAGGATTTTGCACCATTTTTTTCCTGCTCATCAACGATATGTGGCCGCTGCAGAAAATTTAGAAAGCACATAAGGCTGCTAAGGGGGCAGTAAAAATACGACTTACGAGCTTATCATCCAGGAGGAGCATTTATTCCGATTTCTGGCATGTTTCCTTCCAGGACTTTCTCTCTACGTTTCTTTTCTCTACCTAGCTAGGGTTAAGTTGTAAATGCAATTTTGTACTTCTCCTGTTTTTTTTTTTTTTCCACTTATTGGTCCCTCTAGCGTCTAACTGGGTAGGGTTTTCACCTAAAAGAAGTGTCCCCAGTAACTGAGAGAGGGAGACAGGGACTCTGTCCTCAGAGCCCAGAGGAGGGAAATGGAAGGAGGATAAAGAACCGCAGTTCTGGATACTCAGGATGGCAGCCGCCTGTTCTCATTGCAGTCCACACCAGCTGGGGTTGGGGGTGGGGGGCTGTGCCCTGGGGAGGTGACCGGCCAGGCCTTTGAGAAGCGAACACCAGAAGGCCTTGAGCCAAAAGCATGTAGGCCAAGATGGAAGGAACGATGGCCTATGAACTCTGTTCAGGAGACTTGTTCGTGAACCCCAGGTGTCTGCACAGGGAAGACCAAGCCTCGGAGTGAACAAGGGCACCATCATGTGGCCAGGTCACCAGGTGTCAGTTCACCCCCAAATTCCTTCTCTGCTGGGAACAAGGCACTGGGGCAATTAGACATCTCAGTCCTCAAGGCAGCAGGACTGATGAGACCTGCCAGATTCCTGATGATTTTAACAAGGCTGGATCATGGGCAGGCCATAGCAGTAGAGAGATAGCCTCATAGTCGGAAGTGGACGGAGCATTGCCGCATAGTGTGATACACATGTTCTTCCAGCTGCATGTGTCTGGGGGCCACCAGGGAGGAGGAGACCAATCACAAACAGGGCAGGACTTGATGGGAAGAAGACATCATACCGGGCCTCCCGTAATACCAGGGAGTACAAGTGAATCCTCTTCTGTGCAAGTTTGCTTAAAGAGCAGTAGTAAAGTACTTAGAAAGTCATGCCTGAAAGTCTCTTGGATCAATATTCTCAAATTTTCTTGACCTCAATCAACTCTATGGATAAGAGAGCCCATTGTCTACCTAGATCAGTCTCCCACTGGGACACGAATTTGGGAGAGAATTAGGAGAGGGCCAGAATTATAATTTATATGGTCTTATTACAGTAACTGGAGAAAAAAAAACAAAATGATCAACAGAAATAAGACCTATAAGTAATTCTACAAATATAGTGTTAATATAAACCTTACGTAGTAATTGAAATCTTTGGCCCATGTACAGTTAAATGTGTCTCATCTAGAAGTTGTGGCAATCCCAAGTTTGTATTTGTGCAAAGCTTTGCAGTTAAAAAGCAATGTTAACCATTCAGCTTTATTTTATTGTTTAAATCCAATTTATTTTTTCCACTCTTTTTAAAAAACAATTTTATTAATCTGGTTTGGCTGTGCTGGGTCTTCATTGCGGTGTCAGCTTCTCTCTGGTTATGGAGAGCAGGGGCTACCGTCTAGCTGCTGTGTGCAGGCTTATCATTTTTGTGGTTTCTCACGTTGCAGCTCCGAGGCTCTGGAGCACCAGCTCAACAGTGTGATACATGGGATTAGTTGCTCTGTGGCATGTGAGGCCTTCTCATACCAGGGATCAAACCCGTGTCCCCCACATTACCACTGAGCCACCAGGGAAGCCCCTATTCAGCTTTATTTTAAATTACCAAATAATGTGGGCAATAGATACCCTTATCCTACACTGAATTCTTCCTTCCACCCCTGACCCTCACCTGAGTCTCTGATTCTTGCCCACCCTTTCTAGATTCCACCTCTACTCCTGGGCCACAGCCCCATCTTGAGCCCCAAGTAAATAACTTGATAACTTTGGTAAAGTAAAGGAGGAGTCTTATCTTTATGGCATCACAAACCAGGAATAAATGTAAAATATCACACAACTGTGATTACAACTGCTTGCTAGCCCCAGTTCTTCATCATTTAGCGTAAGATTAACCATAGACTTTGGCCCAAACAATTCAGATATTGTGGCAATAGAGGACCCACATTAGAAGTATGAAAAGATTTATCCTGAAATATTAAATATGTGGCACTGGCAAGAGGACTGAGGCAAAGGAAGAAACTGATACCTCAGTTATATGGTGTCACAGAAATTAGAGTGTTTCCTTGGTAAAGAACCAGCCTGCAATGTGGGAGACCTGGGTTTGATCCCTGGGTTGGGAAGATGCCCTGGAGAAGGGAAGAGCTACCCACTCCAGTATTCTGGCCTGGAGAACTCCATGGACTGTATAATCCACGGGGTCGCAGAGTCAGACTGAGCGGCTTTCACATCCACTTTCATGTGCACTATTCCTGAACAGCTTGTTGCATCAGAAATCTCTCATATATGGACATTAATTCGGTACACTACAATCTCAAATCAGTAAATACTTCATGACTCAAAGCAAAGACTTCACAGTACTTGAGAATGCTTATTCTTGTACATCAATAGGTCAGTTCAGGTCCTCTGGGAAACAGATGTCAGATGGAGTTAGAAGTTCAAGAGACTTCCTGGGGAGAATGCCTGTGAAGGATTAGAGGGAGAGGGAATTGGAGAGGCTTCCGACTGTGATGCTGGCCCAACACCTGTGAAAGGAAAGAGGGAAGGAGGACTGGGGGAGGAGCCTCAGCCTGCACACAGCTCCAAGAAAGTCAGCCAGCCCTGGAGCCCAGAGTGCTCATGCGACGAGTCCCACAACAGACAGACGCGCCCCGTCTCTGGGACCCCCACCGTGTTCAGTCACTGGGTACCGCCTGGAGCAGGGTTCCGTGTGGACAGCTAACTGCACTGCTTGCTGCGTGTTCTCTTGGAGGGAGATCTGAGCAGCCCACTCTGGCTTCCCCAGTCCGCCCCTGAGCTGCACAGATCCTTGGCCCCATATAGTCTGGGAACTGGAGGCGTCGCTTCCTGAGGGAACGTCCTGATGGCTTATCTGGGATTGTGACCCAAACCCTCATTGCTTCAGGGTCTGAGCTCTTGGGAGCTGTACCCATTTCAGGCTGCAGCTGCTGCCCGTGCCCATTCACCTTTTCAGCTGGGCAGGTGTTGTCAGGAGGAACCTAAGTGGACTGCCTGGGCCGCACATCGCTCTGCCTGCTCTCATGTAGAAGCATAAGATGGGCAGTCCTGCCTCATGGTCCTACTAGTCAGGTCAGTTATCCCTGCCATCATGGTGACTCTTCTCACCTGCTGGTGTGTGGGTCCAAGGAGTCCAAAGATCCCTGGCAGTAGCCATAGCAGGTATTTCAGTGGGACTCTTGCTGTGTCCCCTGGCAGGAGTGCGCCTCCTTGGATACTGGGAATGCAACTCTAAGCCCAGAGTTGTCCAGTAAGCACAAAGTCCCTTACTGGGTCATTGGGCTTGATGGCAAGCGGGACCTCTCTTGTTTCTACCCCTTAGGTCTCAGTTGCTTATATGTTTCCTCCAGGAGACACATCATCATACAGATTCTCTGATTTAGTGTCTATACTGCATCCCCAAGGAAGGCACCCCATTTTGTGCAGATTATTGTCTCCGAGATGGCACCTCAGTTGTACCTTTGGAAGGCTCCCAAAGGAAGGCCACTGCTTTTGTGTGGTGCTGTATATGACATAATGAATGGCCTCAGGTGAGTGTGGCCACCTGCACACCCCCTTTACTGTGAAATGCGTTTCCTGATTGGATGCTGTGTTGTGGGATTTTATGCCTGTGAATCAGGTATTCTCTAAGTCCCTACATGGCGGTGTTGGCTGAGACTCTTGTGGGCAAGAAAACAAACCCATTCTCCAAATAGGTATCTTTCCCTAGGAAGATGAACCACTGGGCCTTGCAGCATGGAAGGGGCCCAGTGTGGTTTATTTGCCATAAAATGATGGGTTGGTCTCCTCAAAGAATAATGCCATTTGGGAGACTCAAGTTGGTCTCTGTTGCTGGCAGGTTGGAACTTCCCAGGTGCCAGTAGCTAAATCAGCCTCAGTGATGGGCATACATGCTGTTGAGTCCAGGCATGGCCTCCGTCTCTGCCATTTTGGCCACTCCTTTCATGTGCGTAATGTGTCAGTACTGGGAGAGTCGATGATAAAGCCTTCGCAGAACTGACACGTCATGCACGTGAATGGTTGACTGGGCCATTGGTCCCTGCCCCGAAATCTGTATTTTTTCTCACCTAGGGCTACTTTTTCTTTCACACAAAGTCAATGACCAGATGCACCGATCCCAACTCTGCTTATTGAGATTTTTATCTCCACTTTGTTTCAAGGCCAACCCTGAATTTGGCCATAGTGCAACTGCTGTCCACTTTCAGCTTGCATTCGCATACCAGGCCAAGTCACCCCTCAAACCCAGTTTTCCTTTTCCTTTTTCATCTGGCTGTGTGAGATTCCTGCATAGGTGGCCATATGTGTGAGCGAAGGAGGGGCATTGGCATAAAGATGGTGGGTAACATGGAGTCTGGGATGCCTGCCCATGGTCCTTGCTCATACCTTCTGGTCCTATTTGACCTCAATCTCAGACATTTCATTTCCCTCTTACTGGGGACTGCTCCTGGACCTGTTCTACTCTATGACTTGGTGAGTCTAACAAAGCCCACCCCATAATGGGCAATTCTGAATCAACAGTCACTTGGCGCCCTCTGATCAAGTATTCCAGTTCTAACAGGGCCCAGTAACATGCCAGGAGCTCTTTCTCAAAAAGCATATAATTCTCTACTGCAAGTGGCATGGTCTTGCTCCAGAACCCCAAGGGTTTGCATTGCGAGTCTCTCACCAGGGCTTGCAGCAGTGCAACATTTTCCATCCCTGGCTGCGACCGCATGGACTGTAACCTACCAGACTCCTCTGTCCATGGGCTTCTCCAGACGAGAATACTGACGTAGGTTGCCGTTTCCTTCTCCACACCAACACCATAGGGTCTTCTAAATCGCATGGCTCCAGCAGCAGAGCTGCTTGCACTCAGCCCACATTTGCTGCAGAACTCATTTCTGCTCGGGGCACCACTCAGAGCTGGCAGCCTTCCATATTACTCTGTAAATGGGCTGGAGAAATATTTCTAGATGATACTGTGTTGCCTTCAGTCCAAAATGGCTCACCAAGTTCTTTGCTTCCATCTTTGAAATAAGAAATGCAAGAGTCAGGAATTTGTCTTTTACTTCTGAGAGGATGTCTTGGCAAACCCCTGACTACTGAACTTCTAAAAAAATTTACTCAGGTAGTAGTCTTGTCTCCCACCCTATGGAGCACAGGTGTCTATCAAGGCCTCTAGAGTGTTAGCCACCTCTTCTTGCTCAACCCATCCAACCAGCATGCTGTCACTGATGTGATGAATCAATGTAACATTCTGTGAGATGTCTGGAAACTCCAGATCACTTTAGACTGTGTCATGACCTGAGGCAGAGGAGGTAACAGAGCCCTCAGGCAAAACTGTGAAAGAACTGTTCTTATTAGGGAGTCTTGCATCAGACAGAAATGGCCTGGTTCTAGTACTGCCCCTCCCCTGCTCAGCTCAACCACTGGCTGAGCGGGGGTCAGGGGCGTGGCCTCAGGTGGATGAGTCGAGTACTCTGAAGGTGTGGACACTGGAGGCGGCCATCTCACTCCACTCCTTGCATAGTTAGAGAGGTGCCACTTCATGCTTCCCATCGTGTGTTTACAAAGGGTGATGTTTATTCACCTTAGTTTTATCCTGACTGTTGAAATACATTAGTTTTAGAAAAATGTGGGAAATGATATAACTTAGTAAAGAAGTGATTAGAAGTAATATCCAAATCTTAACATCCTTGGATAAATCGTGCTACTATTCTAGCACATTTTCTTTTTTTAATTCATTTTTAACTGGAGGAGAATTGCTTGACAGCATTGTGTTGGTTTCTGCCATATAGCACAAATCAGTGTTGTTGTATACACACACACACACAGGTTTCCCAGGTGGTGCAGTGGTAAAGAATCTGCCTGCCAATGCAGGAGACACAAAAGATGCTGGTTCAATCCCTAGGTGGGAAAGACCCCCTGGAGAAGGAAATGGCAACCTGCTCCAGTATTCTTGCTTGGAAAATTCCATGGACAGAAGAGCCTGGGGATCTACAGTTTATGGAGTCGCAAAGAGTCAGACATGACTGAGCGACTGAGCACACAAACATACACACACGTCTCTAAAACCTCTTCCTCTTGAGCGTCCCTTCCACCCCTTCCCCCAGTCCACCCCTCTAGGTCATCACAGAGCAGGCTGGGCTCCCTGTGTTTATAGCAGCTTCCCACTAGCTATCTATTTTACATATGTTAGTGTATATGTGTCAGTGTTAGTCTCTCAATTAGTCCCACCCTCTTTACCCCCCACTGTGTCCACAAGTCCATTCTCTAATCTGCATCTCTATTCCTCCCCTGCAAATAGATTCATGAATACAATTATTCTGGATTCCATATATATGCATTAATATAGGATATTTGCTTTTCTCTTTCTGCCTTAATTCACTCTGTATAATGTATTCTAGGTTCATCCACCTCACTTCAGCTGACTCACATTCTTTCCTTTTTATGACTGAGTAATACTCCATTGTGTATATGTACCCACAATTTCTTTATCCATTCACCTGTTGATGGGTATCTAGGTTGCTTCCATGTCCTGGCTATTGTAAATAGTGCTTTAATGAGCACTGGGGTAGATGTGTCCTTTTGAATTATGGCTTTCTCAGGGTACATGCCCAGTAGTGGGGTTGCTGGATAGTATTTACAGAATCTCCATACTGTTCTCCATGGTGGCTGTGTCAATCTACATTCCCACCAACCTTGCAAGAGGGGCCCCCTTTCTCCACATCCTCTCCAGCATTTATTGTTTGTAGACTTTTTTAATGGTGGTCATTCTGCCCAGTGTGAGTTTTGATTTGCATTCACTGTAGTTTTTATTTTTGTTCCTCTAATAGTGGGCGATATTGAGCATCTCTTCATGTATTGGTTGGTCATCTGTTTGTCTTCTTTAGAGAAATGTCTGTTTAGGTCTTCTGCCCATTTTTTTGATTGGGTTGTTTTTCTGATACTGAGCTTCATGAGCTGCTTGTATATTTTGTACATTAATCCTTTGTCAGTTGTTTCGTTTGCAACTATTTTCTCCCATTCTGAAGGCTGTCTTTTCATCTTGTTTATAGTTACCTTTGCTATGTAAATTAGACTTTTCTCTTACTTTTTTTCCCCTTTAAAAAGCTGTCATCAAAGTATGCCATTTCTTGCATAATTTTTTCCTCTTCAGTAAATTTCATCTAACAATAGTTTTACCCTTAAAAAAGTGTTACTCACCTGCTGAAAAGAAAATGGATGTCAGTCTGGGAGTTACTGGGATGGGATTACCTTCACTTCAGAAGGCAGAGAGACCTGGTTGGGGGAAGGGTGGCTGTCCCTCATAAATCAGGATATGTCAGGACCTACACCAGTATAGCCATTGAAACGGCAGGCTTGTGTTCAACACAGTGACCAGCAGTGAGTAGACTGGTAAAATGTTGAATTGCTGGAGAATAAAGGAGAATCAGGGCCAGTAGACAGTAAACCCTATGATGAGTTTTTAAAATTAGTTCCACGTCTAGAGTGAACTCCACGGAGAGAGACATGCCCTTGGGCAAGGGTCAATCCCCAAATTCATCATGTGGCAAGGGACAAGGCAGCAGAAAGTGAGGCAAATCAAATTTTCTACTGGCTCTCAGTGCAAGGTTGAACGATTAAGCCCTGGATACTCCTGGGCATCTCATGAGAGACTGGCCTACTGAGAAGAATGAAAAGCTTTTCTCATCACGTTAAGGTCAGAAGAATTAAGAGCTGTGTCCTTATTTTTTAAATTCCAAAGCACAGAAGGTGGTCATATAAGCTCAAATCAAAACATTTTTACTGTGCCTTTCAAAAAGTCTTCAAGTATGGGAATTACACATTAAATAATAAAATATGATTTAGCAAGTAAAAAAGAGTGAAATACTGATACATGCTACAACCTTGAAAACATTATTAAAAGGCCAGTCACAAAACAATTACACATTATATGATTCCATTTATATGAATACACAACTCTGAATATACTAAAATCTATTGAATTATACATTTTACATGTATGCAGAGTACATCATGCCAAATGCCGGGCTGGATGAAGCACAAACTGGAATCAAGATTGCTGGGAAAAATATCAACAGTATCAGATATGCAGATGATACCACCCTAATGGGAAAAAGTGAAGAGGAACTAAAGAGCCTCTTGATGAAGGCGAAAGAGGAGAGTGAAAAAGATGGCTTAAAACTCAACATTCAAAAACCTAAGATCATGGCATCTGGTCCCACCATTTCATGGCAAATAGATGGGGGAGAAATGGAAACAGTGGCAGATTTTATTTTCCTGGGCTCCAAAATCACTGCAGACAGTGAATGCAGCCATGAAAGTAAAAGATGCTTGCTCCTTGCAAGAAAAGCTATAATAAACCTAGAAAGCATATTAAAAAATAGAGACATCACTTTGCCAACAAAGGTCCATCTAGTCAAAGCTGTGGTTTTTCCAGTGGTCATGTATAGATGTGAGAGGTGGACCATAAAGAACACTGAGGGCCGAAGAATTGATGCTTTCAAATTGTGGTGCCAGAGGAGACTCTTGAAAGTCCCTTGGACAGCAAGGAGATGAAGCCAGTCACTTCTAAAGGAAATCAACTTTGAATGTTCATTGGAAGGACTGATGCTGAAGCTGAAACTCCAATACTTGGGCCATCTGATGCGATGAGCCCACTCGTTGGAAAAGACCCTGAGACTGGGAAAGATTGAAAGCATAAGGAGAAGCAGGTGACAGAGGATGAGATAGTTGGATAGCATCACTGACTCAACAGACGTGAATTTAAGCAAATTCTGAGAGATAATGGAGGACAGAGGAGCCTGGTGTGCTACAGTTCCTGGGGTCACAGAGTCAGATACAGTTTAGCAGCTGAACAACACTACATAAATCAAACTTTTTATATTAGAATTTGTTTCAATTCACAAGCTTTCCAGCACATGAGAAGTGGCTACGAGTATTTATTATTTAACATACTGACTACCCCAGTGTCATTTTCCCCTCTTAAAATGTGCCGCCAGAGTTTTAAGCTCATGGCACAAGCATTACTACAGATGTGTCTGCAGAGACAGGCGATTCTCTATAGTTTGAGGAAAGCAAAGCACAAGAGAAGGTTTATGACAGACCTCTACCTATGTAACTAAATTATCTGTCTTTTATGGAATAAGTAAGGAAAATTCAAATTAAAAAATGGAAGTAGCTTATGTGTACCTTGAAAATAAGTTAGATTATGTAGAATAAGAATCAAAAGCAAATTGTCATTCTGTGCCAAACTAGAAATTGCCACGGGCTATTTCCTTCCTTGAGTCAGACATACAAGAAATACTTTTAGAATTAAGCAAAATTTACTACTTTTGTTTGCTGAGAAGAGTAAATCCCTTTTATTCAGTCCATTTTGTATTTTTTTAAGAGTGCTTTGCTATTAAAGAAAGAAAGAAAGAAAAGAAAGAAGAAAGAACCAAAGAAAGAAAGGAAAAGAAATGAGCTTGAAAAGCTCATGCCATGTCCTTTTATTCAGTCCATAAGTGCTTTGCTACTAAAAAAAAAGAAAAGAAAGAAGAAAGAACCAAAGAAAGAAAGGAAAAGAAATGAGCTTGAAAAGCTCATGCCATGAAAAGGCATGGAAGAGCGTTAAGTTCAGGGTACTAAGTGAAAGACACCAATCTAAAAAGACTGTATACTGATTCCAGCCATGCGACATCTTGAAAAAGGTAAAACTATGGAGACAGTGAAAAGATCAGTCATTGAGGGATTGAAGGGGGCAGGAAAGGATTATTAAGAGAAGCACAGAGAATTTTTAGGGCAGTGAAAATATCTTGTATGGTACCATAAGGCTGCATACATATCATTACGCATTTGTCCAAACCCATACAGTGTACAAACACCAAAAATAAACTCTAAGGCAGGCTGTGTACTTGGGGTGCTAACGATGTGCAGGTTCATCAGTTGTAACAAAGGTATACTTGGGGCTGGGGATGGGGAAGATGTCGATAATGGGGGAGGCTATGCATCTGTGAGGGTAGAGGGTATACGGGAAATCTCTATATACCTTCCTCTTACTCTTGCTATGAATCTACAACTTCTCTAACAGAGAAGTCTTTTTGAAAAGCACTTGTGTAAAACAATATGTGTGTAACTGTATTTTGGAGAGTATAACTTATGGAAATGCGATATATTTGACAATACTGCACAGAGAACATAGGTGGGGGTAGAGTCGTGCTGGAATAAGAAGATAACACCAGATGGCAACTCAAACCCACAGGAACAAGTGAAGAGAACTGCATATGATGGATGAGAAAGTTAACATAACAAGCTCTATAAATATATACTTTTTCTCCTTTCTTCTCTCAACTTCTTTAAAATACATAGTAGTATATAAAGTAACGATTATAACAATGTATTGTCGGGTTTCTAACATGTATATGTAATATATGTATAACAATAACAGCACAAGAAGGGGAAATAAGAATAGAACTATATAGGGTAACATTTATATATCATAGTGAAATTAAGTTAGTATAAATCTGAAATATATGCTGATAAGTTAAAATGTATATGGTAAATCTGCCCTTATGATGCTTTAAATTAAAATGCCATCCAAATTTTTAAAAACATCATTAAAGGAATTAAAATGTTGTAGTGAAAATATAGACTTAACGCAAAAGAAAGCGGCAAAGAAAGAACAGTGGAACAAAGAAGGCATGACTCATGTAAGCAAAAACGAAGTAGAATATCAGATGTAAATCCAACTATATCAATAACAACATTGAATATAGTGATATGAAAAATTTAATCAAAAGGCAGAGATTGTCAAACTGAAATTTTTTTAAATAGCAAGATCCAACTATGTACTGTCTATTGTAAGCACACTTTTTAAAAACTTTTTATTTCATATTGGAGTATAGCCGATTAACAGGTTTCCTGGGTGGCTCAGTGGTAAAGAATCCACAAGCAGTTGCAGAAGATGTGGGTTCGATCCTTGGGTTGGGAAGATCCCCTGGAGAAGGAAATGGCAACCTACACCAGTATTCTTGCCTGGGAAATCTCATGGACAGTGGAGCCTGGCGGGCGACAGTCCATGGGGTCACAAAAGAGTTGGGCATGACTTAGCTGCTAAGCGGACTTCCCTGTGGCTCAGCTGGTAAAGAATCTGTCTGTAATGCAGGAGACCCCAGTTTGATTCCTTGGCTGGGAAGATCCCCTGGAGAAGGGAAAGGCTACCCACTCCAGTATTCGGCCTTGAGAATTCCATGGACTGTATAGTCCATGGGGTCGCAGAGAGTCGGACACATCTGAGCGACTTTCACTTTTCACTTTTAGCCACTGAGCAGCAACAACATGGCCAATTAACAACGTCGTAACAGTTTCAGGTGGGCAGCAAAGGGACTTAACTGTACATATATTCATTCTTTCCCAAACTCCCCTCCCATCCAGGCTGCCACATAACATTAAGCAGAGTTCCACGTGCTAAACAGTAGGACCTTATCCATTTTAAATATAGCAGAGTGTACATGTCAATCCCAAACTCCCTAACTATCCCTTCCTCTTACCCTCCCCCACCCCTGCCCCCGGTAACTATAAGTTCATTCACTAAGTCTGTGAGTCTGTTTTATAGTGAACATACTTTAGATTCAAAGATACAAATAGGTTGAAAGTAAAAGGGCAAAAAAAGAAAAATGTACCTTGCAAATAGCAATTATAGAAAGCTGGAAAGCTGGAGTGGCTATCCTAATATCAGACAACTCAGTGAAACAAAAAATGTTACCAAAAATAAAGTTGAACTTTTTATAATGATAAATATGTCAGTCTATCAGGAAGATATAATAATTATAGTAAGTAAGTGTTAGTTGCTCAGTCGTGTCCGACTCTTTGCGACCCCGTGGACTGCAGCCCACCAGGCTCCTCTGTCCATGGGATTCTCCAGGCAAGCATACTGGAGTGGGTTGCTATTTCCTTCTCCGGGGGATCTTCCCAACCTAGGGATCAAACCCAGGTCTCCTGCATTGCAGACAGATCTTTACCACCTGAGCCACCAGGGAAGCCCAATAATTATATATTCACCTAACAACAGGAACAAAAACACATGGAGCAGACTCTGACAGAAATGAAAGGAGAAACAGACAATTCGACAATAGTAAATGGAGATTTCAATATTCTATTTTCAATAATGTACAACCCAAGAGAATTAAAATATATGCTCACATAAAAATTTGTACACAAATGTTTATAGCAGCATTATTCCTAATAGCCAAAAGATGAAAACAATCCAAGTACCCATCAACTTATGGATGGATAAACAAAATGTGGTATATCCATACAATGCAATATTATTCAGCCATGAAAAAAGAATATCAACAGGGTTTCCCAGGTGGCTCAGTGGTAAAGAATCCGCCTGTAATGCAGGAGATATAGGTTTGATTCTTGGGTCAGAAAGATTCCCTGGAGAAGGACATGGCAGCCCTCTCCAGTATTCTTGACCGAGCAATCCCATGGACAGAGGAGCCTGGAGGGCTACAGTCCATGGGGTCGCAAAAGAGTCAGACACACCGTGGCAACTACGCATGCACGTGTGAAAAGAAGTCACAAGAGAATCTTAAAAATACTTTGACATGAATGAAAATGAAGACACCATGTAATAAAAGTTATGGGATGCCACTTAAGTAGTACTTAGAAATTTATAGGTATAAATGCTTATATTAAAAAACAAAGAAGATCTCACATGATCTATGTAAGTCAAATCATTATGTTATACACTATAAACTTATCCAATGCTGTATGTAAATTATATCTCAATAAAACTGGAAGAAAAAAATTTTTTAATAAAATAAGGTCTGACATTAATAGCCTAACCTTTTACCTTAGTACACTTAAGTGAAATGAAGTCGCTCAGTTGTGTCCGACTCTTTGCGACCCCATGGCCTGTAGCCCACCAGGCTCCTGGGTCTATGGGATTTTCCAGCATGAATACTGGAGTGGGTTGCCATTTCCTCCCCCAGGGGATCTTCCCGACCTAGGGATCGAACCCAGGTCTCCTACATTGTAGGCAGATGCTATACCGTCTGAGCTAAAACTAAAGCATGAAGAAGGAAGAAAACAATAAAGATTAGAATGGAATCTAATTTAATCAGGTAGAAAATAGAAACGACAGTAGAGAAAATCAACAAAACCAAAAGTTGGTTCTTCAAAAACTTAAACAAAAATTTAGCTAGATTGACCAAGAAAAAATTGGAGAAGACTCAAATTACTAAGATTAGGAATAAAAGAGGAGACATCACTACTGACCCTAGAGACAAAGAAATAAATGGATGCATCAGAATGAGGCTGCCAACCTTTCCAAAGTGAAAGTGAGCACAAATTTCCCATCCTCTGGCATCAGTCTCTTTGAAGCACAGAAGGAGAAACAGCTTACAAAGCCATTACTGAAAGCCCCTAAGCTTAGTGGTTTTACAATTGCTTGAAAATCTGCCAACATAATCAGGACAAAAGGTATTGCAGCTTACCTACCCAAGTTGTTCCCATCTCCCACTGGACAAAAGAACTTGGTGATAACAGTGACTTAAAAATGGTAACATTGTGGCAATTACACATAAAAAATTCCCATTACATAAAAACAAAATGATCCACAAAAGTAAAAAGCACTCATTTGTATTTATTATTTTAGGAACAGCAGCAGATTAAAGCCATGACCCACTCACATCAGCATTGTTGATGGAGATAATACAGTTCAGTCTGAGAATTATGGAGATTCTGGTCTTTGCATCAGATGTAGTGGAAATTTATGGCACTCAGTGGCAGCCAGGTGCCTTGTATTAGTCTTCAGTAAACTCTGCTAACTGGTTCATTTTAGTATTCACTTAGTAAAATAATCTATGTGAGTGTGCACTAGTCACTCATAGTAAAAAGAAAAACTTGCACAAAGGAGCCCCCAAGCCCATTAGTGTTTGGCGATATTATTTTGAGAATCGTTGCTTTGTTTTGCAGCTGCACATGGATTGCTGTGTATCTACTTGGAAATATAACATACAACCCAGTGTCAGCACTGCCTTCCACCTGTCCTTTCAGAAAAAAATGGTAAAGTTGACTTGAGTCCCAATCACATGGAAGCCTAAGCTCTTCTCATGATTTCTGTGGAGTTTCAGGGGTGGAGTGCAGGTGGATACATTTTACAGTCTCATGATCTCTTTCTTTTGATTCTCTGTTCTCCTTTTATGTGCTGCATAACAACAACACAGATACAAAATTCCATCCCTCTTTAAATCCCACCATCAACAACAAGATCCCCTCAGAAAGACATTCTGGGAAGATGTGTGGGAAGAAGGCAGAAGAGTGAAATGACAGCCACACAAACCCTTCAAGTAATGGATTAGTTTTCTCGTTCTTAAAATAGTTTTCAGCTACCACTTTCTCCACTCCCTTCTTTCCCCTTCTACCTGCCCCCTCTCCCAGTCTTGGAGGGACACTCCTCACCTCACCCCAGTCAGCCTCCGTCGTGTTTGTTCATCTTGATTCTCCTGTGCTCCCTGCTTTTATTCTTGCTTTCTCTCCCTTGTTTAGAACAACAAACAAATGTAATCAGCCTCTCAGAGAGAAGAGCTTTAATATTTTTCCCAAAGCATGGCACCTGTGAATGAATGCTCAGGTTTTTGGGGTCTCACCTTCAGCTTATTCCCAGGGTTGATATAAGAACTCTTCCTTGAGAATCAACTGTGATTGGCGTATAAGATTATGCGAGAACATGGGAAGTGGTGCCAGTTAGATAGGAGGGAGAAGAATTTCTCAAGAAAGGCTGTAATTTTCTCAGAAGAAGGTGGTGGGAGTGTGGTGCAAAAAAAGAACTAAATGTTTAGTAAATATTTGCTGAAGAAGGAGTTAATGGAGTAGGCAAGTTATGGGAAAGAGAGGCGTAATGGGACAGGATAAAAAGCTAGAGTAGAGAGGGAATTCCCTGGTGGCCCAGTGGTTGATACTCTGAGTTTCTACTGCAGGGGGTGTGGGTTCGATCCCTGATCGGCAGGTAAGATCTGAGATCCCACATGGCTGATAGCAGGGCCAGAAAAAGAAAAAAGCTAAAGTGGGGGGATTATCCCTCTTCAGGAGGAAGGGGCCTCTTTTATGGAGATAGCCTATAAGGATATTAGAGGCTACAAGTAAGATGCATTTGCAGGGGAGTAAGGGTGGTCATTTGAGGGCATACTTGTGCAGTGACTTGGATTTTCTCAATGAAGTCAGGAACAAGGTCATCTAGTGACTGAGGCCAGAGGTAGAAGGCTCAGCATTATGGCTGGAGGCCATTATTTACCCGTGTTTCTCAGCTATAACATTGTACAATCTCATCCACCATACACAGCCACCTATTAATAGGAGCAGATGAAACATATAATCATATGGATCCTGGGCTGTGGTTTTGTGAGTCCAGTAAAACAGAAGGACATGAAGACCACTCAGCAAACACAGCACGAACCAAAAATGCCATCTAGGGGGAGATGGTAAATTGGAAGAAAATTTAATAGTTCAGAGGACTGGCCATGGATAAGATGAGCTATATTGGGAGCAAAAAAGTAAGCTATAGAAATAAGAGATTGTTGGCAGAGAGTACTCTGTTAATATTTAGAGGGTATCGCTGAAGATCAGCATTACATTATGACAGAGTATGACCCATGGGAACACTTTCTGTGGGCTGTAAGTGAAAATGCCTGGCATTGAGAAGAATGAGGGACTCAGAAGCTAGGGTGTCGTCAGCTTGGATGAAGACTGAGCCAAGGGCACAGACCTCACAAGAGAGAAATCAGGAGGATGGATTTTGGCAACAACAACATTGTGGTGGAGGAGAAGAAAACTTTCATACCGCATAAAAATAATTTTATTTATTAAAATGAAGTCATAATTTGCATGGAGTAAATACCAAAATCACTCACTTTGTGTGGGAATCAGAGTTGATCCTCGAGTGATGATGGTTAAGAGAAAGTGTGAGGAGCCTGGCAGGCTACAGTCATAGTGTCGCAAAGAGCTGGACACGACTGGAGTGACTTAGCATGCACGTACCGCATAATAGCAGAGAGAAAAAGGTGATCACAACCACAGTGCTTGACTCTGGCGCTTCACAAAGATCAAGACAGAACTCTAAAGCCTGAAAGGATAGCGTGTCCAGATTTTGTTTTCTCAATAAAGGCTAAAATGGGTGTGGGTTGAACGCCTGCTTGCCCAAGTTGTGCTCTTAGGAAGCCTTATAGTGATGGATTTTGGGAGTTACTGAAACAGTTAATGTAAGGAATGCTGCTCTAAAACTGGGTAAACAAGAACAACAAAAGATGCAAGTGAGCTTATAGGGAAAACAGAAGTAGACCTACAGACATAGAAAACAAACTTATGGATACCGAAGGGGAGAGGTGGGGAATAAATTAGGATGGGACATATACACACTGCTATATACAAAACAGATAAACAAGGAGCAACTTTTGTGCAGCACAGGGAATTCTACTCAATATTCTGTAATAACCTATGGGGGAAAGAATGGTGAGCTATAGTCCGTAGGGTCACAAAGAGTTGGGCACGACTCAGGTGACTTAACACACACACAAGTTTATGTGTAACTGAACAACTTTGCTGTTTACCTGAAAATAAGACAACATTGTAATCAACTAGACTTCTTTAAAAAAAATATTTTCACAGACCCAAAAAAACTGGGTAAACAAATGCCTCATTAGAAACCAAACACATACACACATGCGTGCACACACACACACATATGCACACACACACGTGCACACACACACACACACACGCACACACACCCCTCTAAATCCTCACTCTAAAAGGCAGTTATCATGCAGAAGAAACAGATAGTTGAACAAATAACTTAAAAGTGCTTGAAAAAATTCTTCTTTCTAGATTAAAAATTCTTGGTGGAATTAATGAGATAAACTATGAAGGAACACGTATTCGGACATGTTGAGTAAAGCAGTATAAAAGCTCTGGAAACTTTTGCTCTGTTTCTTCAGAGCTCACTGTCCCTCAGGAAAAATGAAATTTTGCCTCTCATTTGACACTCTGACTTGAATTTGCAGATCTGCATCTTACAAAGTACTGTTTACCCATCCGTAAAAATTCCACCAATCAATGAACAGAGAAATTCTCTCAGGCTACCAAATTACCAGCTAATCCTAACAAAAAAGATAAATTTCCCTTCTCGATCATTACTCATAAGCTTTCTGGGACAAAATCTGAAAAAAGGAATAATTCCTGAAGAGAAAGACATCTGAACACGTGATTTCTGTTTATGACTTCAAGCAGCAAAGATTTAATTGCTAACTATAGGCAAATCAAAGCTATTAAAATTATACAAATAATGAAAAGTTTGTTTTAAATGCCAGAGTATGCTCTAAGAAGAAAGTGAAAATTTCCCTGATGAACTAGAATTCAATCCATTCATTGATTCACTTATTCAAGATATAGTTATACTAGACACCAGAGATAATAATGAGCATTAGTAAAAACAAAGTTATTTTTAGCAAAAGTTGCTTGCAGGTATTAAGGCCTAGATACTCCTAGTAGGAGACAGGTATGTTTCTTTTTTTCAGTCCTTTGGAGAAATTTGTGCTGTGTGTGCTCATTCGCCTTAGTTGGGTCCGATTCTTTGTGACCCTGTAGATTGTAGCCCTCCAGGTTCCTCCGTCCATGGGATTTACCAGGCAAGAATTCTGGTGTGAGTTGCCATTTCCTTCTCCAGGGGAATCTTCCCGACCCATGGATGGAACCTGCATCTCCTGCATTGCAGGCAGATTCTTTACCCACTGAGCTACCTGGGAAGTTCAATAGGTGAACCACAAGGGCCTTGTCTTGGAGAACTTTAGATGTGTTCTTATCTGAATTTATTCCAATAATTGAACATTTGTAAATCTGATCTGGCATACCACCTTACATTGGTGAACAACATCCGTGTTTAGAAATAAAAAGAGTCTGGCAGCAAGCCAGAAGAAATACTCCGATTGCTTGTCTGCTGAAAAAGTAGTTCATTTTCAGCATCTCCTAAAATGGGAATGTATCTTGTTTAGTCCAGGAAGAGGGGGGCGAAATCATATACACAAAACCCATCACAGCTACTGTGAGAGAACTTGTTTGCTTGGAGACTGCAGGATTGTCATTTGAATGGCTGTACATTTCACTGGTGAGACTCTAATTTAGAGGGAAGAATTATCCAGTCTTCTGCAGTCTCTAAAGTTCTGTGTGATTAACCACTGATTAGCATCAACTCAGAAGAAAGACCTGCTATCAAAATTCATGCTATTAAAACTGGAATTGAAAACCGTAGCAATGAAAATGGCAAGCTTTCTCAGTGTCATGTTACGTGCTTTGAAATCACCAGAGTCCTTTCAGTCTTCGTGGCGTGGGAATGCGGGCTTTTGTTCCGGAGGAGAGCACCTGGTGAGTGAGGGCACACGCAGTGTTAGCCAAGGACTCGGGCTGGGAGCAGATCCCAGGGCGACATGGATATTAGCTCAGCATTTATGCTACTGGCTCTGTTGGTATTGCTGAGATTTTTATTTCCTCTACTCATAGATTCTGCGGGGAATAGAGGATGGCACACAGAGGGTTTAAGTATTTGAAGAATAATGAGAACTCAACACAGTTTCTGAGAGCCCTGATTTCCCTGAGCATTTTGATTGTGGCAGTAATTATAAATCTCATTTTAGCAGCCTACGCCCAGGAGGTTCTGTGGAAGTAGGGAGAACGATTCTTCAGGGAAGCAGTATTTATACTCCAACTCCTGACATACTTGGGCCCTGCCAAACCACTTTATCTCTCAAATTTAAACTTAGGGCTACTGACTGAATCTTCTGAAAGTTCCAATAAAACCTCATGCAGTTGGCAAAAATTTTATACATGTTGATGCATAATATTGAAACCATAAACACTAATTTGAAAGGAAAAAAATAATTATAACATTAAGGGGAAACGTGTACAGAGATCCTGTGGGCTGCTGAAGAGCAGTGATATTTTAAAAAAGTAGTTGAGATAGATTTTTTTTATAATATTGTCAACAGTTATTAGGACATTGTGGGGGGGGGGGCGGAGAAGGACATTGGGTTGCAAGTGCAGATATCCAGAAGAAAAATGGTTTAAGCAAAAAGCCATTGATTATAGGTTCACCTCCTGCTAGATCCGGGGCCTCCCACATTGCTAGCAGTCACTCCTGCATCTTCTTTCTTGCTCTCCAGGTCTGCTCTGCTTTCCTCTATGTTGGCTTCATTCTCAAGCTAGGCATTCGTTCCATTGTGTTGGGAAGGTGGTTATCACCAACTCCAGGCTTAATTCAACCAGACTAGTAGCCACAAGGAAAGAGAGTGCCTTCTTCCCCGCGATTTCTGGAAAATCAGGAGTGACGTCGACTGGCCTGATGGGGCAGGCGCCATCCCTGACTCATCGCCTGTGAGCTGCGCTTTACATCATCACGCCGGGAGCACAGGCCCAGCCCAGAACTGAGAGAGTGGGTCGGCATCTCAGGAAACAAAACTGTGGGTAATCACAGTCTGGTTCCCAGGAGGCTCTATGGTATGCTGTTAGCAAAAGGAGAGGGAAAGGATGTCGGTCAGGTAAATGCAACAGGTTGCAAGAATTAGAGATAAAGTTCAGTGTACCTCTAATGATAAGATTTCATTGCAAAGATTCATGTGAAAAGAGGGAGGGCAGAAAACAACCTCAGCGGTGTTCATGGAGAAATGTAGTTCCCAATTCGGCTGGAGCTCCAGGGGTCCGACGGCAACCCTGGAACAGAACAGCCTCTCTGGAAACTGCCACGTTCTCGAGTCACATGCAGAGTAGACAGTAGGACTCATCCATTTTGGTGCTTCTGTTCCTTCTGTTCCGTAGCTGCTAATTCACTTCTGCTCTTCATTTTTTTTCTCTCTGTTGACTTCTGTTTATTGCTTTCTTTCAATGCATTTCTTCTCTTCTGTGCTACTAATTTTGTTGTCTATTACATTAATTTCTGCTTTCAACACATTTGCTTCAGTTTTCTTTAGAATTTATCTATGGTTCTCTTTATAGCAAAATTTTCCTTAAATAGCTCATTAATTTTCCATCTTTCTTGTTTTCTAATATATGCAATCAAGGCTATAAATTTCCTCCTAAGTTTTCCATTGGCTGTTTCTCACAAGTTTTGACATGTAGTGCTTTCTGTGTCATTTGAATATTTACAATTTTATTTTTACAATTTTACCATTTTATTGTATGTTTTTTTACAATTTTATTTTACATTTTTTACAATTACAATTTTACAATTTTATTATATTTTATTACTTTTACAATTTTATTATTTTTTTATATTTTACAATTTTATTATAAATTATTTTTTATTATAACTGTTTTCTTTATCCCACAACTTCCAAAAAATTCGTTATGGAGCTATACTGTACATAAAGTGTACAATTCTTAACTGAATAACCTAATAAAATGTTTGTATGTATACACCTGTTTAGTCACTGCTTAGATCAAGATATAGAACATTTTTAGCATCCCAAAGAACATCCTTATGCCACTTCTCCATAAATATATCCCTAGAGGTAACTACTGTTGACTTAAATATCATAGATTAGTTTTACCTCTTTTTGAACATCATCTGAATCATATATTCCATTTTCTGACTGCAAGATTTATCCATGTTGTAGCAATGATTGGCTATTCTTTCCTTGCCATTACTGGAAACAAATATACTCATTTGTCTATTCTAGTTGATGCATATTTGGGTTGTTTCTAGTTTGAGGCTATTATGAATAAAACTACTATGGATGTTCTTACAAATGTCTTTTGGTGGACCTATTTACTCATTTCTCTCACTGACTGACACTGACTTGTATATATAGCTAGCAGGAGAATTGCTACGTCATAGGATAGACATATATTTAGTTTTATTAGATACTTCCAAACAGTTTTCCATAGTGGTTTTTACCAGCTTACACTCCCACCAGTAATATGTGAGAGTTCTCATTGTTTCACATCCCATCAATATTTTATACTGTCCATTCTTCATTTTTAATTTTAGCTATTTTAATTGTGTGAATCACAATAAACTATGGAAAATTCTGAAACAGATGGGAATACCAGACCACCTGACCTGCCTCTTGAGAAACCTGTATACAGCTCAGGAAGCAACAGTTAGAACTGGACATGGAACAACAGACTGGTCCCAAATAGCAAAAGGAGTACATCAAGGCTGTATATTGTCACCCTGCTTATTTAACTTATATGCAGAGTACATCATGAGAAACGCTGGGCTGGAGGAAGCACAAGCTGGAATCCAGATTGCTGGGAGAAATATCAATAACCTCAGATATGCAGATGACACCACCCTATGGCAGAAAGTGAAGAAGAACTAAAGAGCCTCTTGATGAAAGTGAAAGAAGAAAGTGAAAAAACTGGCTTAAAGCTCAACAGTTAGAAAACTAAGATCATGGCATCTGGTCCCATCACTTCATGGCAAATAGATATGGAAACAGTGGAAACAGTGGCTGATTTTATTTTTCTGGGCTCCAAAATCACTGCAGATGGTGACTGCAGCCATGAAATTAAAAGATGCTTACTCCTTGGAAGGAAAGTTATGACCAACCTAGACAGCATATTAAAAAGCAGAGACATTACTTTGCCAACAAAGGTCCATCTGGTCAAGGCTATGGTTTTTCCAGTGGTCGTGTATGGATGTGAGAGTTGGACTGTGAAGAAAGCTGAGCACTGAAAAAATGGTGCTTTTGAACTGTGGTGTTGGAGAAGACTCTTGAGAGTCCTTTGGACTGCAAGGAGATCCAACCAGTCCATCCTAAAGATCAGTCCTGGGTGTTCACTGGAAGGACTGATGCTGAAGCTGAAACTCCAATACTTTGGCCACTTGATGCGGAGAGCTGACTCATTTGAAAAGATCCTGATGCTGGGAGGGATTGGGGGCAGGAGGAGAAGGGGACGACAGAGGATGGGATGGTTAGATGGCATCACTGACACAGTGGACATGGGTCTGGGTAGACTCTGGGAGGTGGTGATGGACAGGGAGGCCTGACATGCTCTGGTTCATGGGGTCACAAAGAGTCAGACACGACTGAGTAACTGAACTGAAGTGAATTTTAATTGCACAATATCTCAAAGTCTTTTTAGTCTGCATATCCCTGCTAATTATAATGTTGAACACCTTTTTATATATTTGTTGACCATTTACATATCTTCTTTTATGAACTATTTATTCAGAACTTTTGCCTATTTCTATAGTGGGTTATTTGTCTTCCTATCATTGAGTTGTAGGAATTCTTCATACAGTCTGATTATGAATCCTTTATCTGTTACATGTACTGTGAAATTTCTCCTCCCAGTCTTTTCATTCTTTAAATGATACTTTTTGATGAATTTGTTTATAACTCTTTGAAATATATTTCTTTTCTTTCAATGATAGTGCTTACTGTGTTCTGTTTAGGAAATCTTTGCCCACTCCAAAGTCATCAAGATCTTTTCTTCTAAAAGCTTCATTGTTTTGCCTTTCATGTTGAAGTTTATTACCCATTTCATTTTAATTTTTGTGTATTGTTTTATATAGGAATCAAAGTTCATTTTCTTTTCCATATGGTTAGCTAGCTGATCCAACACCACTTACTGAAAAGAATATTGAAAAGATAACCTCCTCCCACCACCAAAGAATTGCAGTGGTATTTTTCTGTGAGTCTGTTCCAGACTCTTATTTTGTTTCCATTATTTTAATTGACTACCCATGTGCCTAAAGCATATTGTCTTATTTAATATGCTATGTGGTAAGTGTTGAAATCTTTTAGTCTAAATCGTCAAATTTTTCTTTTGCAAGATTGATTTGGTCGTTCTAGATTCTTTGCATTACCATATTAATTTTTAAATCAGCTTGTCAATTTCCACAAACAAAAATCTGTTGGGATTTGACTGAGATTGTGTGGAATCTATAGATCAATTTGGCTAGAACTGACATTTAGTCAATATTCAGTCTTCTATTTCATGAAAGTGGCATATCTGTCTACTTATTTAGGCCTGCTTTAAATTACTCATTGATGTTTTATTTCCACCTATTAAAAATAATATTTAAAAGATTTTGTATTCAGATCTTCATTGTTAATATTATATAGAAATACAATTGATTTTTGCATATATTGACCTTACATCCAGTAACCTTACTAAATCCACATATGAATTTAAATAAGTTTTTGGTGTAGTGGGGGATAGTTTGGATTTTCTCCATACACACTCATGTTATATGCAAAATAGTGACAATTTTATTACTTCCTTTCAAAACTCTCTGCCTTTTATTTCTTCTTGCCTTATGGCACCCATGAATATTTTGTAGTGTACATCAAGAAATTCCAAAATATATAAGGGTTTCTTCTCTCTTTTTATTATTACTGTCTTTGCTGCACTCTTTTTGGGGAAAAAAATTGTATGATATTTGTTCTTAGGAATTTATTAAGCCCTGCTTTGTGGCCTAGTATATGATGAATTTTTGCACATGCTACATGTGACTTGTCCCCAGATTCATGCGATCTAACTGTGGAGGAAGATGCACCACGTACTGGCTGTTTATCCAAGGCATGTGCCGTATCCCGTACGAGAGTGTCCTGACCTTGAGGGCGCTTTGGCCAAAACTGTGTCTTCAGTAAGCTTTTCTGCTTTGCTAGCAATGCAGTGGCTAAATTGGAGATGGGGCACACAGCAAAATCAGTGAATTACAGCACTGTGAATTCATCAGCATACCTTCTTTGCTGTAAAGTGTGTCTCCACACTAGGACTCAGTGGCCAGGGTCCACTAGTTTTTCCATAAGTCTCCCTATTTTAATGTAACAGACTTCATGGTTTTGACAGTTTAACTGGTGCTGCAACTGATATAGTCAGACTCTAAGCTTGGTCCTCAGACACATCTTTTTCAACTGTAGGAAATAAGATACTCTTTAAAGCTGCTATCAAGATTTCTGACATAACCTGAGTTCTGATTAAGTTAGTTCACGTCTCTTTTTCCTTCCTTCTGCCCTCTAGGCAGATCAGAATAACCTAGAGGACATAATCCCTCAAATAATCCCTCAAATCATCATTGTTGTCACAGAAATCAGGTTCTGCAGCTACTTGATCCCCCAGTACTTTGCCCTTCCATGTCATCATCAGGGATAGTTTGAGTAATCATGATGCTATTGTTTGTCCAGGATTACCCATAGCCCCATTTCTCCTGTACTCTTTAAATATTGCAGACAGTTCTAATCTGATGCCATTTTGAAGATTCTGATTTGTTTTCTGGGTTATACTACCAATTACCATGCCAATTAGAGTCTCAACAGGAAATAGACAACACATTGAAACTGGATAATTTTGAAAAAGTTTTACAAAAGGACAATTTATAAAAGCTCAGGCAGAGTAAGGCAAACCACAAATAGTGCAATATTCTGGTACTATGAACAGTAGCATTCATGAAGAGGCAAGGAGAGGGGGCAGTCACCAGAATCTAGTTTAGAGAATTACCTGTTAGGTAAATAAGGACACTTTGAGCAAGAGATGCCACCCATGGCAGCTCTGAAGGGAGGTTTACATTGTTGAGTCGCCCGACTCCTTTGCAACCCAATGGACTGTAGCCTGCCAGGCTCCTCTGTCCTTGGAATTGTCCAGGCAAGAACACTGGAGTGGGTTGCCATTTCCTTCTCTAAGGGATCTGCCTGACCCAGGGATCAAAACTCCATCTCCTGCATCTCCTGCATTGGCAGGTGGATTCAGACACTCAGTGCTTAAAACTGATGCTCAGGATGCATTCTTCCTGGGCCCAAGAAGAACCAAGCCAACTGGTCTTGAGAATACAAGCACATGCTTTTTACAGCAGAAGAGATACAAACAGTGAGTAAGTATGAAAAGATGGTCAACCTCACCATTGATCAAAGAGACATAAATGGAATGACAATTTGCCTTTTATAAGTAGAGCTAGCAAAGAGTAAAATGATGCAACTGACAAGGGCTTAATTTTCAAAATATATAAATAGCTCATACAACTCTATAACAACAACAGCAAAAAACTCAAGCAACCCAATTAAAAAAAAATGGACAGAATACCTAAACAGGCCTTCTCCAAAGGAGACATATAGATGGCCAACAGGTACATAAAAAGAGGCTCAACATTGCTAATTAATAGAGAAATGCAAATCAAAACTTCAATGAGGTATCACCTTATACTGGTCAGAATGGCCATCATCAAAAAATCTGCAACTAATAAATACTGGAGAGGGTATGGAGAAAAGGGAACCCTCCTATGCTGTTTGTGGAAATGTAAATTTGTGCAGCCACTGTGGAAAACAGTCTGGAAATTCCTTTAATCCTTTAAAAAAGTTACCATTGATCTGGCAATCCTACTCCTGGGCATATTCCCAGAAGAGATGAAAACTCTAATTTAAAAAGATATATGCATTTCAGTATCCATAGCAGCACTATTTACAATAATCAAGACATGGAAGCAACCCAAATGTCCATCAACAGATGAATGGATAAAGAAGATATGGGACATACATACAACGGAATATTACTCAGCCACAAAAAGAATGAAATAATGCCATTTGTATGTAGCAACATGGATGGACCTAGAGATTATCATACTAAGTGAAGTAAATCAGAAAGAGAAAGATAAATATTATATAATACCAACTTATATGTGGAATCTAAAAAATAATATAAATGAACTTATTTACAAAACAGAAATAAATTCACAAAGGAAAAAAAAATAAGTTTACCAAAGAGGAAGCAGGGAGGGGTAAATTAGGAGTTTGGGTTAACAGGTATATACTACTATATGTAAAATATATAATATAACTAACAAGGTCCAACTATATAGCATAGGGAATTATACTCAATATATTGTAATAATCTAGAATGGAGAAGAATCTGAAAAAGTATACATGCTCAGTTGCTTCAGTCACATGTGACTCCTGGCAACCCTGTGGACTGTAGCCCGCCAGGCTCCACCATCCATGGGATTTTCCAGGCAAGAGTACTGGAGTGGGTTGCCATTGCCTTCTCCAGTATCCATTTCTACAGATGAGTAAATCAGAGATTGTTGAAGTTAAGTGAACATCTCAAATCGTACATTTCACCTGGATGAGTGGTTTGAGGGCCTGATGGACAAGTACAGGCAGCGCTGTCAGTCAGACTTCATCTCGTCAGCCTATGGGGCTATTTGGTGCTTACAATCACTTTAAATGTCCAAACTGTTGCCTGCATCAGTTAACAGTTGTTCTCAAAGTCTGCCCCCCACCCCAGATAAGAAGCATCAGCGTCCCCTGATAACTTGTTAGAAATGCAAGATCAGACCAGATAAAGTTCTGCAATCTGCCTTTTTTGATATAAAGATTTTATTTTGGGAAGTTATCCTTTAATCTATCAGCTTAAGGCATTTCTTTTTGAAAAAAGATAGAAAGTTTAATAAATTAAGCCAATTAAGAGATGTCCAGGCCTACCATACAGCAATGGACTTTTATTGTTTAATCAATTGAAAAATAATTAAATTTTTAAATAATCATTTTAGCATTAACCATCTTTTCAGATTTTCAGTATCTTCTTTTATTTTTTTTTTTTACAGTTTATTACAGGATATTGAAGGCAGATCCCTGTGTTATACAGTTGGACCTTGTTATTTATCCATCCTACATAAAATAGCTTACATCGTCTACCCCAAGCTCCCCGTCCATCCCTCCTCCACAGTCCTCCACTTGGCGCCTCCAGGTCTGCTCTTTGTGTCTGTGAGCCTGTTTCTGCTTGCTGGGTGAGTTCACTTGTGTCATGTTTTGGGCGCTGTCTGTGTCTTACCAAGCCCACCGTTGATTCTGTGCACGCTCAACTTTGCCACAGCACTGCTCCCGTGCACCGTGCAACTTCTCACCAGCTGAGCTGTCGCCTTACCAAGAAGCTGCTGAGTTGGTTCCCACACCTGTTTACACCAGCTGTATTCATCACTCTAGTTCCGTATTTTAATTTATTACACTTACCAATGAATGATGTGGGCAAAAAGAAAGAGAATTATTTCAATGAAAGTGAAATGGAATCTTTCAGAACGATTCAATGAACACAAGTCACTAAAAAATATTCTTGAAAGCAGGAAAAAAGAAATACCTAATGTTTTATACTTAGTATGTTTCATTTCAGTAAGCTTGTTCATTGCCTGACTTTATTCCTAGAGGAAAAAGTGTTCAGTGCCAGGCATCTTTGTGAGCATATTAAAAACAAATGTTCACAATTCTATGATAATGACACTGTTTTTTAAATCTAAACTTTAAACAATTGCATACAGAGATAGTTTACCGATTAGTAACAAAGGCCCTGAAACAGAAAGACATGAAATCCCAGTAGCGGACAGGAACAGTCGGACTGTCATAAAAAAATAATAATAATTTAAATGAAAGAAGAGGACAATTTGGACAATGTATTAGAGAAGAGACATTCAGACCAGAGTAGAATAGAGACTATTTTTTGGCTGTTCTTAGCCAATGGCATTTTAAAGCAATTCTTTATTGAAAAAGAAATTGGAAATTAATATTAGGAATAGTGTATACCATTTGTTTATTACACGTAATTATGGTTAAACTAGTTCTTACCTCATAGTGTAGATTCAGTCATTTCTCACAAATCCTGTTGGTACTTTAGTGAAATCTGGACTTGAATAACCCCTTAGGCCCCCACCTCACTCTTCTCTGGAGCACCATGGAATATAGCCAGTCACAGGCCTCCTGCCTGAAATGGCCAGGACTCGGTGCCCAGGGTGGGCAGTATCGCATCAGCAGTCCCTCTTAACTGAATACTTTGTTTATTCCCGTTTTATCGAGATACAGTTGACATACAGCACTGTATAATGAATGGTATTTTAACAGGCTGATTTCTGTCTAGGACTGTAACACACTCTAGAAATCATCTAAGTGTAGCAAAGGTTTCCTTCTGCACCCCTTCCCATGTGTGCCCTCCTAACCTCATTAAGAAAAGAAAACAGGGCTTCCCTGGTGCTGTAGTAGTTAAGAACCTGCCTGCCAGTGCGGGGGACACAGGATTGATCCCTGGCCCAGGAAGATACAGCGTGCCTCTGAGCAACTGAGGCCATGTGCCGCGATTACTGAGCGCGCGCTCTGGAGCCCGCGAGCCACAGCTATGAGCCCGCACACCCTCCTGAAGCCCGCCTGCCACGCGCCGCCACCACGATGAGAAGGCCACGCGCCGCCGCGGAGAACAGCACCCGCCTGCCACACCTCGGGAAAGCCCTTAACACAGCAACGCAGACCCAGCACAGCTGAAAATAAACGTCTTCAAAAAAAGAGAGAAAGAACACAGATGTGAAGACACGCCTCCTAAAGGAAGAGGGCTGGGACTCTGAACCGCTCAGGGCATTCCAGTCTGTGCGCTGGAGAAGGGCTTTGTGACTGAGGCGCAGAGGCGTCTGGGAAACGTGGCTAAGACACAGCTCAGAGGATCCGCGGCCTGGGGCTGGGTGCCGGGGCCTTTCTCTTACCCCTGCAACCAAGGTCTCTGCTTGGTGAAAAGGGGAAGTAAGCGTGGGATTCAGGTGACATGGGCTGAGGCAGAGTCTGATGGAAGGGCACGGTGAGACAGGGGAGGAAAAGAAGGTAACTGATAATAGGTCAGAGAGAGAGTGTTCATGCAGCTGGATGAGGGGGTGTGTGTGTGTGTGTGTGTGTGTGTGTGTGTGTGTGTGTGTGTGTGTGTGTGTGTGTGTGTGTCAGTAAGAGTCACGTGTGTGTATGTGTGTGTAAGTCAGTAAGAGTCACGTGTGCGCTTGCCCCAAGGACAGACTTTAGAGTAATTTGGTTTCAGTGTAATCAGACCACATCCATTTTGCTTACCTTTGTTTACCTTCTTGTTTATCTTGTTTACTTTTTGCAAAAACATTTTTAAAAGATTTAAAGGATTAAGAATTCAGAATCTGGTGTTGGACAGGCAAGGCTTCAATAAAATGGCTTTGCCACTAATTAGCTGTGTAAGCTTAGTTAAACCTCTCTAAACCTCTCTTCATTTAAAGTCAGTCATGGTAACTCCCATGTAATAGGACTGTCCTAAGAAACAAGATACCATGTGTAAAGTAATTAATAGTGTTTTATGCACAGTAAATGCTCTAAATGGCAGCTCCACTGACTGATTTTATGTATGGTATATTAAGAGCTGATTTGCATCAGCTCCTTTTTAAAAAGGTTACTGTCTTGACTGCAATTAAAGCTACCATTAGTTATGGTTTTCACGAGGTTTCATACTTTCTCCCTGTGTCCTGTTTCCCTGTGATTTTTACCCATCCGGAGAGTTGACATGGATGCTGTGAACATACTCTATATGAATCAATCTCATAAAACCTGTAGTCCAAATAGAAAAGAGTTACATTTCTTGTTTTCAGAACGACTTGGTTATGTTATGTAAATATAAATTTTTGAGTAGATGTGCAGTACACATAGGCACATGCATATATAAATTGTAAATATAATTACTTTAAAATTAATTTATCAAAGATATGCAAGAAAATAATCTTCATTATTCTGTTATCTCCTTTCTCTTTTCACTTCTTCCTCTAAAAAAAATAGCACTACCCAGTTAAATTCCCCACATTCCAGTGACATTTGGTTATTTCTTAAAAAATCATCTCCTTTCTTAAATCTAAAATTTTTCTATGCCAATAAATTTTTAAAAAATAGGGTGGTCACGAAGAAGGAGCCCCTGAGTCTTTTGCACTTTGAAGCATTCATTCTTCAGGCTACAATTTTGAGGGTAGGAGGACCGCATTGAGGTGTGGCACATGAGTTTAATCTAGTCTGTCACTTCATGGCAGCCTTTCATCCATATCCTTTGGTTTGCATCTCATACCCGAACTTCACTTGCCATACCACCTTCTCCAAAGAGTCACGGTTCTCTGTTGCAGCTCCTTGCCACATTTTGTAACAGGACCTCACACTGTGACCCCAATTATCCTAAAATTTTGGTTTCTGCCCCCTGAGCTAGTCTACCTGCTGTAGTATTTATTCTTGCATTTTGTCCTTGGAAACATAGTTTCTTTTATAAGTAAGTATAAAGTGGGCTTTATACTTATTCATAAAAGTGTAAATTATACTTTTTATTTATTTATAAAAGTATACATTATACTTTTATTTATAAAAGTATACCTGTAAAAACCATTATTATGTGTGGGCTTAGGAAAAACATAATATTATATAATAGTACATACAGATAATATAGACCAAAGTGACATAAAAATAATATATTATCTTTTATTCCTGTGTAGTATGAAAGCTCATGTGAGATTATTACCTAGACCCTAACCTTTTCTCTTTCATCTTCGCCTTTGACTCACTACCTTATTCTTTTTTTTTCCCTTGTCCTGTCTCTGAAGTGAATCTTCAAACCAAGTATATACATATGTATACCACAGGCTAATTCAGAAAGTGCATCCCTACATGTTTTAAAAGACATTTAAAAACTTATTATTGGGAACCCTCCCACACTGTTGATGGGAATGTAAATTGGTATGGCCACTATGAAGAACAGTATGGATGATCCTTAAATTAAAAACAGAGCTACCATATGACCCTGCAATCCCACTCCTGGACGTGTATTTGGAGAAAGAAAAGCATGATCCAAAAGGATACAGGCATGCCAATGTTCATTGCACGCTGTTTACAATAGCCAAGGTGTGGAAGCAGCCTAAATGTCCATCAACAGAGAGTAGATAGAGAAGATTTGGTGTATATATATACACACAATGGAATATTGTATATCTATATACAATTGTATATACTGTATATATTGTATGTACAATATATTGTATATCTATATACAATGGGATATTAGTCATTAAAAAGAATAAAATAATGCCTTTTGCAACAACATAGATGGACCCAGAGATTATCATACTGAGTGAAGTAAGTGAGACAGAGAAGGAGAAATATTGTATAACATCCCTTATATGTGGAATCTAAAAAGAAATGATACAAATGAATTTACTTACCAAACGAAGAGACTCACAGACTCAGAAAACGAACTTATGATTACTGGGGGGAAGGGATAGTTAGGGACTTTGGGAAGATCATGTACACACTGTTATATTTAAAATGGATGACGAACAAGGATCTATTGTATAGCACATGGGACTCTGCCCACTGTTCTGTACCAGCCTGGATAGGAGGAGCGTATGGTGAAGAATGGATACAGGTATATGCATGGCTGAGTCTCATCGCTGTTCACCTAAACTACCACAACATTATTAATCAGCTATAACCCAATACTAAAAGTTTAAAGTTTAAAGTCTGGAAAAAATTAAAACTAAAAAAAAAAAACTTATTATGGTTTAACATTAGGAAAGCTCAGTGATTTCACCAACCCTCAAGATTAACTATCTCATCACATGTAAGCAGTGAGTGAGGAACCAAGAATGGGTTAATTTTCAGCACAAATAAAATCACAAGTCTTAAAACTAAAGTTTACCCTATTCACCATCTGATTTAAGTAAATACCTAAAATATGAAATATAAGCACTCAGTATTATATCTAATGTTTGTCAAATTACTGGTGGATGTTTTTTCTTCTTGCCTAACCAGTTGTATGGTAAGAAATTTATATATTGGGCAGATAGCCAGTGCCTGCCATCTGGGCATGTCCAACAAACCTTTTCTTTATTTCTTCATAAAGGTCAGTGTACAGTTGTCTAATCATATTTATTTTCTGAAGGTGGTTATCTGGTATATATTATGTAATTCCTGGGTGCCTTTTCTTAATGGGGATCAGACTCTATGTGACACAAGTCATAGAAATTTAATAAACTATCATTCGTGGTGGTGATGGTTATTTAGTTGCTAAGTCCGACTCTTGTGACCCCTGGACTGTAAATTGTCAGGCTCCTCTGTCCATGAGATTTTCCAGGCAAGCATACTGGAGTAGATTGCCATTTCCTTCTCCAGGGGCTCTTCCTGACCCAGGAATCAAACCCCGGTCTCCTGCACTGCAGGCAGATTCTTTACTGACTGAGCTATGAGGGAAGCCCAAAAGCTAAAGGTAACAAAATGAGCCACTGATTATCAGAGTTTTTTTAACTTATGTGTGTCATATTTTAAAGTGGATTGAAGATGGGCAATTATTAGATGAAATTCTGAGCACATGTTGTCACACTATCTGATGAGCTATAGTCTCTGATGGGATGGCCTATCATCATTTTGTCAGGACTTTACAGACAAGTCCAAGAACTTATGTGTAATCAGCATAAATATCATAATGCCCAGTAACATAGGGCTTTGTTCAAATTTTTAAAAATCACAAGCCCCCCACCATCCCAAATGATTATTACAATATACTTGCATGCATATTCCCTAAAAAATCAAACTGAGGCAGTAACAAAAGTTCAGATTCCAGGCTGGGAGGCCAACACTCCAAGGTATCCAGTGATGAGACAGGCAATCTCCGATCTGTGTTCACCTGGAGCAAATCTCTGGGGTACGAGGCAAGAGAATGGTTCTCAACAGCACTCTCAAATCTTAAAAGTGAAAAGTGAAGTCGTGTCCGAGTCTTTGCAACCCCATGGACTGTAGCCTGCCAGGCTCCTCCATCCATGGGATTTTCCAGGCAAGAATACTGGAGTGGTTAGTCTTTCCCTTCTCCAGGGAATCTCCCCAACCCAGGGATTGAACCCAGGTCTCCCGCATCGCAGGCAGATTCTTCACTGTCTGAGCCAAAAGTTTTCCTCAAAGCACAGTACAAAACCTCAGATCTTTCCCATGATTGATGAAGCCTGAGGTCACTGAAAACCAAACCTAGAGATAAATTCTAGGGTGGTCTTATTATATTATTAGTTAAACTCACAACCTCACTATGTTTAAGTAAAATGACTAGGACAAGGATCAGGAAAATCTAGGATCCTGACAATTAGAAGAATGATTTTTAGGACATATCGAGGACTTAGAGAATCTATGCTCCACTCTGCCCTCAAATCTTCTGATATTCGCCCCACCCTGCCTTTGCTAGGAAAGCTCACCTCCCTGGCAGAAGAAAGCTGACAGTCATGCTCTGAGTCTCCACATGGTTTGGCTGATGACCGGAATTCAAACTCAGATAGAGTGAAACATAGAACCGGAGCACAGAGAATGAGGATTATAGGATAAGGAACTGCAGGAATTTACTACTTCACGTCAACATTTTTTATAATGTTAATGAAAATGGATTTTGAAGGTGCTCAGTTGAAGAGGGAGTATTTTCAGATAGCTTATATTTTGATGCAAGTGTTGCCATTCCCTGATCTGGCTCAGGAAACCACCTGTGATTCTAAGAGTGTGTTGACTGGATTAGCAAATAGAAGCCTACAACAAATGACCACGTTAAATGATACCAAAAGGGGGCAAGTTCCTTTGCACGGAGTGGAGGGATGAATTCACAGTCTTCAGGGGACACCCATGTTGGAGTCAGTGTTATAAGCATCCCTTCCATCCAGCCCCTCACCACCACTGCAGCCCTGAAGACTCTTCATCTTGCCATGAGCGTTAGATCGGTGAGGAAAGCACCACCATGAAAATGTGCTTTGAAAAGTGAAAGTGTTAGTCATTCAGTGGTGTCTGACTCTTTGCAACCATGTGGACTGTAGCCCAGCAGGTTCCTCTGCCCATGGAATTCTCCAGGCAAGAAGACCAGTTGGTTGGTTGGTAGTCACTCAGTCGTGTCCGACTCGCCTACTGGACTTCTCTGTCCATGGAATTCTCCAGGCAAGAATACTGGAGTGGGTTGCCATTCCCTTCTCCAGGGGATCTTGGCGACCCAAGGATCGAACCCAGGTCTCCTGCATTACAGGAAGATTCTTTTTTTTTTAATACTTTAAAAAAGTTATTTAATTGGAGGCTAATTACTTTACAATATTGTAGTGGTTTTTGCCATACATTGACAAGAATCAGCCATGGGTGTACATGTGTTCCCCATTCTGAACCCCCCTCCCACCTCCCTCCCCATCACATCCCTCTGGGTCATCCCAGTGCACCAGCCCTGAGCACCCTGCCTCATGCATCTAGCCTGGACTGGCGATCTGTTTCACACTTGATAATATACATGTTTCGATGCTATTCTCTCAAATCATCCCACCCTCGCCTTCTCCCACAGAGTCCAAAAGTCTGTTCTATACATCTGTGTCTCTTTTTCTGTCCTGCATATAGGGTTATCGTTACCATCTTTTTAAATTCCATATATATGCGTTAATATACTGTAATGGTCTTTATCTTTCTGGCTTACTTCACTCTGTATAATGGGCTCCAGTTTCACCCACCTCGTTAGAACTGATTCAAATGAATTCTTTTTAATGGCTGAGTAATATTCCATTGTGTATATGTACCATAGCTTTCTTATCCATTCGTCTGCTGATGGGCATCTAGGTTGCTTCCACGTCCTGGCTATTGTAAACAGAGCTGAGATGAACATTGGGGTGCACACGCCTCTTTTAATTCTGGTTTCCTTGGTGTGTGTGCCCAGCAGCAGGCAGATTCTTTACCAGCTGAGCCACAGTGGGTTGCCATTCCCTTCTACAGGGATCTTCTCAACCCAGGGATTGAATCCAGGTCTCCCGCATGGCAAGCAGATTCTTTACTGTCTGAGCAACCAGTGGAGCCCTAAAATGTGCTTCACTGTCTGTCTGTAGTAAGTTGGGAAGTCTGGTAGTAAAAGCTTTTAAAAAAAAAAAAAAAAAGGTGGGCTCTCTGAGCGCAGAGAGGTCAGCAGTGAAAGTGGAAGTTGCTCAGTTGTGTCTGACTTTTGTGATCCCCATGGAGGATCCAGGCCAGAATACTGGAGTGGGTAGCCATTCCCTTCTCCCTGTTGGGATCTTCCCAACAGAAGGGTCCCTAAAAGACAGTGTGTCTTAAAGAATATGGTTCTGCTCACTGTAACAGGCAGCAGAGTGGGTTTGTTAATTAGACCTAGAATAGAGTGTACTATGCAGAGATTTCTGGTTGTGGTTCATTCGTGGGGTCCACAGGAATAAAACTGGTAAGCAATCTACTAAAGTCCTATTGATTTACAGTCATGGACTACAAGTTTGGTGAAGACTGGGAGAAATCTGACCTGAACTTCCACTCCATAGTCATGGTCTTCTACTTTCAGACCTAAGTCAGTACCCAGTCCTAGAATGCTTTGAATACGAAGATGACTATCAGGCTTCTCTGGGGGGCCAGTGGTTAAGAATCCTCCTTGCAATGCAGGAGACACCAGTTCGATCCCTGGTCTGGGAAGAGTCCACGTGTCGTGGAGCAAGTAAGCCTGTGCTCCACAAGTGCTGAGCCCACATGCACACTGGCGGTCTCACACTGGAGCCCGTGCTCCGCCAGGACAGAAGCTACCACAGTCAGAAGCCTGCTCACCGCCGCTAGAGTAGCCCCCGTTCTCCACAGCTAGGGAAAGCCCGCCGGCAGCAACAAAGACCCAGCACGGTCAAGTAAATAAACTCAAAGAGAGAGAGAGAAGTTGAATATCCTCGAGAAAAGCCCTCTCCACGATCATATGTCTTGCCTTCCTTTTAGGGACTTTGGCCATTTACCTTGGAAATCACATACGTGGAGAAATAATTCAAATTTTGAGGATGATTGGATACTAACTCAGTTCAGTTCAGTTCAGTTGCTCAGTCGTGTCCGACTCTTTGTGACCCCATGAATCGCAGCACGCCAGGCCTCCCTGTCCATCACCAACTCCCAGAGTTTACTCAAACTCATGTCCATCGAGTCGGTGATGCCATCCAGCCATCTCATCCTCTGTCGTCCTCTTCTCTTCCTGCCCCCAATCCCTCCCAGCATCAGGGTCTTTTCCAATGAGTTAGCTCTTCGCATGAGGTGGCCAAAGTACTGGAGTTTCAGCTTCAGCATCAGTCCTTCCAATGAACACCCAGCACTGATCTCCTTTAGGATGGACTGGTTGGATCTCCTTGCAGTCCAAGGGACTCTCAAGTTCAAAAGCATCAATTTTTTGGCACTCAGCTTTCTTCACAGTCCAACTCTCACATCCATACATGACCACTGGAAAAACCATAGCCTTGACTAGACAGACCTTTGTTGGCAAAGTAATGTCTCTGCTTTTTAATATGCTACCCAGGTTGGTCATAACTTTCCTTCCAACAAGTAAGCGTCTTTTAATTTCATGGCTGCAATCACCATTTTTCTCAAGAGGCAGGTCAGGTGGTCTGGTATTCCCATCTCTTTCAGGATTCTCCACAGTTTATTGTGATCCACACAGTTGAAGGCTTTGGCGTAGTCAATAAAGCAGAAATAGATGTGTTTCTGGAACTCTCTTGCTTTTTTGATGATCCAGTGGATGTTGGCAATTTGATCTCTGGTTCCTCTGCCTTTTCTAAAACCAGCTTGAATATCTGGAAGTTCACGGTTCATATATTGCTGAAGCCTGGTTTGGAGAATTTTGAGCATTACTTTACTAGCGTGTGAGATGAGTGCAATTGTGTGGTAGTTTGAGCATTCTTTGGGATTGCCTTTCTTAGGGATTGGAATGAAAACTGACCTTTTCCAGTCCTGTGGCTACCGCTGAGTTTTCCAAATTTGCTGGCATATTGAGTGCAGCACTTTCACAGCATCATCTTTTGGGATTTGAAATAGCTCAACTGGAATTCCATCACATCCACTAGCTTTGTTCGTATGATTGTTTCTAAGGCCCACTTGACTTCACATTCCAGGATATCTGGCTCTAGGTGAGTGATCACACCATTGTGATTATCTGGGTCATGAAGATCTTTTTTGTACACTTCTTCTGTGTATTCTTGCCACCTGTTCTTAATATCTTCTGCTTCTGTTAGGTGCATACCATTTCTGTCCTTTATCGAACCCATCTTTGCCTGAAATTTTCCCTTGATATCTCGAAATTTCTTGAAGAGATCTCTAGTCTTTCCCATTCTGTTGTTTTCCTCTATTTCTTTGCATTGATCACTGAGGAAGGCTTTCTTATCTCTCCTTGCTATTCTTTGGAACTCTGCATTCAAATGGGAATATCTTTCCTTTTCTCCTTTGCCTTTCGCTTCTCTTCTTTTCACAGCTATTTGTAAGGCCTCCTCAGGCAACCATTTTGCCTTTTTGCATTTTTTTTCCATGGGGATGGTCTTGATCCCTGTCTCCTGTACAATGTCACGAACCTCCGTCGGTAGTTCATCAGGCTCTCTATCAGATCTAGTCCCTTAAATCTATTTCTTCTCGTGCTTGGGCATAAATATTAGAAAGGGAGCGGCGCCCCCTAGCGGTCAATATGGTGTTGATGTGGCCTGGAGGATAAGAGGTGAATCTGGAAACCTGAGTTTACTCTGAAGGCCACCGGCTCATTTACAAGGGGAGCTTCCTCCGCTATTGCTTCCTGCGTCTTGGAGAATGCAGGTTTGTTGTTCCCAAGGAATGTGGTGTATTTGTTGCTGTCTTCAACTTCAGTGTTTTAATATACAAAGATATTTTCAAATGCATATTTAAAATATTGCCCCATAACATGCTCATAACCTGAAATCCTAACTCTACAATGTTGAGAGGTTACTTTGGAGAGGGAAAAACAAGATCTGACTACAGCTTTCCAGTGAGCTACACTACAGTGTAGTAGATTCCTGGCTTCCAAAGATTCCGTGTTTTCTATTCAATCACTGGTGAGAGACTAGTGGCTTTGAATCTGTTCTTTTCTTGAGACATAAGTGTGATTTAAATGATTGGCCAACATGATTGGCTTCCTTGTGGTTTTGTTCTTTAATCACTATCAAGTAGGCAGTTGTTGTCAGCAAGATTCTAAAGCAGTTACATCAGTTTCTAAATTTCAAATGTATTGCCTCCTGTGGAAAACTTACATGTCTTAATAGTGCTCACAGATTTGGGTATTCACACGCGTCTGAACATGTACTCTTTCTGCTTATCTCTATGTCTGTCTCTTCAAGTGAATTAAGGAGCTATGAAGAATAATGAATTGATGTGCCCATTTGCCTTTCCCTTAAATATCAGAGATACCAGCTAAGTCTTTGAAGGTGAAAGTGTTAGTCACTCAGTCGTGTCCAGCTCTTTGTGACCCCATGGACTGTAGCCCACCAAGCTTCTCTGTCCATGGGATTTTCCAGGCGAGAATACTGGAGTGGAGTGGGTTGCCTTGCCCTCCTCAAGGGGATCTTTACAACCCAGGAACCGAACCCCGGGCAGGTCTCCTGCATTGTGGCCAGATTCTTTACCTTCTGAGTCACCAGGGAAGCCCCAGCCAAGTCTTTACTAGGAAGCGATCTCTAGGGGTTGGGCAAAAATATAGGTGTCCCTCGCTTTCTGAACTCTTGCCTTCTGAAGACTGCAAACAATTTTACTCCAAATTCACTCTAAATCAGAACTCACTGTAGTAAATCTATGTGCATTTGCCAGACATAATACAATACGTACGTCATGTACACTTCTGGAAGCAGAGGACACAGAGGACGCTGTGGGCCTAGCTCAGACCATTTTCAGATGAGTTGAATCCTTGATCTCCTTGCTGATATGGGTTGTACGTTGTCAATGTCATCTTCATATTATTAAGTTACAGCCTAACTCGAATGTTTGTGTCTCCTCCCCCTCCCAAAATTCATATTTTGACCTCCTAACCCTTGAAAAGTGATGATTCTAGAAGGTGGGAAGTGATTAGGTCATGCGGGTGGAGCCCTTATGAATGGGATTAGTGCTCTATCCCTTTGGAGATCTACCAGAAAAATTTCCACAGAGCTCCATAGCTCCTTCCATCTTGTGAGGACACAGTGAGAAGACACTGGCTTTGAGCCAGGGAAAGAGCTCCCTAGGTGACCAGGCTGGCACCTTAATCTTGCACTTCCCAGCCTCCAGGACTGTAACAAATTTTCGGTATTTACAAGCTACCTGGTCCGTGGTATTGTATTATAGAAGTCCAAGTGCACTGATATTAAATAAAATTATCTATCAACCTTACCAATTAGTTGCTAACTTAGAAGGCAATGGCACCCCACTCCAGTACTCTTGCCTGGAAAATCCCATGGATGGAGGAGCCTGGTAGGCTGCAGTCCATGGGGTCGAGAAGAGTCAGACATGACTGAGTGACTTCACTTTCACTTTTCAATTTTATGCACTGGAGAAGGAAATGGCAACCCACTCCAGTGTTCTTGCCTGGAGAATCCCAGGGATGGGGTCACATAGAGTTGGACACGACTGAAGTTACTTAGCAGTAGCATCAACATTTTGCAGAAGTGATTAAATTAAAGCAAAAAAATCACAGATGCTGCCAATCAAATATATATATTGCTAAGTATTGATATATGCATTTATATAACTCTAATATTATGTGTGTATGGCTGTAGATACATAGGGACAATGCTGAAGAACTTAAAGGAAACTTTTGCTCAACGTAAGGCCCAGAAGAAGAGGAAGAGAAGTACACAATGCTAGAGGTTTGATAGATATTTTAGGTCATGCACAGGAAATGACTGGCGCTATAAATAACTGTGATGATAGCATGAGCAGAAGTCTTACATTCAGAGATGCATTTCCATGCATAGCAATCTTATCACTGGGAGCCACGTAACTGCAATATTCAGTTCAGTTCAGTTGCTCAGTTGTGTCTGACTCTTTGGGACTCCATGGACTACAGCACACCAAGCTTCCCTGTCCATCACCAACTCCTGGAGCCTACACAAACTCATGTCCATCGCGTCAGTGATGCCATCCAACCATCTCATCCCCTGTCATCCCCTTCTCCTCCTGCCTTTACTCTTCCCCAGCATCAGGGTATTTCCAATGAATAGGTTCTTTGCATCAGGTGGCCAGAATATTGGAGTTTCAGCTTCAGCATCAGTCCTCCCAATGAATATTCAGTAATGATTTCCTTTAGGATGGACTGGTTGGATCTCCTTGCAGTGCAAGGGACTCTCAAGAGTCTTCTCCAACACCACAGTTCAAAAGCATCAATTCTTCAGCATTTAGTTTGCTTTATGGTCCAACTCTCACATCCATACATGACTACTGAAAAAACCATAGCTTTGACTAGACGGACCTTTGTTGGCAAAGTAATGTCCCTGCTTTTTAATACACTGTCTAGGTTGGTCATAGCTTTTCTTCCGAGGAGCAAGTGTCTTTTAATTTCATGGCTGCAGTCACCATCTACAGTGATTTTGGAGCCTAAGAAAATAAAGTCTCTCACTGTTTGCATTGTTTCCCCATCTATTATGCCATGAAGTGATGGGACCAGATGCCATGATCTTAGTTTTCTGAATGTTGAGTTTTAAGCCAACTTTTTCACTCTCCTCTTTCACTTTCATCAAGAGGCTCCTTAGTTCCTCTTTGCTTTCTGCCATAAGGGTGATGTCATCTGCGTATCTGAGGTTATTAATATTTCTCCCAGTGATCTTGATTCCAGCTTGTGCTTCATCCAGCCTGGCATTTCACATAATGTACTCTGCATATAAATTAAATAAGCAGGGTAACAATATACAGCCTTGATGTACTCCTTTCCCTATCTGGAACCAGTCTGTTGTTCCATGTCCAGTTCTAACTGTTGCTTCCTGACCTCCTGAGATTTCTCAGGAGGAGGTAAAATGGTTTGGTATTCCCATCTCTTAAAGAATTTTCCACAGTTTGTTGTGATCCCCACAGTCAAAGGCTTTGGCGTAGTCAATAATGCAGAAGTAGATGTTTTTCTGGAACTCTCTTGCTTTTTTGATGATTCATCAGATGTTGGCAATATGATCTCTGGTTCCTCTGCCTTTTCTAAATCCAGCTTGGACATCTGGAAGTTCACGGTTCATGTACTCTCGAAGCCTGGCTTGGAGAATTTTGAGCATTACTTTGCTAGTGTGTGAGGTGAACTGCACTATAACGGCATGCTCTCCATTTTGAGGGGTTGTTTTATTGATGTTTTAGTTTTGTGCTTTGACTTCAGGTGAGGATTCTCAAACACTGAGTCTCTACCGCCAGCTGGGTAAGACTGTCTACCTATTCCTTGACTTCAGACCTGGACCACCTGTGTATGTGCGGCATCACTTCACTCCTTCACTAGCTCACTCCTGCTCAGATTTCACTCATCAAACCAGTACCAAGACCGCAGTCCCTCTTCCCTCCTACCACCGAACCTTACTTGGGCAATTGGAAAGGAACTGTTTTTTACATTGCCTCATTTTATAAAAGTTTGGTTTCCTAAATTTTCGTATGTATCTTTAACATACCTCATCCTTGTTTGTTCATATTACAGTGCATGTTCACTACAATATAGAAGGAAACAGAGCTCAAATCTCATCCTCTATAGTATCTTTGAGAGCTGCATTCAAACATGCCATTGCTAAGCCCATACCATGTTGAAAAATGGGATGATTAGTATTTTATTTTTTTAGTTTTTTCTATTGAAGTACAGTTGATGAACAATGTTGTGTTAATTTCTGCTTACAGCAAAGTGATTCGTTATACACATATACATCCTTTTTTCATATTCTTTTCCATCCTGGTTTATTACAGAATATTGAATGGGCTTCCTGGTTAGCTCAGCTGGTAAAGACTCTCCCTGCAAAGCAGGAGATCCCGGTTCAATTCCTGGGTCAGGAAGATCCTCTGGAGAAGGGCATGGCAACCCACTCCCGTATTCTTGCCGGGTGACTCCCCATGACCTGAGGATCAGTTATACATATATACATTCTTTTGCATATTCTTTTCCATTTTGGTTTGTTACAGGATATTGAATATAGTTTCCTGGGCTGTACCATAGCCCCTTGTTGTTTATCCATTCTGTATGTAATAGTTTGCAGCTACTGGTCCCGAATTCCCAATCCATCCCTCCCCCTTGGCAACCACAAGTCTCTTCTCTATGTTTGTGAGTCTGTTTCTGTTTTGTAGATAAATTTATTTCTGTCATATTTTAGATTCTACATATAAGTGATAGGGTGACTAGTATTTAAAGTGCTTATCATGTAGATATACTTAATGAAATGTTACGTATGTTGAAGAGTATACTCAGTGATATTTAAGAAAATTGGTTAGATTTTTGTATGGATATGGAATCCATGACTATCTTTCCATTTAAAATACTAGAGCATACTGTCCTGACGACTGTCGCTTGGTAGTATAGTCTGAAGTCAGGAAGGTTGATTCCTCCAGTTCCATTCTTTTTTCTCAAGATTGCTTTGGCTCTTTAGGGTCTTTTGTGTTTCCACACAAACTGTCAAATTATTTGTTCTGATTCAGTGAAAAATACCATTGGTAATTTGATAGGGATTTCTTTTTTGCCTAGTTTCTATTTCATTACCCTTTGTAAGATTCCCCCATGTTGTCTTGTGTAACTGTAATATGTTCATTTTTATTTCTATGTAATGTCCTATTTTAGACTGTACTCAAATTTATGGATATTTGGGCTATTTCCAGTTTGGAATTATTATGAGACTTTGGCTTTAGGTATTCTTGCACATGTATCCTGGTATACCTACGCATAAGTGGTTCTCAATCTTTTGATTTCAGAATCTTAAAAATAAATGAATAAAAATTATTTAATTACAGATTTAAATTAAAGAGATCTGAGACACAAAATATTTTCTGAATAATTTATCTTAACAATAGTAAAACAATATATACACAGTGGACTATTACTCAGCCATAAAAGAGAATGAATTTGTGCCACTTGCAGCAACGTGGATATTCGAAAGTGTAATATAAATGAAATAAGTCAGAGAAAGACAAGTACTATATGACCTTGATCTTGGGTAGCTCAGCCTGCAGAGGCTTGGAGTGGGGCTTAAGTTTCTGGTCAGAGGTTGAGGTTGGGTCACAGTGATGAGAGCATCGAGTCCTAGCCACTAGACCAGAGGTCAATGACAAGGCCCTGGCTCTTTGGCTTTGCAGGAAAAGAATTCCCACACAGATGGAAAGTAGTGGAACAAGTAAAGTATTTATTAGGAGGAAAAAAGAAAAGTAGATAGACACACGAGTGGATTCCGAGTCTCGGAGTCGTGTCCTCATGGTGATGTGAATTACTTTCAGGGGGCATTTCTTCTGTTTCCTTTCGCCTGTCATTGTGATTTGTCTGGTTCAGAGTCTATATTTGGTATATTTCAGGATCCTTCCATGTGTGCAAATGCATCTTTCAGCCAAGGGGGATTCTACTGAAGGCGCCTTCGGGTAATTAGCATCACTCCCCTTTGGACCTCCGAGGAGCCTTTCTGAGCATGTGCCGAGTTGGGGCGGTCTCCTGACTTGCAGAATGAGAAGTATGTGGTCTCTTGTCTTCTATCTGGGCAGGGCCCAGCCTCCTTCCTCAACTGTGCTGAGATTCTCATCTTGGAGTATCTACTCTAGGAGGGCCTGTCTCAGTCTCACTTATATGTGGAATCTAAAAACAAAACAAATGAACGAACAAAACAGAGTGGCTGCCAGAAGGGAGGTAGGTGGGGGCTGGATGAAATAGGTGACGGGGATTAAGAGATACAAATTTCCAGTTATAAAATAAGTGAGTCATGGGAATATAATGTACAACATAGGGAATACAGTCAATAATACTGTAACAATTCTGTGTGGTGACAAATGGTTCCTGGAGTGTGGTGATCATTTTGCAATGTGTCTGACTGTCAGAGCATGACGGGGCATGCCTGAAACTGACATAATTTGTATGTCAGGTATACCTCAACAGGGGCTTCCCCAGTAGCTCATGGTAAAGAATCCTCCTGCAAGGCAGGAGCTGCAGGAGGCGCAGGTTGGATCCCTGGGTCGGGAAGATCCCCTGGAGGAAAGCACAGCAAACCACTCTGGTATTCTTGCCTGGAGAACCTTATGGAGAGAGGAACCTGGTAGGCCACAGTCCATGTCACACAGAGTCAGACACGACTGAAGCAACTTAGCACACACACATACTTCAATTAAAAATAATTAATTAATTAAAATAACAATAATATTTGTATTGATTTCCTGAGGCTGCCATATCAAACTGGCACTAATGTGATGATTTAAAACAAAGAAAAGTATACTCTCACAATTGTGGAGGTCAGAAGCCTGAAACTGAAGTATTGCTGGCTTCCAGGTGGTAAAGAATCTGCCTGCCAACAGAGGAGACGAAGGAGACGTGGGTTCCGTCCCTGGGGTTGGAAGATCCCCTGGAGTAGGAAATGGCAACCCACCCCAGTATTCTTGCCTAGAGAATGCCATGGACAGAGGGGTCTGGCAGGCTGCAGTCTATGGGGTCGCAAAGGGTCAGATACGACTGAGCACTCACACAGGGATGGTTCTCCTGGAGGCTCTGTGGGAGAATTTGTTCCACGCCGCTCTCCCAGCTGCTGGTGGCTGTGGACAGCCCTTGGCTAGTAGATGCATCACTACAACCTCTTTGTCTTCATATCGCATTCTCCCTGTGTGTCTGAGCTCTCCCTCTTCTTTCTCTTCTAAGGACACCAGTCATTGGATTTAGGGTCCACCCTAAGTCCAGGATGATTGCATCTTGAGATTCTTAACTTAATTACATCTCAGAAACCTTATTTCCTAGTGAGCTTGAATTCACAGGGCCTGGGAGTTAGGATTTGGACATGTGTTTTGGGGGATACAGTTTTACCTACTACATATGTTAACACAGACAACACATTTTAAAATGAAAAATAGAAATATTGCCCAAATAAAAATTTAGTGATAAGGGTCATATTGCTTTACATTTGTGTGAATCTCTTTAATATCTAGACTCATACAAGAAGCTGGGTACTCATCTGCTTTTACATTTAATATGTTATATGTTGTTTTGGTTGAGATGTATGATGAGAATCCAACCTCTCTTAGATAATCTCAGACCCTCTGAAGGGATTTCAAAGGCTCCCAAACATCTTTGGAGCACACTTGGAGAATCACTGCTGTAAAGTATATACTTTAAAGTATTTGCAAGTGGAACTTCTAGGTCATCCATGTATCTTCCACTTTATTAGACGATGCCACATTGTTTTCCAAAGTGGTTGTGTCAACTTACATATCCACCAGGGATGTACAAGGGATCTTGTTGTTCTATTTACTCACCAACATCTGGTATTGTATTTCTAAAAATTGGTCTATCTGCCTTTCTGGTGGTGTGTGCTATATTCATTATGGCCTTAATCTTTATTCATCCATTCTCTGTATTGCCACTTGATCCATGAAGAAATGGAGGTTTAGAAGAGCAATGTTACTTGCCAAAAGTGAAGAGTAAGAAAATAGAATCCAAGTTTTCTCCTTTGAAACTCAGTCTTCTTTCCACTCACAGATACAAATACTACTTCTTTTTCTGACCGAGTGTTACCGAAAGCGAGGTACAGCTGCTTGGCACTAGAAAGCTGAAACTCAAGAGCAAGATTGGTTGGAAGGGAAGGTTTGCTTTGTTTTGGAGACTGGCAATCAACAGGGAGAGGCAGACTTGTGTCCAAAGGCCAAAGCCCCACTGACAATGAGTGAGCAAGACCTTTTAAAGGGGAGTCTCAAGGGTGTATAGGTGGAGGGAGGGGGCTATACATGCAAAAACAGCAGTCAACTTTGACAGTCTTCTTGAAATCAGTCACGCAGTGGTCTGGTCAGTGTCATCTTGATTGTTTTAAGTACAGTAAATCTTCATCTCCAGTCAGTCTGTTCCTATTCCTTTGATGCCAGTTCTTGGAATCGTGGTAGCTTATGTCATGGGGAGTTTGTGACAGACAGGGAGGCCTGGCGTGCTGCGATTCATGGGGTCGCAAAGAGTCGGACGCGCCTGAGCGACTGAAATGAACTGAACTGATGTCATGGATACAGTCTGGTCATCATGTAGTTAATTTCTTCTAACTGGTGGGGGTTTCATTTTCTACAAGACAGCTCAAAGGATATGGCTCAGAATATTATCTATAGCCCTTGAGAAAGAACTAAAGGTCCTTGACATTGTTTAATAACTAAACTTTGTTATTTTGTCTTGTCTGTTTTCCTTTGTTTCTGCATTTTTTTCACTTCTCTGATTAGATTTATTTTTGACCAAAGTATTTCTACAGACTAAGGGCAGGCTGAGGACATTGGGAGTTGAGGGAAGGGGTTGTCTATCCTGGGAAGGCCCCATAGGGTCCTGCCCCCATTCACTTGTTCTCAGAAAGGTACAGTCTCCCCCAAATCTCATTTCCTAGGGGCTCCTTTTCCCCTGCAGAGGCTTTGGGCACCCAAGGCCATTAAAGATCCTACATCTCTCCATCCCCCTTTCCATAAGCCCCTCTTCCCTGCCTGGTTCCTACCCACGTGCTTATTATATGCTGCTTATTATATGACAAGACTCTTACACAGCATTTTTCAAATAGTAACCATCTGGGTTAAGTACTATTATTATCCTCATTTTACAGTTGCAAAGACTCAAAGAGAGAGCTTAAGCAGACAGTTTAAGGTCAAGCGGCTAATAAATAACAGAGTAGGGATTAGAAGTCCTGAAGTCTTGTGGTCAGAGAATTCGCACTCCCAGCAAAGCTGCTTCCCCTCAAATTTGTTATTATTCACAGGAAAACTCTCCGGAAATCGCGGAGCGCTCTCCTTCCGGGCACGCGCCCCTGAAGGCCAGGAGACCCCTTCCTTCCTCCCTCCCGGCAGCTCCCCCGGCGCTCAGCGGTTGCAGAAGCACGCCCCACCTACCGCCGGCCACGCCCCCTCTCCGGGCCCGCCCCGCCACGCACGCCACGCTGGCCCCGCCTCTCGGCCCGGGGCTGGCGGGGGCAGAGCTGACGCCTCGCGAGCTTCCACGTAGGCACTCCAACGCCTCTCCCCGCGGCCCGGGGCGAGTACATCCGGGTCGCGGGAGCAGGCGCCCCAGGCCCCGCCTCGTCTCCCCCGAGCCTTAGTACCCGCTTCCGGCCGTCGCAGGCCTTTTCCGCCTGTTTTCTGCCGGCCCTGTTTCCGCTCTCCGGGTCGTTCTGGCCTCTGCGCCCTGGTGCCTCAGTACTTTCCGCCGTAGCCAGGGACTCCCTCTGCATTTCGACTGTCTCCGGGGCTCGGAGCCACGCGGCGGTGCGTCTTGGCGGCGCCGCCCGGACCGAGGCCTGCCGCGCCGCGGCGAGTTCGTGCAGACCTGACCCCGTGTCTCCCCAGCTCCGTTGAGGCCGCCGCCTCGGGATGCCCTGGCTGGGGTCCGCGCCGCGCTGGGCGGCCGCCGCGGGCCGTTGGGGCTGCAGGCTGCTCGTGCTGCTGCTGTTCCTGGTGCCGGGCCCCGGCGGCGCCTCCGAGATCACCTTCGAGCTGCCGGACAATGCCAAGCAGTGTTTCTACGAGGACATCACGCAGGGCACCAAGTGCACTCTCGAGTTCCAGGTACTGCGGGCGCAGGCAGCTGCCGGCCGCAGCGCGCGGGTCCCGGGCCGAGGCCGTTTGCTCTTTCTGTCTCTCATTTCAGGATCACATCTAGGTAGCCGATGCAGGCCGTTTGGCTTTCCTTTCTGAAACCTTGAGCATTAGATAGTTAAGAACAGATATTAAGATATATGAATTCCAGAAATGCTTCCTGTGTGTGTGACTTTTCCATCCATTCTCTAATGTCCTTCATTTTGAACTTTTTTCCTTAAGAGCTAAAAAAAATATTACTCCTGTTCTGTAGTGCCCTACGTCAGTTCGCCACTCTCTAAACCACACCTCCATTTTCATAGTATTTCAAGTGCTGCCAGTATTTGACTCCATTGCTTTTCAGCTTTTCCATGGATGTTAGGACTATTGGTTAATGTCCCTGTCGTTGGAAGAGCTCTATTCCAGACCAGATGACCATCTGCCAGAGGTTTTGTAGAAGGAATTGCTGTGATAAGTAAAAGGCACTTTTTCTTTGGGATTATATAAAAGTGCTTATTTAACAGATGTAGTTTCTTAACTTGGAGAAGGACATGGCAACCCACTCCAGTGTTCTTGCTTGGAGAATCCCAGGGACGGCGGAGCCTGGTGGGCTGCCGTCTATGTGGTCGAGCAGAGTCGGACACGACTGAAGTGACTTAGCAGCAGCAGTAGCAGTTTCTTAACTTGGTTCATTTCAGTTCCGTTCAGTCGCTCAGTCGTGTCCGACGCTTTGCGACCCCATGAACCGCAGCACGCCAGGCCTCCCTGTCCATCACCAACTCCCGGAGTCCACCCAGACCCATGTCCATCGAGTCGGTGATGCCATCCAACCATCTCATCCTCTTGGTTAGAACATTCTTTACTCTCTTTTTCACTGATGTTGACTTCGCATATTTGAACAGCTATTGAGTACTAGTTGCTCAGAAGTGAAGAAAACATAAGATCGCTGCAGTCATTCTTGCTTCTCTACCCATACTACCTTCTTTTCTTTATTAGTACTAGTTCATTCTATAAAATTGTGCTTTAAGAGCAGTAAGAATAGGTGATAAACGTTCTGGTCTTTGGGATCTCTTGACTTCCTTTAGGAAGTGATTTGATACCAAACTGTAAAGGATAAGTTATAAATGCTTTGATAAGGAGAAAGAGGGAATGGACTTTGCAGGGTCATTATGGAAACCGTGACTGGGAATTTGAAGAACTGTGGTAATTACGACTAGAAATTTGAAGAAATACTGCAGCTGGGAATAAGGAGCCAGAAGAAGGGAGGTCAGCAGAGGCCAGACCATGTAGTGCCCAGCTGGTTGAGTTAAAGATTTTCGTTTTTCTTGAGAGTATGAGAAGCTATCTTGGGGTTGTAAGCAGTGCAATGGCAAGTTCTAAGTTTTCTGGGTAGCTGTAGGGATATTAACTTGAGCAGGTAGAGAAAGGATTGAGAGCTGCCAAGTAGATGTATCAGTAAAAGACTGATTAGGAGGCTGTTGTAGTGATTGAGGCTGAGGCTAGGGTGGTAGCAGCAGGGAGAAGGAAAGTGAAAGGTGAAAGGATGGGAGATACTCTTTTATGTAAAATCCACAGAAGTTGGTGGTAATTTGGCTACAGTGAGTGAGGGAGGCCAAGGATGACTCTAGCTTGCTTAACTTCATGAGGACAGACGAGATGATGGCAAGAATTGTAACATAAAGTGTCAGTGAAAAGTTTATTTCTTTGAACTTAAATATTTCTTGACTTCTGCATGCAGATGCTGTGCTTGGTGGTGAGAGTAGTATTACGGGCTAAAAAATCAGCATCTGTTGTGTGGCAGACAGTATACCAAGCATTTCAGGTGTAGTATTTAATTCCCTGGACAACCCGATATGAGATGGATAAAGCTTTTTTTATTACTCATTTACTAGTGATACCCAAGGTCCCAAACTGTAGCAGTAGCAGAATTAGTATGCAGTTCTAGGTTAAGTTCTTAACTGTTGTACTACCTCTGAAAGATAAATGAGGCTGACCTTGACCTCAGGGACCTGACAGGCACATGGTCATGTAACGTTACGTGCAGTAATGAAAGTACACCCCAAGTATTGTGCTGGCTGAAGATGGAGAATCATCAGGGGAGATTTAATGGAGGGTCTGCTGTGTGAGCTGAGTCTGGAGGGATAAATAATAGTTACTCTACAAGCTGGCAGAGGGGAAAAGGACTTCCTCAGCAGATATGTTATGTTTGTGAGACTTAGTTCCAACAAGCCTGAAAATTAGCCTGAGTCGGCACTGAAATATACTGAGAAGCAGTGTTGCTTTGTAATTGTGGATCTGAGGACCTTAGGGGTGATTTATACCAGTTTGTCGGCTTGTTCATTGGTAACAGTGAGACTGGTGATTTGTACGTGCTCAGTGTGAGTCCCCCGAGAGTCTGCTACTGAGAATGGTTACATGGCAGAAATATGCTTATGTGAACAGCAAAATATAAAAAACCCTGTCAAGACTCTTGTTTAGGGCTCACTAGTTCCAAAGTGTTCCCTGTACACTGGGTGGTTCCTGACCCCAGAGGGTTTACTCTGGCCTCGTTCCTCACAGCAAGGACAGGGGACCCCGGACTGACCTCTTGTGTCCTCTTGCCGTGAGACAGCTTTTGGCTATGATGTTTGATACTGTAGTCTCTTCCTCTAATCAATTGTAGATTTGTAAACATAATCATATTGGGTCCTGTGCTTCTTTAGCAAACAGACCCTGTGTAACTTGTCACTGTTAGTGCAGAGACTTGTTCAGAGAATTGTGGCATTCTGGTGTTTTTGGAACGCAGTGAGAAAGGGTATAAAAGGTGCTGAGACTTCCTTGAGGAAGTGCTGGGGAGCAGTATGCTGTCGATGACAGGTTTGGGTTTTTCTGTAGGCCACAGGAACTAGCAAAAGGTTTAAGACACATGGGGAGGGAGGTGTTACTCTCTTCTGGTGGAGATGCTGCCAAATGTGCTTCAGTGCGCAGGGCAGTGCAGCCCCTGCAGCAAAGACTGTTCACCCCAAATAATCCAACCGAGGTTAAGAAACCCTGGATTAGACAGAAGAGGGACTGGGTTCTGGGAAGACCTTTTAGGAAGTTGTGGCAGTAGTCCTGTCTGGACTGTGGATCAGGAACAAAAGAGATGGAGTGAATTTGAGAGAAGCAATCATGTTGACATTCTGTGACTAAACTGGGCAGGTAGGGACACATCATTCAAAGTGATCTCGTTTCTTTCTTACATGATCAGACGGATTGTTAGCCCCTGGTGGCTCAGTGGTAAAGAATCCTCTTGCCAATGCAGGAGATACAAGCAACATGGGTTCAATCCCCGGGTCGGGAAAATCCCCTAGAGAAGGAAATGGCAACCCATTCCAGTATTCTTGCCTGGGAAATCCCGTGGACAGAGGAGCCTGGTGGGTTACAGTCCGTGAGGTTGCAAAAAGTTGGACACGACTTAGCTACTAAACAACAACAGTCTTTATCTGAAGTAAGACTTATTTGTTTTAAAGTTTGGTAGAAGAAAAGTGGCAGGATAATCAGTTTTGGTTCTGTTTTTTGTTTGGATGTATGTTTTGATTATTTAAAGTACTGTGGTGTTAAGTGTGAATAATTGGGTCTGTAAAATGCAGTCAGTATTTCACCTGTAGGAAAGGTTGTTCACTTTTGGTGAAAAGGGGAATACCCAATTGATAATACATCATTTTTGTGTCAGATGTTACATCTCTATGTTAATATTTGCCTGTTTTACAGTTTCCTAAATGCCCAGTTACATTTCATTTAATTATCGAAATGATCTTGTAGTTTAGTTATTCATATCTCTTTAGTGACAAAGGTCATGTAAGTAACCAATCTTCTTTGAAGTCCAGAGTTTGATCTCTCGTTCTACAAATCTAGAATGTCAATACTGTGCTAGACCAGAAGGGTCAAGCTTGAAAACCTCAACACGTCCAGTGGTGGTGGGAAGCCCTCCTCCCGGTGTCTCTCCTCCTCGGGGGACACAGGCACCCTGGGACTCTCCCCTGTCCCCTCTCCCTCCTAGTGTTTCTCCTCTTTACTCCTTTGCTTTTTTCTCTGTTACACTTGCCCATTTGTGTAATTCAGATGGCTCAGATATGCTTATGCTGAATAAGCATAACCCCTTGAAAATAGTTCCAGAGTCCTCTTCAGAAGCATTTCACCTACCTCTGCTTTCCTGTTAAATACAGGCTTTGCAGATGAACAAAAGATTTATCTGCTTTTGCATTGTTCTGTTTTGGTTTTCCTTTAATCACACATGTTTAAGCAAAGTAGTTTAATCATTCATGCTTCTCTTGGAAACAAGTTTATAATAATGATATACTCTTAGAACAACCCACAAGTCAGTTCTCTTCAAACTGTAATTCAAAACAAAGTATGCATCAAATTCCATATAACTGACCTATAAAAGAACTTAAGAAACACAGTCTGTTTGTAATTTGGCAGTAAAATGAATTTCAATTCTATACGTATAATAGCTTGGGGTGTCAGGCTAAAGACTGATCTACTTTACGGCTTCACTGAACAGTCTGTGAGTGCTTGGATCATGCTAATGGGAAACAAGGTAAGGAAATTTGGGGAAGGAAAATACTACGTGGCAGTTAGCTTAGGGTCAAGAGTATAAGTTTGGCATTCAGCCTCTTATTAGGTGAGTAATCTTGGGGAGATGATTTATTTTAATTCAGGTTCTTCGTTTGTAAAATGAAGGGGAAATACCCTCTTGTAGGGTGGTGGGGAGAATTAAGTGATGTAACTGGAACGTGTTGGTTCATTCCCTCTCCTGTCATGAGGAAGTGTGTTCAGTTTCTGTAAAGCTTTAGTTGAACTGAAATCTGCCTCCCAGGACCCATCCACTGGTAGAAATCAAGAAGCATAAATTGGCTGTGATTGTTTTGAAAACCTTACAGCCGTTCTAACAGGAAACCTGACTGATTTCTCAGGCTTGTTACTGCAGTGGTGCCTTCATTTTCTGTTTGTTTTCCTCTTCTGTAGGTTATTACTGGCGGTCACTACGATGTAGACTGTCGACTAGAAGATCCTGACGGTAACGTGTTGTACAAGGAGATGAAGAAGCAGTATGACAGTTACACCTTCACAGCCTCCAAAAACGGGACATACAAATTTTGCTTTAGCAATGAATTTTCTACTTTCACACATAAAACTGTATATTTTGATTTTCAAGTTGGAGAAGACCCACCTTTGTTTCCTAGTGAGAACCGAGTCAGTGCTCTTACCCAGGTAATAAAAAGTCATGTTTAAATGTGGGAAAGGGCATAATATAATATGCATTAACTCATTGATGAAACACCAAATTTTGTGACTTTAACGCAATCTTTAAGACCTGTCTTAACTCTTACAGTATATTAGGCATTTCACAGAGAACTTCAGACTCTTTTAGTGAAGACCAGTTTTAAAGTATTTTATGAAAAGAAAATAGACATTAAAATAGGAGGATCACTTTGGTAGAAACGTCATTGACAAAGGAAGTTTAAGAGCCTAAACAGTGCTCCAGCATTCTGAAGCATTTTCTGTAATTTATGGAGGAATGTTGCTACTGTAACTTAGCAGGTTGATATAAGTGGAAGCAAAGTGATGCCATAATTAATATATACCTATGAATATATTTGCATACACACACTTTTGTACAAGTGTTTAGTGTTACGCAGACTGCTGTTAAAATAACTTGTGCTGTAACTGAAGGTTAAATAGTAAAGATTACTAGTAAGTCATCTAACAAAAACCTAAAATAGTTAAGGTAGCTAAATTGGGTTTTATTTTGAAGAAGAGTTTAATGAGAGAAAGATAGCAAGAGAAATTTAGAGTCAGTGAACAAATACTGCTCAGGTGATGAGAAGGGCTATTTTATTTCTAGTTCAGATACCGTAGGAGCTTAAAGTATGCCTAAGAGATACTCAGTTTGGTTTCCAAAAGAATTATTTACCACTTTGCTATTAAAACCTTGAGTTGGATTTCCTGTTTCCAGGTTCCAGGTAGTCTCTTGACCAAGATCACATAGTGATAGAGGCACTTTTTAAGAGTGTGTCAGAACCTTAATTCATAAACCTAGTATAAACATTAATAAGATGTGTTCAGATGTCCTTATTTTTAGTAATGTTCTTTTTATTTTAGCATCATGTGTGAACAGCACTTTGTACAAAGGTATTTTGGGGACCATTGTTTATAACTCAATCTTGAGCAGCTTTAATTTGTGTAATACGATAGCTTGCTTTAAAAACCTAAGTAGATAAATGCTTTTAGGATCACTTAACCTCCTTTATTTGTATCATATTTTTAAGCTTTTCTTATTTACATTTTTCCACTTTTAAAAAGTCTCCTATAAAGCAGCTGTTCATGCAGTAGAGTTTAAAAAAATTACCAGCTGAGAAATGGCCAAATAAATGGTGAGTGAGTGAGTGAAGTTGCTAGTGTTTTGCTAAATCACCATTTTTTCACCATTAATAAATAGAATGACTATAGTGTAAAGTAGATGGTGTTCGTATATAAAGACTGGTGGGGAATTTTATAACAGATAGATCTGATACCCCTAAATCTAATCATCATTCACAAATGCAGAGATAAGTAGATATTAGCATGTCTTCTGATAAAATGCAGTAAGTCCATTACATTGCCTGTGTGGTATTCCCATTCAGAATATTACAACTGAATCCCATGAAGTCTGTGGCTCCAACCATAATTTATAAGAAATATGGAGGATAGAGGAACACCAGGGGAATAATCAACAAAATCCAGAAAGTGGGAAATGCTAATGGAGAGAGGACCCCGTTTTTTCAACAAGTAGATGGGAAGGGGGTAAAAAAACAGGAAGAAAACCTAAAGATTAAAGAAGACTTGAAAGACATATCAGCTAAATTATATTGACCTTGTTTGCCTTCTGATTGGGAAACAACTTTTGTTGAGGTGTTTGGGGAAATCTGAACACTGTCTTTTTTCCTTCGGGTCATGCCGTGTGACTTGCGGGATCTTAGTTCCCTCCTCAGATCAAACCCAGGCCAAGACAGTGAAAGCTCTGAGTTCTAACCACTAGATGGTCAGGCAATTTCCACCGGCTTTATATCTGATAACTTTTAAGGAGTTATTTTTACTCTGTTACAGTGCCACTGGGATTATATTTTTTAAATTGTTACCTTTCAGAAATAAATATGAAATGTAGAAGTATAGCTGAAATGGTAAAATATATGAGATATACTTTAAAATAATTGGAATGGGGAGGAAGATAGGTGAAATGAGATTAGCCGTGTTTAATTATTGACATGGGGTTCATCATACTAGTCTCTACTTTTGAAGACATGAGAACATTTCCACTTTGAAGGTAGAATGAAAAAGAAAACTAACCCTACCTCAGAAATTGTATGAATCCATGTAAGTAGTTCTTTAATTTCTGTGATTTTCTCTAGTTCAGTAATTCTTAACCTGTGCCCTTTTGTCATGCTTCAAGAATTCCTTGAATGCTCTGAACTTGTGTCAAATCCTTGGTTTTTTTTTTTTTTTTTTAAATCCTTGTTTTTATACATACTTTTCAGAGGAAGAATTCTTAGACTGTTCGTCGTTTTGAGACAACGTAGAAAGCAAAGAAATGCTAGAAGCACCTGTCTACCTCTTACTAAAACTTAGGAATCATTCTTTTTAGTACATGGTGATCTTCCATTCCTAGGAACCAAAACAAAACAAGAAGCAAAAAAGTTTGAGTATTCTAATCAGTAAATTCAATTTGTAGACCTCCTAATCTCTCATGCTTTTTAAAGAAACTTTCTCTGAAATATTTTTGTAACTATTCCTTTTCTACTTATTTTGGTAGAATTTTATTAAGTGCTTAAATTATTTTCTAATGTCTATTATTAAAATTACAACAAACTCATTTTTTTAAAACTCCTAATATGTGGTTTGTGATGTGAAATAAGTATAATAAAACCTGTAGCCAACTACCAGGATTAAATTTTCAGCAGTAGAAAAATATTAAACTGGTTGTTTGTATACAACAACCAGAAAATTAGACTCTTAACCCTTCTCAAGCAAATAGTGTAATGTAGAAAAAGGTAAAATGTCATCAGATGAAGCCCACTGACTCACAGTGAAAGTAAGACTTACGTCCCATTGAGAATGTATATACTGGTTTTGTTGACTGGAATGAGGGAGAAACTTACTTAGCAAAGTGGTAAATGTGGGGGGGGGGAAAGTCCCCACTTTGAAGTTTCAGCTGTTTTTAAGATACTTGAAATAGCTTTGACTGACAGTCTACTTTTATGCCAGGTTTTGCTTACTTTTGTATATATATGGACTTTGATTCACATGCATATTATTGGTCAAATTTGCTGACCTGCCATTTTCTTCCTCCTGATTCTTCCTCTTGGAGAAACCTGGCCTTAACACTGTCGCCACCAGCCCTCACTGTCTCGTGGGTCCTCTGCCGCCACACAGATGCCGTAGCTGCCACACTCCAGTTTGGGGCAGCCAGCTGCCAGGCATCCTGGTGGGAGCGAGGGGCCAGGACCACTGACGCGAATGAGTGAGTGAATGAGGGCCAGTGCAGTGGGATGTTAGTCACGTGAGGACTTGCGATCAGGTTGAAGGAAACGATGGATATGCTAGATGGACTGTACAGAAAGTAGGAAACCTGCTAACTGAAACTCTTTCTCTTTAGATGGAATCTGCCTGTGTTTCAATCCATGAAGCTCTGAAATCTGTCATTGACTATCAGACTCACTTCCGCTTGAGAGAAGCTCAAGGCCGAAGCAGAGCCGAGGATCTAAACACGCGAGTGGCCTACTGGTCAGTAGGAGAAGCCCTCATTCTGCTGGTGGTTAGCATAGGGCAGGTGTTCCTTCTGAAAAGCTTTTTCTCCGATAAAAGAACCACAACAACTCGTGTTGGATCGTAATTTGAGAATTGATGCACCATTGCCGCTGTAATATTGCTGTCCTCTAATTAATTTTAGGTACCGAAGAACTTAATATGGCAACATTTTTAGAACCTTACTCATACACTTGTTGTGGGGGGGATGTACAATGCATATCCCCAAGCTGTGGAAAGGACACCTTTTTTTATTTGTAAAGGTAGAAAAACTTTGGGACTTATTTTGGGCAATTCATAAATATTCAACACAATGATCTATACTTTTCTGGGTTGTTTCTATCTACTCTTGGCACACTAAACTTTGGTAATTTTGATTCCTCTTATCCTTTTAAAAGTACTTTTCTTGTAAGCAGTGGATATTTTAAACAAAGCCTTCAATTTAATGCCGACGTGTTGTGGAGGAGGAAAATTACCTTTTAGTTGTTTATAGTAAATAAAGTTTTGTTTTTAAGAAAACCATATGTGATTAACTGTAGCCCAAACCCTATTCTGCATTGTTTAATTTTATGAGGAAAAAAATCTACCATAGAAATGTTAGTTAATATTGATATAATTTTAAATTGACACATCATGGTTTAATTTATTTCTCAGTAGCTTGGAAAATGTCATTTTGTTGTTTGGGTTTATTCTATGATCTATGACCAGATATGTTATTTTTTTTTCATAAAGACATTTTTACCACACAGGAGCTAGTATGTTTCAGTAACAGAGTTTACAGAGACCTTAAAAATCAGACTGTTGTTAACAGGTAGAATAATTACAGAATAATTTAAGACACTACAATGGGGAGCAAATGACATGAGAAAACTTTTAGTGAGTTATCAGCACACATTACATTTTCAGTGCTTTTACAAAGAAAAAAGGTGATCTGTTTCATTAAACATTGAATTGGCTAATTCTTGCTCTAATGTGGCTTTAATGTCGGGAGTCACTCCTAGCTTTAATTGACAGTTGTTAATATAAAAGTAAAAGTGTAACAGTGCCATACATTTTATTCTAGTGGGTGTGATGCACTGAGAAGTTAGGTTCTTTGGTTTTTTTCTTTTTCTTGTTTTTTTGGGTTTTTTTGTTTGTTTGTTTTTTGTCTTGCACATGTAATTTGTACAATCTCTGATTTAGCAGCCCTAAGATGATTTAAACATTTAGAATGCTGTGTGTGTGTTTCTTGTTTGATAATCTTCATTGATTGTACTGCATTTAATGAGTATTAAATAGTGCATTTTCTGTACACTATAGGATTTAGTCTGTGTTTGTATTTTATAACTTGCATAGATTGAGCTGACTGAAATAAGATTTTGTTCCAGGTATTCTAGGATAGAATACAAGATGATGCAAAATTGTGTTTAAAGCTCATGCTGTTTAAAAAAAAAAAAAATTACAACTGCTTTTTGCCATGTTTCCCGCCCCCCACCTGAAAGGGATGAGCGCTGAACATGACTGGCATATTTTTAGGACTTTGGTATGTGGTACTACAGAATACAGATTGGACAGCAATTTAAAACACTTAACTGCCACCAACTGAAAGTTAGCTCTTAATTCTAAGTTGTCTAAAATGCACATACACTTCTGCATGTAAGAGCAAGATGAATTCAGGTTGTCCTGCTTGCTAATTTAAAGTGCGACAGTGTAGCAAAGGATGAACATACTTTCAACCCTTTAATTCTAAAATGTGTGAAGACCAAATAGCTACTCCTTCAACAATATTTATCAATGGATTAAGAACTGAAGTTTAAGATTTTACAGACTGTTGGGGTTCTTGTCCTGCAGCTTTTTAAGTGTCCCTCTGTGTTTAGATTTTCAGATTTTAAACAGTCCTGTTAAAGTGATAAGCCTGAGAGCATGTTGGATGCCCTTTTCTGGTTGCCTGCCTGCTCTGCTGAGTTCTGACAGTTAACACCATAAGTAAGCAGAGTTGGGTATCATCAGAGTGCCAAGTTTGGCATAGATAATAGTTATTTAATCTGTACCTATCTAAACTTCATGATATTTAAAGACTATTACCACAAATAACTTGTGATAAAACTATTGAGGTATGTTAAAAAGTTTTACATCACCACTGTTACCTGTTGTAGAAAATAGTACTGACTTAGTCTAGTCTGTAACTGGTTAAAGTTTGATGGCTTGTCTATATTCAATTAGGTATGTATATAAAAATTAGAAAATACATATCTACCTGGATATGAATATTAAGTAGAACTTTTCCTTCTCCTATATAATTTGTAGCTCTTTTTTTTTTCTTTAATCCTTTCATAACTTGTTGCTGCAGTTTGAATTTCTCAAATGTTTATATTTGGACACGTGGCTCAGAATACTTATTTAAACATCATTAGCTGTATATATTTTTAAAGTAGAATAAATAATGGAAAGGGACATGATATGCAAGTTTATACTAAAATTCCAACTGTGTGATGATAACATTTAAAGATATTACTTTGTTAATAATCTAAACATTCTTTTTATTAAAGAAGCAGATGGTCTGGGGTTCACAGCTTTCATCCTGGCTTGATGATAATCAACTTTGAAAACACAGTAGACTGAAAAGCAATTTAAATTGCTTTAAATTCTTTTAAAGATTTTCTTTAAATCTCTACTATCCAGTTTTGCTTCAGTTTGTAAATGTGTAACATTTATGGTTAAATAGGACAAAGCAGACCCTATTGACTTTTGTTTTCAAAAATTAAACAAATTGATAAATAAATTATTTAGAGGGCGTTTTCATTTACTTTTGAAAAGAAAAAGAAATTTGTCTAAATGACACATGTTGGTTCTGCAGGATTGTACCAATCAATTCTTGTAGAATAAAAAAAAACTTTCAACAAACTGACTTCACTTATTTCTGTCAAGATTTAAGTCTTTTTAAAGCTCCTTATCAACTTAGACCTTGGAGTGCAGTTTTGTAGCAAGAGAGTGATAATTTATTTCATATTTCATGGAACATTTTAGGGACTGACCAACAAAGTAAGTTAAAGAAGAGGAATACAACCTCTAATCACCTCACTTTTTAACCTTCTTTTTGGTTTTCTTACTGAAAGTTGGGGGGAAAAGGAAGTTTAGCCTTCAATTCCCTAAAATGCTTCTTAGTTTTTAGGTAAGGTAACATTTGGTTGTATAATATAAAGTTTTCTCAATGTTGTTCCCCCTTTATAATGTCATGGGGGACACTCTGGCTCCTAGGCCCAAGTCTACAAAAGGAGCAGATAAATAACAGTAATACAGGTTAACATCAGTCTTTTACTTGTGTTGACCCATTGCATCTTTGCAATAATCCTCTGAAGTAAGGATATTATTCCCATTTTACAGATGAGGAAATGGAGGTTAAGGAACCTGACCGTATATCAGTAATTAGCAAAATATGAATATGAGTCATGGCACTGTGGTCCCAGACCCCTCTTTCTCAACCACTATGTGGTAGTACCTACAAATACCAATAAAGAGGGATCTCTGAAGGCTTAGCAGTATACCTCAGTAGTGGTTCAGTGCTTTGGTTTTGGAGTTATAGCCAAGATCAGATCATGGTTGGGTGATCTCACACAAATGATCTTGTCATAACTCCATATATTTCTGTTTCTTCATTTGTTAGTAAGCTTATTTCTACTACAATGAGAAGATAATGAGATGTTTATTATAAAGCACTTAGGCTCCATTCCTATCATATACAAGTGCTTAATAAATAATAGCTATGTTTTTGTCATTGGTTCAATTTAATCTATTGATCTTTAGTTCTTAAAGTTCTTACTGTAACCTAAGCTCATATGGCTCTTAAATAATATGCAACAAATACAGAATTCCATCGTGTACATAATAATCTGCTAGGAGTTTCAAAAATGAGTAAGATAATCTGACCTCCAGGAACATAACAGTTCGGGGAGATGAGATAGCTATGTAAGGAGCTAATGTTAAGTAAGTCATGAAGCAGAAAGAACTTGAGGTTTCTAAGATACCTAGAGGGTGCTAAAGGAGCAAGAAAATACATAGATCAAAAGACTTAGTCCGCATGGCATTTTGCTTTATCCTCTTCCAGAGTGTGGAGGGAGCATGGTTGTCTAGCTGGGCCAGCAGGTGAGTAAATTAATCTCTAAATCAGGGATGTCTATTTACTGGTACAGATCAAAAAATATTTTGTTACTAGTAAAGGTGATCTCCTGAAAAACTTCTCCATCTCAGTTGTTTCCAAATTCTGGAGGAAAATACAGGGATGCTATCGCAAACCACAATATATGCTATTTTTCAGTCTACATTTCTCCATTTTATCCACAAGGTAGCATCAATAGGATGCTTATGTTCCTTGCTGAAATCTAGAAATAACACAGGGTCTGGCATGGTATGTTTTTAGTGCTGTAATTCCTAGTGACTACTACTGCCTTGTGGCTCAGCTGGTAAAGAATCCACCTGCAATGTGGGAGACCTGGGTTCCATCTCTGGGTTGGGAAGATCCCCTGGAGAAGGGAAAGGTTACCCTCTCCAGTATTCTGGCCTGGAGAATTCTACGGTGTGTAAAGTCCATGGGATCGAAAAGAGTTGGACACGACTGAGCAACTTTCAGTCACTCACTCACTACTACCTTAAAAAGAGAAGGGAACACAGGAATTTCAGGAATTGTGGTTCACAGTAAAATTGACCAGTAGTCCACCATTTACTTTGATGTGTTTCAGTCTATAGATTATATATTTTTAAAGAATTGGTATCATCTATAACAAATTTTTAAAACTTTTAAGAATTGTAAACAAGGTATTAAACATGTACAGCTTAAAGAGAAATAAAATCATAAAGCACATACTCAATAACCCATGCTCAGATTAAGAAATGTAGTATTGCCAACACCATAGAAGTCTCTGTGTATCCTTTCCTGACTACATCACTGAATTTCTTCATTAGAGATAACCAGTGTTTCGCTTGTAATGAAAATTTTTTTTTCTTTTTACTAGTTACGTATGCTAGTTCTCACACTTTAAAACAATTTTCCAAGTAATCACAAACTCAGAGTTTTTTATTAGTAAATTCAAAATCATGTGTTTGAATATTTTGTTAATATCAAATTGCTGTCAGCCTGCCTAAATGCGTGCTTACTCACGTGCTCTGGTCCTCATCAGCCAGTAACAGTTCAGTATGGTCACTGGACAAGACTTTGAGGATACATCTAGGAGTGGAATGTTTGCTTAGAGAGTATGTGTCTTCACTAGGTGACATCTAACTTTTTAAAGCAATAGTATCAGTTAGTGCTTTCACCAGTAACAATGGAAAGTTCCACATTTGTGCTATTAGACTTTTAAAACTTTAGAAAGTCTCCTGGGTTTGTAATGTTGTAAAGGCAACACTAAAGAATTTGAGAGGAGCTTCCCTGGTGGCCCAGTGGCTAAGACTCCATGCTCCAAATGCAGGGGGCCTGGGTTCAATTCCTGGTCAGGAAACTAGATCCCACATGCTGCAACTAAGCCCCGTTGCAGCCAAAGAAAGAATTTGAGAAATAATGATTCGAAGAATAAAATCCACCCATAAGTCTGTTATCCATTTTTATGTTTTTCAGTTATTTTTCTAGATATATATGTATATTTTTAAAGAAACTGCTGTCAAACCTCACTGTTGAATCATATTTCTATGAGGTTATTTTTTTCCTCAGGTTTGTCTACCACATGGATTTCCTCTTTCGTGAAATCCTTGTTCAAATATTTTACCCATTTAAAAAAATTGAATGTCTTGATTAACAGGATTCCTTTACATATTCAGGAGATTAATCCTTTGGTTATAACTATTTCAAATATCTTCTCACAGTTTATCTTTCTGCTTCTAGTGAAATACATCAGTCTTTTCCCATCTTGTTGGTGTTTTAATGTGTTGTTAAAGAAACACTTCTCTATCCTGAGGTCATGAATATCTTCTGTACTATGTTTTAAAATATGATAGTTTTGTCTTCTACTTGAATTGAGTTTTGTATTTGGGATGAGGTAGGTGTACAGGTTTGCTCCCCCACCCCTTAAAAACTCATCTCTCTGTTGATTTGCCATGCCAAATCTTTCATCTGTTAAGTGCCCATATTTATCTGAGTCTATTTCTGGGCTCTGTTTTATTCCATTAACATTTTGTTCATACACCAGTAACATCCTATCTTAATTACTAAAGCTTTAACAGTTCTTGATATTGGTAAAACAAATGTTTCTACCTTGTTCTTCAAGATATTGGCTGTAATCTGTTCTTTACACTTTTAAAGTTCAGAGTTACACAAATTTCAAAATAAGTTTCAAAACAAAATAAATCTGTTAGAATTTTGATTAAAAATTGTATTTAGTGTATGAACAGTTTCCTTTTTTTAATAGTGCATTTTCCATTGTATGAACCTATTTGCATTGTTACGGTCTTTAGACCTTTTGATAAAGATTTGTAATCTTCTTCATAGATGAGTTCCGTATACTTCTGTTAAATTAATCTTGTTTTCTTTATATTTTTTTCATGCTATCTTAATCCTTAAATTGCTTATTTTTCATTTGTTGGCTGATACAAATACAGTATTGTGGAAATACAACTTATAGATTGATTCTTCTATTCAGCACTTTGCTAAATTCTTTTGTCAATTCTTGTAATTTGTATATTCTTTTGGACTTTTCTGTATATAGTTGTATCATCTGCAAGTCAGGACAGATTTGTCTTCCTATTTCTCACACCTTTCTTTTCTTTGTTTTCCTTGTCTAATTACATTTGCAGAGACCTCCACTACAATGCTGAATAGAAATCATTTCAGACATTCTTGTTTTTTTTCTGTTCTCTAGGAATGCTTTCCAAGGTATCCATAGACAGTTTATGGTATTTTTACTAAATTGAGAAATTTCCCGTCTATTCTTAGTTTGCAAAGAATTTTTTATGATCTAAATGCTGGTTAATTTTATCAAAAACTTTTTTCTGAATTTATTGAGGAAAATGATTGCCACCTTTATTCTCGTTATTCTTTTTATGTGGTCAGAGAATTGCTTTCCTATTATTAAACCAACCTTCTTCTGAAGTAAAACAAGTGTAGTCATGATGTGATGTTAGTTTTTGATAACTGGATTTGGTTTGTTTATCAAGAGTACATATCCATATATGATGTTAGAGTGGCTTTTTTCCCCTAGTTTCTGGAGGAGCTTCTGTAAGATTTACATTACTCTTCCTTAAATGTTTTATTACAAATCTAAGGTGAAGTATGTTTGGTTGGAGTCTGGTGTGGTTTTTGTGGGATGCTGATTTCACTTTTTTTAATTAGTAAGACTTTCTATTAATATGTAACACCGATAAATGGAATATTCCTGAAAGTCTGTCCATTTCATCTACATTTTCCAATTTATTAGCACAATATTATTTCTTCCTTTTTAAAGTTTATCCCAGATCTGTACTGATGTCCTGCTTTTCATTCCTAATACTACTATATGTAGTATACAAATTTATACCACTGTGTATTACATAAGATATTTATATCTTTCTTTTTTACTTGACCAGTCTTACCAGAGGCTTATCACTTTTGCTTTTTATTAATCCAAAAGCCAGTATTTTTTTCCCTTTTTATTGGAATATGATTGACATACAGCACTGTATAAATTTAAGGTGTGCAGCAGAATGATTTGACTTATATACATTGTGAAATGATTACGACAATAATTTCAGTCAACATCCATCATCTCATATAGATACATAATAAAAATGTTAAAAATTTTGTGATGAGAATTCTTATGAGTGATTAACAATTCTCTTAGCAACTTTCATGTATAATATACAGCAATGTTACTTATATTGATCATATACTTTACATCCTTAGTGCTTATTTATCTTATAACTGGTAGTTGATGCCTTTTGCCCACCTTCATTCAGTTCCCCCTCGTCCCCGAGAACAACATCTCTACCTCTGATAACCACAAATCTGATCTCATTTTCTATGAGGTGGTTTGGTTGTTGTCCTACAGCACTATGCCCAATTCTGGCATACAACATAGTGATTCAGTATTTCTGTACATTGTAAAATGGTCATTATGATGAGTCTAGCTTCCCTCTCTCACCATACAAACATGTTCTGTTGTTATTGAGTGTATTCCCCACACTGTACACTCCATCCCAGTAACTCATTTATTTTGTATGGAAATTTGTACCCCATAATTTCTCTCACCTGTTTCATTCATCCCTCTGCCCCCTTCCCTCTGACAACCACCTGTTTATTACCTGTATCTATGCCTATTTCTCTTTTTTTTTGTTCATTTGTGTTTTGGATTCCACATATAAGTGAAATACGGTATCTGCCTTTCTCTGTTTGACTGACTTTATCCTGTCTACCAGTTGTCGCAAATGGCAAGATTTCATTCCTTCTTATGGCTGAGTAATATTCCATTTTATATATACGAGAGCCACTATTTCCATTATTTTCCTTGGTATATATTTAATGTCTGTTTCATTGATTTCAGCTTTTTACGATTTTCTTTTTTTCTAGGTTGAGTTCAGGAAATATTAATAGTAAAGCCCTCTTTTGCCATGGGGTGGCTACCAATCTAGAGAAATAAGTTGAGAAGCAGAGTTGTATTTTCATCAACAAGAGTTGGAAAGACAAAGGTTGGGTTTGGTATCCACCAAAAGTGGTGAGGCACCCGTTGCTCTAGACTGGAGCCCAAGGGTGCTGCCCTGGAATGAGGGTACAAACTTCCTGAATTTGACAAGGTAAATTCTATCTTATGTCTTAAGGTATATATTGTTTTTCCTCATGTTTCATCTTAAGTGGAAACATTGTCCAAATGACCTGTTTTTTTATTTCCAACTTGTAGAAGTTTAAGGTTACAACTTAGTCATGAAAAAGATCTACAGTCTCTGTGCTTTCATTCTCTATTTTACATCACCCTTGGGTGACTCAAGGAATTCCAGATGATAACATCCTTTGACCAGTGACTCATTTATTCATTAAGCAGATATTTATTTAGTGCCAAGTATGCTCGCTCTGTCCTTTTTTCTAGTAATAGGGATTCAGTGATAAATAAGAACCTAGTGTTTTGTTTTAAGAAACAAAGTTTTTACATGAGAGTTTTTATAAGTCAGTTTTTATATGAGTTTTTTTTTTAAAAAAGGTGAACCCCTTAAAATTATTTGCAAGATTTAACATATCTTTAGTCTTCTGAAGAAAGTTTATAGTGTTTATCATATTCTTAAAGTTCATGATTCACAAAGTTTTATTAAAGAATCACTGCTCTATAAGAGTAATTTTAGCTTTTTTATATTAGTGCAAAGGTTTAAACTCCAAGCCTAATTTGTTACTTATTCTGCATGATGGGAATTGCAGAGCTGGATGTTGACTGACTTTAAATAAAGCTTTCTGTTATTTAATAGACGTTTGACTATCTACTGTGTGCTCAGCAGTGTGGATACTGAAGTAAATGTGATAGTTTGTAACTTCAAGGCACATGGACAAAGACCCCAAGCAGAAAACTATCAATCTTACTTAAAAACAATAGTTCTCAAATATTGGTGGTATAAGAATCACCTAGTCAGCTTGTAAAAAAAGCTTCCCATGACCATAAGACTGACTCAGTACGCCTGGAGTGAGTCTTGGACACCTGCCCAGAGTGCCAATGCAAGTGTTTGTAAAACACGTTTTGAGAAGTAGTAACAGTAAACAAACAAAAAAAGTAAAAATTGAAAGTGCTGCACTCAGTATGCCAGCAAATTTGGAAAACTCAGCAGTAGCCACAGGACTGGAAAAGGTCAGTTTTCATTCCAATCCCAAAAAACAGCAATGCCAAAGAATGTTCAAACTACCACACAATTGCACTCACCTCACATGCTAGCTAAGTAATGCTCAAAATTCTTCAAGCCAGGCTTCAAAAGTATGTGAACTGTGAACTTACATATGTTCAAGCTGGATTTAGAAAAGGCAGAGGAACCAGAGATCAAATTGCCAACATCTGCCAGATCAAAAAAGCAAGAGAGTGCCAGAGAAACAGCTGCTTTATTGACTATGCCAAAGACTTTGACTGTGTGGATCACAGCAAACTGTGTAAAATTCTTCAAGAGATGGGAATACCAGACCACCTGACTTACTTGAGAAACCTGTATGCAGGTCAGGAGGCAACAGTTAGAACTGAACATGGAACAGACTGGTTCCAAATAGGAAAAGGAGTACGTCAAGGCTGTATATTGTCACCCTGCTTATTTAACTTATATGCAGAGTACATCATGAGAAACGCTGGGTTGGAGGAAGCACAAGCTGGAATCAAGATTGCCGGGAGAAATATCAATAACTTCAAATATGCAGATGACACCACCCTTATGACAGAAATTGAAGAAGAACTAAAGAGCCTCTTGATGAAAGTGAAAGAGGAGAGTGAAAAAGTTAGCTTAAAACTCAACATTCAGAAAACTATGCATCATCTCTTCCCATCACTTCATGGCAAGTAGATGGGGAAACAGTGGAAACAGTGACAGACTTTATTTTCTTGGGCTCCATTAATCATTGCAGATGGTGACTGCAGTCATGAAATTAAAAGACACTTGCTCCTGGGAAGAAAAGTTATGACCAACCTAGACAGCATGTTAAAAAGCAGAGACATTACTTCGCCAACAAAGGTCCTAGTCTAGCCAAAGCTATGGTTTTTCCAGTAGTCATGTATGTATGTGAGAGTTGGACTGTAAAGGAATTTGAGCGCCGAAGAATTGATGCTTTTGAACTGTGGTGTTGAAGACTCTTGAGAGTCCCTTGGACTGCAAGGAGATCCAGCCAGTCCATCCTAGAGTAGATCAGTCCTGAGTGTTCATTGGAAGGACTGATGCTGAAGCTGAAACTCCCAATATTGCCACCTGATTCGAAGAGCTGACTCATTGGAAAAGACCCTGATGCTGGGAAAGATTGAGGGCAGGAGGGGAAGAGGATGACAGAGGAGATGGCTGGATGGCATCACCGACTCAATGGACATGAGTTTGAGTAAACTCCGGGAGTTGGTGATGGACAGGGAGGCCTCGCGTGCTGCAGTCCATGGGGTTGCAAAGTCGGACAGGACTGAGCAAGTGAACAGTGAACAGTTTAGAAATACTATATGCCTGCTGCACTGTGTTCTACATTCAGTATAATTTGTGTTCCTTTCAACACTGCTCTTTCCCACTCCACAGATTAAGAAACTGACACAGAGAATGATTAAACTGATTTGCCAAAGGTCACACAGTTAGTGCCAGAACCAGGGTTCAAACGCAGATATCTGCAGGGGCAGGCGTGTTTCTCCCTGTGTACATGTAACCTCCCAGTCACGCAAAGGTAAGTGATGAGCTGACCTTGACCTTCAGTGGGCTCGCTCATCTCCAGAATCGCCTAGTAGATTTTTGGCTAGTCCACTGGTCTGCTGTACACCTCACTTGAGTCACGACCTCAGGCTAAGAGCTGTGAGCTTTCCCCATTTATGTCCTCCCAAGTTTGCAGTTTTTATGACAGCACACCAGGTGTGGACTTGACAGAGCAGTATTTGGGCTCCTGGCTTTCATTGTTGGCCTCACGTGGTAGCGCTGCCCCAGTAAAGCTGAGGTGTGTACAAGGGTTGGGTGATGAGAACTGTTAGTTCCTGGCAAGAATGCCACAGATTCCAACCCAGAATTCAGCAGCATTTTTCAAAGTGATTATTAACTTGTTTGCGTCCGGTCAGTTTCCAGAGCCCTCGAGTGATAGTTTTTGACTGTTTTGTCCAGTTTACATTTGTTTTGTGGGGAGAGAATCTGATGGAATCTTTGGAATCACTGGAGTCCCTCATGTCCGTTTTGTCAGGTCTGGGATTTGATTTTACCCCACATACAATGCCTGTTACTGTTTGATGGATTCTGGCAGAAGATGCAAAACTCCTGGATCAGAAAAAATGTTTTGTTGCTCATGACACAGGAAGCAGCACTATTTTCAGCATATTTGCAGTGATTCCTCTTGCTCAGAAGTCCCCTGGGGGTGGCATGAGGCCCAAGTCGATGCTACACATGTGGTGGGTCTGTGTCACATCTGAGGAACACTGAGCTTAAGGAATCCACCACTCAGAGCAAGCAGTAAGCTTGCTTGTTCTCTGTGGAGGGCGACTGTGCCTCATATCTCACGGCTGCCCACTGTGAATACTGCCCTGAGAAATGGCTCAGGTAAATGGTAGCCAGGATCTTGCATGTACTCATTAAGACAGAGAGGAACATAAGAGACGAATGGACAACTCTCCTAGTTTATTTCACCTAGTTGATAGGAACAAAGTTGTTAATATCTTTCACATTTTAAATGTCTTAGGACCCCTGGTGATATTTCCTTTTTATTTCTAATACTGTTATTTGTATCTTTTGTTTCTTTCTTTCCTACTTAGTTTTACCAGTGGTTTATTAATTTTATTAATCTTTCTCAAAGAACCACATTTTGCTCTTGTTGGTCCTCTGTTATTTTTTCCTGTTTCTTTAATTTCTGGCCTTATTTTTGTTTTTTTCTGTCTTTTTATTTGGATTTCATTCCCTGGGTTTTTTTCTTCCCTTTTTTTTTTTAACCACCCTTTTATTGATTTACTTTTCAATACGTTTAAATCCTTGAAGAGTACAGCACACACAGATTCTGTGTCCAATGGCCTTTGTAAGAAGGTTGCTTGGTTTTATTAGATTTTTCCTCCAGGCATCACTGTGTGCATTCTTTGCTTTGTACACATAAGCACATCTCTTGCCTAGATAGAATTCAGTCATTTCGAGCATATACACCTTCAGTTTTCAAGAGAGTTGTGTGTTCCCTCTGGCTCCATAGACCCTGCTTATAGCCAGCAAAGATGGCCTTGGACCACAGCCTGCCAGACATATTTGTCGTTTTAAAAGTCCTGTTCCCAACAGGCCCCCACAGGGCCCAAGACGGTGGAAAGAGAATGGTTTGCTCCCTGATTGCCTGACGTGGTTGTTCAGATAAGTGACTCCCTGCTTTGTTTTCTGACATGCGTGTTTAGGAACAGAAATTCCTATTTTAGCTGTATCCTGCAAGTTTTGATATTTAGTATTTTTAGTAATATTCAAATGAAAATATTTGATTATTCACATTGTGATGTTTTGATCCATGGTATATTTTGGAGTCTGCCTTTTAATTTCCAAACATACAGGAGCTTTTCTTGTTTTTCTTTTTGCTTTGGTTTTCCAGATTAGTGGTTAGTGTAGATATTCATTTTATTTCAGTCTTTTGTTTTGATTTTGCTTTGTGTAGACTTTCTCAGTGGCCAAAAATATGATCTGATTTTTGTTAATGTTCTGTATGTATCTGAAAAGAATATTCTGAAATTGCATCAAGTGCCACAATCTATATATGTCAATGAGGTCAAGTTCATTAATCGTGTACTTATGCCCTTACTGACTGAGGTGAGTCTGCTGGACATATGTAAGATATCCAGGGAAATGGTAGAATAAGTGAAAGAGGACAGTAGGTCAACACCCTGAAAACACCAGCAAGGAATGCCAAGGGTTTCAGGGATGTGAAGCCACAGGAAAAACATCCTATGTGTCAGAGAAGCCATCTCCTTACTGACTTAATTAGCACTCCTCCCCACTTTACTCTGCTTTCTTCCATTCATTCATTCACTCTTTTCAGTGAGTAGATCAGAAATTGTAAACAGCGCCCCTTGTCTGTGTCCTGCTCTAGACTGCAAAAGCTCCATGAGGACTGGCACAGTGTCTGTCTTGGTCACATTTTATCCCTAGTGCCTAGCACATGGAAGACACTAAATATTCATACTTGTGGCATAAGTGATAGGTGCATTTTCTTAAAATGTGTACTGGATAATTTGAGAAGAAAACTTGTAACCAATTTGAAATTTTAGTACAGCATGTGAATATGAAGAACAATGCAAAATTTGGAGCAACTTAAAACCTAAAATGAGACAATTCAAGTCAATTTGTCCTTGACATGAGTCACTTTAGGTTCATTTATGCGTGTAATGTGGGTGATGAATGGGGAAGTAAATGTTTATCACCTTTGTCATTAATGGTATTTCAGTGAAAAGGTTTGGAAAGCAGTGATTTGAAAGGCTGCCAGAGGAAGAGGAACAGGCAGAAAAAAAACAGAATTTTAACAAGTTGGATGAGCATGAAGGCTCCCTGGGTTGTTAACATCAACGAAATTGAGTATCTGGAGGAGACAGTGGTCAAGCTTGTCAGTTGCCAAAGGAGACTGCCAGAGATAATGAAGGCAACAAAACTACCAGGGTTAGGAACAGGGAGGCCACTATTTACCTGAAAGGTTGAAACAGAGGGTGGAGGAAAAACCAGCTGTCAGTAGATAATGAATTGTGTTGACATAGGCTTAATAGGGCATTTCACCAAGTAAATAGTCTGCCAGTGACACCTTCTATGGCCCATCCTGATGTTAGGTAGTGGGGAGAGGGAGAGAAAATAATCTAGCTCTACCTCTACGTAGTAAGCCTGAGATCAAGCTGCTCCTCTGTCCATAGGATTCTCCAGGCAAGAATACTGGGGTGGGTTCCCTTCTCCAGGGGAGCTTTCTAACCCAGGGATGGAACCTGGGTCTCCTGAATTGCAGGTGGATTCTTTACTAGCTGAGCCATCAGGGAAGCTCCGGAGACCCAGGTACGGGCCTTCAATTCCAGTTTACTATTCATTGTCTTCTCTGAGGTTTCCTAATGGAGTGCTCCTCCTTCAGCAGTGAGTAGGGACTGCCTGAAAAGGGCCCGCATACACTGGGTAGGAGAGGTGGGGTGGTGGTGTATGTGATTTCTGAATTGGGGTCTTTGGGTATGATGATTAGGATTGGAAGCCTGAGAGATGGTAGGATTACGTATTTGGCTCTTCATCGTCTTAGATTACTTGGTTGCTTTTTTTGTTCTTCCTAAACATTCAGTGGCGTTTCAGCCCGTTTCGGCTGCGATACAGAATCTGAGAAAGGGATCTTTCTCAAGGTGGCTTTTGGCCGGGCATGTGTGCGTTTGGGGGGCGGGGACTGGTTACTGATGCGCCACCGTCTAACCAGGGATGTGGTTGATTGCAGCAGTAGTCAGTCGGAGAACCCCAAAGAGAGGAAGGAGAAACTGGAGAGTCGCTGTACCTCGAGGCGGGTCTTAGTTTGGATGAGACTGGCTGTCTCCTTCCTTTAGAGTCTAGAGGCTTCTGTCGGGAGCCCCGGGGCTTGCTGCAGGCTCAGTGTTTGGGCGCGCCGGGTAGGCGCAGAGGCCGCGCCTGCAGCTCCCACCCCAGCACCCAGGTCTGCAGGGAAGAGACAGTGGAGTCCTTTTTCCCTCCTAGCCTCCGAGGAGGGTCTCGCGGGCCTTCAAACAACAGTAACAACGAGGCAGCAGCGCAGGTGAACTCCCCTGGCCTCCACGCGGGCTGGGTGGACCCGCAAGCGGCTAAGCGGCGGCGCGCCTCCGAGGGCGGGACGCGGCGGCCCCCGGACTTCCGCGCGCCGCGCGTGCGGGGCCGGGCCGCGGGCGGGGGGCGGGTCCGCGCCGCCCGCCGGCCGTCTCCCCCCGCGCCCACCGGAAGTCGCGTACCGCTCGGCGGGGCGAGGAAGACGTCGCCTCGGGGCTGCGGAGCAGCGCGCCTACCCGGAAAGTAGCAGGCGTCCGCGAGGGTGGGTCGGGGGCCGGGGGCCGGGGGCCGGGGGCCGGGCGGGCGGGCTGCCACCTCGGGGGCCCGGGGGTGGGGGAACCGGCCGTCCTTTCGGCTGAGTCGGCTTCCTCTGAGGGGAGGATCCCTCTCGCAACTCAGCCTTTCTTGAAGCTTCATTTTGACTATAAAACCTTTTTTTTTTAAAAAGAAATTTCAGAACCCTAAGCAAAGAGCCCAGCGTTTCAGAAGGCTTAAAAGTTCTCCTGGTGAGAGCCTCCGCCAGGCACTCTTGAGTCTGTGCTGAAAGTTTTGGTTCTGGGTTGCTTATTTGGGACCTTGTCCAAAAGCCAATTTGGATGAAAAGAATTAGGGCTGGCAGCAGTGAGCTCGTTTTTAGTATTATGTTTGTTAGGACCTATCCAGTTTTTCATGGCAGTAAGCTTTAAAAATCCTTAAAAATATGGCACATTTTAACATTGTAAGTAATGCGTTGGTTACAGATGGAGTTAAGCAACTCACTGAAATCAAAAAGCAGATGAGCAGATGCAGAATAATGACTTACCTCCTCCTGAAGCGAAGTGAATATTCCTCAGTTGTCCAGCTGTGTGTTGGATCTTTTGCACCTCATCTGTAGAGTCATTTGCTCCCTGTGATATTTTTAAATTTATTCATTTAACAAATACATCCTGATAAATCAGTTATCTGTGCGAGTTTTCACTTCCTATGAATCAGTTATTTGCTCCCTCCTCCTCGATACTTTTTCCTTCATTTGGCCGTCGGGTCACCACCACTTTCTGAATGTCCTTCCGCCTCCCTGGTCACTCTTCATGTCTCCAGGCTTCTCTTCTCAGCCACCAAATGTTAGACTGCTACCGTATTTGGTTCTTGGCCAGATTCCCTTTTGAACCATAGTTTCTCCCAAGGCAGTTTCTACCCCAAGCCATGTTTCATGACTATAAATACCATGTATAAGCTGATGACTTCCAGATTTTTCTTTCTAGCTTCACTTCCCTCCTGAGCTCTAGATTAACATCTAGTATCTAGCTTAACATCTCCACTTGGAAGTCTGATGGGCATTTAAATTTAGTATGTCAAAAAGAATTACTGACAGGCACCCACCCAGTCCTCTCTTCTGTTCTCCTCTCATTTACCTTCCAGATCACAGAAAATGTTACTGCCATCCAGTGAGGCTGAAAGTTTAGGGATTGTCATTTAACTCCTCTTTTCAGCTCAGACCCCACATCCAAGCATCCAGCAAACTGTTGACTCTGCCTTGAAAAGATAGCTCAAATCCGATCATACGTTATGCCCTCTCTAAACAAACCGCAATCCTCTTTTACCCGGAAGACTGTGAAGACTGATCACATCTTCCCGCCTCTACCCTCGCTCTTGTCTTCAGTGTTTCTCCAAACAGCAGCTATTTTTAGAAATATCTAATCAGAGCTTTCCCCTCTCTTCGGAACCTTCTGGTGGCTTCTCATCAGAATCATAAAAACAAAATTCGGACCGTGGCTGCAGACCCTGTGTCATCACACCCCTGACTGCTTTCCTGGTCTCTTCTCTGGCTTCCCCATCCTGCTCACTGGGCTGGAGTGGCTCTGATTTGCTGCCATTCTCCTTGCCTGCAGGGGTCTGGTCTCTGCTAGACTGTCGTAGGCTGTACACCTTCACTTTGCCCATTCCCCCCTTCCGGCTGTCTCAAGGATTACTGCCTTAGTCCTAGTAACATCTTCTCGACCCTGACTGTCTGGGTCAGTGGCTGTTAGATACCCAACAGTACTCTCTAATATCCCATGAAGCTGATGGCAGTTCTAAATCATTATTGGTTGCTAAAGCTCTCTAGTGTTAAAAGAGCACAAGGATCTTCCTCTCATCTCATTCTGATAAAATGTACAGTTTGCTGTTACAGTCTGCGTTTTTGTAAAATGTTGTTCCTGGTTTTGAGAAGATTTGCCCTTTAAGGCCAGTTCTCATTTTGAAGTATAGAAAATGAAAGGAAAATCCTCCATTTACTGGAAAGAATATGCAATTTTTTTTTTCCAATTTCTTTTCTTCAGTGGGAAGCAGTAGTCTCTGACTTGGAGTCTTGTTGAATGGTTCCAGAAGCAAGTCATCATAACAGGAAGAGGAAAAATGAAGGTGCTTGTTCACAGGTTATTATATGCATTTTTAAGTTGTGTAGTGACTAAGCCAGTTCCACAGAATATCAAGCTTGCATAACAAAATTCAGTTCTCTTTTTAAAATATGTGGGAATGGAAATAAAAAGCAATATTTTCATCTTCTCAAAGAGCTGTTGGGGAATAAAAGATCATTTAATTTATAATGTTGATTTCCTATTTTAATCCCAAGCATCTAGTTCTGTGATATTATCAGTAGGGTATATCCTACCTTCCTCTCTTTTAAAAGAATAGAAAAAACCTTTTCTCATGTCAGGATTGGGATTTCAGATGTTTGATTAAATATTTACAATAGAAGATTAAATAAAAATTCAGAGTAAAGGGATTTGGAACATGGAAGATGTATGAGTAGGAGGGATAAAGGGAAGCCTTGAGGGAAGTTGGGATCAGAACTCCTGCCCCAGGCTTCTCTGTGTTGATCAGACGGCACTCATTGGCGTGGAGCATCTTAGCAGCTGAGAAAGAGACAGGCTCTGCAGGGGAAGGTCAGTGTGTGCCTTTTTGTTTTTCTACCTGATAGAAGCAGTTTTTTAAATTATTTTGTTTATTTATTTTGGCTACGTGGGATCTTCGTGGCTGCCTCCACTTTCTCTGGTTGAGCCGGGGCCGCTCTCTGGTTGTGGTGTGTGGACTTCTCATTGCAGTGTTTCTTTTGCTGCAGAACACTGGCTCTAGAGCATTAAGGCTTCAGCAGTTTCAGCTCCTGGGCTCTAGAGCACAGGCTTAATAGTTGTGGCATCTGAGCTTAGTTGTTCCCAGGCATGTGGAATCCTGGTCTTCCCCTGACCAGGGATTAAACCCATGTCTCCTGCATTGGCAGGTGGATTCTTTATACCACTGAGTCACCAGGAAAGCCTTGATAGAAGCAGTTTTTAAAAGTAATTAAACGTTTACTTGCTCAAGGATCTGTTTTAGGTACTGTGGAAATGAATATTCTGCCCTCTGGTGTGTGTGTGTTGTTCAGTGGGATATTGGAGGACCACTATTGGGTTTAGAGTTAGAAAACCCCAACTATTAAAAAGTTGTATATAGGTTTAAAAAAAAGGGTGGGGGGGAGATCAAGCAGACTTAAACCTGGATGTGGGTTAAACCCATCCAAAATCTGCACTTGTGGCACCTAAGGAATATACCCTCTGGGACATTGGGTTCACATGACCTCTATTTAGAAATACAAAACCTAGAGAACAACACATTTCCTTAAAAAAAAAAAAAAATCTTTTTTTTCCAGATTACATCCATACATCTACCATACACAGAAAATAACCAATGTTACCTTTTTGATGTACTTCTTTCCAATCTGTATTCTCTATAGTTTGTCTTTACAAAGCTAAGATCATACTATAGGATCATTAAAATTTCCTGTATATTATTAAAGTTTTCTTATGTCATTAAAATAATTCATAGCATTCGTAAACATTTTAATGATTTCATAGAGTTCAGTCATGTGAATAATATGACATAGTTTATGTTGCCATTCCCTACTATTTGAAAATTTTGATTATTTACCTCCAATAGAATGTTGGCTACCCTACAATACTGTATTCAAGTTCTCTAATAAGAAGTATATTGTCATGTGATTCATACTTCAAAATTGCAATAAAATAGTTCCCTAGATCCTGTGATAGGAGAAAGCTGAGCAAGTTTGAGAAATAAAACAAAACCCACTTGGCAGGGAACTGGGGGAGCAGAGGAGAAAGAAGCATGAGATGAGCTTGGAGCTGAAGGAGTCAGATCGTGAAGGGCATCCTTTGCCATATTAAGAAATTTTGATTCTAAGAGCAGTGGGAAGCCATTGCAGGGTTGTTCGGTTCAGTTCGGTCGCTCAGTTGTGTCTGACTCTTTGGGACCCCATAGACTGTAGCATGCCAGGCTTCTCTGTTCATCACCAACTCCCGGAGGTTGATCAAACTCATGTCCATTGAGTCAGTGATGCCATCCAACCATCTCATCCTCTGTCGTCCCCTTCTCCTCCTGCCTTCAGTCTTTCCCAGCTTCAGGGTCTTTTTCCAATGAGCCAGTTCTTTGCATCAGGTGGCCAAAGTATTGGAGTTTCAGCTTCAGCATCAGTCCTTCCAATGAATACCCAGGACTGATCTCCTTTAGGATGGACTGGTTGGATCTCCTTGCAATCCAAGGGACTCTCAAGAGTCTTCTCCAACACCACAGTTCAAAAGCATCAATTCTTCGGCCTTCAGCTTCCTTTATAGTCCAACTCTCACATCTGTACATGACTACTAAAAAAAACCATAGCTTAAAATTGTGTGGCTGCTGAGTGGAGAATGAATTAGACTGATCAGGAGTGGCCATAGAAGACCAGTTAGGAAGGAGCAGTGTAGTGGACTAGGGGAGAGAGATTGATCTAGAATGAAAATGCAATAAGGGGGGAAGTGGAACATTTTGAGATGTGTTTTGCAGGTTGACTTGGTGACAGCTTAGAAGTGAAAGTGTAGGAGTGGAAGGTACATTGTCAGTGATTCCTGAGGTGTCTGGCTGAGGTGACTGGGTAAATCAATGGTGCCATTTTCGATGGTGGAGAAGTCTGGGGAAATAAGGTGGAAGCTACCTCCCAGACCAGCAAGGAAGCCAAGTTAAAAGTACAGTGTAGTGCATATTATAAGAGATATGAGCAGGATATTATGGGCAGGTGGAGGCAACATGCTTAACTCAACCTGGAGATAAAATGAAATTTGTTGTGCAGTCGCTCAGTCATGTCTGACTCTTTGCGACCCCATGGACTGCAGCATGTCCATATTCTGATTGGGTCAATAATTTATATAATAAGGATGTTAAAGAGTTGTGTTTGGCTGTCTCTCAACCTGAAAAACTGTTAATCTTATATTTGAAATGTTATGATTCATTCGTTCATTCAAAAGGTATTGTTGATTGCTGACTGTTACAAGGCTCTGGAGATACAGTGACAAGAAAGCTTTGGTGTTAGCCCAGTAGAGTTTACGGGCTAATGGGAAAGATGAGAACCTAAGCAGATACTCACCCCATAGTAATTAACTGTCATGTGACGAGTGCCACGAAGGGAAGATGTAGGATGCCTAACCTTTCTAATGCCAGAGCTGGTACCTAAAGTGGAAAATACAAGCCCTGGTTTACTTTGACTCTAGTAAGTATCAATGGGTAGTAGTTTATACAATTAATCCTTTCATTTAGACTGGGCCTTCTCCATCCTTATGGATTCTATGGAACTCCCCCAAAGAATAAGTAAATGACAACTGACCTTTCATGCAAAGATGGGTACAATAAAGGACAGAAATGCTATGGAACTAACAGAAGCAGAAGATATTAAGAAGAGGTGGCAAGAATACACAGAAGAACTATACAAAAAATATCTTCACAACCCAGATAATCATGATGGTGTGATCACCAACCTAGAGCTAGACATCCTGGCATGCGAAGTCAAGTGGGCCTTAGGAAGCATCACTGTGAACAAAGCTAGTGGAAGTTATGGAATTCCAGTTGAGCTATTTCAAATCCTAAAAGAGGATGCTGTGAAAGTGCTGCACTCAGTATGTCAGCAAACTTGGAAAACTCATCAGTGGCCACAGGACTGGAAAAGATCAGTTTTCATTCCAGTCCAAAAGAAAGGCAATGCCAAAGAATGCTCAAACTACTGCACAGTTGCACTCATCTCACACACTAGTAAAGTAATGCTTAAAATTCTCCAAGCCAGGCTTCAACAGTATGTGAACCGTAAACTTCCGGATGTTCAAGCTGGATTTAAAAAGACAGAGGAACTAGAGATCAAATTGCCAACATCTGCTGAATCATCAAAAAAGCAAGAGAGTTCCAGAAAAACATCTACTTCTGCATTATTGACTGTGCCAAAGCCTTTGATTGTGTGGACCACAACAAACTCTGGAAAATTCTGGAAGAGATGGGAATACCAGACCACCTGACCTGCCTCTTGAGAAATCTGTATGCAGGTCAGGAAGCAACAGTTAGAACTGGACATGGAACAATAGACTGGTTCCAGATAGGGAAAGGAGTATGTCAAGGTTGTATATTTTCACCCTGCTTTTTTAACTTATATACAGAGTACATCATGAGAAATGCTGGGCTGGATGAAGCACAAGCTGGAATCAAGATTGCGGGAGGAATATCAATAACCTCAGATATGCAGATGACACTATCCTTATGGCAGAAAGTGAAGAAGAACTAAAGAGCCTCTTGATGAAAGTGAAAGAGGAGAGTGAAAAAGTTGGCTTAAAGCTCAACATTCAGAAAACTAAGATCATGGCATCTGGTCCCATCACTTCATGGCATAATAGATGGGGAAACAGTGGAAACAGTGACAGACTTTATTTTTTGGGGCTCCAGAATCACTGCAGATGGTGACTGCCGCCATGAAATTAAAAGACGCTTGCTCCTGGGAATAAAAGTTATGACCAACCTAGACAGCATGTTAAAAAGCAAAGACATTACTTTGCCAACAAAGGTCTGTCTAGTCAAAGCTATGGTTTTTCCAGTAGTCATGTATGGGTGTGAGAGTCAGACTATAAAGAAAGCTGAGTGCCGAAAAATTGATTGAATTGTGGTGTTTGAAAAGACTCTTGAATGTCCCTTGGACTGCAAGGAGATCCAATCAGTCCATCCTGAAGGAAATCAGTCCTGAATATTCATTGAAGGATGCTGAAGCTGAAACTCCAATACTTTGGCCACCTGGTGTGAAGAGCTGAATCATTTGAAAAGACCCTGATGCTGGGAAAGATTGAAGGCGGGAGAAGAAGGGGACAACAGAGGATGAGATGGTTGGATGGCATCACCAACTCAATGGACATGAGTTTGAGTAAACTCCGGGAGTTGGTGATGGACGGGGAGGCCTAGCATGATGCAGTTCATGGGGTTGCAAAGAGTCAGACACTACTGAACAACTGAACTGAACTGACCTTCAGTAAATGTTATTTCAGTAAAGATAAGGTGGAGTCGAATTCTACCCATCCTATTCCTGAATATATTGATCACCCTAGTGGGGATTTTAAAGTATTTTCAGGGTGTGGGTCTGACATAAAAGTCTGCATGATCCTCGTCTTAACTGGCACAGGTCTGTTCTGTCACGTCCTGGCAATAAATATCCTGGGTCATCCAGGCCATCCGGCTCCCACTGGAATTGCTCACCTCTGCCTCTCCAGCGTGAAATCTGCTGCAGACAGCACATGGATGAACGGTGTGGCTGTGTTGCAGTGAAACTTACAAAAGCAGATGGCTGTGCCATATTTTGCTACTGGCTTGCTGTAGTCTCATGGCCTGGATTTGGATGCTGTATCAATTAGTTGTTTAGTTGCAGAAAACAGAATCTACTCAAGCTAGTTTAAGCAGAAAGGTATACAGTAGCAGATATTACAAAAGGTACCCTATCATTGGGCGAGTTGAAGAGCTAGGCTCCAGGTGGAGTTTCTGGGAACACCTCGGAACACCACCTGCAGAGCTGGTCTAGTGGAGCAGGGGCTTTTGCCAAAACCGTGAACCCGCCTGCAGCTCAGCATGCTGCCAGCTCCTGAATCACACCAGTTCTGCAAAGTATTGCTTCATGCTCTGCCTCCCTTCATATTTAACTCAGACATGTTGGCAGAACATAAGTTACACCCAGTACCCTAACTTGAAGGAAGTCTGGGAAATACAGCTTTTAGTACTTGTAGTACAAGAAGGTTCACTAAAAGGAAGTTGGCATAAATTTTGGTTGAGCCCATCTGCTGTACCTGCTACAGAATGCCCCGTTGGCTACTTAACATCCATACCTTCCCCTTCCATTCCTAAGCCTCCAGACAAGGACCACAGGAGCAGCACGGTCTCTTCCGATATAATGCAGCCATGCCTCCTAAAAACCAAGTGTGCTCACTTTCTCCCAAGATGCTAAATCCCAGAGTCCTACAGGTCACCACGTCATCTGCAGTGTTCATCGCAGACTTTACCCTGAGACCTGGCACCCTGAGGAATTTGGTGGCTTCCCTCCTCCTCGCAGAGAACAGGGGAATAGGAGAGAGACAGGGCTGCCCAGTCACCAAGAGGAAAACAGCTCAGCCCTCAGAAGTTCCCACACACTTTTTCATCCTCTTTGTCTCTACCAGCCAGTTCCCTGTATTTCCAGGCATTCCAGGTTTCCCTCCTCTTAGTGACGTCATCTCCGTTTGTAGCTGTTGACCTCCTGTCCTTCTTACTAAGCTTCCCTCTCTCCTGCACATTTTCGTCTCCCCGTCACTGCTTGGTTGCGGGCTCTGCTTTCTCACCTCGGTTATTGCAGCAGCCTCTCATCCGATTCCTCTTCCTGTCCACAGCCTCACGGTCTCCTTACTCCAGCTATCTTAATCTGTCTAAAACAAGTCAGATCATGTCACTCCCCTACTTAACACCTGCCAGGGGCTCCCTGTCTGCCCACGGGATCAAATTCAAAGTCCTGAGCCTAATATTCTAGGTTCCTTACTCTCTAATCCTGCTGTCTGTCTATCCTGATGTCTAACACTATCCTATCCCCCTCCCATCCCTGCATATGGACTTGAGGCTTCTAAACACCAAGTGCAAAGCCATCCTAACATGCTGTGCCCTCTGGTGCCTCAAGTGTTTTTGCAAATACTGCTCCCACTGCCTGAAACCGTCCCTTCTCAGCCTTCCTGATGTGAGTGCTCCCTGCTGCAGTGTCCATCCTCAGTGCTCCAGTAGCACCTGTTACCTGGCGGGAGCACCTGTGCAGTGAGTCCTGTCTCTGCATCCTGGCTCCACATCCCTAAAACACAGCAGGGCTTGGTGCAGAGTAAGTTTTCAACAGCATTTACATTTATTAATAATGGCAAAGCCTGTTAATTAAGCAAAGAAACTAATTTTGTACATATTTGCCACAAGATGGTGCTATTCAGATAGGAAAAACAACTGAAAGTTTCTCCAGGGCAGAAGAAGCCAAGTACTAGATGCCTAAATGTTCGTCAGAGGCAGTGATTTAAACACATAAGCATTTTCAGTGGTGAACACAAGGACAGGTTGAAAATTGTGTATGAATGTGTATTTTGTTATCAAATTATTACCGGTCATTGTTTCACTTCCTGTTGTTTGGGAGTCTCTCTCTCTCGAAGTTGTCAAAATGTTTTTAAATAGCAAACAGTAACTCTTAATTCTAAGGGCAACAAACTTTTATGGAGGGTTATAGTTGGACTTTTCAGCGAAACAGAACCAGTAGGTTTCACAGGGAGAGAGGGAGGAAGGGTGGGAGGTTCACTTTAAGAAATTGACTCCTGTGACTGGCAGGGCTGGAAACTCAGATCAGAGTTGACTTTGCTGTCTTGCATCTGAAGACTGGAAATTCAGGTGGAATTTCTCTGTTGCCTTCCAAAGGCAGAATTCCTTTGGGAAACCTCATTATTGCTCTTAAGGCCTTCATTTATTGGCTACGTCTCACCCACACTATGGAGAGTAATCTGCTTTACTCAAAGTCTACTGCGTTATTCATTTACATTTTAAATTTAAGATAACAGTTGATTTACAATCTTATATTCAGCTAGACAGCAGAGTGACTCGGTATTTTTACAATTAAAGTCTACTGCTTTAAATGTCAGTCTCATCTAAAAATATCTGCAGGGCGACATCTGGACTGATGTTTGACCAAACAACTAGGCACTGTAGCCTTGCCCAGCTGACACCTACAATTAACAAAGGTCTAACAAAGGTCGTAAAGGTCTAGGTGAGGAAAGTAAACTTTGTATGAAGGAGAAATTCACACTGATGTTTCAGTTTTGAGTTAGGGCCAGGACAGAGAGGGCTGGCCGTAACCACCCCAAGGAACCTCCTGGGAAGTTTCTGCAGGAAGAGAGGCTGTGGTGGGATAGGATGCCCCGGGTGCTGCCCTGACCCTTCTCCAACCACAGAAGGCTTCTGCTGGGGGCACGAGGGCACATGGGGGCTAGTCAACACGCCAGTTCAGTCCCTGGGTCCGAAAGATCCCCAGGAGGAGGGAATGGCAACCCACTCCAGTATTCTTGCCTGGAGAATCCCATGGACAGAGGAGCCTGGCGGGCTGCAAAGAGTCAGACACGACTAAAGCGATTCAGCACACAGAAGCGTAAAGAAGAATAATAACCTTGTGGACACCCCAACAGCTTCCATCCTCTATCATTTAAGTTTTGTTTATGCTACAAGACTGAGGTTTGGGGCGGTCCTAAGGAAGGAGTTTTGCTTCCTCTTTTCCTGAGAATAATGAAATAGTCAAAGGGAAGTCGTGCTAGCATCCTCTGCCGCAGCCAACTCACCCCTCTGGATGCATATGGCTTAGTTCTGTGTTCTGTTACTAAAGTAAAACTGTGAAGTGTTTTTCAGCTTCTTTCTTATGTATTTAATAACAAAATTAACAGCTAAAAACTTAGGGAGCACTCTTCTAAGCCATTTGATCTTCCTGAAAACCTTAAAGGTAGATATTTTAATTACCACCATTTAACACACAATGAGATCAAAGCACAGAGATACACGTAAGTAACTTTGTGAAGTTTGCTCAGCGTTCAGTTGTTCTTTCGATGAATTTGTAGGGGAGAAAGTGGTCTCCTGGTCCTATTCCTCCACCATCTTGGCTCCTCCTTACACGTAAGTAACTTGTACAAAGTCTTGCAGTTGTTTTTTTATAGTAGGCCTGGGATTTATGTTCACACAGTCTGATTCCAGAGTGCATAATCTTAATGACAATGGAAATTTGTATTTGTCTGTTGCCTGCTATGATTCTTCTCTATATTCTTTCTTACTTCCTATAATATTTTTGCACACTTGCCACGTATGCATAGATACCATTCAGTTCTTTTCATCTCACTCCTGTTAAATGTGGGGGGATTCCATTGGCACCTTCTTTTGCCTGACTCTGCTGATCCTGGACCTGTTGCTTTTCCCTACAGAACTTCCTTTTAAGGGGTCCGTTCTGATAAGTTGTATCTTTCCACGTTTCTGTTGCCCTGAGGGAATGTGAATAGCTCCACTGGGCTGTGGTCAATAGTAATTGGTCCTTTTGGTCTTAGATCTTTTCTGGGGCATGGGTTGGAGGTGGGCATGTCATTCTGTCAAGTTAAAAGCAAAACAAAAAAATGTTCAGTCTTACAGAGAGCAGTTTTGCCAAATCTATCACTGTGACAAATGCATTTGTCCTTTGATATAGAAATTCCATTTGGCTCATTATTCTACAGATGACCTTGGATGTAAATGAAGTGGCCCTTGTACAAAGTTATTCATTGCAGCATTTTCATAATAGTTGTAGACTGGAAACAAATCACATAATCGAGAACAGGGGACAGTCAGGGTACATTCACATGTTGGGAGATTATGTTGTAAATAAGAATGTGGAGTTTCTCTGTATGCTGATATGGAAGGCTCTAAAGTTATATTATTAAGGGAAAAAGCAGTCACCTACCTATCTATCTATTACTCTTTGGCAGTGTATATGTATATATACGACGATACTTTTTTTAAAAAAGGAAAAAAATATATAGATATATTTATAAGGCAATATTGGAAGAACATAGGAGAAACTAATAAAAATAGTCACTAGTAGGAGGCCATGGGGGTAACAGGATGAACGGGGAAGACAAGGATGGCAGTAACACTTTTCAATATCAATATTTTCAAAATTTACCATTCCAAAAAAGTAAATTAAAAATGTATAAACATGCAAAACTGTGTACATACACACATTTTTATTCCTGTAAGCAATCCTGTGTGCCTTTCCCCAGAGGCCACCTTCACTCTGCTCCCACTTAGCTGAGGGGAAGGAGCTGAAACCTAAATCTCTTAACCCTGGTGCTGACTGTCTGTGATGGGGGAGGAAGATGTTGACAAGGCTTTGCAGGATTCTCTCCGCCAGCCTTCTTTCCTTCCCTGTTTCTTTCCGCATTCCCTGCCTTCCTTCTGTTCTTTTTGTTGATGGAGTTCATTAGCTCAGGGTGAGCACAGTCAGGCTCTCCCACCTACTTTGCAGCCTTGAGAACCCCTGTGATGAATCTGGAGCACTTCTCCATCTCTGGATCACGTGGTGATGGGAAAAGCAGATCTCTAGCACAGAAAAACTTCCTGCATCTTTTCCTCTTGGCTATCTCCTTACTGTCCTCCCCAAATTAGAAGTTTTCAGACACTGTCACTGACTTGTTTCTCGCTGGTCTGCTTCAGGCAGAGGTAGGCAGCAGTGCTTGGAAGGGGAAACAGCACATCATAGATTTCTGGAGTGTTTTGCTCTTTTCTGCCTACCAGCATTTAAGGAAAATGAGACATAAAATTGTAATTCTTATCCATGGTGTAATTCTTTCCTTTTGTTGTTGGCATGTGTGCTAAGTCACTTCATTCGTGTCTGACTCTTTGTGACCCCATGGACTGTAGCCCACCAGGCTCCTCTGTCCATGGGATTTTTCATGCAAGAATACTGGAGTGGGTTGCCATTCCCTTCTCCAGAGTATCTTCCTGACCCAGGGGTTGAACTCGTATCTCTTATGTCTCCTACATTTGCAGGCAAGTTCTTTACCATTAGCACCACCTGTTTATTTTGTATTTATTTCAAAAAGTTCGTGATCTAACTTGACACACCGTTTTCCTTAGAGGTTTTTGACACTTCTTAGGAAAATCTGCCATCTTAACTTCACATGCCCTCATCTTCAGCAACTAGTGTATAAGATTAAGTATAAGTTAAGTCGGTTTAAAAACCTATCTTAATGAGTAAGTGAAGATTATTTTAACTGACACTTTATATAGATTGAATAGTTTAACTTATTTTTAACGCAGGGGAAGCTTCTTTCTGCAATTTTGCATAGTAAAATTTTTTCATGATACAATAACAAAGCAGTAAATCCTAAGCAAGGATGAGAGTCTGAATTCATTTAGGTTTATTATTTGGGATGTATGTATGTAGCGTTGGAGGGTTGTCATGCCTTGGACTACCGCTGGGTGGCTGGCATGGTGTACTGTGGACCCAAACGTGACATACAGACAGAATAGATGACAGGTGGTAGCCAGCAATTCCTTCACTGTTCAGGGACGGTGGCAAACCTTTCACTCCTTAAGTACATTAGAAAGAAAATTCTCTTATTTTTTCTTCCCATGACAGTTTTTCACCAGTTTTGCTGCATGGCTTCTTCTAAACCTGAGTTATTTTGGCATATGTAATACACTTCATGTTACTTAGGTCATTATGAGTAAAACTCTTGTTTCTTCTTGAACTCTGGTTTTTGCCCATGAACAATAAATAAAAATGCTTGGAATATAGCCTATGGGCCCATATTTTGAAAACATGGAATTTATATTTATTCTAAGTTTTCTGTCTTTTGATAAAAGAATCCCCCTTGAAACTGCCTATTTTGGGAATTATTAGCAACACTGTGAACATTATCTGAATATTTATTTAAATTAGATTCACATGGAGTCCCTTTCACAGCTGATCTAATTCTTCCATCTGAATTTAGAATTTTTTAAATAAAAGAACAAGTATAGACTAGAATGATTATTTGTTAATTTCACTGATGAAAACCACAAGGCTGTTTGCAGATTTCATGTCCACACCAGGATGCTCATTGCTCCGTAGGGGAATAAGTATGTTTTCTTAAGTGTTCTGAGGATTAGCTGGAAAAAGATATTGCTTACTTTTCACAGTCCTTACTATAGTCTCTCTACCAGCCCCATTATAATGTGGCCTGACTGTAGACAAACAAAAAGACTAAACCAGTGAATCCTGGGCAACGTGTCATTTGACATTTCAGATCTTCTCTTTATTCTGAGTCAGTGGAGCTGCCTGCTAGCCATCTTTAGGATATTTGTATTGTTTTGTATTTGTGTTTGATACAAAAATAAATTTTGAATTTAATATTGGAATATTCTGTTTCTTTAGGTTTTGCACTTTCTAGTCCACACAATAATTTGTTAGAATAATGAAGTTGGATTTATACTGCATATGATCAGTACCTTTTCACTAAATACCAAAGTAATTTATTTTAATATGGAGGTTTATGGAGTGAATATAGTACCATTTAAAATTTCCAAATGCCTCCTATTGTATTAACTGGACCCTCTTTAACTTAGCCTTGACTACTTGTAATAGCCCTTGTGAAGCTCAAAAAAGACAAGTGATTTCATTTTCCAGTGATCTGTTTGACACTTCTTTCTTTAAGAACTTTATATTAGAATCCTCTTGAGGTTTTTCAGGTTGAATGAAATTTTCCACTTTTAATGTTTTGATTGAGTTTACAGTATACTTCTGCTTGTTATTTCTCCTTTTAGAACGAAATGAAATGCTGAGAAATAAGTAAAGCTTCCCTCTTCTGACTCGGATCTTTATAATGGGTATCGGAAAGTCTAAAACGGACCCCTGCCATCTCTCTGTGCCTTGGGGTAAAAGCCAGAGTGTGGATCCTAGTCAAAGCCGTCACACGCTGGATTCCAAGCAGTCGGAAGACATCTGCCTGCGTGGTGATGCTGTGTGCAGCAGTCCTGCAGAGATGCCAGCAGGGGAGCAGGAGGGGGTGGAGGAGAGGCTGGAAGAGGACACGGAAGAAGAGGTGTTCCTCAAATTTGTGATACTGCACGCTGAAGAAGACACAGGCGAAGCCCTCCGAGTCCAGAGTCTGCTGGAAAACGACTTCGGCATCAAACCTGGAATCATCTTTGCCGAGATGCCGTGTGGCAGACAGCATTTACAGAACTTGGATGATGCTGTCAACGGGTCTGCCTGGACTATCTTACTGTTGACCGAAAACTTCTTAAGGGACACCTGGTGTAAGTTCCAGTTCTATTCTTCCCTCATGAACTCCGTTAACAGGCAGCACAAGTACAACTCCGTCATCCCCATGCGGCCCCTGAACAAGCCCCTGCCCCGAGAGAGAACTCCCTTTGCTCTGCGAACCATCAACGCCCTGGAGGAAGAAAGTCGTGGCTTTCCTACCCAGGTGGAAAGGATTTTTCAGGAGTCTGTGTACAGGATACAGCAAGCTATATGGAAAGAGACCAGAAATACGGTACAAAGGCAGTCTGTTGCCTGAGACAGCACACACAACACGAGACAGACTCGTGTTTTGTAAAACAAAAAAAGCTTCACTTGCGAAAACAAGTTCCTAGGAGAGGTTTCAGTGAAAGAGAACCTTCCTGTTACAAAACCTGTGGAGCCCAAGAAAGATAAATGTCTGCAGGACAGTCCATAGAATTGTGGTATTTGATGTTTCCATAAACTGGAAATCATCCGAGTTTGAAGAGCTCTGTTTCCTCTCACAGTTTTCCTGGTTCATGATTACTACAAAGGGTATTTTAAATTGATCTTCCTTATGTTGAACTTGATCAAAAACTTAGAGACATTTAAAAAATGCAATTAATTACCCTTTGATTTTGTTCTCAAAGGACACACAGAAAAAAACAACCTTGAGAGATCTGACCAGCCTGCCTTTCGAGGTACCTGTCGCGAATGTTGCAACGAAGCACTGCCGGTGTTGTCACCCAGACACGGGGACAGCCAGGCTAGCACATTTAGAATGTTGAGTACTGATAAATGTGAAACCCAAAATAGATGCGGCAGTGGTGGGGCCCTTTAAATAATCCAGTCAAATGTCCTTCCCTTTCTGCTGCAGTTTACGTGCAGGCAGAACTGCAGGCAGTTCCCACCACATTTGTTGGTACTGTGATTAGGGACTCTGTGCCTGGTGTGGACATGACCCCTGGAGCCAGAAGCTCTCTATGTTGGTCGTCAGCTATGACCAGGACTTTATCTGAAGAGCTTCTGAAAGGTGTATGTGTCCTTGATCAGATGTTCTCTTTTAAAATCAATAACCTCTCCTCTGCAAGCTGTTAAAAATTCTTATCTCACACAGTGCTTTATCAAGGAAATATTTCTCAGTAGCCTGAGTGTGTGTGTGTGTGTGTAATGTGAGTGTGTGTTGTAGATTACTTTCAGACTTGAAGTGGGAAATGCATTTTATGGTTTCTTGTCCCACAATGATAGCAAATCGGAGGCTCCAAGCAGACCAGTTCCTTTCTTTCACAGCCCTTCTGCCCCAGCTGAGATTGACGGAGAACTATCAAGTGCAGACCACGAATGGGAGAGTGTGAGTCCGTCATGCTGGAATGAGAAAAGCACCCGATAGGGTATCAGAGCACCTGGTTCTTGTCCAGTCTTTTTCACTGAGGAGGAATGTGACCGTGGGCAAGCTACTACCCTCCTTCATCTGTGAAAAGAAAAGATTGGATTGATAAATCTGCAAAGGGCATTGTCCTCTTCCAGAATGTGAACAACTAGGAACCAGGAAAGGGAACAAGCAAACAAATGATAGAATTTCATAATATGATTTATAATTTAATAGATGCAGGAGGCTTCATGTATATGCTCACAATGAAAGGCTGTTGTATATGTTTATAGCGTAATTGGCTTCTAATGCTACCCATTATGCTTTTACAGTCACAGAAAAATATTACAATGCATGCTTGCTTAGATTTTTTTTAATTAAAAAATTTTTTTTTTCTAGAGACCTTTGCTGCAGAAACATTCTGCCCTATTTTTCTTTCTCTTTATCCCCACTTCTCCTCCATATCCCCTTGCTAACACTGGGGTTTGCTCACAGCTTTCTGCAGTCCGCCTCTTCACAGTCATGAACCAACATGTTTCATAATCTTGCAAGTAAGTCAGGCCTCCCCCGCTACTAGTACTTATGAAAGATGAGATTCCTCTCATTGCGTGGTGACTTAAAAGTCCCCTCCTGTCATAGTAGCTGACTCCTCACTTCTCGTGTTCAGTTCTAATGATAAGCTTTTTTTTGCCATACTGCTTGCTTCCTGTGTCTCCAGTTTCACATACAAATAAAACATTAACTGCTCACCCTTGCTTGCCTGCCTGCCTGCCAAAGTTGGAGCAGTTGATGCTGGATGGTGTTTTTTAAATAAATGTTTTTATTCTTTACCTTGACTAAACTTGATTATTTTCCTGTGTCAGTGAAGATTGTAGAAAAGTGTTTTGAAAAAAGGCGTCAATCTGTACTTCTCCACAGATCACCAGGCACAACGTCGTCACTTGATTTGGAGTTGAATACATTGAAAAATGTTAAGTACTGACTAACTGGTTATGTTGAAATTAACAATTATAATAAGGGGTTATCAAAATAACTGAGGATAAAAAGAGGTAAAGCTGTGGCCTTTGTCCTGTGAATGTGTATATGCATGTGTACATAGATTCAGACTTAAACACAGGGAAATTGGGTAAAATTTTGCTGCATGCTGGAGAATATCCATTCTGAGTGTCTGTGGGCCTCACTGCTCAGCCTGGAGCTTCACAGAACCTGAGCTGTGTCTTCTGTGTCAGGATTCTCAGCTGTAAGAGAGAGGAAAAGCCAATGCCGTGTGACCTGCACTATAAGGTAAACTTCCTAACTTAGCAAGGGGACCCCTAAGGTATGTGCTTCAAAGATGCCATTAAAAACCCAGTTCTTAGATACAGTGGAGTATCATGCCACCTTAAAAAGAAATAAAATTCTGACACATGCTATAACATGGAACCTTGGAAAGACGGTGCTACAGGAAGAAAGACACAAAAGGACAAGTTTGGTTCCACTTATATGAGGCGCCTAGAGTAGTAAATTCATAGAGAAAATAGAGGTGACTAGGGGCTAGGGAGGGAAAAAACAGGAATCAGGTTTTGTGGGTATAAAGTTTTATGTTTGGGATGATGAAGTTCTGGAAATGGATAGTGGTGATGGTTGCCCAACATTGCGAGTGTATTTAATGCCCCTGAATTGTATGCTTAAAGTGGTAAATTATATTTGCATTGTACTGCAATAATTTTTTAAAAACCAGGGTCTTTCCATCTTTCTGCTCTGCCGTCCTCAGTGTCCCAGTTGAGTTTTCCGTAAGAGTCGTACCATTGCCGCTTATCAGGCAACAGACATTGGAGCATCCAGCTGAATCAGATGGTGGGAGTGGTTTCACCCAAGTGAGGAAAGATATTTCTTCATTGCACTGTTGAAAATAGTTTATACTTGGTGATAATAAAAAGTCGTCTGACTTCTAATTGGTTTTATTATTATTTTAACATTTTCTCCACCTGCATCCAGGTGGACCCTGCCCATCACCTCCTGCCACCACACTGCTGTGGAGCAAGACTGCCTGGGGTTTTGTTTGTTTACTGTGTATCTTTTTAATTAGTTAATTTCTTTATTTTCGGCTGTGCTGGGTCTTCACTGTCCTACACGGGCTTTCTCTAGTTGCAGGGAGCAGGGGCTACTGCCTGGTCACTGTGGGCTCAGTGCTGTGGCGTCTCTCACAGCACGGGCACTGCCCACGGGCCTCGGTAACTGCTCCGTGTGGGCTCAGCGCTGGCTGCGTGTGGGCGCCAGAGGACAGGCTTGGTAGTTGCACGTGGGCTTAGCTGCCCTGCCGCATGTAGGACCTTCCTGGACTAGGGACTGAACCGGTGTACCCTGCATTGCAAAGTGAACCATCAGTGTTTACCATGTATCTTTATTCTCAGTTCTGTGGTATTTGAGTATTTACAGATACCATTTTACATTTACAGATACCTTTTACAATTTTTTAAAATTTTATATTGAAGTATAGTTGATTTACAATGTTGTGTTAGTTTCGGGTATATAGCAAAGTGATTCAGTTATCCATATACATAAATTCATTCTTTTTCAGATTCTTTTCCCATATAGGTTATTAGAAAATACTGAGTATACTTCCCTGTGCTACATCTAATAGGTCCTTGTGGATTATCTGATTTATGCATAGTGCGTGTATGTTAATCCCCGCCTCCTAGTTCTCTCCCCCATTCCCCTTTCCTATTTGAAAACAGACCACATTTGTTTTCTATGGCTAGTGAGTCTTTGTTTTGGAAATGAGTTCACTTGTATTTATTTTTCCAGGCCAGAATGCTGGAGTGGGTAACCGTTGCCTTCTCCAGGGGAATCTTCCCAACCCAGGGATCAAACCCAGGTCTCCTGCATTGCAGGTAGATTCTTTACCAGCTGAGCCACTGGGGAAGCCCTTAGATTCTACAGATAAGCAATATTATATGATATTTATCTTTGTCTGGCTTACTTCATTTAGTATGATAATATCTAGACCCGTTCATGTTGCTAGAAATGGTATTTTGTCATTCTTTTTAATGGCTAATATTCCATTGTATAAATGTACCACAACTTCTTTATCTGTTCATCTGTCAATGGACAGCTAGGTTGCTTCCATGTCTTGGCTATTGTACATAGTGCTGCAATGAAGTTTGGGGTTGAATCAGACCTATGTCCTCTACAAATTGTGATCTTCCTGGGTCTTGGTGTTCGCATCCAAAAATGAAGACAGTAATGCCTCCCTGGTAGGGTTATTTTGGGGGTTAAATGAAATAATACATGTGAGGTACTCAAATAGTGAGCAATATATGACTTAACCATACCACTTCTGTCCTACTAGAACTACTGTGGCCTATACACATTTACTCTGCAACATGGGATGGGGCAGAGGGCAAATATAATTACCCACAACCTTTTCTTGGAACCCTTGCAACTTGAATAGATTTTAAACAGAGAGGAAGCAAGATGCCGGGCCTTATTTCCATGTGCAGTTGTGTTCCCTTCCAGGCTCTGAGCTTTGAGAAGCCTGTCCTGATCAGCAGATGTGTAGATTACAGGTGTGGGTGTGGAGGAGGCTGGGGGCAGTTCCCATGACTAACAAGTTAAGGAGGCTGGACCATAGATTGGGAAAGTGGAGTCTTGGTGTGCCAGCTCTGAAGCCAGTTCAGGGGAATGGCTCTGGAGGGGAGGACTTCAGCTGTGTTTTGTTGCTCTTGAGGCTCAGAAGAGGTAGGTAAATGTTGCATATATTTGCATTGGAGCAAGGTAACCCCTTTAACTCAGCCCTCTTTCAGGATTGGCAGGATCATTTTGCCTGGTTTGGGAATACAGGCTGCTTGAAGCTGCTTAGACTGTTGCCCCTGAGAGGAGTGCTCATCTGCTATTCAGCTTCCCATCCTGACTGGCTTTTTGCCCTGAGTTCAGGGTTGCTTGCAGGACTTAATCCCTTCCAGTGCAGGTCAGAGCTGTTTTCCACTTCAGTCCTACGTCTTTTGCTTCTGCAGATCCCAAATTTAAAGCCTTAGTGGAGCCTTGGCGTGGACCCAAACCTCCTGCCAGGACCTCCTCGTGTAAGGATGGAGGGAGCTAGTCACAGAGACCACTTCCCTGGGTCCTCTCATCCCGTGCACTCATTTCTAAACCGCAGGCCTGTGCGGCTAGTGAGGTGAGCTTTAGCGTGTCTGCCCTGGGGTCGGCCCTGAGTCTGGGCCTTTCCGCCTCATCAGTCTTAGGTTACCTGGTCTCCTGTCACCTGATGGGCTATCACTGAACACGCCCGTGCCCTCTGTACTCGTGGGGAGGTCTGAAGGGGAGGAGGAGAGTTCAGAGAGCTGCCAGGCCGTAAAAATGACTATTGACATCTTTAAAGCAATGACCAAAAGGAATGAATACAGGAGAACCAGTGTTTTTGTCTATGGAACTGATGTTTCTCAGGAGATTCCAAGGAAAAAGAAATGTGTCAGATTTAGAATGTTTAGTGGCTGGATGAAGACAATATTCTTATGTAAATTTGTATTCCAAGTCATACTTGGCAACCCACATTGTCAATTAGCACATTAAGTATGAGTTGGAGTAAACAATACTTGGAAGTGCCATTAATTAATAACTTAAGAGTCTAAAAATGACTTGATGAAAAGCTAAGTTAACCTGTGGAGAAAAATAAAAGACACCGGTTCCCCCTCCTCTTTGCCAGTGTCCCAGCTTCCACATGGTTTACTCCATCTTCTGCCCTGGTTCACACCTCCCTCCCTTTCTGGCAGGAGTGAGAATAGTTCTGGGGGAAAAGAGTTCCTTTATTTGGTAGATCATGCCTCCCATCTCTCCAAATAGAGTCAGTTCTGAGTCATTTTACTCTGAGGTGAATAAATAGGAATGCTTTTTTTTTTTTTAACAAATAACAAGAACCTGCCTTTAAGCAGTTTCGCAATCTAATTGAAAATACTCCTTCCAGCTTTCCAGTCACCTCCTCAAAAAAACAAGCTTCAACAAGGAAATCTACAAACCAGCTTCTCCCAGGGGATTTCCGCAGTTACACTGGCTGAGACGCTGAGACACATTACCAACTTCACAGTTGTTCTAAGTATATTTATAAATAAAAACACTGTCACACGAATCTAGAGTTATGTTGGGGTTATGGTTGTACAATTTTTCAACTATACTAAAAACTGTTGAATTGTACACCTTAAATGGGTAAATGTTATGATATATAAAATATAGCTCAATAAAGAATGAACAAGCAAAACCCCATAAGCTGCAATAACAAAATTCTAGGATGATTTGGAATACTATTTGGCAGTTGATAGTGTTGTTGTAAGTGCGCATGTCTTGCGAACCGAGCAATCTCTCTTCTATATTTGTACCCTAGAGAAGCTCCCACAGGTACCCAAAGATGCACATGTGAGAAAGGTGTCTGTGGCAATATCCTTTGAATAGTAAAAAATATATACATATTGGAAATAATCTAAATGTCCCTCAGTAGAACACAGAAATATGTGGTGGGAGGTTCATACAATTGAATACTATATTTTATATTTAAAATAAGAGAGCTACAAATATCAACATAGGTACCTCCCAGAAACCTAATGTTGAGGAGGTACAGTAAACTGTAGAATAATATGGACAGTCTAATACCATTTATATAGTTATGAAGTATGAGATGACACTAATGGGGATACACATGGATGGTGGCTATTTTCTATGGTCTTGTGTGTGTCTGAATTAGTTGATAATCATTTTTTAAGTTAGCATATACTTATAGTCATGTTAAATGCTAGAGAATTTCCTTCCACCTGCAATGATTTGAGGAATGAAGAAAGGGAAAGACTCTACAGGGAAATCCGTGAAATCAATCATATGCTGGTACTAGTAGGTTTCATTTTTTATCACCTACTGTGTCAGGCACTTCCTTCATTATCTCCAGTGGTCCCCTGTTTCGAAATGGTTGGTCTTACTGTGTCCAATACAAGTTCTGGGAAACTGAAGCTGGAGACAAAAGTCATTAGCCAAGATAAGGGGCTGGTAGTTAACGGAGTCTTCAGACTATCACACCGTCTGGCTTCAAATCTTGGTCATCTTTAGGCTCCATAATGTGACTTCTTAATGGATCTGTCTGTTTTCTCAAGGTGGAGAATCTTAGGAGAGGTCTTTAGTACAAAGAGAAAATCATGACAGTTTCTAAGTAAAAACAAGAAATGACATGGTGAACTGGCCCTATCTTTAGTCTTCTTTGCCTGGTATGAGTAACTCCTGACTGGGAGTCGGGGAATCCACGTCCTAACTCCACTATGCTGCTGTCTAGCTCATGTTTCCAGTCTTCAGTCTTTAGGACAGAAATTTTGTCCTAAGGTTTGCTTTGGACTTTTGCTTTGATTTATTTGCTTTCTTTGCTTGTGCTAGATGTTACATATGTTAAATGAAACACTGCTTTGATTTAGAGGGCAGAAAAAACATGAGAGGGACTTCCATGGCACTCCAGTGGTTAGGACTCTACTTCCACTGCAAGGGGCGCAGGTTTGATTTCTGGTCAGCGAACTAAGATCCTGAAAGCCTTGCTATGTGGCCAATAAAAAATAAATAAATTTCCAAAAAGAAAAAAGAGACGGACCCTGTAAGTGGGAATCATATTTGTTTTAGGAAAATTAGTGTCGCAAAGCTCTTGCACACATGTAGCTATGTCTTTTTGTGTGTTCTTTAGAACGAAAAGGTTGTTCAGCAGTGTATGAAACATTGACTAAAGGAGACAAATATAGGACATTCACATATGAGTTTCATAAAGGCCTAGTTCGAACAAAAATAATTTTTGCAATGCTTAGATCATACTATAAAAGTGAAAATCACAAAGTCATGTCAGACTCTTTGTGACCCCATGGACTATACAGTCCATGGAATTCCCCCTGCCAGAATACTGGAGTGTGTGGCTGTTCCCTTCTCCAGGAGATCTTCCCAATTCAGGGATCAAACCCAGGTCTCCCATATTGCAGGCAGATTCTTCACCATCTGAACCACCAGGGAAGTATAAGAATCCTGGAGTGGGTAGCCTATCCCTTCTCCAGCGGATCTTCTGGACCCAGGAAAATTATTAATACCATGAAATAGAATGCCATACATTTTTTTTTGAGATCATGGCCTATAGAGACAAATTGGTGGTGTTCAGTTATTAAGTTCTGTCTGACTCTGCGACACCATGAACTATAGCAGGCTCCTCTCTGCTTAACTGTCCCCCAGAGTTTGCTCAAATTCATGTCCATTGAGTCAGTGATCCTATCTAACCATCTCAGTCTCCGCCGCCCCCTTCTTTTGCCTTCAGTCTTTCCAACATTAGAATCCAATGGTCGGCTCTTTGAATCAGGTGGCGGAAGTATTGGAGCCTCAGCTTCAGCATCAGTCCTTGCAATGAACATACAGGGTTGATTTCCCTTAGGATTGACAGGTTTGATCTCTTTGTAAATGGAGTCACATTATCTGTGCTCAATACTGGTTCTACTATTTACTTCTTGGGTGACTGGGCAAATTAAACTGTCCAGTTGCCTCACTTCTTTGTTTTTATTTTTTGGCTGTGCTTGGTCTTCATTGCTGTGTGCAGGCTTTCTCTAGTTGAGATGAGCAGGACTACTCTCTAGTTGTGGTGCAGGCTTCTCATTGCAGTGGCTTCTCCTGTTGCAGCACATGGGCTCTAGAGTGCCTGGGCTTAGTTGCCTTGTAGCATGTGGGATCTTATCAGACCAGGGATCAAACCCATGTTATCCCCCAGGGATCAAACCATGTGCATTAACAGGTGGATTTTTAGTCGATTCCACCACCAGGGAAATCATGGTTGCCTTATTTTTATAAAATGAAAATCACAGTAATGACTACATCTTAGATTCGTTGTAAAAGGTAATAAATGGGTTAAATACAGGTAAGGTGCTTCAGAGAGGAGGATAACACTTTCATCCTGACTTAGCCCACTATTCATGCCTGATGGCTAAGCTATTCAATAAGCGCATAGACCCAGATCTTGACTGTTGCTCTGTTTTTTCCCTTCCAGACATATGGGTTCACTTTCCTTTGTAAGGAACAATCCATCTGCCACTTAAACAAGAACAGATTTATTGCTTTCAACTTAAAAAAAGACATCTGTAAAGCGGAACTCCATCTTTGTAGGCCTCATCTCCTTGCCTCCTCCAGCCCTGCCTTGATGGCTGTCAGACATCCAGTCGCTAGAGGGAAGCCAAAGGAGAGAACTCAGAGGCTGTGCTCTGAAGGGGAGGTGACGTGAGGACCAGTAGTTAATGACCCTGGGAACTCCATTACTTTGTTTCACTGTCTTATGTTACCTGGAGAACCGGAAGCTTCCCAGCCATTCCTTCATTGGTCAGTCTCAGTGTGCACTGCAGTAGCTTTTTCATTTCTCTCTTCAAGCAAGGAGACGAAAGTGAGGGCAGTTTGAGGCCTGACTGTGGCAATTTGAGCCACTGGGGAAGTTCCGGCGTTGGTTAGTGTTCTGCGACATGGTTGGTGTGACAGCCGCTCAGTGGTGTCCGACTCTTTGAGACGTCATGGCTGCAGCCCACCAGGCTCCTCTGCCCACGGGGTTTTCCAGGCAAGAACACTGGAGTGGGTTGCCATTTCCTTCTCCAGGAGATCTTCCCAAACCAGGGATCAACTCAGGTCTCCTGCATTGCAGGTGGATTCTTTACTGTCTGAGCTATCAGGGAAGCCCTAATGTATAATATGATAATATAATTAACACTGCTTTATATTATATATGAAGCCCTATGGTTGGTGTGGGGAGTAGATAATTCAGACTGCCTGACAATTGAGGTCTTTGGGGAACAACAGGTCCTGGTTACTGACCTTTTGCTAAGATGTTTCCTTTATTTTTCTTGGGACTAACTCATTAGGACCCAAGCTGTTTTCTGTGATTATAACAACCTACTCAAATTTAGAAATTTAATGTAGTTCTATTTAATTTTTAGGATAGTATGTTCAAATGCTTAAAAATTCAGAAGTTTCCATGAAGCAGTCCAGTTTCCATTTTCAAAGTCAATATTGCCAGCTCACTGTGTTCTCTTCCAGCGATACTTGATACATATGCAATCAATAACACATGTGCACATGTAAATGATTTTATGTCTAGCTATCCATACCCAGTAATCGATCTATCTCAGCAGTCATCCCATTGCAATACATGGGGAGCTTTCTCCTTTTATTCTTCTTTTTGACTGTCTTAATATTTCATTGCTTCAGTGTATCATCTATTTTAACCAGCCCCTGTTGATGGACTTTTACGTTGTTTTCAATCTTTGCATTACAATGTTCCTATATAAACAAACTTCTATGTGTATGAAATTTTGTACAAGTGTGAATGACTATATCAGTAAGGTAAAAGACTAGTAGACTTGCTGAGTTAATAAAAATACGCATATGGACTTTGGTAGATTTTGTACTGTCAAAGTGCTTTTCACAAAGGTTGCATCAATTTATACTACCACTGTTTTCCCAGACTTTACTAAGAAAATGTCACTAAATGCATTCATCTTTGCCAATCTAATAAGTAAAAAATAGCATCTAAAAAAAATAGTATCTTATCCAGGTATAAATTGGCATTTTTCAAAAAGTGAGGATGAACATCTTTTCATAGGTCTAAGACAGAGGATGAGATGGTTGGATGGCATCACTGATTCAATGGACATGAATTTGGCTAGACTCTGGGAGTTGGTGATGGACAGGGAGACCTGGCGAGCTGCAGTCCTCGGGGGTCACAGGGTCAGACACGACTGAGCGACTGAACTGAACTGAAGAGCCTTTGGTGTTCCCTTCTCTGTGGACTATCTGTGTATACCTTTCCTCAAGTTTCTATTGAGTTATTGGTCTTTTCACATGGATTTAATAGGAGATCTTCATCTGTGGGATACATTAGCCATTGTCTGTGACTTAAGCTGCAAATATTTTTCTGAATGTTGGTTTTTACTTTGCTTGTTTTTTCCCATGGATATATTTTTTATTTGAAAATAATAGAATTTATCATTGTCTTTTATCTGGTCTTTTTTCTCTTTTTTTATGCTTAGGATGGATTCCCCATGTGAAGATTATTAAAGATTATACTCTGGTTTCTTCTAATACTTCTGTGGTTTTGTTGTTTACATTACAATCTTTGACCACTACAGAATTTATTTTGGTGTAAAGTATGAGATGTTGGTGTAATCACCTTTTTTTTCTAGCTGCTCTAGCATGTTTTTGTGATAATCTATCTTTCCCCAATAGTTTTAAATTCACCTTTATCATATATTAAGTGTTCATGTATGTATTATGGGTCTATCCCTGGACTTAATACTATTTCCTATTAATCTGTGACTCTGTTTATGCATACTTATCATACTTTTAATGGTAACGTTTTGTGTTTTATTTTACATATATGACATTGTATACAACATTCTGTAGCTTACTTTTTCCATTCAATATTTTGCTTTCACAGATAGCCAGTGGGAACCTGCTGTATAGCACAGGGAGCTCAGCTCGAGCTCAGACGTAGATGGATGGAATGGAGGTGGCGGCAGGAGGGAAGTCCAAAAGGGAGGGGACATGTGCAAACATATAGCTGATTCACTTCGTTGTACAGCAGAAATTAACACACAATTGTAACGCAATTATACCCCAACTAAAAAAGTACATGGTTCCAAGATCTATTCACATTGATCCATGTAAACCTAGTTCATTGATTTTTCACTGGTAAACAGTATTCTTCACCATATCAGTTCAGTCAGTTCAGTCACTCAGTCGTGTCGGACTCTTTGCGACCCCATGAATCACAGCATGCCAGGCCTCCCTGTCCATCACAAACTCCCGGAGTTTACTCAAACTCACGCCCATCGAGTCAGTGATGCCATCCAGCCATCTCATTGTCTGTCGTCCCCTTCTCCTTCTGCCCCCAATCCCTCCCAGCATCAGGGTCTTTTCCAATGAGTCAACTCTTCGCATGAGATGGCCAAAATACTGGAGTTTCAGCTTCAGCATCAGTCCTTCCAATGAACACCCAGGACTGATCTCCTTTAGGATGGACTGGTTGAATCTCCTTGCAGTCCAAGGGACTCTCAAGAGTCTTCTCCAACACCACAGTTCAAAAGCATCAATTTTTTGGCGCTCAGCTTTCTTCACAGTCCCACTCTCACATCCATACATGACCACTGGAAAAACCATAGCCTTGACTAGATGGACCTTTGTTGGCAAAGTAATGTCTCTGCTTTTTAATATGCTATCTAGGTTTGGTCATAACTTTCCTTCCAAGGAGTACGCGTCTTTTAATTTCATGGCTGCAATCACCATCTGCAGTGATTTTGGAGCCCAAAAAAATAAAGTCTGACACTGTTTCCACTGTTTCCCCATCTATTTCCCATGAAGTGATGGGACCAGATGCCATGATCTTAGTTTTCTGAATGTTGAGTTTTAAGCCAACTTTTTCACTCTCCTCTTTCACTTTCATCAAGAGTCTCTTTAGTTCCTCTTCACTTTCTTCCATAAGGGTGATGTCATCTGCCTATCTGAGGTTATTGATAGTTCTCCCGCAATCTTGATTTCAGCTTGTGCTTCCTCCAGTCCAGCGTTTCTCATGATGTACTCTGCATATAAGTTAAATAAGCAGGGTGACAATATACAGCGTTGGCGTACTCCTTTTCCTATTTGGGACCAGTCTGTTGTTCCATGTCCAGTTCTAACTGTTGCTTCCTGACCTGCATATAGGTTTCTCAAGAGGCAGGTCAGGTGATCTGGTATGCCCATCCCTTTCAGAATTTTCCACAGTTTATTGTGATCCACACAGTCAAAGGGTTTGGCATAGTCAATAAAGCAGAAATAGATGTTTTTCTGGAACTCTCTTGCCCTTTTGATGATCCAGCAGATGTTGTAAGCATACTTATACTATACTGTATTTATCAAATGCATTAGTTGATGGGAATTTGCACGGTTGAGTTTCTGGCTGATAGGGAATCTCTGCAGTGCTTGCCTGTACTCAGGGAATAGGCAGCATTCTAGGTGAGTATAATGAGAAAGAAGTGTCAGTTTGTCCTTACCACCATCCATATCTGACATGATAGCAAAGTGTCCAGTCACTTAATGGGTCAAGTTAAATACCTCCTGAATCTGACATCACAGTAAGTGGCACAGAGGAAACTTTGTCTAGGCTAAGACTCCTAAAGCGGTAACTGAAAGGATTGCCATCTCTCCTTGAGAAAGAACATACAGAGGAATAAAGAAAGAAGCACGCCCACTCTGACTAGAATGAAGATTCAACACAAAATAATTTTGCTCTGAATAGTAATGTCAGGAAGTTGCATTCTCATTTCTGAGCCTCTAGAAATGGATCAGGAAGTTTCTACAATATTTTCAAAGATATTTGAAGTTAACCTGGGATGGCAGAGGATAGCAAAGTCCGCTTCTGTAGCCATTATCCTCTGCCTCCTTGAACTTGAAGCACCTAAATGCTCATTAGCTAGTGTCTGACTTGGTGGGAAGGAGAAATCAGGAAGAGAAGAAAGAAGCCTCCTTGTTGGAGAATTGGGTGTCATTCTCCAGGATCTTGTCTCAAGTCGATGAAGGCCAGCTACAGCGTGTCCTCCTGGAACCCAGACACTGGGTCAGATCTGGTCAACTGTCCACATTCTCTGACATCCAAGTTGAACTGCTGTAATGCTTCCAAGGTGAGCTGTCTTACTTCAGCTTCCAGCAAAAGTTGCATCAAAGAAGTGGCTAAATGCTTGCAAGCTGACATACATGCAGTCTGGGTCACCTTTCCAGGAAGGTTGTGTGAACACAGCAAAGGTGCTATGTAGAAAGGCAATGACGTCTACTAGGTAATCACTTGTTTTGCTGCCCAAATCTCCTGTCATCCAGTCATAGCCACCCAGCTGTAGAAACTGGTCAATTTCCTGGTTTAAGTTGGTATGAATCTCTTCTTCAGCTGCATGTCTGGCAACCTTAAAAGACATGGTGCCATACAGCTTGGTAGCGTGGACCCTGGAAGCACATTAGTGATATTGGTGATAAATTCTTCAAAGTACTTACAGGATTTCTCCAGGTGTGTTGTATTGATAATAATCTGGACAAGCTCAGTAAGTCCAATATTCTTCCTTGTAATGATATTCTGCAGAGAGCTGTTTAGAGTCCTAGTCAGCTACAGGTCTGTAGATTTACGAATCATATCATCAACTTCAGCTGAGCTCAGATGAAGATCTGAAAACTTCAGACAGATGTAGATAAATTCTTTAATTTGATTGTACACTTTTGGCACAAATTCAAAAAATGGAAATTTTTGGAAATGGCTGCTTTTCCAGCTCTGTATCTTGGAATTGTCCTACCATCTTTTTATACATCTCAGGACTGTAGTTGTCAGAATCAAGTATGTTTCTGAAAATACCCGACCACTTCTTTAGCAAAGTTTAACTATACTGGTCTGTGATTTCTGGCAACATGTCCAAAAACTGACTTACAGGAAAACCATACAGCTGAGTGTCAACAAAAAGCATAGTGAGGTTCTTCAAATCTAACATGAGGTTTGGATCAGAGCAGTAAGACAAGTGAGTACGGAGTGCTGCAGTGGTTTTTGAAAGTGCCATTTCCCACAGTTCACCAATGTGGGCTCTATTTACTAAGTCCTGCATTGTATGTAAAATGCGATCTTCACAAAAGAAAAAAAAGCCAACAATTTGATTAGAATACTTCCTGTAGCCATCTAAAGTTTCATGCATGTTAGACAGAGGCTGGAGCACCAAACAAGCCTGTTTTCGCCAGTAGTTCTCAAATGTTTCCCAGGCCCCCAGGACAGAATATGTGTAGACACTGATAAACAGGAGAGAAATCAGCCAAATCTTGGGTCCCAGGTACCTCTTCATCATCTTCCTCATCTTCAACATCCAGAATTCCTGAATCCTGTTCAGAGTTGGGGCTAGTGCTTTCTATCTCTGTATCAAAAAACTGTAGATGCTTCTTTCTTAGATTTTCCTATTCTGAGTTGTTGCAAGATGATGTTATCCAGGTTTCTTTTTTGTTGAGCTTGCTTCATGGCAGTCTCTCAAATTTTGTCTGAATGTTGCAAATGCTCTCCAGAAAGTCTTTGAGATCAAACATAGACACATCCTTAATTTCTTCTCGAGGCTTGGGGATATTGTCTACCCTCACCTTGCAGAATCGACAGTGGCTTACTTGAGGCAGACAGGTATGTTCTACCTATGTTCCAGAGTTTTCAGTTCAGGATAATGCCTTTTAGTTTTCATCTGGTCCCTCAGTTGGCTATACATCTCCAGGACTAGAAGACACAAAATTAATTTATCAACAGTGGCAGAAATATTTCTCTGTTGTAGTTGACACTGCTTCAGCTCTTCCATTGCTATTACCAGTTCCTTTCCCTCATGTTGTAGTTTTCTATTAGTATCCGTCACTTGATGTTTGAGTTCCTGGGCTGCTTCTTTCATTTTCAGCAATTCTATTTTGGAGTCCACAAAGCCCTAACAAATGAAAGTTGCACAATTTCTCGGTCATGATTGCGGATGCGAGTTTCAAGCTTCTCCATGTTCTTTACCATCATTGACAGACCTGAGTGTGGGCCGGATGTGGGCCGTGTGGGTTCTCCGGATCTCTCTCTCTCTCTGTTTTTATTTTTGGCTTCACAGTGGTTTAACATGAACAGAGTTGAATATGACATTGTCTGACAGAAGAATGAATATGTTGCTGAATAAAAGCCCCGAGTCAGGGTATATACACAGCAGAAATGGGGCCTCAAGTTTCTCAGCACTTGTGCACAATGAAAGAAGGAATCTTTAAAAACAAATAGTCAATAACAGAGGATACAGATGAAAAAGACAGCACCACCACCAATACTGGAAAGGTGGGAAAGGGAGCAGAGCCTCTCTCTAGAGGCTGCTCAGGCCCAGCAGCCAGAGAGCTGGTTTGTCTCAGGGAGCTTCAACATTTAGACGGACTTAAACCCCATATTAAAATCCAATCCTTAATCTCTCTGTTCAGGGTCTTGTCAGAATCAGTAATCCTTTTCCCCAAGACTATATAAAGAACTCCAATCCTTCCATGATAGGAAGTCTAATAAGCAAAGAGCCCCCACTTTTGACTTGACACCACAGTTAACCTGCTCCTATCCCACAACTTGGGATAGACATCGGGCCCCAGCAAACCAATGACCACCTCCTAGAGAGAAGCCCAAGAAAGCTGCCGGCCTCAAGAAGCTGCTTCAGACTCTAAGATTTAGGAAATCTATGCCCAGCAGCTAACCCTAGCTCAACTTCTGGGGAGAATGCTGGGTTTCCATGGGAAACAAGTATAGGCAGCTCAATAACCCTGTGACCAAGCTGGGGAGGGCAGCCACACCTCTTGCCCCTAAGCCCATTCAACAGCTCAAAGTACTCAGAAGTCAGACTGTGTGGTCTGTTCATGTGTTTCTACCTTGTGACAGCACTAAATAGGATGAGGGGGTAGGGAGAATGGAAGGAAGAGAGTGGTGATGTCCTTCCCTACCACTGGGAGGTACCTAGAAAATGATCCACTCCCACCCTTCAGGGAGTTAATCTGGCCGTGGTGAGTTTCCCCCAGCCCCCAAGCCACCAAACCTGCAAAGCTAACCCATAAAAGTAGCAAGGGCTTGGGGAGTGAGAGCTTCTGGCGCAGCCCATACGGACTCACCTGCTGGTGAGCAAGAAACAGGCAACCAGAGTGGGGCACCACAAAGGAGGGGCTAGGCAACAGGATCTCCCCGACTTTCCTATGGCTTTCTTCTGATTCTGAAGCAGCCAAGATGATGGACTCAAAAAATCCACACACCTTGTTCCATACAACAAACTGCTTACACTCTAAAATTACTGCCCTGAAAAGCAACAAGGGAGAAAGAATAGCAAAAGAAAACTGGGAAAATGCCTAGAGGAAATGAGAGTTTCAGGGATCTCTTCCACCTTCCCTAAAGGAAAAAGTTCATGCAGGTAGTAAAGGCAGGGTCTTTCCCTGCTCAGCGTTCCTGGTTAAACCTAAGAGTAAGAAAACGCCCCTGGACTTGCAGGATCAGTGTGTACCCAAGTGTCCCACCAGCACAAGAACCCCATCCCCCGGTTAGCCTTCTGGTATGGGTAAATGCTCAAGAAATTGCCTTCCAGTCCAATACCCCCATCCACTACCCAACCCCAAGCAGAGGGCATCTGCCTGTGGTTTCCCACCTCTCCTCAGAGAAAAGGATCCTAGTAGAGCACCCGCGGTATAGTCAGGTACCAAGAGACACAATGCCAGACAGTCTATCAGGCCAGGGGATGGGCAGACAACTTCAGATCAAAGAGAGAGAGAGGCTTCGTGCAAAATCCAATGTCAGTTCAGCAGGAAAGCAGAAGGCAAGTGGTGAGAGAGGCTCCTACTGGCGCACCTTCCTGGGGACGTAGTTCCTGTCAATTGCCTCCTCCTGCAGGAACATGTGTAGGCAGCGTTCCTTCTGAGCCAGTGGGTGCCCAGCAGTTTTGTTAATAAACTATTGCAGGCCCTGCCTCCTTTCTTCAATAAAGGACTCCTCAAAGATCCCTTCATCTCCTCGGAGAGGGAGCTGCCGCTTCGAGGCTTTCCCAGGGAGTGGTGGTACTACAATCCTACTATCTCGCTCCAGCTCATTTTTTAGCCACTCAAAGTCACTGTAGCGTCGTCGTACACGGGACTGCTTCAGTCTGAAGGAGTCCTGCCGTTTGTCCGCAAGCGAACCTCACAGGCGGTGAGGCGCGCGCGGCCCAGGCCCACCGTCTGTGGGTAAAGATGGCGGCCTCCAGGCAGTTACTCGGAGGCGTCGGTCAGGTCCTGCGGACCTTTGTCACTCTTCGTTTTAAGTATTTTCTTTTCCTATACTATCATATTTCATATGAGTATAAAATACTAATTTTTACCATATTATTAAAACATGTGTACATTACTTCAAAAATCCTTTTATTACTTTTATTAGGACTGCCTTACAATATGGCTTAGTTTACAAAGATTTGATATCTTTTTTTGAAGTATTGCTGGTTTACAACGGTTAGTTTCTTGCATACTGCAGCAGAGTGATTTAGATACATATATATATTCCTTTTCAGACTCTTTTCCATTGAGAGTTTCGGGTTAGTAAGTACACACTATTACTATATATAAAATAGATAAGCAACAAGGACTACTGTATAGCATGGGATATTATATTTAATATCTTATAATAACCTCTGAGATAGTATATTTAATATCTTAAGATATAGTATATAGTTATATAATAAACATAATTACTATAATTACTAATTAATTATAGTATAATTGTTATATATAGTATATATAGTATATTAGTATATACTATATATCTATATATAATAGTACAACTATGTAAGAATTACATAATTACTATATAACTAATAATTATAATTAAAGTATATATTATTAAATTATATAATGAAATATAATTGAATTATAGTAAATGTTATATATGACTATTATAGAATTAATAATTGTTAATAATTGCATATAGTTATATATAACAACTATCTAGTGCTTATGTAATATATTGAGATATTAAATGTAGTCTCCCGTGCTCTACAGGGGCCCTCGCTGCTTCTCTGCTTTATGCACAGTCGTGTGTGTCTGTCAGCCCCAAACTCGCAATTCATGCCTCCATTCCCCCTCCTCTGGCAACCATAAGTTTGTTTTCTTTGTGCATCTGTTTCCATTTTGTAAATAAGTTTATTTGTATCATTTTTTTTTAGATTCTGTGATATCACATGATACTTGTCTTTCTCTAATTTATTTCACTTAGTATGATAAAAAGATATGGTATCTTGAAGATAAAGATCTCAGACGTGTGTCTTCCTGTCTAGCAATATCTTATGCCAAAGAGTAACATGGGTACCATTCTGGGAGCTTTTAACAAAAAATGTCAAGCTTTTGGATGCATTATGTGCCAAGGATTTAAAGTGGGCCTTGTATAAGTGCACCAATAATTTCTACTTTAGGACTTGGACAGGCATCTTGATTCTCTGTGTTATGGTTATGTCTCTAAAATTAATACTAAGCATTTTAAATTTAAATACATATAAAGAACCTTAAAAATTCATATTCTAGTAATGTTTGAAAACAATAATATAATTAAAGATATGTAGAAATATTATATATAAGAATGCTTAGTATAGTATTTTTCATAACAACAAAAATTGGAAATAGTGTAAATGCATACTAGTGGAGGATTGATTAAATTATGGTAACCTTTATCTTAAAATACTATTCAGTGAGTCAAAATTTTTCTTTTCATAAATATTTATTACCATAAATATTCTAGTTATAATTTTAATGTAAAAGCAAAAGTTTAATTAGTATGTTTCTAATATGTTTTTAAAAGTTGAATGTGTATGTATTATGTATTCTTTGAAAAAAGACAAAAAGTCAGTAAACCAAAATGTTAGCATTCGCCATCTACAGAGTTGGATTGTATTTAATTTTATTTTTTCTTTGTGTTTTGTTGTATTTCTCATTTTCTGTAAGAAGCAGTATTATTTTATAGTAATTAATTCTTAATGAAATCCTTAACAATGAGCTTTCATAACAAGGTTGTGGTGGAAGAGCAGGCATAGGAGGTGTATCAGTAGTTGAAAAATATTTCCTGAAATCCAGAACAGCGTATAAATGCTGAGTGATCCTCCACTTTATTTATGGCATATTTGCCTTTCTGAAGGGCACTGCGAGTTTGCAAAGTCCTGGAATCATGGTTCCTTTATTGAATAGCTGATATATAAAAACATAGCTTCAAAAATGGTGGCTTGTGGGAAAAAAACATGAAAGAAACACAATAGTAAAGTTAGATGTGCAAAATTAGAAAAAAAGGAATCACTGGCTAATTTTATTATTTGCCAGTGGCTTGACTGCACACATTTTGTAAAACATAACAACAATAGAGAAATCAACCACTGTTACAGTTTTACTGTCCAAAAAAACAGTCTTAACCATCTGTAAATTAGCAAAAAGAAAAAGAGGCTAATTACATGATTGTGATGTGGATCAAGAGCAGACGAGGACGACAACATGTCTGCTCTGTCTTGACTGCCGCCAAAATGCCTGCTTCCCATTGTGTGTCTCTGTGCTCTCAGGATGAATGTTGTCAACTCTCTGTTGCTATTCTTGTGCTGTTTACTGCCCTCAGACACAAGAGAACAACGCGAAAACTTACTTGAATTCAGTCTTAAGAAGTAAAGATTTCTCTTTTGTTAGGTTCTATTTGAAATATTTATGGAAATGCATTTTCCTTTTATCCCCAAATTCTTTTATTGCTGAGTTTTTGAATGTTTTTTCCTGAATTTTGTAAGAAATTAAATTTATAAGACACATGGATTTTTTTCAGGAGACTTCAATAACTAACTACTGTGGGCTGAAATTTTGTTGACACATGAGTGTAACTTTTAATCAATGGAAGAGCATCAGGGTTTAAAATGAAAGATTTACAATGGCAACCCTTTGTTTGTGTGGGTAGGGGGGCAGATGGGGAGAATAAAATTTTTCCTTAAAAATGTGTGGTTTTTATTCACTGCTGACCCTTGACCTTCCAACATGAGATATTTATAATCAAATGTTTTTCTAGGAAATGGTGATTTTTCTCAGGTTGAGAAATAGGACTCACAGTTCTCAAACTGTTGCAGTATAGAATTATTTCTATCCTCACCTACAGCTTCATTCAAAATCTGTTATTGAACACATACTATATGCAAGAGCCTGAAGATGTAAAGATGAATAAGACATGGTTGATGCTCCTAAGAAGGGTTAAGATGAGTGAAAGGCACAAACCAGGTAAGAATATGGTCATAGTATAAACTCCATTTACCTGGTATTGTGAAAGATGAAAGAGGAGCACTTCGACTCTGACCCGATATAGAAATTTCATCCAGTGGGTGGCAGCCTCAGTGGAATGGAGTAATAATGCTAATAATGATTGACAGCGAAGACAACAGTGATAACAAGGCCAGACATTGTGCTCAATACTTTACACATATTAATATATTACCTGTTTAGGCTTTGCCATAGTTCAATGAAGTAGGTGGTACAGTAATTTCTTTTTACAAATGATGAAACAAGAGGCACAGCTAAGATGCAAACCTGGGTCCATTTTATTCGGAGTCCAAACCCTTAAAAAGTTCATGCTTTGAAATTCCATACACTAAATATTCTCGCTGAATACCTACTGGTAAGTTACTTCACCTCTTTAAGCTTTGGTTTCCTGCTTTGTAAAATCGTGATATTAATAACACCCGAGAACGCTGACTGCTTCCTACCTGATAGCTACCTCTCCTTCTTTCTTCCATGCCAATAGAGCTCACCTCCAGTCACTAAAGCTGAACATTCCAGATGCTCATGTTCTCAGCTGCCCTTATAGCAAGGGCCTGGACGCATGACCAAGTCCTGGCCCATGGAACCTGAGAGGGAAATCAAGGGGAGGAACAGTTCATCTCTATTAAAAATTAATGCTAGGAATCTACTTTCACTTCCTGTGCTGAAGCCCGATACTACTGTAGCCAACCTGCAATCCTAAAGAGCCGCCATGGACACGCTGAGGAGAGCTCCCAGAAGGCGGTGAGCAGAGGAGTCGGTGTTAACATCATAGAGTGATGTGGACAGTAATTTTCTTCCTTATTTAAACCACTTTTAATTGGATATTCTGTGACTCAAAGGTATTCCAAATTTATTGAGTTTTAGATGAGCTAAAGAGTGTACAAAGCACTTAGTATAATATTTGCATACAGTAAGTGCTCAAGAATAGAGGGTCTTATCATCTGCTTGGTCAAAGTTTTCTAAGTATGATTTTTGTTAGCTTTTGATCATTAGTAAAATACAGAGTTTTCTTTTCTCTTTTTAAATAACCATTTCTAAATTGACCAAATCTAGACTTATAAATAATATGTAGACCAAATCACTGATACTCTTTGACTTCTCAAGGGGTTAAGCGCAGTGAAAGTAACAACCGGGGGCTTTGTAGGTGGTGCAGTGGTAAAGAATCCACCTAGCAATACAGGAGACTCAGGAGACTCATGTTCCATCTCTGGGTTGGGAAGATCCTCTGGAGTAGGCAATGGCAACCCATTCTAGTGTTCTTGCCTGGAAAATCCCATCCTGGTGGGCTATAGTCCGTGCGGTCACAAAGAATCGGACACGACTGAGCACACAGGCAGAAATTAACAACTGAGTTGGCCCAGAGCAGTGGCTATCAGATTCGCTGCTGGATCAATCATTAAATCCAGATCCACTCCAGAACTTGTATTAAAGGGTTATAGGCATCCTTGTGCATGCATGCTAAGTCACTTCAGTCATGTCTGACTCTGTGTGACCCTATGGACTGTAGCCTGCCAGGCTCCCCTATCTATGGGGATTCTCCAGGCAAGAACACTGGAGTGGGCTGCCATGACCTCCTCCAGGGGATCTTCCCGACCCAGGGATCGAACCTGAGTCTCTAATGTCTCCTGCATTGGCAAGTGTGTTCTTTACTACTAATGCCACCTGGGAAGCCCAGGCATACTCATAAAGAGGCTTTTGTCTTTTTAAATTAAAATAACATACAAGAATGCACCTGGAACTCCACTTTCCACCAGGTGAGCACTGTAGAAGTCATCAGTCTGCAACCTGAAAGAGGGCCCTCACCTGAACTCAACCATGCTGGCCCCGAGGTCTCAGACTTCCGGTCTCCAAAATGGTGAGAAATGCATTTCTGTTGTTTGTGAACAAAAATAAGAATGCACCTTTAGTTAGACAAGGTGGGTTTATTACTCAGTGCAGAGAGGGAGAACATATATCATGGGGAATGATGGAGCACCTCAGTGAATGGGTGTTAGGATGGTACTACAGGATTGGGACTTGGGTTAGGTAATTTGGAGACTCTAAGGAGATGGGGGTTTGTTCCAGGTCATATGATGTAAGAAAGCAAGAGCAATTCTATGATTGGGCATCAACAAATCTTACCTATAGAGAGGGGAGTTTAGACTGAGGATAGAGTTGTCACTGGCCTAATAAGTAGTAATCAGTCATCTTGGCCAAGCAAAGAGATGTTTGGCATTTTCAGGTAATACAGTGCCTTTATTTCTGTTCGTACTTAGAAAAAATTATGTAGAGACCTTATTTGGTCTCATTTTATTATGATCTTGGCGTAACCTTGCCTGAGGTTGATGTTCTGTGAGAGAGATCCACATCTAATAGAATAACATGGCCTCACTGTGAGGAAAAGGTAAACTTTTGGATGTCAGGGGCTGTCATTTTTGTTTTTATCTCGATTCAAAATGCAATGATCTTAGATGCACACGTGCTTCACTATATGTAATGCTGTATTTTGAAATCCAGAATTAAAATCAGTATGGGGATGGTGTGTGTGTGTGTGTGTGTGTGCTCAGCTGTGTCCTACTCTTTGCAGCCCCATGGACTGTAGCCTGCCAGGCTACTCTGCTTATGGAGTTTTCCGGGCAAGAATACTGGAGTGGGTTGCCATTTCCTTCTCCAGGGGATCTTCCCGACCCAGGGATCAAACCCACGTCTCTTGCGTCTCCTGCATTGGCAGGTGAATTCTTTACCGCTGAGCCACCTGGGAAGCTTCCACCTGGGATGGTACTTTAATGTAAAGGGAACAAGAGCAAAATCCTGTTGTTTCTATAAATGGTCCAAGTTGGGAAGATTCTGTAATTCTTTTTGGCTGATGTAAGGAAGTTAGAGAAGGAGTACCCCAACAATAGCAGAAAAATACTTCCTCAGAAAGGGTGTAGTCTCCAGCTAGCCACATACTCCTTCATCCCTGGACAGAAGATAAAGAAGGAATATTCTACTTTGTTTGATTCATTCACATTTATTTTTTGACAGTCAAATCCCAGCTATCATTCTAAGTTGTTGGTTTTGTTTTGTTTTTTTAAATCTTGTGTTTATTTTTAAAAAGACCTTCACCTGTCCTTGGTTTCTCCCTTTCTATCTGTTCTTGTTCATATCTTTAACGAATGATTACAAAAGACCATGATAATGAGAATAACTTAAGTGTTGTTCAGGAAATGGTATTATAAGTTAAGATGAGCTGCAGTTGATGTGTTTCAGTTCTAGAAAAATTTTCATAACATGTGGCCAGCTGCAAACTGACAATAAACCATGAAGACTTAGGGGTAGGAATAATGACAAAAAGTTCTGGATTACAAGTTGGAAAATACATTTTCACACGGAAAAGTCAAGGAGACACTTAATGAAAGCATGTTAGTAACTGTCATTTCTGAAAGAAATAAAAATAAATAGTGCTTGGATGATAAAGGGAGTAGATGTTCAGTTACTGCCCCTAAATAAGCACAAAACTCTGTCACACTCCCTCTCACTCCTAATATGTGATTTTTAACTCAAGATTTTCTTATCTCATCTATGTATCAAAAACAATTTTCTTCATTCAGAAGAACTATTGAAACACTTATATTTTAAAATCTTTTTCATGTGAGATATCCCATCCTCAAGGGTGAGGATTACCCGAAGTCGTTCTCATTGCTGGGTTTTCCATTTTTTGTGCCTGGCTATATTAAGTTACTGTTTGTTTTTCCCTTCTCTTCTATAACATATTTAACTTAGATTTATTCCCACAATAATAATTTATAATCTATTGCAAACTTGTCTTGAATTAATAGGTATATATGCAGCTCAACAGTAATCTGCTTTATGATATATCCAAGTTGCAGAGCAAAATGAACAGCATTTTGACTGTTGCTGCCTTCCCACGTGTCCTGACAGAGGATCTCCTGTGAGAACAGCGGAAGCTGGCTCATGGGGAAAGAGGAAGCTAGGCTGGGGGCTTGGTTCTGTGGCTTTCAGGATGCTCGCTAGTGGGAAGGAAGGCTGAGGGCACCGCTGCTGCTTCTCATGCTTCAATGTGCATCGAAATGACCAGAGGCTGTGTTAACACATCAGATGCTGAGCCTTACCTCCAAGAGTTTCTGTTTCCTTAGGTCTCCAGGCTGGAGAATTTGTAATTCCAATGAATTCCCAGGTGATGCTGTTACTACTAATGCAGGTAAATAAAGTAAATACAATTTACTTTATCAGTGTATAGTTGATTTGCAATATTGTATTAGTTTCTCTTGCACAGCAAAGAAATTCAGATATACATATATCATTCCTTTTCAAATTATTTTCCCATATAAGTTATTACAGAATACTGAATATAGTTCCCTATGCTATATAGTAGGACCTTATTGTTTAATCCATCCTATATATAGTAGTTTGCATCTGCTAATCCCAAACTCCCAATTTATCACTCCTTATCCTTGGGCAACCCCAAGTTTATTCTCTATGTCTGTGAGTCTCTTTCTGTTTCATAGATAAGTTAATTTGTGTCATACTTTGAATTCCACATGTAAGTGATATCATAAAGTACTTGTCCTTCTCTTTCTGACTTCACTTAGTACAGTCATTTCTAGGTCCATCCACGTTGCTGCAAATGGCATTATTGCATTCTTTCTTATGACTGAGTAGTATTCCATTGTGTTTATATATATGTATACATGTACCACATCTTCTTTATTCATCTGTTGATGGATGTTTGTTTCCATGGCTTGGTTATTGTAAATAGTGCTTCTATGAACATGGGGTGCATGTATGTTTTTAAATTGCCATTTTGTCTAGATATATGCCCAGGAGTGGGATTGCTGGATCATATGGCAATTCTATTTTTAGTTTTTTGAGGAACCTCCATACTGTTTTCCATAGTGGCTGCACTAATTTACTTTCCCACCAATAGTGTAGGAGGGAAGAACCACATTTTAAAAACCTTTACCCGTGTTGATAAATGTCTATCTGTTGATCCCCCAGCTATGTGGGTCATAGGTTCCTCCTTTCCTGTATAACTTCTTACCATGCCGAGATAAGTTGGGAGTGGACTAATCTCATGTTTCCTCTGCTAGCTTGCTTCCTGGACCTCTGGTCTAGAGCCTGAAGCTTGGTGTCTTCTTAGGCTGGGTCCTAATTTTGCAGGCTCTTTGCTCATGTCCCTGAGTCTTCATTTCTCTAATATCTTAGACTGGATACTGAATCACTGAAACATCTTCTCTTGGCCTTAACCTCTAGCCTGTCTCCCATACCCATGTGACTTACAGTGCCTGTCAACCCGTCTGTCTGTCTGCATCAATCATTCTTGGCCTGCCATGTAAATGGCAACCCACTCCAATATTCTTGCCTGGAAAATTCCATGGACAGGGAAGCCTGGCTGGCTACAGTCCATGGGTGGCAAAGAGTTAGACACAACTGAGCATGTGCATGCATGTTCTGTTATCATCTACGTCTCTTGTGAAACTTACCACCTACAGAATTCTGATTTCACTCAGTTCCATTACCATGATAAATATAATGAATTAGAGTCCTTGGGAACTCAAAGGACACAGAAACATGTGATCTGATTGAGTCTGAAAGAAGCAATATATGGTTGTTAGTTGTTGTCATCAGAGCTAATAAGACAATGAGAAATTAATATGAATTAATAATTGACTTCAGTTACAGAAAGGCATATTTAACATTGTACATGGTCAACACATACTTAGAGACTGTATTTGTTTTCTCATGCTCTATGATCAGTTCAGTTCAGTCGCTCAGTCATGTCTGACTCTTTGCAACCCCATGAACCACAGCAGCTAGGCTTCCCTGTCCATCACCAACTCCCAGAGCTTACTCAAACTCATGTCCATTGAGTCAGTGATGCCATCCAACCATCTCATCCTCTGTCGTCCCCTTCTCCTCCTGCCTTCAATCTTTCCCAGCATCAGGGTCTTTTCTAATGAGTCAGCTCTTTACATCACGTGGCCAAAGTATTGGAGCTTCAGCATCAGTCCTACCAATGAATATTCAGGACTGATTTCCTTTAGGATGGACTGGTTGGATCTCCTTGCAATCCAAGGGACTCTCAAGAGTCTTCTCCAACTGCTCTGTGATAAATCACCATAAACTTGGTATCTTCAAGTAACACCCATTTATTAGCTCACAGTTTTGTTTGTCAGAAGTCTGGAAAGCAGAGCTGGTCCACTCCTGGGAACCACACAGAGGTGAAATCAAAATGTTGACTGGTGGCATGCTCTTCTGGAGGCCTGACCAAGGAAGAACCTGCTTCCAAGCTCATTTATGTTATTAGCAGAACGCAGTTCCTCCTGGTTATAGGACAGAGGTAGGACAGAGGTCAGACAGAGGACAGTCAGCCAGGGACCATTCTCTGCTTGTACACAGCTCATGTAATTCCTTGATTAGGCCCAGCTGAACAATCTCTGTTTTGACATTTAACATAATCATGGGGATATAATCACATTCTTAGTTTCCACCAGCACTTAAAGAGGCAGATTATTTGATTATACAAGACTGAAAGACACTGGGGTAGAGTTCTGACTACTGCAGTCCACCCTCTCCCCCACAACAATCCACATGTTTCACACGCAAAATACCTGTACCTGCTCCAAAGTTTCCCAAGGGTCCTGTCCCTTTTAAGTATCAACTCAAAAGTCCCCCCCCCCCAAAAAAAAATCATCTAAATCAGGTTCTGATGGGGCTTCTAGGGCACACTCCCTCTCTAACTGTGGCCCTGTGGAACTATAGAGACAAGTAGTTTGCCCACACACTCTTAAGATACAATGGTGGGACAGGCACGAGACAACAGTTCAGGCATTTCGGCTCAAATGGGGTGAAAATGGAAAACACAAAGGAGTTATCAGTCCAAAGCAGTTTTGACATTCAGCTTGGCTGACTCATTAGGCTTGAAAGCCAGAGAATAATTCTCTTTGACTTTTTGTTTTACTCTCTTGGTTCTTGGTTCTGCCCTCTGAGTAAGGGTTACTAGGGGTCATTATTAGACTAATGTTACTGTAGTAATAATTTGATTTTTGGTGTAGACTGCATTTTAGGTATCTTGAGGAATTCATGGCAGACACATAGGAATGCATGATATTTATATTAGTAAGCACAATTCAAACATTTATAAAGCTAACAAAATGGCACCCCAATTTTTAACCACAATGATATTAACCACCTATGTCAGTCATTCCCCCAAGCCATGAGCTCATAAGATGATGACTTCTAGGAGTAAAGAGCATCCATTAGGAATGGTCATCTGATAGATGACTTTCTCAGTGAAGAAATAGGCGGAAATCAAAGAACTGAGAAAACAAGTTTACAGTAATGCTTTAAATAAAGCCTACTATTTTTTATATTAACCCTTTGTCTATTGCTTCATTTGCTGTTATTTTCTCCCAATCTGAGGGCTGTCTTTTCACCTTACTTATAGTTTCCTTTGTTGTGCAAAAGCTTTTAAGTTTCATTAGGTCCCATTTGTTTATTTTTGCTTTTATTTCCAATATTCTTGGAGGTGGGTCATAGAGGATCCTACTGTGATTTATGTCAGAGAGTGTTTTGCCTATGTTCTCCTCTAGGAGTTTTATAGTTTCTGGTCTTACATTTAGATCTTTAATCCATTTTGAGTTTATTTTTGTGTATGGTGTTAGAAAGTGTTCTAGTTTCATTCTTTTACAAGTGGTTGACCAGTTTTCCCAGCACCACTTGTTAAAGAGGTTGTCTTTTTTCCATTGTATATCCTTGCCTCCTTTGTCAAAGATAAGGTGTCCATAGGTTCATGGATTTATCTCTGGGCTTTCTATTTTGTTCCATTGATCTATATTTCTGTCTTTGTGCCAGTACCATACTGTCTTGATGACTGTGGCTTTGTAGTAGAGCCTGAAGTCAGGCAGGTTGATTCCTCCAGTTCCATTCTTCTTTCTCAAGATTACTTTGGCTATTTGAGGTTTTTTGTATTTCCATACAAATTGTGAAATTATTTGTTCTAGTTCTGTGACAAATACCGTTGGTAGCTTGATAGGGATTGCATTGAATCTATAGATTGCTTTGGGTAGAATAGCCATTTTGACAATATTGATTCTTCCAATCCATGAACACGGTATATTTCTCCATCTGTTTGTGTCCTCTTTGATTTCTTTCATCAGTGTTTTATAGTTTTCTATGTATAGGTCTTTTGTTTCTTTAGGTAGATATACTCCTAAGTATTTTATTCTTTTTGTTGCAATGGTGAATGGTATTGTTTCCTTAATTTCTCTTTCTGTTTTCTCATTGTTAGTGTATAGGAATGCAAGGGATTTCTGTGTGTTAATTTTATATCCTGCAAAAATATACAAGCAACTCCTGCAGCTCAAGTCCAGAAAAATAAATGACCCAATCAAAAAATGGACCAAAGAACTAAACAGACATTTCTCCAAAGAAGACATACAGATGGCTAACAAACACATGAAAAGATGCTCAACATTACTCATTATCAGAGAAATGCAAATCAAAACCACAATGAGGTACCATTACATGCCAGTCAGGATGGCTGCTATCAAAAGTCTACAAGCAATAAATGCTGGAGAGGGTGTGGAGAAAAGGGAACCCTCTTACACTGTTGGTGGGAATGCAAACTAGTACAGCTGCTATGGAAAACAGTGTGGAGATTTCTTAAAAAACTGGAAATAGAACTGCCATATGACCCAGCAATCCCACTTCTGGGCATACACACCAAGGAAACCAGACCTGAAAGAGACACGTGCACCCCAATGTTCATCGCAGCACTGTTTATAATAGCCAGGACATGGAAGCAACCTAGATGCCCATCAGCAGATGAATGGATAAGGAAGCTGTGGTACATATACACCATGGAATATTACTCAGCCTTTAAAAAGAATTCATTTGAATCAGTCCTAATGAGATGGATGAAACTGGAGCCCATTATACAGAGTGAAGTAAGCCAGAAAGATAAAGAACATTACAGCATACTAACACATATATATGGAATTTAGAAAGATGGTAATGATAACCCTATATGCAAAACAGAAAAAGAGACACAGATGTACAGAACAGACTTTTGGACTCTGTGGGAGAAGGCGAGGGTGGGATGTTTTGAGAGAACAGCATTGAAACATGTATATTATCTATGCTGAAACAGATCACCAGCCCAGGTTGGATGCATGAGACAAGTGCTCGGGCCTGGTGCACTGGGAAGACCCAGAGGGATCAGGTGGAGAGGGAGGTGGGAGGTGGGATCGGGATGGGGAATACATGTAAATCCATGGCTGATTCATGTCAATATATGGCAAAAACCACTACAATATTGTAAAGTAATTAGCCTCCAACTAATAAAAATAAATGGGAAAAAATAAATAAATAAAATTAAAATACATAAATAAATACATAAGTAAAGCCTACTAGCATGTCCTTAAGCCAACTTTTCTCTAACATAGTCAAATGTCGTCAGGAGGAAAAAACCAACCAAAGGCCATATATTTGCGTACTTGTTAACATCAAAAAAGAGACCCCTAAGACCTAATCAAGGACCAGTGTCCAGTACATGGATGACTCTCTGAAGTTATTTTGGCAGTGGCCTCTAAAGCATACAACCTTGGAGACCTCTTCTACACGAGGCTGTCCTGAATGTGACCCTTAGACGAAGCCACAAGAAGGCTGCTACAGACAAAACAGAGAGAAGATCTTTAGTCTAATGATTTGCAGCAGACAGGGGAAAGCTGAGGAAAAAGTTACAGTGATAATGTAGACATTTCATTATGTAGAAAAATGTAGACATTTCACAGTGGCCCAGACCCACTGTGAGCACAGAACGTTCTTTGAGATGTTTTTCAAGTTGCAATTGTGGATTTGTGCTAATATGGTCATCATTTCTTGTCCAGTCTCTCCGGTGAACAAGGGCAAGTATTACAGTGGGTTATTGTTAAAATTACTACCGTGATAGGGTCGTGTGATAATTCAGTTTGTAGTGGGAGAACGAGACACACTCAGCCAGGCACAGAAAGAACAAGAACTCTGGGTTCTGGCCTTGTTCGACAGCCTAATGGACACCATTTACGGCATGCCCTCTGTGTGTAAAACACTGTCATGTATTTTACAAACGTTATCACATTCAGTTCTCAGAGCCATCCTTAGGCAATAGGAACTTTGATTCAGTTTCATATTTGTAGACACTGGAGCTCTGAGAGAGGTTGCCATTTGCCCGAGGACACACAGTTAGTAGGTGATGGTTGCCTCTGGAGCACTCTGCGTAGTTTCATCATAGCTTGCCCATTATGTTGAAATTACCTGTTCAAGTGTTGCCCACACCAGACTATAAGGTCACAAGGAGACGGATTCTGTCTTACTTGAAACCTAGTGCAGGCAATATATGTGTGTTGAACTTAACTGTCAGCCCCTAAAGCCCGTGCTCTTATCATCTGTCAGGATGTGCTAACTTCCTAACGTGATAAAAATGTGGCAGAGAGATAACCAGGGCTTGGAGACAAGGAGGGTGCAGAGTTTTGGTGTTAGAAGACCTTCTAGAAATGACCTACATCTGTCTCTTAAGAAGAATTCATTCTTGAAAGTCTTCATTCATGCAAATTCTTGTTGATGAAAAACTATCTCCATGAACAATACATAGAGAACTGTTGTAGAAATTCTCTCTTCCTCTAATTTCCTCCCCCACCCAGAGCACATGGAAAACAATAGAAATTGGACAAGCTATTTTTTGCATTTTTCCTATGTTCCTGTCGATGCTGCTCAAGAGAGATTTGGTAAATGGGTAACAAGGCACAGAATAGGTCAAGTACCTCTACCATGTGTCTGCCATCCAGACCCTGGGGCTATAGCCACCCCTAGGCCCTTTTTACCTTGAGGCTGAAATGATCTGGGCACAAACATATTCTGGATATACACTAACCACTGTCTGAGGCCTGACATCCTGGCCATAAGCTAGTATGGACACCCCATGGAAGCTTATAACAGGGGGCATGTTTCAGAGAGTGGAATTTCCTGGGTGTGATATTTACTCAAAGAAGCCAGAAACAGCAAAATAAAAGGGGCCAGTGCAAACCATAGTTCATATGAGCCATCCACTGTGTTCCAGTGAGACACGGTCACATGTCAGGTCTGAAGGCAAATCTATCTGCAAATGGACAGTAAATCCAGTTCTGGGGCCAGGCCTGAAAAGGCAGGTGGGAAGCAATTAAGGGATACAAACCATGAGCAGGACCCAGGTGGAGGCCTGTTCTCATGGGTGTTTCTGCAGTGGTAGAGGGGCAGGCCCAGAAAGGCAGAGTCCTTGAAGGAACCAACTCTGTTCAGAAGCTCGGTCCCAGGACCCAGAGAGCCAGGGGGCTGGGCAAGTGGCAACTTGAAAAGAAGACATGCATTACTGAGAAAGTACCTGGGGAAGGCATGTATTGAGCTGGCCAAAAAGTTCACTGGAGTTTTTCCATAAAATTGATTTTTTAAAGTTTTTATTGAATTTGTTACAACACTGCTTATATTTTTTTTAATTGGAGGATAATTGCTTTACAATGTTTTGTTGGTTTCTGCCGCACAACATGAATCGGCCCGAGGTCTACACATGTCCCCTTCTTGAACCTCCCTGCCACCCTCCTTCCCATCCCACCCCTCCAAGTGATCACAGAGCATGGCGTGAGCTCCCTGTGTTACACAGTGACTTCCCACTAGCTGGTTTGCACACGGTAATGTATATGTTTCAGTGCTACTCTCTGCATTCTTCTCCACCCCCTCCTCCCCGGTTGTGTCCTCTTTGTCTGCGTCTCTGTTCTTACCCTGCAAACAGGTTCATCAGTACCATTTTTCTAGATTCTCTGTATATGTGTTAATGTCCAATATTAATGTATAATACGTTTTTCTCTTTCTGACTTACTTAACTCTGTATAACAGGCTCTAGTTTCATCCACCTCACTGGAAGTGACTGCTTCTGTTTTTTGTGTTTTGGTTTTTTTGGCCTCGAGACATGCGGGATCTTATCTCCTTGACCAGGGATGGAACACACACTCCCTGCATTGGAAGGCAAAGTCTTAACCACTGGGCCACCAGGGAAGTTCTGGGTGTTTCCATAATATCTTAACAAATGAACATTTTGGCCAACGCAGTAGCACCATGATTCAGAACTTGAGTTCTGGAGTCAAATTATCTGGATACCAAATGCACCTGCCACAACTGACCGTGTGATTTTTCTTGACTTATTCAATCTCTCAATCCCTGTCTTTCTCCAGCTGTGTAATAGTACTCACAGCATTCATTATAAAAACAATAAAGCAGCAATCCTAAAGCTTTTTTGCAGAACCCCTTGCACACTGAAGTACTAAATACATGCCTAGTGTATTGTCTACACTACATGTGTAGCTATCAAGGAAGTTTTTATAGTGTATTGTCAGTAGCAGCAAATCACAGTACTGCTGCTGCTGCTGCTAAGTCGCTTCAGTGGTGTCCAACTCTGTGCGACCCCACAGACGGCAGCCCACCAGGCTCCCCCGTCCCTGGGATTCTCCAGGCAAGAACACTGGAGTGGGTTGCCATTTCCTTCTCCAATGCATGCAAGTGAAAAGTGAAAGTGAAGTCGTGCAGTCATATCTGACTCTTAGCGACCCCATGGACTGCAGCCTACCAGGCTCCCCCGTCCATGGGATTTTCTAGGCAAGAGCACTGGAGTGGGGTGCCATTGCCTTCTCCGAATTACAGTACTAGTTAGCAACAAAAAAATATCCTGTGGACAGAGGATCTTGGTGGGCTACAGCCCATGGGGTTGCAGAGTTGGACACGAATGAGCAACTGAGCACACAGCAAACACACACACACGCGTGTGCATAATTAGCAACAAAGGAAACTTACGAACAAATTGGAAACCCGTGGTCAGCACTGGAGCCCTCAGTGCCCACGCTTTGCACACAGTGCTCCGCGTGCCTTCCCCAGGTCAGAGTCTCCTGAGTGGTGATGGAGGGCTTGAGAGAAGGCAGCTTTGAAGTAATGGTCTGGAACTGATGCAGGATGTGAACACGCCAAAGGAGTGAAGGCTGTGAAAGTAAAATTCATCTCCTGGGCCCTGTGAGAAGGAAGGCACCAATGGATCACTTGGGTGTTCAGGGTGCGGCAAACAGGAACCTAGGAGTGGTGTCTGAGGCTCTGTCCCCATGGCTGGGTCAGAGGGCAGGACTGCCCCCGACCCAGGTTGTGGGGCAGTAGGGGACCTAGATGGACTGCTGCTTATAAGCCATCCGATTCCTCCCTCTTCAATGAAGTGTGGCTCCTAAGACTTGGGTGGGGTGTCATGTGCTCGTACCTGACAAGATCCTGGCCTGTCTGATATCAGTATGGGTGGTGGCAGAATCAACACCAGGGTTCCTCACTTAGGGTGGGACTCACTGGGCTAATTCTCCAGTAAGCTGTTCTTGAGACATTGCTGGGGTGATCCATCAGCCAGAAAGACGCATGCTTGGGCCTGAGCTAAAGAATTCTATGGTGGTTTTAGGTTTTCTGCCCAGTGAGTCCTTCTGAGAAGACACCGATGTGATTAGAGGAAGCGTGGTTTCTAAGATTTGTTTACAATGCAGACTCTTGTGCTTCACTTTAACTCTTAGTGAATCTGAATTTCTGAGAGTGTGGCCCAGGAAGCCTCATTTTAATCAACTTTCCTTGGTGATTCTTATTCCTGAGGTCTGTGGGCCACATTCTAAGAAACAATGATGTAGAGGCTCATTTTGCTACAGCAAGTGGAGATGGATTTTCCATTTTATGAAGACCGAATGAAACCTGGCCCAATTCTGTTCATCTATGATGGCTTAGATGTGGTTGTAAGGAGTTTGGAGGAGGTGTGGTCATCAGACTTTGCCATAACTGATAAAGATGAGATAAAATGAATAGATGTTGATGGTAAAATTTCTGGACTCATCAGGCCAACTGGGGACGAGGCCAAGGAATTACTGGCGAGGTGGAGCTACTTCTGGTTAAATGGATAGACATCCACACGGGCAGGGGCAGCTAGTCAGGGGAATGGACTCAGGAAGGACTCAGACTGAAGCTGCAGCCAAGGTCATCAACACATGGGGCTCTTTTCCGGCTGCTCTTAATGTGCTGACAGGAGTGTGCAGCTGACATGGGCCTCGTATCTGGGATGGCTCTGACTTCCTTCATCTGTCCCACACCTGGGAGTCTCTTTTAAGCTATTAAAAAAAAAAAACCCAAATCCTCAGAACAGATTCCCAGCTCTGAGTTATCAACTGAATCCTCATCTCTTCAAGAAACTTGAGCTTCTATGCCAAAACTGCTAAACAATACTCAGGTGGCATGGGTTGGGATGTGAGTGGGGAGGCTACCAGGGGCTGGAAGCTGATTCTTAAGAATCTTTGGAATCTTTCTCATTCATTGCTCCTGGAAGGCTACAGCCCTGACAACTTCAGGAAGAGAAATGACACAGAAACAGACACTTTTACAACAACGTGAGATTTCTAGCTCGAGATAATTCGACCCAGAGAAAACTGTCAGAATATGGTGACCTAGTTGCTGCCTCCTCTTCTTACACTGTTCAAGGAAGTAAAGAGAAGCTCAACTGAAATACACTGCGGGGGGGGGGGGGGGGGGGGGGGGGCGGGGTCCGGAAATTTCTCAGCTAAAAGAATCCTGCCCTGCACACTTCTACAGTTTTAAGACTCATCTGAGCTTACAAGTTTCCTTTTTAAAATGCTAGTACCCCAAGGATGTCTTCTTGCTTGAAGCAGGTCACTTTCCCCAGGCCACACATCTCCTAAAACCTCTAGGAGGATAACTGCACTGGGGGAAAGTAAATCCTAGTTGAGCTGCAGAAACAGGAAACTGTGGATTATAATGTACTTCATGGTGGGGAGTAGAGACTTTGTACATTCAGAAGGTCGTCTAGTTTTCCACTCTCTACCTGGGCAGGAAGTGGGAAGAAAGAAAGAAAGGGCCATCTCTTGTGTTTTTTCAGCTCCCTGTTTCTCAATGGGGTTTCTGGTCTTTCCCATTGCCTTTTGACTGGGCTTCCTCCCACTAATCCTTGAAGATCCTGTTTAACCATCGCCTCCTTTCAGATTTGCCCAAGGAGAATTAGTGGCTCTGTCCTTTGAGCTCTCACAATTGTATACATTATTTCACTCTGGTCTGTTTATTGCCACATTTCTCCCACCATGAATTCCTTGAAAGCAGGGATCATACTCATTAGCATCTAACACACTATACAATAAGATTCAGTAACAAGTGACATGATGAATTAATTTACCACAAAATACTCTGGTAAAACAAATTATCATTGTTAATAAAATAGATTTCTTTTATAAGACAGGCATTTCTAAATAGTTTGGGGAGCATATACATTACTATTCTTGTGTAACTTTTATATTCACTTAAGTAGGTTGCTTTCATACTTTTCTGAATTAAACTTTTCTGAATTAACTGTTCAGTTAGTTACTAAAAATAAGAAGTATTTTGCCATTCATCCTATCTTTTCCCTAAATTAGACCAAGTTAACAAAGTTTACCAAAACCGTGCAAGCTGACTCTTTCATTGAGGCTTCTGGTTTAAGCAGAGAGCGGCAAGAATGAAATATTTGAAAAATCTTCAAAGGAAAACTTTGGAAGGAATACTTTACTAATTATAGGAGATTATATGGAGCCCCTCCCGCAAAATCACAAGGTCCAGGCAAATTTGGGAAATTTTGAGGTACTATTTTACACATACCAAGTTAGCAAGAACTTTAAGAATTTAGCATACTCTCCTGCCACTAATATAGCAGATTGCCCTAACTCTTTGGGAAAATGATACAATATGTATGAGAAACCAGAAAGATGTTCCATAATCCAACTCCTGGAAATTTATCCCAAAGCAATATATGAAAAGAAGAACACAGCTTAGACAACATGAGCATCTTTGTTGTTCTAGTAGTAAGAATACCCCTTCTCTGCTAGTCCAGTTCCTTTCCATCACCCTTTCAGGATGGGGTGGTGTCCCCTCTGGGCTTATGGTGTCTTGGGGGCTTTGCCAGGAGTTGCCTTCAGAGGCACTTGTAATGTCCTGGGTCTCAGGCAAGACCAGTGAGTCAGAGCTGTGGACGCAGGGACACAAGGCTTCCCCTCAGAGACAAACTGGGTGTTCGACTCTGCTCCTCCAAGTGCTTCCTCTTTTGACTGTCCTCTCCTGGGCACTTACCAGAATGGGTTTATCCAGAGGCTCCATCTGGTCCTTGCCCTCCTTCTTCCACTCTAGTTCTCACCTGTACCACCTGCAGGCTCCTTGACCATGAGTCCATGGTTCTCCTTGTTAAATCCCTAAAAGCATTCTGCAGTTTTCAGGAAGACAGTAATTACTGATTAAACCAGAGTCCAAAACCTTAGCGACCAAAGCAGTCCAAACCAAACCAAGCAAACCAACAGAACAGTTTTTCTTTCCAGTCATAGAAGGTGCCCTAGGAGATGGGTGTTCAGGAGCACAATGTAAGATCGTTCCACAAAAAAGAAAAAGGAATTTTAGTTATCTCTATGTAAGAAAACAAAAAACTAAAAACAAAGATTGGAAGAACAATACAGCCAAAATCTTTAGAAAGGGAGAAGGCCTCCAGTAGGAGGTTGATGAATAAATCAGATGTTTTTGTTCACATATATGAAATATTATTTACCCTCTTGCATATTTCTAGGTTAACATTTAAATTTTTTTGTCTTATGTTAAGCAGTTCCAAAGGATGAAATTTCCTGCATATTGTAAAAATGACATTTTAAAGTCACTACTTTAAAATGTTATTTTTCCAATATGGAGGAAATTGCGGGCTTCCCTGGTGCTCACTGGTAAAAAACCCGCCCAGTCATGCAGACCTCATGGTTCCATCCCTGTGTCAGAAAGATCCCCTGGATCCTGGCAACCTACTCCTGTGTTCTTGCCTGGGAAATCCCATGGACAGAGGACCCTGGCAGGCTACAGTGCACAGGGTTGAATACAAGTAGACACAACTTAGTGACTAAACAACACAGCAAGTAACTCTTTCAAATGAATCCAATGAAATCTAGTTATCATAGCAATTATGCCTGTTATCAGCCATTTACAAAACATACGACCTCTTCTTTACCTTCAGTACATTTTATGTAATTTATTTTTCTTTTCACACTTATAACTCCATTCCACATCCCCACCCCTCAAGAGTTCATCCTAATTTAATGTATTTTTATGTTTGTATTTTATTGATCATCCTATTATATTTCTCTTCATTGAAAATATCTTTTAATTTTAAATTTCCATTTTCTAGATTGAGAATTATTATATTTACTAGTAATGATGAGGTATTCCAATAATACAAAATATGTTTATGATTACTAAACATGTAACTTTTTACAATTAGTACACACAATTGTTGTTAAATACTGCATCTTATAAAAATGAGATAAGAGTTTAGCATCAAATGTTTTTCTCAATTTTTAATTTTTACAAGTCCTAAGAAAATGTTTTTACAAGTGTTGATATGTTATCATATCAATGTCACTCAATTCTTTGAACTACTTCTAATATATAAACTCACTTAGTGATCTTAAGGTCATACTTTGCTGTAAGCAATTACTTGCTCTGCAAATCAATCACCTGGCTTGCAAAAAAATTTGTTATCCAGTCATTAGAAGTATACTCTTAGTCCAGTCCAATATTTTAAATTGATTAAGAACTGACAGAGGTTGCCTGAGGTTTTTACATTTTGGAACAATGCACCATTTTAAGATTCTCAGTGAGTGAAAGTTATGGCCTTTCTTTTTGAAATTTGAGAAATATAGGGCTATTGTGGAAGAGTTGGGAAAGGAAACAGGGAGACACCTTACTGCATTCCTTTACCAGCAGATCAATTTTAGGGAATCCTATAGATGCAAATTGAAGATTTCAGAAACTGGTGGCCTTAAAACTAAGTGTACACCTATCCCTTGAACATCTCCTGGGGGATGCACATGTGAGACTGAAGACCACTGATGTCAATTTTTACATCATCTTATTGAATTTGATAAGAAAGATATGTCAGCTCAGGTTAGGCCCTGACTGGGAAACTGTACTCTGGTGTTTACTCTTTGGGAGCATAGAACTGTGGCCTGTAACACTAGGGATAAAACAGCCAATCCCTCTTGATTGTTTGAATTTTTATTGATAGCTGCTCTCATCCTTTCTACTCTGTCCTGTATTTTTTTCTCAGTGGTAATAACTTTTAACTTCAATTGTGGGGTAGTGATGTTAAGTTTACATGCTGATGGCCTGAGGCAAATATAATGCTCCACTTAAAAATGATTATTAAGATCATAAAAATTAAATCTTTACAGTGTATTAAAAGGGAAAAAGCAAAATTTGTAGTTGTATGAAAATTATTTCAGTTCTACGAAGCTACATAAACTTCTGAATAATAAATCAATATGCAAAAACGAAGTTGTGATTTTTTAAAATAAAATGTCTTTAGTGTTACATTACTTTTAAAGTGATAATGCTGATAACATATACGATACTGAGGGGGTCAGATAATCTAATACTTTTTTTTTCTCAGCGGTATCAAGAAACTGTGAGTTTAAGTTCCCCAGGAGACTGAAAACTACTGTTTCTTTCAAAACTATTTTCTCATCATGATTCACTATGCATGTTATTCTCCAAACACATTTAAACTCTTCCTCAATCGAGTTTAATACATCCCACGTGTTAGCGTCACGAGTCGAAGTAGCAATTCTTCTCATTCACATTAACTTTTTAGCCTCCTCTCATTTCCTGGTTTTATTGCTTAGAGTCAAGAATTCGACCATGTTGACTTACACTGGTCTCATTTTATCATTCCTTGAATCTTTATAGTTTTAAGGGTTTGTCTTTTTAAAAAATAAGTTTGACACCCGCTAAAAGGAATCTTTTTCTCAAGTTTGTATCCTGCGTTGTTCTTGTTTGGCTTTTTCGAACCTTCCCAACGAGCTCGGTATATTCCAGGGCCCACCAAAGGAATAAGCCTTAGAAGAGGCTGGTTTGAGACAGTTTATGTCTGTGAAAAAAGAATATAACGACTACCACCCCTCCGGGGGTTATGGCCGTGGGACTCCAAGGCCCCCGAAACTAGCACCCAGAAGCGGGGCGCGGAGAAGCCCGCGAGATCTCAGCGGCGTGTCCGCCAACCTCCGGCCGCCGCCGCCTACGTGGCCACGCCCCCTTCCGGACGGCCCCGCCCCGCCCCGCCCCTAGGCAGTTGCTCGCGGCGGCCGCCGCCTTCCCCCGGCCCAATGGCTAGGCTGCCGCGTCAGTGATGTGAAGCCGTGCTCTGGCTTGTCCGGCCCCCGGCCCTCAGCCCCATTACACCATCCGCCGCGGCAGCCGCTGCAGCCTCTGCCACCCGCGCAGCCTGGGAGGGCGGGAGGCAGCTCGGCGTGGCGGGGCGGGGCGAGCGGCGCGGCCGGATTCATTCCTGTGGGGCGCGGGGCATGGCGGAGCCGGGCGGCCGCAGGCAGAGCGGGGCGGCCCGGACGGCGGCGCGGACAACGGTTTCACTTTGAAGGGACGGCCGGCGGCGGCGGGGAAGACTAACCCCCGGGCAGGTAGTGGCGGCGGCGGTGGTGGCCTGGCGGAGCCCAGGCTGCGGCCTGAGGGGCCTGAGGGGAGGCCTGGGCGGGAAGGGGAAGGAGGGCGCCCCCAGCCGCGGAATGCGGGAGGCGGGCTGGAGGCCCTGGGCTGGGCGGCCCGCCGAGAGCGGGTCGCGGCGGGTCGAGGAGCTTGGCGGGTGGGGGGGAGACTGCCTGTGTCTGGAAATGGTACAGGTGAAGGTTATGTAGGGGCGATCATGGTTTGGGGAACTTAAGGATCCCTTGGCGGGGAGGATCAAAACGGGGCGGATGAAGTTAGCTCAAAGGCAGCCGGATTTCCTGAGTCTCGAGTAGTTTTAAAGGGAGGAGAACCTTTCGGGTGAGGGTTTTGGCGTTAGCTGGCTGCAGTTTGTTGGGTCCGACCTTTTTTTTGTTCCTTCTCGAAAGCCCTCCAGGCGACATCAGGGCCTTCCAGCCGCGCGCACTTGGCCGGCTCTGCTCTGCAGATGTGAGAAAGGGAAACATTTCTGCACCCGCGCCTCCTGCCTCTGTCGGTTGTACTCTCCCTGGGCGTGTGCAGAGCAAAAACTAGAACAAAGCTTGGCTGCTTAGGAGGCGAGAAAACCGGTTGCCTGTCGTGTTTAGATATACCGTATATAGAGACTGCCTCCCACCAAAACATTTGGGTCTCTGTATCTTTTTGTATTCTCCTTTCCCACCTTTTTCGGGGCCGGGGGCGGGGGGGTGCGGCGTAGACCCCAAAGAAAGTATGGCTCCCTTTCCCAGAAGTAGAAATTAAGAAAATCTACTGTTTCCGCCTTTACTTCTGGAAAATTCAAAACTGCGACTTTTTTTTTTCTTTTTCTAGTTTGGTGCTCTGGTTGTCGGATGTTGGAAGGCAGTAGACAGAACATACTCTCCGTGGTTTTATATCCATTCTGGGATGCAGTGATTAACACTGAACTTTGGTTCCTCTAACTCTTGCCTGGGTCGATAGAGTTAAGCTGCAGCTTTGCTTCGAAGGATAAATAAAGCACAGCCTCTCAACTGGACATAAATGGATCTAAAGACAGCAGTATTTAACGCAGCTCGAGATGGCAAACTCCGGCTTCTCACCAAATTGTTGGCAAGCAAATCCAAAGAGGAGGTTTCCTCCTTGATCTCTGAGAAAACAAATGGGGCCACGCCACTCTTGATGGCCGCCAGGTATGGGCATCTTGACATGGTGGAATTCCTCCTAGAGCAGTGCAGTGCCTCCATAGAAGTCGGGGGCTCTGTCAATTTCGATGGGGAAACCATTGAGGGGGCTCCGCCTTTGTGGGCCGCTTCTGCAGCAGGACATCTGAAGGTGGTTCAGTCTTTGTTAAATCACGGAGCGTCTGTCAACAACACGACTTTAACCAATTCAACGCCTCTTCGAGCTGCCTGTTTCGATGGCCATTTGGAAATAGTCAAGTACCTGGTAGAACACAAAGCTGATTTGGAAGTGTCAAACCGACATGGGCATACGTGCTTGATGATCTCATGTTACAAAGGACACAAAGAGATTGCTCAGTATTTACTTGAAAAGGGGGCCGATGTCAATAGGAAAAGTGTTAAAGGTGAGTTCATCTTCATTTTTTTTTAAGTGTTTGCCACTTATTTTCAGGAAGTGTGATGCATAATTTTAAGCAGTGGTGTTGAGTAAGCCAGCATTGACAGACCTGTTTTGATTAGGTGTCCCTTCCTTAAAAAGACCTCTATCACTGTGTTAAGCAGCATCTTCTCTTTTTTATTTGGAGTGACTTCCAATTCTTGAAAAGTGGGTTCCCCAAAGTTTAGAGCATGTTAGTGGTAGTTGATCTGAGCCATTAGACTTGTGTTTGCTTAAGAATATACTTTGATGTGATGCATTATTCTAGGTTTTATTTTTTTAGAACACCCTTGGAGTAGAAACTACTATATTTAGTGAGTCATTGTTTTGTTTATTTTAGGTAGGCATTTCATTTGTTATTCCATCAGAGAAGACCAGGCCATACTACTTGGAAGGATTAATATCATTGAAAAGGAGAAAATCTGTTTCTTTATTCCCTACTTATTGTGTGGCCAATAGAAAATCCTTTCATTAAATATAGCAAGAGGGAAGGCAGATTTTTTTAAACTGCTACAGTGCTGACAGCAAAACAAGGACTAGCTTAAGCAGATGTGGATTTGTTGACTAGCAACAGTGTAAATATCTTTGTCCAGAAGAGGAGCTCAGGTTTATGGTTGTATATACTTTTTTAGGATATATTTAACTGTTAAAAACAACTGCTATGATAGTATAATATTGATACTTAATATTATTTTCCTTACACATGTTTGTTTATACAAAGGAAAGTAATTCACTAATATTAAAAAACCATAAAATTTAAAGGAGCATACATACATGATAAAAAAAGAATCATACAATACAAATGGGTTTATAGTGTTTGCTATGAAAAATAAGTCTTACTACCTTTCCTTTCTAGACCTCCAACCATTATTTACAGTGTTTCGTGTGTCCTCAAGATAGTCTATGCAAATAAAAGTATATTTGTCTGTATATCTCTCTCTTCCTTCTTTGTTACTTGATATATACTGTTCTTTCTTTTTTTTTTTTTTAATTTATCTTGGATATCATTCAACTCCACACACATAACTACCTCATTCTGTTTTATGGCTACACAGTGTTTCATTGTATGAGTGTGCATAATTTATCTAGTCCCTGTTGATGGGCAGTTAGGTCACATCCAGAATAAACAGTGCTGCTATGAATATTCTTGAACAAATGTGTGTCTTTGCACACTTCTGTGAAAACGGCTCTATTGTAAATACCTATCAGTGGATTTGCAAAATTAAAGTGAATGCTCACTTGTCATTGTGTTAGTGACTGATTGCCTCTCAGAGCAGCTAAACCTCAAAATTACGGGACTCTACAAAGTTACTGGAGATACTTACTGAAGTCAGTATAATCTTTTTTAAAAAGATATGTCATAAAAATGATAACAGCCTCATTGTGATTTTTTAATAATTTTTTTCCCCAAGCAAGTATAAAAATCTCACAGAATTCCAGCACTTAGAGATAATCCTCCCAAAGATACTGAATTTTGCATTTAGATATATGTATGCAATTTTATTTTATATGCTCTTCTGTACCTATTTTTTAGCTTAATAAATGTTATCCTTAATGTCATTAATTATAGCTCTTTAATTTCAATAGCTGCTTACTCTTCTGCTGATGGAGTTTTACATTGCTTTGCTTCTGGCTTCTCACTATAAGAAATGTTTCTGTAAACATTCTTTCTTGTAAATTCATTGTTCCTGATTATCTTTGAGGTAGGTATTGAGTCAAAGGACAGCATGACTTTTTTTTTTCTGAAACAGTCACCATTCTTTTAAAGAATGATTGTTTTGAAAGAACAAATTACGCTTAATTGGCCATGTTAGTATTGGGAATGCTTTGAAATCATACCCAGAAGAGAATGGGTTAAAAGATATGGCTGCATGTTAGGCTTGTTGAATTTTTAGTTTGTTTTGGCTTTTTATTCATCAACCTAATGATGTACAGATTGTTGGTAAACTCATGTATTTAAATAAATTTGGAGCATATTTTAAACTCATGTCACTGGAGGGATGAATACTGGTACTATTTCCCTTCTGTTTTTCGAAATTTTTTATACTTTTAAAGATATAATGTTTGGGAGAACTGTACTGTAAATAGCCCATATTTTAGTGAGCATTTCTCCTTAGTAAACTGAACAATATTTAACTTGATTACCTTTGGTATTTAAGAAGACTGTTCCTTTAAATACAGTCATCATACAGTTTTGTACTTGAGGATGTATATGCTCCCTCTTGGCTAATTCTAGAGTTTTTTTTTTTTAATATACTTTTTTTAAAAGTACATGTAATTTTTTAATACCAAAAATTGTTTTATATAGTCTTAATTATATATACACATATATAGAAACAAACACATATGTATTATGATACATATATATAATATATCATTTTGTGTGCAGTATTTGAATTTTTGTATGGTGCCTTTAAATTTGACAGTGAGTCTTAATTAATGAATTTTGGGCGCAGATTAAAGTACATTTGTACCTCCCCCATTCTGATCCTGAAGTTTCCATTCTTTGATAATTACTCTCTCATCTACTATTCAGATTTTTTCATTTTTTAATTTTATGGGTTTGGGGTAATAGAAAAACAGGAACCAGTTGAAACTGAGGCAGAAACACTATACAAGGATCTGGTAGAGCATCAAGAAAGGATTTTTCCCACGGTTTTTATCCTCATCCAAAAAATGGGGAAAACTGATAAGACTAGGGGTAAAATAATTTCTTAGGAAATTTTATTTTATATTTCAGCTGTTGGAAATGGTTCTGGAGAAAGAAAATGCCAGTAGATTATGCTTGGTCTGCTAAAATGTAAAATTCATGTGACTTCTACCTTCCATTACTTTTTAACAGGCAGTTGGTATTTGAATATATTAGTTAACCTCTTTCCATTACTTTTTAACAGGCTGTTGAAGTTTTGAACATGTTTTAACCTAAGGTGGAATTGATTCATTAATTGAGAGTATTTATTGAGTTCCTTGAGTGTGCCAGGCTGTTAGGAAGGAAATGGCAACACACTCCAGTATTCTTACCTGGAAAATCCCATGGACAGAGGAGCCTGGTGGGCTACAGTCCGTAGGTCGCAAGAGTCGGACATGACTTAGCGACTAAACCACCAGCTTACAGAGATGAGTAAGACAAGATTCAGTCCTTGATTCCCTGCTCTTGAGGAGCTCATGGTTTGATTGGAGAGACAGGTTCATAAGCAGATACTTAAACCACAATATGGTAAGTGCAACAGTAGTGTTTTTTTGTCTTAGATTTTTGGAAATACTTTATCCCCAACTAACTCATTATCTGAGGGGACAGTGGGTTCCCATGGCATTCAAAAAGGAGAAAAGCTGAGATATTTTAAGTGCTTCTCCAGTTTAACACAGCAGTTGATTTTTGAGACAGGAAAGTTGGTTGCTATTTAAACAGAGTCCCTAAATGAGAAGTGATTAGACAAGCCCATCTTAAAGCCATCCACATTTATATCAGTACTTTATAGTTATAGTCACTTTTGACTTTAATTGGTCCTTTTTTATTTGAGTTTTTTGTTTTTGTTTTTTTGTTCTGTTTTTATTTGAGGTTTTTTTTTTGGTTTGTTTTCAAATGCCAAAAACAAACAAAAGGCTTAGAGTAGGACTTTGCAGATCTATGGAAAACTTAAGTCCCTAATTCAGCTGGAAATTGAGCAGCTGAAAGTGATTGAGTGCTAGAGACCTATAGAATGGCTCTCAGTTGGAATTGGGGAGACTGGCCCCAGAGGACACACTATCCTTAGGCATGGGTCGATCACTTTTAATTATCCAGGGTAATTAAATAAATTGGTAATCAGATAATTCCTGTGTATTTTCTGTCAGCAAGGTATTGTGTCAAGACATTGTGGAAGCTTTGAAAAGATAGAGCACATCACATATGTTCCCTGTTAAAGGAATAGTATAAATTCATTCTATAGGATTTTGGAAGAGTAAACTAACTGGAAAGGCTTCATGGAGAAGTTACCTGGGCTTTAAAAGGATTGCTGGAGTTCAGATCTGCAGAAGGGATTTGATTCAGTTTTTAAGCCTTAAGGAATGACATAAGGAAAGGTGCATTGAGAAATATGCTTGGAGGGTACAGAAATTGGAAAGTAGGCATATTTGGACCAGTGGGCACTCAGGGCTAAACTTTATAGGACATTGACTTCCGGGTAAAGGACTTTGATTTTATTCTTTATGCCGGTGAATAAGCCGGTGAATGTTTCCAGTAAGGAATGACTGAGTTTTTTTTTTCAAAGAGAACCCTATCTTACAACCTTCTAATTCTATTACATTGTGAGCTCTTTGAGGTTAGAGACCTGGTGTTTGTATCCATGTGTTAGAAAGAGAAATCCCAAAAACATTGGGCATTTGGTCAATAAGCTTGTTGACTGAATGTGTTGCATTTAAGAGAGGAAAGCTCTTTGATGGCAAGGACTGTGTTTTCTAGTCATTTTAGTACAGAAATACATACATGAAGACATTGGGACAGTGATTGTGAAAAATAAGTCGTACAGGTGGAACTCTATAGCAGTTCAGAAAACAGAAGTTCATGTAGGCTCGTTAAGTATAGACTAGGTTGGTGAAAAAGTAATTTTGGCTTCAGACCATGAATTTTAAATCATTATAACTAGGTTCAAACACATACTTATTAATCAAAATAGGAACCATTACAGTCAACACATTTTTGCCAACAAGTTTGTTTATTCCTGTAGCATAAACATTTGTGCTTCAGGATTCAGTGAACTCTTGGAAAGCATTTTCTGCCTCCTGGAAAGCATCTTATGCCTCCTTGTTGTGGAAGCATTTTTCCTGCAGAAAGTTGTGGTGATCCTTGAAGACATGGTAGTCAGTTGGTCAGGTGAATATGGCAGATGAGACAAAACTTCGTAGCCCAGTTTGTTCAACTTTTTGAAGCATGGTTGTGTGACGTGCTGTTGGGCGTTGTTGTGGGGAAGAAGTGGGCCCATTCTGTTGGCCAGTGCCAGCTGCAGGCATCACAGTTTTCTATGCATCTCCTCTATTTGCTGAGCATACCTCTCAGATGTAATGGTTTCGCCAGGATTCAGAAAGCTGTAGGGATCAGACGGGCAGCAAGCCAGCAAACAGTGACCATGACTCTTTTGGGGTGCAAGTTTGGATTTGGAAAGTGCTTTGGGGCTTCTTCGTCCAGCCACGAGTCTGGCCGTCACTAGTTTCTTACAATATCCACTTTTCACTGCATGTCACAGTCCAATCGAGAAATGCTTCATTGTTGTTGCATAGATTAAGAGAAGACAACACTTGAAAATGCAGCATTTGTGATTTTTGGTCAGCTCATAAGGTATCTACTTTTTCACCTTTCCAATTTGCTTCTAATGCCGAAACCATAGAAGGGCCAACGTTGAGTTCTTCGGTAACTTCTCGTGTAGTTTTAAGAGGATCAGCTTTGATGATCCTCTCAGTTGGTCATTGTCAACTTCCAGTGGCCAGCCACTATGCTTCTCATCTTCAAGGCTTTCGTCTCCTTTGCAAAATTTCTTGAACCACCACTGCGCTGTATGTTCAATAGCAGTTCCTGGGCCAGATGCATTGTTGATGTTGCGAGTTGTCTCCACAGCTTTATGACCCATATTGGACTCAAATAAGAAGATCGCTTGAAATTGCTTTTTGTCTAGCATCACTTCCCTAACTCTAAAATAAACAGCAGGTAATAAGTCATTAGCAAAAAACATAAAGTGAGAAAGGCACATTAAAATGATGTATAACATAACCACATTTATTTAAGAATGTATTCCAGTATCAAATGGCAAAGTTCAACTGCAGTTATTTTTGCACCAACCTGAATAGCTTTAAAAGGGTTTGAGAGAGAGCTGGTTCAGGCAGTTTATTTGCCTTTTTATTATGGACATTTTCTAACTTAAGTGCAAGTGGAGAAAGCAGAAGAATACCTTAAACTGCTGTGTACTACCATCTTGCTTCAACATTTATCCATATTTGCCAGTGTACGTTAAAAAATACATTTCCTTCATCCACTTATTTTGTTATCTACAGTAGTTTAAAGCAAACCCCAGGCATTATTTCTCTCCCACAGTATAGGCAGTTTTAGGTATAGATGTATTTCAATCAAGATGAATTTTTTTTAAAAATCTTTTTTTTTGTTACCCACTGTAAATCCAAAAAGAATACATAAAAGAAAATCTCCACTGTAAATTAAGAATGGTTGGAAATAAGGTAATGGACAAAGATAATGACTTGCCATGTAAATAGGTTATTTGTATACTTCAGGACTTAAGTCCTGATAGCTCAGTTGGTAAAGAATCTGCCTGCAATGCCAGAGACCCCAGTTCGATTCCTGGGTTGGGAAGATCCCCTGGAGAAGGGATAGGCTACCCACTCCAGTATTCTTGGGCTTCCCTTGTGGCTCAGCTGGTAAAGAGTCTGCCTGCAATGTGGAAGACCTGGGTTCGATTCCTGGTTTGGGAAGATCCCCTGGAGAAGGGAAAGGCTACCCACTCCACTATTCTGGCCTGGAGAATTCCATGGACTATATAGTCCATGGGGTCCCAAGGAGTCAGACATGACTAAGCAACTTTCACTCTACTCCACTCAGGACTTAAGAGTGTTGGAAGCTGAAATTCTCTTTCTCTTTGAGAACTCTAGCTCAGGTCTTGGTTACCTCAGAATACACCTACTAGCAGAGGAGAGTAAAAGAGAGGGATTTAAAATTTTCTACTTGTAGCATTCTGCATTTATTTTGATTTAATAATAACATTTAATAGTTGAATTAGTTATTTTATTTATTTTATTTTTTTTGGGCCACACCACACGGCATGTGAGATCTTAGTTCCCCAACCAAGGATTGGACCTAAGGAGTCTTAACCATCGGACCACCAGGGAAGTCCCAAATTCATTTAACGTTTTAATCACAGATCAGGTTACTCCCACAAGCTGTTTCTTGTTCACTCCTTTCCTTCCTGAATCCCCTGGCACACTTTTTCTGTGTCCTCAGGGAGACTTGGCATCCTAGTCGGGCAGGCTAAGCTGTAGATGGTGTGTCAGTTGAGTGCAGTAGGAAACTATCCATTGTGCTCCTCTGTCCCTGGAATGAGATTGGGAGCTGTGCTCCTTTAATATCCTAAAGGGTTCCTCTCTACCCTTTCCCACCTGCTCACTTAACACATGTTGCTGCTGTTGATTAGTTGCTAAGTCATGTCTGATTTGTGACCCCATGAAATGTAGCCCGCCAGGCTCCTCTGTCCATGGAATTTCCCAGGCAAGAATACTGAAGTGGGTTGCCATTTCCTTCTCCAGGGGATTTTCCCAACCCAGGGATCAAATTCATGTCTCCTTACCAATTAGCTATTGGTATAAATAGCTAATACCAGGAATAAATACAGGAATAAAATGCTTGAAATCAGTATTTTTATGTAGTTGAACTATATACCTCCCTCCCAGTCTTCATAGGTAGACCTCCTTTAAAGACTCAGCTTAGCCCCAGCTGCAGGGTTGCAAAATGGATGCCAAGCACAGTAGGCTAAAGAGGAGGGGTGAGAACTGTTTTTGTCCATTTCCAGATGAATCTATTACAATAGATGACCTTTTAATTGCTGCTTTTATCAGTCAAAACTTACACTTTACTAGAGACACACTTTGGTTTTAAAACAGCTTTGACACATAACTCATATACCATTCACCCATTTAAAGGGTGCACAATCGCTGATTTTTAGTATAGTCATAGATTTGTGCAGCCATCACCACAATTAGTTTTTCATCCCCCCACCCCCCAAAGACCTCTTACCCATTAATAATCACTCCCAATCTCCCCTTCACTCCATTCTCACCCCCAGGTGCACTAGTCTTAGGCAACCACTAATATTTCTGTCTTTGTAAATTTGCCTGCTCTGCACATTTCTGGTAAGTGGAATCATACTATGTAGTCTTTTGCAGCTTTCACTTAGGGTAGTGTTTTCAAGACACCCATTTTGCAGCATCAGTGCTTTTTATTGCTGAATAATCCATTCTGTACATACACTGCATTTATCCTCATCACTTAATGGGCATTTGGGTTGTTTCTACGTTTTGGCTATTATGAACAATACTGCTATGAATATTTGTGCACAAATTCTTCTGTGGATATATATTTTTCATTTCCCTCAGGCATATATGTAGGAATAGAATTTCGGGGTCATATGGTAACTATTTTTTTTTTTTAACGAACTGCCAAACTGGGTCTTTCAAAGTGGCTGCATTCCTATCAGCACAGAAGAAGGGTTCTGATTCTTCCACACCTTTACGAACATGTTATTACCCTTTTTTAAAATAATAAGTTTTTATTTATTTTTGGTTGCACTGGGTCTTTGTTGTTGCTCATGAGCTTGCTTTCGTTTTGGCAAGTAGGGGCTACTCTGTAGTTGCAGCCTTTTCATTTCAGTGGCTTCTCTCACTGCGGAGCTCAGGCTCTTGGGTGCACGGGCTTCAGTAGTTGCAGCTCGTGGGATTAGTTGCTCTGCTGCATATGGAATCTTCCTGAAGCGGGATCGAACCCATGTCCCCTGTGTTGGCAGGCAGATTCTTAACCACTGGACCCCCAGGGAAGTCCCCCTTCTTTTTTAACATAGTTTTCTTAGTGGCTGTGAAATGGTGTCTCACTGCGGTTTTGATTTCTTTTTCTCCAGTGGTTAATGATGTTGAGCATCTTCTCACGTGCTTACTGGCCATTTGTATATCTTCTTTAGAGAAATGTCTTCTTATCCTTTGCATGCTTTAAAATTGGGTAATTTATCTTTTTATTACTGAGTTGTAAGAGTAATTTACAACTCTTGTTGGAGTTGTAACATCACCGACTTGATGGACGTGAGTTGGCATCATCAATTGGAGTTGGCATCACCAACTTGATGGACATGAGTTTGACTAAGCTTGGGGATTGGTGATGGACAGGGAAGCCTGGCATGCTGCAGCTCGTGGGGTCACAAAGAGTCGGACATGACTGAGCAACTGAAGAGTAATTTATATATTCTGAATACAAGTCTTTACCAGATATATGATTTACAAATACTTTCTCCTATCCTGTGGATTTTCACTCTTTTGATGGTATTGTCGAGCAATTTGGATTTTCTTTTACAAATTAATTTTTTAAAAAATCTGACTTTGGATTACTTCGATTTGACTTAAAATTGTTAAAGATAGTCTAAAATAGTCTGCAGGGTTTACTGATACCTTTTACTACATGGCTAAAAACTTTCTGTGGATTAAGCTATAATCTAGTAGACCCACCCTATTCCTGCTATGGCATATAATGTTTAAATTTAGAATAAAGAGGGATGGAGAATTGTCATTTCTGTATGATATAAAACAGGTCTGTTTTAAACTTCTATTCTTAACACTTGATATAGTTACTGGACATGTTAGCTATATGGCAAATATCTATATAGCAAACAAGAAAATAAGATTCTTTTTCTATTTCCTTTCTGCTCGAAGTAGCGAAGACCAGGAGTATAGTCATCACTTGGACCCATCTTGGCTCACCTGAATCAGAATCTGTATTTTGCTATGATCCTCTGGTGTTTTTTACTTTAAAGTTTGAGAAGCACAACATTATTTGACATATACGAAAAACATACACAAAGTTTGAACTCTGTGAAGACTTGAAGAAAAGTGGAATCTGTTGAATTGATATTGTTAGAAAAAGCAGTTTAAATTATAATGGACATTTTGCATTTGTTAAATATTTTACAGCTTTTATGAAGACTTTTTCATTTCATTAAAAAGATAAATTCTGTTTGCTACTTGGGAGTACTTTAAAAACTGGCAATTCTGATCCTAGTGAATCTTAAGTAGTTTTACCCAAATTGAGTTGTTTATAATGCTGTATTGAAGTTATTGTATGATTTAAGTGGTTGGTGACAATCACTTATTTATTGTTTAGTCAATCCCTAAACATCTGGTTTGGAGCAAGGGAACTCAGAGTAATCCTTATGCAGAATACTAGTATGTTTTTGGATTATTAATTTTAAAAACATCTTAATTCCACCGTTAGGTACCTTTCACAATTGAGCATAAATTCCTATCTTTTTTGAGCCTGCTATCAAAAATTACAAGTCTCTTTTAAGTTATCAGCATTTAGGACTGACACTTCACACCAGTCTTGAGGAATACCATCATACTTTAATGCGTGAGCACTTACCCCACTCTCCTTCCCATAGTAGCCATCTCCAAAATAGCCCAGTGAACATGGCTATTTTTTTTCCTTCATGTTTTTTAAAGCACTGTTTCTGTATTATTATACAGTTGAAAACTAGTGTATTTGGATGGTTACTATGTTAACTTTCTTTGGAAATAACTTTTAACACTTAATGTATCACCAGTTGGATTTTATAGAAATGTCCATATAATAGACACATCTTTTGAGAAATCGTAAAAAATTTGCCATTATGAATTCAGTACCAGAAATTTTATTTTTCTCCAGAAATTTATTTTTTCTTAATCAGGCAATGAGAATTGTATAATAAGGTACTGGTGACCCTTGAACAACATGGGTTCGAGCTGCAGGGGCCCATTTATATATGAATTATTTTCAATAATAGCTATAATACACACTGTCTGAGGATGAGGAACCATGGATACCAAGGGCTGACTGTAAGTTGTCTACACTTGAATTTTCCACTGCATGGAGTGTTGGTGAGCTGCTCTTAATTTTTTTTGTTTAACTGAAGGTAAATTCATTAAATTTTAATGCTAAATGTCCTTTATTTCACTTTTTAGAAGAGATAGGTATTTTTAATTAACTTCTGGCTGTGCTGGGTCTCATTGCTGCCCACGAGCGTTCTCTGCTGTGGCGGGTGGAGGCTCCTCCCTAGTTGTGGCGCGCGGGCTCCTCTCGTTGCAGAAGAGGGACTCGGGGGCTTGCAGGCTTCTGTATGTGGCGCACGGGCTCAGCCCTTGTGGCTCATGGGCTTAGTTGCCCTGTGGCGTGTCGTGAGGGATCTTAGTTTCCAGACCAGGGATCCAACCCATGTCCCCTGCATTGATAGTGGATTCTAAGAGGCACGTAACCCAGGGAAAATGCCTGAGTTGAATCTTCAGTAGTACCTGGCAAATAATATTATGCATTAAAAGTTGAAATCAGTGACGTTTCCTAGCAAGAGTTAGATGTGATCTTACTGGATCTTTGGCATATATAGTTTAGCACAGACTACTCACAAGGCCATGGTAACTTGATTTTTAAATTCAGCTTGTTATATTTTTTCATGGGACCTTTCATTTATAGTGTATCTAATTCTTGAATGAAAGAACAAAGGAAAATATATGCAGTAAATATAAGAGACTATTATATACATATATCATTTTATAAAGTACTTATATGTTGAAAATCAGACTTACCCCAGAAACGGGAACATAAATATACATGTCCTGAAAGAAAATAAAGTTTGTGAACAGACATGGGAAAATATTCTGTATACCTAGGTATAGAGGTAGTATAATTACAGTTAATTCCAGTGCTGGAAGGAATACCGTAGAAGCATGCTTTTGAAGGAATTTATAATCCTTTTGAATTATAAAGATTCAAAAGAATCTTTTGAAAGATTTTATGACTCCATTGGAAGTGAATTAAAGATGTCTCTTAAGCTGTCACACATTTCTGGTTCTAAGGTAGGAATTAATTTTTATATCATTTGTTTATTGAATTACACTTCATGTACAATAAAATCCATCCTTTTCAGTGTATAGTTCTCTAAGTTTTGATGAACATAAATAGTAATTTAACCACCACTACAGTATAGATGGAATGAAAAACTCCTGTATTGCCCCTTTGCATTCTCACAGCGCCCACCCTCTGGCAATCACTGGTCCCTTATCCTTACAGTTTTTTAGGCATTAGTTTTAATAGTGAAAATTCTAAAGCAGTGCAAATGTCCATCAGCAAAGTGTTTATGCAAATTGTGACATGCCTACTTCCTTGAATTGTAACCAAAAAGCCTGTAAGAGTGATCAGTTAGATAGTTTCTATGTAGTTCATGTAGACTGTGTACATGGGACATGAGAGAATGACTCAGATGTAGGTGAAAAGCAGGAAACAGTTGTATATTTTCAGATTACAGCTTTATAAAAATATACTATGTAAAAAGACTTGGAGACATGACATAGTTGCTTTAAAATTATGCTTTTCGGACTTCCCTGGTGGCACATTGGATTAGAATCTGCTTGCCAGTGCAGGGGACATGGGTTCAATCCCTGGTCCAGGAGGGCTTCACAGGCAGAGCAGTTAATCCTGTGGACCACAACTTCTGAATCTGCTGCAGAGCCCGCCTGCTGCAGCTGCCCTCCCTGTGTGCTGCAGCTCCCGAAGTCCGCGAGCCTGTACTCTGCAGGGAGAAGCCCGCACACCGCAGCGAAGAGCGGCCCCAGCTTGTGGCAGCTGGAGAAAACCCATGCAAAGCAACGAAGACCCCGTGAAGCCACAAATGAATAAATAAAACTAGGCTTTTGTTTTGTTTTGGATTTTGGTGGGATTTTTTTTTTTTTAACCTGTTTTCTAAACTTTTAAGTAATGGACTAGGCTATAATTTGAAAAAGTTTTTAGGGCTTCCAGGGCAGGGGCATGAAAGTATGGTGATTATATACTTGTTAGAATAAAGACCATATCCTCCTGCTAAGATTTTACTTTTTAAAGTTATTTTGTCCTTATTTGAAATCATGTTTTGTGATATCAAGTGTTAAAAATTTAAGAATCTACCTTAAAAAAAAAAGAATCTACCTTAGCTTTGATATTGTGCTAACTGCTATCTGGGACATAAAGGAAATACAGGCTCTGTGTCCTTTTAGGAATAGGCCATTTAGGTAAGAAAACCTATTTGTGAGGCCAGAACATATTATGTTACTTCCCTTGTGGCTCAGAAAAGAAAGAATCTGTTGCAGTATGGGAGACTTGAGTTCGATGCCTGGGTCAGGAAGATCCCCTGGGAGAAGGGAATGCCTGCCCACTCCAGTATCCTTGCCTGGAGAACTCAAAGGCGAACACAACCGAGCAGCTAACACAGCAACAGCATGTTACGTGGGCTTCTCCAGCGGCCAGTGGTCAAGAGCCCACCTGCCAGCGCAGGAGGTGCGTGTGTGATCCTGGGACTGGGACGATCCCCTGGAGAAGGAAATGTCAACCCACACCAGCATTCTTGGCCTGGGGAATCCCACGGACAGAGGCGCCTGGGGTGCTGCAGTCCCTGGGGTCACAGAGAGGCGAAGACGACTTGGTGCCTAAACAACAGCAGCAACATACTGTGCAGTGTATTACATGAGGTGTTACATGAGTGCTTATCAGGATGAGTGAAACACTCGCTCACCAGACATTCTCAAGATGATAAACTAATATAGTGTAACCGAGAAAGCCTCTTTGAACAGCTAAAATCTGTTGAAACATGGCAGAAGGGAAGTTAAAAAAGTAAAGAAGCAGGAGTATAATACAGCAAAATTAAGAGGCGTGGAGGTGGAAGTAAGCAGGACTGTTTGTGGGGCTAGAAGAGGTAACTTAGGATAGAGTGACGGGAAGGCTAAGCAGCTTCTCTGCCTTGTGTATAGCAGGTATTGATAATGGCCTTTGGGTCAGAGTAGGTGTTGGCACACTGTGCCCCAGAGGTCAAATTCTTCCCACCACCTGTTTTTTTACTGCCTGAGAACTAAGATACGGATTTTGTAATTTTTTAGTGGTTGAAAAAAATCAAAATAATATTTCAGGACCCAAAAGCTGTATTTTGGCGTCCATAAATAAAGTTTTGTTGGATAACGGCCATTCTGTTAATTTAACCAATTGCCTGTGGATACTTTTTGTTATATGGTGGAGATGACCGATTAAAACAAAGACCGTATGGCCTGCAGAACCTTGAATACTATCTAGTCCTTTACAGATCAAGTTTGTGGCTCCTGGGCTAGATACACAGAGCAGTGTTCATACTGGAGGTGATGAGAAGTGTGAAGCTGGTAGGGTAGGGAAACACTTCTCTTTTCAAAAATCTGTCACCCGTAGTGTTTGTTCTGATGTGTGTTTCCACTACCAAGATTAAGCTTTACTTCACGTAACATGCCTTCTAAAACTAGAATTCCGCTTTGTTGCTTTCTTACCCTCTCACAGATAATGATTTGAGAATCAGTGCTGTAGAATTTTTAAATCTTAAAGGTTTTCAGCTGTTTCCTTAGAGGAAGCATAAAAGCTTTTGAGCTGGAAAGTAATGTGATTGGTAGAAGTTTTGTTATGAGGTTTGTTTTTATTAGAAATAACTTATTCACAGGAGTATAGTATGACTAGCATTTAAAATATCACCTTAGATATGTGCAGTACATTGAAATGGCAAATGGGAGGCATGGATTTTGATTTTAATACTAATTCCTCTGGTTTCTATTTGTAGAACAAATTTATCTTCTCTAGTTTGCATAGTTACTAGTATAAGATTACAGGAGGGCAATAGTTAATAAAATTACTGGTACCTTTTTTCTTCATTTATATCTGTTTTTTATTATTCACTTCTAGTTTGTCTAGGCTTACTTTACTTTTTCCCCTATAACTTCTTGAGATGGAAACTTAGCTGTTTTTTCAGAAAGTCTTTCTTTTTTATATCATCCAGCTAAAAATATTTTCTATCCTTTGGGATTCCTCCTTTGACCCATGTGCTATTTAGAAGTGTATTTTTAAATTTCAAGTATGTGGAGATTTTTCTAGGGTTTTTTTTTCTCTTTTGGCTGTACTGGGTCTTTGCTGCTGCACATGGGCTTTCTCTAGTTGAGGCAAGCCGGCGCTACTCTAGTGCATGGGCTTCTCACCGCAGCAGCTTCTTCTGTTGCGGCTCCCGGCTCCCAGGCTCTAGAGCAAAGGCGCCGGAGGGGTGGTGCACAGGCTTAATAGGCTTGTGGATGTGGAATCTCCTGGACCAGGGGTTGAAGCTATGTCCCCCTGCATTGGCAGGTGGATTCTTAACCACTGGACCACCAGGGAAGTTCCATTTGTTTTTAATCTGACTTGTGTGAACTTACAACATATTCAGTGGTTTCAGTCCCTTGACATTTATGTGAGTCTTATTTTATGGCCTAGAATGTGGTCAATATTTATATATGCTCCAAGTATCCTTTCCAAAAAAAAAAAAAAATGAAACTGTAGTGTTCATTATGTGAAGTCAAGTGGGCCTTAGGAAGCATCACTACAAACAAAGCTAGTGGAGGTGATGGAATTCCAGTTGAGCTATTTCAAATCCTGAAAGATGATGCTGTGAAAGTGCTGCACTCAATATGCCAGCAAATTTGGAAAACTCGGCAGTAGCCACAGAACTGGAGAAGGTCAGTTTTCATTCCAGTTGCAAAGAAAGGCAATATCAAAGAATGCTCAAACTACTGCACAATTGCACTCATCTCACACGCAAGCAAAGTAATGCTTAAAATTCTCCAAGCCAAGCTTCAACAGTATGTGAACTATGAACTTCCAGATGTTCAAGCTGGATTTAGAAAAGGCAGAGGAACCAGAGATCAAATTGCCAACATCTGCTGAATCATCGAAAAAGCAAGAGAGTTCCAGAAAACACCTATTTCTGCTTTATTGACTGTGCCAAAGCCTCTGACTGTGTGGATCACAACAAATTGTGGAAAATTCTGGAAGAGATGGGAATACCAGGCCACCTGACCTGCCTCCTACGAAATCTGTATGCAGGTCAGAAGCAACAGTTAGAACTGGACATGGAACAACACACTGGTTCCAAATAGGAAAAGGAGTACGTCAAGGCTGTATATTGTCACCCTGCTCATTTAACTTATATGCAGAGTACATCATGAGAAATGCCGGACTGGATGAAGCACAAGCTGCCATCAGGATTGCTTGGAGAAATATCAATAACCTCAGATAGGCAGATGATACCACTCTTAAGGCAGAAAGTGAAGCAGAACTAAAGAGCCTCTTGATGAAAGTGAAAGAGGAGAGTGAAAAAGTTGGCTTACAACTCAACATTCAGAAAACTTAAGATCATGGCATCCAGTCCCATCACTTCATGGCAAGTAGATGGGGAAACAGTGAGAGACTTTATTTTTTTAGGCTCCATCACTGCAGATGGTGACTGCAGCCATGAAATTAAAAGATGCTTGCTCCTTGGAAGAAAAGTTATGACCAACCTAGACAGCATATTAAAAAGCAGAGACATTACTTGGCCAACAAAGGTCTGTCTAGTCAGAACTTTTGTTTTTTCAGTAGTCACGTATGGATGTGAGAGTTGGACTATAAAGAAAGCTGAGTACCGAAGAATTGATGCTTTTGAACTGTGGTGTTGAAGAAGACTCTTGAGAGTCCCTTGGACAGCAGGGAGATCTAACTAAGGGAAATCAGTCCTGAATATTCATTGGGAGGACTGATGCTGAAGCTGAAACTCCAATACTTTGACCACCTGACGCAAAGAACTAACTCATTGGAAAAGACCCTGATGCTGGGAAAGATTGAAGGCGGGAGGAGAAGGGGATGACAGAGGATGAGATGGCTGGATGGCATCACCAACTCAATGGACATGAGTTTGAGTAAACCCCGGGAGTTGGTGATGGACAGGGAGGCCTCGCGTGCTGCAGTCCATGGGGTTGCAAAGAGTCGGATACGACTGAGTGACTGAACTGAACTGATAGTGTTCATTTAATTTTCTGTATCCTTACTGGTTTTGGTCTTCTATACTGAGAAAGGTGTGTTGAAATGTATTATGTAGTTATGTTGATTTTTGCTTTATTTTGCTGTGTTTTAAATGAAAACAAACTTAGAATTATATCTTTATGTTGTTTTGAATTTTATATTATTATAAAATGTTTCTTTATCTCTAAACATGCATTTTGTTTTAAAGTCTACTTAATCTGATATTTTAATATCAGACAGCTTTCTCATGGTTAGTTTTTGCATAAGATATATATATTTTTTCATCATTTTACATCAGACTTTTTCTCTTCTTACATTTAAGGTATTTCATGTAAGCAGCATGTAGTTTATGTGTTTGTATTTTTAGTCTGATAGTTTTTGTATTTTTGGCATATTTCGTTTGTTGTATTTAATATAACTACTTATGTATTTGAGTTTTAATCTCCTAGCTACTTAGAACTAATTTTTATTTGTCCTACCTGTTTTATAGTCTTTGTTTCTGTCATCATTTGGATTAGTTTTCATTTTTTCAATTTTTTTCTGTATTGTAGGATATGTAGTAATTATCTGCATGTATGCCCTCTATTATTTTAGTGGTTCTTCTAGATAGTACTACTTTGACTTATTAAAGGCTAACATAAATTACTGATTTTACCTTTTTATAAGCAATGGAGAAATCTTAGAATACTTTAGCTTGTTACCATCATTACTTGTATGCTATTTCTATCAAACATTTTTCTTCTATACAGGTCTCAAACCCTGTTATAATGTTTAAAGTAAATATTTATTTAGATATCTCACAAATAAGTTGGCATTTATTTTCCTTTACTGCTTTAAGGCTTCTTTTGTTTCTAATTAGAACTTTGCTATCAATCTAATTGTTGTTCTTTTGCTGGTCATTTCTACCTATTCTTTTGTTTTAAGAATTTTCTCTTTGTCTTTAGTATTCAGCAGTTTTGCTGTAGTGCCTCGGTATAAGTTTCTTTTTTATCTAGCCTTCTTGTTTGTAAAACTTTATAAATTTGTGGCTTAATGGTTGTTCAGCTTCAGAAAATTCTCAGAGTTTATCTCTATAAATATTGCCTTGCCTTGGGCCCTTTTTTCTTCCTCTAGAATTCTGGTTTTAAGTATATTAATCCTTCTGACATTATTTCGTCTGTCGACAGTCTCCTGCTTTTTCATCCTTTTACTTTCACGCGTCTTTCTGTGTGTTTTCATCTGACTTATTTTCTAGTTCACTGATTCTCTAGTCAGGTGTGTGTCGTCTACTCTTAAAGCCACCCATTGAGTTTTTCAGTTCTAAAATGTTCATCATCTAGGTCCTCTGTTGGGCTTCTCTCTTAGCGCTTATTTCTCTTGGTTTTTGTGTTGTGGCTCCTGGTTTTCTTTTCTGTCCATTATGTTTGATTAGATACCAGGCCTTATAGATGAAGAATATGTATATAAATAATTTGAACCTAGTGTGATAATTGCTTCATCTAAATAGTATTTGTATTTGCTTCTGGCTTTTGATTACATATGCCAGCAGTCCTGGATTACTTTAATTCCATATCAAGATGATTTTAATTTCCATTTCAGTTCCTGTGATGATGGGTTTATTTGTGCTTCATCTTAACTCCTAGAGAGCAGCCCCACAGAGCTGTACCCTGAAGTGTAGAGGGATTTCTTAATGGGCTCTGGACTTTAGTTTTCTCCTCTAACCCAACAAATCAGAAGCTCTGCTCAGTTTTCCAGCTGCCTCTTCCACAATCAGTAGAGGTCGTTGGGGGAAATTTCCCCAAATCTGGACTTAACTAATTTTTTTTATTCTCCTGGATGTTGTCTCCATGTGAGCCCTTACCTGCTGTCATACGGATTTTTTAAAATGCACTTCTCAGCTTTTCTGCTTCTTAGTGGGAGGGGATCCTATTACCTCTGCCGTTACTAGATGTGAGTCTCGTAGTCCTTTAAAAAAAAAAAACAAAAAACATTTTTTTCAGCATATGGTGTATTCAACATATATGTATATTCTGCATTTTTCCAATACAGCAATTCAGTTAATTAAAAGACTGGCTTTTGCTGCATTTTTATTCTTGATTTCATTACTATGAATGGACAAGAATGCCATCTAAGCTGTCGCTTTATTACACTCTATTTCTTAGAGAAAAAGGAAGTATTATGGATCTAATTCAAGAGATTTTTAAACAATATACTTAGTAGTAGTCATGTTTAACTGAAACTATTTTGAGCAAATAAACAGGAGTAGTCAGAAGTTCTGGGCTCTCGAGTGCTTGGTTACTGTACACGTTGCTAAAACCTTCCATCAGACACTGTGAAATGCTGAGTCAGAATAAATACACAGATGTTGTCAATGTAATCCCTGTAGATACAGAAGACAAAGAAGCAGGATACATTTGTGAAGAGATTAAAGTCCTATTATAACTTGTGCTTTTTTGAATTTTAGTTGTAGATTTGTTACGTGAAGGATTCAGGTTTAAACTACTTTCTAGAACATATCCTGCACCTGGGGTTCCCATGGCCACCCCCACGTTTGGAGTTAACACACAGTCGTACTCATGGCTAAGATTTATTTCAGTGATGTAGTAAGGACATAAATCTGGATCATAAGAGGAAAGGTACAGGGGGGTCTAGGGGACTCTTGTGCAGGCTTGTTTATGCTCTGTCCTTGTGGGAGGTTCTCCTAGCAATGTAAATGTATGCATGTCATGTTCCTGCCCAGGGAATCCCATTTGATTGATTAGACACTCAGTGCCCAAGTTTTTATTGGGTGCTTGTTACGTAGGCATCCTCTGCTGAGCACATATTCAAAATTCCAGACTCCCAGAAGGAAAGCAGGTAGTCCGCATGAATTCACCCTTATCATTTAGGGAAACTTATATCTTGGAACTGTTTACCAAACAGCATTCCAGATGCCAGCCAAGGGCCATCCTTGCAAGCAGGTCTTTCTAAGAATAGCTGTCTCAGCCAGCTAGGTTAGCTCTTTTCCACACACATGCCTAAAATGACTCGCTGTTGAAATTTTGTGTAAACACTATGTAAATACCAAAGATCTGCATGATAATTTCTGTTTTGACCATAAGTAGAATGTTTATCATTAAACTTAGGTAGCTAAAAATAACTTGAGTGGTTATTATGTCTTAGAATGTTCCATCCATACAGGGCTTTTTATTAATCTGCCAGTGCCTGTTGTCAGTTTTAATCCATGTGTGGGAAGAAGTGGACAGTATTAGAACATTTAGTACATCTAAAAAGAATGTTTAAAAAAATTAAATTACAGTGGGAAGTAATTTATTATGAAAGGACACTTCAGATGTCTCCTTTTAAAGTTCATATTCAACCACCCACATGTTCTTTAGATTTCAGTGGATTTGTTTTTCTTATGGGAGTTTTTTGAAGAAAGTACTTTGTTACCAATAGTTTTGACTAAAGCCGAAGTTCACTTGGCAATCTGGAAATACTGAAAAAATAACTTCTCACTCTTAGAATCAAATTGAAGAATCTTAGATACTTATAGACTAGATTTCTTGTTTATAAATGTGGAATCTGACTCAGAAAGTTATGTGACTGTCAGCAAAACTGCACAGCTGGTTAATTTCATTAGTTTTTAGTTGTAGAATATACACTTGAAATCATTATCAAAAAATACCAAATGGGCCATGGACTAGTTTTGAATTTCATTTAGTGACTTTGAATATCTTTTCATGCCTAATTTGGTCATTTCATTTATTCAAAGAACTTAACCAATATTATTTTTCCCTTGCTGTGTGTCAGACGTTAATTTTAGGTGCTGGGGATCTTTTTTCCTTATTTGGAAGCAAATTAAAGTATGTCCCATTGAGGGTGGCTTGGAGCTGCCTACTTTTCTTTAGATTTTAAAGTACATTTATATATTACATTGTATCCTGGTTCCTCAAAATATGTTATTTCTTTTTTCCTTCTCCTTAAGGTAATACTGCATTGCATGATTGTGCAGAGTCTGGAAGTTTGGACATTATGAAGATGCTTCTTATGTATTGTGCCAAGATGGAAAAGGATGGTTATGGAATGACTCCTCTTCTCTCTGCAAGTGTGACTGGTCACACAAATATTGTGGATTTTCTGACTCACCATGCACAGACCAGCAAGACAGAACGGATCAATGCACTAGAGCTCCTGGGAGCTACATTTGTAGACAAAAAAAGAGACCTCCTTGGGGCTTTGAAATACTGGAAAAAGGCAATGAACATGAGGTACAGTGATAGGACTAATATCATTAGCAAACCAGTACCGCAGACACTAATAATGGCTTATGATTATGCCAAGGAGGTAAACAGTGCAGAAGAGCTAGAAGGTCTTATTGCTGATCCTGATGAGATGAGAATGCAGGCACTATTAATTAGAGAGCGTATTCTCGGTCCTTCTCATCCTGACACCTCTTACTATATTAGATATAGAGGTGCTGTCTATGCAGACTCTGGAAATTTCAAACGATGCATCAACCTATGGAAGTATGCTTTGGATATGCAGCAGAACAATTTGGACCCTCTCAGCCCAATGACCGCCAGCAGCCTATTATCTTTTGCAGAACTGTTCTCTTTCATGCTGCAGGATAGGGCTAAAGGCCTGCTGGGCACCACTGTTACCTTTGATGATCTTATGGGCATACTGTGCAAAAGTGTCCTTGAAATAGAGCGAGCTATCAAACAAACTCAGTGTCCAGCTGACCCATTACAGTTAAATAAGGCTCTTTCCATCATTTTGCACTTGATTTGCTTATTAGAAAAAGTTCCTTGTACTCTAGAGCAGGACCATTTCAAAAAGCAGACTATATACAGGTTTCTTAAGCTGCACCCAAGGGGGAAGAATAACTTCAGCCCTCTTCACCTGGCTGTGGACAAGAATACTACCTGTGTCGGGCGGTACCCTGTTTGTAAGTTTCCATCTCTGCAAGTTACTGCAATACTGATAGAGTGCGGTGCTGATGTGAACGTCAGAGACTCCGATGACAACAGTCCGCTCCATATCGCTGCTCTGAACAACCACCCAGACATCATGAATCTCCTCATTAAATCAGGTGCCCATTTTGACGCCACAAACTTGCACAAACAAACTGCTAGTGACTTGCTGGACGAGAAGGAAATAGCCAAGAGTTTGATCCAGCCTATAAACCACACCACGCTGCAGTGTCTTGCTGCCCGTGTCATAGTGACTCATAGAGTGCACTATAAAGGGCACATCCCAGAAAAGCTAGAGGCCTTCGTTTCACTTCACAGATGATGTTTGACTGTTAAGGCATGAATTGGTCACAGTTGTTGCATAAATGAGCACTCTTGTGATAACACCAGCATTCATTTAGCTTGATTCCATTGTGCTCTCATTGGCTAAAGCGTTGTAAGCATCAAATTTACAGGATTGGTTTCCCAGTATTTAATATAAATATACCATATAATATATTGTTTGTGAATTACTGAGAAATGAAATGTCATATTCAACTTCTAAAATTGTCTGCCAAAGGCTTATCCATTCTGGTTTTGTTTGCGTTGGGTGTTTGGGACAGAATTAACCATTTTTCAGTGGTGTCTTTATACTTTTCTGATTTGTGAATTTTATACAATTGAAGGTCTTTTTTCCTGCTTCTTCCCTCTTTTCTCCAAACTTCTCTCCTGTTTCCACTTTATTTTTAACTTAACCATTTCTACTTAGCAATTTTTCTCCCCTCATGGACCCATGTTAAATTGTACAAACTTTATGGACTTGTTACCATTTGCAGTTTACCATAAGTGCTTTATCTTCTCTATGCACGGGCTTCAACTTGACTGTTGTATGTTAGCATATTTCTATGCAGCAGTTGGTCAGCTTCAACTCTGAAACACTGTTAGATATGTTACAAAGTTCATTTTATGAAAGTACTCTTGTAGCATGACAATTTGTAGAGCTACAGGTTAGCTACCAGAGCTTGAGCTTTTTTGTTGTTTTTTTCTTTACATCTGAGATTTCTTTTTCTAATCCACTGAAATTATTGTGTGCTAAATTTGGGGAGCAAATCTATTCTAACTCATTAACCCGGTTGAGATCTAGGTCTGTCATCTTAATGTATCATGCAGTAAGAGAAGGACTCTTCATAAAGAAACCCACCTTTCACGCCAGCATCATCCTGCTTGTGCTGATGGTGTGATTAAGTGTAGAGAGTTTGCTTACATTTAACCTCAGAGTGTATCACACAGCTTAATGAGTCACACTGAAATACTCAGCAATTGAACTGCAAATCACTTTCAGTTACTAAAAGAGCTGAAGCATGTCAGTGGCCTGATGCTTGCCAAGCCAGACCTAGGCGTCTAGGATAATTAGGGTATTTTAGTATGCAGTTTACTGCCATAGTATCAAAGGTCAGTAACAGTGCTCTTTCTTTCTTCAAGCTTAAGTATGCCTTTGACAATGACCTGCATGGATTACTTCGGTCTCAATATTTGTCACCATAATTAAACACAAGGTTGCAGTGCTTCCTGTTCCTTTGCTGAAAATTAACTTTTTTCTTTCTTTTTTTTCTTCCTTTCTTTCCCTTGCTTCCTCCCTTCTTTCTTTCGTTTTTTTAACAGCTTTGCTAATGCCACAGAAAGGGCTCTTTTAACTTAAGAAAAAATAAGTGAAAAGTACTAAAAAAGTTCAGGTAATTATCATTCAGCACTTTATTGTTACTCAGAATAAAATTTATGATGGCATATTTGCCTTGCCAATGTCTTAATGAAATTGTTCTGAATAAAAAGCTCCTTATTGGTTTGAGAAAAACTCAGTTTACCTGTGAGTTTAATGAGCTGGATCACTTGAGTTTTTGTGTTGACATTTTATTCTGAGGGTGGATGTAGTGGTATTAAGAGTTGTCATCGCAAACAGTCATGTTAGGTTTATTTCATCTTTACTCAGTAAAAAACTTGTAATGAAGAATCGTAAATAAATAAAGCTTTAGACTCACTTTCTGGTTAAAAAATTGAAGTTTAATTTTTTAAAAGAGATACCCTTACTCATTTTACTAGGTTGTACATTTCATTTCACCATTGAAAAAAGTGGTTTGGATATACATGGTTACTCTCCAAACTTTTGATGAGGAGATTTGCATATCATGTTTACTGTGGGCAAATTTGATGAAATATTTGAACTGCCACCATATGTTATGACTAATTTGTGATTTAGAGAAATGTTCTAGAAATATCAGACGTCAATTTTTGAAGTCATTTGCCTCTAACCCTGTGGTATAAGAATTATATATGCATAAACTACTTTTTTAAAAAAAATGAAAACTTTGTAAGTATAGTAAATTTGCATTAGTTAATCTCAATAATTTACGGATGAAAGGTGAGCAATTGGATTTTAAGTGACTTATTAGTCTTTTTGGGGATGGGGTAGGAGGACTTTACATGATCTTATAGTAAGGCACATCTCACACTACTTTATAGGTGAATTTGAATTGTGCAACTTGAGTATAAAACAAGGATTTCTTTACATAGCATTTTCCCACCACTGACTATAGATAACTTAGAATTATTCTTCAGTTTTGATAACTGAAACGCATTATTTCAATTAGGATACAGTTCTGTTTGCCATCTCCCCAAATGCTGTTAGGAGCTCTTGAAAAATCAGTTAGTTTAAAAGGTCAAAATTATCCATTTTATTTTAAAGGAAGTTGTTTCATAAATGTGACCTCAGACACTGTTTAAGGCCTTTGTCAGAAAGTAATCTCAAAATTATGAGGCTGAATTTTTTAAAAGCATTTGTGTCATTTTTTAAACCCTCAGATGAGTAACTTAATACTTAATGAGCTAATTGTATTCTCTACTGTACACTGTAGCATGGTAATGTTGACTGGAGCTAATGTATAAATTGATTATATTTCCATGGAAGTTCTCAGTTAAGGCCTGATGAATTTTAGATGTTCCACTCTTGATCGTTTCTGTAAAAGAAAAGAAATGGTAATTTTACTCAGATTAGATACCAGTCTACTTTATAAAGACAAGTGGATTATAGATTTTAAAAATAGTCCTTTTCTTCCCATTAATTGGACAGGGACATAAGCCTACATCACCAAAAGGTAATTTGGTGCCCAGGATGATTTTGCAGTTAAGTGATTGCTCATTTGTAAAGTGACTACCTTAAGGTATAATGTTTTCAAGACCCCTATCTACTGTGACTTGGGAAAACTGTTTAGGTTATATTTGAAAAAGTAGCTTTTTAAAATCATATAGCCCAGCAGAAACCTTAGGTTGAATTTTACAGGTATAATAATCCTTGTAATTTTCCCAGAATTGTGGGGCCTGGATGAAATAATAACCATATTCTTGTGCATTGTAACAGCAGTTTTACTGCTTGGACCTTTAACCATTTTAGAGTTAGATACTAAGGAAAGTAAAATTGTTGTCATGGTTCCCCCCACCCCATATCACTAAACTAGTTCCCCTACCCTTTTGTCAATTCCCATTGTGTGTTTTTCCAAAAAGTACTGTATTCTGGTGCCAGCCAATAAATTGTCACACAATGGAAAATGATATTCATTGTAAGGTTTAATAAAATTAAATTTGCACCAAATACTAGTGTATTATTATTAACTCAATACTTGATTGATATTATCTTAGTGAACTCCTGTCTCAAAAACACCCACTGGTAATGTATAGTTAGAACTCATGAGATAGCACTTATTATTATACTTCTGTGTGAAAAACAGGGATGATTTTTCTAATTTTTTTTTCCATTTGTAACCACAGAAACTAAAGATACAGTAAGATTTTTTTTGTGAGATGAATGGGAGAGGGACTGCTTTTACCTCTTGTTTTTTAACTAAACTCAAGTTTTAAGTAGTCATTATCTTTCCCTTATGTGTAAGTTCCCCCATATAAGAAGTTTTCATAGATCCAGAAAATGCATACTTTCTAAACTCCAGGCATAAATTATAATCTTCAGTTGTATGGGCTTTCCTCTTGAAAATTTGAATTTGTTATATTTTGAATATATTATTGAAAATTTGAATTTATCCGTAACAGATGTGGATATGTCTTTGTCATCATTGTGACAGGACTCTTCAGAGTTAGTACTCTTTACCCTTGGTCACATGGTCGTTCTCAACTACAGCCAGAGACACTTATAAGGAAGTCTTACCAAACTTATAAGGATAAGCATATTTTTAAGGATCTGAGCCAAAGAAAAGTTATTATATCCTTTTTTCCCTCCATCTCTGCACTTTGTCAGAAAATTCTTTGTTGAGTAATATTGGGATTGTGGGAGAACTGTGAAGTTATTGGTTTCTGTGTGCCATGTCATCTTACATTCTATTATAAGGCTCTTTTAAATAATATTTTTTCCTAAAATTAATTCAGTTTTTAAATACTTATCTCAATTTAGTTTCTTAATATGTCTGATTTAAAAAATAAAAATACAGTTCCATGCCTTTAAAAAATTGAAAATTTAAACTTTAAAAAGAAATACACTTCAGACATATGTTTACATTAAAGGATTTAATTTAGTCCCACTAAAAGAATTTGTGTGCTTATCAATCATTATATTTTGGTGTAAGTCAAGAAGTGGAGTGGTATAAAGTACTTGACATCGCCAAAAATATGAAGAAAAGATAATTTTCCTGGTGGCTCAGATGGTAAAGAATGTGCCTGCAATGCAGACCTGGGTTCAATCCCTGGGTCAGGAAGAATGGAGAATGGAATGACACTCACTCCAGTCTTCTTGCCTGGAGAATCCTATGAACAGAGTAGCCTGGTGGGCTACAGTCCACAGGATTGCAGAGTCAGACATGACTGAGGGACTTAAAAACAAAGCCCCAGTAAAATAATTTGAAGGTATTTTGTTGTAAGTCAAGGAATGGAATGGTATAAGATATTTGACATTGCCAAAAATATGAAAAGAAGTTGTTATGGCCTATCACTGAAAAATTACTTAACAGAACTTCCCAGTAATGTTTTTCTAAAGTGAGGTCTACTTGATTTATTTTAGACATTTGAGCCTTATTAATTTATTTTTTTCCTTTTCCAGAAGAAGATTTTGTTAATAGCAGTCTCCCTTTTTGTTTACATATAGCCATATTAATTTATCCTAGGATTGATACTTCTAAAATACCTTCATCTATATAAATGAATGGGTTTGTAGATTATATAGCTTTATAAGGATACTTGTGATAATACTTGGTTCTAAAAGTTAGAAGGTACCTGTTTGTTTTATATATTTCTTTTAAAAAACAAAATTATCTAACTTATTACAAGGACTCAGCTGAAGACAACTGAAAAAGCTAAAATGACACACAGCTTTTTAACAAATCAAAGAAAGGACAGACCATCTAAGGAATAACCAAGGCAACACAGTGAAAGAGGCTGGACAGTTGGAACCGGGGTTCTTAAGTGGAGGGTGACCTGCTCTAACCGCAATTTCTCGGCAGGTACTTAAAGGTGGTGGGTGTTTCCAGAATTTAGCAGCGTGTGTGTTCTGAGACCTGTCGATGTTGGGTTCTACCAGGTTCTACGTGGAGAGCAGGTGGTCCTGACGTCACGCAGGTGGACCCACTTGCCCTCCAAGCACTTGAGCCCGACGTGAGCCTGGCGTCCACATGGCACCGGGGCAGGGCTGAGGAGCTTCACTGCGCACGCGCTGCCATGGAAGCTGCCCGGGAACCCCAGGGACAGACCTGGGGTCTTCACGGACCGTTCCCGCTGCGCTGGGGATGGTCCCCCACCCATTTGGAAAGCTCTGATGCAGGGTAGGCAACAATTTCCTTGTCTCCAGACTTCCTGGGGGTCACCAGCTCCTACTGGAGCGTCTCGTCCACGGGCCGTCGCCGCCTCCGCTGGGGGACATCCCATTCCTTTAAAGGAGTGGCTGCGGGGTCTTGGATCCAATCGGTCACCTTGATTCTTTAATAGCAAAAGTAATACCAGTTCAGTATTCAGTCAATAATATTGAATTTCTGCAGTACCAGACGTTGTCAAATGATTGTTTTACTCACTATGGAAGATTTTCAAAGATGATCAAAAAGAAACCAATTAACCCATACCTCCCAGTTACACACAGTTAATGCTTAAGTATTTTTATTTTTCTGTTTTCAATCTTAAGTTCTTTCAAGACAAATTCTTAAAGTAGTGGATTGTAGCTAAAACTCGGAAAATTCTGAAAATAGAGTTAGGTCACAATGAATTTGGATGAGTGTGACCTGTTTATAATTGAGTGTTAAGGGAAATGTAGGCATATTCTCCTTGCCCTTTCAGCGTAATCTTCACAAAAAAATCAATTGGCAAAATGAGAACACGTTCTTTGTCAGTGGGTAACAATTCACTCCTGTTTATCTCTGAAATAGCTGATGTTAGGACAGCTTCTAGACACCTAAATATAACTTATTAAAGAAAACATGGAAACTTTAGTTACATAAACAGCTTATAAAATACATTTAATTCTTTCTGATTTTTCTATAATCCTTAAAAATAAGATATTTCTAGTATTTAGTTCTTTTCCTACACAGACTGACTTTGAACAGGATATATTTGAACTACAAAAATTTTATTTTACAGATGAATTACACAAATTAGTAAGAGTTGTAGAATATTTTTATTTCTATGAATACACGGAAACTTTTAAAAGTTTTGGAGTAATTTTAGATTTAGAGAAAAGTTGCAAAGATAGTACCGAGAGCTCATATATATCCTTCATCTAGCTTTGCCTAGTGTTAACATGCTACATAACATGGTACCTGTTCAGCAAAGTTTTGTTTGTGAAAACCAAGAAATTAACATTGGTGTAATGGTATACTAAATTAATGTTATACCAAACTATAGACTTTACTTGGAATTCACAGTTTTCCACTAATGTCCTTTTTCTGTTCCTGGATGAAATTTAAGCCACCACAATTGGATTTAGTCATTGTGTTTCCTTAGCCTGTTAACAGTTTAGACTTTGAAGTTTTTGAGGACTACTGGTCAGATATTTTGTAGAATGCCCCTCAAATTGGATCTGTCTGATGTTTTCTCATGATGTTAGTGGGATTGTGATTTTCTGGGGAGGAATACGACCAGAGATGAGGTGCCCTTATCCTTACATCACATCAGGAGTATGTGGTACCAACAGGACAAGACTGATGACACTGACCTTGATCACTTGGTTAAGATAGTATCTGGTGCGTTCCTTTCTTTATTTGAGAGGTGCATTTTTCTATTCCATAGGCTACTCTTTGGAAGTGAGTTGCTAAATCCATCCCTTGTTTGAGGAGGAGAGGAATTAAGCTCCTCTTTCTTGACGGAGGTTGTGTGTGTGTGTTATTTCTAATTCTAATGGAAAGGAAGTTTGTCTCTTTTCCCTCGTTCAGTCATTTTTCAGTTATAGGCTCATGGGTATATATTTTATTTTTGTGTGTTATAATTAAATGCTGTGACTGTTTTGTTGCTCAGATTGTTTCAGCTTTGGCCATTGGGAGCCATGCCATTTTGACATGACCCCCTTTTTCCTCCTTAGCCTTCCTTCCTTTCTGTAAGCATACTCCAGACTCATGTTGTATTTTTTCTGCCCTAGCCCTAGAATCATCCATTTCTCTAGAGCCCTGTTGTCTTAACTGGAGAATGGTATTTACAGCCGAAGCCTTGATTGTTGGGTGTGCTTGTTGAATGTGTATTAACACGTGTAAACACACGTATCTTTAGTTGTTTCTGCATCTGTGGGTGTGTAAAATAAACCCGAGTTCAGGCTGACGTCTCCTGCACCTGGTCTGACAGCACAGGATTTGTTACTGCTTCCTTCTTTCTCTGCTTTGAACTTCTTTTCTGTCAGTGATAAACCTGAGTCCCATTATCTACACTTTGTTTACTTATTTTTTTCAGCTCCAGTACACACATGAAGTACTTTTAAAATGGCTAACCCAGTATCCTTGTGAGAAATTTACCTGTTAGAGTACGGTGCTCATGTACATTTTGTTTTCTACTTTTGTTGTTAGCTTTATAGTATTTAGTCAAAACTCCGTATCCCAAGATACCTTAAGGCAGCATCTTTTATCCCCACGACTTTTTTAATGCCTATTTTGTAACAGATATCAAAGAGAGTAACTTTAATGTTCTAACTGCAAGTTATAGCTCTGTAAAACAAGGAAGTGTATAAAAGACATAATGTATATAAATGTTAAAGTAAAATTATATATATTCAACCTCTAACTAAAATTGTCCCCTTTTTCCTGTCTCAGCTGATTGTTCAACCAAGCTCACTCCAGTATCTTTTCACTACTTTTGCTGATTTGCTAGTTTTTTTAAATGTTAAATTTAGAAATTGTGATTACTGAAATAGAATCAAAATGTCAGTTGGTGAAATTCATTGTCTGATATTTTGAGTAGGCCTTAAAAAATGAGGTGATGTTTGAGTATTGTTTGAAGTAGATGGGAGCAAGGTTAGAGAAAACTCGTTTATCTTTTTAAGAAAGATTAAAGGAAACTATTCTCTGTGTTTAAATTCTGAAACACTTTAATTATTTGTGCTAAGAGCCAAAATAAGGGAGTTGCTGGTAACCACTATAACAATTTATAGGATCTGTAGTGAAGGCACTGGCTTTTCTTTAGACCCCATCTACTTCATCTGCATGCAGCAACATGAGGCCAAGTTCAAACTTCTCTAGCCTACCAGCGGACTGAAAGTTTAGGGAAAAGAGTCCTTATGACCGAAGGGAAATAAATTTGGGAGGAGTTTATCATGTAAATTCACACATTCAGTAAATGTGTTGGCCCTGCAGTGAGTGTATTCAGTGAGTCTTCAGTATAAAGACTAATGATACAAGTCTGCCACTGAAAAGAGCAGTATTTTTAAGGAAGCAAATGAAGCTCTTTCAACTGTATTCTGAAGGGTGGAGGGTTTTTCTGACTTTAGGTGAGAAAAGAATTGAGAAGGATCTTGAATTAAAATTGCTTATACGTTACATTGTACACTAAAAAAAAAAAACCGTCCATATTTTTAAGACTGGCTATTTCATCTTTTTATCAAAATGAGGTTTAGAGGAAAAGTGCATAGTCCACTGACTTGAATTTTCCTCATCATTTTGACATCACTGTTGTGTTAAAATTTGTACTTTGTATTTTATTTTGAAGTTTGTCCTTTTCCTTACATAATGTTGTAGGAGCTGTCCTTTGAGTGAGAGAGTGTGTGTGTGGGTTTCCAAGTAACGTCTTTTGTATTCTGAACTTGTTAAATCTGGCCTGTGCTGTGCATTCAGAATTTGTGCTCACCAGGATTGAAAATCAGTCAGAGCCTACCAGTTTCATTAGCAAGATCTGTTCTCTAAAGTCTGGAATTTCAAAGAAATTTTATTTTATTAAGACATAGAATTGCAGAAGAAAAAAATTTGTGTGAGGGGTCAAAAATAAATCTCACAGTTTTAACCTTTTGCTAATCTTTTAAGCCATCTGAAACTATGTTTTAATCTTAAAACTGATCCAGAAAACTTAACTCCTTAATTACCACTAGAATGGGGGAATGACTAGAATGACTAGAATGACTAGAATGGGGGAAATTTGGTTTGAAAACAGTTTTTTTCCTTTTTTCTATTTTGTAACCTTTGTTTATAGTCTGGTCTTGGTGTTATCGCAGGTGAAAATGATTTCAGCATATTAATCAAATGAGAATGTCTGCCTTGGTAAACTAAGTTGCTGAGGAAGGTATTAAAGAGAATGGGACCCAAGTGTGAATATTCTGATCAACAATAGTACATGTGGGTTTTATTTAATTTTTAATTTAATCTGAAGTTGTCTTTTAACAATTGCAGTTTAACTTATTTACACTTACTTTCTAATTCCTTTGGACTTAATTTCTAGCATCTTATTTTACCATGCTTTTATTTAGCTTTTATTTCTCATTTCCTACTTCAGGGAGATTGTTTTCTATATTTCTTTTTCCCTCTGTTTGGAAGTTTTGCATTCCATTAGGAAAACACATTTTTAATGGCTACCTTTTTAACATGTGCACTGGGTTAAATTGTGGTCTCTAAAGATACGTCTGCCCAGTACCTGGGAATGTGACCTTTTTTGGCTTACGGGTTGCAGATACAACTAAGGATCTTGAGATGAGATCATCCTGGATTAGACTGGGCTCTAAATCCAGGGAGTGTCGAGAAGGCAGTGTCAGAGGGGCACGGGATGGAAGGCTGTGTGAGGCTGGGGCAGGGAATGGGGTGGCACGGCCCCAGGTTAAGGCACACCAAGGGTTGTTGGCAGCCCTCGAAAGCTGGGGCCAGGTTCTCAGAGACCCCAGAAGGGGCTAGGCCTCTCGACACTTTGATTTAGCACTTTGGCTTCCACAACTGAGAGAGAATGTATTACTGTTGTTTTAATTACATTTGTGGTAAACTGTTTACGGCAGTCCTAGAAAACTAGTCCAGCATGAGCCCTGGCCTCACAGAGCTATGCATACTGTAAGGGCCTTCGAATGTTTTAACTCCTGTCACCTTTCTCTTCTTGTTACTGTTTAGTTTCTAAGACATGTTGGACTCTCTGTGGCCTCATGGACTGTAGCCTTCCAGGCTCCTCCATCCATGGGATTTTCCAGGCAGGAATACTGGAGTGGGGTGCCATTGCCTTCTCCAGGGGATCTTCCTGACTTGGGATCGAACCCACGTCTCCTGCAAAGGCAGGCAGATTCTTCAGTGCTGAACCTTCTGAAAAGCCACTCTCGTCTTCTTTTTGTTTGTTCAGTTGCTAAGTTGTGTCCCACTCTTTGTGAACCCATGGACTGCATCACATCGGCCTGCCCTGTCCTTCACCAGCTCCTGAAGTTTGCTCAAACTCCTGTCCATTGCGTTGGTGACGCCATCCAGCCATCTCATACTTTCTAGGTTGTTACAAATCTAAGATAATGGTCCACCTTGGTTTAACCTCCCTCCCATCCAAATGAATCATTGTGTTGTTTTACTTTGTACTCATGTACACTTATTTACCATTTTTATTAATAGTACTACTCATTACTTGAGCCCCATTTCTTCTTTTTGGGAACATTTGTCTTCTTTGTAAAGCACTTCTGATATTTTAAAAATGTATATTAAAATACCTTTAATATTATTCTTTTGTTAGTGGGGGTGGGTATTGTGTGTTATGTCTCACTCTGACAGCTTGTCCCTCAGCATTTTGAAGATACTCTTACATTATCTTTTGGCCTCTAATGTTGCTGCGAAGTTCTGTCTTTCTCTGTTCCATTGTGGTAATTATTTTTAAAAATCTCATTTACATTGAGATTGTCTCTGTCTCCAGCATTTTGCTGTTTCCTTCTTAAGGGACTAGGTTGGGATTTATTTGCTTAGCTTGCTTGTGACTTAGCATGAGTCTTCAGCCTGTGGGCTGCTGTCTTACTTCAGCTTTGGAAAATTATCCATGAGTGGGCTTCCCCGGTGGCTCAGCTGGTAAAGAATCCACTTGCCATGCCAGAGACCTGGGTTCGATCCTGGGTCAGGAAGATCCCCTGGAGAAGGGAATGGCAACCCACTCCAGTATTCTTGCCTGGAGAATCCCATGGACAGAGGAGCCTGGTGGGCTACAGTCCATGGGGTCGCAACTAAATGACTAACACACACATGTATCGACTCTTCCTCAGTCTCTTTTTTCTTTCCTTCTGGATCTCTTATCAGACATATTCTTAGACTTATCTGATCGCCTGTCTTTTACTTTTTCTCAAATCTTCAGTCTCTCTGTACCAGACTCTGGTTTTCTGAAACCGTTCTTCCCTTCACTTACCCTGTCGTTTCTGTCTAATCTGCTAACACAACAATGAAGTTTGAAAATTTCAATGCTTGTATTTTTATTTTTAGAAGTTCTGTTTCGTTCATGATTTCCTATTCCTTTTTCAGTTTCCACCTCCTCATCATCTTGCACGTTTTCACTTTACCATCCCCTGCAGTTAGGCCTGCCCGCTCCCCTGTTTCCAGTGCTGCTCCCTTCGGGATGGCTCCTCTCCTCCTGGACGTTGTAACGGGGTTTTTGTGGCTGTCTTCAGCATGCAGTGTTTCTTCAGGAGGAAGACCTGTGTGTCCAGGGTTTTGCGAGTAGCCCATAGAGAAGCAGGGCCCCGGGGGGTCCAGAACAAGTTTTTATAGTAAACCTTCAACTTGGGCACCCTAGAGGAAGGGCCCGTCTCCTCAGCGGGCGTGTCTCCTGGGTTCCTTACTTTCCGTGTGGAGTTCAGTTCCAGCTCCCTGTCTAACTGGGACTCAAGCAGATGCCTCTGTGGGTGCGAAGCCCTCACCGCCTCGTTGTTAGACATCCCTGCCCCATCAGTGTCGCATCAGCTCACGCACTTAGGCCGTGAATTGCCCTCTTCACTTCTGAAATGGAAACGCTCTCCTTTCTCAGCTCAGCTCTGCCTTAGAAGCGGGGGAGCTTTCTCTGTCGGCGCTTCCGCGTTTGGAGGGAGAGCGGCCCAGCCTGCACGCACGTTGGGGTGAGAGCGGCCCGGCCCCCCGCGCACCTCGGGCTGAGAGCGGCCCGGCCCCCCGCGCACCTCGGGCTGAGAGCGGCCCGGCCCCGCGCGCACCTCGGGCTGAGAGCGGCCCGGCCCGCGCGCTTCTCGGGCTGAGAGCGGCCCGGCCTGCGCGCACGTTGGGGTGAGAGCGGCCTGCCTGTGGGCACCTCGGGGTGAGAGCGGCCAGCCTGTGGGTACCTCGGGGTGAGAGCGGCCTGGCCCGCGCGCATGTTGGGGTGAGAGCGGCCTGGCCTGCGCGCATGTTGGGGTGAGAGCGGCCCGGCCTGCGCGCACCTCCGGCTGAGAGCGGCCTGCCTGCACGCACCTTCGGGTGAGAGCGGCCCGGCCCCCGCGCTCCTCGGGGTGAGAGCGGCCTGGCCTGTGCGCACGTTGGGGTGAGAGCGGCCTGCCTGCGCGCTCCTCGGGGTGAGAGCGGCCTGCCTGTGGGCACTTCGGGGTGAGAGCTGCCTGGCCTGCGCGCACCTCGGGGTGAGAGCGGCCTGCCTGCGCGCACCCACCCGCCCTGCCTCCTGGTCTCTGGCACTGTGCTGGGTCACCAGTGCCAGAGGCGACTCAGGGGTTTTCAGGTTTAGAAATTACGGTTGAATCAAGGTTATTTTTATGTTGACTTTCTCCTTAGAAGTCAGCTGCACTTTGTTAATGGACCAGGGAAGCGTAGGATTAGAATCGCGACCCTGGGTATGCCCACAGAGCTCTGCTCTGAATGTGAACGGTGTTTTTCCTCTGCCACAAGAATCCGAAGTTGCTTAGAGCAGCCTGTGCTCAGGCCACGACTTGGGGCTGAAAACCTTTGAGCCACAGAGCAGTCTTCATTTCATAGTCAGAGACTGCGGGCTTAGCTAGTAAACCCTGCTGCAATTTCCAGGGCAAGAAGGAAGATGAGAGTTTGTATAATGTGTTTTCTCTGATTTACTAGAAAAATTCACTCATGGGTTATTTAAGGGTAGAAAATACATCTTTTCTTTCTCTTTACATGTATCCGAAGCACTTAGTGTTTCATGATTGTATGCCTCTAGCGGTGAACTAGTATCTCAAGATACCTAAAAGAAGAAATGTGTATTTAATGTATCCTTTCATCATAAACATTCCATTACATGTGTGTTATATGTTGACCCATAAGACACTCCATTTAATATGCACATATAAAAATATAAATATATATATACACACATACTATACATAAATGTGTATATGTGTTTGTGTGTGTATGTATATATATATATAGAGAGAGAAGAAAGATCCTTCTCAAAACATGATTAAATATATGACTAAGAAGTAATGCACTTTGTTGGACTGTACCAACAGCATCACAGATAGTATATTTGTTAGAGTGCTTGTGTTCAAGTCAAAGAGTGACGTATTTAGTTATAATGGCAGCACTGTCTTTAGCCCTAGAAAATGAGAGCCATTCAAAGGTCAGGTGTCTCAGACCAAATGGGGTCCATCGGATGGGAACACACTTTAAATACTTGTGACCACGTTTGTGTTGCTTGCTTGTCTCCCGTCACACAAGCCCAGGACAGCCGTGCAGCTGCAGGGAGGAGGTGGTCAATCACCCCGGCTATCAAACAGCTGCGAAAATAGTTTGGCTCCGGTAGTGAGTGAGAAACTTCGGTTTAGAAAATAAATCAAAGCTCATTGGAGATTTTTCACTGCAGTGAATTCATTCAGCATACCTTCTTTGTAACATACCATTACAGTGTTAAAGGATTAAGTGTTAATTATGGATGTTCAGTTTTCTTAGGTAGCTACTGAATATTGCCTTCTCAAGAAATGTAAAATTCCATGTGATTTTATTTATTCATTCAGTTAGACTCAACAAGTCAGGTCAATGGCGGTGATGAGCAGAACACAAAATTTAAAACAAATAATTTATTGGACTGTAAAGATTAATATATTACTTGACACATGGGTCTCTGTTACTAGCTCTGTAACCTTGAGCTTCAGTTCCATAGTTCATGAGAGTTGATGCCAGCCTCACAAGGTTTTTCTGAGGAGTAAATGAAGCATTTCAAGTGCTAAGTAGAACACCTGGCACATAATAATTTTTTTTAATAAATACAAGTAGCTGTTACTATTTTTTGGTGGAATAGTAGATAACAAATGCTGAATTTATTTGTATTATTTATTTTGTATTTTATTTGTATTTATTTGTATTTTAATTTAATTTATTTGTATTTATTTGTATTTTAATTTATTTGTATTTTATTTGTATTTTAATCCTCAAACAAACTTAATAGGTACAGTGAGGTTATTTTATACTTGATCAAAAATGTGAATTTTTTATTTTCTGAAATCCAGAATATAAAACTGAAGAGTGCAGCTGGTTTTCGAGACTAGTAAGTTGTACTTTCTTGAGAGATGAACTTGGAACATATAGTAGGAGGAGAGAGCTTAGAATTAAAGAAGCTTCTTTCTTAATTTTGAATCACGAAGAGCCAGGCTGTGAGATCTAATACATCAAAATTCTGTAATATCTGTAAGATCGAGCCCTGCAGTAGCAGGTCCTGGAATGAGAAATGTGCCTAAATTTTCAAAGCTTTGCTTCGAAGGATCCCAATTGTATTGTCTTTCAGACAGGGAGACCTGATTTCTATTCTGCGTATAAGAGGAAATTGGCCATATTTTCAGTATTATATGGAGAAGGAAATGGCAACCCACTCCAGTGTTCTTGCCTGGAGAATCCCATGGACAGAGGAGCATGGTAGGCTAAAGTCCATGGGGTTGCAAAGAGTCGGACACGACTGAGCGACTTCACTTTGTAGCAGATTCCTAATGTCCAAAGGGAATTATGTTCTGTCTTTTATTGCCTGTGGGAGGGGTGTTGCTAAGAAACAGAATTCCTGATACATTCTGAGGAAGGCAGTTTGTCATTTTAGTGATGCACTGAGAATAAAACAGACTGAATACAATGTAAATTCAAAATCTAAAGCTGTTACTATCCAGAGGAGACGGTATCTCTAGACAGTTAGATGTAGCTCATCTGACCAGGCAAGGCTCAGAAAATGGCCTGCCAAGTCATTCTTTTATGAGTGTCTGAAGGACGAAAGACAGTGACCTCCAGCTTGAAGGCTGAAGGAAGCAAGCATGCACCGAGGACTTCCATGTAAGCACTGGGCTGGACTTGGTCAGTCATACCTTGCTGACGCTCCATGGTAACCTGTCAGGTCGGGGCCATAGTCTCCACTTTACACATAAGGGGATGAGTTCATCTGAAATGACCAGTCACAAGACCACTGAGTGTCATTACTTATAACTTCAGACTTACGTTTTCTCACTCCAAGTGCGGAGTTCTTGCCACTACACTTACCATCTACTGACTTCCGTTTTTAGAGACTAAACTAGGGTCACAACTGCAGGGGAGATCAGACAGCGTCTGTGATGTCAGGACACAGGCCTAAATATTCTGGATGGCCTCGATTTCTGGTTCCCTTGGCTGCTAAAGAACAGGTGCTTCCTCATATTTCATCCTCTGAATTACTGTACCCTCAAGTGAATAGGAATTCTTGGCAAAGATCTTTAAGGTACAGAAGTCAGGGAAGTACTGTCAGCCTACCAGTGGCTGTGTGATCTGGTGCCGTGTAGGAGGCTCTCTGAAATGACTGGGGCCTCTCAGGGCCCACCCAGTTCTGTGTCTCACATACCACCACATTTTCAGGCACCTGTTCTCGCCTTTATGGCACGCAGGTAAGCTTTCTCTGTTATGATACCTGGGGTCATAAATCGTTCATGGAAATAAACATGGTAGGAGAATTCATTCATCCAGCTGGTATTGATGGAGAGCATGCCATGTGAAAGGCAGTGTCGTAGGAACTGGGAATCAGCAGGAAAGACAAAGTTCCTGTTCTCAAGGGGCTTATCTTCTGATAGAAGAGAGACATATATATATAATTTAAGATATTCTTATGTGCTCTGCAGGAAAAAAATAAGGGCAATGTGGAGGGATGGAGAGTGAGTAGGGACGGGGATGGGGAGCGGGTTTAGAGGATTGGTCTGCAGGTGGGTCCACTGTTTGTGCTGAGACCTGAGGGGTAGCAGGGAGGGAGTTGTATCACCCTCAGGAGACAGAGTGTTTGAGACAGAGATAATAGCAGCGTAAGGTCCTGAGATGGGTGCTCCAGCCTGGTTATTTAAGGGGTGGCAGGGACATAGCACCCAGGCGGGAGGGGCTGGCAGGTGCGGGGTGTCTGTCTGCATGGGCGCGTGGAGGAATCTGGGTCTTCTTTGGGGTGTGATGGACGGGAAGTCACTAGAGGTTTCTGATCTGTTATTGAATGATAAGTCTGGCCGCTGTTGGGAGAATCAGTTGTTTGAGTGGAAGCTGGGAAACCTATAGAAGGCTCTTACTCGAGTCGGGATGAAAGATGGTGCTGCCGGTAATGGGCCTGGAAATGGAAGGATGCAGGCTAATGCTTAGAGGTAGTTCTTGAAGGACTGCTGATGGACTGAGTCATGACTATGAGGGCAAGGAGTCAGGGACTCTATAAACAAATGCTTGGCGACTTGTCACTTTCTTAACAGTTGTAAAACAGAACACCCAATCTTTTCTGCCACTCTCTGAAACCCAGCAGCGGTGACTGGCTCTACACTCTACTTGTGAGTGATGATGAGATTTTCTAAATTGAAGCTTTAAGTGCCTTTCCTTTCATTCCTGCCCTCATGTGGTCTGTACACCCAGATCAGGCCCAGAATGTACCTTCTACGTGCACTTCTGGAGACCTTTGTCTCTTTGTCCTTGCTGTCGGGATTTAACTGGTTATAAGGCAGGAATTTCCTTTGGTACTGACTGGTAAGTTTGGGGGTACTGACTGGTAAGTTTGGGGTAGTCTGGAAGCCCAGCCTCTTCTGCAAGTGGGTCCTAAGATCCAGACCCAGGAAGCAAGTGGTATAAAGTCTGTCTCGAGGTCACCCTGATTCAAGGCAAGCACACGTGCTGTGAAGAAATCCCAGCAGTCCTAGGGGTGAGAGGGCAGGGGGTAAAGGAGATAGGGTAGTTAGGGAAGACCCCTCTTAGGACGTGAGGTTTAAGGTGACACGTGAATATGGGAAAGGAGGAAGCTATTGTGAAGATTTGTGGACAGAGTTTTTGGGGCAGAGGACTCAGCAAAAGTAAAGTCCTTGATGGGAAATCAGCTCAGATGTTCCAGAAGTAGCAGGAAGACCAGGGGAGGTGAGTGGTAGGACAGAAGTTCAGAAAGAGGAGCAGGGGAGCGTGTCATGCCTCTGAGACCCTGGTTCAGTCACTTCAGGTCAGCTGCTCAGTCGTGTCTGACACTTTGTGACCCCATGGACTGCAGCACGCCAGGCTTCCCTGTCCATGACCAACTGCCAGAGCCTACTCAAACTTATGTCCATTGTGTCAGTAATGCCATCCAACCATCTCATCCTCTGTTGTCCCCTTCTCCTCCTGCCTTCAGTCTTTCCCAGCATCAGGGTCTTTTCCAACGAGTTGGTTCTTCTCATCAGGTGGCAAAAGTATTGGAGTTTCAGCTTCAGCATCAGTCCTTCCAATGAACACCCAGGACTGATTTCCTTTAGGATGGACTGGTTGGATCTCCTTGCAGTCCAAGGGACTCTCAAGAGTCTTCTCCAACACCACAGTTCAAAAGCATCAATTCTTCGGGGCTCAGCTTTCTTTATAGTCCAACTCTCACATCCATACATGACCACTGGGAAAACCATAGCCTTGACTAGATGGACCTTTGTTGGCAAAGTAATGTCTCTGCTTTTTAATATTCTGTCTAGGTTGGTCATAACTTTCCTTCCAAGGAGCAACCGTCCTTTAATTTCATGGCTGCAGTCACCATCTGCAGTGATTTTGGAGCCCCCCAAAATAAAGTCTGTCACTGTTTCCATTGTTTCCCCATCTATTTGCCATGAATTAGGCCCTGATTAGGAGTTTGGATTTTATTCTGAGCATGATGAAAACCACAGGAGAGTGTCGAGTACAGAGCGATGCAGTCGGATCCGTGTTTGAAGATGCCACTGACAGCTCTAGGGAGAAGAGATGGAGAGGAGCTAGGATGGAGGGAGACAAGGTGGTGGAAGTGATCAGTGGACAGAGCTGGGATATATTTTGGATATGACTGATACATCTTGTTAAAGTTTTGAATATTAGATATGAAGGAATAAGAGGGAATCAAGGATGCCTTCTAAGTATTGAGCCTGAGCAACTAGGTATATGGTGGTACCATTAATTAAGATGGGTGAGTGGAGTGGGGAGAGGGTGGGAGTGGAAGGCAGAGTTCTGTCTGGGATGTTACACTTGGGATCTTATTGGACATCCAAGAAGAAATGTGAAGTGTAGTCCAGTCTGTAACTCTGAGGAGAGGTTGGGGCTGGAATATAGCTGTCAGTGTCAGGATGATGATATTTCAAGTCATGGGTCTGGCTGATCTCACCTATGGGGAGATTTACACAGGCAAGATTTTTGAGAACTCAACATTAGAATGCTGTCGTCATTTAGATTGGAAAATGGAGGCTGAAAAGGAGACTGAGAAAAAAGTTGTTAGGATCTTCCAGAGAAACAGAATCGATAGGATATGAATGTATAGAGAAAGAGATTTATTTGTTTCATAAAATGTAAACTTTTTATATTGTATTGGGGTATAGCCAATTCACTAGGCTTCCTTGGTGGCTCAGACAGTAAAGAATCTGCCAGCAGTGCTGGAGACCCAGGTTTGATTCCTGGGTCGAGAAGATCTCGTGGAGAAGGGAATGGCTACCCACTCCAGTATTCTTGCCTAGAGAATTCCATGGACAGAGGAGCCTGGTGGGCTACAGTCCATGGGATTGCAAGAGTTGGACACGACTGAGCGACTAACACTTTCATAGCCGATTAACCATGTTGTGATCTTCAGGTGAACAGTCAAGGGACTCAGCCATACAGATACCTGTATCCATTCTCTCCCCAACCCCCTCCCATCCAGGCTGGCACATAATGATGAGTAGAGTTCCTTGTGCTATATGATAGGTCCTTGTTGGTGATCCATTTTTAATATAACAGTTTAACTGTGTACATGGCCTTCCCAAACTCTCTAAGTATCCCATCACCAGCCCCCCCACCAACTCACCAGCAACCATAAGTTCACTTTCTAAGCCTGTGAGTCTCTGGAGAAAGATTTGTTATAAGGAATTGGCTCACACAGTTGTAAAGGTTGGCAGGTCCAAGTGTGCAGGGGGGGGCAGCTGGTCAAGACTGGGGCGAGCTATTGGTGCAGATCAAGCCCCAAGGCTGTCTACTGGAGAATTCTCTTTCACTTGAGGGAGGGTCATGAGGCCCACCCACATTAGGGAGAGTAATTCGCCTTACTGATTAAAATGTTAGTCTAATGTTAAACCTATTGATATAAATGTTAATTCCACCCCAAAACATATAGAAATACACAGACCAAATATCCAGGCATCCTGTGGCCTAGTCAAGTTGATGCATGAAATTAACCATCACAGTGGTACAGTCAGGTAAGAAAGTGGGTTTCTTGACTCTTGATACGTAACAGTTTCTCATGCATATGTAAATGAGCTGAACAGAAGTGGCAGAGAAAAATGGCTCGTTTGAGTCTACTTTTCAGCAAGAAGCATAAGACCCTGGAAGAGACCGTAAAGGTCAACTTTCCATCCAATTTTTTAATCTCCGCTAAAACATTTGCAGTGCTAAGGTGCTCACTACTTTCTAAGATTAAAAATTCTGTTGATTTGACTCTCTGTTTCTTAAGGAAAAAAAAAGTTATCCTCATGTTGCGCACAAGTCTTCTTTACGAAGCCTGCATAGCTGTCAGCTTCCAGGCAGGTAGTACGGATGCGAAGCTGCCAGATCACCGCTGCCAAGGCTTGCGCCAGTTCTGGAGCTTTGTGGAGTTTGGAGAGCTTTATCAGTGCTGGAACACAAGGCTCTTTCTCCCCAGGACACCGACATGCCACCCAGGTAGCTAGGTCAGGATGGATGAAAGTATTGCTTATCTGAAACCACTTACCAGACACTCAGGCCTTACTGCTAAATCTGCCGGCTGCTTCAAACGGTGAGCATGTTCCCAGATGCCTCTCTGACCCCAGCAGCTGACATCTGTCAAAGCTGAAGGCTGTCAACTCTGACAGCATAAGTCTGAGCCAACTATGGACATGCTGCCTTTTTTTTTTTTTTTTTTTTAATTTCTCAGCCTATGTTTAGGTCAGTAGAAGTGAATAGATTGGAAGAAGGAGACACGTGGTTTAGGTGACACAGGTTTCCAAATCCCTGTGCAGACATTAGCTCCATTCTCCCTGGAGATGCTGTAGTTGGGAGGACCACACATTGCTTCTGGTTTTGTTCCTTGGTGACACAACCCTTTTTATAGCCAGTAGACTCAGCTTTGCCCTAATACCAGCTCCATTTTTATAAAAATGCGAGCAAGTTGCAACCTAGACATCGATGAAACAAGACGGCTTCTTTGTGAGTGAAGCCCGGGAATGTAAACACATTCCAGAGGCTGCCAGATTTCCAGTGCTGGTGGAGACACAGGCCTCTGAACTGTGCGGGTGCCACTCCAGTAAGACTCGTGGATTGGAAAATTGACCACAAGCCCAGGAGAGAATTGTCATATAAGCCAAAGGAAGAGGATTAGGACAGGATTAGGTCCCACTGCTTTAAAGTCTTGCTTTCTACCTGAGTAAATGAAAGCTCTTAGAAAAAAGCAGTGCAGGAGGGGCCTGGCTCTGGTGTTAGGAACCCTGCTGGGCACTCTTTTCAGCCAGCTCTTTGCAAATGTTGGGTGTGATGCTCAGGAGGAACGTTTGTGTCCTCCACCCCCACATTCATCCACTGAAACCCTATCCCCAGTGTGACGGTATCAGGAGGTGAGACTTTTGGGAGGCAGTTAGGTGGTAAGGCAGAGCCCTCATGAACGGGATTGGTGTCCCCAGAAAAGAGACCTCAGAGAGCTCCCCACCCCCTCCGGCCCGGGAGGACACAGTGAGAAGACTGCCTCCAGTCTTCGTACAGGAAACAGGCCCTAAACACCGAGTCTCCCAGAACCTTGATCTCAGACATCCAGCCTCCAGAACTGTGAGAGATAATTTCTGTTGTTGATAAGCACTCAGTCTCTGGTATTTTATTATAACAACCTAAACAGACTGACACATATAACATCTTTTGTCTTTTGTTTTTTTGGAAAATGCAGTGGCCATAACTTTTTCGACATGTTGTCAAAAAAGAGCAACACGTCAAAAGAGGGCTTGGTACGCAAATAATCACCAATGATATGTTTGATTATTGAGTTCTATAAATTGAGGACACTGCTGAACTGAGGTCTGGTAAACAGGAACCACTCTGGGTGTGAGTCTTTTATTTTCTTCACTACAAGGCAGTGTTCACCGTTCAAATCCTCCCCAGCCCCACCGCCCCTCACGGGATAATAAACTGTCCATTCAGTAATTACAGGCGCACATCAGCATTCACACCTCTTTCCTCAAAAACAAACAGTTCCTCTTAACACAGATACTCTAAGAACACTTATGCCTTTTGTAGAGTTTGTAGTGACATCATTGGCTATTCGGTTTTGTTGATTCAGCTGTGACCTTGAGAAGAGGATGGTATCTCAAATATCTTTTTAGGTGCATATATTCGCAAAGCGTCAGACTAACATTTTCACATATTTTAAATACAGTCCTGAACTTAATGAACTATACATATTTAATGAAGGGGTAAAAATAATAAATGCATTATAAAGAGATTCCTATGTACTGATATCTCTTGGTAGTAAATTGCACTTTGTTTAAAAAAGGATGATATATACATAGTATATACAGTTGGCCTTCTGTATTCACAGGTTCACATTTGCAGACCCAACCAATTGTGAATAGAAAGTATTCAGAATAATAATTCCAGAAAGGATCAAAAAGCAGCACTTGAGCTTGTTGTGCCCTGGTAACTACTTCCATGGCATTTACATTGTGTTATATATTGTAAATAACCTAGGGATGATTTAAAGTATACACAGGGGATGTGCATAGGTTATAGGCAAATGCTATGTATGCCATTTAATACAGTATAAGGGACTTGAGTATCTGTGGATTTTGTGCTTCAGGGGTCCTGAACCCAGTTCTCTGAAGATACTGAAGGACAGCTATATATATTTTTGAAATTAAAAAAAAAATGACTGTCATTATAATTCCACTGTCCAAGTGTAACAATTACTGAAACTTTGTTGTGTTTACTTTAGTCCCGGATTAGTGGAATTATTAATACCGCATCAAACAACTTTCATTATAAGTCAAACTCTCCTTGTGTAATTGTGCTGTTTCCAGCTCTTAGTTCACAGTAATGAACTATTAATGGTTGAAAATAAGCTAATGTGATTTCATTGGTTTGCTTTGTTTAAGAGAATCCTCTGTGTTCAGGGGCAGGTAGCTTTATTAACATGGCCCTTCAGGACTGAGAGGTATGTGCATTGTTTAGAAAAAGCAGCTCCTCACCACACCCTATTGAACTGCAGGGTTTCAGGATATGTCTATAAGTACGAAAAATGACTGAAGTGATTATTCAGATTTTAAGGGTTTTTTTGGGGTGGGAGGTGGGGGTTGTTAATTTGTTTCTTACCTTTTGCCTTAATGATCAGGTAGAACTTTTTGAGGTCTGAATTACCTGAGTAAAAAGTTCTACAGTATTCAGTTGAAATATTCCGGTGGTGTCAACCCTCCAGGCACCCCTTGGATCTGCTACTTTTCTTTTTAGAAATGTGCTTATGCCACAGATCCTGAGGCCAACGCTTCCTTGTCCTCTGGAACAGTCGGAACAGGTGTAGAGATAAAGGGGAAGAGCTCTGGGCCTCCCGATTCTCAGGGAAGGTGCCGGAAACTGGTTTACTCAGCACGCACTCCAATGCCCTTTTCTCTTGACTTCTGATCAGAGAGGCTGCAGCGCAGAGCATTTCTTTCCCACCCGCCTGGCCCCGAGGGCTCTCTGCGTGTGATGCTGCTTCAGCTCAATCCGGGGATCTGTGAGCCGAAGAGTGGGTGCAAGCTGGCAGGCAGCGGCTAGGCCTGGGAGTGGGCTGGAGCGCGTCCTTTGGACGGCGTGGTGCTGGAGGCGTCCGCTCTTCTGGGGCCAATGAGGCGGCGTTTCTAGCGTCCAGCCCCCGCTGGTGTGGATTCAGGCGGTCGAGAGGCCTGTGTTCCGCCAGCAATCAGGGGTGCGGGGTGGCTTTCTTCTAGCGCTTACTTCTCTGTACTCCCAGATTCCACGAACTTCTAGGAGCTTTTCAGTAATCCCTTCTGTTCATCCTAAATAGAAAGGACTCTCTTGACCTTAAATAAGAATCGGGTTGTAGAATGACATCTCTGGGCTTGAACCGTAGTAGTTCTCCGCTGTTTGAATTTCTTGGATAGAAAAAATTTTCCAAGAAGTGTTTTGGAATTCCATCAGTGTGCCCAACTTTTCTTTTTCCAGGAAGGGATATTGACAATACAAAGTGAATAATTTGCTATAAACCATATTTTACCTGAAGAAATACTTTTGAAGACTGAAAAAGTAAGGAAGGAAATAGATGCAGAAGAAAGGACAGCTTTTAAGATGAAAAAAATTAGCATTATGAAAAGCTTCACAGAAACATCCTTATATTTTCTTTTATTGCCCTTGGTGAAAGGTATTCTTGGGAAGTCACTGGGCAGGAGACCGGTGGTCTAGAAGGAGTCAGCACGGGTCAACCGCACCACTGACTGTTTCGGTTTTTAGTATTTCTTTGCTGCAATAGGTCTTACTTGCAGCACGTGGGATCTTCTGTCTCTGTTGTGGTTTGCAGGATCTTTACTTGCAGCATGCAAACTCAGTTGCAGCATATGGGTTTTACTTAGTTCCCTGCCAAGGGATCAAACCCAGGACCTCCTGCATTGGGAGCTCCTGGAGTCTTAGCCCCTGAACCACCAGGGAGGTCCCACCACTGATCTTTTTTTTTTGTTTTGGTGCATGAAGTTTTCTTGGAACCCAACCGGGCTCATTCACAAATGTTCCTTCCCTAGGGCTGTTTTCATGGGTGGCAGCAGACGTGAATAGTCATGGCCGTGACTGTAAGGCCTACAAAGTCTGAAATACAACTATCCGGTCCTTTAGCAAAAATTTGCCAACTCTGAGTGACTTCCAGGACTCCTTCTATCTGGAAGAGTCTCAGAACCTTGAGTACTCTCTTTCAGAGCAAATCCTTTGTACTCCCCAGAATCGTTGGGGAATTCACTCCTTCAGCAAACTTTGATCGAATATCTGTATGTGCCAGGCTGTCTTCTAGATGCTGGGACACGAGAATGAATTGCAAAGACAAGTTCTCTAACCTCACAGAAATCATGTTGTAAGAACAGATGGATGCTAAACAATTACATGAAAAAATGAACAAGACTATTTCATTTAGTAATAAATGTTTCCATGAAAATAAAATAGGTTCAGTGATGATGAAGACTGACCCAAGAGGAGGATGCCTGTGTATTCAGTTTGGGTGGGAAATGAGGGGGTAATTATCAACTCTCATGTCTCCTTATGCTGAATGGGTTAAACCATAAAGGTCCTAGTTGTAAATCATGTAGAAGCACTTCTGCCTGGGCCAGTACATGCTTGTGAGTGGGGCAGAAAAAGGAGATGCAGAAACACGTAATCCAGAGAATGTAGACACTGGTTACCAATAATATAAGTTCCTCAACCTGGGGGAAAAAGATCAGATGACAGGGAGCTATACAACTTGATCCTAGCTCTATTTTTTAGATTTTTTCCTGTATCAGGACACAAAAACAAGTTTAAAATCAAAATGTTTTACTCTGCACAGAATATTGTGATACAGTTTTTGAGTTGAGAGGGACACATAATTTCTGGTACTTTTCTATACTTTGTGTATTTTTGTAAAGCCACTGTGGTGAAGGTGGGGACATTCTATGACCAGGTTGAGAATCTCCTAAACAGAAAATAAAAGGTGATACTAAACTGGCAGACAGGAGTGTTATAGAAACCTTGTTCTCGGGAGAACTGTGGTTGCACACTATAAGTGATTTCACTTATTCTGCTGGTATTTCTCATTATTTAAATAATAAGGCATGCTCTTCTACCTAATTCAATGACACAAAATAAATCAGCTTAATTAGACTCATCTATTCCAGCCTGAATTTCTGGTCGGTCAACTTTGGAAAGCAAAAAACAAAGTCAAAATAGTCTGAGTCTGCTTTTCTGAACTTTAACACTGGTATAATACCTTTTCAGGAAGGGGAACACATCTTGTTTATAGTTTCCTTTGATCAAATTCCTCAGATCATAACCAATGCTAAAATACAGTCTTGACTAGCACCCTGCCAGAGGGCTTGGAAGTGATGGTATAGAGTGGACTTGAAGCATCTGATCTCTTGCTTGTTTTGAAACAGAGAGCCCCATATTGTAAAAATGGCAGAGTTCTTACGGTCCCTGGTTGAGCATAGCTAATTCCCAATCCGTGGGAGCATGTTTGTATTACAGTGATCCTAATTTACCCATAAATAAATTATTCTCCTCTGAAGCCCATAATAAATATAGTTTTAATTGCATGCCAACTGTTAGACCCTAAAATTAGATCACTTCGGTCCTCCTTTGCCAATGGGAGGAGGTGTTCCAGAATACTTGAGTGGAGATGTTCTATGGTTCCAGAGGCACTTTGGGAGAAAGGAGAGGCAGAGATATTTTGGGTGAATGTCTGAACAGATTTCAGTTGTAGAAGCCTGATTTCTGGGTCAGACAGAAGCCATGTTCAGATGTTTTTCAGCCATTTGAAGAGTGGTATTCCAGCCATGCGTTTGATCATCTTGCTTCTTTTGAATCCCCAGGGTCCATTTTCATAGAGGAAGCCAAAGAGGGTGAGTCAGAAACTGCCCTCCTGCCCTGTCCAGCTCTCAGTCTGCCTTCATTAGCAGAAACAGTACCCATTAGAAAATATGTTTGTGCCCTGGTGACGAAGAGCCTTCAAATAGCGTCACTCTCTAAGGGGAAATGTAGGACAATCTTACAAATTAACTTGGGCACAAGGGAATATAGGCCATGTGTGAAATTAGGTTGGCCCTGATAGAAGTGAGGTTAAGGCGCTTGGGGGGAGATTCTGAGCTACCCCACCCCCATCCGTCCCCCCTTCCCCGCCCCCTCCAAGCGTGGCAGCTCGCAGGAGCTGAGTGACTTCAGGCAAGTACCTAACCTCCTGACACCTGTTTCTTCAGTTGAAAAGCAGAATAACAGTCCCTTGGACTGCAAGGAGATCAACCAGCCCATCCTAAAGGAAATCAGTCCTGAATATTCGTTGGAAGGACTGACGCTGAAGCTGAAACTCCAATACTTTGGCCACCTGATGTGAAGAACTAACTCATTGGAAAAAACCCTGATGCTGGGAAAGATTGAAGGCAAAAGGAGAAGGGGGCACCGGAGGATGAGATGGTTAGACAGCATCACCTACTCAACGGACATGAGTTTGAGTAAACTCTGGGATGTGGTGATGGACAGGGAGGCCTGGCGTGCTGCAGTCCATGGGGTCGCAAAGAGTCGGACACGACTGAGCAACTGAACTGGACTGAACGGAACAGTGCCTGCTTCCCTGAGTGGTTGTAAGGATTAAATCAGATGCTGTTTGTAAAGTCACCCCGCTCCCACGAGGGTCATTAGAAGTTACCGCTGGCTTCTCGCCTTTCTTCTATAGTGAGTTACCCCCTAGCCCCGTTCTTCCTTTGCTTCCCACCTTCCTCTATGCCCACATTTTCCTTCTGTGCAATGATGAAGACAGATGCGCCAGGTAAGTTTCTTTCGAGAGAAGGGGATTGTGTACTAATACTGGACGCAAAGCCCTGTAGTTCTTATTTAATGCACCAGTTGATAGAAACCCCGGTTGGAGCTGATCCAGGATCCTGGGGGCGCCTCAGGATCATTGCCGTGATGGCAATCAGGACATTCTTGTCTGCTATCACTGTGGCATTCTGGACGTTTCCCTAACCCCTAGACTTATTTTGGAGTGAAGCACCAAGTGTCCTCTTACTCCTCAGTTCACATTTTTAACAGACAAGAATAAATCTTTTAAAACAATTTTGAAGCCATGTTCTTTCAAACAGTATCATCTTTCTTGCCCTTTTACTAATTGAAACTCTATTTAAATACTTAGGAATATTCAGAACTTTAACATACCTGCAACTCTTCTTTTTGTTTTTTACAACTGTAGGGTAAATATTCTGTTAATAGATCAATAATTTGAATTCCTCATTTCTCTCCTCTTTGGAAAGAGTGTAGGTTTTGATTTCTTTTTCATGATAGTCTTTGTTCACCTTTGCCATGCCTTCAAATTTCCTTTCTCTTTGGCATATCTGCCCTTCCACATTTCTGAGCACATTTAAGAAATTTCCGAGTAATTGGCTAAAGCATTTGAGTACTTCTTTTTTCTTGTGCCTCTTGGCTTCTTAGAATTTCCTTTGTCCATGTTTAATTATTTCTCCAAATATTAGAAAATAATGTTGCTGATTTTTTTTTTTTTTGCTTCCTCTACATAAGGAATAAACAGGAAGCAAGAGAAACAAAGGAAATAAATTCTGGAAGCAAATTCCAGGTCTCAATTAATCATACATCAGTCAAGGAACTCAGGATTTCCCAATGATTTTGTCTGCAGGGAAGAGCCAATTTTGACTCAATGTTGGATCTGTTTCTTTAATCTTTGCTTCCCATTGCTTTTTGCTAAAAGAATACTGTTTATACATAATGGCATGCCTCAGAGAACCCTGCCCCTCTGCTTGAATGTTAAACCAAAGTGCCTTTGTTCAGAACTTTGGGCTTCCAGGGTGGCCCAGTGGTAAAGAACCTGCCTGCCTGCCAACCCGTAAGAGACATGGGTTTGATCCCTAGGTCAGAGGGCTAGCCATTCCAGGAGGTATTTGTAAGATTAATGGCCTTTTAAACTTTAATTCCTCACCTCCACCCTTCTCTGTTTTTTTAAGAGAACCTGGCATCCAGACCCCATAAGATGATTATTTTGAGACATTAGTCTGCCATCTTTTCAGTCTGCCAGTTTTCAAAATAAAGTCATATTCCTTGCCTCAACAGCTCATGTTGGATATATTGGCTTATCATGTAGAATGAGCTTGGACTTGGTAGCAATTTCTTTTAAAATATTCCATTTGCTTGACTTTGCTTCTTGGAGGATGTATTCTCTGACAGGGTTTGGGGCATCCTTGTTAACGTCCAGTCCTGCAGCTGACTTTCCTTGTATAGTTTGAACAGATAACATATATACATGTTCTGTTCTTTTATGAATCTCTGGGGTAATAGTATGGACAAGGGCATCTCAGCTTTTGTTTCCTTTGCTTTCACATCACTTTCCCTCCCTTTCCAGTTCCCTCACCACCAGTTCCTGCTACCACTTTCATTAATTTACTCATATACCTTCCAGGATACTTTAAACACATGCAGGTATGAATGTACTTGTAATTCTTCCTTATTTTCACATAGTTCTCCCCATACTTGTCACAGTGTTCGGCAGCTTGCCTTTTCCAGGTAACAATATGTGTAACGAATCAGTACACACAGGCTTCTGTGTTTCTGAAGATGACCTCCTTCCCTCCTTGTTACCTGCATACATGTGAAGCTTTCATTAAATAGTTTATTTTGCACGTTCAGTACCTAGGTCTCTCTGTTTTATAAGTAGGGGACTGGACATAGAAACTTAAGGCGTCTGACCGTTTAGTGAGAATCCTCTGATGCTCTAAGCTCCTTCTCTGCTTGTTGCGGTATGTGAATTAGCATGCCCAATGATGCACAGTGAGGCCTGACAGACTGAAATTCCAGAGTTTGGAGCAGAGGCTGGCTTATTGCAGGGCCATGCAAGGAGATGGGTGGCTCATGACCCCAAAACCTCAACCTCCCAGAAGGGTTTCAGCAAGGGATTTTCAAAGGCAAGGTGAGGGAGGAACATGGTTGGTTGCTGCAAACTTCTTGGTGTAGGAATCCTTTGTTGTTGCAGTTGTCCACAGAGGTCAGGTCGTGATGTTCCTGTAAAACTCCAATAAAATCTGTTATTCTCTCTTATGTAACTTTTTACCTCTATGTGAATGGACTCTTTTTTTTAAAAAAAATTTTAATTGGAGGCTAATTACTTTACAATATTGTAGTGGTTTTTGCCATACATTGACATGAATCAGCCATGGGTGTACATGTGTCCCCGTCCTGAACCCCCCTCCCACCTCCCTCCCCATCCCATCCCTCTGGGTCATCCCAGTGCACCAGCCCTGAGCACCCGGTCAAATGCATTGAACCTAGACTGGTGATCTATTTCACAAGATGATATACATGTTTCAGTGCTATTCTTTCAAATTATCCCACCCTCGCCTTCTCCCACAGAGTCCAAAAGACTGTTCTTTACATCTGTATCTCTTTTGCTGTCTCACATATAGGGTAATCGTTACCATCTTTCTAAATTCCATATATATGCGTTCAGTTCAGTCGCTCAGCCATGTCTGACTCTTTGCAACCCCATGAATCACAGCACGCCAGGCCTCCTTGTCCATCACCAACTCCCGGAGGTTACTCTAACTCATATCCATCGAGTCGGTGATGCCATCCAGCCATCTCATCCTCTGTCGTCCCCTTCTCCTCCTGCCCCCAATCCCTCCCAGCATCAGGGTCTTTTCCAGTGAGTCAGCCCTTTGCATGAGGTGGCCAAAGTATTGGAGTTTCAGCTTCTGCATCCATCCTTCCAGTGAACACCCAGGACTGATCTCCTTTAGGATGGACTGGTTGGATCTCCTTGCAGTCCAAGGGACTCTCAAGAGGCTTTTCCAACACCACAGTTCAAAAGCATCAATTCTTCGGGGCTCAGCTTTCTTCACAGTCCAACTCTCACATCCACACATGACCACTGGAAAAACCATAGCCTTGACTAGATAGACCTTTGTTGGCAAAGTGATGTCTCTGCTTTTTAATATTCTGTCTAGGTTGGTCATAACTTTCCTTCCAAGGAGTAAGCCTCTTTTAATTTCATGGCTGCAATCACCATTATTACATATGCGTTAGTATACTGTATTGGTGTTTTTCTTTCTGACTTACTTCACTCTCTATAATAGGCTCCAGTTACATCCACCTCATTAGAACTGATTCAAATGCATTCTTTTTAATGGCTGAGTAATATTCCATCGTGTATATGTACCACAGCTTTCTTATCCATTCGTCTGCCGATGGATATCTAGGTTGCTTCCATGTCTTGGCTGTTGTAAACAGTGCTGCGATGAACATTGGGTTACACGTGTCTCTTTCAATTCTGGTTTCCTTGGTGTGTATGTCCAGTAGTGGGATTGCTGGGTCATATGGCAGTTCTATTTCTACTTTTTTAAGGAATCTCCACACTGTTCTCCATAGCGGCTGTACTAGTTTGCATTCCCACCAACAGTGTAAGAGGGTTCCCTTTTCTCCGCACCCTCTCCAGCATTTACTGTTTGTAGACTTTTTGATAGCAGCCATGTGAATGGACTCTTAAAGGTCAGAGCCTCGAGAATAGCCTTACCTGCATAATTCAGGCTATAGGCAACATTCTTTTTACAAAAGATGCAGAGCCAGCATGACTAAGCCCAGGCAACAGAGTGCAAAGGTTGAAGTAACAGGAACAGGTCTAATATGGCATCAGACTTGTTTTTCCCTATTGCATGCTGTTTCCCTCCCTGCCTTGGGTCTTGGGTATATGTCCAGGACAGTATATTGGTCAGGAGGGAGCCACGGTGGATGTTTCTGTTGTAGATCCCATTCTAGCCCTGTCTTGTCCTAGAACTGTGTTTCTCCTTGTTGCCATAGTCAAAGGATTCTTGTGCCTATCTGAGGGATTTTTAAACTGATAGTCTATGATACCTTTCTTCATTCTCTTGTTTATTTACATTAGTTCCAAGGGAGTGGAGACTTTGGGGGTGGGGGTTGGGGTTATGTGGAAAGAAGTAGAAAGGTAGGTTGATGTGATGTCAGCAGTGATTAAATAAACACTCTTTGGCCTCTGATCTTGGGGTGTACTAAAAATTTTTGGTATTGACTACAGATCTGTTTTCTTTTGGGTGGGATTGGTGATAGGCATGCTCCAAGAACACAGAGTACATAGCTATTATGAATTGAGAAGTGCTTACGAGTGAAAATGAGTGAAAAATTGAAAACAAGTCTTAAGTGCTGCCATAAGTTTTTGTTGCTTTAGGACTGTTTGGCCAATCGCCTGTGCCCACAGTGCCCTGGTTTTTTTCTTTTGTTGATTGTCTTGGGAGGAAGCCCAAGGACGCAGGTGATGCCTCTTCCTTGGAATAGCCTTGGTGGGGACAGGTGGCAGGTTTGGCCATTGGCGGCTGGTATCTCCCTTTCCTAGGCCTAGGCAAGAGGACGCCACTGTTATTTCTCTGGCTTCACCTCTGTCCACCGGGATCCCATATCCTCTTTTCTAGATCATTATCTGGGTATACCATGCCCCAAGCTGTGAGGTCAAATCAGGCCACAGTGTTTACACTCCCAGGTCCAAAGGGTAGCTGAGAGCATGTTTTGGAAGGGGAGTGGTGTATAGAAGGAGCTTGGATGAGAGCTTCTCACCAGTGTGTAAAGGCCCCTTGTGGAGTGAAATGCGGTGCAGCTCGCCACAAAGGTCCATCTAGCCAAGGCTGTGGTTTTTCCAGTAGTCATATATGGATGTGAGAGTTGGACTATAAAGGAAGCTGAGCGCTGAAGAATTGATGCTTTTGAACTGTGTTGTTGGAGAAGACTCTTGAGAGTCCCTTGGACTGCAACGATATCCAACTGGTCAATCCTAAAGGAAATCAGTCCTGAATATTCATTGGAAGCATTGATGCTGAAGCTGAAACTCCAATACTTTGGCCACCTGATTCGAAGAGCTGACTCATTGGAAAAGACCCTGATGCTGGGAAAGATTGAAGGCAGGAGGAGAAGGGGACAACAGAGGATGAGATGGTTGGATGGCATCACCAACTGGATGGACATGAGTTTGAGTAAGCTCCCGGAGTTGGTGATGGACAGGGAAGCCTGGCGTGCTGCAGTCCATGGGGTCACAAAGAGTCAGACACGACTGAGTGAACTGAACTAGAATGAGACAGGGTCATGAGCACAGGCCCTGGGCCCCATTTGTAGGCTTGTCATGGGTCCCGTGAATGTTAAGAGTGAGCCTGGCTGGACCCTGATGCCTTAGACTCTCTGGAGCAGCCTTGATTCCAGCCTGTTTTCAAAGCCTGAACTTCAGCCTCCTGTGAATTCTGTGAGTTCCTGGTAACCTTTTGAATGGTTTTGCTTGAGACAGTCTGAGTTGGTTTCTGCTATGTCAAAAGCCACAAAGAACACAGACTGTAACTGAAATCTGAAAGGGAATTTCATTCCACTTTCCATCCAGTAAACACTTTTTCTCCCCATCACCCTGGGGAGCATCCTTTTTTCTGGGGCTGAACACCTGGCTTAGAGGCCAAAGTCACCATTGCCATGCTCATACCCAGCCTCTGCTTCACCTTCAAGCCAGATCAGAAAAGGATAAACAAATGAAACCTGTGAGTATTTATACTTGTAACAAGTTATCATCTGGGTTTCACTGTTCTGGAAAAAAATGACACAGTCTCAAACATTTGAAATATTAAAGGTTGAATATTAAAGGTTGTTAGAGAAAATTTGCCTTCTCATGCATTTTCAGTGACTTTCATTTCAAAACCATTGAAATTCATCATTCTTTCTAAAAGGCCTTTATTACTTTAGATATTTATTTGAGTAGTTATATGTGTAATGTTTGTGTGTGTGTGTACTCAGCCCACCAGGCTCCTCTGTCCCTGAAATTTTCCAGGCAGGCATACTGAAGTGGGTTGCCATTTCCTCCTCCAGGGGATCTTCCTGCTCCAGGATCAAACCGATGTCTCCTGTGTCTCCTGCATTGGCCAGAGGATTCTCTACTACTAGCGCCACCTGGGTAGCTCATGGGTAATGTTTGTTGTTGTTCAGTCGCCCAGTTGTGTCCGACTCTTTGCGACCCCATGGACTGCAGCACGCCAGGCTTCCCTGTACCTCACCATCTCCCGGAGTTTGCCCAAGTTCATGTTCATTGCATTGGTGATGCTGTCCAGCCATCTCATCCTCTATTGCCCTCTTTTCCTTCTGCCCTCAGTCTTTCCCAGCACCAGGGACTTTTCCAATGAGTTGTCTCTTTGCATCAGATGAGCAAAATACTGGAGCTTCACCTTCCAGTGACTATTCAGGGTTGATCTCCCTTAAGATTGACTGGTTTGATCTCCTTGCTGTCCAAGGGCAGAGAAGGCAATGGCACCCCACTCCAGTACTCTTCCCTGGAAAATCCCATGGACGGAGGAGCCTTGTAGGCTACAGTCCATGGGGTTGCGAAGAGTCGGACACAACTGAATGACTTCACTTTCCCTTTTCACTTTCATGCATTGGAGAAGGAAATGGCAACCCACTCCAGTGTTCTTGCCTGGAGAATCCCAGGGACGGCAGAGCCTGGTGGGCTGCCGTCTATGGGGTCGCATAGAGTTGGACATGACTGAAGCGACTTAGCAGCAGCAGCAGCAGCAGCTGTCCTAGGGACTTTCAGGAGTCTTCTCCAGCACCACAGTTCAAAGGCATTCTGCCTTCTTTATGGTCCAGGTCTCACAACTGTATGTGACCCCTGGGAAGACCATAGCCTTGACGATACGGACCTTTGTTGGCAGAGTAATGTCTGCTTTTCAACACAGTGTCTAGGTTTGTCATTGTTTTCCTGTCGAGAATCAATTGTCTTCTGATTTCATGGATGCGATCACCATCTGCAGTGATTTTGGAACCCAGGAGAAGGAAATCTGTCACAACTTCCACCTTTTCCTTAGTGACAAGTCTTCACTCCCAGACTGGAGTAGGATATCTCTTTGAGGGCAGGAGCTGTTTCTGAGTCATCTCAGGAGCTTAGTCCCCTGCACACAGTAGGACTTCAGCAATATGTATATTGACATCATATATTTTACTTAGCATTTATGATAAGGGCTACCATGTGCCTACTATTAATAACATTTTGCATATGCTGATTCAGCACTAGTTCCTGTGGGCTGGGGGAAGTAGATTGAATTTTTAAAAAATTAAAAAGAATACATATACAGGTATTTACCACCATCCCAGAGTAACAAGTTCGAGGCACATTTGAAAGGTTATTAGTAGTGATGTGTGAAGATTTGGGTAGAAGGGAAAGTGGAATGATTGAAGATGATGATAAGTCACGACGTAGTAGGAAAGAAAGTTCCAGGCAGGAAGCCAGAGAAGAGCATGGGTGATAAAGAGAAAGACAAGCATCAGAATTATCAGAAGTATAAATAAGGTGACATTATATGTTGAGTTTTGGTCTTCAAAACTTTGTATTCAGAGCCTTTCATCTCTAGAGAGGTAGATGGGCTGACCACATATCTGATGAAGCATCTGATGATGTCCTGACACCGTGAAGTTTTTTAAGAGAAGGAACAAGAATTGAAAGCCAGGTTTTCCCTCTGCTGCTCTTATAGTGACAATTTGCCAAGTGAGTGAGAGACAGACTAGATTAAGGGCATCCTTATTACAAAAGGAGAAAACCCGCTAATGATAGCTGATCTTTGTTGACAGTTTACATGGCAGGCATTTGTATTAACTTGTTTAATCCCACGACTTAATGCCTATGAAAAAACTGAAGCAAGAGGTGATTCAATAACTTCTCCAAGGTGACATAGCTCCTAAATGGTAGCAGTGGAAGCAGATTGAATCCTGTTTGGTTCTATAGCCACATTCCTAGTCTCTTCCCTCAGTCTGAACGTGCTTCTGCGGCCCCAGAGAAGGAGTTCTCCACCGTGGTAGCACACACAGACACGGACGCCACCGCTCCTGTGCCTGTAGGCATAGCCACTGATCTGACACTGTGCTGATTGCTAGGCCAGAAGTGCTAAGGATAGTTTCACTTATTTATTACTTACTTACTCTGTGTGGCTTAATTTTATTCTCAAACATCCTTTAGATATTGACCTAAGCTGTAGAAACAAAGGCATAAATGGTGAATAATTGTACAGGTTCACACAATGAGAAAGTGGCAAAGCCAAGATTTGGGGTATAACTTTGTGACTCCAAGGATTCCTCTCTTAAAATTTACAGGAAACAACTGAGGTGCCTCTCTACTCTCTCCCACACACAGCTCTCCTCTCTGTAGTCCCTGCCCGGAGTTTTCATCACCATTACTGTAGTGACTGATGGTTGCCTTCTCAGCAGCCGTGCCCAGCTTCTTCCTTGCCAGCAGAACCATGATGTTGTTTATCTCTTGAGAGGCCAGTGATGGTCTTAGGCATTAGCATGCGTATGCAGTTCTGGCTAGTGAGTCCAGTGTCCTTCAGCCAGTAAATTGAGAGGTGAGTTGTTGGGGCAAGGAATAGCAACCTTCTTTGAAAAGCGAGCAGATCAAGATGGTGGACTTACGTCCCAAAGAACCATCTTGCCTGAGTTAGAATTCATTCTTCTTTAATACCTAAAAGAGGGAGAGTAAAGCCAAACATTTCCTGTTAGGGTCAGCCTCTGGAGGGGATGTGTTCATTTCTTCCTTCCTGCAGTCATTCATAGGTTGGCCTGGTCAGGATGTTTCCTGTGAGCTAAACAAAGGTATTTTAGCTCATTACCTGGGAGGCAGGGTTCTGAGAGATAGGCTATATACATAATGTGAGCTTATAGGCAACATCCTTGTAGTAGTCAATTTTTGTTGTTCAGTCTCTCAGTCATGTCCGACTCTGCGACCCCATGGACTGCAGCATGCCAGGCTTCCCTTTCCTTCACCATCTCCCAGAGCTTGCTCAAACCCATGACCATCGAGTTGCTGATGCCATCCAACCATCTCGTACTCTGTTGTCCCCTTCTCCTCCTGCCTTTAATTTTCCCCAGCATCAGGGTCTTTTCGAATGAGACAGCTGTTTGCATCAGGTGATCAAAGTATCGGAGTTTCAGTTTCAGCATCAGTCCTTCCAGTGAATATTCAGGACTGATTTCCTTTAGGATGGACTGATTGGATCTCATTGCAGCCTAAGGGACTCTCAAGAGTCTTCTCCAACACCACAGTTCAAAAGCATCAATTCTGAGAAGGTTCTCAGCCTTTTTTAAGGTCCAACTCTCACATCCACACATGACTAGTGGAAAAACCATAGCTTTGACTAGACGGACCTTTGTTGGCAAAGTAATGTCTCTGCTTTTTCATATGTTATCTAGGTTGGTCATAGCTTTTCTTCCAAGGAGCAAGCATCTTTTAATTTCATGGCTGCAATCACCATCTGCAGTGATTTTGGAGCCCAAGAAAATAAAGTCTGTCACTGTTTCCATTGTTTCCTCATCTATTTGGCATGAAGTGATGGGACCAGATGCCATGATCTTAGTTTTTTGAATGTCAAGTTTCAAGCCAGCTTTTTCACTGTCCTCTTTCACCTTCATCAAGAGGCTCTTTAGTCCCTCTTCTCTTTTTGCCTTAAGGATGGTGTCATCTGCATTTCTGAGGTTATTGATATTTCTCCCGGCAATCTTGATTCCAGCTTGTACTTCATCCAACCCAGTGTTTCTCATGATGTTCTCTGCATATAAGTTAAATAAGCAGGGTGACAATATACAGCCTTAATGTATTCCTTTCCGAATTTGGAACCAGTCCTTTGTCCATGTCCAGTTCTAACTGTTGCTTCTTGACCTGCATACAGGTTTCTCAGGAGACAGGTAAGGTGGTCTGGTATTACTGTCTCTTGAAGAATTTTCCACAGTTTATTGTGATCCACACAGTCAAAGGCTTTAGCATAGTCAATAAAGCAGAAATAGATGTTTTTCTAGAACTCTTGCATTTTCAATGATCCAACGGATGTTGGCAATTTGATCTCTGGTTCCTCTGCCTTTTTTCGATCCAGCTTGAACATCTGGAAGTTCTTGGTTAATGTACTGCTGAAGCCTCACTTGGAGAATTTTGAGTGTTACTCTGCTAGCATGTGAGATGACTGCAATTGTGCGGTACTTTGAACATTTTTTGGCATTGCCCTTCTTTGGGCTTCGAATGGAAACTGACCTTTTCCAGTCTTGTGGCCACTGCTTTTTCCAAATTTGCTGGCATACTGAGTGCAGCACTTTCACAGCATCATCTTTGAGGATTTGAAATAGCTCAATTGGAATTCCATCACGTCCACTAGCTTTGATCATAGTGATGCTTCCTAAGGCCTGCTTGACTTCACACTCTAGAATGTCTGGCTCTAGGTGAGTGATCACACCATCGTGGTTATCTGGGTCATGAAGATCTTTTTTGTATAGTTCTTCTGTGTATTCTTGACACCTCTTCTTAATATCTTCTGCTTCTGTTAGGTCCAAAGCATACCAATTAATTTATTATAGAATACAAAGCTTCTTCCTTGTTACACTATGAGGGAAAGTCTGCTGATAGAGGGTTTCCAGAAAATGTTTCCAGAAAATGTTTCTGTTTCCTTGGAAAAGAAAGATGTGATCTCCTCCACCTTTGGAGAGTGTTAGAAGAGGATGTGGTATTTGGAGTTGTCGTCCACCATCTTGCCCCGGCGAGCTTTAACCCAGGGTAGGTCACAGCCTACGTGTTGAGAAACTCACAGTGAAGGCAGGAAAGAGTGTGACTCCTTGATGACATTTTTGAGTCAATGAATTACTCATTCTGGAGCTTCTTGACCTTGGGACTTCTCGTCATGTGAGTAATAGCATTTCCTTACAGGTGAAGTCACTTCTGTTTGGGTTTTCTGTCACGTACAGTTGCAGGCATCCACACTGTACAGTTAATATCCGCAGCATCACCACCATCATCTCTAACACAGGTTGACTGCTTACTGTTGCTAGAAGCTGTGGAATTTGTGGGTGTGTTATCTAATCTGAACTACAACCCTAGGAGCTAGATGCTTCCATCATTTTATTTTTACAGATGAGGAAGTTGTAGCTTAAAGAGGTTAATCTGTCCCAAGACCTTGGTGAGGGAGTGCAAAAAAAATAAATAAATAATGTGTAGAACTCGGACTTTACTTCCTTCTTCTTTATTAATGTTTGCAATAAAAACAGGTTTTATGGTCCATGTTTTATTGATGAGGAACTTGCAGTTTAAAGAGATTAAGTTCTGCCTCCCAGCTTTTAAGCACAGATTCAAACTGAGGTTCTTTTTTTTTTTTTTTTTTTGGTTGTACAACCTGATTTTTTTAAATGATGTATAATTTGATGGTTTAATACATGTACATAGCGAAATGATTACCATAATCAAATTAACTAATAAATCCATCACTTCATATAGTTGCTGCTTTTTATGTGTGGTGAGAACACTTACAATCTATTACCTTCGCAAATTTCAGCAAATATGGTACAGTATTAATAGCCATATTCAGCACACCGTACATTAGATCCCCAGAATTTATTCATCTTATAGCTGAAAGTCTGTGCCCTGTGACTAAAGTGAGGTCTTTGTGACTGCAAACGCATGTTTTTACTGCCCTTTCCAAACTGAAGAGCACCATGCTGTGAGCCTTTTGTTTATTTCTTCCAGTTAACATTTTTATTGGAGCATAATTGCTCCACCATGTTGTGTTAGTGTTTGCTGTATGAACAACTGGACCAGCTACATGTGGACACACGTCCCCTCCCTCTTCAGCGCCCCTCCCCCCCCACTTCCACCACCTCCTACCCGTCTTGTGCCCCAGTCCGCCCTTGCTTTCTCCCAGGTGCGAATAGGCACTAATCTCTGCTTACAAGTGATCTACCTAATCTGCTGCCTTTCCTAGCAATAGGATGGCTTACATCTGCTAACATGCACCTGTCTCTTGGCCGCCCTGAAATCTCAATGTAAGGATGCCGGGTGTGGCAGGCCCATGACGGGGGGAAGCGTGAGGGCCCCGCCTGCTTCAGACCACTGTGTGCTGGCATCCTGTTGAGAATGCTTTCCTGTGTGAGGCTTAAACCCTGCTCCTCAAGCAATGAGAACACAAGACACAAAAACCTGGATTTAGCCCAAAGCAGAGTGAAAATATGGACAGTGTTAAAACATCAGAGGAAGATCAGAGAAGGAAGAGGACAGACAAGAGTTAGTCATTACTCTTAGTGATGGAGCCTTTGTGTGGTCCCTCAAATTCCTTTCCACTTGTGCCCATGTGTCACCCCTTCTCCTAGAGGCTGAGGGCCCTCAGAAGCTGGGGCCAGTCTCCTAGCCGGGACTCTCGCAGAGCTGCGTGGTTCCTGCCGCCTCTTTCCATCTAGTCCTACCCATTTTTCAAGACTCGGGGTAAGTCCTGTTCTCTACGAAACACAGTGACTCACCGGTGTCTCTAAGTTTCCCTGAATTCAGGTTGCCATTTAGGAGTTGTGACGATTCAGCTGCTAAGTGTAGATTGCTTATGAAATTTGTTCCCTGCTCTCTCCAGAGCCTTGGAGCTTATGAGCCATGGCCGTGACCAGTCTTTGGAACTGCTGACCTGTGAGCTGTCCCTGCCTGTAACCTCAGCAATCTTGTCTACTCAGACCACCACACGCCCCTGCTGAGGGCATGTCCTGCTGTTGTTTGACCTCCGTTCATTCCATCTTCTGGTATCATTGCCTCAGTTTCCCTTTGAGGCAGCAGTGTACACGTGTTCAGTCGCTCACTCGTGTCTGGGTCTTTGCGACCCCACAGACTGTAGCCCGCCAGGCTCCTCTGTCCATGGACTTTTCCAGGCAAGAATACTGGAGTAAGTTGGCGTTTCCTACTCCAGGGGATCTTCCTGGCCCAAGGACTGAACCTAGATCTCTTCTGTCTCCTGCACTGGCAGGCAGATTCTTTACTACTATTGCCACCTGGGAAGCCCTTGGAATAGCAGGAGGAGGGCCAGACCCAACCAGTCTGCTCATTTCATTTTTCAGACCTTCTGATTTGTTTAAGCAGACAGGACACACTATGCAGGTTAGTGAGATGAAGCACTCCTGGGACTAACGTGGAGCTATTCAGAAGAAGAGAAGCACTCTTTCCTTAGCCGAGCTGAATGGAAGCCTGGATTCTTCGAGCCTTCACATGAGGGTGTGCTGAGAATGAAAGCCGCAAAGAGGAATTTGAATGAAGAGTTAGCAAGAGAAAGATTGACTCCTGGCCTCGTTTGATCTGAGTTAGGTATCCAGCCAGACCCACCCCTGAAATGTTTAGCACATGCCTGCTAAGCAAGGGGATTTTTCTCAGCTGGAACTCAGAGTCCCAGCAGATTCATCCACCCAACATGTGGGGCTTCCTAAAGCCATTATTGAACCTGTGCTCTAAGTTCGCAGCTGCTTGAGAAAAAAAAAATACTATCATCCCCCAAAACAAATGCTATAGTTCTTCCTTGTTTCCCTCCCTTCTCCTCAGAGTCCAGAAAAGGGTAGCAGGGCCCAGCATGTGGTCTTGAAAACCCTGGCTTTGGACTTGTCCGCGGACCAGTGACTCCATGCTTAGAGGAAACCGAGGCTGGTTCTCCAGACCTTGATACAGCCGCTCCGGGCCCAGTGAGATGCTTGGGCCAAAAGGCCTCTGCTCTCGGGGGACGCTGGTGGCAGGTCTTTCCTGGAATCACCCAGCATTCCAGACCTTCTGCACAGACTGAGATGATAGGGGCATGTTCTCAGCTTGGCAGCTGTTGGAGATACAGCAACAAGAAGGCATTTTCAGAGAAAGAACAGTGAATTTTCAGTAGTCTCACTACTATAGTGGTAGGGATTTTTGAACAAGTTTATATCCTCTACAGGAATGGCAAGTTCCAGGGCTCTTTCAGTAAAGGAAGAAAGCTGGAGAGGCAAAGCAGAGAGGACGTTGTAGATAGTGAAGCAATATTCAACCGGAAAATGTAGCAACTGCATAAAAACCCCAAAAAACAAAAGAAAACAGAACTGATACTTCCTTGCTTGCTCTTACTGCAGAAGCACTTTTTTTTTGTAGAACAAATTTAAAAAAAATCAAGTCATCAGATTGTTCCAAGGGTTTACCAAGCAAGAGGAGAATTATTTGACTGTGCGTTGATTCCCAGTGACCCCTCTGCCTTGGGTCCTTGTATTGGAGGGACTGTGGGTAGGCGCCTGAAGTCTCTGGGCTCAGCTTCTCCTCTGGAAGAAGGAAAAAGGCTTGGATGAGTGACCCAGAGCTTGGGCGTCGCCTCCCTTCATGCAGGTGCCTGGACCTTGAATCCGGGAGGAAAGGCACCGAGGCTGACAGTGGGTTTCTAGGTGAGGCTGGCGGGAGGCTGCCGTGGTGGGCGAGGCGGAGGACGCTGCAGGCAGAGATGGCTGGCATTTTTCTCAGCCAAATGACTCACTGGACAAAGACTTGTCAACTGACCGGTTAGATTGGCATCTTTTAGGCCCCGCCTCACCCTGCAAGTCACCTCACTGGTATTTAAATATAAGGGCTTTGTTCTCTGGGGCTTTTGACTATGCCTCCCAGATTCCTTAAAGCATGTTTGAGACCATGTTTTCTTTCTTTTTCTGTTGTTAACTCTATTCTTAAAATTACACAAAGAACTCATTCTAGAAACAAGACAAAATTCAGAAAAACAAATTGAAGAAGTAATAATAAGCCCAGAGATCATCTTTGTTAGCATTTTGTTACATGTATTTTTCTTTTTGTGTGTGTTGCTTGGTAGTCTTTTTCTTTTAAGTGAGTATAATCTAGACATCTTTCTTTGTTAATAAATTATACTTTGATACAGTCATTTTAAAGGTTGGCTGCATTGTGTTGTCCAGGAGGTAGAAATTTCCTGCCTACCAGTTCTTTGAGTTCTTTGGGTTGGTCTAATAATTAAATTGCCACAAGACTGATGAACTGGAGAAAAAACCAACTTAATTCATATACACAAAGGTCTCATAGAAATGTGTGCGTGCTCAGTTGTGTCCCATTTTTGCAACCCCATGGACCGTACTCCACCAGGCTTCTCTGTCTATGGAATTTTCCAGGCAAGAATACTGGAGTGTGTTGCCATTTCCTACTCCAGGGGATCTGCCTGACCCAAGGATCGAACCCACGTCTCCTGTGTCTCTTGCCTTGGCAGGCAAATTCTTTACCACTGAACCACCATGGACAGAGGAGCCAGGTGGGCTATAGTCCTTAAGGTTGCAAAGAGTCAGACACAACTGAAGCGACTTGGCATGCATGCACAAGCGACCTGGGAAGCCCCTCATAGAAATGACCCGACAAAGTGATGAAATCAAGCTGTTTATATATCACTTTCAGACCAAGAAAAAATCATTTGTGAAGAGTTAACCAAGAGACTTGTGCTTGGGGTACCAGACTAATGGAGAAGCAACACAGTTTGTTTATACAGTGTTCTTAGCCTTAAATTCCCCAACTCTGGTGACAAGGATGCTTTCTATACTCCTGGTACGGGAAAGTTACTTTCACAGGGGAGATTTATTTTCCCCTTTCTGGGGGTGGGGTAAGGAGAGGCGTCAGAATATCTTTTTTATTCATCCCCTCCACCCGCCAATGACTGTTTCTGAAGTAACTTTAATTCAAAATAATCAGTAGGCCATTGTGGCATATCTCAGGGCAACCTTCTCTGAGCCCAAACGCTGCGACATTGTCTGGATTTACATATTTATTTGCATGTCCCTGTTGTTGGATGAGAAGGTGGTTTCTGGTTTGGGTTTTTTTTTTTGTATGTTACATCCTGATAGGTGTGTATTGTATTTGTGCACTGACGTGAATTTTTCACATAACTTCCTTGACTCAGAATTTTGAGTGAAATCATGCTTGTTCTAAGGTTTTTATGCCCTTTGTCCAGTTGGGCCGGTTATAAGTGCTGTTACTTGAACACCAGTTTTCAGGTATTGATGGTAATTCTGCTCAGGTTGCACCTCCAAGGGCCACCAAGCATACAGAATGCCTTTGTTTTCCTATGTATTTCCATCTTCTTTGTGATTTCTTCTTTGTGATGGTCCTGGATACAGTAAGACCTTCCAGAAAAATGGAGACATCTTGCCCCTCCACATGTGTAAGGAATATCTGCTAGGTGCCAGTTACGAGCTCAGGCTGGGGGCTCAGCAGAGCCGCATGCAGGACCCAGGTGCTGCTCTCCGGGGCTTGCAGCCTGATAGTGGTAGCTGGGACCAGAATCTCACATGAGTGATAACCAGTTTGTGCACAGTAATTGTTAGTTTCCTCTTGATAGGTAGTGCCTCTTTTAGATCGTATAGCAACACTCATCCCAGTATTACTATCCCCATTTTATGGATGAAGACATCAAGGCAAAAAGATACCAGCTGAACCAGCTGAAACAACACAGAGTAGTTACTCTGCATCTCATGCTCCTTCTGTTCTACCCCTAAGAGAGCAGAGGGGAAAGAAGGGATTATATTATGGAAAGTAGAAAGGCCTGCTAACACAGAGTGCTTTGTCTCGTCTTTCTTCTCTGAAGATCCTTCATGCACTTCTTTATGGTAAACCTTATCTCCTGAGCTGTACTTTTTGTTAAGAGGTGAATAGACATAAAGCCCCAAGAAAAACAGCAATGTCTATAGGTTTCTCTTTATGGGAATGTCTAAGAGTGGAGGTTGAGTTGCAGAAACTCCAAAGAAGATGAATGTATTTGATGCTGCTAAACTGTACACTTAAAAATGGTAATTTTAATGTTAGGTATATATATGTATATGTGGTCACACCCAATTTTAAAAATCACCACAAACAAATAAATAGAGAAGCAGATGCTATCATCTGTTGGGTTTAAAAAAACAAACAGGAGGGTAGCATTTCAGGATATGAGCATTGCCTACCTCATATTTAGCATACACGGGCCCTTTCACCATAATTATTGGAACTCTAATATTGAAATGATTTCTATTTTAAGAGATGTCAGTTTTTAAAGTTATTTGACAGTTCAAGTCCAATGTTGTTCAGTCACTGAGTTGTTTCTGACTCTTTGTGACCCCCATGGAGAGCAGCACGCCAGGCTTCCCTGTCCTTCAGTGTCTGCTGGAGTTTGCTCAGATTCATGTCCATTGAGTCATGGATGCCATCCAACCATCTCATCCACTGCTGCTCCCTTCTCCTCCTGTCCTCAGTCTTTCCCAGCATCAGGATCTTTTTCCAGTGAGTTGGCTCTTCACATCAGGTGACCAAAGTATTGGAGCTTCAGCTTCAGCATCAGTCCTTCCAATGAGTATTCAGGGTTGATTTTTTTTTTTTAGGATTGACTGGTTTGATCTTCTTGCAGTCCAAGGGACTCTTAAGAGCCTTCTCCAGCACCACAGTTCAAAAACATTCTTTGATGCTCAGCCTTCTTTATTGTCCAACTCAAAATGGCAACCCATCCAGTACTCTTGCCTTGAAAATCCCATGGACAGAGGAGCCTGGTAGGCTACAGTCCATGCAGTCACAAAGAGTTGGACACAACTGAACGACCTCACTTTCTTTCTTTCTCACATCCATACATGACTACTGGAAAAACCATACCCTTAACTGAACGGACCTTTGTTGGAAAAGTGATGTCTCTGATTTTAATATGCTGTCTAGGTTTGTCATACCTTTCTTCCAGGGAGCAAGTGTCTTTTAATTTCGTGGCTGCAGTCACTGTGGACAGTGATTTTGGAGCCCAAGAAAATAAAATCTGTCACTTGTTTCCACTGTTTCCCCTCCTATTTGCCATGAAGTGATGGGACTGGATGCCATGATCTTAGTTTTTTGAATGCTGAGTTTTAAGCCAGCTTTTTCACTCTCCTCTTTCACCTTCATCTAGAGGCTCTTTAGTTCCTCTTCGCTTTCTGCTATTAGAGTGGTATCATCTGCATATCTGAGGTTGTTGACATTTCTCCTGGCAATCTTGATTCCAGCTTGTGATTCATCCAGCCCAGGATTTCACATGATGTACCCTCCATATAAGTTAAATAAGCAGATTAACAATATATAGCCTTGTGTACTGAAGTCCAATAATTCATCTTTATTTCAGAAGTATAATTTATAAATTATAACACCATCATATTCCCCATGTAGAGGTGTGCATAAAGTCCAGAAATAAGATAGTGCATTTCTGACTCTCCAGTGTTGGCAGAACCAGTTCCCAGGAGCCATAGGACAGTCCTGATTGTGATTTAATCAAATTGGGAAAACCCAAGATGTGAAAGGGTCATCTTAGAGGAGAATTTTTGTGTCTGTTAATAAAGAAATATATTTCCTCGTATTAGACAAAAATTTAAGAATTAGCTTAGACTTTATAATTCAGGGCTTTCCTGGTTTTCCAATCCAGGCCCTTTTATTGTTTTTTTTTAATGCATCTGTTGGACTTTTGGCTTTTGTCATAAGCTTTTTCATTTAAAAAAATGTAGGTGAGGACTAAAAGATCAATAGAATGGAAGGCGATGTGAAAGCACCACTTGACTTGCAGGCTGAAATCAAAGGACATAGTCAATTTCCTTATCTGTCACCCATCCAAGTTTAGACCCCTGCCTGCTTACCTGAGGCAGCTGCCTTCCTGCCGTCGGCATGCAAGGTGTCTGTTCCCTTATCTATGACTTCCTTGGGCCTGACCCATCGAAAGAAGCCAGCTGGACGCCACGCTGGCTTCTGAAGTTGGTATTCTTCTGCTCAGAGAGTCTCTGTTGGAGAAGTACTGTCTAAGCACGTCTGCTGCTCACACACTGTCAAAAGAAAAGTTCCTTGAGCCTGAGTGGGCAGGGTCACCCACTGCTGCTGCTGGAGAGCTGAGGCCCCAGGACGTTCCAGCCGGTAGCAGGGAGGAGGAGAGCGTCCAAGGAGCCGGCCCTGGAGGTCGACCCTGGCCTGGCTGTGCGTCTCTGAGACGCCATCTTCCAGGGGCAACAGGTATGTCAGCAGACCCCTCCATACCCCAGCGGGACGCCGAGTTTCTGCTGGGGTTCTCATCCCCGAGGGGCTGCCTTGTGTGTTAGGTTGGTTGCTCCAAAGGGTTTTCTGTGTGGGATTTGGAGTGTGACGCTTGAGGACAACAGCAAAGATCCTCTGACCCTATTTAAAGGAAGAGAGATGACCCACCTGGGCTGAGGGCTGAGAGCAGGACCTGTTATTCAGGGTGACGTCACTTCCTGTTCCGTCCCCCCGCCCCAGCTTCTGCACCACCCTCGGGCCAAAATGATCTCAAGGTCACTGGGGAGCCTCCTGTAAGCGTATGGTTTGATTTTACTGATTTTACAGGGATAAAGTCTCTACAGAACTCTAAGCAGTTTATGTTAGGATTTAAAAAGTAAGGAAATCTTATCAAAATAACTTATTTTTCGCCTTTCTCTCATTTACTAGTCCTTCTGGAATATCGCGTATCACTTCAAAAATAACAAAAGTTCAAAATATGTTTCCTAGGATTAATTTTAACATATCCTTTTAAATAGCTAATTTTTTTTTCCTTCTCCAAAGCAGATAGCTTCACTTCCCAGCCATTTCCTTTGCAAAAGTGTTTTCTCTATTTTCAAGGACCACACAAAGACAGCAAAAATGTTGGGAGTAGAAGTTCGTTTTTAGAAACTAGGAAGAAGTGTCAGAAGTTTAGGAAAGATGGACACTAAGATGCTAGCTAAGAGCAGTAAAGCCAACTTATTATACTACAAGTTCGGGAGACTTCTTTCTCCCATACTGTTTTTTTAGAGGATCTGTGGTCATATATTCTAATTATTTTGTTACTTAAAGTGCAGTATGTAAACCAGCAGATCTGACATCATTTGGGAACTTTTCAGAAAAGATTTGGATGCTCTAGATTTACATGAATATGAAGGAGATTGCATCAGCTGTTAATAGAGAACCCAAATTTCCTTTGCTTCAACTCACTGGTCCCAATAAGCTTTAATTACTAGTAATAATTCAACTGTCCCAGCTCAGATTTTCCTGGCAGTGCCTGAGACAGGATTTCAGTTCATCTTCAAAGTGTCCTTAAGCTTTCCTTGGAGTCCTTAGAAGGTCACCACCTGCTTCCTGGGGAACAGATTTCCCTCCCACCCCACCCCACACTGTTGGCTGTGGCTTACTGCCTGGTGGGGTGTTCCAGGGGAACCCCAAGTCCCCTCCCAGAGACAGGCACATGCAAAGACCATGTTTCCTTCAGTACTCACCACATCAGATTCCCCTAGGTCATGACCAGAAATGGGGAGTGCCCCCTCGCCCAGTCTCTGACACTATCTTGTATATACCCAAATATTATTGCCAGCCTGACTCTCCAGAGATCTAAGACCTCTCGAAGGCCTTAGATAGACACCTGTATCCTTACTTCCCAAGTTCATCCAGGCCCTCTGGCACCAAGTCCTCCCCACAAGCTATTTCCTCCATGAAAATCATCTCATGCAGAGACTGTGGGTTATCATTAGTACCAGTTCATCAGATAATCTCAGACTCTGAATCCTCCCAGTTCAGGCTCAGCTGGAACCGCTCCTATGAAAAACAGCAGTATAATGTAGATGGTTTAAATGATAAGACAACAGCCATATCAATAGCCAGTGCTTGCTTTTGTTTTGTTGCTAAGCAAACCAAAATATTTAGGGCAGCGTTCTTACTGGATCACTGAAGATTCTCTTTGATCTGCTGAGACCACAGAGAGGATATACAATGTAGTTTCAGGAGCTAAATGTTAAGATGGACATTCATAAACTGGAGAGGGCCAGTGTAGGCAAGAAGGTTGCTGAGGTGTCTGGAAAGCATTTATATACAGAGTGAAAGGAAGTGGAGAGGTTTAACTTAGAAAATGGTGGTCAGGGTAATGTCTTTAAATTGTAAATAGCTGGCATGTGGCTAGATAAATTCTCTTATGAGAATTTATAAATAATCTTTAATGCACAGAGATTAATGAGAGGAAATTATGGAGAGGCAGATCCTAAGACCACAAGTCGACTGGGGAGAAGTGAATTCCTTGGGAAGTAGAGTTCTGTATCACTCATGTGTCTAAGATAAGAGGAGTAGTTTACATTAGAGCACTTTAGGAAAAATTACTGAATTAGGAGGGATTTAATCCATAGTCTAGTATCTTGAAAAGTAAAAGTTAGAAGGAATGTTAGAGATTATTGTCAAATTTTAGGAGACTAAGGCCCAAAGTGCAGGTTTGACTTGCCCCAGTTCACACTAATTTCTGTCCAAATTTCTAATCACTGTCTCAGTATACTTTGGGCTTCCCTAGTGGCTCAGACAGTAAGGAATCCACCTGCAACGCAGGAGGCGTGGGTTTGATCCCTGCGTTGGGAAGTTCCACTGGAGAAGACATGGCAACCCATTCCAGTATTCTTGCCTGGGAAACCCCATGGACAGAGGAGCCTGGCAGGCTATAGTCCTTGGGGTCGCAAAGAGTCGGATACAACTGAGCAACTTTCACTTCAGTATGCTTCTTGTTACATACCATTCTTCCCACTCTCCACTTCTTTAATGCTGTAGCTCCCCCAGGGGGACCAGGTAAATGAATAGGAAAATGGAAAAAAGTCTGGTGGAACTTGGAGAATTTAAGTAAGTTAATGCTGTCCAAGCTAAACTACTTATCCTAGGACTAGTCTTTCCTGCCAACCAGTTGAATCTACACATTGAATCTTTCACACCTACAAACTGGTTTATCTTTTCAGAATATACTAACAGAGCTATTCTCCGCTTACACTATGACTTTATTTGATAGCCACTACAACATAGGGAACCTAATTGAGGTTGAGAGGGGTGCAGTTAACAGAGAAATCTGAAGTCTCATTTGTGAATGGGAGGTGATATGGGGAGAGCAAGAAAGTTTTCTAGGAAGCAGTAATCCCCGAGTCCAGGTCTTGGGGCAATTTCCTATTTTCTTGAGAAACTAAGTTTGGTGGTTTGTGCTCAGTGGAAGGAGGGAGAGCGATAAGACACAAGAGTTGATGGAGACTAGATGTGTGGAGCTTTTTGAGTCATGATAAGGATTTTGGATTTGATTCTAAGTGGACTTGGAAATAGGTAAAACCTTTAAGCAAGGGAATGACATGACTCAGTTTGTGTTTTAAGAAGTGCCCTCTGGCTGTCCTAGAAAGACTGAATGAGTTGGAAGAAGAGAGGGTGTGAGGTGTCCAGGTGATGGTGGTTGGGATGATACAGTGACGTCAAGGCCAATTTGAGTCTATGTTGGGATTAGAGAATGGAATGACTTTCTAATTAGTATTAATCATATCTGGCCCAGCTACATTTTGGGTTCTTCTCTTCCCACTTAGTTTTGGAGAATCTGTAATTTGCTTTTCAGTAGTTGTCTCTGATCCCATTGTCATGGTGTTTATGTTTGTTTTTCCGTTTTTGCCACACTGTGTGGCTTGCAGGATCTTAGTTCCCTCGCCAGGGATTGAACCTGGGCCACCACAGTGAAAGCACCAAGTCCTCACCCCTGGACCACCAGGGAATTCCCCCATTTTCATGTTTGATCAGTATCAACATCAGCTCACTCGGAAGTCTCCTGTCCTGCTTCTCACTCCTCACCTCCACGGCGGGAATCTTCCCTGCCCCCTTCCTGCAGGGCAGCGAGGAGGAAGATGATGGGAGCCTGTGAAGGAGAAAGGAAAGACTGGAGGGGAGGGAGCCAAATGAAGGCTGGGGCCCAGAGGAGCTTTGCTGACCTCTTCCAGTTTTTGCCACAACTTTTACTTTTTACTGCCATTTGCACTTGGAAACAGACTTGCTGCGGGCAGGTCGCATTTCACATCCTGCCTCTCCTGTCCCCTCATGGTAGGCAAGACAATGCTGAGAAGGCTGTGTGAGCGGAAGTACTGCCTTTGAGGCTTGGCAGCCAAAGTGGCTACAATTGTACTGATTCCTTTGGAAAAGGAGATACCCTCCAACCTCTCCCGCTCCCAGGGAAAAGTTTTTTTTTTTTTTAATAATTTCACCGATGCCTGAAAATGTCTGAGGGAAGTGGGGAAGTGCTGCAGTGGGTGCGGACACAATCGGGGAAGGAGGGATGGACCGCAGGTGCTTGGGAACCTTCCCGGGAAGTGTTTACAGTAGATCTCATACATGCTGGAGCCCTGGGCTTAACCTGCAGACTCCTGTGAGAAGTCAGGTGAATTCCCTAGAAAGGATAGTGCACGAATGAATTGACCTTTTGACTGTAAACTCTATGGAATTAAGTTATGGAGTGGGAAAGTGTTGAGCGTTTTCTTAGGGACAGAGCTTCAGCTGGACCTTGTGTCAGGACTGTCTTGTTATTCACAACAAGCCCCTTTCCGCCTTACCCCGGTTTATGCTGACAGCGACTCTGGAGTGTTGATGGGGTCCTGGGCAGCTTCAGGATGGAGCCAGTGACCTGAAAGACTGAACAGGTGAGTCGCGGGTTGGAACTTTAAGCCCCCGCCCCCACAGTCTTCAGGGCAGAGAGAGAGGAGTTAGAAATTGAGTTCAGTCACCAATGGCCCGTGATTTGATCAGTTGTGCCTGTGTAGTGAAACCTCCGTGAAAACCTCTAAAGCCTGGGCTTGGCGAGTTCCAGCAAAGTGCTGACAGACCCACTTCCAACAATGTAAGTTGATCCAGGTGACCCAATAGTTTTGTTAAACATATTTTTGTTGACTAGCTGCCTAGCATCCTTCATCCATTTCCCCTTTCCTCTGACAACAGGATATTCATTTTGCTGGAGAACACATCCTCCGGCTCTTTCAGGTCGTGGGAGGAGTTGACCCTCCCTATCCCCAGTATAGGAGTAGTTCACAACCCATGGTGGCCGGTCAACAGAGTCCGTCCTTTTAAATAATAATAATTGTTTCAAAAATGGGCACATGAAACAAGTTAGTTTAGTAAACTCAATCCTTGGAGTTTTGCTCAACATTGCAAAAGAAGATTCTCTTTTTTCTTTTGAGATTGCTAACCTGGATGAATGTAAACAAAGACTTTCCCTCCATGAGGGTGGTGGTGCCTGGGAATGGAGCCCAGACGAGAGGCAACTGAAGGCTGGGTTGCAGCGGGGAGGGAGAAGCTTTCTATTATAAGCCAATAAATTCTTCTTCAGTGAGTTCAGGTTGGGTTTCTGTAACTGGGAACCAAATATATCCTTCTTAGCATTTTCAAATTCACCTTCCTCTCTAGTCTGAGATGGCTTGGGAGGAACATGGACAAAGCTCCTAAATCTATTGTCTGAAATTATTTAGGGTCAGGAGACTCAGTTTAAGTCCTGGCGCCACCCTTATTTACTAATAATGATCAGGACAAGCCATATCATCTCCCAAAAAGTGTGGATGAAAATGCCTCCCCTGCCTACCTCATGGGTTATTACTATACTAGAATGAGATGAAGGGTGTGCATATACTATCTTAGCCATGTGAACATACTAAAACATTAGTGTGGAAAAGAGGAGAAAAGCACTAATGATATTTGGTCTCTGCTTGTGCCAGACACAAGGCCAGGCATTTCACATATGTAATCATATTTCATCTTTCTGGCAACCCCACACCTAGTATATTTCCTGGTTTGGAGAGGTTGTTAAGTATTTATTTCCTGTCATAAGTGTGCTGTCAGCTTAGGAATCTGAGATAATTAACATCTCCATTTCTCAGATTTCTTCAACTGTAATATGGAGGCTTAAATGGTATTTAACATTTAAGCTGAATTGTTTAAGACAGATTTTGGAACTTGGCTTGGAAAAAGAGTTCTATGATCACAAAAGTTTGGAACATGCTGAAATCAGAGGTAAACAGGGTGTTGTCCAAGGTCATGGAACAAATCTATAGGTGATGGGATGTTCTACATCTGATAGGGGTGTGGGTCAACCAGGTGCATGCATTTGTCAAAACACAGTACCTATTATCTTCGTATTTGTGCATTTCGTAGTATGTAAATTTTGTATCAGAAGTAAAGATCTGTAAAAAAAAAATACTGAGCTCTAATTAATAATATGCTTGCTGAAGTATTTAGGGGAAAGGGTATTGAGTCCTGTACATCACTTTAAATACACCCAAATTAACATGGAGTAATGGATGGATAGAGGGATAGATGGATGGATGTGATCAAGCAAGTACTATAAAACGAGGGGTTTCCCTGGTGGTCCAGTGGCTAAGACTCAGAGCTGCCAATTCAGGGGGCCTGGGTTTGATGCCCAGTCAGGAAACTAGATCCCACATGCCACAACTAAAGACCTGCATGATCCCGCATACCACCACGGAGATCAAAGATCTTGTGTGCCACAACTGAAAACCCACGCAGCTAAATAAATATTTTTTCAAAAAGAAAGTATAGTAAAACAATAATGATTGAATCCAGATAGGGTTGTGCCAGCATCACTGCAAAGTGCATTCAACTGTGCTGTACGTTTGAGATTTTCCATAATAAAACAATAGGAACAAATACCCCACAGCCCAGTGCAAATTCCAGGCCTGAGCTTGCTTCTCTCTCTGACCAGCCCACGGCTGCTGCTTCCCTCGGCCCCCAGGAGAAGACCTGCTGCCCACAGACCCGAGAGCTCTGTCTCTGTAAGGCCCCGAAGCTGGAGCAGGCGCACTGTTGTTTTGTGGCGATTCCCCTCCTAGGTGAAAGCGTCTCACCTCTTCTCATGACCAGAGAAGCAGAGTTCCCTCGTGTTACTGAGAGCAGTGAGCAGCCCCGTGTCAGCCTCTGCCTCGGCCACCATCACCAGGTCCCCTCTTGGCCGGGCCCTCCGGTCCTCCAGCGGTCACTCTGCCACCGTCGCCGCCACCTCAGCCTCCCCCAGGCCTGACTTTGGGGCCCAGCAAGCCCTCGAATCTTTGGAGCTTCTTCCTTTGCCTTCTGTCTTTCAGCCTCATCTGTAAGCAAATGGTTTTTAGTTTTCAGGTATTTATGATTTTAGTTTGTTTAATAAATTAATCAGGCCTATCAAATCTGCTCCTGCTGTGTCTGAAACTGATCTCAGTCCATTTTTGCACAATAATATTTCCTTCATTTGCATATGTTTCCTTTTTTTTTTTTTTCTTTCCTGAATATGCTTTTCCTAATACCAAGCACCTTCTGCCTCTCTCCGTAGCTCATTTAAACTTTCCTAAGATAGACTGGTAAGAATCATTCCATTTTCTCACATGAGAACCTGGGAGAATGCAAGTTAACATTTATTGAGTTCCTACTGTATGCGCTCCCTTGCCGCTTGTCGCCCTGTACACTGTCTCACTTGAAAGCCCCCAACCTCCTTGTGAGGTGCTTACTGTTTTGGCCCCACTTTCCTTCATGAAGAAACTGAGGCCCAGAGAATGTTTTCTGGTCCAGCAGCCAGATGACAACGAATGCAGAAGTGCAGTCCCACAGTGACCGAGGAGGAAGGGAGGCCTCGGGAGTAGATGGGAGCTTTTTAGAAGAGAAGCTGGAATTAGAATTCAGGTCTAAATTTTCTGACTCAATTTAGAAAATGAGACGCTCCATATAGATTTAGACATATGGGCAAAGTTGGAGTGTTTCACACCCACAGGGTAGCTGTGTGCCACTCGGGGCTGCTGTTACCGCTATTAAATCTGCTGTGAGCTGAGGGCCGGGTTGTGTTGAAAGCTTAGCCACTCACAATCTGCGAGACACTTGAGCAGCCCAGACATAATCGATGCTCCTTGTGTGACAGTCCATGTGCTCAGAGGCTCTGAAAGCAGGAGCAGAAGCAGCACTTGTCATATAAACATTGAAACAAGCAGTGAATGGAAGAATCACGATACCAGCTTGGTACCTGGGTCTGCTCTTTCACAGCTTCTTGCTGTCACATCCTGACTCCACTTGGTTGGGCCTGAGGTTGAACAACTTGAGATCTCCCGAGTCATCCATGTGGGAACTATTACAGCCAATTCACTCTTTCTCCCTGAGTGGTGGTTCCCAAATTCATCGGCACACGGGAACCATCTGGGAAGCTTTAAGATACATGGAGACCTGTGTCCCACCCCTGGAGACTGTGATTTAGTTGGTCTGTGGTGTGGCCTGCCCTTAGAAATTTTCAAAAGCTCCCTAATGATGCTAATGTGCAGACACATTTGGGAAGCTCTGCTCTAAGAGTAAAGTCCTGCAGGACCTCAACTTAATGTGTGGATAATTATCAGACTCTCCACTGGACAGGCCCTTTTGTCTGTTTTGCCTGGTGAGGCTGCCAAATACCCCAGCTCCATAGTGCAGCTGTTTCCTCCCAATCAGGGCAAAATGACTTTGAATTCTTGACATGGGACTCAGATTTGGCGTGATAATCCTTTTCCATCTCGTAAGCTCTTTGATGCTTTTAAGAAAAGTTAAAATATAAATATTTATTATTCATATTTATAAAATATATTAATTATGTATTTACTGTTTTTAAGTATATAATGCTACATATAGTACCCTGATAGCTCAGTTGGTAAAGAATCCACCTGCAGTGCAGGAGACCCTGATTTGATTCCTGGGTCAGGAAGATCCCCTGGAGAAGGGATAGGCTACCCACTCCAGTATTCTTGGGCTTCCCTGGTGGCTCAGCTAGTAAAGAATCCGCCTGCAGTGCAGGAGACCTGGGTTCGATCCCTGGGTTGGGAAGATCCTCTGGAGAAGGGAAAGGCTACCCACTCCAATATTCTGGCCTGGAGCATTCCATGGACTGTATAGTTCATGGAGTCACAAAGAGTCAGACACGATTGAGTGACCTTCACTTTCACTTCACAGTAATAATATGTATGTGTGTGTGTGTGTGTGTATATATATATATATATTCTATACATTCTTTTCTATTCAACAGTTGACCTAAATGGAAAGGTTAGTCTAACCTGTCATTAAGGGATTTGAAAGTCCTCCAGTTGCTTTTTAAAAGAGGGAATGGGAAGTTGTATTATAGAGTTCTTATCCTTCTGAATATATCTTCTAGGTTGAAATTTAGTTTTCCTTCACTTATATGAAGACACTGTCTTATTGATCTCTAACATTCATTGATCTCTAGCACTCATTTTAGCTGTTGAAAAATCCTAGTCCTCCTGGTGCCTGTTTCCTTGTCAATGAAATTTTTTTTCCTCTTTGGGGACCATTATGATCTTCTCTTTTCCCTCAGAACTCTGACATCTCAACTTATGTATTTTGATACGGGTCTTATACCATTCATTTTCTTAGGTGTGAAAGAGATTACATACCTCCAAACAATTTGGAGATTTTTGTTTTTACTGCTAAGAAGTGTTTTTGCCATACTGTTTTCATATTTCCCACTTCTCGATTTTCTCTTTTCTCTTTTTTAAGAAATCATTTTGGTTGGGTGATTGACCTCTTGGGTTCGTCCTCTACCATAGTTATCTCTTCTTTCCTAATTTTTAGTGCTCTTTTTTTGTGCCAGTTCTTAAAAGAACTAGCTTTTTCCTCAACTTTATTCACCAACTTTTCTTTTGAAGTTTTATTTTGATAAAGTTTTTATTTCTAGAGGAAAATTTTATTTTTTGTTCTTTGATTTATCCTTTTACATAACTTCTACTTCTGTAAAGAGACAGTATCTTCACTTATTTCCCTATAGTCCTAGATTTTTAAATGTTATATCCCCTTCTGTTTGTTTCTTCTAGATATTTTTCCCCCTTATTCTCATGTTGGTCTTCCTCTTTCATGGTAGAGGTTTCCCTCGATTGTCTGGGAGCCTTGGTGCTCTGTTTATGTTTAAGAGTGGGCCTCTGGTGTTTGGAGGCCCTGTGTGAGTGGACAGGACTTAGGAACCTTGTTGGGCCCATTTAGGAGTGTTCGAGCAGAAGGGTTCATAAGAGAGAAAGAGAGAGAAGGAGGGAACAGAAAACTGGAAGCTTTTCTTTAGAGCCATTTAACTAGTCGAGAAAGAATCTTCTGCTGTTCTTTATGTATTTGTCAGCTTAGGGGGGCAGTTTGGGGAAAGATAACTATGTAATTCAACCATTTCTCTTTCAGACTTCATGTGCCTCCCCACTGCTGCTTCCATCTGGGTAACCCTGAATCTCAGTCTTTGCCATCAAGTATATAGAAAATAACTCTTAAATCGGGAAAATTAGTAGCATGAGTATGTGTGGTGAGGAAAGGATATGATTACTCCGTAAACAAACTTTCAACAGCTGTTTTTGGCCCCTCACCACAGCTGAGTCCTTCCGTGTGCCTTCCCTCTCCAAAGCTGAGCGTCTCAGGTTTTCCCCTGAGGTGACCTGACTCGCTCACTGGTGGTCATTCCCCTCCAGGTGACAGACCATTGCTTCCTCTGCCATGATAAGTCACTTACCTCTTCTCTGTCTGTGGGTTTAAAGTTCTCGCTTCTGTCTGCCATCTGATGGATGAGGATAAGTGGCTTGTGCAAGCTTCCTGATGGGAGGGACTGGCTGTGGGGAAAACTGGGTCTTGCTCTGGTAGGCAGGGCCATGCTCAGTGAATCTTTAATATACTTGTCTGCTGATGGGTGGAGCTGTGCTCCCTCCCTGCTAGTTGCTTGGCCTGAGGCAACCCAGTCCTCAGAACTATAATCCCACAGTCTCCAGAATGAAAACCACAAGCACAGAAAGTTAACTAAAATGATCACATGGATCACAGCCTTGTGTAACTCAATGGAGCTGTGAGCCATGCCATGCAGGACCACCCAAGATGGACAGGTCGTGGTGGAGAGTTCTGACAAAACGAGGTTCACTGGAGAAGGGAATTCCAAACCAATTCCGTATTCTTGCCTGGTGAACCTCATGAACAGTATGAAAAAGCAAAAATATATGACACTCAAAGATGAACCCCCCCCCCCCCCCACACACAAGATAGTCAGTTCAGTTGCTCAGTCGTGTCTGACTCTTTGCAACTCCATGGACTGTAGTACGCCTCCCTGTCCATCACCAACTCCTGGAGTTTACTCAAACCCATGTCCATTGAGTCGGAGATGCCATCCAACCATCTCATCCTCTGTCAGCCCCTTCTCCTGCCTTCAATCTTTCCCAGCATCAGGGTCTTTTCCAGTGAGTTAGTAGTTGTCCAATATGCTACTGGGGAAGAGTGGAGAAATAGCTCCAGAAAGAACGATGTGACTGGTGGTGAAGGTATAGCCTGATACTGTAAAGAAAAAAATTGCATAGGAACCTGGAATGTTAGGTCCATGAATTGAGGTAAATTGGACATGGTCAGGCAGGAGGTGGCAAAAGTGAATATTGACATTTTAGGAATCAGTGAACTAAAATAGATGGGAATGGGTGAATTTAATTCAGATGACCGATATATTTACTGCTGTAGGCAAGAATCCCTTAGAAAAAATGGAATAGCCCTCATAGTCAACAAAAGAGTCTGAAATGCAGTACTTGGGTGCAATCTCAAAAATGACAGAATGATCTCTGTTCATTTCCAAGCAAACCATTCAATATCACAGTAATCGAAGTCTATGCCCCAACCACTAGTGCTGAAGAAGCTGAAGTTGAATGGTTTTATGAAGACCTATAAGACCTTCTAGAACTAACACCAAAAAAAAAAAAAAAAAAAAGTCCTTTTCATCATAGAAGATTGGAATGCAAAAGTAGAAAATCAAGAGATACTTGGAGTAACAGACAAGTTTGGCCTTGGAGTATAAAATGAAGCAGAGCAAAAGCTAACAGAATTTTACCAAGAGAATGGTCTGGTCATAGTAAGTACCCTCTTCCAACAACTCAAGAGACAACTCTACACATGGACATCAGCAGATGGTCAATACTGAAATCAGATTGATTATACTTTTTGCAGCCAGAGATGGAGACGCTCTATATAGCCAGCAAAAACAAGACCTGGAGCTGACTGTGGCTCAAATCATGAACTCCTTATTGCAAAATTCAGGCTTAAATTGAAGAAAATAGGGAAAACCACTAGTCCACTCAGATATGACCTAAATTAAATCCCTTATGATTATACAGTGCAGGTGATGAATAGGTTCAAGGGATTAGATCTGATAGAGTGCCTGAAGAACTATGGACATGTACAGCAGGTGGTGACCAAAATCAGCCCCGAGAAAAAGAAATGCAAGAAGGCAAAGTGGTTGTCTGAGGAGGTCTTACAAATAGCAGAGAAAAGAAGAGACGTGAAAGACAAAGGAGAGATGGAAAGATACACCCAACTGAAGGTAGAGTTCCCGAGAACAACAAGGAGAGATAAGAAAGCCTTCTTAAGTGAACAATGCAAAGAAATAGAGGAAAACGAATGGGAAAGACTAGAGATCTCTTCAAGAAAATTAGAGATACCAAGGAACATTTCATGCAAAGATGGGCACAATAATGGAAAGGAATGGTATGGACTTAACAGAAGCAAAAGAGATTAAGAAGAGGTGGCAAGAATACACAGAAGAATTATACCAAAAAGGTCTTAAAGACCCAGATAACCACATTGGTGTAGTCACTCACCTAGAGGCAGACATCCTGGAGTGTAAAGTCAAATGGGCCTTAGGAAGCATTACTACCAGCAAAACTAGTGCAGGTGATGAAATTCCAGCTAAGCTGTATCAAACCCTAAAAGACGATGCTGTTAAAGTGCTGTGCTCAATATGCCAGCAATTTGGAAAACTCAGCAGTGGCCACAGAACTGGAAAAGGTCAGTTTTCATTCCAGTTCCAAAGAAAGGCAATGCCAAAGGATGTTCAAAGTACTGTAGAATTGTGTTCGTTTCACATGTTAACAAGGTAATGCTCAAAATCCTGCAGGTTAGCCTCCAATAGTACATGAACCAAGAACTTCCAGATGTTTAAGCCAGATTTGCAAAGACAAAGGAACCAGAGATCAAACTGGCTACATCAGTTGGTTCATAGAAAAAGCAATGGAATTAAAAAGAAAAACACTTTAAAAAGAACATCTACTTCTGCTTCATTGACTACACTAAAGCCTTTGACTGTGTAGATCACAGCAAACTGTGGAAAATTCTTCAAGAAATGGGAACACCAGACCACCTCACCTGCTTCTTGAAAAGCCTGTATGCAGGACAAGAAGCAACAGTTAGAACTGGACAATGAAACAGACTGGTTCCAAATTGGGAATGGAGTACATCAAGGCTGTATATTGTCACCCTGCTTGTTTAACTTATATGTAGAGTACAATACATAAAATGCCAGACTGCATGAAGCACAAGCTGGAATCAAGATTGGCAAGAGAAATATCAATAACTTCAGATAAGCAGATGATACCACTCTAATGGCAAAAAGCGAAGAGCAAGTAAAGAGCCTCTTGATGAGGGTGAAAAAGGAGAGTAAGAAAGCTGGCTTAAAACTCAACATTCAGAAAACTAAGATCATGGCATCCAGTCCCATCACTTCATGGCAAATACAGGGGAAAAAAGTAAACAGTGACAAATTTTGTTTTCTTGGGCTCCAAAATCACTGCAGATGGTGACTGCAACCATGAAATTAAATGTGCTTGCTCCTTGGAAGAAAAGCTATGACAAACCTAGACAGTGTATTAAAACACAGAGACATCACTTTGCTGACAAAATGTATAATCAAACTATGGTTTTTCTAGTAGCCATGTATAGATATGAGTGTTGGACCATAAGGAAGGCTTTGTTGCTTCTTTATCAATGAAGAATTGATGCTTTTGAGCTGTGGTCCTGGAGAAGACTCTTGAGAGTCCCTTGGACAGCAAAGAAATCAAACCAGTCAATTCTAAAGGAAATCAGTCCAAATATTCATTAGAAGGACTGATGCTGAAGCTGAAACTCCAATACTTTGGCCACCTGATGAGAAGAACTGACTCATTAGAAAAGACCCTGATGCTGGGGAAGATTGAAGGTGGGAGGAGAAGGGGACAACAGAGGAAGAGATGGTTGGATGGTGTCATTGATTCAATGGATGTGAATTTGAACAAGCTTGGGGAGATAGTGAGGCAAGGAAGCCTGGCGTACTGCAGTCCATGAGGTTGCAAATAGTTGGACACAACTTAGTGACTGAACAACACCGAACTTCTCTATCTGGTTCTGTCTTCCAAAATTTCATTAAATTCTCTTGTCTGTTTGTCTTGTTTATTCTGACTTTTATAGGTTTCTAATTTTTTGTTGAAGTTCCTTTATTATCAATCAGTGGCGTCCCAAGCAAAAAAGGTGATAAAAGTCTTTATTCTTAAGACATATCCCTTAACTTTAGATGGCTTGTCTCTTAAAAAGAATTCTCTTGGGGTTTTTACTAAAATTGCTTTGGATTTATTGATTAATTTGAGAATTGTCGATTCTGTGTTACTGTGTCTTCTCATTCAAGAATAGGGTAAATCTTTCCATTTATTTTTATCATTTTGACCTTCTGCAAGTTTTTGCAGTTTTCTTCATGTTAGTTTTATTACTGAACGATTCCTCTGCTGAATAGCACAGCACAGTGACACAAAGGAAAAGTATGAAGGTTGACCTAGAAAACCGACCCAGAACATCATGCATGCCAAAGGGCAAAGAGAAAAAAATAGGTGAGAAGAGTTAAGAAACTTGGGAAACTGAGCTAGCAACTCCCACAGCCTTCTAATAAGAGTTTCACAAGGAAGGAACAGAGAGGATGGAGGGAAGATGCCATCAAAGAAACGGAAGAGTGGATATTCCTTAAGCTGCAGAATGAGGCACACACACAAACAGACACCCTCCTCCACCCTGTGAACATTTCAGAAAGATGATGAAATTCCAAAGGGCTCAAGAGAGTGAAGATAAGTTCCATTAATTTATACCCTAAGGACTTCCTCCACTCATCACAGACAGATGAGAATCACTGACGATAGGGCTGGCAAATAAAAACTGCAAATATTTGTGTCTTGAGCACAAGCATCCTCTGTCAGCAGCACCAGGAGGCAGGTGAACATCTCAGTCCTCTGTCACTGTCCTCACGGAGAGACCACTGTTAGCCGCAAATAGCGCCGGCCCCATCTGTCATCCAGGCAGCTGCAATGACTTCATACTCCCAGTCTTTCATCAAATGTGCTCCACTCAGAGGACCACCTTTTCCCCTCATCCTTCCAACATCTCTCTGGAATAGAGTGAGGCTTGAACCCTTACAGTTGAAATCTACCCCTCATCAGAATGGTGAAGGAAGATACTTTACTTACTTTCTGACACTGGGAACCGGTTTCATGGAAGATAATTTTTCCACCTCCAAGGACCAGGGAGTGAAGGGGTTGGTTTGGGGATGATTCAAGCGCATTACATTTATTGTGCACTTTATGTCTACTATTTCACCAGCTCCACCTCAGATCATCAGGCATCAGAGCCTGGAGGACCTCTGCTCTATGTGAAGGAAAAGCCCAGAGCAAGACCCGAGGCTGCTCAGTTCCCAATCTTTTATTTCCCTACCTTTCCCTCTGAGATCCAAGAAGAAAAGATGTTAATTCAGAGAAACTTTGAGAGGTTTAAGTGCTCTTCCAGATATGTCACTAACAATAGATGTGATATATTTATATGCACATGTAATGTGTATATGTAAATGTGTTCTAAATGGCAGCCTGAGAGGTGTAGGTGGACAGTCTCACTTGTCATGAGGGTTATGGAGAAGGCAAATTTTTATGCTGATTACGAGATACCTAATCTGTTCTAGCAGAAACTTTTGCAATGCTTTCCCTTTAAAAAAAAAATATTTATTTGGCCACATTGGGGCTTATTTGCAGCACATGGAATCTTTCACTGTCAGCATCTTTGCAGCTGTGGCTCATGGGCTTCAGAGCACACAGCCTCAGTAGTTCTGGTGCATGGGCTTGGTTGCTTTATGGCCTGTGGAATCTAAGTTCCCCAATCAGGGATCGAACCTGCGTCCCTTGCATTGAAAGGTGGATTCTTCTTCATTACTGGACCACCACTGAAGTCCCGGAAACCCTTTCCCTTTCCCTTCTTTAGATGCCCCTGATTACTTCCCAGCTGCATATCTGGGACTCCGTGAAGCATAAGCATCAGATCCATTAGGCTGAGAACCTAAACTAGCCTGAGGACATGAACCTATGTGTGAGACACAGTCCACCTGGTGTTCAGTTGCTCAGTATAACGTGAGCTTAATGCCTTTAAGAAGAGAAAGATGAACTTGGCCCCGTTCTAAGAACTTAACATATATTAACTTACTTGGTTCACAACAGCCCTGTATTATCCATGTCATAGAAAACTGAGACTCAGACTATTTAAAAAACTTATTAAAAGTCATAAAGCTACGGACTAGCAGAGCTGGGGTTTGATCCCAGGAAATGTGTCCCCTGAGCCTAGGCTCCTAACCACATTGTTATCCTAGCTCTAAAATTAGAGTTGATTAACTAGCTCAGAGTCAAGGAAATCTCCCAGCCTTGACAGCATCTAGCAGGGTGCTGACATTCCTTGATTCTTTGGTGATTTAAATACAAGTTAATTCTGAGGCTTCATCACTTCTGTACCCAAAACTCCAGCTGACTAGATCTCCCGCATACCTGAGTAGCAAGCTAATGGTATGTTGAACTGTAAGAAATTGTCAGTATTTGGTCATTTCTGATCTATACAAATGGCAGTTGCATATGATTCAACCTAATGTTACTGAGCTCCCACCTCTGTGAGAGACTTGCTTCCAGAACTTCTCCATTTGTTATCTGTTTTAATCTTCACTATAGTACTTCATGCTGCTGCTGCTGCTGCTAAGTTGTGTCAGTTGTGTGCGACTCTGTGCGACCCCATAGGTGGCAGCCCACCAGGCTCCCCCGTCCCTGGGATTCTCCAGGCAAGAACACTGGAGTGGGTTGCCATTTCCTTCTCCAATGCATGAAAGTGAAAAGTGAAAGTGAAGTCGCTCAGTAGTGTCTGACTCTTTGCGACCCCGTGGACTGTAGCCTACCAGGCTCCTCCGTCCATGGGATTCTCCAGGCAAGGATACTGGAGTATAGTACTTCATAGTGTTTCTTTTTTTTCAGTTCAGTTCAGTCGATCAGTCATGTCCGACTGTTTGTGACCCCAATGGACTGCAGCAGGTCAGGCTTCCCTGTCCATCACCAACTCCCGGAGTTTGCTCAGATGCATGTCCATAGAGTCAGTGATGCCATCCAACCATCTCATCCTCTGTCGTCCCCTTCTCCTCCCACCTTCAATTTTTCCCAGCATTAGGGTCTTTCCAATGAGTCAGCTCTTCGCATCAGGTGGCCAAAGTATTGGAGTTTCAGCTTCAGCATCAGTCCTTCCAATGAATATTTGGGACTGATTTCCTTTAGGATGGAGTGGTTGGATCTCCTTGCAATCTAAGGCACTGTTAGTCTGTTTTTCAACTGGAGAAACAGGTGTCAGGAGGTTAAGTACTTGCTGCAAGCAGGCTTCTCTCTAGGTGCAGTGTGTGGGCTTCTCATTGCGGTGGCTTCTTTTGTGAAGCACAGGGGCTAGGGTGCGTGGGCTTCAGTAGTTGCAGTTCTGGGCTCAGGAGTTGTGGCACATGGGCTTAACAGCGTGTAGGATCTTCCCGGACCAGGGATCAAACCCATGTCTCCTGCATTGGCAGGCAGATTCTTATCCACTGAGCCACCAGGGAAGCCCCTTTAGTGTTTTTAACCTTCATGTTTCATATTAGGAAACAGGTTCAGACTAACTAGCTGAAGATCACGCAGCAATTTTAAGTGGATCCTGTTTCAACTTGGGTCCTATTTCACAGCCCAGCATCTGCAGGCTGAGCCCTGGGAGCTGCGCTGTGGCTGCTGCTCCTGGAAGCAAAAAAGAAGGGTCACAGTCAACTGGGACGTTCAAATTATACTAGTTTTGAAGTGAAACATGAGTCAGAAAGGGGAAATAATATGACCTCTGGAAAACAGATATGACTCAACCATCAGTAAAAGTTCACTTTGGAAAACTGAGTCAAAACAGCTTGATTTAATTCAATATGGCCACAACCACTGGCCTTTACACACTTGGGGGTGTGCTGGCTGCACCTTTAAAGAGAAATTGGGAGTTGAAGAATGCTGTGCCTCATTGGAGAGCTCTGCTGTGGGAGAGCCTGGCTGAAGGGCACCTGGAAGAGCTGGAGGCTGTCGGGATAATCACTTCAGGTCAGTCACTCAGTCCCGTCCAACTCTTTGCGACCCCATGGACTGCAGCACTCTAGGCTTCCCTGTCCATCACCAACTCCCAAGCAAGTTTGAGCTTGCTCAAACTCATGTCTGTTGAGTTGGTGATGCCATCCAGCCATCTCATCCTCTGTCGTCCCCTTCTCCTCCCGCCTTCAATCTTTGCTAGCATCAGGGTCTTTGCCAATGAGTCAACTCTTCACATCAGGTGGTCAAAGGATTGGAGTTTCAGCTTCAGCATCAGTCCTTCCAATGACTGTTCGGGACTGATTTCCTTTAGGATGGACTAGTTGGATCTCCTTGTAGTCCAAGGGACTCAAGACTCTTCTCCAACACCACAGTTCAAAAGCATCAATTCTTCAGCACTCAGCTTCCTTGATAGTCCAACTCACACATCCATACATGACCATTGGAAAAACCATAGCCTTGACTAGACAGACATTTGTTGGCAAAGTAATGTCTCTGCTTTTTAATATGCTGTCTAGATTGATCATAGCTTGGGATAATGGGTTGAGACAAATACAGCTAGAGAAATGAGGGGTCGTGTGGAGAGAGCTGTGATGGGGAGGTCTCTCGCAAATACAACCAAAAGAGTGAAAATGTGGGGCTCAATCCTTGGTGCTGGCCAAACTGTTGGAAGCATGAGAATCCAGTTAGACCTTCTAGAAACGTGTGGAAAGACTATAAGTTTTAAGGTATGAAACTGGGACCAGGGAAGTAGGAGTGAGTGTTAAATGGACATGAACATATGGAAATGTGTTCCAAATAATGGGACTGTCATTCAGCAATAGATGCAGAAATAGTTGGAATAGTCTAGAGGCGTTCATTTTAATTCTTTGGTTTTCCTCTGTGGGTAACTGCTTTCATCCGGTCCTTTTCAATATGGATTGAGTCACATTCTTTTTATTTGACACAAGCATATATTTGCCATAAGTATTTTAAAGCATTGGACAATCGCTGCCTCATTCTTAGGGCTTTGATTGGGGCACTCTTGCTGAGCTCTGTCTCGCTGAGCGGAGGAATTTGAGATGAATCCCCAGCCATTGGAACAAAAACTACCAAAAGAAAGTTCTTGATCAACCCAGATCTTTAACTTTTTTTCTGGGTCATCTGCCAGGTGTGGGGAGTACAAAGGTTTGCAGGCTGCCTTTTAAGAACTTATCATTTGTTTAGGGGAAAATATGACATATACACAGAGCACAAGGCAATGTTTTACAAATGCCAAATGTATGATGAAGAAACAATGCAACTTATAGAAAGCAGCGGGACTGCCATTTGCAGTGAAGCTAATGAGACGAGGATTCCTGAAATGGTAGATTTGAGCTAATCCTTCAAGAATGAGTGTTTCAGGAAACAGGAGAGTGACAGGAAGTCATTGCAGGCAGAGGGAGTGGTACACAAACATGTGCTTGCACACACACACAGCCCAGGGGTTGGAGAGCCCATATTTGCTTAGAACCTAAGTAGACTAGTTTGGGCAGAGTGAAAGATTTGTTGGAGAGGTAATATCAATGGCCCCCTCCTTTTCTCTACTTGCATGTTCTTCTGGGTGAACTCACTCAGTCTTTCACATTTCAATAGTGTCTGTATGCTGATTCCTGGATTTGTAACTCCAATACAAACCTTCTATATTCTAGACTTGTCTATTCAACTACCCTACTCAGCATCTTCAGTAATCCCACAGGAATCTCAGACTGAACACAGCTACAGTGAAACTCTTGGATTTCCCCTCCTGACTGGTCCCTGCCCTCCCACCTCCCATGTCTTTGCCCTCTTGATGAACGGCGTTGTGCTTCGCCCTGTGATCGAGACGAAACCCTGGGAATCATACTTGACTTCTCTCACTTACTCCCCATCCTCTCCTCCATCCATAATACATGCCATCTCTTCCACAGGAGAACCTGTCTACGTCTTCCTGACTCTCGTCGCTATCACCCAGGTATGCAAGCTCAAGGCACCAGCCTCCCTTGCCTGTCATTCTGTAATACTCCCTAATTTCAATCCTTCCAGACCTTGCTACCTGCAGCCCTTTCTCTGCCCAAATGCCATGTTTCATTTAGAGCACTAGTCAGAATCAGTATCTCACTTGTTATCTGGCTCCTCCATTGAAAATATGAGCTCCATGTTGGCAAAGATTTTTCTGTCTTGTTCAGGCTGTACCTCCAGGGTCTAGCTCATGCCTGGTATTGGCATGTGGGCTTAGTTGCTTCAGTCGTGTCTGACTCTTTGTGACCCCGTGGACTGTAGCCCGCCAGGCTCCTCTGTCCATGGTGATTCTCCAGGCACGAATACTGGAGTGGGTTGCCTTGCCCTTCTCCAGGAATCTTCCCAACCTGAGGATCGAACCCACGTCTCCTGTGTCACAGGTGGTTTCTTTACCCACTGAGACACCTGGGAAGCCCACCTGGTATTCAGTAGGTGCTTAAATGTCTGTTAACTGAGTGAATGCATGCATGCATGCTTGGCTCCATAGATTCACCTTGATGGGGAGGAAGAGATAGGAAATATTTTTCCTAAAGGACAAGAGACACAGCCAGAAAAGGCGGTCCTCCCCTTTCTTGCAGGCTCTTACCTGGCACAGAATGTCCTGCAGAGGAGGTGATGCAGCTGGCCGTGCTCACCGCAAGCCTGGGGCGAGTCAGGGCAGCAGACGGTTGACCTGGCTGGTATTCTCTGCTGGCCCAGGCCTGGGTGCCGCGCTCACCCTACTTGCAGATCCCTCTCGGGGCCACTTCAGGTCATGGCTGGTCTTGGCCAGGGTTGTTGGGCGGAGGTATTGGGTCAGGGTTACCTCTTCCTCTTTCAGACATGAACCATCCATTTATCTGAAGGCTTGCGGAGGGAGGGTGGCAGTCACCTGTGAAAGACCCGGCTTCTCCAGTCTTTCCAGAAAGGCTTTCGAGTGTCCTGCTACTAATTAAGTGGTAGCACTGACAGCAAAGTGTTAGTCACTCAGCCGTGTCCAACTTTGTGACCCCCAAAGGGTAGCCCGCCAGGCTCCTCTGTCCATGGAGTTCTCCAGGCAAGAATACTGGAGTGGGTAGCCATTCCCTTCTCCAGGGGATTTTCCTGACCCAGGGATGGAGCTCGGGTCTCCTGCATTGCAGGCAGATTCTTTCTCATCTGAGCCCCTAGGGAAGCGTGACTCCTGTACTGGCAGGCGGATTCTTTTACTGCTGAGCTACCGGGGAAGCCAGCACTCACAGCACATGTGTATTTGCTTCATGCGGGGACTGCCGTCAGTGTTTCTTGTGTATCAAGAGCTCTAATTCCCACAGCCACTGAGTTAGATGAACGATGCCCACAGATTCTTTGACACTCTTCCCACTGTGGATTGGGGTCTGTGTGCCCTCCCCTGGAATCTGGATGGCCCCCTGCCACCTCTGATCCATAGACTATGGCAGAGTGCTGACAGGCTGCCTCTGAGCTGACTTTGGAAACCCTGGCTCTTGCACACTCACTCTTGGGGAACCCAGACACCACCTAAGAGATTTGCCTGCTCTGCCAGAGCAACCATGGGGAGGCCCTGAGACTACAGAGAGGGATGGGGCCGCCTCCAGCTGTTCCTCGTGAGGCATCAGACCCGGCAGAGAACAAGCCATCTCGGATCCCAGCACCCCCTGGGTGTCACCCCAGTAACACCACGTGGATCCGAGTACTGTGCAGCTGAGCCTGCTTAAGTTCTTGACCCACAATCTTTTTTTTTTTTGAAGTGAAGTACAGTTGATTTGCTGTCCCACAGTCCTGTGAGCAAGCTAAAATGACTATTTTAAGTCACTACGGTTTGGGTGGTTTGGATTCAGCAATAAATAACTAGAACAGCCACCCTACCTCCTAAGTATTGTTATGTCCTCATTTTACAGACGAGGAAACTGAAGCCAGGAACTTGCTCGAAGTAGTGCAATCATAGAGTCGGATGTGGAATTCAAGCCCAGGCAGTCTGGCACCAGAGCCTGGATCATGCCTATAGTGGTGCACCAGGCTCTATCCGTTCCTGGTGTCAGCTGCCAGCAGAGAGTTCTGCCTGCCCTGGGCTTCTTAGAGTCAGGATGGCTTAGCGCTTAGCCTCATTCTTCATCTCTGCCAAATGACTACTGCTGAACTAGGTTAAGGGCTTCCCAGGGCAGTACTAGTGGCAAACCCACCTGCCAATGCAAGAGACGTGGATTTGATCCCTGGGTCGGAAAGATCTCCTGGAGGAGGGCATGGTGGCCCACTCCAGTATTCTTGCCTGGAGAATCCCATGGACTGAGGAGCCTGGAGGACTGTGATCCATAGGGTCAGAAAGAGTCGGACATGACTGAAGTGGACCTCGCACACACAGACTAGGTTAAAAATCTAAAGCAGAGTTTCTCGACCTGCTTTTTGGCTGGATAATTAGGCCAGGTAATTCTTCACTGTGGGCTGTGCTGTGATGCTCGGCAGCCTCCCTGGCCTCCACGCACCTTCTCTGTGTGGTTCCAGCCCCTCATTGTGACAGGCAGAGATGTCTCCTGACACTCCTGAGCCGCCCGCAGCCGAGAACTGTCTCCAGTCCCTTCTGGCCACGCCCTCACGCTTTCCTCCCCTCTGCAGTGCGGCCCCCTTGGCTACTCTTTTTTTTCTTTTTTAAAAATTTTTATTTATTTATTTGGCTGTTCCAGGTCTTTTGGGGCATACGGGATCTCTTTCAGTTGTGTCATGTGGGATTCTGCAAGCAAGAATACTGGAGTGGGTTGTCATCTCCTTCTCCAGGGGATCTTCCTGACCCAGGAATCAAACCCGGGTCTCCTGCATTGCAGGCAGAGTTTTTACCGACTGAGCTACAAGGGAAGCTCTAATTCCCTGACCAGAGATCAAACCCAGGCCCCCTGCATTGGGAATGAGGAGTCTTTGCCACTGGACCACCAGGGAAGTCCCCTCCTTAGCTACTCTTAACTCTGTTTAAAATTGAGGAGTTATCGTGCAACCCAGTACAGTGTTCTTGCCTGGAAAATTCCATGGACAGAGGAATATAGCTGGTGATAGTCCATGGAGCAGCAAGAGTCAGACACGGCTGAGCATGCACACACTGCATCTCATCTCCTCCATGACTCTGCCTCTCAGCCTCTTTGTCTCTGCAATGAATTATGTGACCCCCTTGTGCTCCATCATGCCTGGGGGTCTTTCCATGGTGTGATATGGAGATGAGCCTGTGTCCCTGCTGGCCCGTAAGCTCCATCAGGACAGAGACTATGTCTTAATTGTCTTTGTACCTTAAGTACTGAACACCAGTCCTGGCTGGCTCAGTGTTGGTGCTCAGCAAATTCTTATTAAAACAAGGAATGAATGAGGCGGTACCTGGTGGTCGTTTGTGGAGCGCGGGCTGTGTGTCAGGCTGAAGCCAGTTTGAATCTTGGCTCTCTGTTTGCTAGCAGCATTCAAGTTGGCAAAGTTACATAACCTCCTCAACATTCCTCTCTGGAACAGAGACAGTGAAGTCTCTACCTCACTGGGAAAGAGAAAAGGAGAGAGTAACACAGAAAGGAGATGATTTCTCTTAATCACTTGGCACAGTTTGACACAGAGTAAATGCTCAGTAAGTGGTCTCTTTTACAAAACAAATGCATGTTAGCATTTCATGTCTCCTCCCCCTTCACATGCCTTATTCTGCCCCTGCAGTTCTGCAAGCCGAGTTTGTTGGCACAGACACTCATAGAAAGTCTCTTCTTTCTTTTTTTCTGGAGACCGCCTCAGTGTTATTGTGGGCTTTACTCAGTCCTGGATTCGAATTTGTGCAGCTTTCTCCTGTCGCCAGGTGCCATCCCACCCCTACATCCTCTGACAGACCCCGAGAGCAAGGGGCAGGGCACCTGAAACCTTAGGGAGGCCTTGTGACCTGAGGCTGGAGAGAAGCGAGGCTCAGGTGATCAGGTGTGGCCCTTCTCCTCAGATGGGCTGGACTGGGAACAGGAGCAAGGGAGATGGCAGGCCGTGCAGGGCAGGGGAGGCCGCGGCAGATGGTGGAGAGCCGTAGGATGGCGGGGTGTGCTTGTAACCCTTCCCTCCTCTTCTGGGGACATCACTGTGCATGGCTCTTGCTAGCAGGGAGCATAGTTGAGTTTCATTCATGAACAATCACGGTGGTATTCAACAAGGCTGGGATGGTAAGGGTATTTATGATCTTGATTAATAAGAAATCTGGCAGAAAGACTGCTCCAGGATTGGCTAATTTATTTAACAGTGTCATCGAAGACCCAGATTCTTTTCAACTTGACTGTGTTGTCTTGTCTGGCTCCTCTGGTCTCAAAGTGGTTGCCGTAGTTCCAGGCTTCATACACAGACAGTCCTGTGCACAGGCAAAAAAAAAGGGGGGGGGGCACTCTTTCTTGCTTAGTCTCTTGTCTCTTTTATTAAAGAGTTGAAAAAAAAAAATGTTCCCAGAAGCCTCCCTGACTGTCTTCCTTTGTGTCTCATTGCGTTGTTTCACATGTTCATCCTAACCCCGCTCCTCAGGTCAGTCCCTGAAGTGCACAGATCCTTGGGGGAGAGCGAACAAAATTTGGGTGCTGTTGAAAAGTGGACAGCCAGGTAAATGTTGGTTAGGATTTAACAGGGTCTGCTATATAAAGTTATCCTGTTTTGGGAAGAAAATAAAAGGTGAGAAAAGAAACACATGAAAGAAGCATGTGCTACAAACGTGAAAGGGGCCTAAAGCCATGCATAAAGAAGGGACCTGTTAGTTGGCAAGAATTCAGAGGTGCTTCAGAAAACCTGCGTGGAGCTCAGACTAACCACAGTTTGTGTGTGTGGCGCAGTCTGTCTCAGATTTTAAAAGGGGTTTCTGTCTTCACAAAGTCAGGAGCTTTAACTGCTTTATCATATACTAACTGTGTAGCCTCAGGCAAATTAGTTAGCCTTTCTGAGCCTCAGTTTCCTCTTAGATAAAATGGGAATAATTATATATTTTCAGTCTTGATTTCTTAGTTCTTTTCGTTTGTTTTTAAAAAAAATTTTATTGAAGTATAGTTGATTTACAAGGCTGTGTTAATTTCTGCTATAAGCAGAAGGATTCAGTTATATTGTATATATCTTTGTGTGTGTATAGATATATTCATTTTCATATTCTTTTCCATTATGGCTTATCAGGGAATATTGAATATGGTTCCTAAACGGGGATAATTATAAACCTTCCTCCTAAGGGTTTGTTTTGAGAATTAAATGGGGTAGAATATAACCCAGAGGCTGGAGTATGGCATCCAGTAAATATTATTATTATGGTTGTTATTGTGTTGTTACATCATCATCATTTATTATTATCATATTATCTTTGTCATTATCTTTGAGTCTTCAGCACTTAAGTTGAGGTGCATGTTATTTGTTCAATATATGTTTATTGAATGGAGATGGGTTGGGAATGAATGAGTGGGGAAGGGGTATATAAGTGTTGAATAATGGTCACAAACTCACCGTAAAGCAGGCCAACGTGCAGGGGGACCTAACAAGATGGCAGGGTGTGTAGCCGGTTTCCCCACGGGAGGTGCCTAGGCGCGGGGCCGTGAGCAGAGCGAAGCGTCCCTGTGGGATGGAGCAGGCGGGCAGCCTTCACCAGCAGGCTCTGAGGCCAGCCGTCGAGGACGGTGGGAGCTGAGGAAGGCGACAGGGAAGGGGGACGTTTTCAGGTAGAGGTCCGCCCTCCTCCGCAGACCTGACATCTCAGAAATTGCGAGCGTCAAGGATGTACCCTCGGGGAGCCGAGGTTTGGTTTGGTTTCTTGGCGGCTTCCTTGGTTCCTCAGGCCCCAGCCCCATTCCAGCACCCGTCTGATTCTCGCAGGAAAGCGGGCAGCTGCCGCCGCGCCAGGCCCACACATCTGCAGAAGCGGTCCCTCCGCTAACCCGCTCTCTATGACAACCATCGCATGTGTTCTGGGGCAGGGGCCAGCTGACTCAGGAATTAATCAGACCCTTTTATGCCTGTTCTCATCAGCTTTCAAAGGGTCTTTACACAGAACACTCCACACTGAGTAGCGGATGAATATTCATAGACGCGGTTTCTCCCCCGCCGGTCCGGAAGGAGCCGCCTTCAGGGCTGCTGGCTGTCTCTGGGTGCGGGCGCTGCCTTCGGCCTTTGTGCTTACTGCCGGGAAGAGGGAAGTGAGCCAGCCTCTGACACTGGAGACACGTGTCCTCCCGTCCGTGCTCCACGGTCAGAGGCCAAGCAATGCTGGGGAGCGGTCAGAGGGTTTCCAAGCAGGGCCCTTGTCTGCAGTGTGTACCACGCACAGCTGACCCAGGTTACACCTGAGAGACCCGTTTTCTCATAACCTGCTTCTCTTCCATTTGCCCTCTGCCTGATCTGCCATCCTCGGCGTGCTGGTTGGACACCGCCTTTCAGTTAGAATAACTCCCACAACACTTCCCTGTTGGCTCAGCCGGTCAAGAATCTGCCTGTAATGCAGGAGATGCAGGTTGCATCCCTGGGTCAGGAAGATCCCCTGGAGGAGGAAATGGCTGCCCACGCCAGTATTCTTGCCCGAAGAATCTCACAGACAGGAGCCTGGCGGGCTACAGTCTAAAGGGTCGCAAAGAGTTGGACACGACTGAGAGACTTAGCAGGCACATTATTGTTCGTGAGTGGCTTTCATCCATGTGATCTGATTTCCTAGAGCACCCTGAGGGGAATGCAGGGCCAGGATGACAGAACCTATTGCTTGAGGAAGGGACCTGAAGCTCACCGCCAGGCAGAGGTGAAAGGAGAACTGTCAATCCTGAGCCCCGCCCACCGCCTTCCCATCATTCTCGAGGGTTCCAGCCACTGGCGCTGAAAGGCTCTTAAGCTCAAAAGCTATTAATAGTCTTTTTCTTTTTTTCTAACGGAAATACAGTTGATTTACAATGTTGTGTTAATTTCTGGTATATAGCGAAGTGATTAAGTTACACACACACACACACTCACACATGTTCTTTTCCATTATAGCTGATTACAGGATATTGAATATAGTTTCCTGTGCTGTACAGTGGTCCCTTGTTTGTTTATATATAGTAGTTTGTATCTGCTAATCCTAAACTCCTAATTTATCCCTTCCCATCCCCTTTCCCCTTTGATAACCTTAAGTTTGTTGTCTATGTCTGTGTCTGTGAATCCATTCCTGTTTTGTAAATAAGTTCCTGTGTATCATTTTTAGATTTCACATATAAGTGATGTCTTAGGATATTTGTCTTCCTCTAACTTCACTTAGTATGACAATCTCTGTGAAAGTTGCTCCGTCACGTCCAACTTTTTGTGACCCCTGGACTATGCAGTCCATGGAATTCTCCAGGCCAGAATACTGGAGTGGGTAGTCTTTCCCTTCTCCAGGGGATCTTCCCAACCCAGGGATCAAACCCATGACTCCCACATCACAGGTGGATTCTTTACTAGCTGAGCCACAAGGGAAGCCCACACCCTAATCTCTTTAGGTCCATCCATATGGTGGCAGATGGCATTGTTTCATTCTCCAAGAACTGGTCTTGAGAACATGAAACCATCTTTGAGTTCTTCTTCTAAGGGTCTAAAGCAGTTGAACGTGTTCTATTCTAAACTAGGTCTCCCAGAGGGGCCCATGCACAGGGCGCTTTCTGAGCCCATGGTGGCCCCAGTGGGCTTGTTCTCTCTGAGCCTCATGCCAGTGGTCTCCTGGGTGCTACTCAGCACAGCACCCGACAGCCTGCCCGCCGCTCAGCTCTCTGTCCCAGGTGTCTCCAGGGCTGCCCCTGCACGGGGAGCTGGCTCTCCTCAAACATTTCCCCTGCCAAACAGGCGCTTCCCCTATGATGCTTGTGAGGGCATGCAGGCCAGCTGGAAGGGAGACAGTTGGGTTTTATCCCTCAAAATTACAAATGCATTAGGCCGCGGGTCCATCAGTCTCACTGCTGGGAATTTTTCTATACGTAGCTTTCATATATATAACAAGATGAATGTATTAATATAAGATTTTTCCATTGTAGCCCTTTTTTGTAATAGCAAAAATTGAACACAGTCTAAGGGACCATCTACAGAGGACCAGATAAACGAATTGTGATGGAACCACATAAACACTACATAGTTACAAAAATGAATGAGAAAGTTCTTAGTAAACTGAGAGAGAATGATTGCCAGCAAAAATGCAAAACAGTGTTTATAGTTGGCTACATTTTGTGTAAGGGATGGGGAAGGAGCATTTTCATATTTACTTGTATTTGCATAAAGGAACACTGCAGAGATACTGAGAAGCTAGTGATATGCTTACTTTGAGGGGTGGAGAATGGGATGGATGGGGTGGTAGTAGGCAAGAGAATGGTAGATTTTTCAGTGGGCACATTTTATTCTCCTTTTGAGTTTGGATTCTGCTCAAGTGCACACATGTCTAGGAAGCCTCCACCTTGGCTGACCAAGAGGGGGAAAGTTTTAATTATTTGATTAGACATTAATGGATTGTTGTCGTTACATCCAGCAAACTTTCCCCCTACCAGCTGCCAAGGCAGAGCCTTCCTAGATATGTGTGTACTTGAGCAGAATCCAAATTCTTAACCCCTGAGGCATCAGCCAGGTATCTTGGTCAAGTCATACCTAACAGGAGCCAGTCAGGAGAGAATGTGTCCCCTCCAGTGTAGATGTGATAAAAAGTAAGGCATGTCCCGAGCTAGGCAGGAGCAGAGCGATCGCTTGCAGGATTGAGATGCTGCCCAAGGCTGTTTGAGATTTCGTGTAGTGCAAGGCCTCACCCTTTGGAATTCCCAGGTCATCTTTCTGCTGTGCTCTGGCTTGACTGAGTCCTGTGGCACCAAGATAATGCCACTCAAAGAGTTAGTGGGCATTTGGATACCAGCTCTGCTGCCAGCCCTGGCCCCACCTGCAAAGAGGCTTGGCTTGACCTGACTTCTGAGAAGGCAGTCTTGGCACCAACTGTTCTGTTCTATTATTGGGCGATGCTGGAGACCTCAAAGCACCCCAAGGCATCAAGTTTTCCCACTCAGCAACCACCAGGTACCTGACTGCTCTGGCCCTGCCCAGGGACGGCTAAGTCATTCAGCTGCACCTTAACCCCCCTCCCTCCTAACACAGACTGTGCCCTCTCCTCTTGTTATTGGTCCAGATTCAATTCAGGAAACCTCCTGCGTCTTCATCTTACTTGACAGAATGAGTCCAGCCTTCACCAGGAGCTCTGGCGGGAAGCCCTGATGGTCATCACGGCTTCTCCTGCCTGAGCTCCACCTCACTGAGCCATGGGGACAGATGTAGGAGTAACTTTGTCATTCTTACAGTTTTCCTGAAGCAGTGAAAATAAGGTGGAAAAGTAGCAGACTTTTCCTGCTAGGCAAAATAGGCTTGCCTTTCACAGTTTAGAATGGCTCCAAGTTGGCTTCATTTGTTAGGCGTTTTGAACCACGTGCTTAGCACACTCTCTGCACCCGTGGTGACTCAGTAAGTGCTCGGGGATGGGGTGAGGCACACTGGAACCTCTGGCCTCCTCCTCCAGGTGTAACAGAAATGCACAAGGAAAGTGGGGCGTGCTGAGCAAAGGGGCTTAATTTGGCGGATCTGCTCTTTTATGTACTTCCATCATGAATGACAGAAAGGGAAGTTTTCATCAGTTTCTTATTTTTCTCCCTTTATCCCAATAGAAAAAAATACTTGTTTTGCTTGTTCCTGCTTTTTCAAAAATATCTAAATAGGTCAAAAGAAGACTAGACAGCTTAATAGAGAGCATGCTGAGTTGAAAGTCTAGGCTTATGAGTCTGTGGTTGCTTTCATTCCACAGTGTCCTCCCTGAGGAATGGGTAGCACGAATCTCTTTTGAATGTTATGAAGGACGTTGTAAAAAGGGATGAGCTGGTTCTCCACCTCTGTGGTCCCTCTCTTCTTGTGTCCCTGCCCATCATATTTTCTCCCTGGTACTGCCATAAGGCCCCTTCAGAATGCCCTGTGTTAAAAATCTGTGCAGTCTGGGCTTCCCTGGTGGCCCAGTGGTTAAAAATGTGCCTTGTAATGCCGGGGACATGGGTTCAATCCCTGGTCAGGGAAGATCCCTTATGCTGTGAGGCAGCTGAGCCAGTGCACCGCAACTGCTGAGCCTTTGATCTGGAGTCCCCAGGCCGCAGCTGCTGAAGCCGGTACGCCCTCGAGCCCATGCTCCACAAGCAGAGAAGCCAGCGTAAGGAGAAGCCCGCGCACCACGACTAGAGAGCAGCCCCGCCCTCTTGCAACTAGAACAAGCCTGCACACAGCAGTGAAGATGCAGCGCAGCCAAAAGTTAAAAAGCAAATTTAAAAAAAAGCCCCCTGCAGTCCATGCCTTCAAGGCGCTCCCTGTTTCTAACAGGAAGGAAGCAAAGCCCATACTGATAGAAAAGACGGAGAAGAAACCGATGCTACACCCTTAACAAGATGTGTAGTAGAACGTGTAGTAGAACGGTGACAGAGGAGCCCACGGGCAGTCAGGAGTGGCTGGAAGGTGCAGACACAGGACCTCAGAGCCAGCTGTCTCGGGGGTACGGGTGGGGACCTGCCTTCACCTTCATGATAGGAGTTAGTGGAGAGGGAGCCGCGCGTTGAAGTTGCGGTGGGGACCCTCAGCTGCGGGCATGTGGAATGGCTGAATGCAAAACAGTGAGCCAGCAGGACCTTTTGCGGATGCACAGGCCTTCCTGTGGGCAGGCCCAGCCCATCAGCTGCCAGTCTGTGAGGTCTGGGCCGGCAGGGCCCGAGCAGACATTCAGGGGTGGGAAGGGGAAATGGCAGAGCCGAGTCTTCTCAGCCAGAGAGGATAATATGGCACAGAGAGATGTGTGTGGGGGGGTGGTGGTGGTAGGTGCTTCGGGAGGAGGGGGGTCAGGGTGCTGAGTAAGCCCCCGCATAGATTAGCACCTCACCAGTGTCTCTGAAGCAAGGAGCCCCAGCTGACTCTCAGTCCTGCAGAAGACCAGAACTGGGCGTGCCTGTGTTATTTGTATCATCTGTTACTGTTGCACCAGGTGACTGCATGTGGGAGCAGGGTCTTCGTCTGGGTCTGTTGGCGCCCACCCACGACCACTGCCAGCCCCTTAGATGGGCTGGTCTGAGGCAGCCCAGTGCCCCAGCTCCCAGCCACAGGACAGGCCCCAGCGGGTGTGCTGGGAGGTGTTGGTGAATTGAATCAGTGACCTTTAGTCCCTCCACTGCCTGCCCAGCTGCATGGCAGATCACTTCTCATAATAACACATGTCTAGGAATCTGTATTAGGTACATTTATGGTCACAAATAAGGCTAAGGAGAGAGTTTTAAAAAACCCCTGCTTCTTCAAAGTTTTGAGGCATCTGGAAAAGTGACCGCATCTCACGGTCACTTAATACAAACTGTGTTTGTGTTAAAAAACACCCTAGCTCACATGCTCCTGATGCATCTAGCTGTGTTTTTCAAAGTTCTGGAAGAAGAGAAACGTAGTCAAATGTTAACCAACATATGTACAATTATTAACCAATGTATGTACAATATACATATATAAATTTTCCCTGAGAAAAAAGTAGCTATGGGTGAATCAGATTACAGTAAAACTTGAGGAATTTGACAATATATTAATTGAACATACGTAGTTGAAGATTGCCCTAATTCACTTTTCATCTTAACTGGGACCCCAGTCAGCAATTTGCATTTCGTGTTCATCACTGGGGTTTCTGCTGTGCTGTCGAGTCAGAGTTGAGTCTGTTCACAGACCATACTGGCTTGTTCAGTGATGTAGACTGAGTCTGCAGTGAACTAGGTAACTGGATGGAAAGGGATAAATTTCATTAATTATCTGGAGGATTCCTGGGAGTCCCTGAATATCTGCTTCAGAAAAAAATAACCACAGGGCTTCTAGGGCTTTCCCATTTTATCTACAAACACTTCTGGAACCACTGGTGCTGAGTCCTTCATTTCCCCGTGCAGCCTCAGGGTCTCTGAGCCGTGTCAGCCTGCTGTTCGTGTTTGTTCTGCGGAGGTACTTGCGCTGGAGATGGGCTGGCAGTCATTGCTCTAATTTCTTCTTTAAGGAGAGTGAAGATGAAAGCTTGTTTTTGTTTAGGACCTTGGCTTACTTTCACTTGAAACAGAGGAGAAGAAAGGCCGAAGTAATCAGAATGAGATCACAGGCAGTAATTGGTAGGGAATGTCTCCACTGGCCCCTCTGAAATAAGTCTTCATGGGTCAGGCCAGAGATGAAGATCAGGGTGAAACCTGCAAGACTCTTTAGCATGTTTTTATAGGAAGAGCCTGACTGGTGGGTGAAATGAAGTTTTAGTCCTGAATGACAGATCAGGGATTCAAAAATCTTGTAATGGCATCAGGCTTGTACATTAAATAGAATGAGAAGGATGTATGGCTAATTGGAGCATCTAGGCCCTGTCCCAAGGGGAGGGCACTTGAATTAGCTCCAGCCAAGTGTCATCCAGTGAAGAATGTAGGTCCCATGTTTCTCAATGTCAACAGTTTTTCAAGAGAAGCTGGAAATCCAGCTTTTGCATGTGTATTTCTGATTTATTGAATGTTAAGCAACTAATTTAAAAATGTTTAAAACCTTATGAGGATCATAAAAGTATATTTGCAATCAGTATGTGGCCACTAGATAAACAAGATTAACACATACTTCTTTCTACAAAGATCTATGAAGTACCTTCTATGAGCAGCACTTGGTGTATGATCCTTATTATGCATTGTTGGATTAAGTTTGCTAGTATTTTGTTGAGGAATTTTACATTTATATTCATCAAAGATATTGGCCTTTACTTTTCTATTTTGGTAATGTCTTTATCTGGTTTTGGGGCTTCCTTTGTGGCTCAACTGGTAAAAGAATCCACCTGCAATGCAGGAGACCTGGGTTTGATCCCTGGGTTGGGAAGATCCTCTGAAGAAGGGAACAGCTACCCACTCCAGTATTCTGGCCTGGAGAACTCCATGGACTGTATAGTCCATGTGGTCGCAACAGTCAGACATGACTGAGCAACTTTCACTTTCACTTTTCACTTGTCCAGTTTCTGTCAGGGTAATGGTGGCATCATAGAATGAACTTTGGGGGTATTCCCTCCTCTTCAGTCTCTTGCAGTAATTTGAAAAGGATAGGTATAACTTCTTTGTAATTTTGGTTGAATTCCCCAGTGAAGCTGTCTGGTCCTAGACTTTTGTTTGCAGGAAGTTTTAAAAAAATTTTTTTTAAAAATTACAGCTCCTTTGTGACTTCTAGTGATTGATCTGTTCAGATTATCTGTTTGTTGTGAACTCAGTTTTGGCAGGCTGTATGTTTCTAGAAAGTTGTACATTTCTTCTAGATTGTCTACTTTGTTGGCGTTTAACTGTTCGTAGTCTTTTGTTATGATTTTTTGCATTTCTGTGCTATCATTTATTATTTCTCCTCTAATTTTTTATTCTGTTCATTTGGGTCCTCTGTCTTATTTTTTTGGTGAACCTAAGAAGAGATTTGTCAATATTGTTTATTCTTTCAAAAAAGCAGCTCTTGGTTTTATTGATCCTTTCTGTTGGCTTTTTATCTCTATTTTACTTATTTTCTCTCTGATCTTAGTTCCTTCCTTTGTTGACTTTAAGTTTTGTTTGTTCTTTTGCTAATTCTTTTAGGTGGTAGTTTAGGTTTTTATTTGAGTTTTTTCTTATGTCTCAAGGAAGGCCTATATTGCTGTGAACTTTCAACTTAGAACTACTTTTGCTGCATTCCATAGATTTTGTATTGTCATTTGTCTTGAGATATTTTCTGATTTCCTCTTTGATTTTGTTGTTGACTCATTTTTTAAATAGCATTTTGTTTAGGCTCCACATGATTGTTTTTTTCCCCCCATTTTTCTTTCTGTAGTTGGTTTCTGGTTTCATGCCACTGTGGTCAGTAAACGTGCTTGAAACAAACTCTATTCTCTTAAATTTGTTGAGACTTGTTTTGTGTCCTAGGGTGTGGTTTATCCTAGAAAATGTTCCATGTGCATTTTAAAATAATGTGTACTCTGCTTTTTCAGATGTAGTATCCTGTAGATATCAGTTAAATCCAACTGTTTCATTGTGTCATTTAGGATTTCTGTTACCTTATTGATTTTCTGTCTGGAAGGTCTATCCATTGATATCAGTGGGATGTTAAAGTCTCCTACACTTGTTCCTGTAACTTTCTCCATTTATGTCTGTTAGTATTTGTTTTATATATTTAGGTGCTCTGATATTGGGTACATATGTGTTAATGCGTGTAATATCCTTTTCTTGTATTGACTCCTTTATCATTATATGGTGTTTATCCTTTTTATGGACTTTGTTTTATAATCTGCTTTGTCTGATATGATTATTGCTACCTCCACTTTCTTGTAGTTTCCATTTGCATTAAATACCTTTTTTCATCCCCTCACTTTCCATCTATGTGTGTCTTTCACCCTAAAGTATGTCTCTTATAGACAGCATTTTGTAGGTTCTTGGTTTTTTTATTCAATGATAACTTTTTGACATATTGAAATTTAGGTACCAGAGGGACATCTAGGTGGAGAGGTCCTGAATATGGGGAAAAAATATTAGTTTAGAGCTTATGAAAGAAGTTAGAGCTAGATATACATGTTTTGGAGTCTTCTTTATCATAGTGATTAAGTTTGGGAGTAGATAAAATTGCTACATAGTGGTGGAGAAGAGAGCCCAGCTGAAGAAAAACTTTGGGAAATAGCATGCCTAGGATGTCAGTTAGATATTTTCCTGCAAATAGAGAATCGGGGGGAAAAATCAAAAAGGATGGCATGGTAACATTCCCAAATGCAGCTAAGTGTCAAAAATACCATGGACCCAAGAGAATCTTAAAGAGCATCAAGAAGTCCCCAGTGCATGGCTTTAGTTGGGTGGAGGTAGAAAGCAGAAGTCAGGGTGCAAATATATTTAACAGTAAGTGGGTGATGAAGAATTAGCAATAAGCCATAAAGGAAACTTTTTGTAACTTGGGCAGGAAGAGGAAAAAAGAGGGCATATCTGAAACAGCACTGATGAACACTGATGGAATGTAATGGGGGCAGGTGATGTTCTGAAGTGCTACTTGAGGATGTGGTTTCCCAGATGTGGTTGTACCCAGGCATTTCCCCAACTTAGGCAGCTCCAGCTTTGGAGTATGTATGACTCAGGGAAAGGCTGCTATAATAGACTAAAGATTTCTTAGGATAGCATCAATAATTTTGTGTGAATTTGAGGCTCCCTGGCTTTAGGATTAGAGAAACCCCCCCTGGTTAAGGGAGGAGAGTGGAAGGGAAACAAAGGGTTAAATAAACATTATATTTCTGAGAAAGGGGCCCTGCTCTCTGCATCTCTGTGATGGTTAATTGTACATGTCAACTTAGCTAGGCTATGGTGCCAAATTATTTGTCAAACAGCAGTCTGGATGTTGCTGTGAAGGCATTTTTAAAGTTGTGGTAAATAGACTTTAAGTAAAGCAGATTACTCTCTGTGATGTGGGTCAGCTACACCCAATCTGTTGAAGGCCTTAAGAATGAAGACTGGAGTTTCCCAAAGAAGAAATTCTGCCTCATAGATTGCAACATAGAAACCTTACCCAAGTTTCTAGATTTTGGACTTTAGACTGCAAGATCAATTCTTACCTCAGTTTCTAGCTTGCCTATAAATTTTGGACTTGACAGTCCCCATAGTCACATGATCCAAACCCTTAAAAATCAAGTCAAGATATCTCTTTGCTCTTCTCTGTCTGTATGTACGTGTGTGTGTAGATAGATAGCTAGTAGATAGATACAGAATATCTTTGTCTATCTAAGGTTTTCTCCAGAAATCCCTAACACAGGATTCTTAAAACTTTGATAGTTCAGGGAGTCTGAGAGCAATGAAAACTTTCCTAAGACCCCAGATAACAAATGCTAACTGAAGTGAGTGAAGTTGGAGTGACAGAGACAATGGTGAATTAGGGACCCAGACTCCTTCTAACTTTTAGTGATGTCTTCTCAACCCCAGGCAAGGACTGCCATTTGGGAATGGAGTCTGGTGTTATTAGAAAATGTGATTAATTAAGAGAAGCCAAAAATCTGAATTATTATGAGAAATTACAATAGAAAGGGTTTTGTAGAAGAGGTAGTTTTGAGCATTCCCATAGAAGTGCAGTCTACACTGAAGCGTAGGAAATAGAGTTTGAAGCCATATAAAATAAGCACAAATCCCCCTTTATACCCAAGGACCTCCCTACCCAAAGAGGAAAATAGGTCCCATGAGTTTGAGCCTCTTTGAAGGAAATAAATTAACTTTGGTCAACTGAGGCATGTGTTTTTATTTAATCACCAAATGTTTCCTTTTAAAGAAAAAGAGAAGTGAAGAGGGCTCACCTTTCCATCAACTTCATTTCTGTCATTTAAAAAAAATCCTGTCAGATATATTTTAAGAAGTCTTTAAATGAATGGCGTTTCATGAAGGCAAGGTAGCTTCCTGAAACTTCAATCGAAGTTATTTCTGGCTTGGTACTTTCAAAGGGCATCAGAGCTCACAAAGCAGAGAGAAGAAGGAACAAACAACAAAGGTGAAAAGCAAGCCCTTGCACGTAGGAGGCAGGCTTGCATGGAACATGCGATTATGTGGCAGGAGGTATGGATATGAATCACAAAATTGTATAGCAATTTTTTCCTAGGAAAAAAAGTTCAGTGAAACAGACCAACCTATCATTGAAAGTGACATAAATGCTGGTTGGTATTATTGAACCATAGAAAGCTCAACTGATGATGATTTTTTTTCTTTTAAAAAGCAGCTAATTGCCAAAAATATATTTCCCCCTGCTTTTCAATGCATTCTTATGTTAGAGAAAATTTGATGATTCATGTGGTTGAACAAAAACATGTGTTATTACATAAGAGGAAAATGATTAAACTATCGCTTGGATGTCTCTCATTTCCTAGTTCATTATGCACCATGAGAAGTACCTTGAAGTTTCCTATTCTCTTAAGAGTGAAAAATATCCTTTGGCTGAAATGGTTCTAGATAAGCCATTTTTTGCTAAGAATTTAGCACCCCAAATAATACTACCCTAATTCTTGAAACCTGCTCTGGAATATGCTAAGTGCCAGATGGTACCAGTCACATCAATAAAAGACAGTAATTTCTGAGGCAGTAAGTGAAATGCTTATGGCAGATGCCACTAGCTGCAGGGCCACAATGGCTGCAGTGGGACCTCTGCTATATGTTTTTCAGGTCGAGTTTTTCACCCCATTCAGCTTGCTCTTCCAGAAGATTGCAGAATGAAATAGGATAGTAGTTCTTAACCTTGGCTGCAGATCACTTAGAGTGTATGTGCTGTGCTGTTACTTCAGTCACGTCCAACTCTCTGTGACCCCAAGGACTGGAGCCCTGCCAGGCTCCTCTGTCCATGGAATTCTCCAGACAAGAATACTGGAGTGGTTGCCATTCTAGCTCTTATCATCAGAAATATGCATGCAATTGGTCTGAGTTGTGACCTAGGCGTCGGGGGGTATATTTAATATTATTCATTCATTCAGTCAGCTGCACCCGGTTTTAGTTTCAGGGTCTTAGATCTTCACTGTGGCTTGCGGGATCTTTCTTCTTAGTTGCAGCATGTGAACTCTTGGCTGTGGCATATGGAATCTACTTTCCTGACTGGGGATCAAACCTGGGCTCCCTGCATTGGGAGCTCGGAGTCTTAGTCACTGGACCACCAGGGAAGTACCCCCTGGGTTATTTTTAAAGCTGTCAAGCTATTTCTAATGTTCAGCCAAGGTTAGGAGTCACTGCCCTATTGCAGAGCTCAGGAAGTTGTGGAATGTAGACTGTCAGAGTTTACAGAGAATAAATTCCTTGTTTTATAGATTAGGTGGCTATGCTCAGAGAGACTAAGTGATTTGCTCAAAATCACACATCTTTATTAATAGCAACATAGTGACCAGAACCCACCCCAATGTTTTTTCTGTAATGCTCTATCACACAGACTCTGGTTGATTGGCTGGTGAGAAAGTAGGGACTTCAAAATGCTTGTGAAGTTGTCAAAATATTGTGTAAGGAGCTAACCAGTCCCCCTATACACAGGACCTCCCACAAGTTCACCACTCAAAAATGTTGTTCTGGGGTGTTGGGTATCTAGTCTAGATGGACTCAGATATCTAGCCTATTTGGGCTTCTTGTTTGAAGTTAAAATGCTTTCTAAGGTAGGCAGGTATCTACAGAGACTCAACCTGTATGAGTCTTATTAACAACCTGTGTGGGTAAGTTCTGCCCTTTAGTGAGGTCCTTTGTCTTTGCAGACTGCCATGCATGGCCCTTGCTCAAAGCAAATCCCTTGGTTTTTATTGTTCTGATGGAGTCAGCCAATCGAGCAACAAATGATGTTGAGCCCCTGTTAAGCTGAGGGTCTCTTCCAGCTGCTTTTAGCAGGAAGACGCAGGATATGGTTGAATGCTGCTTTCAGCCAACATAAGATATATATGAGGGATAAGGCGTCATGGTAAACATCTTTTCTTGCTGCCCAGCATCTCTTGCAGAATCACCTCTTTTCATCTCTGTTCACATGTATGTGGGCAGCCCCACCTCTAGATGTATGGCTGGGATTAACCCAGCCTTGGCCAAAATAGCCTGAAACTAAGGAGGGGGCAAGAGATACAAGCTGAACCACACAGGGACAGCCCCAGACTTACTGAAGTGATGAAGAGAGGGTCCAGTTTGTAGAATGCTGCCGCCCATGTTCCAGGCAACTGGAGCTGAGAGAGGAAAGACAGGAGCAGTGTTCAAGCCCCTATATTCAGACTGGCTTAAAGTCCCCTGCCTTTCCTAAAGACCCAGGGGTCCCCAGGTACATAAACCATAACCTCCCCACCTCCTTTTTTATCGTGAGCTAGTTTGAGTTGGGCTTTTCTCCTTGTCGACTGAAAGAACCCTAAAATGTGGAGCTTTACGTCAGACCACTTGAATTGTTTGAACGGTTTGCTCCCATTCATCTCCGGATGTCAAATCCAGCTGAGGATTTTGGCCAGCATGAATGCTGATAAATCGGCTGTGCTGCCAGACCTGTCTAGTGGCTATTTTAGATTCAATTTGTTTTTGGTTGCTGGTAGAAAAACCTGGAGACATGTGTTTGGTTATATGTGGATTAATTTGATTTTTACTGGTGGTACCCTCCTTTGCTGAAACTCTGGCATCACAATTAGCCATCCTTGGTGAGATTTGTCACTTTCTTGAAAAATAAATTCATCTCCTGTCTTGAGTACCAACCAGAGGGCCACATTTGGAGCATCTTTTCATTCTTTGGCTATTGTGTGTATGGGATGTAGTTGAATATGTGACTTGGGACTTCAGCCAGCTTTTCAGTGCATAATTCTATGTTACAAAATGGCTCATAGTCTTGGGTGTGCCACTGATGGGGCTACTGAATAGGCAAACTCAACCTATAATTAGGGTTTCAGAAAAGAGATATTTTTGAAATATATTTGATATTTCAAGAAAGCATCAAAGTGTGCACAACAGGAAATATTAGAACTTTGTAGTCATTCTACTACTCATTTTTGGATTTAGAATTGTGTTAGTTTTCAATTATATATCAGTAAGGAATGGGAAATGTATCATAATTTAGTCTCTGGAGGTTTTAATCTGTCTCTAAATGCTAAATAGCATAAAAGCAAGAACTGAAGAAGAAAAAAGTTTACCAGCATGGAAAATGAGAGTCAAAAGAGGGGAGAAGATCATTGGTCAACACAATACTTCTTAGTAGAGAATATTTTAGAAATGTGTGAAAGGTTTGCATTATGTTATGTAGAAAGAGGTATCTCAATTCTTTTGTAAATAGCTTGAGGTTTCAAAGACTTGGCTTTCTGACTTATTTCAAACAGTCATTGCTTCATGAATTGGCCTCAGGCAGGCCTCGGTAAATTATTTATATGGTACTTGACTGCTGCTGCAGGTTTAGATCAAGTCACAGCTGTATAAACAGAGACTATTAACCTATTGGTTGGATTTAGCAGGCACTTTGGTCTATTTAAATTCACTGCCATTTCAAATTACTTGTCCCCAGATTCTTCACAGAATAACTACTGAAGGTGACAGGGCTGATTTCTAAATAGCCCCAAGAACAAAGACAGTCCCTGGTGGCTCAGAGGGTAAAGCGTCTGCCTACAGTGTGGGAGACCTGGGTTCAATCCCTGGGTCGGGAAGATCTCCTGGAGAAGGAAGTGGCAACCCACTCCAGTATTCTTGCCTGGAAAATCCCATGGATGGAGGAGCCTGGTAGGCTACAGTCCATGGGGTGGCAAAGAGTCAGACACGACTGAGCAACTTCACTTCAAGGACAAAGAATGTATGTGTTCTAAAGAATGGCCACCAAATGAAGGGGCATGGCATTTGGTTTACACTCACAATCATGGACAGAAATTTCAAAGAGGATGGAAGGGAGTCAAGATGACCCCGAAAGGAAATTTCAGACAGTCCCTATGTTAGTGATGCAAACTCGTGTATTTTCCACATAGAGTGAATACTAGCAGTAATTTATTGGCCAGCTGTGAAATACTGGGATTTTCCACGTCTATATTCTTTTTTAGGTAAGCTCTTGGGTGACTGTTTTTGTCTGAGCTTCCCCTAAACAGATCTGGAGACAAGGCTGAGGTTAGTCAGTTCTTTGGGAGTGGATCCCAGAAAGCATCTCTGAAGGAATGGGACTAGTAAAGCAGGAGAGGAAAGCTGGTAATAAGTGGATTACCCCTGCTGGCGACTGTGGCTCAGTCCCACCAGGACCATCAAGTAAGTGAGTAGAAGGAGCATCACAACTTTCCCAGGGAAGGTCAAAGAAGTTGGAAGTATTTATCCATCAACTCTGTCCTCCTTGGTTGAGGATTTCCCTGGAGGCTTTGAATCCTGAAGAAAATCTCTAAGCAGAGAAGGAGAAAGGCTTGTTTCTTTAGATGAGAAGCTGCCAGAGGGCAAGGAATGGGTCTGCCATCTCGTAGGTGAATAGATCAAGGGAAATATGGGCTGGAATCAACAGGGTCAGTCACACTGGCCATTTTTATATAGCTGGAAAACATCGGTTTGTCATGAGAAATTGTAGTTATTTTCTCCAATGGGAAGAGAATCTATTTGTCTGTTTCCTAACAAGAACTTCAACGGAATGACTTGGGGCAGGCTTTCCAGTCTTGGGACTCCTCCAGTAACATTAATATGAGGTGTGAAGAGAATAGTATTAGAAGCATGGCTAAATTATCAAAGTACCTCTGTGGTAAGAAATATGAAGCCATTAACATCATGCTTTTGGAATTTTTAATAACATGAAAAATGCTAAGTGAGATGTTACCACTAAGTGAAAAAAGTCAGGTTACAAAACTACAGTTTTTGTTACATTAGTAAAATATTTTTACACAAAGAAGAAAAAGACTGGAAAGAAATATACCAGCATATTAGTGGTGTTTATCTTCGGGTGGTGAAATAATGGATAATTTTTAAACTGAGTCTTCTTTTCTCCATTTCCCAAACTTTCTATGTTGAACTTTTTAACCTTTTTTTTTTTTAATTGGCTTTTGAGTCACTATGTTTTGGGTTTTCTTTGTATGGTCAGATTAAATGGGGAGCTTGCTGGGTAGACAGGTGGGTTTACCCTTAGGCTTGATGGTTGAGCACAGAGGGCAGGCTGTTACTCAGGGCATTCTGACAGTCTGTGGGCACTCATTTCAAGGTCAGCGCGTCAGACTTTTCTACATGAACCTGAGAGACGAAGCGGGCATTCATGGATTGGTACCTGCCGAGCAAGACTCTTGCAAGGACGGTAGGGAGACAGTGGATGTTATCTGCTTGGATCAGAGAATACCACCAAGGAGGCAGTACCTGGGAGGGGTTATCTGTTTGTCCTTTTTGGATCAAGCTGAGAATCACATCCTGGTTCACTTTTATATCAGTTTATCATCTTCAATCACAGCCATCCAGGCGAGTGGTGGTCACAGGCAGTGCGTCCGCAGCTTCATCTTGGAATAAGCATGGTGCCGGGGGTGGTAGAGGAGTACAAACAGGAGTATCCTTAAGGAGGTAATATTCCAGAGAGAAGATATTGTTATCCATTGAAAATAATTGTAAAGAGGATGTGATTAAAGACCAGCGTAGCATACAAATATAGTGTGTGTTAGGAGTTTGAGAGGCGGCTGGGGAGGGGTGCACTAGAAAAGAGTCCCTGTGGACTGGAATGGTTGAGAAAGGCGTTTTGGAGAAGGTCATGCTTTGAATAATGAGTCAATGATGAAAATACCTACCATTGTCTCCGGTCATGTAAGCCCTGAGTGGGTATCTAGAAGTCCAATCACGGTTCTGTCTCAGATCCCCTCTGTGTCATCAGGAGTATGCTTCCTGTTTTATAAAATGCCAGTGCTTACACTCCCCTGCCCAATGGGCATGTTAGGATGAGTAACTGATAGCAAACATCCTGGGCAAATTCGGTGGTGCTTTGCTAAAGGCTTAAAAATGTCAGATTAATTCAATATAGAGATAGGCACCAGTGGGTTCTAGAGATAAAATACATCGATAGTGATAGAAGGCTCAGGTATGATTAAAGTGGCATCCAGTATCAGCAAATTGATTCAGGAGGAGTTTCTCTCCTTGGGCATTCTCAGTTCAGTTCAGTCGCTCAGTCGTGTCTGACTCTTTGCGACCCCATGAATTGCAGCACTCCAGGCCTCCCTGTCCATCACCAACTCCCGGAGTTTACTCAAACTCATGCCCATCGAGGCGGTGATGCCATCCAGCCATCTCATCCTCTGTCGTCTCCTTCTCCTCCTGCCCCCAGTCCCTCCCAGCATCAGGGTCTTGTCCAATGAGTCAACTCTTCGCATGAGGTGGCCAGAGTACTGGAGTTTCAGCTGGCATTCTAGTTATAGGCTAAATACAGAGAGGTGGAATCAACAGAGGACTATTTATTCTGTTCCTTGTGTGTACTTAGCCCTAAGTTGGGTAACAGGGAAATTTAAAACATCTTTAGCAAGAGTGTTGTTTTGGCAACTTTAAATTCTGAAAGAGACGGGAATACCAGATCACCAGACCTGCCTCTTGAGAAATCTGTATGCAGGTCAGGAAGCAACTGTTAGAACTGGACATGGAACAACAGACTGGTTCCAAATAGGAAAAGGAGTACGTCAAGGCTGTATATTGTCACCCTGCTTATTTAACTTATATTCAGAGTACATCAGGAGAAATGCTGGGCTGGATGAAGCCCAAGCTGGAATCAAGATTACAGGGAGAAATATCAATAACCTCAGATATGCAGATGACACCACCCTTAAGGCAGAAAGTGGAGAAGAACTAAAGAGCCTCTTGATGAAAGTGAAAGAGGAGACTGAAAAAGTTGGCTTAAAACTCAACATTCAGAAAACTAAGACCATGGCATCTGGTCCCATCTCTTCATGGCAAATAGATGGGGAAATAGTGGAAACAGTGGCAGACTTTATTTTGGGGGAGCTCCAAAATCACTGCAGATGGTGACTGCAGCCATGAAATAAAAGGACGCTTACTCTTTGGAAGGAAAGTTATGACCAACCTAGATAGCATATTAAAAAGCAGAGACATTACTTGGCCAACAAAATTCCATCTAGTCAAGGCTATGGTTTTTCCAGTGGTCATGTATGGATGTGAGAGTTGGACTGTGAAGAAAGCTGAGTGCTGAAGAATTGATGCTTTTGAACTGTGGTGTTGGAGAAGACTCTTGAGAGTCCCTTGGATGGCAAGGAGATCCAACCAGTCCATCCTAAAGGAAATCAGTCCTGAATGTTCACTGGAAGGACTGATGTTGAAGCTGAAACTCCAATAATTTGGTAACCTGATGCAAAGAACTGACTCATTGAACAAGACCCTGATGCTGGGAAAGATTGAAGGCAAGAGGAGAAGGGGACGATAGAGGATGAGATGGTTGGATGGCTTCACTGACTCAATGGACAAAAGTGTGAGTAAACTCCTGGAGTTGGTGATGGACAGGGAGGCCTGGCCTGGGGCAGTCCATGGGGTCACAAAGAGTCGGACATGACTGAGCAACTGAAGTGTGAGTGAAGGCACCCAGACCTGGACTGCAAGTTATAATTTTCAGGAGTGCAGACACTCAGCTAGGTTTGTATCAAAGAGTTTACAAAGCCCTGGGGAAAAGCCCTGAGAGAGGTCACTCTCCCCCAAATGTCTGATTCACCACAGAATTGAATTGATCACTTCTTTGAACATAGGAAAGCCTTATGCACCTGGTTATTCCATTAATGTGAAATGGATTCAAGCAATCAGGAAAACATGCACCAAAAACAAACAAAAATAATAGAGAACTGACCCCAGTTCACACAGAGAGCATACATTTCTTTATGTTGAACTGTTTACAGTCTGGCTGGACCACCCCTGCACACAAACTGCATAAACATCAACAGCCAGCTCTCCTGCCCTTTGGGACTGGGCAGTCCTGCTTATTAAGGAACTAAGGAGAGGTCAGGGTTTCCTTGGTCAGGTCTGGCTTTCAAGAGGGGCTGTGTGGCTATTTCTTGCTCAGCAATGAACCTTTCTACCCCAAGCTGCAAACCACCTGATAAGAGACCTTATAATGAATCTGGAGTAGAAAAATAATAAGCAAACAATAAAAATGGGGCCACAGGAACATATTAATAACGTTTCCTTGAGGTGATATTTGCAGCACTTTTGCAAATATTGGCTCACTACATAGGAGAGTGAAAAGCTAACCTGGTTTAAAGCTGGGCCAACCATGTAGAGCACTGGCTACTCACTTAGAGAGTTTTTCCTGGCCCAGGGATCAAGCCTAGAAATGAGCATTCCTTTATATGCAACCTGTATTGTCTTCTACACCCATCTAAATTCAAGAAGGGCTTACAACCTTTTCTCCTGGTGATTAGAAACATAAGGAGGCTAGACTAGCTGCATGTGGTGACATGTGGGCTTAATGGAAACAAGCATTCTATTTTAACGTGGAAATGTACTGTTTTCATTCCCCTCTGCCCTTTTTGTCTGCATTGAATGGAGCTAACATAAAGTCTTCTCTCTTCTTGGGAGTGTTTGCTGATCAGGGCCTCTACCGCATGCATTTGGTTTATCTTCAGACTCGGGGTACAATAGACCAAAACGATTATCTTAAAAGGACAGAAAAGAGGAGAGGCAAATGTCTCAAAGGAAGCTGCTTAGTGAAGAAGAGGGAGGTTCTCTTGTAGCAGAAGAGGAAATAGGTCAGTGGGTTTCTGGACAAGGGAATGTGCCCTCCTTTTGGTTCAGAAGTGTTACTGAGTCCAAATTCATACTACTCACTGCATAACAGGCCAGTCAGTTGAGAGACAAGGTGTTGGGACAATTAATAGCAACGCTATTTGTAAAGCCAGCAGACCAAGAAGATGGTGGACTAATGTCCCAAAGAACCATCTTGCTTGGATTTGAATGCCAGTTGTTTTAATAGAGCAGAGAGGGAGAGTTGAGGAGGTAAAGTAAAAAAGGCAATTTGTTGTTGTTGTTGAGTCGCGTCTTACTCTTTTGTGACCCCATGGACTGTAGCCCACCAGGTTCCTCTGTCCATGGGATTTCTCAGGCAAGAATACTGGAGTGGGTTGCCATTTCCTTCTCTAGGGGATCTGCCTGCTCCAGGGATGGAATGCACATCAGCACATCAGCAGGCAGATTCTTTACCACTGAGCTACCAGGGAAGCCCCAAAAGGCAGTAAGTTGTTACAGATATTTCCTGGTTCCAGCCAGACTCTGGAGGGAATGTGTTAATTTCTTCTTTCCTACAGCTGTTCATAGGTGGGCCTAGTCAGGATGTTTCCCGTGAGCTAAACAAAGATATTTTAGCTTAACACTCAGGCATGGGAGGCAGGGTTCCTGGAGATGGGCCATTATGTACACTTTAAGCTATGGACAACACCCCTTTAGTGATTGGTAGCAAAAGCAATAGAAAACAAAGGTTAAAGTAAAAAAAAAAAAACAGATCCAATATGGAGTCAGATTTGTTCTTCCCCATCAGTGGAGCCCAAGGAAGGGGCTAATCCTCAAGGGGGATGGCTGTATGCTGTGCCTGAGGGGAGGGGGACACAGACTCTGAGGTTCTTGGTCTTGGCAGCCATTTGCGCCCAGCATGGGCAGGGCAGCCACCCTCAGAGGGGTGTGTGCTTGTGTGCATGTGTGTGTGTACGTGTGCACAGCAGCTCAGCAGAGCGGGCCTTCCAGGTGGAAATCAAGTAGATTTCACAGAAAATAGAGAGATGTGGTCCTTGTACTAAACCTAAGTGGAAGAGACAACTCTGAGTGTTTCAGTCCAGGACCACATCAGCCTGACCTGCACATGTGACTCTGCTACAGAATCTTGACCTGGCATACTCAGGGGCTAAATATGTAATCTGGAGAAGGAGGCTTCTTTAAGGAAAAAAAAAAAAACAGACATAAAATTAGCTAGAGAGCCTTTGAAGGAGCCTTGTGCAATTGAGGAAATCTGAGCTTATGCCTCATTGGTTTTATTTTTTTTAATTATTTGTTTATTTATTATGTTTTGCTGTGCTGGGTCTTCATTGCTGTGCATGCTTTATCAAGTTGCGGGGACAGGGGGCCACGTTGCGGTATCCAGGCTTCTCCTCCTGCAGTGGCTTCTCCTGTTGCGGAGCACGGGCTCTGGGGTATGCGGCCTTCAGGAACTCTGGCTCATGGGCTTAGCTGCCTCATGCATGTGGAGTCTTCCCAGACCAGGGATTGAACCCACATCTCTTGCATCGGCAGGTGAATTCTTTACTGCTGAGCCACCAACGGAAGTCCTACCTTTCTATGTGCAACCATTTTAAAAAGAAAATTTTGGTGTCAGCAAGCAACCCAGAAGATTGGAAGAAGGGAGGAAGGGGACTGTATACCAAACCTCACTAGAATTGTTTATCTGGGTCTTGAAAGGAGACTGATTTGCTCTTGATCCTGAAAGCAGGCGTAGCTAGGTCTCTTTCCTGAAGGACAGGTTCCCTAAGATGGTTAGCTTCCTCAGAGCTGGAGGAATACTCAGTTTACATAACTGGTCAACATTCTCTGCATCATCATGGTGCACAGATGAAGGTGCACAGAGGAGTCTATTTTCGGGTGACCTTTGCTAGAGAAGGTGGTAAGAGCCCAGTTTCACCAAGGTATAGGATCATTTCATTGAAGACATGCAAGTTCTCTAAAGGAAATTATTAACACTATTCAGAAAGAAGAATTCCAAGACATTCTGAGCTTGGTGTTTATGCCACTCATTCAGATGTTTGATCTCATTTGAACAAGGAAATCTCATTAGGAATCAGATTTCACTTATATTTTAAAAACCCACAGAATGTTTAAAGGTGTGGTGCTTAACTGACATTTTCTAATCTTCCCTACATTGGGTATAATGGGTAAAGAAATAGCATGTTGTCACTTCAGTCATGTCCAACTGTTTGTGACCCCGTGGACTGTAGCCCCCCAGGTTCCTCTGTCCACGGGATTCTCCAGACAAGAACACTGGAGTGGGTTGCCATGTCCACCTCCGGGGAAAGAAATAGCAGGATCATGCAACAGAAAAGGAAGAACTTGTGTTTGTTTTCCATATTTGGGTTGATGATCTCGCCTCTATTTTCTTCTTCAATGCCTTCTATACAAAGCAATGGAAAATCCCAAGTCTATAGAAGAGGATTCAAAGGCCCCCAAAATAGCCTTGGCCTAAGGTGAAAGAGCAGCACAGAGGAGCCAGGAGACCTGGGACCTAGGCTCCCTGTGGCCGCTGGCCAAGCAGTCTGGTAATCTGATCCATGTCCCTCAAGCTCACTACCTTGATTGTCAGTGCCATGAGGAGCTGGGCTAGATCATCCCTCAAGTCATTCCCAGCCCCAGTGTTTGTTTAATGTTTTTCCTTTGAGAATTCCAAAGCCTTTACATCACTCACAAGTAAGAGACCATTTAGGGAAGTCCAGGAGCCTCAGCTGTGCTCTCATCACATAGAACTAGTCGAGCTCAGAAAGATCCCCTGGCCAAATGCAGGATGGGAACAGTGTGTTCAGATCCAGACTGGGAGAGCGAAGAGGATTCATCATCCTCTGGAGGCAGGCATTGGAATGGGGCTATTGTCCAGCGTGGGGCTTGATACAGGAGAAATGACCTTTGGTTGGAATCCTGGTGTAGTGAATAGATGTGGAAGGCTACCTGAAGTCCAGAACGGCGCAGTTCTGCCACAAAGATTGTCCAGCCTTTGGCCAAGTCACTCGCCTCCTTGGAACACTGTTTCTTTATACGTGTGAAGTGGCGGTGATAGAGCCAGACACTCCACATCTTCTTTATCCATTCATCTGTCGATGGACACTTAGGTTGCTTTCGTATCTTGGCTCTTGTAAATAGTGCTGCTATGACATTGGGGTGCACATATCATTTTGCACTATGGTTTTCTCCAGGTATATGACCAGGAGTGGGATTGCTGGGTCATATGGTACATCTGTTTTTAGTTTTTAAGGAACTTCCATACTGTTCTTCATAGTAGTTGTACCAATTTATATTCCCACCAACAGCATAGGAGGATTCCCTTTTCTCCATACCCTCTTCAGCATTTATTGCTTATATTTCTTGACGTTGGCCATTCTGACTGGTGTGAGGCAATACCTCACTGCAGTTTTGATTTACAGTTCTCTCATAATTAACATCTGAGAGATTATGATGTTGAGCATCTGTTCAAGTGCCTCTAGGCCATCTGTATGTCTTCTTTAGAAAAATGTCTTTTTAGATCTTCTGCTGATTTTTTGATTGAGTTGTTTCTCCTAGCTTATCTTCATGATAGAATTGACTTTGAACCCTCTTTGCTTGGATGGTAAATCCTATTCTCAATCATTGTACTCTTCTGCTTCTCTTGGTTCCACAGATCCGTATCAAGTCATCCCAAAGTTGTCTAGATTTCAGCAGAATCCCAAAGTAAGTTCTGAGTCAGTTCTGTACAGTGACGAGACCAAGACACAATAGTGATCCTAAAAAGGCCTGATTTGATCCTTTTGGGGGAACAAAGATAAAGTAAGTAAAAATCCTATAGTTCTGCACTGGTGTAGGAAAAGTGAGATGCCCTGGAAGGGATAGAAATGATTTGTGGTTGAGCGTTCCAGCTCGTGGCCTGCTGAGGAGACCTTGCACTGGCTCACATCTGCCTTCAAGAGCCAATGTATGCATCTCCTCCCAACTCCACATTCAAGCAAGTTATCTGAGTAGCTTGGTCTTAGCCTAGGTGGGAGTATTAACACTGTGGAAAATGGGAAACACAACAAATTGGAGTTTTATTTCCCTGTAGAGCCCGTTGTTACACATGTCCCTGCACTGATCCTAGCCTTATCTGTCATCTTTTCTGATAAATTATACGTTCCTATTAAGAGTTGCTTCTGGAATGTGGTGTCTGAAAGGAAATCTTCATTCTACGCATGTAGATAGTTTACATGGATTAAAGGAGCCATTCCAACATGTACAAGTAAAGACAGCGCTGAAATCTGCTCAATAACTAAACATGCTCAAGACAATTGAATAAGAGAGATTTGGCTGCTGGTTCCAGAAGAGCATCCTCCTCAGCGATGCTGACCACCTGCAGTGGTCAGTTTCCTTTGGCAAGGCCTGGCAGCTCGGATTGTGACCAGGAGACTGTGTGTGTCTGTGTGAAAGACCTTTTCCTTTTTGGCATTTAAAAATAACCTACTGAAGATAGCACGGGTAAATGAATTGAAGCACTGAGCTGAGAGGATTCAGTTGAGACAAATATTTTGTCAGATGACCTAACTTTTCAAGTACATGTGCCGTCACCAGTTATGGCGCATAGGAAGTTATCTGTAGAATCACCTCCCCTGATTTTCGATGGAACTGGGAATGAGGAATAGAAGGAAGAAGTAGATCTGCTGGTGACCCACATCTTAGTTTTCCTATTACTTCCAGAGTCTCTCCTGTGAAGCCTTTTGTCTGAACTGGAGGAGAACCATGCGCTTCAGTTGGCTCTCCAGCTCCTTCCTTCATTCCTCCCTGCATGCAAGGGCTCTTAGGGAGGTGGCAATGTCTATTAGACAGTTACCCTGATGTCCGTTAACAACAGTCAGAAGAGAGTTGCCCGGCACCATCTCTCTCCTCAAGTCCCTTCTAGTTCAAAGATTCTGTGCCTAAATAGCTGTCATCCATGGGGCTTGCAGCTCAGCCCATCCCTGGAAATAAATGAGCTGCTGCAGCCCCTCGGGGTAGGGATGGGCCTGGGTTTCAGTCCGAGTTCTCTGGCCAGGTCAAGAACGTTGTCCTTTCAAAGAGTTCTTGCTTTCTTGATCTGGACTTAGCAGATAGAAGGATACCTTCCCTCAGATTCCCTAGTAAGGTAGCAGCCAGAGCTGTAGTGGAAATAATAGGAAATGGAATGAGCCACCCTCGCTCGCATGGCGGGGGCAGGGAGTGCTGGGCCAGCTGGGAGGCCCTGCCTGGTGCGGTCCTACATCGGCTGGGCTCTGCGCCTCCCTGGAGGGTTTTATGTAAGTCTCGGTCACAGCAGCCTGCCCCTCCCTGCTGGGGCAGTTCACAGGACCCAGGATTAGCCGGCCCTAGCCAAGCTCTATTTCTGGAAGGCAGAAAGTTCACTGAAAGGGTAGCCACTGAGAAGATACTCATTTATGCCATTGAAGGGAGCAGAGACAGACACTCCTAGAGGGGAAATTATTTTAGGAGACCGTTTTGTGCAGATGAGCCAAGAACATTTAGGATCAGAGCAAAGGAAGAAAGCAGAGCGTGAATACATTTGAAAAATAACGGTGTTTCTCCCGTTGTGATCCTTTCTTTGGCTACCGCTCTAATTCAGCCCCAGGATTTTAAGAAGTATAATGTATCCAGTAAGGCTGCTGAAACAAGACTCTTATGATTTCACCTTTGCCACCAAACTAAACTTAATGTTTGGACACACATTATACATCAGCACATCGTACAGTAAATTCTAATCATTCAACTTCCTGGGGAATCTCTGTGCGCCAAGTAAATACCAGGTCCCCATGTCAGGCTGGACATTTGTTATTATATTCAGATTGTGGGGAGGGGCATTGCTATCATGCATGCATTTAGCCGTGTTACTGCCTCACAACTTGATTAATTTCTGCAAGACAGAAGGAAATAGGAGGTATGGTGATAACATGGCCAGTTAAAGAGAAATGATTTGGCCTCGTGTGTTTAGTGGTGATGACAGTCATGTGCGTGTGCATATGTGTGGGAAATGACGGAAATGACAATTTGGGAAAGGGGGTGGGTCCAAAACTGGGACGAGGAGAGCCAAGCTGGGATCCAGGTACAGAAGTTAAAAACTAGCCACCAAGGCAGGTTGAAAGCAGGGACACAGGCATGTGGGCAGGGAAAAATTCAAAAGGCAGAAACCAGGTCAGGGAAGGGCAATCTTCCAGCAGGAAAGGATAGAGAATGTGAACCAGGAAACTGAGCTTTGAGGAGCCCTGGACATTCCTGAAGCCCAGAGGTTAGCCAAGAGGGTGCACACACCAAGGCCCATACCAATTCTGTCTGAGCTATAGGCAGGGAATTGATTCTGTCTCCCAGATACTTGAACACACTGCTTGATACCTGATACTATATATTCAGGTGAGCATTTTTGGAGGACACATTCTGGAAGTTGCTTTCAGGGATGAGGTTTTGAACCATGCATAACATGAAACATAAGTTCTTTGTCAATGATTTTATTATGTTACTCTTCCTATATTTAAGCAGAAGGGTGCAAGACCAAATTTGGGCTGGGTGGGAGATAGATGGGTGCAATGCAGGGACCGTATTTGGGTTCTTTGTTTAAGCAAATTGTTAAAAAGTTGGAGACTTGGAAAGCCGAACACCAGCTTTTTGTATTAAGGAGTTTTTATTTTTACATGTGATGATGGCATTGTGGTGTTTTTATGAGTCTGTTTTTTTAGAGATATATGCTGAGATATTTATAGAGGAAATCATAGGACTGGAGTTTTCTCCAAAAAATATGGGGGAGTGGGAAGGAGTTAGCTGAAACAAGATTGTCTCTGAGTTGAATTTTGTTAGAGCTGGAGGATGGATTTGTAGGGACTCATTATACATGGAGCCAAGGCTTTCCTTGTGATGACAGCTGCCAATGCCATGTGCCAGAAACTTCTCAGAGCTACATGTCTGCTCTGTGTGTATCGATGAACATTGCTATTTCTTTCAGATGAAGCCATCCAAATGCCTGCTTTAATAGAGAGATGGAACAGAGCCATGAGAAGGTGGGAGTTGTAGAGGAACTTTTTTGTTTGTTATAAATGTCTATATCCAGCTCTTTCTGCTAAAAATTTTTCAATTTTAGCTTCTTTTCAGAAGCATTTTGGAGTTTATCAAGATGAGTAATGATGTGTGGGAAAAGCTAGTTGACCCCTTTCTCTTGTACTTCTTAGAAGCTGAACCTAATTGTTCGGCAGGCTGAATGGCTGCCCAAACATTCCCAGCCCCCTTATTATAAGGTGTGATCATTTGATTTAGTTCTGGTCAATGAGATGTAAGCAGAATGTTATGTAGGACTTTCTGGAAGGCTCTTTAAAGGGAACTAACTCATCTAGGAGGTGTGTCTCTCTTTTCTATCCTCTCGTTCTACTGCTGCCTGGAATGCAACTGTGAGGTATGGAGCCCCAGTAACTACGCTGGACCACTGAGGGTGGAAGTCACATACCTGGTGTAGCAGAGCAGAGAAAAAGAAGGAACCTCGGTCTCTGATGACTTTCTGAGCTTCCAGACTCTGATCTTATTTTACAAAGAGAAAATGTACTTTCATGTAGTTAAGCCAAAACTACTCTAGGTTTTTAATTAGATACAGAAAGCCTAAAAACTAATTAATACAGGTAACAGATTGTTTATTGTCAATAAATACAGCACTAATCAAAAATAAAGGTTTATAGAATTGTTGACTCGGCAGTTCCAGTCAGGATTTCACCTGGTAGATAGTTACCAAGAACCAGTATTATTTGCAAGAGCCAACACTATAAGCAGCCTATGTATCCATGCATGGGGACTGGTTACAGTAATAAGCCTTCAGTGGGATATCAGGCAGCCAGGCAAACAGTGAGACCTGCGTTGGCATGAAAGAGCCTTAGGTCTTATCATTCAGTGAGAATGGGTAAGTTACAAAAAAGCATGTGTAGTTTGATCTCTTTTGTATAAATTTTATGATATAAATATGAATTGTGTATATAATTGTTCAGTCAGTCAACCATGTCCGACTCTTTGTGACCCCATGGATTGCAGCATGCCACCCTTCCCTATCCTCTACTATCTCCTGGAGTTTGCTCAAGTTCATGTTCATTGAGTCAGTGATGCTAACTTACCATCTCATCCTCTGTCACCCTTTTCTCCTTTTGCCTTCAATCTTTTCCAGCATCAGGGTCTTTTTTAAATGAGTCGACTCTTTGTATCAGGTGGCTGAAGTATTGGAGCTTCAGTCCTTCCAATGAATATTCAGGGTTGATTTCCTTTAGGATTGACTGGTTTGATCTTCTTGCGTTGCAAGGGACTCTCAAGAGTCTTCTTTAGCACAACAATTCAAAAGCATCAAGTGTTTAGCGCTCAGCCTTTCTTATGGTCCAACTCTCACATTCATACATGACTCCTGGAGAAACAATAGTTTTGACTAGACGGGCCTTTGTTGGCAAATGATGTCTCTGCTTTTTAATATGCTGTCTAGTTTTGTCATAGCTTTTCTTCCAAGGAGCAAGCATCTTTTAATTTCGTGGTTGCAGTCACCATTGGCCATGATTTTGGAGCCCAGGAAAATAAAGTCTGTCACTGTTTTCACTTTTTCCTCATCTATTTGCCATGAAGCAATGGGACCAGATGCCATAATCTTCATTTTTTGAATGTTGAGTTTTAAGCCAGCTTTTTCACTGTTTCTCTTTTACCTTCTTTAAGAGTTTCTTTAGTTCCTTTTGCTTGCTGCCATTACAGTGGTATCATCTGCATATCTGAGGTTGTTGATATTTTTCCTGACAGTTTTGATTCCAGCTTGTGACTCATCCAGCCTGGCATTTCACATGCTGTACTCTGCATGTAAGTTGAATAAATAGAGTGACAATACACAGCCTGGTTGTACTCCTTTCCCAGTTTGGAACCAGTCATTTGTTCTACGTAAGGTTCTAACTATTGCTTCTTGACCTGCATACAGTTTTCTCAGGAGGCAGGTAAGGTGGTCTGGTATTCCCATCTCTTAAAGAATTTTCCACAGTCAAAAGCTTTCTCGTAGACAATGAAGCAGAGGTAGATTTTTTTTTTTTTTAATTCCCTTGCTTTCTCTATGATCCAATGAATGTTGGCAATTTGATCTCTGGTTCTTCTGCCTTTTCTAAGCACAGCTTGTATATCTGGAACATCTTGGTACATGAACTGCTGAAGCCTAACTTGAAGGATTTTTACCATCACCTTGCTAGCATGTGAAATAAGTACAATTGTATGGTAGTTTGAACATTCTTTGGCACTACCCTTTTTTGGGATTGGAATGAAAACTGACCTTTTCCAATCCTGTGGTCATTGCTAACCAAATTTGCTGACATACTGAGTGCAGCACTTTAACAGCATCATCTTTTAGGATTTGAAATAGCTCAGCTGAAATTCCATCACCTCCACTAGCTTTGTTGATAGTAATGCCCTAAGGCCCACTTGACTTCATATCATACTCCAGGATGTCTGACTGTAGGTGAGTGACTACACCACTGTGGTCATCTGGGTTGTTAAGACCTTTTTTGTACAGTTCTTCTGTGTATTCTTGCCACCTCTTTTTAATCTCTTCTGCCTCTGTTAGGTCCTTACCATTTCTGTCCTTTATTATGCCCATTTTCTTGCATGAAATGTTCCCTTGATATCTCCAATTTTCTTGAGTAAATCTCTAGTCTTTGCCATTCTATTGTTATCCTCTATTTTTTTGCATTGTTCATTGAAGAAGACCTTCTTATCTCTCCTTGCTATTCTCTGGAACTCTGCATTCAGTTGGGTATATCTTTCTCTTTCTCCCTTGCTTTTCAATTCTCTTCTTCCCTCAGCTATTTATAAAGCCTCCTCAGACAACTACTTTGCCTTATTGCATTTCTTTTTCTTTGGGATGGTTTTGGTCACTGTCTCATGTACAATGTTACCAACCACCATCCATAGTTCTTCAGGCACTCTGTCTACCAGATCTAACCCCTTGAATCTATTCATCACCTCCACTGTGTAATCATAAGGGATTTGATTTAGGTCATATCTGAATGGTCTAGTGGTTTTACCTACTTTCTTCAATTTGAGCCTGAATTTTACAGTAAGGAGCTGATGATCTCAAGCCACAGTCAACTCCTGGTCTTGTTTTTGCTGACTATATAGAGCTTCTCCATCTTCAGCAGCAAACAACATAATCAATTTGATTTCAGTTTGACCAGTTGGTGATGTCCATGTGTAGAGTCGTCTCTTGTGTTGTTGAAAACGGTGTTAGCTATGACCAGCTTGCCAAAACCCTGTTAGCTTTTGCTCAGCTTCATATTGTACTCCAAGCCCAAACTTCCCTATTACTCCAGGTATCTCTTGACTTCCTACTTTTGCATTACAGTCCCCTATGATGAAAAGGACATCCTTTTTTGGTGTTAGTTCTAGAAAGTCTTATAGGTCTCCATTAAACCATTCAGCTTCATCTTCTTTGGTGTTAGTGGTTGGGGCATAGACTTGGATTACTCTGATGTTGAATGGTTTGCCTTGGAAACAAACTGAGATAATTCTGTCATTTTTGAGACTGCACCCAAGTAATGCATTTCAGACTCTTTTGTTGACTATGAGGGCTATTCCATATCTCTTAAGGGAGTCTTGCCTGCAGTAGTAGATATAATGGTCACCTGAATTAAATTCACCCATTCCTGTCCATTTTAGTTGATGTTCAAATATATGGCATATATAATTATGCCATATATTTTATTATATATTTATTTATTGTATAATATATAAACATATACCATATATAAATTATATATAATTAAATATATATTATATATTTATTGTTTTATTACGCCATATATTAATTATGTATCTATAATTTGAATTAAAAATAAATGATATACCATATACACAATTATATACACATATATAATTTACTGTACCTTATATGTGTATATATAATTTTTATATGTAGAGTGTATGTGTGTGTATATATTTATTCTCTCTCCTCAGAAGGAAATTAAAATCTGCTGACTGAAGGAAAAGTGGCCCAGGAAGTTGATGTGGAGAGAGTCTTTTATTTGTCATTGTGTATATTTTTGTACAGATTGAATTTTTTCTCTACAATGTCTCTACGATTTTCTGTCTACAATTTCTTTTTATTAGTAATAGAGTTATTTCCGATAGCACAATCCTCTCCAAGCCTGATTTTCTAAATTAATAGCACAAAGAGTTTGCTTTCATTAAATTTCCTTCAGTATCATTATCTGAATATTTAACATACAGGCTTCAGTCTGTATTAATTTAAATGGCTACAGTAAAGGTATTATTTCCCACACCCCGTCTCCCTGTCACTGTCCTTCTCTCTTTCCTTCCCCTCTTTTTTTTTTCTTCCTCTCTCTTTCACTTCCACTTTTCATCTTCCGCTCCTTCCCTGGCTCTCCTCCTTCCATAAATGTGGACTATTAACTGACTCTCATGCAGAGAATCAGGGGCGACAGAACACAGAAAAGCATCTCCCCAGGACCCGCTGAGCTAGTTAGGGCTTCTGTCCACCAGCACCTGGATGGAAACTGATACTCTGCCTGAACACGCACTCCTGGGAGCGTGCAGGGATCTCCACGTGGTTTTTGCTTTGTTGTTTGCATCTTGCTGGTGAAGGAGGACACATGTGCACCTACAGGAGTTGGCACGTGTCCAGGAGTTTATTTACTCAAGGCTTCAAATGAAGGCAAAGGTTTATTTTGACTCTTTCCTGTGGCATCAGAGCTCTGCTTATGAGAACAGGATGAGGACACAGCAGGAAGGTAGCAGCAAGACCACCGGTGCCACGAGGCAGATGGCGGAAGAGGTGACATTGGTTTCCGAGGGATCTCAAGGCCCTGCCAAGCCCACAGGAGCAGCTCAGTTGGGGTTTTCAATTTTAGGACAGTTATTTCTGTGGGAAATAACCTTGGTTCCTGACCACATACTTTAATGATAAAATCTGAACCGTGGCAACCCTGTGAACCGGAAAGAATGATCCAGTAGGATGATCCAGAAAACTCGTGTCTAAAGACTAGCAAGTTTCAGGGGAAAGAGTTAGAATAAACTTTTGCCTTCATTTGAAGGCAAGGCTTACTCTAGAGTTTTGTGGGTGACCACTTGCTGCCAAGGGGACCCTGAGCCTCAGTGACAAGAACTTTTCCATTTAAGGCCCCTGTTTAATGTGTGTGAACCTCCATAGTCTTTGGAACCTGAGACCCCTGCCCTAAGTGAGGGAACTCGGCTCTGACTTGGGGGGGTTGCTTTTCAGCGATCCCAGTTCCTGCCCCTTCTGAGAATCTATCAGTCATCATTCTGAGTTCCCAAGACTTTTTCGTACCTAGAGTGGGCATGCTCCTTTCTCCCTTCTGCCCCCACATAATTCACCACGTATCTGAGCAAATCTGAGTGGGTTCCAGACCTGGCTGCAAACAGCTTCTGAGAATTAACCTAGCAAAGACATGACACCATGGGGAAGGGAGCTGGAGTGTGTGGCACTTCATTTCCAGGCCGTCACCTGGAGCCACTGGCTCTTCTGGAAAGGTCGTCCAGCGCCTCCTTGATGGCCTCAGAGCCTCTGTTATTGTGGCCTCTTTCTGGCTTCATCCTACCCACAGCATCTGGGCACAGCTAACTGTATCACAGAAGACATCAAGTTATAAATGACTTGCCTTTTTTTTTTTTTTTTGGCCCCCACATTCTTGTTCAAGTTGTCAACTTGTGTGCTTGGAAGGTATTTTTAAATGTTTGCTTTTGTTTTGCTGGATGTGAGTGACCTCACTCACTGTTTAGCGATGCCAGGAGAGGAGAGGGGCCTCGATTCTGGCACTCGGGGACTGGGGTGTTTTTGGGCTCTGGCCCAAGGGAGTGGGTGTGCAGCCTGTTTTAAAGCCATCATGCTGTACTTTGCTCTCTCCTGTGAGTCAGAGTCATGTGCTGTCTAAAATAGGTGGTGAGTGTGGGCAGAGCAGTCCAAACACAAATACAACTCGTTGCATTTATTCCCAGGGAGAGCATGACCCCTAATCTAAAGCCCCAGTGAGGCTCCTTTTGTTTCTTGTAAGGGTCGGATTGTGCGTGTAAACCCACTGAATTGAACAGTTCAACTCAGCCCTGGTGATCCACGCATACAGCCCTAGGCTGTGTCCTTTGGGAGATGGGAACAAGCGGAACAAGTGGAAGCAAGACCAAACATCTGGACCAAAGGCACGCACATACCTGTGTCTGGACTTTGCTAATAAACCGTATAGCGCATGTGGTTCCCTAAGGCCGCACACGCTTCCTAATGTAGCTCCAGACTGAGGCCCATTGGGGGTGTGACACTTTTAGAACATGTGTTTGGAGATGAGGAAAGCTCCCTCGCCCCACACACTTGTATGAACACGTTCTCATGATGTTCATGTGATCAGAGTGCTTGACCAGTAATTCATGCTGGCATAGGAGAAATTAGCTGAGTTCCACGTCTGCCTGTGGCCCCTCATGCTCGGCTGGCTCCATTTTAGATTACTGACAGGGTCATTCCGTGACTCGCAGCCATCTCATGTGAGACCAGAGGAGGGGAGCCTTCTGACCTGAAAAGACCATGTGGTGATGAGTGGACTCCAGGCAGTTGGCATCTGTAATGCATCAGAGCAGGGAATGGACCCCTTTTCTCTAGTGCAAAGAAGAGGGGAAGTGGTTGTCTAGAAACACCGCAAAATCCTGGTGCAGGAAAAGCTAGGGATTTCCAGGGATTACATGTGCCTGTTGTGTCAAAGAAAACTTTTAGAGCTCACTCTGAAGGAGGTGAGGAGAAGGTCCCTGAACTAACACAATCCTTACCTACCTCCCAGGCTTGCCACAGGCAGGCATGTGGCAGAAGGTTATCCTTTAGCTTCCCTTTCTGTCCCATTTTCTTGACCTTGCTCCTGGTTTTCACATCCCACCGCAGCACCATCCGTGCTGTAGACAACCGTCACTCTCTCTGCCCTCTTATATTCCTCGTTTTTTTTTTTCCTAGAATAAGTATTAGTCACTGTGTTAAGTCTTCTGATGGAGAAGGAAATGGCAAGCCACTCCAGTATTCTTGCCTGGAGAACTCCATGTGCAGAGGAACCTGGCGGGCTACAGTCCATGGGGTCGCAAAGAGTCGGACACGACTGAGCGACTAATGCTGAGTCTTCTGAGATGATTCTAAGCTTTGCTGTTAACTGTGGAATAGAAGAATGTGTTTCCCTTTCAGTGACTATCATCAGAAGGGAAAGGGCCTGTGGAAAATAGGAGGGCTTTTGTACTTTCTTGACACCACGAATCATGGTTTAAGGCACGCTCTGCTAAAGGCAAAAAACCCAGCATATCCCACAAGAGACCAGAACCATGAAGTCATCCAAACAGAGGAGCAGTGTCCCCGAAAGGGACTCAGCTGATTCTTATGTGTTGCTGTTTTTATTAGTTTTTTGTTTGTTTGTTTTAATCTGCTTTTTAAAATTTTGTTTTAGTTATTTTTTTCCCAAGAACTTGACACTTTCCCTCCCTCTGGTGCCCACAGCTATGAAGGCAGTATTGGCTGGCACATGGCATCTCTTCAGGACTCAAGAGTCACTACAGCTTCCAGGTAAAACTTCAGGTCCTGAGGGTCCTTGCCTGCTGCATTTTGGGAAGATATTTTAAGTAACAAGAGAGCTACTAACAAACTACTTTGCTGTCAGATGGTAGTTGTTATATATACAGTTGGCCTGAATCTCAGCTTGTCTTCACTTGTGAAGCCTGCCTCTGAGCCCCAGCCCCCAATACACACAGCTATGTCATCCGATTGCCTTGTTACTTAAATTTGTTAACTCTTGAGAGCAATATCATGGAGACTCAGAAAAGGAAAATTCTAGGATTGCTAAAGGTTTTCACCAGTTCTCAACTGATTTCTGAAGTGATCACATTTGGAGACATATTACACGCAACTTTTCTACCTCTTAGAGTCCCATGCAATGGCCATTCCAAATGGTAATTAATGGTGCCAGGAAGTGAGTCCTATTCTTGCTAGATGCAAACCCCCTAAGAGTTAATTTGCTTCAAAGTAATTGACCTGGACCTCTTTACTAACCTAAGTTAATGGTTCTTACCAGTGCCCCAGTGTTCACGGGATATATAGTAGACATTGTTTTTCTTTTTTTTTATAAGGAGAAAAAAATATTGAGAAAGCATAACTGAGCTTGTTCTGTTTCTTTTTTTTTTTTTCTTATCACAATTCTATCAATTCTCTTGCCAATATTTTCTGATTTCTTTCTTAGTTCCAAAGATTTTCTTCTAAATTATTCCACCCTCAAATTTCATCTCTCGCCAAGTAACAATGTCCCATTCTCCTCCCAGAGTCTTTCCAGTCAACATCTAACTTTGCTTCCTCGTCATTTCTTTCACCCCGTGACTTCTACCCTTTCCCATAATCATAACTGGGTGGGCTTTTGCCATCCATGGAACAGTGACTCAGTGGGATATCTGATACATCCCCCAATCCTTACAGTTTTCGGTAACCAAATTCTGTATCCAGGTGGCCTGACATCTTTACTTTTGAATGTTTTTTCCCAGTCCCTTGACATTATGGAAATTTTCTCAGCTCGCTGAGAGAGGTGCTGCTGTTTCATAATATTCAAAGTTCTCTCACATCTCCAATCTGTTCTCCATCCTAATACCTTTTCCCCACCTGTCCTCTGTTCTGGCTCTTTTTAATCCTGCATACCTGGTGTTTTCCTGCCCCTTGCTGGAGAAGGCAATGGCACCCCACTCCAGTACTCTTGCCTGGAAAATCCCATGGACAGAGGAGCCTGGTAGGCTGCGGTCCATGGGGTCGCTAAGAGTCAGACACGACTAAGCGACTTCACTTTCACTTTTCACTTTCATGCATTGGAGAAGGAAATGGCAACCCACTCCAGTGTTCTTGCCTGGAGAATCCCAGGAACAGAGGAGCCTGGTGGGCGGCCATCTATGGGGTCGCACAGGGTTGGACACGACCGAAGCGACTTAGCAGCAGCAGCAGCTGGAGAAGGCGTCACAGTAAAGCTGGCTAGATGGTCAGCCACCAAAAGCACACAAGGATTTCACAAGACCATGATCCTAGGCCTAAATGGAGAATAAGGACATCCTACAATTGCACATAAACATGTTCCCACTTTCATTTACGTAAGTTTGTGTCAGTTAGTGGGCTTCCCTTGTGGCTCAGCTGGTAAAGAATCCGCCTGCAATGCGGGAGACCTGGATTCAATCCCTGGGTTGGGAAGATCCCCTGAAGAAGGAAACGGCTACCCACTCCAATATTCTGGCCTGGAGAATTCCATGCACTGTATAGTCCATGGGGTCACAAAGAGTCAGACGCGGCTGAGCATGTATGTGTATGTCAGTTACTAGTAAAAAATTTTGCGAATTTTTAGAGAATTGCACTGTATTTTGGGTTACTTCATCTTCAGAATTCATTTAATTGGCTTTTTCCCAGATTTTTAGTTAGAACTAAACAAAAGCTATTTTGGACTAGAAAATATATCATGATTTCATTGCAAGTTGGTTTCACAACCTGCATACTTGAAAATACAGGAATTCCCTGGTGGCTCAGATGGTAAAGAGTCTGCCAGTAATGCAGGAGACCTGGGTTCGATCCCTGGGTCAGGAAGATCCTCTGGAGAAGGAAATGGCAACCCACTCCAGTATTCTTGCCTGGAAAATCCCATGGATGGAGGAGCCTGGCCGACTACAGTCCATGGGTCACAGTCGGACACAACTGAACGACTTCACTTTCACTTTCATACTTGAAATGAGCATCATTAGCGGAGTTTAAATACAATAGAACTATCAGAGAGCTTGACCAACTGGGTACACAGGAAAAGGTGTTTATTTAAGCAAGCTTCCAAAAATCAGTAAGTAGATGATATATTTGATGTGGCATTTGATAAACAACACAGATAAAATGAAAAGGGTTAGTTATCCATGGTGATGACTAATGATAAAATAATGATAAAACATCCATTGCTTAAATATTTCTGTGTGTGGGCAGAAAAAATGACAAGGAGGACAGAGCCTTTTGTGACGAATGTTCCAGCTGGTGAGACTGCCAGGTGGTTTTTGAGCCTCTGCTGAAAACTTTTTGGAAGGCTGGCTGTCTCAGAGGAAGTCAGCTCTGCTGTTCATGGTGCATGTGTGCGTGCTCACTTGCTTCATTTGTGTCTGACTCTTTGCGACTCCATGGCCCACCAGGCTCCTCTGTCCATGGGATTCTCCAGGCAAGAATACTGGAGTGGGTTGCCATGACATCTTCCAGGGCATCTTCCCGACCCAGGGATTGAACTTGCGTCTCCTGCATTGCAGGCAGATTATTTACCCACTGAGCTACCTGGGAAGCCCCTACTTTAAGGTAGTGGTTTACAAAAGCCAGGGGACTTTGTAAGTATAACATAGTTATAACCACGGCTTCCACCCATGATCATTAATCAGAATATCCAGGGTGTCAGTGTACTGTCTTAAAGCTCCCAGCTGATTCTAATGTGTGGCCAGAGTTGAAAGCCATAGCTCTAGGCTTGATGACTTAGGTATTTTGAGGGTGGACAAGGAAATTTGGTTTTATCTCAGGGTGGTGGACTAGTGTCTTCGTTCCTATAGCAAGGGCCTTAACTAATGATCCTATATAAGAAGTGAAACTTTCAGTGAACCAGAAACCACGATAAATCCTAAAATATGGGATGTAGACTGCATTGATGCAAAAACACAGAGCCCAATCAAAAATGCTTATGGAAGACTCGTGCCCAAAAGGGGAAGGAGCACCAAGACTCCATCCCCACAGGTGACAGACCCCGGAAGCAGAAAGCATCAAGGACAATTGACACATCAGTCCTCAGAGCACTGCTGCAGGAGGGGCCAGCAACTCGTCCTCTACTGATGCTCTTCCATCTGCTCTTGAGCCAAACAGCAGTGACAAAGTGTCAGCCTCCAGGTAGGAGGCATGGCCAGGGAGAACAGCTTAGACAGATATGGCCCTGTGCCATGAAGAGGGAGGTCGGGCAACAGACCTGAACACCCCAGAGAAAGCTCACCCAGTGGCCTTTCCTTCTTCCTGGTCCCTGAGGAAAAGCCAGAGGACAATTTAGACCAGCAGTCTTCCCACGAATATGATACACTGACAGAGGATGTAATTCATGCAATCCAGCAGAGAATCTCAACCATAGAGATTACAGAGACAAGATTGCCACACACACGAGCAAGACCAACACTACAAAAGATGGCAAATGCAGCATGATGGATGAACCAACACCCAGGAAACAAACAGAGCAAGCAAAGCAGAAATGAACAATAAGCATATGTAGATGTTTCTGATAGATGTGTGAGGATAGAGGAGTCACAAATAAGCTGGAGGTCATGAAGACGAAAACTTGGCCTGTTTAATAAAATACTGAATAGATAGATAGTTTTTTCTGAAGTCCAGTTGTATTATAACAAAGACTAATGATGCCTTATAACCTCGTGACTAGTGATAGTTCATAAGTTCAGTATTTTACTTCTTTACATCTAACAGTATTAGACATTATAGAAAGTATTTTGAAGTATGAAATGTTTTCTGCAGATCTTTTTAAAAGGCTTGGTCCATTTTGAAAAACTGACAATGAATGAAAAAAATCAAAAGAAAGAAAAATAAGCACCGCCCCCCACCCTGCAAATACATAAGAAATATTTGATGGTATTTGTGTTTTAAGTGCCTGGAATAAAACGGGATGAATTTTTTAAAGGCAGTAATAGTTTGCACAAGGACTTGTTTCATTTGATTTAGCACTAACTAAAATAGAGTAAAAATATCATTTAAGAAGTAGCCTAGTTTCTCCTCCACTTCTCATACTGCTCCACTACTCCAGGCCATAAAACCTAAGCACACATTCTCCTGACCCCACCGAAGGAACCCAAAATGATTATTTTAAAATGGCTGCTCAGAAAAAAGTGGCAAGATTTTCTTCCCTTAAGATGGGATGTCAGTGAATGCCAGCAGGTATCAACTTCTTTGGTCAGGAATAAAGAACTCTACCTTCAGCAAATTCAGTTACTTTCCTAGTCCTTTCTAACCTATCATATAAAACCTTTCTAGTGCCACATTTACTAATTATGATGGCTTTTTCTAGCAAGTAAATTTCCATTTACTAATTATGACAGCTATTTCTGTCAAGGAAATTTCCCACCAGGCATGCTTGATCTATTTTTGTTTCTTAATTATACAGTATTTATATTTTACATAGTGGCACAAGTTTTCTTTTATTCATTCTTTGTTTTTTTTTTTTTTAATACTTTAATGTGTTACTCACCAAGGCATATTGATCAAAAAGGAGGACTGGCAAGAAGATCCTAAAACTCTTTTTTTTTTTTCCTGGCCACACAGCATGTGGGATGTGGGATCTTAGTTCTTCAACCAGGGGTCGAACCTGTACCCCCTGTAGAGGAAGTGTGGAGTCTTAACCACTGCACCGCCAGGGAGGTCCCCTAAAACACACATCTCTTAACATCTGAAAACATGTCAATTATATTTTCCATTATCTTAACATCTGAAAACATGTCAATTATATTTTCCATTAAAGAAAATTCATTCAATTTTGGTGCTTATACAAGAACTTCTAATGTCAATCTTTAACATAAATTCTATCCCTCAGTAAACATGTATTTTCAAAAGAAAACAAGTTCCATCAAAGTAATATTTACCTAAATGTTGATTTTTTTAAAATAAAAAATAGAAAGTTCTGAGGAAATGGAAGGTATGTTTATCAACAAAATTAATGTAGCTCATGTGGCCACCTTATAGATTTCTTAAAGTCAGCAGTAAATTCGCATTCTGCATTCAGTTATTTTTATCTGGAATTTCACAGAGATCAGTTCAGCTTAGTTCAGTTGCTCAGTCGTGTCCGACTCTTTGCGACCCCATGAATCGCAGCATGCCAGGCCTCCCTGTCCATCACCAACTCCCCGAGTTTACTCGATCTCATGCCCATCGAGTTGGTGATGCCATCCAGCCATCTCATCCTCTGTCATCCCCTTCTCTTCCTGCCCCCAATCCCTCCCAGCATCAGGGTTTTTTCCAGTGAGTCAACTCTTCGCATGAGGTGGCCAAAGTACTGGAGTTTCGGCTTCAGCATCAGTCCCTCCAGTGAACACCCAGGACTGATCTCCTTTAGGATGGACTGGTTGGATCTCCTTGCAGTCCAAGGGACTCTGAAGAGTCTTCTCCAACACCACATCCTCCACGTTAGAAATGTCTTTTTTCTCCCTTTTTTTGGCATCTGGCTATGCAAAAGCTGCTGATGAAATATTTTCTCCAAATTAGTATTTTAATTTTTTACTTTTCTGGAAAAATATAAAACCTTACCAGTCACTTATTATTACTGAACAAAAGTTAGATTACTACCAATTGCTGTTTTACTTTTGGTCTAAAAGAAGTTTTCAAAGTTTAGGCATCTCTGATGTTTTTGAATTGCACACCCACAGAAGACAGCTAGATAAAACACATGACAATTTTAAAAGACAATTCTGATTATCAGCCTCATTTGGCATATCCTTTATATCCAGAATAAAATCCACAGAAATAAAACTAATATAATTTTCAAAGAATTCATACATGGTGGAGTCTTAGAACGAGGAACTTCTTGTGAAAGAAGGAATATTTCTGTTCATCTTGCTGATCACAAGGATTTTTCCTCCTGGAGTAACAGTTTTTGGGTGTCTCAGTGGGACTTTGGTTTGCAGAAAAGCCTGCATATAGGGCCAGATCTTATTGGTTTCTGTTCCAGAAAATGTTTCCAACACTCCCTTTTTCTGGTAATATTCCAGGTAATATTCGTTTGGTCTTGGTAAACCTTCATTCTCCTGTTAAGTGTCTCAGGTTTATCATCTACATGCTGGATGAGAGGCTCTCCAGTCACATCGTCCACACCGACCACTTTGGGAGGGTTAAATCCGAGGTTATAGACGCGGCCACTGGTTGGATGAACCCAGCGAGCCTCGAGGCGCTGCCGAATGACCTCAAATGGCACGTTCAGGTTCATCACCAGGTGTACCTGATGGGCCCCGTCCAGGGCTTCAGCCTGTGCAAGGGTCCTGGGAAAACCACACAACAGCCAGTTATCCTGGGTGACATTTCTCAGCTTCTGGAGCAGCAGCCGAATCACGAGGTCGGCTGGGATGAGCTTCCCCTGGTCCATGAAGGTCTTGGCCAGCACCCCGATTTCTGTGTCCCTTCGCATGTTGTCTTGGATCAGGTCCCCACTGGATAAGGTCTTCAGCTGGAAGTGTTTGGTAATGCGCAGCGCCAGGGTGCGCTTGCCGAAGCCCGGGGCGCCCACGATCACGGAGTGCAGGAGCTGCCTCGGCGGCCCCATGGCCGCCAAGCGAGGCCGGGAGCGCGGAGACTGTTGGGCCCATGGTCGGACACCAGCTGCGCCTGCGCGCTCGCCCCCGCCTCAGCTGCCCGGCATCCGGGGCGGCGCCCGGAAGTTGCGCTGCTTCAGAGGGTGCGACCACAGCTGATGGACGGTGTGGAAGAGGGCGTGTGTGAATTGAACGATTGTGTCAAGACATTCCCCCCAGGAGTGTGTAAAGGTGGAGGAGATGGTAAGTTTGAAAGGAAAATGAAGAAATAAAATGTAGATTCAAAAGTTCCACTATTCACGGGAGAAAAAGGAGAGGAGGGAGGGATACAGTATTTAAAGAGAAAATTAAAGGGACTTCCCTGGCGGCTCAGTGGTTAAGACCTCCCTCTCACTGCCAAGAGCCTGGGTTCAGTCCTTGGTCTGGGAAGTAAGATCCCACATGCCCTCGTGGGGTGTCCTCACAGCTGGCTTGGAAGGCAACTTGGCAGTGGCTATTTTTTAAGGAATTACTTCTGAGTGTCTTCCTTAAACAGACACTCTCATGTGGCAAGAAGGTGCATACACGATGTTCATTTCAGCCTTATTTGTAACAGCAAAAAAAAATGTTAACAATTTAACTGTGTATTAATTAGAGAATAGCTAAGGGAACCTATGGAATACTACCCAGTAGCTAAAAAGGCAGATCTATGTGCTAACATGAAAAGATTTCTGATATTGTAATTGCAAAAAGCTTCAGATTGATACAGTTTAGGTTAATGGTATAATTTATGGTTAAATATATTTAATAAGTGAACTGGGAAGCCGGGTTTCTAGCAGTGGACGAACATGATTTTTACTTTTAGACAGTTGCTTCATTTGTGAGATAGAGAGCAGTTAGAAGGCTGTTTCAATAGACCAACAAAGAGGTGAGAAAGTACACTAATTTTAATTTCTTCAATGTAAGTGAGATTGAGCATCTTTTCATCTGTTTTATGGGCCATTTACACTGTTTCTCCATGGAGAATTTTTAAACTGACAGTTACCTGCTGATCACTTCCTTGGAAAAATACTTGGGGTTTGGTTTACGCAACAAGATGTGAAACAGGTGGACAGCTTTGTCTTGGGTGGTCCAAGTACAGACTATGCATCACGTGGGGCTTCTCGAATTAGAGGTTGCTGAGCCACCAGCCCTGCATCCACTTCCTTCTCTAACTGTTCTTGAGCCACTTCATTTCTGAAAAAAAGACCCATAAAAATGATGTGGTGGCTGGTTCTCATTCTATAAGCAAGAGAGAAAGCTACTTCCAGAAAAAAGGCTTTGAGAGTAGAAACCTAATTTCTGTATTTGTATTTTATGGCAGCAAAGTAGAATGGCTGCTCTAATTTCCCAGACTTGAAAAAACTTGTTTCTGCTATTTCAGATCTTTAAGTTAGTCATATAATCTTATTGTTGCTATATCCAAAAGAGTTAAACTGAATACATCAGGTGATTCAAAAGGTAGATGATTAATAGAAATTTAGCTCATATCTTCCAGGACGAAAAAAAGTCATGCTATGATTTGAATCAGTATTTTGCATAATACTAATTGCTTTGCATAATAAAGTTGCACATGATGACTGTCTTTTAGGATTACTAATTATATACACAAAAAGTAATACTGCCAAGGCCTTTCTATCCTACCAGATAGATTTAGACTTCTGGTATATTTAACCTTTAATTGAGATATCTAATTTGGTACCAGCCTCTGATCCCAGAATATTTCAGAGGTGTATCTGTGGAGTGTGGGTAGGGTTCACTTGGCTATAGGTGTGAGTAGGGTGTAGCTTAGAGCAGACAGAATGAATGTTGGCCTGCTGGTAAGAGTCCCACTCTGGAAGCACATTGAGTTACTTTGGCCTCCTGGGATTACCTCACCCCTTCCTCCTTTTCCAGACTAATACTGAACAAGCCACTTGGGACAAAGCGTTATCAAGCTTATTCTTAATAGCAGATGGTAAGAGATTCTTTGATGAAATGCATATAAACTAGTATGAGCCAAGTAATATAGACAATACATTTAACAAAAAGCATCTAGGGCCAAGCAGATGTGATTGTGGAAGCTTGTGGAAGCTTTCTAGGTTTTTTGTTTTTTTTTTTTTCACAGTAATGGAAGCCAAATGGTATAACAGTAAAAGACAAACAGCAGGGACTCCTCAGATTATGCTTGTTTTTACAGTACTCATCATTTTGAAGTGAAAACTTCAAAGAAAATTTCTAGGGAGAGTTATCAGTTTAGGGTATCCAAGGAGACAGAGCTGAAAGTCACAGAGAGGCTAAGCAGTGAGATAATCATTCATTCATTGATTCAGCAAACTTTAATCAGACATTTATCTGTGTGACTAGTTGTTCTAAGCACAGAGGATGCAACCCATGAAATAGAATGAATCCTGAATGTACCTGTGATGTGACCTTCTCATGGGTCTCTCGGGCCATTGTTTCCCAAGGTGTGATAGTTGCTCCTCTGGGGAATGGGACATGATTTTAGGTCTCAATGAAAGAAAAGTTATGACCAACCTAGACAGGATATTAAAAAGCAGAGACATTACTTTGCCAACAAAGATCCATCTAGTCAAAGCTTTGGTTTTTCCAGTAGTCATGTATAGATGTGAGAGTTGGATTATAAAGAAAGCTGAGCACTGAAGCATTGATGCTTTTGGACTGTGGTGTTGGAGAAGACTCTTGAGAGTCCCTTGGACTGCAAGGAGATCCAACCAGTTCATCCTAAAGGAGATCTGTCCTGGTTGTTCATTGGAAGGACTGATGCTGAAGCTGAAACTCCAATACTTTGGCCACCTGATGCGAAGAGCTGACTCATTGGAAAAGACCCTGATGCTGGGAAAGACTGAAGGCAGGAGGAGAAGGGGATGACAGAGGATTAGATGGTTGAATGACATCACCGACTCAATGTATATGAGTTTGAGTAAACTCTGGGAGTTTGTGATGGACAGGGAGGCCTTGTATGCTGCAGTCCATGGGGTCACAAAAAGTTGGACTCGACTGAGCCACTGAACTGAACTGAAAGGACATTCCTCTCCTCCACCCCAGGTTTGATGACTATATTTTATCTTATTTTTAAAGCTGTTTTATTATGAAAATTTCAAAGCTGCCTAAAATTAGAGAATGGTATAGTCTCATGTCCTCCTAGTCTAGTTTCAACAGTGGTCAATCTTTTGCCAGTCTTGTTCTAGCTCATATTTTTTTCTTGATATTTTAAATAACAACACCTTTAAATTTTAATGAAGGGTATCTATGTTTTAATGTGCATAAAAAATATAGCTAGCACATCCAACCTCATACTTCACAGTATTCTTGCTTATGACAAAACTAACCCATAAATTGTTTTTAAAACTGCTGCACAGAGAGAGCAAAGTTCAACAAGGGCGAACATGACTGACATAAACATTCCCCTTCATCTCCTTCCCCTCAGTGAGGCTGGGATAGTTAGAAGTGATTTCTTCTTCTGTAGGATGCTTAGCACCACGGGTGTCACCTCAGAAGCACCTACAAAAGAGGAGCTAATGTTGTGTTTGGGAGGCATCTTTGATTCCAGAGAATTGATCCTGGCTCACATTTATTAAGCACTTAGTGTGTACAGGCACTGCGGTGGGTGATTTACATATGTCATCTCGTTTCCTTTTCACAGCTTTACTCTGAGTGGATGTTGTGATCTCCATTTAAAATCAAGGCTTATCAAAATGAAGTAACTTAAGGTCACAGAATTATTAAGTGGTAGGACTAGGACTTCAGTTGAAAGCCTGTCTTCCTCCAGAGTCCATCATGGTTTTCTACCAGGCCCCCAGGACAGCCAGAGCCCACAGCCAAACACTAGAAAGCAGTTGGGAAAAGAACTAGGCCTGCAGAGTTTACACCTCATTCTTTCATTTGCTGCCACTGTGACTTTTAACGTTTCACTTCACTTTTTTTTGACCCCCTGTTTGTTGTGCATACAATGGGAACAGTAAGATTAATTATGCAATTTTTGAACACAGAGTGAAGTCATTTATGTGGAAATTTAACATTGTAGGCACTAAATAAATGTTGGTATTATATTCACATGCCGCTAACAGGGCATGTGATCTTGAGCAGTCTCCTTCCCTCTCCGGATCTTGATTTCTTCAGCTTTAAAAATGATGTCATTGGCCCTTAAAGTGCTGCTAGGGTTAGTTATGGGCGTCCTTGTTGGCTCAATGGTAAAGAGCTCGCCTGCCAGTTCAGGAGACTTGGATTAGATCCCTGGGTTGGGAAGATGCCCTAGAGGGGGAAATGGCACCCCACTCCAGTATTCTTGCCTGGAGAATCCCACGGACAGGGGAGCCTGGCGGGCTACAGTCCACGGGGGTCACAAAGAGTTGGACACGACTGAGTGACTGCACAGCAACAAGGGGATAGTTGTTCCTTGATTGTATTCCAATTGGCTCACAAGAAATATTTACTGACTGAAGTTAATGGAAATAATTTGGTAAACTTCCATTCAGTGTGATTTTATTTGTAATTATTTATATTTATCTAGGTCTGATTCCTTAGAGGAGAAGGAAATGGCACCCCACTGCAGTGTTCTTGCCTGGAGAACCCCATGGACAGAGGAGCCTGGCAGGCCATGGTCCACTGGGTCACGAAGAGTCAGAGAGAGTTTCCTTAGAAAGCAGAGCCAGTGATATGTTGCTCTGCTTTGTTAGCAGGTGCAGTGCCAAGGAGCAGAAGTGAGAGACCTGAGAGACACAGGAGTGAGGCAGGGAAGGAGAAAGAGAAACTCGAGCTGGTGTAACTGAGCTTGTTTCCACCCGGCATTCCTGGTTGCTCTGTCTTAAAGAACCAGCCCCTGCAAAGCTGCATCTCACGACAGGCTCTTCGGAGTGAAGAAAAGAGGATGAATTTATCAACAGTTTCCATCTCCCATTTGGCATTGCTTTGACCACAGGATGTCAGTTCCTCTGCAGATATGGGCTATGCACTTCTGGACTCTGGAGCAAGATTCCTTGTGCCCTGTATCTCTGTGTGAACAGGGAAGTCAGGGATGGGAGATGGGAGATGTGTGGCCTGGGCACGGGGCCGGGCTCTGATAACGGGAGACTGAGAGGACCTGCAATGGTGTAGGTGTATGATACAGTAACTCTTGCCCCGTTGACTTATAAACAGAGTCTGAAGGTACTTACTTATAAAACAAGGATGATGAGAAGGCAATAATTCATAGAAATATAAAAAGAAATGACCTCAGTTTATTACCGACCCCATGGACTGGAGCCTACCAGGCTCCTCTGTCCATGGGATTTTCCAGGCGAGAATACTGGAGTGGGTTGACATGCCTTTTTCCAGGGGATCTTCCCAACCCAGGGACTGAACCCAGGTCTCCAGCATTCCAGGCAGACGCTTTACCGTCTGAGCCACTCGGGAAGCCCTATTACCTGAAAATGGAGGATAATAATAGTACTTACCCATAGGGTTGTTGCATTGACAGAATGACTTCAGGAAGCTAGTATTTGTAGAGCATTTAAAATATATGTGGCATATAAAAGCCACTATGTGGATGTTTGTTTAAAAAAGAAAATACATAGCCACAGGAGCTTTGATGGTTTCTGTAACTAAACATCACATTTGCCTCTAAGCTTTCTAGCAGTTAAGGAAAAGGGAAATATGGTGGGTTTCCTAATTTGCATTATCTGGTCAAAGTAAGCCTGCTAATTCTGAAAGACAGCCGCCAAGAATCTATGTGTTATGAAAACCCAAAGGAGTTGATCCCAAGAGACATTAAAAAGCAGACTAAGTAATGTTTTCAAAATGGTTTCTTAAGTAAGATGTGCTGAGGAATGTCTCATGTGACCAGTTCTTTTGCTGATGTTTTATCAGATGCAGTGATCTTCTGGGAGCTAAGGTAGAGGTTGAGATTTGTAGCTTTCTGGTGTGTCACCTTGAATCAGTGGTTCTTAAGTGGGGCAGTTTTGTGCCCCAGGGGACATTTGACAATGTCTGGTGATATTTTTGGTTGTCACAACTTGGGGTTGGACAGTGGCGATGCTACTGGTACCCGGAGGATGGAGGCCAGGGATGCTGTTTATATTGCATGGGATGTACATGTACTGAAGCAATTTGCTGCTGTCTGAAATTCACATTTGGGAACCCCATGTTTAAATTTGTGAAGTCTTGTAGCTACACTTCCTACAGTGCACAGGATGGCCCTCCACAACATAGGATTATCAGGCCGAAAATGTGAATAGTCCCGAAGGGGAGAAACTCTGCTCTAAATGTGTACAGATCCATAGATGCTTTCCCAGAGCAAGGCAAACATAGTATGGACATTAAAATATCTTTTCCTTAGTCAGACTTTTGTCTGAGATTAGTCAGCTGACAACTTCAGGTCAAAACCTTTGACCTCAGCCTAGCTTTTTTATATGAACGATGCTGACAGAAGCTTGAGTTGTGTCTCCAACAAGTATCAAAGTGGGCCTTGCATGGGAAGCTTCTTGAACATTCCCATTGTTCTTTTTAAAGAAAATATTTATTTATTTGGCTGTGCTGGGTCTTAGTTGCAGCCTTTAGGATCTTCAGTCTTTGTTGTGGTGTGTGAGTTTTTTAATTGTAGCATGTGGGATCTTTTTTTTTTTTTAGTTGCAGCACGTGGGGTCATAGTCGTGTCACATGGGATCTGGTTCCCAGGCCACAGATCAAATCCAGGTCAATGCACGAAGTCTTAGCTGCTCAACCACCAGGAGAGTCCCCCATTGCTCTTTAACTGTCTCCTTGTACCAATAATTTGGTGCTTAATCACCTCGTGCCTCATCTGGTTACTTGGAGAGATTTATTGCGTAAGCACTCAGCTAATCTGGTGTCAAACAAGGTGATTTGGGCAGCAAGAAAGAGGCAAGAAATAAGAGCCTGCAATGTCCGAGGGGCTTATGTTCAAGGGAAAGAGACTCTAGGAAGGCTTTGGCAATCTTGTCTCCATGTAAGAGTAAGTAAAGTTACCATGGCTGACTGAACGACAAACTGGGGCAGAGCTGGGTGAAGTCCACTTTCCAGTGTCGCCTCTTGTCCCGGCGTGTGGTTGGGCCATGGTTGGGCTCCAGAAAGACGTGGTCTTTCCATGGAGAGAGCCCAGGCAGGCATGCAGCCCTGAAAGAGGATAACGGGCAAGACTTGGTAGGAAGTCAAGGTTTTAATCCCTCTCCTCTACTTCTCTGATGACCTGTCACCGAGGTTCACATCATACTGCTTTCTTTGGTTTTATTAGACACTCCTTCACGTGCGTGCGTGCTCAGTTGCTGCAGTAGTGTCTGACTCTGTGCGACCCGATGGACTGCAGCCCCCAGGCTCCTCAGTCCATGGAATTCTCCAGACAAGTCTACTGGAGTGGGTTGCCACACCCTCCTCCAGGGGATCTTTCCGACCCAGGGATTGAACCTGTGTCTCCTTCATCTCCTGCATTGCAGGTAGATTCTTTAAACTCTGAGCCACCAGGGAATCCCCCTTCATGTAACAGAAGCCAAATAATTCCCCCCTGATATACATCACAAAGAAAATATTTCCCAACTAGAGCTGGGAAGGATCCCAGCTTACACTTCCTCCTGAAAATATCAGTGAGTTTACCCCTCATCTCTACCTGCTTCCCAGGTCTGGAATGACGTCAATAGGGATGACTGGGGTCTTCAATTGTTCAGAGGAATTGTTTTGCATTCAGCAAACTACAGAATTTGCATTACTAACAGAAAAGGCACCAAAAGGGAAATTCAGCTTCCAGCTGCTCTCCAGCTGAATTACTAATATTTAAGAGGGTGGAAGATGCTCTCTACTCCATGGTGGCTCACCGTGGTTCCACACACACGTGTCATATCCTTAATCCACATCCTTGGGGCTTTCCCTAGTCGTTTCATGGCTGTGGAGAGATGGTCCCTGCGTTTCCAACCCCATGACTCAGTAAAGAATGCTAAAGGCAGAACCATGCTTGGTATGATGTAATATAATAGCAGATGTTCATACCAGTGACCCTGATTAACCCAGAAGGGATTCAATTGCATTTAGTGTCCTCTGCTCAGAGGGCAGGGAACTTTATCATCTGCTTTTGAAGGCTTGCCATGAAAAAAAAAAATGCTGAAAATAGTGGTTTTTTTGGTGACTGAAGGGTTAGTTTTAATTTTCTGAGAAATTGACCTCCATGGTATGCTTCCTTCTCCTTCTGGGCTGGGAAATAAGGTACCACAGTACTTTCATAATGTGCTATGACTCCCAAAGGCACAGAGGATTTCTCGTTAGCTTCATTTTGCTTTGGAGAGTTCTTGATGATATACAGTCACTCTTTAAAAAACAACCTTTTTTGGATGGAATAATGTTAGAATTGTAGAAAGGGGAGCTTCCTTGGTGACTCAGATGGTGAAAAATCTGCCTACAATGCAAAAGGCCTATGTTTGATCCCTAGGTTGGGAAGATCCCCTGGAAAAGGGAATGGCAACCCGCTTTAGTAGTGTAGCCTGGAATTTCATGGACAAAGGAACCTGGTGAACTATAGTCCATGGGGGTCACAGAGTCAAACATGACTTAGTGACTAATTCTTTCACTTTCACTTTGTATAAGTAGTACAGAATTTTCCTATTTCTCATCATCCCGTTTCCCCGTTTTTAATATCTTACACAACCATGGTACATTTGTTACAACGAAGAAGTCAGCATTGGTACGTTATAGTAACTAAATTCTAGACTTTGAATTTCACCGTCCTTTGGATTAACATCCTCTTTCTGTTCCAGATTCCATCCCAGGCACCCACATTGCGTTTTGTTGTCCTGTCTCCACAGTCTCCTCTGGTCTGACAGTTTCTCTGTCTTTCACTGTTTTTTTGTCATTTTGACCGTCTTGAGAAATTGGCAAGTTATGCTGCAGAATGAGTTTGTCTTTTGTTTTTCACGTGATTATATTTTGGAAAAGATACCAAAGAGGTTAAGTGCCCTTCTTGTTACATCATATCAGGGGTAGGGGGTTCTAGAAAGGAGAGAGGTAAAGGGGGAGCTGCTTATCCTTTTTGTTGTTTCCTGTGTTCTCTTTCTTCTGGCTCTCCTCTGGTTATTCTATCTACCTCCCCTTTTCTCCAGCACCTGTCTGTTGACTTCCCACCTTCCCAGGTGTAGGTGAGTCTTCAGACCAAGAATCTAATAATCAGTGAGGATGTCAGGGATGGCCACACCAGCCCTCTAGAGACAGTGCAAAGCCCTGTAGGACTGAGGGTAAGAGGGTTTCAACACCTGAGTTCCAAACTCAAATGTCTTACAACTCAAACTTGTCATGTTTCAGACTAACCTTCTGCCAAGCTGCTCTTCCGTTAATGTTCCTAACTTCAGAAGCCATCCAGTAGCCAACGTCAGAAACCTGGGAGCTGTCCTGACTCCTACCTTTCTCTCTCCTGCTGCTAGATCATGTCCCAAGTCCTGTTCTTCTTTTTTCCTAAATAACTTAATTCTTCACTTTCTCTCTGGCTCCATGCTGCCACTCGCACCCACGTTGTATGAACTCACATCCAAATTACGTCGCACGTGCTTAGCTAGACCCCCAGCCCCCAGTCTTGCGTGCTGCCATCTCCCTTTCTTCCACTCTGCGGGCGAGAGAAGTTGAGTCATATTACTTCCCCAGCTCAACCTTTCCCGGTCGTCTTAGGACAAAATCTGAGCTTCTAACAAAATTCACTAAACCCCCAAGGCTCTCTGTTGCTAGTGTCTCTAGTCTCCCTTCCTCCCCACTTTGCCTCTGCCTTTATGGACCAGTCATGACCAGTTTCTTTCGCTTTCCCAAGTATACCGTGCTCCTTGAGTTCAGAGGCCTTCACACGTGCTCTTCTCCCTTCTCAGAATCTCTTTTCCTAATCCAGCTTCAGTCAGTCTTTGACTTGTAGTTGAAATACTCCTTTCTGTGCCACAAGAACCCTGACAGAGACTTTCTTCTTGACCAAACTTTAGACAGCCTCCTTTGAGCCATTTTTTGGACTAGACCTTGTCCTTGGGCCCTATTCTTGGCCTGCTGAAGGCAGTTTTCACAGGAATCCTGTTAAGTGAGTTTAGTGAGAATTCCCCACTTCCTTGGTGTCCAGATACTACTTTTGATATCTGATCAGTCTTCTCTGGTGGCTCAGATGGTAAAGAATCTGCCTGTATTGCAGGAGATCTGCGTTCAGTCCCTGGGTTGGGATGATCCCTGGAGAAGAGAATGGCTGCCCACTCCAGTATTCTTGCCTGGAGAATTCCATGGACAGAGGAGCCTGGCAGGCTACAGTCCATAGGATCACAAAGAGTTAGGCATGACTGAATGACTTTCACTTCACTTCTTCGGGTTCCTCATCCCCCACCCTTGATGTATCAGTCCCTGGCCTGCCTTTAGCAAAAATCCTGTTAGGGCAATTTAGCCAGTTCCTTAATCCTTGAGGTGTCCGCTTAGTAATTTTCCATCCACTGATCCCCTCACTCTGCTTGTTGCCTGTGAATCCCTACGTGTCTCTACTGTATTTGGACTTCAGCTCAGTTTTATCCTGAGGTCTCTTTCCGCTACTGTAGTAGTTCCTGAGTAACATCTGCCTTTACTGCCTGTAGCTAGTGTCTGGCTTGGTTTCTTTTTTGCAAGTCCCTGACCACTAGACTCGGTTAGGACTCCAGTTCTACCCTCTTCTCCTTGCCTCATCCTGATTTTCAGTATACTTGATTGTAACTTCTATAACTGTGTTTTTTCTTACCAAACCACAAGTGTCCTGAGAACATGGATTAGGACTTGCATGTGTAGGACCCAGTCATCGTTTGTGAAGTAATGGGACAGATTTTCAGAGTTGCTCACTTGCTCGTATGGAACAAGCATGACAGGCAGTTTCCAGTTGTGTGGGTCCACTCTGCAGGTAGTGGGGTGGATCTTCACCACAGGTGGATTGAAACTGTATCTACCTCTGTACCATTAGGCAATTTTTTCGTGGGTTGGGTCTGCCTTGAAGCAGAAATACTGAGCTGACTTTCCCTAACATGGTTGCCAGGTAGACCTGGCACCTGCCTAATTCGCTCATTCATTCAGGCAGACTCTTACCACAAGTGCCTAAAACCCATGACTGCACATTTCTGCGTTTGTTTACCCATCGTTCTATTTTCTGCCTACCACAAAAAATAGACTAGACCTAAGTTAATCAAATTTAATGCACAGGCACCAAAGATGATTAAGTTCTTTATTTAACCCAACCACTCCTCATTTACATTTTTCTGCTTATTTATCTCATCGATGCTGGGAAGTAATTGATTTTGATATGTTTCAGCACACTGACAAAAAGTATCAGACGCATTTGGTGGCTCTCTGCTATCATGAAACAGAGGCATGGCAGGTAATTTTCAAGCAGCAATAGCTTCATTTTCTAATGTATTTTAACAAAACTTGGAGTGTGGGCAAATGAAACAGTGGTTCCATTAAGTGAAAGTTATTTTTTGTTAAGCAAATAGGTTAACAGCAAAAGGCTCTCATTAGTATTGATATGAAGGGACCAGAGGGACCACCTGGGACTTCGTCACAGACTGCCAGTACTGCCCTCTGAAGTGGGGAAGGGCTCATCGAAACTCTTGTGACTCATGAGGCGGTGTCATAGTTTTGAAGGTTCATGGCAAAGAGAATTCTGTAACCTTGCTGGCAAACCTTTCTAGATGTTAGTTAATGCTGGTTCTAGGAAACCTGAGCCTATCGGTTTTCACTTAAGTTCTTCAGGCTGCAGGTAAAACCCAACTCCATTTCTCTTCTTGCAATGTAGGCGGAAACAGAAGCCTGAAGATAGTAAATTACTTGCCCGTAATCCTAGCTAGTAAGTGGCAGACTTAGATTTGCACCCAGGTCTGTCTAACTCTACAACACCCCCTCTTTTGTTCTTAGCCAAGGCTCTGCCTTGCCCAGTTAGTGAGGCTGTTCAGTAAACAAGATCATTCAGTTTCTTGTTAACTTTAATTCAAGATAGCGCCTACTATTGTCCATAAACCCATGTGACTCCTGCTCTGTGTCCAGGGCTCAGGTCAGTGTGAGGCAGCTCACAGGCTCCCTTTGGAAATACTGGAAAAAAGACTGCAGTGCTGCATGGCCCAGTGTGCTTCAGGAGCAAACCACAGAGCTCTAGCGTTGAGTATCCCAGGCCTTTGGTGCAGTTTTAGACTTCATCTGTGCATGCGTGCTCAATCGATTCAGTCGTGTCTGACTCTGTGAGACCCTACAGGCTGTAGCCCTCCAGGCTTCTTTGTCCATGGGATTCTCCAGGCAAGAATACCAGAGTGGGTTGCCGTGCCCTTCTTCAGGGGAGTCTTCCCGACCCAGGGATTGAACACGGGTCTCTTATATCTCCTGCACTGGTAGGCGGGTTCTTTACCACTAGTGCCACCTGGGAAACCCTGTACACTTCATATTACCCCGAAAGTTTAGTGCTGATATTTGAAAAGTCACAAAGGCTAATCTAAGTTCTGTTCAGTTCAGTCACTCAGTCGTATCCAACTCTTTGTGACCCCACGGACTGAAGCACACCAGGCCTCCCTGTCCATCGCTAACTCCTGGAATTTACTCAAACTCAAGTCCATTGAGTCAGTGATGCCATCCAGCCATCTCATCCTCTGTCGTCCCCTTCTCCTTCTGCCTTCAGTCTTTCCCAGCATCAGGGTCTTTTCGAATGAGTCCCTTCTTCGCATCAGGTGGCCAAAGTATTGGAGTTTCAGCTTCAGCATCAGTCCTTCCAATGAACAACCAGGACTGATCTCCTTCAGGATGGACTGGTTGGATCTCCTTGCAGTCCAAGGGACTCTCAAGAGTCTTCTCTAACACCACAGTTCAAAAGCATCAATTCTTTGGTGCTCAGCTTTCTTTATAGTCCAACTCTCACATCCATACTTGACTACTGGAAAAACCATAGCCTTGACTAGATGGACCTTTGTTGGCAAAGTAATGTCTCTGCTTTTTAATATCTTGTCTAGGTTGGTCATAGCTTTTCTTCCAAGGGGCAAGCGTCTTTTAATTTCATGGCTGCAATCACCATCTACAGTGATTTTAGAGCCCAAGAAAATAAAGTCTGTCACTGTTTCCACTGTTTCCCCATCTATTTGCCATGAAGTGATGGGACCAGATGCCATGATCTTAGTTTTCTGAATATTGAGCATTAAGCCAACTTTTTCACTCTCCTCTTTCACTTTCATCAAGAGGCTTTTTAGTTCTTCACTTTCTGCCATAAGGGTGATGTCATCTGCATATCTGAGGTTATTGATATTTCTCCTGGCAATCTTGATTCCAGCTTGTGCTTCATCTAGCCTAGTGTTTCTCATGATGTACTCTGCATATAAGTTAAATAAGCAGGGTGACAATATACAGCCTTGACATACTCCTTTTCCTATTTAGAACCAGTCTGTTGTTCCATGTCCAGTTCCAACTGTTGCTTCCTGACCTGCATACTGATTTCTCAAGAGGCAGGTCAGGTGGTCTGGATTCCCATCTCTTTAAGAATTTTCCATAGTTTATTGTGGTCCACACAGTCAAAGGTGTAGTACACACACCTTTCTTTGGAATTGGAATGAAAGCTGACCTTTTCCAGTCCTGTGGCCACTGCCGAGTTTTCCAAATTTGCTGGCATATTGAGTGTAGCACTGTCACTGCATCATCTTTTAGGATTTGAAATAGCTCAACTGGAATTGCATCACCTCCACTCGGTTTGTTTGTAGTGATGCTTCCTAAGGCCCACTTGACTTTGCATTCCAGGATGTCTGGCTCTAGGTTGGTGATCACACCATTGTGATTATCTGGGTCATGAAGATCTTTTTTGTATAGTTCTTCTGTGTATTCTTGCCACTTCTTCTTGCTATCTTCTGCTTCTGTTAGTTCCATAGCATTTCTGGCCTTTATTGTGCCCATCTTTGCATGAAATGTTCCCTTGGTATCTCTAATTTTCTTGAAGAGATCTCTAGACTTTCCCATTCTATTGTTTTCCTCTATTTCTTTGCATTGATCACGAATCTAGGTTGGAGACTAGTAACTCTGTCTCAGATCCCTTGTTTGTAGAATGAGGGTAATAGTAGTTCTAGTAGGATCAGTGCCCTATTACACATGAAAAGGTTGGAACAGGGCTGAGGGGATAGCAAAATCTTAATAAAGCTTAGGTATGAAAAATATATTGAAATTGTTGCTATTATTTTTGTTTTTATGATTATAACAACATGAGAACTGAGTGCTTATACACAGCTGAATAAGCAGTATGTGAGGTTCCTGACTGACTAGTTCCAGCAGCTATTGCTGCAACATGTATGTTTACACAGGTGCCTACACACCTTGAGAATTCTGTGCATTCAATGTAACTCTTCCCAGAATTACATCCACTTTCGTAAAGAATGTTAGTATCTACTGACATAATATTTATTGTGTCAGTATTTGGAGACTCTTGTCTCCAAAGCCTTACTTTGCAGTACTCCCATTTATGCCGTATAGTTCTTGGGTTTCTCTTTTTCATTTCATCCTGAGATTGTTTAGTTTTGTCTTACATTTATTCTTTGTATTTTTAACCATCCTTCTTCGTACTGAGTTGTTCTTCCTCTTCTCGCTGCATTTTTGTAGTGTTATTAGTTTCATACTGTGACCTTTTCTCTAATCCTGCATTAGCAGTTCTGACATGTAGGTCATTGGGTTTTTTTATACTTTTTAAAAGTTCATTTTTATTGGAGTATAATTGCTTTTCAGTGTTGTGTGAATTTTTGCTGTTTGGCATCGTGAATCAGTTACATGTACTTCGTCTTTTTTGGATTTCCTTCCCATTAGGTCACTATGGAGCATTGAGTAGAGTTTCTTGTGCCATGCAGTAGGTTCTCATTAGTTACCTATTTTATACATAGTAGTGTATATATGTCAGTCCCAGTCTCCCCATTCATTCCTCCCCCCGCTTACCCCCTTGGCATCCGTAAGTTTGTTCCCTACCTCTGTGTCTCAATTTCTGCTTTGCAGATAGTTCATCTGTACCATTTTTCTAGATTCCACATGTAAGTGATGTTATACAATATTTCTTTTTTTTTTCTACACTTCTTAAAACTTAAAACCTTTGCTTAAGTTACCTAAATGTTCAAACTACACTGAATTATTTTTGTGCTATAAAACATTCAGACATGCTTAGCATTTTTATAATCACTTGTCCATACTTTATGGGTTTCCAGGTGGCATAGTATAAAAAATCCACCTACCAGCGCAGGAGACACAGAGACTTGGGTTTGATCTCTGGGTCAGGAAGATCCCCAGAGTAGGAAATGGTAACCCACTCCAGTATTCCTGCCTGGAAAATCCTGTGGACAGAGGAGCCTGGCGGGCTACAGTCCATACAGTCCATGCGAAGAGACACGACTGAACACAGCACAGCACAGCAGCAGCTATAGTTTATTAGCCTCAAAACGCTGAACATCTGTTTAAAAGGTATAATTGTAGAAACTCTTTGTTTTGTGTGAAAACATGTGACAAGCAAAGCTCGGCAATGCATTACATTATTACGAAGTGTCCCCTGACATTGTGAGCAGCTCTTTAATTAACAGGCATGGTCTTCTCGTGCTCCCTGTATGCCTGCACATTGATTAGCTGCAGCGGTTCCATATAAAGCGCTGTTTCAGATGAGTGAGTGAGGAGGCACGTCACCTCAGCGCACAGGTAAAGCTGATCGGGGACCCCTTCTGCCCTGCCCACAGATACAAGCCCACTTGCCTGGACCGTCCCGAAACTTCCTTCTTGAAGACTGTAGATGAAGATATTCATCTTGACCAGCCGTTATCTCGCCACACAGGAGATGTGTCTCAGGAGTGCGTGAATGTACCCACTTGTATATTCCCCTCCACCCCCCACCCAGCCCCAACAGCCCTGCATTTGTGAGTCAGCGTGCTTTACACCGACCGACTGGGGTAGAAAATACCTAAGGGACGTTTGTTAGGAAGAAATACAACATGTTTCCATCCTTCCTTGTACTCTAGAAGCTGATACTCGTGAGGCCTCTGTCATTCATGTCTTTTTCTTTCTCTTAAGCCAAACCCTGTATGAAAATGGCATCGTGACCGTGCAGATGGACTCATGCAAATATAAGGAGGTTATTGAGAGGTCATGGCCCTAACTTAGGAAGATTTAATGGGACCTGCTCACAGAACCTTCTGGTTACCTTGCTAGCGAGTACACACTAATTATGTAATGTTGAAAGTTCCGAGTGTCCACGCAGTGAGTCAGCAGGTGGCTCCACCTCCCAGGCGTGTAAGCACTTTGCTGCTTTCAGCTTCTTCTGGCTGGTGGGAGCAGGAAGTAGCCTCATGAATGCAGGTGTGTCCTAAGTGTCCAGGTTGGAGAAATAAAAAGCAGCAGGAAGTGAAAGCTTTTTCAGAGATTTAAAGTTCCTGATGATATGAGCTGAGGTTAAATTTGTAGGAAACTTTGCTGCAGAGATTGAGGTAAAAAGAGTCTGATTTCTGAAGTCTAATTATGACTTAGCAAACCAGGGGCACTAGATCCCAGAGGGATGCACCCCTTGCTCCGTGTCAGAGCAACGGTTGGAGGGCGAATTTATCTGGACAATTACAGCAGCAGAAAGAGGACCCGGGCCAGAGACCAGCCAGACTTTTTTATAGGAAGTGGCTGCAGTGCCAGCAAACTTCTTGTACTAGACGTAGAAATAATGAACACAATGTCAAGCTCTGAAATAATTTTTTTAAAAACACTATTTATTCTGTTATTGGAAAAACAGAGATATTCTTTCTTCCTATACTTGCTGTAATCCCTAGCAGACAAGGGAGGCTGCTGGCTTCCTGAAAGTTCTCTAAGGGAGTCTGTTACAGTCCCCACTTTTGTGTTCATAGGAGAAACATCAAGACAATAGACTACAGAGAGACTTTCATGATCTTGATTCTAAAATGTCCAACCTGACCAAAAATCTCTTTCTATATAATTGATTGAAAGTTCATTCCTTAGCTGTGCAATCTTTTTAAAAAAATTTTATTTATTTTTATTGTTGGTTATCCTGGGCCTTCATTGCTTTGGTTTCTGGAGTTGTGGTACTCCTGCTTCTCGTTGCAGAGTGTGGGCTCACAGCGAGTAGGCTCAGGAGTTGGGGCACACATGCTCAGTTGTCCCGAGGCAGGCAGAATCTTCCCAGACCAGGGATCAAACCCGTGTCCCCTGCATCAGCAGGCGGATTCTTAACCACTGGACCACCAGGGAAATTCTGCAGTTTTTTTCTCGAGAGATTCGTAAAGTGAAATTTTAGCTGCACCTATACAGCATTTCAGCTTTAGCATCAGTCCTTCCAATGAACACCCAGGACTGATCTCCTTTAGGATGGACTGGTTGGATCTCCTTGCAGTCCAAGGGACTCTCAAGAGTCTTCTCCAACACCACAGTTCAAAAGCATCAATTTTTCAGCACTCAGCTTTCTTCACAGCCCAACTCTCACATCCATACATGACCACTGGAAATACCGTAGCCGTGACTAGACTGATGCAAAAGCTGAAACTGCAGTACTTTGGCCACCTCATGCGAAAAGTTGACTCACTGGAAAAGACCCTGATGCTGGGAGGGATTGGGGGCAGGAGGAGAAGGGGACGACAGAGGATGAGATGGCTGGATGGCATCACCAACTCGATGGACACGAGTTTGAGTAAACTCCAGGAGTTGGTGATGGACAGGGAGGCCTGGCGTGTTGCGGTTCATGGGGACGCAAAGAGTCAGACACGACTGAGCAACTGAACTGACTGACTGATACAGCATTTCAGAGAAGGAAATGGCAGCCCACTCCAGTACTCTTGCCTGGAAAATCCCATGGATGGAGGAGCCTGGTAGGCTGCAGTCCATGGGGTGGCAAAGAGTCAGACACGACTGAGTGACTTCACTTTCACTTTTCACTTTCATGCATTGGAGAAGGAAATGAAACCCACTCCAGTGTTCTTGCCTGGAGAATCCCAGGGACGGTGGAGCCTGGTGGGCAGCCATCTATGGGGTCGCACAGAGTCGGACACGAGTGAAGCAACTTAGCAGCAGCAGCAGCATATAGCATTTCTTCCGCATTTCCTCCCATCTACTCAATGGCATTGACTCAGATCCCTACCTTGGAAGAAGGACAAAGGGAGATGGGAGAGAAAAGCAGTGTTACTGATTGTCATGTTCTTTGGAAATGGACCCATATGCTAAAAATTCATTTCCCAGAATCAATATTGGTGATACCTTTTGCCACATAATAAGCTGCCTCCAAAGTTGTAGGTTAAAACAGTAGCCACTTGTGTGGCTAACAATTTTGTGGATCAGCAGTTTGGGCTGAGCTTTGCTGGGCAGTTCTTCTGGTTTTGGAAGGCTCAGTCATGAGTCTGCAGGGTTGGCTGGCAACCGCAGGGTGGGCCCAGATTGGTTGGCTTATTGCTGCTTTATACTGTCTCCTACGTTCCAGCTGGCTGACTGAGGCTTTGCACTTGGTATCTGGGTAGGAATCTGAGAAAAGTGCTCAACCCTTCCTCAAAGCCTCCCTTGCACTGCATTCTATTAGCCAAAGCAAGTCATAAGGATACCCGGGATTCAAGGGCTAGCCTGCCTCTTGATGGGGAATGTTGTTGTCACATTCTAGGCTTTTATTTTATTTTATTTTATTTTTATGGGGAATACGTGTAACTCTGGCTGATTCATATCAATGTATGACAAAACCCACTGAAATGTTGTGAAGTAATTAGCCTCCAACTAATAAAAAAAAAAAAAAAAAAGCATGTAGTCACATTCTAAAAGATCAGGTACAGGGAGGGGAAGAATTGTAGTCATTTTTACAATCTTTTGCACCTACCAAGTAAAAATAAAGTAGATTCAAATAATTTTATCTATTTACTTATTTTTGGCTCTGCTGGGTCTTAGTTGGTGTGTGGGCTTTTCTCTAGTTGTGGTGAGCAAGAGCTACATGCTAGTTGTGGTGTGCAGGCATCTCACTGTGAGGCTTCTCTTGTTGGAGAGAAGGGCGTGTGGGCTTCAGTAGCTGCCACTCTTGGGCTCTAAACCACAGGCTCAATAATTGTGGGGCATGGGCTTAATTGCTCCACAGCATGTGGGAATCTTCCCAGACCAGGGATTGAACCTGTGTCTCCTGCATTAGTAGGTGTATTCTTTTTTTTTTTTTTTCCAGTTTAATTAATTAAATTATTTATTTATTTTTACTTTACAATATTGTATTGGTTTTGTCATACATTGACATGAATCTGCCATGGGTATACACATGTTCCCCATCCTGAACCCCCCTCCCACCACCCTGCCCATTCCATCCCTCTGAGTCATCCCAGTGTACCAGCCCCGAGCACCCTGTATCATGCATCCAACCTGGACTGGTGATTCATTTCACATATGATAATTTACATGTTTCAATGTAATTCTCCCAAATCATCCTGCCCTCGCCCTCTCCCACAGAGTCCAAAAGACTGTTCTATACATCTGTGTCACTTTTGCTGTCTCACATACAGAGTTATCATTACCATCTTTCTAAATTCCATATATATGGGTTAGTATACTGTATTGGTGTTTTTCTTTCTGGCTTACTGCACTCAGTATAATAGGCTTCAGTTTCATCCACCTCATTAGAACTGATTCAAATGTATTCTTTTTAATGGTCGAGTAATATTCCATGGTGTATATGTACCACAGCTTTCTTATCCATTCGTCTGCTGATGGACATCTAGGTTGCTTCCATGTCCTGGCTATTATAAACAGTGCTGTGATGAGCATTGGGGTACACATGTCTCTTTCAATTCTGGTTTCCTCGGTGTCTATGCCCAGCAGTGGGATTGCTGGGTCATATGGCAGTTCTATTTCCAGTTTTTGAAGGAATCTCCACACTGTTCTCCATAGTGGCTGTACTAGTTTGCATTCCCACCAATAGTGTAAGAGGGTTCCCTTTTCTCCACACTCTCTGCAGCATTTATTGCTTGTAGGCTTTTAGATAGCAGCCATTCTGACTGGCATGAAATGTTACCTCATTGTGGTTTTGATTTGCATTTCTCTGATAATGAGTGATGTTGTTTGTTAGCCATCTGTATGTCTTCTTTGGAGAAATGTCTGTTTAGATCTTTGGCCCATTTTTTGATTGGGTCATTTATTTTTCTGGAATTGAGCTGCAGGAGTTGCTTGTATATTTTTGATATTAATTCTTTGTCTGTTGCTTCGTTTGCTATTATTTTCTCCCATTTTGAAGGCTGTCTTTTCACATTGCTTATAGTTTCCTTTGTTGTGCAGAAGCTTTTAAGTTTAATTAGGTCCCATTTGTTTATTTTTGCTTTTATTTCCAATATTCTGGGAGGTGGGTCATAGAGGATCCTGCTGTGGTTTATGTTGGAGAGTGTTTTCCCTGTTTTCCTCCAGGAGTTTTATAGTTTCTGGTCTTACATTTAGATCTTTAAGCCATTTTGAGTTTATGTTTGTGTATGGTGTTAGAAAGTGTTCTAGTTTCATTCTTTTGCAAGTGGTTGACCAGTTTTCCCAGCACCACTTGTTAAAGAGATTGTCTTTTCTCCATTGTATTTCCTTGCCTCCTTTGTCAAAGATAAGGTGTCCATAGGTGCATGGATTTATCTCTGGACTTTCTATTTTGTTCCATTGATCTATATTTCTGTCTTTGTGGCAGTACCATACTGTCTTGATGACTGTGGCTTTGTAGTAGAGTCTGAAGTCAGGCAGGTTGATCCTCCAGTTCCATTCTTCTTTGTCAAGACTGCTTTGGCTATTCAAAGTTTTTTGTATTTCCATACAAATTGTGAAATTATTTGTTCTAGTTCTCTGAAGAATACCATTGGTAGCTTGATAGGGATTGCATTGAATCTATAGATTGCTTTGGGTCGTATACTCATTTTCACAATGTTGATTCTTCCAATCCATGAACACAGTATATTTCTCCATCTATTTGTGTCCTCTTTGATTTCTTTCATCAGTGTTTTATAGTTTCCTACATATAGGTCTTTTGTTTCTTTAGGTAGATATACTCCTAAGTATTTTATTCTTTTTGTTGCAATGGTGAATGGTATTGTTTCCTTAATTTCTCTTTCTGTTTTCTCATTGTTAGTGTATAGGAATGCAAGGGATTTCTGTGTGTTAATTTTATTTTATTTTATTTTTTTTAATTTTTTTATTAGTTGTAGGCTAATTACTTCACAACATTTCAGTGGGTTTTGTCATACATTGATATGAATCAGCCATAGATTTACACTTATTCCCCATCCCGATCCCCCCTCCCATCTCCCTCTCCACCCGATTCCTCTGGGTCTTCCCAGTGCACCAGGCCCAAGCACTTGTCTCATGCATCCCACCTGGGCTGGTGATCTGTTTCACCATAGATAGTATACATGCTGTTCTTTTGAAACATCCCACCCTCACCTTCTCCCACAGAGTTCAAAAGTCTGTTCTGTATTTCTGTGTCTCTTTTTCTGTTTTGCATATAGGGTTATCGTTACCATCTTTCTAAATTCCATATATATGTGTTAGTATGCTGTAATGTTCTTTATCTTTCTGGCTTACTTCACTCTGTATAAGGGGCTCCAGTTTCATCCATCTCATTAGGACTGGTTCAAATGAATTCTTTTTAACGGCTGAGTAATATTCCATGGTGTATATGTACCACAGCTTCCTTATCCATTCATCTGCTGATGGGCATCTAGGTTGCTTCCATGTCCTGGCTATTATAAACAGTGCTGCGATGAACATTGGGGTGCACGTGTCTCTTTCAGATCTGGTTTCCTCAGTGTGTATGCCCAGAGTGGTATTGCTGGGTCATATGGCAGTTCTATTTCCAGTTTTTTAAGGAATCTCCACACTGTTCTCCATAGTGGCTGTACTAGTTTGCATTCCCACCAACAGTGTAAGAGGGTTCCCTTTTCTCCACACCCTCTCCAGCATTTATTGCTTGTAGACTTTTGGATAGCAGCCATCCTGACTGGCGTGTAATGGTACCTCATTGTGGTTTTGATTTGCATTTCTCTGATAATGAGTGATGTTGAGCATCTTTTCATGTGTTTGTTAGCCATCTGTATGTCTTCTTTGGAGAAATGTCTGTTTAGTTCTTTGGCCCATTTTTTGATTGGGTCATTTATTTTTCTGGAATTGAGCTGCAGGAGTTGCTTGTATATTTTTGAGATTAATCCTTTGTCTGTTTCTTCATTTGCTATTATTTTCTCCCAATCTGAGGGCTGTCTTTTCACCTTACTTATAGTTTCCTTTGTAGTGCAAAAGCTTTTAAGTTTCATTAGGTCCCATTTGTTTAGTTTTGCTTTTATTTCCAATATTCTGGGAGGTGGGTCATAGAGGATCTTGCTGTGATTTATGTCGGAGAGTGTTTTGCCTATGTTCTCCTCTAGGAGTTTTATAGTTTCTGGTCTTACATTTAGATCTTTAATCCATTTTGAGTTTATTTTTGTGTATGGTGTTAGAAAGTGTTCTAGTTTCATTCTTTTACAAGTGGTTGACCAGTTTTCCCAGCACCACTTGTTAAAGAGGTTGTCTTTTTTCCATTGTATATCCTTGCCTCCTTTGTCAAAGATAAGGTGTCCATAGGTTTTTGGATTTATCTCTGGGCTTTCTATTCTGTTCCATTGGTCTATATTTCTGTCTTTGTGCCAGTACCACACTGTCTTGATGACTGTGGCTTTGTAGTAGAGTCTGAAGTCAGGCAGGTTGATTCCTCCAGTTCCATTCTTCTTTCTCAAGATTACTTTGGCTATTCGAGGTTTTTTGTATTTCCATACAAATTGTGAAATTCTTTGGTCTAGTTCTGTGAAAAATACCGTTGGTAGCTTGATAGGGATTGCATTGAATCTATAGATTGCTTTGGGTAGAATAGCCATTTTGACAATATTGATTCTTCCAATCCATGAACACGGTATGTTTCTCCATCTGTTTGTGTCCTCTTTGATTTCTTTCATCAGTGTTTTATAGTTTTCTATGTATAGGTCTTTTGTTTCTTTAGGTAAGATATACTCCTAAGTATTTTATCTTTTTGTTGCAATGGTGAATGGTATTGTTTCCTTAATTTCTCTTTCTGTTTTCTCATTGTTAGTATATAGGAATGCAAGGGATTTCTGTGTGTTAATTTTATATCCTGCAACTTTACTATATTCATTGATTAGTTCTAGTAATTTTCTGGTAGAGTCTTTAGGGTTTTCTATGTAGAGGATCATGTCATCTGCAAACAGTGAGAGTTTTACTTCTTCTTTTCCTATCTGGATTCCTTTTACTTCTTTTTCTGCTCTGATTGCTGTGGCCAGCACTTCCAAAACTATGTTGAATAGTAGTGGTGAGAGTGGGCACCCTTGTCTTGTTCCTGACTTTAAGGGAAATGCTTTTGATTTTTCACCATTGAGGATAATGTTTACTGTGGGTTTGTCATATATAGCTCTTATTATGTTGAGTTATGTTCCTTCTATTCCTGCTTTCTGGAGAATTTTTATCATAAATGGATGTTGAATTTTGTCAAAGGCTTTTTCTGCATCTATTGAGATAATCATATGGTTTTTATTTTTCAATTTGTTAATGTGGTGTATTACATTGATTTGTGGGTATTGAAGAATCCTTGCATCCCTGAGATAAAGCCCACTTGGTCATGATGTATGATCTTTTTAATATGTTGTTGGATTCTGTTTGCTAGAATTTTGTTAAGGATTTTTGCATCTATGTTCATAAGTGATATTGGCCTGTCAAATAAATAACCTAGCTCTACACCTAAAGCAACTAGAGAAGGAAGAAATGGAGAACCCCAGGGTTAGTAGAAGGAAAGAAATCTTAAAAATTAGGGCAGAAATAAATGCAAAAGAAACAAAAGAGACCATAACAAAAATCAACAAAGCCAAAGGCTGGTTTTTTGAAAAGATAAATAAAATTGACAAACCATTAGCCAGACTCATCAAGAAACAAAGGGAGAAAAATCAAATCAACAAAATTAGAAATGAAAATGGAGAGATCACAACAGACAACACAGAAATACAAAGGATCATAAGAGACTATTATCAGCAACTATATGCAATAAAATGGACAACTTGGAAGAAATGGACAAATTCTTAGAAAAGTATAACTTTCCAAAACTGAACCAGGAAGAAATAGAAAATCTTCACAGACCCATCACAAGCATGGAAATTGAAACTGTAATCAGAAATCTTCCAGCAAACAAAAGCCCAGGACCAGACAGCTTCACAGCTGAATTCTACCAAAAATTTAGAGAAGAGCTAACACCCATCTTACTCAAACTCTTCCAGAAAATTGCAGAGGAAGGTAAACTTCCAAACTCATTCTATGAGGCCAAATACCAAAACCTGACAAAGATGCCACAAAAAAAAGAAAACTACTAGGTGTATTGTTTACCACTGATCCACCAGGGAAACCCAGATCAAATCATTTTATCCACAGAAGAACCTTCCATAGACGAAAAATGGGCTGACAAATACGTTGTATGAATTTGTAGCTTACTTGAAATAGTAATTATTCTTGCTAATATTGAAACTATCAAAAGAGGAAACTCAGATTCTCAGTTACGTCTTGTCTCTTTTCCAGGGTTTCATACATCATAAATCTAAGCCCCCTACATTTAATACCGTGGCTTTTTTTTAAAAACTTTGTTTCTTTTTTTTTCTTTTTAAATATTTTTTTTTATTGAAGGGTAATTGCTTTACAGAATTTTGCTGTTTTCTGTCAAACCTCAACATGAATCAGCCATAGGTATACACATGTCCCCTCCCTTTTGAACCTCCCTCCCATCTCCCGCCCACCCCACTGCTCTAGGTTGATACAGAGCCCCTGTTTGAGTTTCCTGAGCCAGACAGCAAATTCCTGTTGGCTATCTATTTTATATATGGTAATGTAAGCTTCCATGTTACTCTTTCCATACACCCCACCCTCTCCTCCCCTCTCCCCATGTCTGTGAGTCTGTCTGTGTCTGCTTCTCCCTTGCTGCCTTTCAAATAAATTTAATACCACAGCTTTTGTTTTGCCAGTTTGTGTAGATGTTGTTGCAGGCTGGGTTCTTTGGGAGGTTAGACTCCGAGGTGGAGTGGAGTTTGAAGGATGTTTATTAGATCGCATCACTGGGATCCACATGGGTGGGAGAAGGAAGGTGGAGCAGAGGGAGAGGCTGAGTGGCCATGTGGTCCACAGCCTTAGTAACCCTTTAGAGAGCTCTGGGTCTGAAACAACTAGTCAGAGTCATCCCAGGTGGTGCCAGTGAGGCTGGGGCTTTTATAAACAAGCGTCCTTTCACCAGTGACGGGATGCAGGCCTCCTCCAGGAAGGGCCTGACCTTGGGCAAAGTGGCTTCTGCAGCTGAGGCATATCTCACGGTGCCTGTGGATGCAGAGTGTCTGTGGACAGCTCCTCTGGGGCTGAAGGCCCTGCCTTTCAGGTGCAGTACAGTGCTGGCAGGATGAGGGTGAGACTCAAGCTACACAGCACTGGTTTAACCCACAGGAGAAGCAGCATGCACACATAACATGATGGTGTTTATTGACTCTTGTTTACCTCAGTTCTCTCATCATGTCAGACTCTTTGTGACCCCGTGGACTGCAGCACACCAGGCTTCCCTGTCCATTACCAACTGCCGGAGCTTGCTCAAACTCATGTCCATCAAGTTCGTGATGCCTCTGTCTGAGGACAACCACCTCATCCTCTGTTGTCCCCTTCTCCTCCTGCCTTCAATCTTTCCCAGCATCATGCTCTTTTCCAAGGAGTCAGTTGTTTGCATCAGGTGGCCAAAGTATTGAAGCTTCAGCTTCAACATCAGCCCTTCCAATGAATATTCAGGACTGATTTCCTCAGAGGATTTCAATTGCTGCATAAAGGGTGTCTGACTCACAGCACTGTTGAATTTATTTGCTGCTGGAGCTGAGCAATAAGTAGTGGGTTAACTGAGGAATTAATTAGCCATCGTGCAAGCTGCTTTCACGTGTTTTGTGTTGCTTTCTCCTCGTCCTCCTCCAAAGGAGCACTGATTCCTGCCACCCTGCCCTCTGGCCAGCAGTCCTGGCACTTGGCGATGAAGGTTTTCTCTCTCCTTTGTCTAGATCCTGAGTACCCACATTGTCAGTGGGTAGTGAGTTGGGGTAAGTGGGGGTCAGGGACCAGCAGTTGAATCCACCTCTAAGGCAGTCATATCCATAAAAATAAAAGCTTACCAAATACTTCTCCTAGAACTAATTGTATTACAGTTATATTTTTCTTCTCTTTATGAAGACATAAAGCTACCTTCCCTAGTGACTTTAAAATAAAATTTGATTTTTAAAAATTTGATGTTTGTATGGCCTTTCAGTCATCTGCTGCCCTACAGCTGGATTAGGAAAGCTTTAGTGTTGCCCATCTGAATATGGGACCACCCTTTTAAGGGCCTTAGCATGGTCTTTCTAAGAGTTTGACCAGCCACACTGGGAGGCAACATTGCCTAGAAGTTAAGAACCCAGGATCAAGAATCTGACTGTTCTGACTCTGATGTTTTCTAGATGTGTGTTCTTGGACGAGTCCATCCCTCAAAGCCTCAGTTTCCTTATCTACACGATGGAGACTTTAAAAGCTGTTCCCTCCAGGAATGACAAGGATTCTGAAAGGTGATGCCCATGAAGAGCCTGGCATGTGCCCTGGCATGTAAGTGTTACCTTCTCTTTGGGAGGAGGAAGGTAATGATAATGGTGGTGGTGGTGCTGGGACAATTGGGTTCTGCCCTCTGTCACATTCCCGCAAACCCTCCCTTCTGTTTGTGGTCTATGTAATCTGCCAGGTTTTTTATTTTTCTGCTGCGGGAGACCTGAAGCAATAGATAGTGGGTAGATGTGAAAGACGGAGAAGGCAATGGCACCCCACTCCAGTACTCTTGCCTGGAAAATCCCATGGACAGAGGAGCCTGGTAGGCTGCAGTCCATGGAGTCGCTAAGAGTCGGACACAACTGAGCGACTTCACTTTGATTTTTCACTTTCATGCATTGGAGAAGGAGATGGCAACCCACTCCAGTGTTCTTGCCTGGAGAATCCCAGGGACGGGGGAGCCTGGTGGGCAGCCATCTGTGGGGTCACACAGAGTCGGACACGACTGAAGTGACTTAGCAGTAGCAGATATGAAAGAATGCAGAGGAGAGAAAAGTACTTTTGAAAAATACTACAGATTCACATTTCAAAATAACATCACATGAAATGTATCTAGGAGAATTCCATCAAAACAAATCACTATGGCTGCTTCAGTGATGCCTGAGAGCGGGTATGCGAGGCAGTAGAGAGAGGTGTGTGTCCATGGGTCATGGCCCCCGGGAGTGAATCACTTGGGTTCAGCAGTAGGGGTTGGGGAGTGGGGTTCGGCAGAGAGAGCCCCGGTGCGGGTTGTGTGCCCACGTGGGAAGCACGCAGAGCTGCAGGCCTCTCCCCGTTGGACCCAGCGGTGTCTAGCCAGCAGTGACTGATGAGAGGGACAGCGACCAAGGCAAACGGAGTAAGCTTTCTAAATATGAGGACTTCTGACGCAGTCAGCGACGCCTCAGCTGTTCTGTAATGAGGTTTAACGTTGGTCCACCAGAGCAAGGCTTCACCAGGTGGTGGTTGACTCTTGCTTGGCCTCCAGTCGCAGCTGTGTGTGGCAGAGAGGGACGGTGCTGAATTAACAAACCAGAAACACTTTCAAAGTGTGGATTAGCTATGAGCTTCATGTTCTACGGTGGGAAGGAAGACCTCTGTCTCTGGCAGTGGTGATTTATTGGTGTACTTCTAGATTTGGTAAACTCTCATTTAGTTGGCCTGATGGAGTTCTGGTGTGTCGTGATTAATCCCTCTGCCTTGCTGAGCTATTTATCATGGCTGCACTCAGGTTACCAACTTTCAGAGAACTGGAATATAATGAAACGCATGAACACTGAAGCAAGTAAAATGAATTTGCTCTCTCGGGCACTTTAGCTGAGCTTTAGGGTCTTTGAGGACCTCACCACTGCCATTATCACTGTGCGGCCCAACAGGTTGGATACAGACTGTTGGGCCTGATGTAAGCCCTGCAGCTGCCTTGAGACTGTGACCTCAGCATCTGATTCTGAACTGCTGCTGCTGCTTTTTAAATTTTTTTTTATAAAAGGCTATGCCTCAGGAGGAGAAGGCAATGGCGACCCACTCCAGTGTTCTTGCTTGGAGAATCCCAGGGATGGGGGAGCCTGGTGGGCTGCCACCTATGGGGTCACACAGAGTCGGACACGACTGAAGCAACTTAGCAGCAGCATGCCTCAGGAACTGCTTCAGAAACTACTTGCCGTCATTGGAGTCTTCTCTGGTCTGGGTTCTGGGTCAATGGGATTGTCCTGCTGCAGAAGCCCTCATATGTCTGCCATTCCCAAGCCATGCTAAAGTGGAGCCTTGGATAGCAATCCTCTGGAGGGAAAGTATTGATGGGTGATACTTTGCCTGGGAGTTCCAGGCCCTCTGCTCTTTCCAGGCCTGGTGACAGGCTGGAAGGTGGACTGCCTGACATTTCAGTCTGCTTCTGGCAGCCCAGGAATGAAAGTAGCCCAAAGGGCTTCTTACGTCATCAAAGAAAATGTAAATCACTGTTGAAGTAATTCATTCACGGCCACGGTCGGACATGATCTATAACCTCTAAGGGCCTTACGTGCTAAGTCGTGTCAGTCGTATCTGACTGTGTGTGAGCCTGTGGACTGCAGCCCGCCAGGCTCCTCTGTCTACGGGATTCTCCTGGCAAGACAACTGGAGTGGCTTGCCATTTCCTTCTCCACAGGATCTTCCTGACCCAGGGATCGAACCCACGTCTCTCTCATCTCCTGCATTGGCAGGCAGGTTCTTTACCACTAGCGCCACCTGGGAAGCCCCCAAGGGCCTCATATCAAAGTCTTTTTGTTGTTTCTGTTCTAGTTGTTTTAATCATCTTCAAAAGGAGAGAAAGGTTCTCATTGTATTCTTGATCCTATTGTGTATACAGTTTGAAACAAGGAGACTGGTTTTCTTGGATATCTGTTAAATGGATTAACCTCAAATGGGAGTCCTGCGAGGGCTGTGAACAGCACAGCAAGAGTGCAGCTGTTTCTTTTAAAATCTGTGGCCGCCTGGACACGGGCTACACTGCTGACTGCTTGGCCCATCACCCTTGGGCGGGCTGGCCAGGCTCCCCCCAGATACACGGTTGTGGGAGCGGACTCCTCAGCGCCCTTCCCTCGGCCCCCAGCCCATCTCCGAGCACCTCACACCCTGTCTGCTGCTCCTCCCTAGCTGTTGCCCTGGCCATCTCTGCTGTTACTCGCATGTAGCTTCTGGCCTCCCACTCGCCCATCATCAGCCCTGGTGCTCGGGGAGCTGCCCCATGGTGGGCCCCGCACTCTGCTTTGCACTCACACTCAGGTCACTGGGTCACACCCCCAGTCCTGCCGGGCCTTGCGCCCTCACCCCAAGGCTAGTGCACGTGTGTGTGTGGGCACACACTTGCCTCAAGAGAAAGGTACTAACAGACGTGTTTCACCACAAACACCTTTTAATGGCTTTTCAGTAGATCTGACCAGCTGTGCAATATTCCTTCATTGTACAAGTTCAGCATTTTTAGTTATTGATTCATTGACTGACATCTGTTAAGACCTACTCAGTAGCAGTGCTAGGCTTCACATTGAGAAGTAACTTCTTACCTTCTGTCTTGAAGTGGATGTAAGGGTGATCTGACTGTGAGGTCTGTCTCCCCACACATAGGTGAGTTGACTACACTTTATGTCCATGGTTGACATAGACGTTTTCCCGCCAAGTCCACATGAGCACTTCCCCAAGCTGTCAGAAGAGAGACATCATTCCCAGATGGATCGCTGCTTCATAAAGTGCCTACACGTTGTCAAGTGCAAGTCCCGGATGTAGAGTTTTGTGTACAGTGTGTTTATGTCCATTGAAAAAGCAAAGCAGAAACTAAATATATAGAAGCTCTGGAAGAATGAGCAAGAAAATGATAACGTAGGATTCCTCTGAGGAAGGGATTCGGGCAGCTTGGGAGTCAGGGGAAGAAGGGAAATTTTTCACTGTGTGTACTTTTGAATTTTAAATTCTGTGAATATTATGGCTTTTTTTTTTTTTTTAAAAGCAAGGATCTATTTTTAAATGTTAAGTCCTTGAAAAGGAGGTGGAGGCTGAGATGCTATCACCTGGAATCTTGAGCGAACTGATGAGAATGGTACACAAGTGTAGATACAGAAAGTGAATCCATAGGAAATCATAGAAGAAAGAAGTGAACTCAGCATTAGAGGATTAGGTGTGGTTGCCATTGTTGTTGCTTCCTGAAAATATACCATCCATCTGTCATGAATGTGCACCTGCTGGGTCTCTGGCCCATGGCTGGGAAGGGAGTGGGCAGGTGGATGACAGGCCAAAGGAAGATGCTAATGGGAAGCTTTGTGCTCTAGTGAATCTGAAATCGTCAGCTACATTCCGTCTACCTAAACACAAGTGTGGGTTTCTGTGAGGGTCCAGCACCAATTAGGGATTTGAAAACTCACAAAGTGTTTAATTTTGTGAGGACTGTGTGAATTTTAGGCAGGAAGATACTGGGTTTGGTGATACCGTGTCATAGTATCTTCCTTAATGTCTGTTCTCCCCAAAACAGAATAAATTTGTGTTCCTTGGTGTAAACAGTAAATAATATACACAGAAAGTGCTTTACAATATTGGTTAAGGCTGTATCTACAGTCTACTGTTTACATTCCTGTCTCTCTCTCTTGGTGACAAATGAGCCTAATACAGTGAAGAAGCTACAACAGAGCCCACAGCGGGGAAATCTCAATTCACCAAACAAACAGCTTGGTTATCGAGTTTGCAGATCGACACAATGGGCCACCAGCACTAAAAGTCTTCAAAGGATTAACACAGATGTTAAAAATTAGAATTTACTTACTAAGCATACAGAATGCTGTACTGGATTAGCTTCTATGCACAGTCTTTTAAACATAGGATTTTTTTTTTCCCTAAGAAAAGCAGAGCATGCACAAGATTTATTCATTGGGTCACATTTGATGGACATTTAAAATTTCATACCCAAATAGTCTTACCGCAGCTCTAAACTATGGGACATTGGAACAAGGGCAAATCCTGGAGGTGGGCAGAGTTTTCTACTGAGCTAGAACCAGGTGACCCACTCCTTCTAGGGTCACAAAGCAGGACCAGAGTCCTTCCTTTTGCTTCTGTCTTACAGTCAGGTTGAACTTGTTCAGCTGCCAGCTCAACATCTTAGTGTCATATATTAGGTCATTTATGTGGGTTATTTAGTCTTTACAGCTGCCAGTTGGGCTCTAATTATTCAGTTTTATGGGTGAAGAAGCTGGGACACAGAGAGGCTAAGTCATTTGTCCCAAATCACAAAGTAAGTCAGTGGTCAAACCTAGGTAGTGTGACTCTCAAACCTGCTTTCTAAGCACCAGATGAAAGAAAAATGCTTGTGTTTAGTGGGACCTTTTTATATACTGTGTTTAATGGGAAAGTATTAACCTTAACTCTTTGAATAGTAGACGAACACTGTAGTACACTTGGGTGGCCAGATGCAGTTGCGCAGGTGTGCACTGCCCAGCCGCAGGGGCCCAGCTGTGTTACAGCCCCTGTGAGGGGACCCCTTGGGCCGGTGTAGTGCTCAGCATACACAGCCGTGTGCCCTGACCCTGGGTCTCTGAAAGGCTGGTGAACTTTGGGTAGCAGTATCTTCACAGTGAGTGATACTAGTTCCTAAATCATCCCTGTAAAGTTAGGAAAGTTGATTATAGAAAAAGAAAAGCAGAGGAGGGGAAGAGATGATGTAAACCATGAAGAGATGGGAAAATTTATGTTTTTAACCATATGCTTCCAGTTTGACAGACTGAATGAATTTGCTTTGCCGTGAGAAACTTGGAAATTTAAATTATTCTCCCACATCTCTTCCCTCTATCTTCCGGATTGTGTTTATCACATCATTATTTTTACCTGATCAGTATTTATAGTATTTACAATATGCTAGGTATCATAATTCCCACAGTTGCCTAGTTTTAATCCTGCATCTAAATGAACCACCAGACCTTCTATCATGGGCTTTCCGTGACTCAGAGTGATTAATTTCTTAATTGGCCCCCATATTATCACTGGGTTCCTATTATTTTGTGACTTTTGCTTAAGTATTTCTGTGGGATGGATTCCAATAACTTGGAATTCCCGGGAAATGGGACAAGCATTTAAAGTTTTTGTAGGCATTATCCGATTGGCCTCTAATTACCTGGATCATGTTATACAATCACCAGGTCTTAGAATATCTTTATGCTTTGAATTTGTTGTTGATGTTCGGTCCCTAAGTCTTGTCCAACTCTTCACGACCCCACGGACTGCAGCATGCCAGGCTTCCCTGTCTTCCAACGTTGAATATTAACCAACCAACCTTGAATAGTAGCACTTAAATTTTTCTTAATTATTTGAAGGATTAAGAAGAGTACCCCGCCCCATTACCTAGAGATAATGACTATTAATAATTTCTTGTATATTTTCCACAACATTTTGCTGATATAGAAGTATAAAATGTACATACCACACTCATACACAGTGTCTTTTTTTTTTAACATGAAAGGGCACAGTCAATGCAAGCTGTTCTCCATCTTGCTTTTTTCTCCTTTAATGATCTTACAGAAAGTTTCATATCAGCATATATCCAACTAAATGTTAAGAGCTGTTGCAATATATAGATATTCCAATATATAGATGACCATTATATAGTTGTTATATAGTTGTTTCAGTATTTAAGGTTCTATTAATGGTGTTTTAGGTTGTTCCAGACTTTTACTTCAAAAAAATACTACAGTTAAAACTTTTTATCTGCATCTTTGAACATGTGTGAACATGTGAACATGCCTGTTAACTAGATTCCAAGAAGTGAGATTTCCAGGTAGAAAGGTCTGTGCATTTCATATTTTGATCACATATTGCTGAAATGGCCTCTCAAGAGAGGACACCGTTTGCAGCCCCACCCCCAGCCCCACCCTCAGTAGTGCATGAAGCTGCCTGTTTACCCACAGCTTCTGCAGAGGAGTGTAGCTTTTAGGAACATTGCTGATCTAGAAAGTGAAACATGGTATATAAGTTTTAATTTTAATGTCCACTCGTCTTACAGGTAACAGTTGACAAACTTTTTAGGATGTCTGATGGTCATTTGTGTGTTCCTTTGTATGTGTCTTTTCTGTGAAGTCTCTTTTTATGTCCTTTGCCCATTTTTCTATTGGGTTTTTGGTAACTGCTATTTCTTTCTGATTTGTCAGCTTATTTATATATTGAATTATGGCCATCTTTTTGTTAATATTAGTTACCCTTTGTAGTCTGTCTGTCTTTGAAATCTTCTCGACCATGAGGAAATTTTTTTATTTTTATGTAGACAAATTTATAAATAGTTTATGTTTCTAGGTATTGTGTCTTCCTTAGAAAGACCTTTTTCTGATTTATTTTTTTACTGAGGTGTAGTTGATTCACAGTGTTATATTAATTACTGCTGTGCCGCTGAGTGATGCAGTTACCCAGATATGCATTTGTTTTGATATTCTTTTCCATTATGGCTTATCACAGGGCATTGAATGTAGTGCCCTGCACTGTACAGTAGGACCTTGTTGTTTATCCACCCTCTGTATAAAAGCTTACATCTTCTAACCCCAGCCGCCCACCCCATCTCTCTCTCAGTCCGTCCTCCTTGCCCACCATCAGTCTGTCCTCTCTGTTGGTGAATTTATCTCTGTTTTGTAAATATGTTCATTTGTGTCATATTTTAGGTTCCACTTATAAGTGATATCATATGGTATTTGTCTCTCTCTTTCTGACTTACTTAGAGTGATAATCCCTAATTGCATCCACATTGCTGCAAATGGTATTCTTTCTTTTTTATAGCTGAGCAGTAATCCATTGTATGCACACACCACATCATGTGTATCCATTCAGCCGTCGATGCACATTTCGGTTGTTTCCGTGTCTTGGCTATTGTGAATACTGCGGCTGTGGACCTAGAGATGCTTCTTTCTTTTTGAATTGTAGTTTTGTCTGGATATACGCCCAGTGGTAGGATTGCTGGATCATATGGTAATTCTGTTTTTGGTTTTCTGAGGAACCTGCATACTCTTTTCCTCAGTGGCTGCACCAGCTTATATTCCCACCAAAAGCATAGCAGGGTTCCCTTTCCTCCATACCCGCTCCAGCATTTGATATTGGTAGATTTTTTGATGATGGCCACTCTGAGTGGTGTGAGGTGGTCCCTCCTTGTAGTTTTGATTTGCTTTTCTCTGATAATTAGTGATGTTGAGTATCTATTCATGTGTCTGTTGGCCTTCTCTATGTGGAAAGACCTTCTTTATTCCAATATTGAATTTTAAAATATTCCATATTTTCTTCTAGTGTTCTCATGGTTTCTTTTTAAAATACTTCAATGTTCGATTTATCATTTTAGAGTAAAGCAGACATTCATTTTCCTTTTTATCCTCACTGTTGGCCTATTGAACATTGAATGACCCATCTTTCCTGCACTGCTTAGAAATGCTGCTCTCAGATTTCCCTGGTGGAGTAGCGGGCAGGAATCCGCCTGTCAGTGCAGGGGACACAGGTTCAGCCCACCCCTGGTCTGGGACGAGGCCACATGCTGCAGAGCAGCTGAGCCTGCATGCTGCGGCCGCTGCCCCTGGAGCCTGCGCTTCCCAGCAAAGAAGCCGTCACACTGAGAAGCCCGAGCGTGCAGTGAGGAGCAGCCCACCTGCCGCAGGGAGAGAAGGCCTGAGCAAAGCAGTGAGGACCCAGCACAGCCACACACAAATAAACAGATAAAATTTAGAAAACGACAAGGGAAAAAATGCCCAAGAATTTACAAAAATTTCCGTACAGTGTACTAGTTTTCAGCCTAGACATACACTGTCCTTTCCTGTCCTCCATCTCCCCAGCTGTGGTGGGAGTTGAATGGAAGTTTTACTTCATATTAATTAGATATTTTAACAGTGTAGGACAACCTTAGGGTATTTTTTGTTTGAGAAAATTAAAACTAGACATCCCTGGAGTTCAGTAGTTCAGTCAGTTCAGTCCAGTCCTTCAGTCATGTCCGACTCTTTGCGACCCTATGGACTGCAGCACACCAGGCCTCCCTGTCCATCACCAGCTCCCAGAGCTTGCTCAAACTCATGTCCATTGAGTTGGTGATGCCATCCAACCATCTCATCCTCTGTTGTCTCCTTCTCCTCCCACATTCAATCTTTCCCAGCATCAGGGTCTTTTCCAATGAGTCAGTTCTTGGCATCAGGTGGCCAAAGTATTGGAGCTTCAGCTTCAGCATCAGTCCTTCCAATGAATATTCGGGACTGATTTCCTTTGGGATTGACTGGTTTGATCTCTTTGCAGTCCAAGGGACTCTCAAAAGTCTTCTCCAACAACACAGTTCAAAGCATCAATTCTTCTGCACTCAGCTTTCTTTAGAGTCCAGCTCTCACATCCATACATGCCTACTGGAAAAACCATAGCTTTGACTACATGCAGCTTTGTCAGCAAAGGAATGTCTCTGCTTTTTAATATGCTGTCTAGATTGGTCATAGCTTTTCTTACGAGGAGCAAGTGTTTTTTAACTTCATGGCTGCAGTGATTTTGGAGCCCCAAAAATGAAGTCTGTCACTGTTTCCATTGTTTCCCCATCTATTTACCATGAAGTGATGGGACCGGATGCCATGATCTTAGTTTTCTGAATGTTGAGCTTTAAGCCAACTTTTTCACTCTCCTCTTTCACTTTCATCAAGAGGCTCTTTAGTTGCTCTTCACTTTCTGCCATAAGGGTGGTGTCATCTGCATATCTGTGGTTATTGATATTTCTCCCTGCAATCTTGATTCCAGCTTGTGCTTCATCCAGCTCAGCATTTCTCATGGTGTACTCTGTGTATAAGTTAAATAAGCAGGATGACAGTATACATCCTTGATGTACTCCTTTCCCAGTTTGGAACCAGTTTGTTGTTCCATGTCCAGTTCTAGCTTTTGCTTCTTGACCTGCATACAGATTTCTCAAGAGGCAGGTCAGGTGGTCTGGTATTCCCATCTCTTGAAGAATTTTCTGCAGTGTGTGGTGATCTACACAGTCAAAGACTTTGACATATTCCAGTAGTCCAGGTGTAGTCCAGTAGTAGTCCACGCATATCAGACATGGGACAACATCTCTGCCCCTTGCCCAGAGCGTTCCTTCTCTCTCTTTTTAAAGCAGTGTATGTATTTATTTTGGCTGTGCTGGATCTTCATTGCTGCACAGGCTTTTCTCCAGTTGCGGCATGCAGGGTCTGCTCTCCCGTTGTGGTGTATGAGCTTCTCATCGCAGTGGCTTCTCCTGTTGTGGAGCACAGGCTCTAGGGCAGGCTGGCTCAGCTGTTGCGGCTCCCAGGCTCCAGAGCACAGGCTCAGTGGTTGTGGCACACGGGCTTCGTTGCTTCACGGCATGTGGGATCTTCCTGGATCAGGGACTGAACCCGTGGCTCCTGCACTGGCAGACAGCTTCTTTGCCTCTGAGCCCCCAGGGAAGCCCCTTCTCTTCTTGCTTAGATCCTGCTATCTAGTCCTGTGCCTATAGAGCATCACGCAGCTGCCACAGCCGCTTAAACACAGACTGTGTATGATGACCTCTGGTCCAGCAAGCTGTGAGGAATGCTGAGGTCTGTTATCTCCTGGGGGTCTGAGGGGAGTCAGAGGAAAACCCGACTGGAAACAGCTTGGCATTTCTTGACACACTCACATAAAAATTCTTTGTCAAAAAGGCAGTTCGGTTTACCATAGCAACAAATCCATTTCCTCTAGTGAGGTAGGCCCCTGCAAGGTTGTTAGCTGCCCTCACAGCTCAGCATGCACTTGGCCTCCAAGCTGCAGGCTCCGTGTGCAGTGCCTTATGCAACTCCAGATTCAGGCCCACGAGCTCCCCCAGTGTCGTTTAGATTCCAGGCTGGTCAGATGGTCCCCAGGCCTAGTGCTACCCCAAGGAAGTCACGGATTAGGTCGTGGTTCCTCCCCTCCCCCTCGAGGGTGATGCTTGGTTTGGGGGATGTATGGGGAGGCGGCAGCAGCCTGGATTCATCAGTGCTCTTGGAGGAGATTTGTGTCTTGTCATGGAGCAACCAAAGGTAAAAATAATCAAAAGCAGGAAAGACAGGAGTTCAGAGTGAGTCAAAGAGAAGATGATCAGCATCTAGGGCCTTGCGTGGGAGCTGTTCTCTCTGCTCCTTCAGAGCATGACCCGTTCCCCAGCACCCTGCAGAATGGGCTCAGGGCAAGGCAACCGCTCTCATTGCCCCCAGCCTGACCCCTGACTCCTAGTCCCCTTCTCTGGGGCTCTCTAGCCTCCCTCAAAGGGAAGGCGGGCCCTCGGGTCTTAGATAATGAGATGGCTGCTGTACTGAGGGGAAAGAGCAACCAGAAATCTTTAAGGACTTGGGGAAGAAGAAGGGGTGGCCTTCTATCCAGGCATGAAGAAGGGGTAGGCCTTCAGCATTCCTCGGGCCTAGCCTCATCCTGCCAAGGCCTGGAGAGTCACTCTCCAGTTCAAGTTGGAGGTCAGACCTTCAAGAAGAGCCCCAGAGAGAGGTGAGGAAGAAGGTTACTCTTATCCCGAGAGGACAGCCTTCTCTTCCGCTTGACCACCATCTTTCCCACCATCATCCTCACCTGAGGTTATGCCTGGGTGAGCTGGAAAGTTACGAGTCTTTGCAAGGGGAGCAAGGAGACACTGAGCAGAAAAAGAATCTAGGAGATAATGCCCTGGGGCCCAAAGGTGTTCTCCTTCAGTCCATCTAATGTGACAGAAGCTTGCCTTCATTCTCTTTGTTTGTAGGTTGACTTTTGCCCTGTATGATAGTATTTTCCTTCTTGTGACAAGCCTCCTACGTATCACTCCCTTCCAGGCAACCAACCCACTCATTTGGAGGAGGTTATTTTTGTGCACAATTTGCTTGTTGGAAACTACATGCTTCAGTGTGAGCAGTGCAGATGGAAAGAAAAACAAAAAAGTCCAGTTCTCTGCCTTGGTGGTGAGAGTGGAGAATCAAAGCAGTAGTACCTGCAGCTACCAGGCGTTTAGTGGTGTGGGGCGAGGTGAGCAGGGAAGGGTCGGGGGCCCCAGGCCCTGGCCAAGATGTGCTCCCTCTGACAGTGTTTGGTCTGGGTCTGACCGTCTTTCTTTGTATCCGGTTCTGTCCCCAGAAATAGGTGGGGTGACCCCAAATAAAAACACTAAAGTAAATGGGATGCCTCTTTAAGCCTTTGAAGAGTTGAAAGTTGTCTTTACAGGTCAGTTAGAGTCAAAGCAATCTATAGAGAAACCTTTTTTTTTTTGAAATGATGAGAATGACACCATGACATAAAAATTGACAAATTAACATCAAGTAGCCTGGAATACTGTGAAATGAAAAATGATAACAGAAACATTAGCCCTTTTATTTGTTAAGGAAATGAATGAAATGGAAAGGGAGAGGCCTCTATCCCTTAAGGAGGGAAGTATGGAAAAGGTTGGTTTTCATTCCAATCCCAAAGAAAAGCAATTCCAAAGAATCTTCAAACTACTGCACAACTGCACTCATATCACATGCTAGGAAAGTAATGCTCAAAATTCTCCAAGCCAGGCTTCAATAGTACCTGAACCAAGAACTTCCAGAACTTCAAGCTGGATTTAGAAAAGGCAGAGGAACCAGAGATCAAATTGCCAACATCTGTTGGATCACAAAAAAAGCAAGAGAATTTCAGAAAAACATCTGCTTTATTGACTGCACCAAAGCCACTGACTGTGTGGATCACAGCAAACTGTGGAAAATTCTTAAAGAGATGGGATTACTGGACCATCTTACCTGCCTGAGAAATCTGTATGCAGGTCAGGAAGCAACAGTTAGAACTAGACATGGAACAACAGACTGGTTCCAGATAGGGAAAGGAGTATGTCAAGGCTGTATATTGTCACCCTGCTTATTTAACTTATATGCAGAGTACATCATGCAAAATGTCAGGCTGAATGAAGTACAAGCTGGAATCAAGATTGACGGGAAAAGTATCAGTAACCTCAGATATGTGGCTGACACCACCATTATGGCAGAAAGTGAAGAGGAACTGAAGAGACTCTTGATGTAAATGAAAGAGGAGAGTGAAAAAGCTGACTAAAAACTCAACATTCAGAAAAGTAAGATCATGACATTTGGTCCCATCATTTCATGGCAAATAGATGGGGAAACAAGGGAAACAGACTTTATTTTGGGGGGCTCCAAAATCACTGCAGATGGTGACTGCAGCCATGAAATTAAAAGATGCTTGCTGCTTGGAAGAAAAGTTACAACCAACCTATACAGCATATTAAAAAGCAGAGATATTACTTTGTCTACAAAGGTCCGTGTAGTCAAAGCTATGGTTTTTCCAGTGATCATGTATGGATGTGAGAGTTGGACTATAAAGAAAGCTGAGCATAGAAGAATTGATGCTTTTGAACTATGGTGTTGGAGAAGCCTCTTGAGAGTCCCTTGGGCTGCAAGGAGATCGAACCAGTCCAACCTAAAGGAGGTCAGTCCTGAATATTCATTAGAAGGACTGATGCTGAAGCTGAAACTCCAATGCTTTGGCCACCTGAGGCAGAGAACTGACTCACTGGAAAAGACCCTGATGGTGGGAAAGATTGAAGGCAGGAGGAGAAGGGGATGACAGAGGATGAGATGGTTGGATGGCAGCACCAACTGAATGGACATGAGTTTGAGCAAGCTCTGGGAGTTGGTGATGGACAGGGAGGCCTGGTGTGCTTCAGTTCAGTTCAGTCGCTCAGTCGTGTCCGACTCTTTGCGACCCCATGAATCACAGCACACCAGGCCTCCCTGCCCATCACCAACTCCCAGAGTTCACCCAAACCCATGTCCATTGAGTTGGTGATGCCATCCAACCATCTCATCCTCTGTCGTCCCCTTCTCCTCCTGCCTTCAATCTTTCCCAGCATCAGGGTCTTTTCCCAATGAGTCAGCTCTTCGCATCAGGTGGCCAAAGCATTGGAGTTTCAACTTCAGCATCAGTTCTTCCAATGAACACCCCAGGACTGATCTCCTTTAGGATGGACTGGTTGGATCTCCTTGCAGTCCAAGGGACTCTCAAGAGTCTTCTCCAACACCACAGTTCAAAAGCATCAATTCTCCGGTGCTCAGCTTTCTTTATAGTCTAACTCTCACATCCATACATAACCACTGGAAAAACCATAGCCTTGACTAGACGGACCTTTGTGGACAAAGTAATGTCTCTCTCATTTTTAACATGCTGTCTAGGTTGGTCATAACTTTCCTTCCAAGGAGTAAGCGTCTTTTAATTTCATGGCTGCAATCACCATCTGCAGTGATTTTGGAGCCCAGAATAAAAAAAGCCAGTTTCCACTGTTTCCCCATCCATATGCCATGAAGTGATGGGACAGGATGCCATGATCTTAGTTTTCTGAATGTTGAGCTTTAAGCCAACTTTTTCACTCTCGTCTTTCACTTTCATCAAGAGGCTCTTTAGTTCCTCTCACTTTCTGCCATAAGGGTGGTGTCATCTGCCTGTGTGAGGTTATTGATATTTCTCCTGGCAAATCTTGATTACAGCTTGTGCTTCCTCCAGCCCAGTGCTTCTCCTCATGTACTCTGCATATAAATTAAATAATCAGGGTGACAATATACAGCCTAGAAGTACTCCTTTTCCTATTTGGAACCAATCTGTTGTTCCACGTCCAGTTCTAACTGTTGCTTCCTGACCTACATACAGGTTTCTCAAGAGACAGGTCAGGTGGTCTGGTATGCCCATCTCTTTCAGAATTTTCCGCCGTTTATTGTGATCCACACGGCCAAAGGCTTTGGCATAGTCAATAAAGCAGAAGTAGATGTTTTTCTGGAACTCTCTTGCTTTTTCAATGATCCAATGGATGTTGGCAATTTGATATCTGGTTCCTCTGCCTTTTCTAAAACCAGCTTGAACATCTGGAATTTCATGGTTCACATATTGCTGAAGTCTGACTTGGAGAATTTTGAGCATGACTTTACTGGCGTGTGAGATGAGTGCAATTGTGCGCTGTTTAAGCATCCTTTGGCATTGCCTTTCTTTGGGTCTGGAATGAAAAGTGACCTTTTCCAATCCTGTGGCCACTGCTGAGTTTTCCAAATTTGCTGACATATTGAGTGCTTTAGTCTATGGGGTGGCAAAGGGTCAGACACAATTGAGCGTCTGAACTGAACTGATGGAGTCTCCAATTACATGCTGAGATCCATGAGATGCTCTGCCTGAGCATATGAGAATGTGGCTGTAAGATTCTCCACACAGAAGTGTTTTCTTGGCATCCCAAGCATATGAAGTAAACAGACAGCCATGGAGACCTCTCCCACTTGCCATTGTTCCAGTAATACTCTGAGATAACAGGTGGAGCTTAAACATTCTCCCTTCAGTGACACTGCCCACCACATTGGATCATTTAACACAGTGACTGTGGGAAATTTAGAATGAATTGGAGAACTCCCTGCCAACATAGGAACCCTCCAGCCCCAGAGCACGCCCACTGCCCTGAGCTGAGCAACATCAGCGCCTGTATAGCACACCCTGCAGAGGGAAGGGAGAGGACGGGGGGGTGGGGGTACCGCAGCAAGGAAAGAAACGCTGGTTTCAGCCTTTGCTATCTATCCCAGGATGCAGAAGCCCTGCCTGGGTGATCATCAGTGGATGAAACCCTTAGACAAAAGGTTGATGGGAAATTTTACAAAGAAATGATCAAGATGAGCCCACAAGAACCCTTCAGGCCCAACTTGATGAAACTTGGCATCTCTAAGAGTAGCACAGCCATACACATGTCTCCTGATACTGTGTGCAAGGAAATACACAGCATCACCTAGCACGTATTCTTGCCAAGAAAATTTAAATGGAAATAATCCTGTAAGTCTAACTTCTGCGCTGGTAGTGGAACAAAATTAAATGATTGCATCAGGATGCAGTCAAAGACAGAATGTTCTACAACAGTTGACTTTGTATTTTTCAAAGCATCATTGAGATTAAAAAGTAAGACAAAGAAGGAAAAGCAAAAGAAAAAGATGCCAAAGAAGAAAGATTGGCTCTATATTCAAAGATACTTAAGGCACATATTAATATATAGATCTTATTGGATCCTGATTATAACAAGCTGTGGGGAGAAAATTTGAGGCAGTCAGGGAAACTTGAATATGAACTGTCGTTAAATAGCATGGAGTTACCATTAATTTTGTTTATTATGATATTAGCATTGCAGTTATGTGAGAAAATGTCTATAATTTTAAAAGCTGTATGCTGAAGTTTATAGAAGTGAAATGATAAGGCATGTGATACTTGCTTTAAAATAATTAAGAAAAAAAGGATAGGTAAGGCAAGAATACCATATTTTAGAATTCTTATGCTTTTATTAATGATACATGAATATACAATGTGCACCAGTAAAACACATTTGCTCTGTGAAATGTACACACAGTGAGAAACATGTTAGGCCTGTTAGCTCTCACTTAAGCAGAAAAAGTGCTTGTCTGAGTCACTGGAAATAGATGTGTTCTTTATCTTTCAAAATAATCAAAATTCAAAAAGCTTCTTTAGGACAGAGATAGACAGCTCACATGCGAAGAAATATGGATGACTTTTGAAAAATATGATTTCTTTGAAAATCCTCTAATTTCAAAGAAGCTTAAGGAATGCTAACCTCAGATTTGCCACTTGGAACAGAACAGGACTGGATCTTTGTCTAGTGCCCAGGCTTTCTTTAGGATAGTAGTCTTCACAACATCACCTGGACTTTTAGCAATGCAGTCTCTAGGTTTTCCCCAGGCCTACAGAATCTGAAATATTTGGAGATGAGGCTGAAATCTTCTTTGAACAAGCCCCCTCAGTGATTCTATGGACACTTAAGATGAGAACCACTGCTCTAGGAGCAGCAAGTTAAGTGTTAAGAAGGTATATCAGTTCTGGGAACCCCTGAGAGGTTGTTTACTGCAATGCAGATGTAACGCACTAAGTGATTCATGACTCTTATTTGCTAAATGATGGGGGTTTATCCAGTCATAACATCCTCTCTCACAAACACAACTCAGCTTTCGAACTGTTGTCAGGAAGTGTGGGTTAACAGTTCTCTTAAAATCTAGACCTGACCAGGAGATTATCGTTTTCAAAGGATTTTGAATCTGGTTGGCAGCTTGTGTTCATGTAACATCTCATCCCTTGTCCATCCCTCAGCCTCTGTTTTGGTGAACCTCATCCTTGAAGTATTACTAGTTTTAGAATATTTGGTAGGTCCTTCAGCCTCAGAGGACTGAGTATATCCACTCCTTGACAGGTCCCCACTCAGGCATTTATATTTCTTCAGCTAGTTGGTTCATGCAAAAGTTAGAAGCAGAGGTAGAGATATTAGCAGAAATCTGTGCGTAAGCCAGAAACATTTTTTCTCCCTTGATATCTGTGAGAAGTGAAATTGTTTTTTTCTGCAAGAAAAATATATTGTTCAAAGAGATTAGAAGCTCTTCTTGGAAATTTCATTGTACTTCTGAGATGATCATCTGAATGATCATGATGATGAATGATGATCATTTCACTCAGGTGAAAGCAGGAAAATGGAAAGTCACTGGAACAGGTTGAGGCAGAGTTGATGGAGGGTTCAAGGAACCAGTATCTACCTTGGAAAAAAATCAAGTGGGTCAATTTTTTACTTTCAAAGACAATGCTGACTATGCAAGTCTAGTCTCACTAGGCTCATGACTGCCTACCAACTTGGAGACGTAGGTCTGAATTTGTAATTGTGGAAGCTGGTTTCCTAGTAAACTACAAGACAGGGTAGAAAGAGAGTAGATCTCAAAACCTGAAAGTACCAGCTTTGCGTCTCAACTTAACACTTGTATCTGTTTGAATTAGGTCAGATGTGTTCTTCTGAGCCTCCATTTTCTCATTTATGAAATAACAGTAATACCTGGCTTGCAGAGTTTGTGTGAATTCTCTCTTTCTCTCTCTCTCTCTCTGTGTCTCACACACACTCAGAGAACATTCTGTTTCTGCAGCCAGGCTTCTGCAAACACAAATGAGCTCATACGTGGCTGGTACAGAGTGGAGCAGTGGTGGCCTCACGTGGAAGTCCTAATGGACTTCACCAGCACACTGTTTTCCTCCACGGATGCCAGCAGCTCATCACAGGGTGTTTCTGTACAGCTGAACATGGCAAGTGTGAAGAATACAGCATTGTCCACGATGTCTAGTCACCCCTTCTTTTGGGGGCTCCTTTCAATCCACTGCTCTGTTCCTAAAGTGTTCATAGCATGGTTTTCCCCAGTCTTTGGACATGTTGCCCTTGCTGCCATAACTCAGCAGCCTGACATTCCCTTGTACCCCTTCCATCAAGAAGGGCAATTCACTTTTCAATTATTTTTAGGTAAAATTTTTAGATTTATTGTAGTACCTACCTGGTGGCTCAGACAGTAAAGCGTCTGCCTGCAGTGAGGGAGACCCAGGTTTGATCCCTGGGTTGGGATGATCCCCTGGAGAAGGAAATGGCAACCCACTCCAGTACTCTTGCCTGGAAAATTCCATGGACTGAGGAGCCTGGTGCGCTACAGTCCATGGGGTCACAAAGAGTCGGACATGACTGAGCAACTTCACTTTCTTTATGAGGACTTTAACTTTTTTGGTGTACTTTTTATTAGGATTGTTATTATTTTTGTTAATAACCCCAGTTACAAATTTGTACAGATTTTAAGAGGGAGGATCCTAATACTATTTTTCCTATAAGTTGTGTTAGTTTTAATATGAGTGCTAATTTTAGTATTAATTTTATAGAATGCTAGATTTATCAGGAAGGCAAATATTGCAATTAAGCAGAAATTATGTAATGTACCAGGGGAAAAGAGGAGGAGGGATAAATCTGGAGATTGGCATTGACATATACATGCTGCTAGACATAAAATATATAACTAATAAGAACCTACTGTGTAGAAGAAGGAATGCTACTCAATACTCTAGTGGCCTGTATGGGAAAATAGTCTTAAAAAGTGGATATATGTACATGTATAACTAACTAACTTTGCTATACCCCTGAAACTGACACATTATGGTAAATCAACTATACTCCAATAAAAATTAAAAATGAAATAAATGACCAAAAAGGAAAGGAATGGCATAATGCATGTATACACACATACACACTCATATAAATGTATATACACGTTTGGGTTCCTGGTAGCAGTGGTGAGCTCTTGTCACTCATTTTAATTTAAACTTCTGTTTTTTGGAGAAGTCACTCTTACCCTTATGACTTCAATGGGGACAAGGATTACCTGTCAATATTGTGTCTGAAAACACTGGTAACTCATTTGCTCAGCCCCCTTGCAGCACAGACAGAGGCCCATCAGAGCCCAGCTATGCCAGGACTCTGATGTGAGAGGTAGTGACACTAAAACCCAGAGGCCAGGTGTGCTCGGTCATTTTTTGTGGCAATGATGTCAGTGATTTCCTCCTCAGAAGGGTCTTGAGCCATAGCTTTTGTCTTCTTAATTCCTGCTTAGCCTGGAACTAGGTCTTCAGGGGTTCATATGAGACATGAGTTACCCACTGTGCTTTCAAAACACTTATCTGCTTAACTCAGTCAGAATTAGCTTCTGTTTATCACTATGAAAAACTCTAGCTGATATAGTAGTTGTTATTATAAGAATATGATTTTTAAAAAACATTTCCCACATTTACTATGCTTGAAGTGATACCCAAATCATCAAATTACCTCTCTGTTCCAGGTGTCTATTGTTGCATTTGACACACCACCCTGAAATCTTAGTAGCTTAAGACAATAGTTTATCTTACATGATTCTACGGGTTGACTGGTCCCAGGCAGGGCATTCCGTCTTGAAGTCTCTTACGTAGCTGTAGTGAGGAAATGGCTGGCACCAGGGTTATTTTCTGAAGGATGGGCTGAGATAATTGCCCAGGATGGTCTCTTCACTTGCATGTCTGGTTCCTTGTCCTCTTTTTACATGGTATCTCATCCTCTGGGGCCTCTCCTGGTGGCCTGGGGCTTTTCGCAGCATATTAATCTCAGAGCAGTTATGCTTGGTAGCTGGATTCCAAGAAGCAGGAAGTTAGCACTTTAAGGGTAACACTTGGAATTGACATAATATCACTTAGTATTCTGTTGAAGTAGTCACAGGGCCTACCCAGGTCCAGGGGGGTGGAGAAATGGAAAAGTGAACTCTAGTTCTTTTTTTTTTTTTTTTCATTTATTTTTATTAGTTGGAGGCTAATTACTTTATAATATTGTAGTGGTTTTTGCCATACATTGACATGAATCAGTCATGGATTTACAGGTGTTCCCCATCCTGAACTCCCCTCCCACCTCCCTCCCCATCCCATCCCTCTGGGTCATCCCAGTGCACCAGCCCCAAGCACTTGTCTCATGCATCCAACCTGGACTGGCGATCTGTTTCACACTTGATAGTATACTTGTTTCAATGCTATTCTCTCAGATCATCCCACCCTTGCCTTCTCCCATAGAGTCCAAAAGTATGTTCTATACATCTGTGTCTCTTTTTCACAATAGGGTTATTGTGAAACCCTTTCTCTTTTAACAATAGGGTTATTGTTACCATCTTTCTAAATTCCACATATATGCGTTAGTATACTGTGTTGGTGTTTATCTTTCTGGCTTACTTCACTCTGTATAATGGGCTTCAGTTTCATCCATCTCATGTTCTAATCAGTTCTATGATTCAAATGTATTCTTTTTAATGGCTGAGTGGTATTCCATTGTGTATATGTACCACGGCTTTCTTATCCATTCATCTGCTAATGGACATCTAGGTTGCTTCCATGTCCTGGCTATTATAAACAGTGCTGTGATGAACATTGGTGGACACGTGTCTCTTTCAGTTGTGGTATCCTCGGTGTGTATGCCCAGGAGTGGGATTGCTGGGTCATATTGCAGTTCTATTTTCAGTTTTTTAAGGAATCTCCACACTGTTCTCCATAGTGGCTGTACTAGTTTGCATTCCCACCAATAGTGTAGGAGGGTTCCCTTTTCTCCGCATCCTCTCCAGCATTTATTGCTTGTAGACTTTTGGATAGCAGCCATTCTGACTGGCATCTAATGGTACCCCACTGTGGTTTTGATTTGCATTTCTCTGATAATGAGTGATGTTGAGCATCTTTTCATGTGTTTGTTAGCCATCTGTATGTCTTCTTTGGAGAAATGTCTGTTTAGATCTTTGGCCCATTTTTTGATTGGGTCATTTATTTTTCTGGAATTGAGCTGCAGGAGTTGCCTGTATATTTTTGAGATTAATCTTTTGTCTGTTGCTTCGTTTGCTATTATTTTCTCCCCTTCTGAAGGCTGTCTTTTCACGTTGCTTATAGTTTCCTTTGTTGTGCAGAAGCTTTTAAGTTTAATTAGGTCCCATTTGTTTATTTTTGCTTTTATTTCCAATATTCTGGGAGGTGGGTCATAGAGGATCTTGCTGTGATTTATGTCAGAGAGTGTTTTGTCTATGTTCTCCTCTAGGAGTTTTATAGTTTCTGGTCTTACATTTAGATCTTTAATCCATTTTGAGTTTATTTTTGTGTATGGTGTTAGAAAGTGTTCTAGTTTTATTCTTTTACAAGTGGTTGACCAGTTTTCCCATCACCACTTGTTAAAGAGATTGTCTTTTCTCCATTGTACAGTCTTGCTTCCTTTGTCGAAGATAAGGTGTCCATAGGTATGTGGATTTATCTCTGGGCTTTCTATTCTGTTCCATTGATCTATATTTCTGTCTTTGTGGCAGTACCATACTGTCTTGATGACTGTGGGTTTTTAGTAGAGCCTGAAGTCAGGCAGGTTGATTCCTCCAGTTCCATTCTTCTTTCTCAAGATTGCTTTGGCTATTTGGGGTTTTTTGTATTTCCATACAAATTGTGAAGTTATTTGTTCTAGTTCTCTGAAGAATACCGTTGATAGCTTAATAGGGATTGCGTTGAATCTATAGATTGCTTTGGGTCGTATACTCATTTTCACAATGTTGATTCTTCCAATCCATGAACACAGTATATTTCTCCATCTATTTGTGTCCTCTTTGATTTCTTTCATCAGTGTTTTATAGTTTTCTATATATAGGTCTTTTGTTTCTTTAGGTAGATATACTCCTAAGTATTTTATTCTTTTTGTTGCAATGGTGAATGGTATTGTTTCCTTAATTTCTCTTTCTGTTTTTTCATTGTTAGTGTATAGGAATGCAAGGGATTTCTGTGTGTTAATTTTATATCCTGCAAATTTACTATATTCGTTGATTAGCTCTAGTAATTTTCTGGTAGAGTCTTTAGGGTTTTCTATGTAGAGGATCATGTCATCTGCAAACAGTGAGAGTTTCACTTCTTCTTTTCCTATCTGGATTCCTTTTACTTCTTTTTCTGCTCTGCTGTGGATTGCTGTGGCCAGCACTTCCAACTATGTTGAATAGTAGTGGTGAGAGTGGGCACCCTTGTCTTGTTCCTGACTTTAGGGGAAGGCTTTCAATTTTTCACCATTGAGGATAATGTTTACTGTGTTTGTCATACATAGCTTTTATTATGTTGAGGTATGTTTCCTTCTATTCCTGCTTTCTGGAGAGTTTTTATCATAATGGATGTTGAATTTGTCAAAGGCTTTTTCTGCATCCTAATTGAGATAATCATATGGTTTTTATCTTTCAATTTGTTAATGTCGGTGTATTACATTGATTGATTTTGCAGATATTAAAGAATCCTTGCATTCCTGGGATAAAGCCCACTTGGTCATGGTGTATGATTTTTTAATATGTTGTTGGATTCTGTTTGCTAGAATTTTGTTAAGGATTTTTGCATCTATGTTCATCAGTGATATTGGCCTGTAGTTTTCTTTTTTTGTGGCATCTTTGTCTGGTTTTGGAATTAGGGTGATGGTGGCATCATAGAATGAGTTTGGAAGTTTACCTTCTGCAATTTTCTGGAAGAGTTTGAGTAAGATGGGTGTTAGCTCTTCTCTAAATTTTTGGTAGAATTCAGCTGTGAAGCCATCTGGTCCTGGGCTTTTGTTTGCTGGAAGATTTTTGATTACAGTTTCGATTTCCTTGCTTGTGATGGGTCTGTTAAGATCTTCTATTTCTTCCTGGTTCAGTTTTGGAAAGTTATACTTTTCTAAGAATTTGTCCATTTCATCCAAGTTGTCCATTTTATTGGCATAGAGCTGCTGGTAGTAGTCTCTTATGATCCTTTGTATTTCAGTGTTGTCTGTTGTGATCTCCCCATTTTCATTTCTAATTTTGTTAATTTGGTTCTTCTCTCTTTGTTTCTTAATGAGTCTTGCTAATGGTTTGTCAATTTTATTTTTTCAAAAAACCAGCTTTTAGCTTTGTTGATTTTTGCTATGGTCTCTTTAGTTTCTTTTGCATTTATTTCTGCCCTAATTTTTAAGTTTCTTTCTTTCCTTCTACTAACCCTGGGGTTCTTCATTTCTTCCTTCTCTAATTACTTTAGGTGTAGAGTTAGGTTATTTATTTGACTTTTTTTCTTGTTTCTTGAGGTAAGCCTGTAATGCTATGAACCTTCCCCTTAGCACTGCTTTTACAGTGTCCCATAGGTTTTGGGTTGTTGTGTTTTCATTTTCATTCATTTCTATACATATTTTGATTTCTTTTTTGATTTCTTCTATGATTTGTTGGTTATTCAGAAGCGTGTTTTCCCCCTCCAATTGGGTGGGGGGGGGTATGCCCAGAGTGGGATTGCTGGGATCATATGGGCAGTTCTATTTCAGTTTTTTGACACGTGCACCCCAATGTTCATCACAGCACTGTTTATAATAGCCAGACATGGAAGCAACCTAGATGCCCATCAGCAGATGAATGGATAAGGAAGCTGTGGTACATATACACCATGGAATATTACTCAGCTGTCAAAAAGAATTCATTTGAATCAGTCCTAATGAGATGGATGAAACTGGAGCCCATTATACAGAGTGAAGTAAGCCAGAAAGATAAAGAACATTAAAGCATACTAACACATATATATGGAATTTAGAAAGATGGTAACGATAACCCTATATGCAAAACAGAAAAAGAGACACAGAAATACAGAACAGACTTTTGAACTTTGTGGGAGAATGAGAGGGTGGGATATTTCAAAAGAACAGCATGTATACTATCTATGGTGAAACAGATCACCAGCCCAGGTGGGATGCATGAGACAAGTGCTCCGGCCTGGTGCACTGGGAAGACCCAGAGGAATCGGGTGGAGAGGGAGGTGGGAGGGGGGATCGGGATTGGGAATACATGTAAATCCATGGCTGATTCATATCAATGTATGACAAAACCCACTGGAAAAAAAACAACAACAACAACAACAAAAAACAGAAGCGTGTTATTTAGCCTCCATATGTTTGAATTTTTAATAGTTTTTTCCCTTTAATTGAGATCTAATCTTACTGCATTGTGGTCAGAAAAGATGACGGGAATGATTTCAATTTTTTTGAATTTCCCAAGGCTAGATTTATGGCCCAGGATGTGATCTATTCTGGAGAAGATTCCGTGTGCACTTGAGAAAAAGGTGAAGTTGATTGTTTTGGGGTGAAATGTCCTATAGATATCAATTATGTTTGGCTGGTCCATTGTGTCATTTAAAGTTTGTGTTTCCTTGTTAATTTTCTGTTTAGTTGATCTATCCATAGGTGTGAGTGGGGTATTAAAGTCTCCCACTATTATTGTGTTATTTTTAATTTCCCCTTTCATACTTGTTAGCATTTGCCTTACATATTGTGGTGCTCCTATGTTGGGTGCATATATATTTATAATTGTTATATCTTCTTCTTGGATTGATCCTTTGATCATTATGTAATGTCTTTCTTTGTCTTTTTTCACAGCCTTTATTTTAAAGTCTATTTTATCTGATATGAGTATTGTGACTCCTGGTTTCTTTTGGTCTCCATTTGCGTGAAATATTTTTTTCCAGCCCTTCACTTTCAGTCTGTATGTGTCCCTTGTTTTGAGGTGGGTCTCTTATAGACAGCATATGTAGGGGTCTTGTTTTTGTATCCATTCAGTCAGTCTTTGTCTTTTGGTTGGGGCATTCAACCCATTTACATTTAAGGTAATTATTGATAAGAATGGTCCCGTTGCCATTTGCTTTGTTGTTTTGGGTTCGCGTTCATACAACCTTTCTGTGTTTCCTGTCTAGAGAAGATCCTTTAGCATTTGTTGAAGAGCTGGTTTGGTGGTGCTGAATTCTCTCAGCTTTTGCTTGTCTGTAAAGCTTTTGAATTCTCCTTCATATCTGAATGAGATCCTTGCTGGGTACAGTAATCTGGGTTGTAGGTTATTCTCTTTCATTACTTTAAGTATGTCCTACCATTCCCTTCTGGCCTGAAGAGTTTCTTTTGAAAGGTCAGCTGTTATCCTTATGGGAATCCCCTTGTGTGTTATTTGTTGTTTCTCCCTTGCTGCTTTTAATATTTGTTCTTTGTGTTTGATCTTTGTTAATTTGACTAATATGTGTCTTGGGGTGTTTCGCCTTGGGTTTATCCTGTTTGGGACTCTCTGGGTTTCTTGGACTTGTGTGACTATTTCCTTTCCCATGAACTCTAGTTCTTAAGGTGAGGCTGGCAAGGTCAGGATGCTATGGCCAGGGATATTTTTGTGGTCATCTTTGGAAAGTGCAGTCTGTCATGCTACATGGAAGGGAATAGTTACTGTCCAGAGAATAATCTGGAAAACAGTCAGCAATATGTGTTTTTTTTCATTGATGTATAGTTGATCTATGATGTCTTAAGTCTACAGGAAAGTGACTCAGTTATACATTTGCTGTTGCTTTTAGTCACAAGTCATGTCCAACTCTTTAGAGGAGCCTAGCAGACTATAGTCCATGGGGTTGCATAAGAGTCAGACATGACTGAATGACTGTCCATGCACACAACCAGTAATTAATGATGTTGAGTATCTTCTTGGCCATCTGTGTGTCTTCTTTGCAAAAGTACCTGTTTAGGTCTTCTGCCCATTTTTAATTGGGTTATGTTTCTTTGATATTGAGGTGCATGAGCTGTTTGTATCAACAGTGTGGTTTTTAAAAGGTAAAGCACCCTTTCTTAAGGGGTAATACTATGCTGTGCTTAGTCGCTCAGTCGTATACACCTTTTTGTGACCCCATGGACTGTAGCCTGCCAGGCTCCTCTGTCCATGGGGATTGTCCAGACAAGAACACTGGAGTGGGTTGCCATGCCCTCCTCCAGGGAATCTTCCCAACCCAGGGGTCAAGCCTAGGTCTCCCACATTGCAGGCTGATTATTTACTGTCTGAGCCACCAGGGTGTAATAGTAGCTGTGAATAATACAGAAAATATGCAGTAGTGTCATCTTTAAAGAAAGTATTAACTTCTCAGTGGAGAGAGCCCCCCTGTCCACTTCACACGAGGTACTGCTCTTTATTTCATGGCAAATAATATGGTGTAATTTGGAGACCTTTTAGAGTTTCAGAATTTAACAGAAAAGCTCTCCTCCAGTTACCGACTTTTTTCATTACTTGGGAAAATCTATCAGGTGAAGAAATTGGTCAGTAGTCTTCTAGCTAGTAAAGCTTTGAAATTGACTGTTTAAAAAAAAAGTAAATGAAAAAGATAGTAAACAAACTGCTGAGTGGCAAGCATTTTCCTAAGGTACCTGATACATGAGTGTGCCATTAAGGAAGAGGGACGGCACTTATGAATTTCATTCTGATGGTCAGAAACTGAGAATATGTCTAAACACAACTTGATTTACCATAATGCTGCCCAAATAGTAGTCTGTTTACCTTCACACTAAGCAATCTCTCCTTATGGCTATGCTTCAGGGATATATAATAAAGTGTTCATTGTCTCTGGTCTCTAATACATCTGACTCTTAAAGATAGTTTTTCTTATTTACTATTTTGACATCATTGCTTAGGGCAACATACATGCTTAGTAGCAAGTACCTAACAGAAATAAAGGTTCATACAGTCAAAGCTATGGTTCTTCTAGTAGTCATGTGTGGATATGAGAGTTGGATCATAAAGAAAGCTGAGTGCCAAAGAATTGATGTTTTTGAATTGTGGTCCTGGACAAGACTCTTAAGTCCCTTGGACTGCAAGGAGATCCAACCTGTCAATCCTAAAGGAAATCAGTCCTGAATATTCATTGGAAGGACTGATGCTGAAGCTGAAGTTCCAATACTTTGGCCACCTAATGTGAAGAGCCAACTCATTGGAAAAGACCCTGATGCTTGGAAAGATTGAAGGCAGGAGGAGAAGGGGGTGAAAGAGGATGAGATAGTTGGATGGCATCACTGATTCAATGGACATGAGTTTGAGCAAACTCTGGGAGATAGTGAAGGACAGGGAAACCTGGTGTGCTGCAGTCCATGGGATTGGAAAGAGTCAGACATGACTTAGTGACTTAAGAACAACAGAAATACCGCTTATGGTTGCACAAAGCTTCTGAGTCTAGCTTTAAAAAAATAATAGTTTATTCATCCTGGGGCTTTTCCAAGCTTGACTAGGAAAGTGTCCTGCTGTTCTGGAGCATTAGGGGTTTAAGGTCTGACGTGTAGTTTCTATTTCATAGACCTCATTGGAACTAAGGTTCTTTCCACTGGATTAACAGAATGAGCCAAAAGTTCTCAGTGATGTTTCCCTGGATCTTGGTTCACTAATTTCTGCTTTGCTTCTGTCAAGGGTATATATAACACGGTTCCTATCAGGTCCATAGAGTCTTAAGGTCAAATATTATGTTCCTCCTTCACGTAAAGTTTCATGGGCTTCTTCCCATTGTTGTTGTTCAATTGCTCAGTCATCTCCAGCTCTTTGCGACCCCATGGACCGCAGCACGCCAGGCTTCACTGTCCATCACCAACTCCCGGAGCTTGCTCAAACTCATGTCCATCGAGTCAGTGATGCCATCCAACCATCTCGTCCTCTGTCATCCTTTTCTCCTGCCTTCAGTCTTTCTCAGCATCAGGGCCTTTTCCAGTGAGTCAGAGCTGTGCATCAGGTGGCCAAAGTATTAGAGCTTCAGCTTCAGCACCAGTCATTCCAGTGAATATTCAGGGTTGATTTCCTTTAGGATTGACTGCTTTGATCCCCTTGCAAGGGACTCTCAAGAGTCTTCGCTAGCAGCACAGTTTGAAAACATCAGTTCTTCAGTGCTCAGCGTGGTTTATGGTCCACCTCTTACATTCATACATGACTATTGGAAAAAACATAGCTTTGACTGTACGAAACTTTGTCAGCAAAGTAATGTCTCTGCTTTTTAATGCACTGTCTAGGTTGGCCATAGCTTTCCTTCCAAGGAGCAAATGTCTTTTAATTTCATGGCTGCAGTCACCATCTGTAGTGATTTTAGAGCCCAAGAAAATAAAGTCAGTCACTGTTTCCATTGTTTCCCCATCTATTTGCCATGAAGTGATGCGACCAGATGCCATGATCTTAGTTTTTCAAATATTGAGCTTTAAGCCAGGTTTTTCACTCTCCTCTTTCACCTTTATCAAGAGGTCTTTAGTTCCTCTTCACTTTCTGCCATAAGGGTGGTGTCTTCTGCATATCTGAGGTTATTGATATCTCTCCTGGCAATCTTGATTCCAGCTTGTGCTTCATCCAGCCTGGGATTTCACATGATGTACTCTGCATATAAGTTAAATAAGCAGAGTGACAATATACAACCCTGATGTACTCCTTTCCCAATTTTGAACCAGTCTGTTGTTCTCCCCATTGTCTTTGCCTTTTCATTATTATCAGCACTACCCTTTGTATGAGTTAGTTGTTTCTTAGTTTCAAGTGACATAGGACCAAACTTAATTTGGCTTATGGCTTCCCTCATAGCTCAGCTGGTAAAGAATCTGCCTTTAATGCAAGAGACCCCGGTTCAATTCCCAGGTCAGGAAGATCCCCTGGAGAAGGGATAGGCTACCCACTCCAGTATTCTTGGACTTCCCTGGTAGCTCAGACAGCAAAGAATCTGCCTGTAATGTGGGAGACCTGGGTTCAATCCTGGGTCGGGAAGATCCTCTGGAGGCAGGCATGGCAACCCACTCCAGTATTCGTGCCTGGAGAATCCCCATGGACAGAAGGGTCCAGTGGGCCACAGTCCATGGGGTTGCAGAGTCAGACACAACTGAGAGACTAAGTACATTTAGTACTAATAAAGTACATTTATTTGCGCAGGAAGGTCAGAGGCCCAGGGGCTGTGCTGATTTCAGACAAGGCTGGATTTAAGGACTCAGTTTCTGTCGGTTTCTTTACTTTGCTACCTACTGTTCTGACTTTTAAGTCTGAATTTGGCAATAAGGAGTTCATGATCTGAGCCACGGTCAGCTCCCAGTCTTGCTTTTGCTGACTGTATAGAGGTTCTCCATCTTTGGCTGCAAAGAATATAATCAGTCTGATTTCGGTGTTGGCCATCTGGTGATGTCCATGTGTAGAGTCTTCTCTTGTGTTGTTGGAAGAGGGTGTTTGCTATGACCAGTGCATTCTCTTGGCAAAGTTCTGTTAGCCTTTGCCCTGCTTCATTCCATACTCCAAGGCCAAATTTGCCTGTTACTCCAGGTGTTTCTTGACTTCCTACTTTTGCATTTCAGTCCCCTATAATGAAAAGGACATCTTTTTTGGGTGTTAGTTCTAAAAGATCTTGTAGGTCTTCATAGAGCCGTTCAACTTCGGCTTCTTCAGCATTACTGGTTGGGGCATAGGCTTGGATTACCATGATATTGAATGGTTTGCCTTGGAAACAAACAGAGATCATTCTCTTGTTTTTGAGATTGCATCCAAGTACTGCATTTTGGACTCTCTTGTTGACTATGATGGCTACTCCATTTCTTCTAAGGGATTCCTGTCCACAGTAGTAGATATAATGGTCATCTGAGTTAAATTCACCCATTCCAGTCCATTTTAGTTTGCTGATTCCTAGAATGTCAACATTCACTCTTGCCATTTCCTGTTTGACCACTTCCAGTTTGCCCTGATTCATGGACCTAACATTCCAGGTTCTTATGCAGTAAGCATCGGACCTTGCTTCTATCACCAGTCCCATCCACAACTGGGTATTGTTTTTGCTTTGGCTCCATCCCTTCATTCTTTCTGGAGTTATTTCTCCACTGATCTCCAGTAGCATATTGGGGACCTACCGACCTGGGGAGTTCCTCTTTCAGTATCCTATCATTTTGCCTTCTCATACTGTTCATGGGGTTCTCAAGGAAAGAATACTGAAGTGGTTTGCCATTCCCTTCTCCGGTGGACCACATTCTGTCAGACCTCTCCACCATGACCCGACCGTCTTGGGTGGACCCACACGGCATGGCTTAGTTTCAGTGAGTTAGACATGACTGTGGTCTTGTGATCAAGTTGGCTAGTTTTCTGTGATTATGGTTTTAGTGTGTCTTCCCTCTGATGCCCTCTCACAACACCTACCGTCTTACTTGGGTTTCTCTTACCTTGGATGTGGGCTATCTCTTCACGGCTGCTCCAGCAA